>NC_084461.1:118107500-119357500 GCF_027409185.1 Cynocephalus volans
AACGACCGCCTCTAGAGCCTGAGCATGAAGCAGGGCAGTATAACATGGGCAAGACGGCCAGCCCAGGACAGACAGAATCAAAAGGCAGCCTAGGGAAGACAGGACTACAGCTCTCTCTGCCTGGGTGATGGCTTCAGGGCAATACCTGGGGGCTTCGTTCCCACTGGTGAGTGGGAAACAGGGATGGGCAGGGCCAGGCTGAGCAGACATGCTTGCAGTCATTGATGACTTTGAGGGCCAGTATAAGTCCTATCAGGAGACAGGAGTGCCTGGTTCCCCTCCACAGCCTGCCAGCCTACCTACCCAATATCCCCCTGGCTGACCTTGATCAAATTATGCAAGCTCCACTCCAGCTGAGGAATGAAAATCCAGCCCATACTGGAAGCTCAGAGGGGAAGGACAGTACATCACCCAACATGGTCTGCATAGCACTTACATAACCTCCGTCTTGGGGGGACACATCCTCCTTGACTCATCAGCTGCATGGCAGTGGCAGCTGCTCTGTTCACAGTGCCCCCACTCCTCCCACACACACCCCTACCCCCAAGTCACACCCTTAAACTCAAAGCACTCCAGAGCCTGTCATGCACAAATTTATCCAAAATACAGAAAAAGCTATGTGTATAAAAATGCCAAGGCCTGGCACATAGTAGGCGTTCAATGTAAATGTCTGTTTAATGAATGAATCAGCAATGAGCATCAAAATATTATTGTAACAGGGAAAAAATGTAGAAACATATATCTAACAGGGACTAAGTAAATTACAATGTAACCGGGAAGTAGGAGCTCCTTCTGCAGGGCAGCTGCAACACCACCAGGATAGGCAGTGGAGACCCACCTCTAGCAACCCCGCCCCCCGCCCCCACCTTGGCCTAAGGAGAGCTGAACTTAGGTTGAGGAGACCAAGTCCATTAAGAAGTAAGCACTGGCTTCTTCTGACCTCAAAACCAAGAAGGGACTTTATCCTAAGGGCCACAAGGAGCCACTATCTGTATTTGTAAAGCTTACTTAACCAGCAGATTGGCAAAAATGTAAAGGATAATATCCATTGCGGGTTAGGGTGTAAAAACAGTCACTACCATTCACGCCAAGTGGAAGTACTACAGGTACTCACACTTTTTGGAGGGCAATTGCTGGGCAATTAGCTTATCATTAACCCTAGTGGCAATTCCACTCCTAGGAACCCACCCCACAGTAGTATCCAAGGCGCCCAAAGATGCGTACACAAGGATGCTCACTACAGCATTATTTGTAACACAAACCCCAGAAGCAACTTAAATGTCCATCAACAGGGAAACGAATGAATGAAAGTTAAGGTACTAACAAAGTAAGGAGTACCACATGGTAATCAAAAAGAATGAGATGGATTTACGTGGTGGCATAGAAAACTATTTATCATACAGTTAAATAAAAAAAGCAAGTCAAAGAAAATTTGTAATTCCATGTAACTAGAGGAAAACCTTTTTACACACACATTTTTAGATGTTTGTGTATTTGGAATGGATGGAAAAGCACGTGGAAAGATACAAGCCTATCTGTAAAATGTGGCTGCCTTGGAACTGCTTCTGAAGAGGGAAGGACGTTTAGGGAAGGAGTAGAATTCAATAGGATTTTCAACTTTATTCTACTTCATTATTTAAGTTGTTTGTGTATATTGATAACTTTTTTTAAGTTAAGGACAGAAAAGAATTTTTATAAGGACAGAAAATTTTAAAAGCCAGCCACTGTGTCTGACATGGAGCCATGTGGCGTCAACAAGTCACATTCCAACAGGCTCTTGCAGTAGAGATGTGAAAAGGAAAAGCTATCTAGAGAGTGTCTATACTGGTTCCAAGAACAGATACAAACTACGCTGAGATGGCAGGGTTATCAGGCAAGGCCTGTGGGGGCACATCCCACTCCCGGGTGACCTTGGAGGTTTGGCCACCCTGCCCAGAAAGCAGGAGTAGGGCAGACCTCCCTAATTTCAATTTGTATGAGAATCACCTGGAAAATGTGCATGAGAATCACTTGTTCAAAAGCCTCCCAGAGGAGGCAGGACTCCTCCTGCCCTGCCTCTCAGCCTTTTGCCATCTAACAGGAGTGGGCTTACTCCCTGCACCAAGCACCCATCTGAACCTCCACCTTGACATACGCTCTTTTCTCTGGGGAGGCTCCCTCAGGAGAGGACACTTGGCATCCCAAGAGAGCCAACAACCACTGTTGACACAGGGAATGGGGTAGCCATAGGTAGCCAGAGATCAGCCAGGAAGAGCTGGGAGGAAAAGTTCCTTGAACACAGAAAACACCCCAGCAGGCCAAGACATCACTTTCAAGGGCAAGGGTGTGGCAGAACCAGGACCTGAAGACCAGGAGCCACCCTGCCGTGGCATTTCCCAGCGCATCCAGGGGCCCAGGCAGCAGGGCACAGCAACTACTAGCTATGAGTTTCACAGATTTTCTAGCCCTGGTTCTAGCCCTTACCAGCTGTGTGACTTTGTACAAGCCACTTCTCTCAGCACCTCATTTTGCTCATCTATAAATGGGGCTAACAATAGTGCCTTTCTAAGAAAGTTGTTGCAAGGAATGAGTAATGACACAGGTAGAACACTTAGGAGTGTCTGGCATAGGGTTAGTGCTCTCAGTAGTAACCATAATCTATTACACTGTAAGGCCCAAGGCCACAACCCTTATTGAGTACCCTACAACTTGCCCACATCTTTTCAAATGATTCCTTCATTAAACACTCTTAGGTTACCACATTTAAGTGTGCACCTGATTCATGCAAGGACACTGACCAACACAGCAATCATCCCCGGATGCCCCTCAGGAAGAGAGAACTGTGGAAAAGCCTTTGGCTCCACTGTTTCTCCAGTACCATTCCAGGTGGTTTGCCAGGGCAAAACTGGGCCAACCTATGGTAGGGGCATCAGACCAGCCAGGGATTAGAGCAAAAGCACCTCCCACTAACCCTGGGGACCAGGAAAAGCAATTTCCCCAGCAGCAGCCAAGCCCAGCTCTGAAAGCCAATATGTGGGGGCAAACAGAAGCAGGAGCCACCCCCACCCCCAAACACATATACATGCTCTTTTTCACCAGGAAGAGGCAGCTCAGGGGAATAGAACAGTCCCTAGGTCGGTCTCCAGGATGCCTGCAAAGCCCACAGCCCTGTGCACTGGTAGCAGGTCTGTGTTCCCAATGCAGCTGCCCTCCCCTCCTCTCTTCCACAAATGTCTCACAGGGGGCACTGGCTTTCCTGGGGTCACTTCTATTTTAAAACATCTTGGAAGCTGGTCACCACCAGCAGAGCCTTCCAAGAGACTTGGGGGCAGCCTACCCACCCACTCATCAAGAAGAGAAGGCCTGGGCTGGCAGCCAGCACACCAGAACCTGGGTCCAAGGCACACCCAAGACACCTGCCTGCTCTTAGGCATCTCAGGTTCTCTGGAGCCTCACTGCCTGGCTTGACTCATTGGGGTTAACCCAGACAATGCTTGGGCAGGTAGGCTCAGGAGTCAAGTGGGCCTGAGTTCCCATCCCACTCCACCACTTTCAAGCAAGATGTGTGACCTTGGGCAAGTCACAACCTCTCTGCACCTCATTTTTCTTCAGCTCTAATAAGGGGAAAGAGCTCCTGGCTCAGCATCATTTGGAGGACTAGTTTGTTAATATGAAGCACTTAGTACAGTGGCTGGTACACAGTAAGCATGCAAGAAATACAGCTGGCATTTTATTACAGATTTTCATTTTGTTTATTTCTTATAATGGTTGCTGAGCATATTGCCAAAATGTCACCCTGAACTGCAGGGCCCAGAGTTCTCCCCGTCCATAATGTGGTATTGTTTAACTGAACAGTGTCTGGCCAGGTCTGGGAGGAATGCCTCCCACTCCGTCCCAGGGAAAACCAACCCTTCTAATAGATACTCAGCATCACTGTCCTTGCAACAGACAGGGGCGGCTCCCCTGACCACTGTCCACTGCCAGCTGCCCTACACTCAACCATGCACAAGCTTGTTCTGATCGGTGTGAAAGAATAACATCTCCCATGTGAACAGCAATCTCTACTTTTCCAAAGACATTCACATCCATTAGCTCCTCACAATGGCCCCATGGAGTGGCAACTACAGTGACAGCAGAAGCGATGTAACTAGCTAGACCAGACCTTGAATCTCAACTCCACTCCTGCTGAGCTTTATGACCCTGCAGTGGTTACCTCACCTTTCTGCTGAAGATTCCTGACTGTGAAATGGAAACAACAGTACCTCTCTCTCAGGGCTTGCAGAGTGGTGGACTCAATGCCACAGTACATAATCAAGCCCCCAGGAGGGTGCTGAGCAGGCCTTTGATAAACAACTGTGATGACAATCGCACTTTTATAGTAGAGAAACTGAGGCACACAAAAAAGTGACTTGACCTGTACTAGACCTATGGTTCAGGTCAGACTTGTGTTGTGAGCCAAACTGTTAAGGTCTCTTCCCAACACAGTTCTGGGTCAAGTTCAGATTCCCACGCACACCATCCCCCTGTGAGCAAGCAGTAAAATGGAGGAATGTGCCCAAGCCCAGCTGAGGATCCCACTGGTCACCTTTTCTTGGTGGCTGTCAGAGGAGTCTGTGGGAAGTCCAAAACCACAGACTACAGACTCTATGAGCACCCTCAAGGGCTGCTTCCAGGCTTGGGCTGGCTCTCGGCCACATATGTATCCTCCCAGTCACTACAACCAAAGACATTATACCACAGGAAATTCAAGGGCAGTTGACTTCAGTGCCTCAGGAGCATCTTACTGGTAACACTGGGGGGTGAATGCCTCTGATCACCACCAGCTTGGAATTTGTTGTCCACATCTGCCTCGTGTCCAGCAGGGCCGGAGGCCCACAGGTACCTCCTCACTGTATGGTCCCCCTAAGCCACAGGTTTCTGTGCTACAAATAACCCCTGCCAACAGCCCCATTCTAGAATAGTGGAAATAAAACTAAGTAATCAATTGTGAGCTGTTCCATCCCCAGGGCCAGGCATCTTATTCAGGATAACTCCAACACAAGTTACTGACCCACCCACAATCAGAGAGGGAAAGGGTACCAGGTCTAAGGCCTTTGGTAGAATCCCTTTCACCCATGTCACCCTCCCTTTAACTCCAGAAACACCAGTTCAACAAGTTTCCCACAGGACTTGGAAAGTTACAGAATGAAGATAATACATTTAAAACAGTTATTCCAAATAAGAAAACAGTTTTTGCCTCTCGCTGCTCTAGTGCTGTACATATAGTTGCAGTTCTTTAAATTTAAATACCTGTGACTCTCAGCTAGGCAAGGCTATTTTCTGGAAGTGAGTGAGATGTCTGTGTCCCTCAAAAGGATGTCCAGGATCAAGGAACTATGGTCTGGGCCCATAGTTCCTACAAATGCCCACTCAATAATTCCACAAATACCTAATGAGTTCCTACTATGTGCCACATGCTGGAATCGTAAAAGTAACCCTCTGCCAACAAGGGTGTGTCAACTCTCAGATACAAAGAGTGCATTTACCCCCATAGACCTTTCTCAAGTGCCCACTGTGTGCCAGGTGTCAACACCCCAGGCACTGAAGACAAAGCTGCCATAGAGCCTAAATCTGACCCTCTAGGAGCTCAGTCAGTCCAGAACTGGGGTGGAGAGAAAAAAGGCAGACCCGGTGTAGTCGGCCCTGGCCTTGCCAAGAGCATAAAACTCGTATTAGGCAAAGGAGGATCTTTTTCCTATCTTCTCTAGAGAAGGGAGGTCCGTCAATGGGATGGGGTTAGGCTAAGCCCGGATGGTTCGTCGCATTCAAGGTCTGCACATGCAAACTTATTGCTCCAGCCTGACCTTGTTAATTTGTGAACTTACAAGATTTTTCATAAATTATCCTGAGAGTTACTCAATATCTGATATACAAATGCTTGCTAATAATAGGGCAATAATAATGATTCAAATAACAGGAGCTATCTTTTTTGAACCCTCTCCAGAACACCACGTGGAGCAAAATGGTCTGTGGGGGATGGGCCTGATCCTCCCCAAAAGCCTCAAGGGTAAGTGTCACAGTTTTTACCGAGGCTTTCTCCCTCCAGGCACTGTTCTGAAGGCCTCGTGTTAATCTACTCATTTTATTCTCCCTGAAAACCCAACGAAGGAAAGGTATAACTGCTCCCATTCTACAGATGAGAAAATTGGCATTTGGTATCTTCCCAGCTGTGTGACCTTGGACAAATCACTAGGGCTGCAGGCCTCAAATCCAATGACAAGATCGGAACTAGTTTCCTTAATGCAACACCCATTTGGCGAATGAATGACCACCGAACCAGGAATCCCTGCTAAGGCCAAGGAGACCACATGACTCCCCGTGGGGCCTCCTTTTCCGAAGGTAAACCTCCTTCCCAGGCCCGAGCCCCAGCCCCTACGGCCTAAGAGGACTCTCGGCCGCCTGTTCCTCTCGGGAAAGGCGCTGGCACGCGCGGGCGGTGCCGGGCGCCAGCTTCGGGCGTGGGCCGGCCAGGGCGCATGGGGCCGGGGACGCAGGGCCGTCACATGAGTTCACGACAGTAGCATGGTCCGCACAGTCCCGTGGGCCTGGCCGGTCGAGCGTGGCCGGCGGGCGGGTGGCTGCCGGACCCGCGCTGAAGGGATCGAGGGCCAGAGGGCGCCGCCGGGGAAGGTCACCTAGACCCGCGGCCGGCCGGGCCTCCACGCGGCGGCCCGTGCCCTTCGGCCCGCATGTCCCGACCGCCTGTCGCCCCGAGCCGCAGGCGCCTCTGCACCGTCAGGCTCGCGCTCCCCCGCCCGGGCCCACTCGGCGCCCGCCCGCGCGGCCTCCTCTCCCGCCGCTGACCTGCCAGGCCCGCGCCCGCCTCCCGCTCCCTCCCCCGGGCTCTGCTCCTGGGCCCCTGGCCCGCTCCTCCCCCATCGCCTCCCCAGGGCCCCGGCGTGGCCCAGGGCGCAGGCAGAGCCGGGGCGGCTTTCCGCTGTGCCTACCTCGGAGGCGGAGGCGGCGGGCTCGGAGGCGGCTGCGGCGGCGGCGGCGGCAGCGGCGCGGAGGAACTGAGCGGAACGCGCGGCGGGGCCGAGGGCGGGACGGCGCGGACGGCGGCGGCGCGGACCCGCCCCTGCCCTGCGCGCCCGCCGGACGAGCTCCGCCCCCAGGCCCCGCCCCGGGCAGCGCCCGGGCCAGGGTCACCGTCCCGCTCGCCAGCTGCGCCCTTTCTGGGCCCCTCGGAGCCCGCCGCGGACACGCCAGCCTGCGGGCGAGTGCGGGCGCGCCTAAGGGCCGGCGTGCGCCCGGGGCGGGGGACGGGCGGGCGTGGGACTGACGTGCGCACGGTGTGTGCGTGCGCGGGGACACGCGGGTCACTGCTGGAAACCTCCGCTCTGGCCGGGTGGCGTCCGTGGAGAGGGAGGGGTCTTCCGTCTCTCCGGGCGGTGGTGTGGGGCTCCCGGCGCTCGTAGAAGACGCTCGAGGCTCTTGGGCCTCTTGCTCGGCCTCGGGGCTGCGCGACCCCCCGGGAGTTGATGTGGCCGGTGGCGCTGAACCAGGGCCTAGCCTGAGTGCACCAGGTTGCCCCCGGCCCCCGACACAAGCCCGCGCGGGGTACTGGATCGGGCTCCAACCCCCGAGGGCAGTCCCAGGCCCAGTGGCCGCGGCTGTTGCTCCTGGGCTCCGGGCTCCCGACACGTGTTTTCAGCGGCTCGCGAACCGCGGGGAAAACTCCCCTGTGCGCCGAGTTTGCACAGCCGATTTAGCAGACAGTTTAGCCCCTGTGGCAAAGCTACTAGCGGAGCATTTGAGAAGTAAAAAAAGTAAATAGGGTTTTGGGAGATTCCTGCTGAGTCTCGGGAAGCGAAGAGGTCAGATCTGTTAAGGCTGGCCAGCCGAGGGCGCCTCCGGGAACCCGCGTCCAGCCGGGCCTGCCCTCCCGCGGGGCTCGGTTAATGTATGTGGAGTGAACGATCCTTCACCTTTTCCCCGCTAGGCCTGGTTTGGTCGGCATCCCGCGCGAGGCCTATCTGAAACAGGCTTCGAGAACTAATGAATTTGTGGGTGGATGGATGAAGATTCTGCACACACTTCGCTTTCAACCAACAAAAGTCCTCGAAGGTGTCTAGGGCCCCTTGGAGGAAGCTCCAGGTAATAAAATCAGGACACTTGCTCACAGCCTGCTGTGGCACAAGCTAAAACAGTAGGCAAGTGGGCCTTCGGAGGAGGCAATCAGGAAGGAGGTGCAGATTAAATGGGAAAGTGGCGACAAGTTACAAGTGGTGTTGCAGTGGAGCAGGGTATTGAGGAAGAAGGGAACTGGGAGTGGGGGTGTGAGATGTGGACAGGCTGCCCCAGGCTCTATGAGTAGGAGTGGGAGAGTGCCCAGATCTGACTGAGAATGTGAGGAGGAGCCCTTCAAGAACCTGGGAAGAGGGTGATGGATGCTATGACCTTCCCAGGCCTGTGAGTTGCCCCATTTCTGACTGGAGACTCCGGGCTTCCCAACCTGGCCGTCCCCACCCCCCCGCATAAAAGACCTTCCCACTCCCAGAGACTCGTGGAAAGCTGCTGAGTCACCCACAAGTGCAGTGAGGCAGAGTTTGGGAGGACAGAACAAAGAAGATGGCACTCCAGGAACCTCACATGGGGCTAGGAGCAGATGCCATGCCCTGGGCCGCTGCTCCCTGCTGTGAGGCTGGGAGCAAATGTCTGAGGTGTTCCCTCTCTTCCAGCACCCCCTAACCCCCCTTTCAGGACCCTCAACCCGGAGAGAGTTCCTCATGCCTTCCCTATCCAGAGCCCCTTCCCCAGCTCCCCTAGGTGCTACTTTCAGACCAATCGGGGAGCACCCTCTGAGCCTCTTATTGGCTGTGGGACTCTAGTCAAGAAGTATGGCCTCTCAGTCTCAAGTTTAGAGTTTTGGTGTGAGATTAAAATGAGACTCTAAAAAGTAAGCACTTGGGCCGGCCCGTGGCTCACTCGGTAGAGTGCGGTGCTGATAACACCAAGGCCACGGGTTCGGATCCTATATAGGGATGGCCGGTTTGCTCACTGGCTGAGCGTGGTGCTGACAACACCAAGCCAAGGGTTGAGATCCCCTTACCGGTCATCTTTATTAAAAAAATAAAATAAAATAAAAATAAAAAAAATAAAAAGTAAGCACTCAATAAAAGGTGAAGGAAATTAGCTGGGATCAGCAAGGGACCTGGAAGCACTTGGGTTGGAATCCTAATAGCCCTTGGGTTGGAATCCTAATAGCCCTTGGGTTGGAATCCTAATGCTCTAGAAAGGTGACTCTGACTCCTCCTGGCTCCAGCTAGTAGGAAAAGCAGAGGGAAACCCCTGTTTTATAGCAGGCTTACCACCACCCCTCAGCCCCACTTCCACGCCATCTGCCATAGCTGATTGGGCAAGAGGTGGGCACCTGACCAAGCTGGGCCAATCAGGCCCTCTCTTGTAAGTTTGCACTAAGAAACCCACGATCTGAGTGAGGCACAGGGGAAAAGTCTTGGAGCTCCAACTCTCTCAGGTGGACCTGGGTCTGGTAGCCACGTTAGCCTTAAGAAGCCAAGGATGCACTGTACAGAGCAGAGAATGGAGCAGCCCTGAAGAGAGTGGCTCTGGGCCCCTGTTTGCTGAGCGGCCCCCTGTTTTTTCTGCACTTGGATTTCTCAATGCCACTTCAATAACCCCGCTCAAGCTTAACCCAGCTAGGGTGAGTCCCAAAGGAGGACCCCAGAGTTTTCGTGGGTCGGAGAAGGAGGTTTGTGAGAACACATCGGTCCTAACCAGTTTTTATTTGGGGGAATGACCCTTCTTCCCCTCCTCTCAGTCCATGAGCTTTGATGTAGCTGACTCTGTCCCTGACTCCGGGGTGCTCTTGGGGTGGCCATGTGGCCCAGCCTGGCCAATCAGAGTACTGTACTCCCCTGGCTGCAGGGGTGGACCAAAGAGACCAGGTGAGAATTCCTGAGGCTGTTGAAATAAAGACTTTCCATAAAAATGCAGCCAACCCACAAGAGAGAGGCAGTCATCAGGTCGTGGGACAGTGTGCTCCTGGGTCCAGCCATGCCTGAGCCTGTACCCTCAGTGCTTTCCACCTGTGTAAGCCAATGTTTTCTCCTTTGCCTCATTCAGTTTGGATTGGGTTTTCTTTCAGGTCCTAATTCAGTTCCCCTTCTCCCTTCAAGGAAAACAATGTACAATATCCAGGGAAGATGAGATTTTTCTTTCATTTTTTGCATTGGAATGGGTTACCAGTTTAAGAATATTTCATTTTAGGGAAGTTTTTTTTTCTTAAATCTAACTTAACAGCCATAGGGGTTCTACCGTAGATACAAGTATATATCAAGGTGGAAAGCAACCAATCCCCTTCCTAAGGACATAGGTTGAAACACTTCCCACCCTTCTCTTTCCAAGGCCAGATGTCCCTGGACCTCAGTGTGATTTATTAGTATTGTCTGTGCCAAGTACCAGATCTTGAAAATGAGTCTATGAAGGCAGAAATGGAAGATATAACATATAAATGAATCTTATAGAAAAATATTCTGCTTATAACCAGCATCAATTAATTGGATAATAAAGCTGAATTGTCATAAAATCTAAGCTTTCTCACCATTTTCCAGTGAACTCCTCAGCCTAGAGTTTGGGTAGGAGGAGTCGGGATTGAGGATTTGTGGTCAAGAACCTCAGGCCACATTCCCCACATTGTACCCTGACACTCATCATCCAGGGAAGGAGCTGGCCAGACCTCCAGGTTCTGAGTGACACGGGCCGTAGTAATCAATTGGGAAACCATCCCAAGACAAGCACAATAAAAAATTTTCTCCTTCATACCCAAAAACATTAGGTGTCCTAGATTTAAAACAGTTCCAAGAAGTTCCAACATCACATCAATGTTTTTAAAGAATTTTGTATACATACACAATGTAGTGGATTGAATTATGTCCCCCCCACAAGAACTCATTGAAGCTTGAATTTTGTCTCCCAAGTTTTATGTATTAGAAACTTAGCCCCCACTGTGACTATTAAGAGGGTGGGAAATCCTATTATGGTAATTGAAAGGTGGAGCCTTAAAGAGGTGATTGGCTTGTAGGACCGTGCAGTGGTGAATGGATTAAAAACAGTGGTCAGGGGCGTAGTTCTGAGGGCCTTAAAAGAAGAGGAGTGTCTGTCTTCTCTCTCTCTCTCTCTCTTTCTCTCTCTCTCTCTCTCTGCTCTCTCTGCTTCCACCATCTTGCAATGTGAGACCCCTGGGTCACTGTCACCATCACCAGATGCACATTGTACTTCCCAGCCTCAGAAACTGTAGGCAGTAAATGTCATTTTTCTTTATAAATCACCCAGTTCCATGTATTTTGTTAGAAGCAACAACATACTAATACACACAGAGAGAAATATTTGAAAGAAATGCATTAAATATTAATGAAGTATTTATGAGAATTAACCAATTCTCAGTAATTGAAACACACGTTGTTTCAGTTTATGAGACTATGAATGATTTTTTCCTTCTTTGTTTTTTTTTTTTTTTTTTTTTTTTTTGCATTTCCCAAATATTCTTTAATGAGAAGATAAAACCTTTCTTATAAAAAGAAAGAAATGAGGTTCATCAGGAGAGGTTGTGTAAACTGATACAATCCTTCTGGAAAGCAATTAGGCAATATGTAATATGAACAGACTTACTCTACCCCTTTGACCTGCTGCTGGAAACCTGTGCTGAGTTCCTAAGTGTGGGCAATGCCAGCTGCCAGGAAAATGGATAGCAGCCCAGGGTGGAGCACAGCCTGGTTTCCAGCCTGAGCATACTGAAGCACGTCAACTTCATGGAGCATTCACAGCCTTGAGGAAAGATGGTTACAAAGACTTCCTGCGGGGAAACGTTTCTGTTACAATGTTATGGAAGGCAATCATATATCAGTACTCCTGAACCACATTAAAAACTGTAGAGACGGGCCGAGCCCGTGGCGCACTCGGTAGAGTGCTGCGCTGGGAGCGCGGCGACGCTCCCGCCGCGGGTTCGGATCCTATATAAGAATGACCGGTGCACTCACTGGCTGAGTGCCGGTTACGAAAAAACGACAAAAAAAAAAAAAAAAAAAAAACTGTAGAGACAAACTACGGTAGGTAGAATAATGGCCCCCCAAAGAGGTCCACATCTTATTCAGCGGAACCTGTGAATATGGTTTTTTGTTTGGTTTGGTTTGGTTTTATGTCAAAAGGAGCTTAAACAAATATGATTATGGTAAGGATCTTTAAAAACATCCACACTTTATTGAGGTATGATCAACATATAAAAAGCTGTACATATTTAATATATATGCCTAGATGAGTTTGGGGATAAGTATACACCCATGAAACATACCAGCATCATCAAGACGATGAACATACTCACCACCTCCCCAAGTTCCTTCCCTACCTCTCCCTTTTTTTTTTTTTGTAAGAACACTTAGCAATTTTAAGTATAAAATACAGTATTGTTAGTTATAGACACTATGCTGTGTAGTAGATCTCCAGAACTTATTTATCTTGCATAACTGAAACTTTGTATCTTTTAACCATCGCCTGACCATTTTCCCTTCCCCCAGCCCCTGGCAATCACCATTCTACTCTCTGCTTCTATGAATATGACTATTTTAGATTCCACGTATAAGTGAGATCATGCTGATGTTACAGATCTGGACATGGGGAGATTACCCCGGATTATCCAGGTGGGCCCAGTGTAACCACCAAGGTCCTTACAAGAGGAAGACAAGAAAGTTAGAGTGAGAGAAGGCAATGTAATGACAGAAGCAGAGGTGAAAGAGAGAGAGAGATTGGAAGATGCTATACCACTGGCCTTGAAGATGGAAGAAGAGGCCATAAGCCAAGGAATGCAGGCAGCCTACAGGAGCTGAAAGAGAAGGAAACAGATTCTCCCCTCAGAACCTCCAGAAGAAAATAGCCCTGATGACCCCTTAACTTTAGCCTGGTGAGACTGATTTTGGACTTCTGACCTCCAAAACTATAAAATAATATTTAAGTTGTTTTAAGCCACTAAATCTATGGTAGGTTGTTACAGCAGTAATAGAAAACTAATACACAAACCTCTGGAAGACAACTCTATGAATGATTTATCAGAATGGTACTATATGACCTGAATGTTTGCATCCCCTCGAAATTCATATATTGAATCCCTAACCTCCCAGATGATGGTATTAGGAGGCAGGGCTTTTGGAGGTGCGTAGGATTCTTTCCTCATCAGTAGAATTAGTGCTTTTATAAAAGAGGCCTGAGGGAGCTCATTCACCCCTTCCACCATGAAAGGACACAGTGCCATCTATGAACCAGAGAGCAGGCCCTCACCAGATGCTGAATCTGCTGGCACCTTAATCTTGGACTTCCAGCTTCTAGAACTGTGAGAAGTGTTTCTATTGTTTATAAGCCACCTGGTCCGTGGCATTTTGTTATAGCATCCTGAACAGACTGAGACAAGTGGCAAGGTTATGAGGGGGCTTTTTTCTTTTATTTCCACTACTTCCCAACTTTTTTTGTTGTTTGTTTTTTGGCAGGTGGCTAATACAGGGTCAACTTTTAAATAATGTTATAAATGTATTAACCTCAAACTATCATGAAAAGAGGCAGAGGTTCTTGCTGCATGAAACTGACTGCAATTTGGAGTAAGTGCAGACCTTCCTGTTATTGTACAGTAAACCAGGCCCCGTTCAGGCCCAGCTCTGGTACCTGTGAGGTTCTCTGAGAGCGACTGTGTGTATCTATGCACATGGGGATGGGTGTGTGTGTGTACCTATGCACACGGGTGTAGGTGGGTGTGGGTATGCATGTGCACATGGGTGTGGGTGGGTGTGCACCTATGCACATGGTGTGGGTGTGGGTGAGTGCACCTATGAACGTGGGTGTTGGGTGTGTGTGCATGTGCATGTGGGTGTGAATGTGGGTGGGTGTGCGCCTGTGCACATGGGTTTGGGTGTGTATTTGTGTCTGTGCATGTGGGTGTGGATGGGTGTGTGCCTTGCACATGGCTATGGGTGTGTGTGTGGACATGGGTGTGGTCAAGTGGGTGGATGTGTGCCTGTGCACATCTGTATGGGAGTGTGTTTGTGCCTGTGCACATAAGTGTGGGGGGGTGGGCATGTGCACATGTGAGTGGGTCGGTGTGGGTGTGTCTGTGTACATGAGTGTGAGTGGGTATAGGTGTGGGTGTGCCTGTGCACGTGTGAGTGGGTGCGTGTGGTTGTGCATGTACACATGGTTGTGTGTGTGCACACATGTGAGTGTGAGTGTGGGTGTGCATGTGCACGTGAGTATGGGTGTGCCTGTGCACATGTGAGTGGGTGGGTGTGGGTGTGCATATGCACATGGGTGTGGGTGTACACGTGTGCTCATGTGAGTGGGTGTGTGTGGGTGTGCCTGTGCACATGTGAGTGGGTGGGTGTGGGTGTGCATCTATGCACATGTATGCATGTCCACATGTATGTGGGTGGGAGTTAGTGTGGCAAGCAGAATTGACCTGGACTGGAATCCTATCAGAGACCTCCAAACTGAGAAGGTGAGGGTTTCTCCTTTCCTGAGCCGGGTCTAGTTCCTGAGAAAAGATGGGGGGAAAAAACAGCGAAAAAAATCAGCTGGGATCACCTTTTACTGTAAGGGACATGGAACGCCTTCTCCAGACCCCACGAGTGAATGCACACATGCAGTTTACCCTGCAGACAAAAACGGAACTGCCTCTTCCCTTTGACTTGCATTCACTGCCTAAGTGGCTGAGACTTGAAGAATTTCCCATCTTCTGGCACCATGGCCTCTGCTAATGGGCACAACTTTGTTGTGTCTTGGCACCAGCCTGGTAGAGCTACTCAGGGGTGCTGGCTTTCAGGCACTCTGTCCAAGCCTGCCATGTAGGATCGTGTGGTTTACACACTCCACAAACACAGGCCAAGGAGTTGTGGGGGGCGGAGATCCTGACAAGACTCTGACAGGCCTAAGGTAGGGATATGTTTCTGCTTTCACCATCTGAATAGAAGCGTCAGCTGTCAGCCAAGGCCCAGGCACCCCTCTGCCAGGCATGTTCTTCTGCCACAGCTGGAGCCTTCTCATTCTCTGGGCCTCGGCTTAAATGAGACCTTCTCAAATCTGCCTTCCTTGCCACAAAATCTAAAGCAGATTCTTTTCTCCCCTCCATCCATATTCTGAGCTAAGCCCTTTGTTTCCTTCGCAGCATGTAGCACAATTTATAATTATTTAATCGCTGGTTTGCTTTTTATTATCTGACTTCCGCACCAGAGTGAGTGTTGCATGAGGGCAGGGACTGGCTCTGCCTTGTCCACCCTTGGGTCCTCCCCAGAGTGCCTGTCACGTCACAGTGTTCAGTGAGTGAATGAAATCCTGGAGAGAAGATGGATGGCATCTGGCTTGAAGGCAGGGGACTGACTTGGAGCAGCTTACCTCCCTTCTCTGCAGGTGGCATGCCTTGGGAGCAGCTAGGAATTATGTCCCATAGATTGTCAGTTCCCCAGGAAGAAGGGACTCAGAGCCTCGGTGTGGGCTGGGGATCATTTCATCTGCCAGTGCAGTAAAGGATTTAACTCTGCCCAAGGGGAGGTCTGGCCTTTGCCCTCAGCTTCTGGAAAGTAATCATTAAGCCCTTGCAACATCACGCCAGGTAGGAGTATCTTTATTTAGGGTGGGGGCAGGCCACACCACATAAACTAACACTGTAATTTAGGGTGGGAACTGGCCACACTGGATAAACTAATATGTGATTTAGAGTGAGGGCTGGAGTCAAGCATGATCAGCTGGACCTCCAGAGGACTGGAGACTGATGTCAGCCACATGGGCAGTTGACCATGGAGCCCCAATAAAATCTCTAGATACCGAGGCTGGGGTGAGCTTCCCTGGTTGGCAGTACTCCATGTGTCACACATCATTGCTGAGAGGAGTCAACACCACCCATAACTCCATCAGGAAAGGACAACTGGAACCTCCATGTTTGGAACCCTGCTAGATGCTGCTTCATGAATAAACTGTTAACTGTGGGTATAACAGAGAGTTCACTGAGTTCTGTGAGTCCTTCTAGTGAATTATCAAATTCAAGGGTGGTCTTAGGGGCCCTCAAACTTGTAATTGGTATCAGCAGTAGAATTATCTTGAGGACCAGGCTCCCTCTGACATTGCACTGCCCTACGGCTGCCCCTCTCACACACACACACTCTCTCTCTCTCTCTCTCTCTCTCTCTCTCTCTCTCTCTCTCTCAATGAGGAGAACCTGACTTCTCCTGGTTTCTCCTGTCTAACTGAGGTCTGGTGTCAGACCAGCACCTGCCCTGGCTGAGACCACACTGCCTACCAGCTCCTTTTCCCTCCTACAGGAGCTGGAGAGCACTCGCTTCCTCATTGCCCCACCCCCTCTGCCTCCTCCTCTGTCCTGGCTGGAGGGAAGGACTTTCTGACATGGAAGGTGACAGGTAGACAGACAACAAAAAGTGTCTGTCATGCCACCCTCTCATGCCTCCCATGAACTACTCTGGTCTTTCCTGCTGGAGGAGAGATGGGGAGGAGGGGCGGGCTGGCCATCAGGATTTTCTCTGGAAATGCCATAGCTTTTCCAAAACTTGTTAGGTCCCTCCTTCCTCTAAGGCCACTGTCTTCCCAGTTGCCCAGGCAGAGACTGTCGATCCCCAGATGCAGTCCTTCCTGCCAGAGCCGGCATAGCTGGAGGCAGAGCAGACTCAGATGCCTCTCTAAGTTCAAAAGTTTCAGGTTCAAATCTAAACTTAGCAGCCTGCTGCCCTGAAGTTACTAAACAAGTTCTTCTGTGACTCTTACATAAGATTAAGCCCTTTAGACCTTGCTCACTCCTCCCCAGCTCCTTCTCACCCCTTACCTGTTCTAAGGGCTCTCCCAAGTCCAGACCCCACCCCTCTCTCCCTAAGCCCCAAACACAAACCTCACAATCCTACGCACAGCACATGTGAAGGAGAGAGCCCAGCTTTTCTTCCTCCCTACCTGGTGTGGCTTAAGGGAGATCCCGCCAGCCACCAGGGATTGGACCATATAACCTCTCCATGAGCCTCACAAAGTGAGTAAACATGCCTCATTTTCCAGGGATTATGGAACATCCTGCTTGCCTTCTGGGGAAATAATTAAAGCTACCAAGATCTTAAGAGACACAGGGTGTCCTAAAGGAAAAACCAGCCCAAGAAAATCCAAACTTAGAGCATGGAAGTGGAAGGTGACGATACTCAAAATATGGTGCACATGAGAATCACCTGGAGGGCTGGTGGGGCAAGCGGTGGTGGGGCCTCCCCCCTCAAGGTTCTCCTCGAATATTTCTGGGGTGGGGCTGGCACCTGCGTTTTTCACAAGCACCCTGAGTAATCCTGGAGCGGCTGGCTCAGAGAAAGGCCACGATCTTACATAATATTGTGGAAAGAAATTCAGGGTGTGGTTTCAATAAACACTAGCTCCCTGGAGGGTTAAAAAAAATTAACTCAAAAAATTTTCATTTACACACGTCTTAGTCCATTTTGTGCTGCCGTAACAGAATACCACAGTCTGGGTAATTTATAATAAACAGAAATGTATTGGTTTACAGTTCTGGAGGCTGGGAAGTCCAAGATCAAAGTGCCAGCATCTGGTGAGGGCCTTCTTGCTGCGTCACCTCATGGGGATGAGGGAGTGAAGTGGGGAACCCGCTCCTGCCCCGGCAGCATTAATCCATTCATGAGGACAAAGCCCTCAAGACCTAAACACCCTATAAATGTCCTACCTCTTAATACTGTTAACAATGTCAATTAAATTTCTGCATGAGTTTTGGAGGGGACAAATATTCAGACCATAACAACCCATCTTCTTTACGATCCAGTGTCCGTGTGTTGCAAAGAGGGGTGTCTCTATCAGAGAACGCTTCACTCTTTGGCCTCCATCCTGTGCCTCCCATTCACAGTTTATTCATTCAGCCAATATTCATTGTGGACAGCTATCTTCCAGACACTGCACTAAGAACTGGGGATATAACAGAATGGTGGGTAAAGATAGACACTGGCTCCTCCCTGTGGAGCTTGTAGTCAATGGAGAAGACAGACTTTACTCAAATCACCATACAAATAACTGTGTAATTATGGACTTTGATAAGGGCTATGAAAGATTCTTAGGAACATTCATTCACTCCTTCATTCAACAAATATTTACTGAGCTCCTGCCATGGGCGAGGCACTCTAGGTGTTAGGGACTCAGCAGTACAAAAGAGACATGGTTCCTCTCCTATTGGCACTTACAGTCTAGTAGGTAAGACTGGAGTTGGCAAATAAATATGGAATATGATGCTAGTGCTGGTAAGTGCCACATAGAAAATTAAGGCAGGGTAGGTGTACAGAGCAAGGAGGGGGCTACTCAGGACAGTCAGGGAAGGCCTCTCCAAGGAGGAGACTTTTGAGCAGAAATGAATGAAGTGAGCCAGTGAGTATTTAAAGAGTATTTAAGCCCTGACCTGATCTGAGGGAGGCAGATGTGGTAGGTTGTCTGCCAAGATGATGGCCCATTCCCCCAACCTCTCCTCTCATCAAAAGGTGGAGTCTGGGAGGAAGAGGAGGAGAAAGAAAAAAAAAAAGAAGTGGAGTCTACTCACCCTCCTGTTAAACCTGGGCTGGCCCTGGGTTTGCTCTGGCCAGCTGAATGTGTTGGAAGGCACACAGAGCCAGTCTGGGCCTAGATCTTGGAGGCCAGGCAGCTTCTGTTCTCTGCTCCTGTAGCCCTGAGCCCCACACAGAAGAAGTTCTTCTTCCCTGCTGGAGAGAAAGGCCCAGCTACCTCCCAATTCCCGCCCCTCTCCCCAGCCAGCTGAGCTACCAGACCTGTGAGTGACACCATCTAGAAGGTTCCAGCCCTGGCCAAGCTCCCTGCTGAATGCATCCTCATGCATGACCCTGGCCAACACCATGCAGAACAGAAGAATAGGCCACATGAGCAGATGAGGGTGGCTCAGACAAAGGTGAGGACAGTGGTGCGGGTGAGGAGAGGTAGGTGAACTAGACATATTCAGGAATTAGAACTGGTAGGATTCAGTGACGGAGGTGACATTTCTAGCTGTGTAACTAGGGGACTGCTACAGCCCCTATTGAGTTGGAAGCACTGAAGGAGAGGTGGGTTTAGGAAAAGACGGTGAGTTTGGGTTTGGCCACTGGTGGTGCCAGCCTCTGCCTTCTCTACCAAGCCCAGCTGGGGAGGAGTTGCCTCTAGAATCGCCACTGGTCTGTCCAAGGGGAGCTGTTGCAAGGCAAGAAGCTGAGCATGATTCCAACCCTGAGGGTCCCTGCCCTGATGCAAACCCATAGAGTCAAACCCTGAATCAGAGAGATTCTAAGGAAGAGAGTTCACAGAATCTGCAAGAAGAAGGAGAGGAAGATAAAGTTGGCCAGGTTTTTTGCTGCTATTTTGTTGTTGTTGTTTGTTTTGTTTTTTAAACAACGTTAAACACTGGACCAAAATGATAGGAACATGTCCTGTTCCCACTGATTCCCCTGGCTGATGCACACCCTTACTGGCCCTATTCAGGGCTTTTTTTACCCAATCTTAGAGAAAGGGCTTTACCAGCCGACCCACCTGCATCCCACCTGGCAGGCAAATTGCTTCACTGAGGCCCTGACCTAAATGAGCCACGGGTGAGCTTCCATCTGATCACCAGCAGATGGCAGCACTCTTCAAGTCTGTCACCCCGAAACCTGTAAGGCCTCTGAATACGGATAAATTCTCAAGGCAGCTCTTCTCTTGCGTGGAACAGGCATCAGCCTCCCACATTTACAGATGAGAAAACTGAAGCTGGTGAGGAAACATTTCTAAGCCCGAGCTTATCTTCATGCAAAGATTTCAGACCCATTAGGGTATTGGGCTGGTTTTCTGACCCAGTTCCAAGGGCAACCTGGCCCTTGACCCCCAGGAATCATTTGGCAATTCTAGAGATATTTTGCATTGTCATAACTTGGGGTGGGGGGGAGGTGGTACTACTGGCATCTATTGGGTAGTGAGCAGGGGTGCTGCTATACGTCCAACATAGGACAGCCCCCCACAACAAAGAATTGTCTAGCTCAAAATATCAACAGTGATGTGGTTGAGAAACACTGATTTAATCAGATTCTCAAGAGTCAGTGGCCCATGAAGTGCTTAGATATCCCCAGATCAGGGGCCACTGGACCAGGCTGATCCCCGGCCCCCTGCCCGTCCATCCCCTCACCATCCATGAGAAGGCCTCCCACTGTCTCCTTCGCCTGCAGCATCTCCGTCCTCCTTCTCTCAGATGCCTCATTCAGGCCTCCATTAACAGTTCCTGAGCAGCAGACATGTACAGGGCACTCTGCTGGGTCCTGGAGAGACCACAGGGACAAGAGAGACACAGTCCCTGCCTCCCTTCCCAGGGCTCAGGCTGCAGAGAGAGACTAAGTATGTGACAAATGTGATGTGGGGACCAAAAAGGTGCTAAGACATGAAATAATACAGAGGGACCAACTTTAACAAAGAAGGTTGGAAAAACCTCTGAAAAGGTGACAGTTGAGCTAAGATCTAAGGAAGGGATGGCCCCCTTTTATTGAAAAGACGATATAATCAACACTACCCTGCATTTCTTTAAATGACCCATGATCTTCTCTCCACCCACCTACCACAACTGCAAACGCTTTTGTTTTTGTTTTGTGTAACAAATTCACTTCCAGACTTTGTTCATGTGTTTCTGCAGCATTTCAACCATCCACGTGAGAATGTATTTTGCATCACAAGTTTTTTCTCCCATATTGCTATGTAATTGGAGATGATCGTTTGAGTCCAATGTTTCATTGTGGTGAGGATTTTCTAAATGGTTCCCCAATTATTGCCCATTTATACTGTGGGAAGGATATCCGTGTAATCTAATAGAGCTTTAGGATCATGCTCAGCTCACCGATTTCTCTGACCCGGAGTTGCCCTGCCCCTCGGTCCCTCCTGTGGATGCCTCCTGAGATAGGTAGGATGACCACACTCTCAGTGGGAAGGCAGCTTGAGACCAGGCGACCCGGTGGTAGGCAAACGAGGCTGCACCTCAGGGGACATCAGGGAACTTGATCATGTGCGGATTCCTGGGCCCTGCCCCATCCACCCAACCAGAATCTCAGGTGTAGGACAGTGGGCAGTGTTTAAATACATTCACAAATTCTTTGATAATCCTCCCTTCAGAAGGTGAGTCCTAATTCCCTTTTCCTTGAATGTGGACCAGAGGATTTAGAAAGGTGCTTCTAATGAAAAAATGCAGCAGAAGGATGCCGTGACTTCCAAAGGCAGGTCAGAAATGACATGGGAGCTTCTGCCTTGCACTCTCCAGGATCACCCACCCTGGGGGAAGCCGGCAGCCGTGTCATAAGGACACTCAAGCATCCCTGGAAGAGGCTGGTGTTGGGAGGAGCTGGACCCTCCTGCAACAATAGGGTGACCAAGCGTTCAGTCTGTATAGCATAGTCTCAGTTTTCACACTGGAAGTCCCACATCCCAGGGAACCTCTTAGTCCTGGGCAGACAGAGATGGGTGGCCACCTAACAGCCGGCACCAACGTGCCCATCATGTGAAAGCCACCTTGAAGGTGGCTCCTTCAGCCTCAGCCAAGCCTTCAGATGACAACCCCTGGACAACATCTTGACTGCAGCTTCATGAGAAACTACCTAAAAACACAGCTGAGTGGCTCGTGAACTCCTGACCTACAGAAAGTATGTGAGACAATAAAGGTTAGTCATTGTTTTAAGCCAGTACATTTTGGGGTGATTTATTATGCAGCAATAGATAAATAATATGCTCAGGAATCTGTATTTTGTCACACTCCTGGGTAATTTAGTCTATGATTCAGAATTTGTGAACCATGGATCCGGTCTTATTCCCTGAAGCAGCACTTTCCAATAGAACTTTCAGCAATGAAAGAACAGTCGTATATCGGTGCTGTCTGATGTGATAGTCACTAGCCAAATGTGGCTATTGAACCTTAGAAATGTGGCTGATATGACTGAGGAACTGAACTTTTAATTTGATTGAATTTTAATGAATTAAACTATAAATTTAAATAGCATATACATATGATTCCACTTATATAACATTTTCAAAATGACAAAATTATGGAGATGGAAAACAGATTAGTGGCTACCAGGAGTTAGGGGTGGTGGGGAAGGAAGGGGGTGGGTATGACTGTAAAAAGGTAGGACAGGGCAGGTCTTTGTGGTGTTGGGGTAGTTCTGTATCTTAATTAGGTGGTGTTTCCACAAATCTACACACATGGGAAAATGGCATGGAAGTATACGTGCGCGTTGTACCACTGTCAGTTTCCTGGTTTTGATATTGTGTTATAGTAATGTAAAATGTAACCATCGGGGGAAACTGGGTGAAGGTTACATGAGATGTCTCTGCACCATTTTTTGCAACTTCCTGGAAATCAATAATTATTTCAAAATAAAAAGTTAAAGAAAAGATATTAAAATATGAAATAAGCATTACACAGTGCATGTGGCTAGTGTCTACTGTGTTGGACAGGGAGGCCCTAATAATGCACAGATCCCCTTGTGATATTTTCTGCTCATTCAGAACTTCTAGTGACAGGGAGCTCGCCTTCTCACAAGACTCTGTTTGACAACTCTAATAAGAAAGCTCAGACCAGCAGGTTTCAGGGCAGAAAAATTTTCCCCTCAGTTTTCCATCTGTGCTGGAATCATGAATTATGCTCAGATTTGCTGGAACAAGGCCCCTTCCCTAAGGATTTCAAGGGACCCAACAAGAATAATGTTCCAGCTACCAGTTCCATTCCCGTCACTTGCCATTCATGATGTAGACTACAAGGACCTCACACTTGTGCTCCAAGGCAGTCCCAGATGACCGCCTGGTATGGGGATCGAGGCAGGCTTAGAAGCAGCCATTTGCAGATCATTTCAGCCGATCAAGGGAGAACTAAACACAGGTATGGAGTTCTAGAGAGAGAGAGACCTCAAAGGTCCTCTGGTGTTATTTCTGCCTTTTATATACAGGAAATGAAGACCTGGAATAAGTGTATAGGGATTAAATTCACTTAGTTTTAAAATACATGTATTACCTGTAGTAGACTGAATTATATCACCCAAAGATATACATGTCCTACTCCCTGGAATCTGTGAACATTACATTATATGGCAAAAGGAACTTTGAGGATGCTATTAAATTAAGGATTTCGAGATAGGGAGATTATCCTGGATTATTTGGGTGGACACTAAATGCAACCACAAGTATCCTTACAAGAGGGAGACAGAGGAGATGCTACGCAGAAGGAGGCAACATGACAAGAGAAGTAAGATGCGACTCTGCTGTCTTTGAAGACGGAGGAAGAGGCCATGAGCCAAGGAACGCAAGGAGTGCAGCTCTAGAAGATGGGAAAGTCAAGGGAACGGATTCTCTCTCCTAGAGCCTTGGAGGAAGCATGGCCCTGACAGCACCTTGGTCTTGGCCCAGTGAAACCATCTCAGACTTGTGGCCTCCAGAACTGTCAGACGATGAGTGTGCATTGTTTGAAGCCACTAAATTTGTAGTAATTTGATACAGCAGCATTAGGAAACTAATATATTACCTAACACTACATCTGCACCTATCTTTTGACCCAGCAACCCATTTCTAGGAATTTACTCTGAAGATAAACCTCCAGCAATACAAAATATGCATGCATAAGGTTATTCATTGCAGACTTGTTTATAATTGCAAAATACTGGATATCACCTAAATGTCTGTGCATAAGAAAATGGTTGAAGAAATTATGGTATGACCACACAATGGAGTAGTATGCAGCTGTAAATAAAAATGAGGAAAATAGTACAAATTGATTCCGAGGAGATATTAAGTGAAAAAAAAATACAAAAGAATATTGTTGGGGTTCAGAAAACAATACCCCAAAAGTCTGAAGCTTTGGCATGCTGAACATTTTGAATTAAAATAGAAAACCTTCAGAAATAAGCCTCGGAACCAAGGTCTTTCTCTGACGTCCCCCCCAACCCCTGTTTTTCTGATCCTCTTTCTTTCCCCAAATGCAGGGAGGTACTCTTTCCGGAATTTCCTTATCTGACTAAGGAAATTTCTTTCCAAAAGAAATGCAATTATTTTAAGACCCTGTCCCTAGGAATCTCATCCAATAACCAGGAAAGCTTAACCACTGGAGAAGATGCTAAACATCAACACCACACCCAAATGGACTTTCTATATATTCTTCTGAGGGCAACTGTGGAAAATTACCTGGAAGACTTTATCTGCATAATAAGACAACCTTTGTTCACACTAAATTGCTGCCTTCACCTTCCTGCCCCCTCCCACAGAGCTCAGAGTATCCCCCAAATTAATAATAATTAAAATCAACCAAGATGTAGTGAGCCCCAAATGGAATAAAAATTGTAACAAATGAACCCAGCCATATTAGAAGTAAATCAGAGAACCAGCCATACCAAAAGAGTGGGGAAAAGAAGAGCTAATGTAAGCAACTTTGTAAAATGTTATGTGATTACATATTATAAAACTAAAGACCAAAAGTACACATATATGTCAGTAAATTTGTTTTCCAGAAGAATATGGGTTTGCAATTTGAAACTACTTCATGTGTCCACAAAAAAGATACGTTCAGGTCCTAACCTAACCCCCAGTCCCTGTGAATGTGACCTCATATGGAAATAGGGTCTTTGCAGATATAATTAAGTTCAGGATCTTGAGAAGAGGGTGGGCCCTAAATCCAATGAGTAGAGAAGAGATACACAGGAAAGAGGGCCACGTGAAGACAGAAGCAGAGACTAGAGTGACGTGGTGGCCAGCCAAGGAATGCCGCAGGCTGCCGGCAGCTACCAGAAGCTGGGAAGAAAACAGGAACAGATTTTCTCTCCGAGTCCCCAGAAGGAACCAAATGTGCCTTTTTGGACACTTTGATTTTGTACTAATAACCTTCAGAATTGTGAGAAAATAAAAGTGTTGTTTTAAGCCACCTCATGTGTGGTGGCCCTAGGAATCTGATACAATGTGTGTACTAGGGTTGAGCAAAGAAATGAGCATTGCGGATAATGAGGGAAGGTTTCTCACGACTGCAGAAAGGAGTTCCAAGTAAGGGAAAGGGAAACATTAGAGTGACCCCTGTGGTGCTGAATTGGAGTCAGAGCTCTCAGTATGAATACATGATTTTTAAGATAGAAAGACTGATGGTAGATACATCGAAGTAGATATAGATGTGTGCGGACATGTCTCTATGCACCTAGATTTCCTAGCTCTGTCCACAGAGAGGGCCTAGAAGCAATGACACCCCAGTGACGATGAGCACATCTGGCACCCAGACTTGGCTTTCTAAGTCCTGTGGTCCAGAAGAAAGAACCAAGGACCTCAGAGAAACGGCTGGCCCCTGGGCAGAGGCGGGGAAAGTACAAGGTGAGCCTGGTCCATCTTGTGGTTCCAGAGATTAAGGATGAGCTAAAAGAAAGTGATTGGTGCTCATCAAAAGCACACAGAGCCTGTAGGCTTAGAGGTGGAGAACTGAAGACAGAAGTGCTGGATTTTTTTAATTTACGGCAGCTTGCTATTTTTGCAACACGGCAATTAAATTGAACACAATCAAAATACAGTAGTGACTGGTCTCCTCTTCTTCCCGGATGAGTGATCAGATACTTAAATAATGATGTCAGCGTCCTCGAACACATCCAAGTGAGCAGTGTTTGGCTGCTCCTTCTGTTTTGAAATGATGCTGTGTTTTGGTTGTGGTCCGAAGCTTTGAAGCACTGCTTGGCATCACCTTTTTTCCAAGGAGCTCTCACCATTCAAACATGACAGATTTGGTAAAATACTAGTTAGTTGGAGTCTTGCTTGCCTCTACCTTGTCATCTTTGTATAAATCCAATGTTCTGTGTTTGTTTTACAATTTGTAGCTGATGTTCATGAACAGCACTGAGTCCCTGGGGCTAATGAAAGGAAATCCCATCTAAGAAGGTGCATTTTCCAGCACCTCGGGGCCTGCCCGGTGACCCGAGGCATGGAGAAGGGGATCATACTCTCATCCCACAACCAGGCACATGGAGCCAGCGCCTCAGGGCCCGCCCTGGGACCAGAAGCTTGGAGAAGGGGACTGGACACACCCCACAACCAGGCACACTGCCAGCACCAAGGAGCATGCCAAAAACATCACCTCCGTGTGGGTGGCCCAACACAGCCACCACAGTAACCACAGCTGCCGTGAAAGCGGCTAGACACCACAGCCACCACGCAGATGGTCCGCCAACCACTGGAGTGCATTGACGCAAGGAGAGTCACCAGCAGAGACCAAAGAAAAGAAGAGGATGTCTCTCTCCACAAAGCCCATTCCAGAGAGACAGAAGAAGCATCTGCTCTATGATAATATTGGGGGACCTGATCACACCTCTCAGCATTGGACAGATCATCTAGGCAACAAATTAACAGAGTAACCATTATTCTTTCAGAAGGAGAGAAGAAATCAGGGCAATTAGAGAGGAAGGGGGGAGGGAATGGGGGAGGGGGGATTGGACAAGGGGCATAAAGATATATATGCTAGTAATATTGATCTGATCAGCATATCTTGATGTTCAACCCCCAAAATATGTATAATCGATTTTGATTCAATAAATAAATTTAAAAAAAAAAAAGAAGAAGGTGCATTTCTTTACAGAGCTGTGTCGTACTGTCCTTTGGGGCCTCTGCTGGAAATGTAGAATCGAGACTCAAATTATGCCTTTTTAATTGTATCCTCTAGTATTATAGATGTAAGACAGTACTGTATCGTACCTCTTGATTGTAAAAGATTTTGTACCTGCTTTATGATATGTAGTGGTGACTAGGCTTTATCAGAGCTGTTTTTAATGATGTTTTCTAGAATGTTTTCTTTACAGATGATGGTTGAGAAGCTAATTTTTAAAATGGTGCCAGACACCAGAACAGTGACAGAACTTTGCTGTTTTCTAGGGTGTTGTATTTTACCTTTTTTTCTCCTTTTTTTAATGGAGTGTGCTAGATATCTCTATAATTTTGTTCAGATAACTGCAGAACCTGGAAAAGCTGTTGCTGCTATTGATGCATAACATACTGCTATTATTGGTCTTTTTATATAAATATATATATACATATAAAACTTGAATTTCTGGAAACTTTAGCTGTGCTGTCAACTTGGGAAAAAATATCCCAGTTTACCATGTTGAGTTGACATTGTACAGAAATTAACAGCCATGTTGGTCTAGAAACATTAAAACAATTTTTTTTTTCCATCTGTACAGGGATAACACACTGTATTAAACATGTAAGCTCTTATCTGCATGGGTTTGATTACAGAAACTAATAAAGCATTCTCTAAATAACAATAATTTTTTTAAAAAAAGCACACAGGGGCCGAGCCCGTGGCGCACTTGGTAGAGTGCTGCGCTGGGAGCGCGGCGACGCTCCCGCCGCGGGTTCGGATCCTATATAGGAATGACCGGTGCACTCACTGGCTGAGTGCCGGTCACGAAAAAACGACAAAAAAAAAAAAAAGCACACAGGAGCCAACCCAGAGGAGTTATCAATAGCCAAACCTGGGAAAATTTGAGCAACAAAATAAAGAATGATAGTAATGGATTATAACCCACAGAATAAAAGAAATGTCCATGAGTCTATACTGATGTAAACAGATAATTGATTAAACAAACAAATGCAAGAGAAGAAGCTCTTCCTTGTATTAGAATCCCAGTTAATAGGGTTGGCCGGTTAGCTCAGTTGGTTACAGTGTGGTATTATAACACCAAGGTCAAGGGTTCAGATCCCCTTACCAGCCAGCTGCCAAAAAAAAAAAGAATTCCAATATTCCAATTAATAAATGTAAAAGGAATGATGGAAATAGAAAATCACCATGTGCCAAACAACACAGTGATTATTGCACGCAAATGGATGCTAAACTAAGTGAGCCAAAATTTGACAAGAAGTAGAATATTTGCATAATCTCAGTGTATTTCTTCACAAGATATTTATTAATTACTAACAGAAAAAAATAGTACCTTTATCATTAAGAGACCTGGCAGACACCACCTTAACTAGGTGACCAAAGCTAATAATACCAGTAAGGAGACATATAAATATCATGTGCCTCTGGATACCATACTCCAAGAAGAGCACATCACTGCTGTGATATTTCTGCCAAAATGCATAACTTCAGTCTAAATGTGAAAAATATCAAACAAACAGAAATTGAAGACCATTCATGAGATAACTGGCCAATACTCTCAAAAGTGTCAAAGTCATGGGGAACTGTCCCAGATTGGAAGAAACTAAAGAGACATGACAAATAAACTTAACATAGGATCCTTGGATTAGAACCTCAACTAGAAAAAAAGGACATTAGTAGGTCACTTGAAGTTCTGCTAAGATCTGTAGATTAGTGAATCATATTGTATCAATGTTAATTCCTTTTTTAGATAATTGTGCTATGATTATATATGACATTGACATTAGGGTTCAGAGAGATAGTATATTGTAACTCTCTGTACTATTTTTGCAATTAAAATGATTTCAAAATAAAAGTTTGATTTTTTTTTAAGAGTGCTTATTAAATCATGTCAATGTGCCAGGGACCATGCCAGAGGCTGGGGAAATTATGGTTGATACTAGATATGGTCTCTACCCTCAAGGAATTAAAATGCATGGGGTTCACAAGCAATAAACAAGGAAGCAAACATATAAATGACATGGTTCAAATAGTGAAAAGTGCTGTGGAGAACACAGGATGGGTAGAAGAATTATAGGCAAGGGTCCTAATTTAATTAGAGTAGTTAAGACAAGCTTTTGACATCAGAGCTCGAAGGCCCTGAGGTGGGAAGAGCGTGGCATGTTTGAAAAGCTGCAAAAAGTCCAGTGTGGCTGCAGCGGAGCCAGCAAGGGGGATGGTAAGAGGGGAGACTGGAAGGAAGGCTGGGGCAGAGCCTGCGGGGTTTTGCCTGCCATGGTCAGGAGTTGAGACTTTATTTCTTGTCCAAATGCCAATGACACCTCCCCCGCCGCAACATGACTCACAGTGTGAACATGTGTGGGACAGCATGGGGCAGGTGCTTAAGAGTTCAAAACCACTACAGCATTGTTTTGAAAACATGAAAACATTTCTGAAAAGATGATTCGATTCTCCCAAGTCTTTTCATGGTTCAAACTGCTACAAAGTCTTGGTTTACAGGACGTTCTCTGAGTCTTTGCCTGGCTTAAATACATCTTTCACCAATTAAGTCCTTTCACCCTTTGCTTACTAGCCTATGACAATTTTGTTGTTTGGGGTTTTTTTGTTTGCTTTTGCAGTTGGCCTATTCGGGGATTCGAACCCTTGACCTTAGTGTTATAACACTGTGCTCTAACCAACTGAGCTAACCAGCAAGGCCTAGCCTGTGACAACTAAAGCAGTTCTGGTTGACAGCAATAGAATGGTAAATTCCAAAGTCACTTTGAACACCAAAACCTGGACAGTCAGTTAATAGTCAACCCTTCAGGTGTATTTCTGTTGATTTTTAAGTATTATCATTGAGATAAAGACACAAAGTGAGCAAATGTCCATAGAGGACTTATGGACCCCTAGTGAAATGTCTGAAGATACTGATATAAAAGCTCCATCACAGATGCAGTGCTTTATTTACAACATTCTCCATTGTGGTGGTCATGACTCACTGCTCAGCATGCCTCTGAATCCTCAGAGCACTGGAGTGGGTTTACGCATGGGAAGTGAAACATGCTCTTTAGAAAGCCTTGGGAATTGTTCCTCCCCTCCCCACCCACCCTCCCGTGCTGGTTGGCAGAGGACCACGGAACCAACCTGTTGCTGTTACAGAGATTCTCAACCCTGGCTTCACGTTAGTATCATCTGGAGAGTTCTAATAAATACTGATGCTGGACCCTATAGCCAGAGATGATTCTTTAATTGGTCTGGGATGGCCCCAGACATCCTTATTTTTCAAAGCTCTCTGGTAATTCTTCTGAGAACCATCTGGGGCCAGAAGGAGATTTGGTTGCTATTAGAGAATTAGCCACCGGGTGGCGCTAGAAGCTGACCAAAGAAGCGCGATGCGCCATGGCCTGGCTCCCAAACCCTGCAGTCTCCGAGAGGAGACAGGCTCGCAGCCCTCGGATTAGGAGAGTAAGCATTAGCCTCTGGTCACCCAGGAGTGTGGAATGTTGGCTCAGAGGCATTTCCAATTTTCCAAACTGCTCCCGGTTGGAGCCTTGGTGTTGTCCCAGAAGCAGTGCCCCCTGTACAGGCACAGACCACCCTACCATGCGCCTATGACGTGGTCAACTAAGAAAACAAAAAGGGGCCAGCACACCCTTGTCAAGTGCAGGAGCTCTGGGAACCCCAAAATAGGGCTCTCCCAGGGCCCAGGGTTGGGGGGTTCAGGTTCCTGGTTCCACGCAAATGTCCCCTCCTCTGTTGACAGCCAAGAGAGAGGCCTCTGAGGATAGCCTTCCCATCTTGAAATAAACAATCAACTCCACACCTCTCCAAAATGCCCTCTTAAGAAAAACGCAGGTTACCCAGTAGAGTCTCCTCCCCAAATGAGAAAGAGGGGTCACTATAGGAAGTGATTGCTCCCTGAGTTATGTTAACTTCCCAGGAATGAAACACGGAGGGCTGTGAATCACTTTAAATCTGGTGTAAAATTTGTGTGCATTTTTTTCCCAAGGAGAGGGTTTGTAGCTTTCACTAGAAGGATTAAGATTAAAGATTAAGAACTGATTGATTTAAATAAAGATGTTCAAAATACTTGGGATCCAATTCATTTCTTCTGTAATAAATGTACTCACCGCTCACCCTTCTGCCCTGGTCCCACTGAAGGGAAGCACGGCCAGCTCCTTCCCTTAGTGATTCAGGGACTTGGCTGGCCCAGGGCCTCCTTCCAAACATCTCTGGTCACCTGCAGGCTCTGAGCATGATGGAGCTCACCTTGCTTGGGTGGCTTCTTTCTTAGGGAGTTGTCAGAAAAGAAGTCACTGCTAAAAATTCCTTGACCTAATCTGTCCTGCTTCAGGTATCTGCACATCCTATGGAAGGGTCACAGGCCCAGTGGGAGCACATCCATGGATCATGCACCCCAGTAGGGTGGGCACTTCTACCTGACGAGCAGGAAGATAGACGAAGGGGCCCGGGGCTGGGGAAGGTCAGCCCTGATGGCCAAGATCCCAGCAGGATGGGAAGGGCTCTTCCAATGGTCCCAGGACTGGCTGCTTAGGCTGGGCCTTGGAAGTCAGCATCATGAGTGGTACTGGATTGGGTGGTGCTCCCCGGGCCCCCAGCAGAGATGGGAGAGACAAGGTAGAATGGAGCACGATACACCTCATTTCACCAGGGAGGAAACTGAAACTCAGAGAAAGGCAGGCCTTGCCTAATGTCACACAGTGAGAGGCCTCAGAGCCAGGCCCAGAACCCAGGCCTCCTGCCTTCCACCTGGGGCCATCCCCCTGGCCCCATGAGGAGCCCCCAGCTCCAGGCATCCCTGTTGGCAAGCAGTTCCTTGGGAGCAGGGCCAGTCAATCCTGCAGAGTAGAGTGCCACCCTGGCACCACCCACCCCTCACTAGACACCCTGACACTCCCTGCCTCTCCTGGCCACCCTCACAGCTCCCGAGGTAACCCATTTCCCTCACTCTCCTCTGCAGCTTCAAAACAAACCAAAATGCAGACCAACATCCTTTGTTTGTTTTGAGGGATCAGAGAAAGGGGAAAGCAGCTCTGTGGGTTTGCGCTTAAAAACAAAACTGCTCTGAGCTGCCCGAGCAGAAACCAAACCAAAGGTGAATTCGGAGGCCAGAAACTCTCATGGCAATGCTGTCTTGGAATGAGTCAAGGGAGGGCGTGGGGGGCCAGAAACCAGGACAGCTACTGACCCGGCGCTGATGGCCCAGGGTCAGAAAGCACCATGGTGGGTTCAGGCTATGGCCATCCCACACTGCCGTGGAGATGTGGGGGGACAAGGCATGAGAATGGAAAAAAACCCAAGGACTCTGGACTTCACAGCCCCAGTCTACCCTCCATCTCAGCATCTCTTTAGCCAACAGGCCCATGCTGGGTGCCCTGGACTAGGTGGCCTGCCCCATGGGAGTTCCTGGCCAGTAGGTGGGACAATGAGCGCCCATTTAGCACTGGGTGTTTTAACCGGGATATGGTCAGGTGCTGTCTGACCTGCCTGTTGGACCTGTGCTTCCTGATGAAACTGGGCTCCCCCGGTTCCCCACTTTCAGGAGGGAGCTCACAGTAGAGTGGAAATCAGGATGCTCTAGACATCTGGGGGCTCCCTCCTCTTGGCACCCAGAGTGTATGGGCCCTGGGAGACATGCTGGTTGGCACTCTGCCTGAGCCTTTTCCTGAGTTTGGATGAGGGAAAGGAAGCAGCTGAGTGCTGTCAGATCCTGTCAACAGCCTCCATGAACACGTATGAGCCAGGCTTGGGGGGTGGGGGGCTGGGAGAGGGCAAGGGTGATCAGACAATTAAGAGGAAATGGTGGGTCATTAGGCCCAGCAAAGTGATATCATCGAGGTCGACTGTCCCAGGATGGCCAGAGATGCTCCCAGCTGAGTGAGAATCCCTCACCTCTCCCAATAGTTTTAGATGCAGTCTCATTTGAGCCTCTCAACTATCCAGGCTAGTAAGAACAAGGCTGCTGGGGTTCGAAGAGGCAAAGCCACATACTCAAGGTCACACAGCAAGCCAGCACCAGAGGCAGGGCTGGGGCCAGGTCAGCACTGGAGAACACCCTTCCCAAGAATTAGCCCACCTAGAGCAGGATTCAGGACCACGGGACTGGATGATGGGAGGTGACTGGAGAAGACCCCCACCTCCGCCCTGGTTATTCTGGGGTAGCATGGGTTGGGTAGACCCACTGAGCACCTCCATTTTCTTAACCTGCCATTTTTGAGTTCTTTGGCAGTAAGATGAGCACTTGACTTCCACCCCTCACTGCAGCTCTAGTAGGCAGGTGCCTTCTAATTCCAAATCAGGGGCTCTTTTCTGCCCGTATCCTGCCTCCCACCCATCTCATGCTGAGCTTGCAGTCCTCATTGCTATGACAGCTGCCCAAAAGCCAGGCCTCTTTCCATATCTAAGGTGGGTTATGATTTGGGGCCTAAACTTCACAGGCTCACCTCCCCTTGTGGGAAACTGACTTAGACATCTGTGAGGGTCCCTCCCCCCACCCCCCACCCTAGCTCCAGCTACCATCATATGCAGGTGTGTGTACAACGGTTCCACCAACAGCAACCGACATGTGAGTACCTACCCCCCATCAGTGGGAGATCTCCCTGATCCTTCCTGTCTGGGTCCTCCTCAGCTGCTGGGCCCCACAGGGAAGCCCCAGCTGCCTACGGGTTCATAAAAACCTCGGTGGCCTAGCTAAGCCAGCTGGCATTTCAACTCCTTCAGTGGACAGAAGCATCCTCTCTTCCTTCAGAATTGGGCTCAACAGCACATGTGTATGCATATTTGTATGTGTCTGTGTGCACATTTCTATCTGTGTGTGTTTGTGTGTGCACACTCCTATCTGTATTTGTGTTTGTATGTGCACATGTATGTCGGTGCTTATCTAGGTGTGCATCTAGGTATAGAAATGACTGTAAATGTGCCAAGCTATGTGTGTACGTGTGTCTGTGTGTCACTAATCATTCATTCATTCAACAAACATTTCTCAAGCACCTACATCATGTCAGGTACTGTGCCAGAGCTTGAAACACAGAAGAGAACCAGCCACATGGAGCTCATCACCATGTGAGACACCCTCAACCCCTGCCATCCTGGGGAAGGGAGGCGTGGCCAGGGCTGTAAGTTTGCACGGCAGCCACAGGACAGTTTGGGCCCAAGACAAAGTCCAGGGCAGGTGCCCAGCAACTCCTAACAGAGTTCACCCTGACAAGCCCCATTCTAACCCAATCATGGACCAAGACCCTCCAAGGCCACAGTGGACAGGTGACAGCTCCTTCCATGAAAGAGAAAGAACAGCCAGGGATCAAGATTCCCAACCAAAGCTCACAAAAGCAGTCACAACAGGTCCAGGCTCTGCTGGACTAGATGTGCCAACTTCAGCCAAGAAAGCACAGTGCATAAGACCCACTTGGTCATGTTTACAGAGAGGACAGCTGAAGCCCAGTGCATTAGTTCTCTATTGCTGCTGTAACAAATTACCTCAAACTTAGTGGCTTGAAACAGCACAAATTTATTATATTACAGTTCTGGAGTTCGGAAGTCTTAAAATCAAGGTGCCAGCAGAGCACATTCTGGAGAGAATCATTTCCTTGCCTTTCTTAGCTTCTAGAAGCCACCCACATTCCTTGGCTCATGACCTCATCCTCATCTTCAGAGCCAGCAGCATCTAAGAATTTCTCTGACCTCTGCTTTCCTTGTCACATCTCTTTTGACTGACCTTCCTGCCTCCCTCTTTGAAGGACCCTTGTGATGACTTTAGAATAATCCACCCAGATAGTCCAGGGTAACCTCCCCACCCCAAGCTCTTTAATGTAATCACATCTGCAAAGTGCCTCTTGCCGTATAAGGTAAGATATTCACAGGTTCTGGGGATTAGGACAAGGACATTTTGGGGGCAGGTGGCATTATTCTGCCTACCACACCCAGAAAAGAAGGGCAATGTCCAAGGATTGAGGGGGTGATCAGAGGCCAGAACTCAGGCTCTAGGCCCCCCAGTTCTGGGACCCTTCGGGCAGCACTTCAGGAGGGAGGGAAAGGTCTCCCCCCAAATTTAAGCTTGTCTCCTAAACACTGCTGTATACAGAGTGATCGATAGCATCTGGTTTGTTTTTCATCTCAGCTCTACCACCTACTAGTGGGGTGACCTTAGGCATGTGACTTAATGTCTCCAGGCCTCAGTCTTCTCATCTGTAAAGAGGGGGTGAGGATAGGAGCCACCATGCAGCCTGTTTTGAGGGTGCGATGAGCCTGTGTTGTGGCTGCATGGTTAGGGCTTTGGCTGTGGTCTTAGCAGCCCCACACTACACACCCCAATTCCTGTAGAAATGGAAAAGTGAGGGCAGGGAGAGGGAAGGGACACACACAGGAACCCAGCCGTGCTGGTAACTGAGACAGTGCCTTGACCCTTGGAGTCCTTCTCCTGCCCCTCCCCAGAGCAGTGGCCCAGAGCCAGTGGGGCCTTTCCTAGAAACTCCCCAGTGAATGAAGCCTTTGATACCCAAGTGCGTGTACAAAGGGAACAAAGGGATGCTTTCTGCGTGAAAAGCTGCTGCTGGTGGAGGGCAGGAACCCTGGGTAATACAGGGTTGGGTGTCAAGTGACTACAGACACATGCGGGGACTGACGGGTGTCCACCAAGAGGCCACAGAGAGAGGGGCAACATCGGAGAGGCTGCCAGGGTGGCTCCAAACAGGAGGCAGGGAAGGGCTGAAGGGAGGTCCTGGGGCACTGGGAAGGCTTCCAGAGCCAGCAGCATGAGCCAGGCCTCGGAGAAAGGAGCAGTCCCAAAGGAGAGAGACAAGGTGCTCTAGTGTCCATCCAGGCCACAGAGGCCCCATCCAGCCCCCACCGGAGGAGACTCCGGGGCAACAGAGGCTCAGAGTCTCCTGGGCCCCTCTCCTGGTGCCTCCTTCTCACTGTCACATTGCTAAGAAGTGTCTCATCAGTTTGTGATGCCACAGGTCTCATCAGCTGCAACCTTTTGTGGTGTTTCCTTCTCAACTTTCCTGTTGTCTTTTTTGATCCTGTGTACATTTTTGTGCAATGTGGATATGTGCCAAGCAAAGCAGCACATGACCCGGTGGTGTTCCCACGTGGAGTGAGCCTGGTGTGACAGCAAGGATATGTGGGGCGGGCCTCAGGCGCACTCTCCACAGCGCCTGCTTTCACCCATCCGCACCCAGCATGACACTGGAGCATGAGAGCCTACTCAACAAGTCACATCATTTTTCTCTGACTTTTTAAATACGTAGAAACTTCATCACTGCTCATAAAAGAAATACACACTCATTAAAGAAAATTGGGCCATAAGGAAAGACCACTAATGTCCTCACTATCCAGAGACAATCCAGCTAATGTCTTAGTCTATTTCCTTCTAGTCTGTTTCCCCTGAGCATCTTTTTATTTTTAATATGTCTGTGCTCATGCTGCATGCACGCCTTCTGTATTTCCATTTAGCATTAATTTATTTACTGGGCACAAACAGGACCTCACTGAATATTTGCTGAATAAATGAATGAATGAACATAGATAATTTTTCTGTTTTGCAGAAGTAATAATAAACATATGTAAGAATTGAGGACTTCCTTTATGCTGAGTACTTTACATACATTATCTCATGTGACACTCACAACAATCTTATGAGGTAGATACTACAATTACCCCCATTTTACAGATGTGTAAACAAGGCTTAGAGAGAGATTAATTCCCATAGTCACACAGGTAGCACTGGGTTTCTAACTCAGGTGTGGCTGATGTCAATCCTGTATTCCTAATACTATGTATCCCTGCCTGTCAGTGAACATTTTTAGAAACAGCATTTAAAATGACTTCATACTATTTCTTTAAATAGACTTAGCCATTTCTCAATCACTGCAAATTTAGTTTCTTTTCCTGTTTTATTTTTCACTGTCACAAATAATTCTGCAATAAACAACTTTATGTATAACCTAACTCCATACTTAAGGAGTTAAAGACTCCCCAGAAATTGAATTACTGATTCAAATGGTACAAGCATTTTTAAAGCATTTAAAGAGTATTTTTTCCATTCAATTTAGTTTAGTTTAGTTTTGTTTTACATAAGAAAATTTAGATGTATTAACTCCACACCTTCTCCTGTACAATGTTGCCCATTGTTTCCAGATTTGAAATACCTTCCCTTTCCAAAAAAGTTAATAATTCTATTTTCTAGTGGTTGTACAGTTCGCTTTTAAATTATTCAACCTTTTAGTTCTTCAGTGCATCCTTTGGGGGGATGTGCTGAAGAGAGGCCCCCGTTCACACTTCCAATCCCCCTCCACCCCAGGAACTCCCGCCCTCTCTCCTCTGGGCAGGGGAGAGATGAAAGAGGGAGAGAGTGAAATAGGGAGGCTGGTGTCTTCCTAATTACGGGGGAATGATTGTCTCTTCGTCTCCACATTAGTAAACAGCTCACAATGGCTTCCAATTCTTCTTAGAAGCTTCTAAAATGTACTGGTTGACTTGGAGTCAAAGCAGAACTGTCCTAATGAGAATAAGCTTAAGAAACTCCTTGAAAAATTGAAAGCATGCAAAAATTCTTCAAATGGAATATTAAAAATATGTCAAACTGGGGATGGGCATATCAGTTTTTGGCGAATTGGCTTTGGGCAAGTCTGGTGGAGGAGTCAGGGCAGGGATAGGGGCTGGGACCAGGTGGATAAAGACACCCACCCCTCCCTAGCAGAAGAGGCAGCAGGAGTGTCTGGAGGACAAGCGAAGGCCACCATGTGGAAGAGGCTTCTGGGTGGCTCTTGAAGGCATGTGCGATGCTGGCTTCAAGAAGAGCTGGCAGGGCATCACGCCACATACAGGGGTGCGGGTTGCATCCTGCATGAGGGCACCTGGTCAAGGGAGCCAGTGAATTGGAAATCAAGCCCGTGCCCTCCTGTGACAAGGATGGAGCATCAGCTTCCAGTTCTCTCAAAGGTGCCCTGTGGGCCAGCAGCTGCCTGGACTATACCAGGGAGGTGGAGAAACAGCACTGACCAGGCCCCGCCTCCAACTCTGCTGCGCTCTCTGGAGGAGGAACCTGAATTACCCTCTCCGCACCTCAGTTTCTCTACATGCATGATGCGGGGGTTGGCTGGTGGATTCTGATGGCCTGTTCAGCTCTGATGCTGAGTCTATTCTGAGGTCTGTAGCAGCTCTCGCAGTCCCCACTGTGCACTCTGCTTGGGCTAGAGAGAGGAAGATGCCCTAGGGTGCTCCTGCAGGTTAGGCCAACCACGCAGAAAGACCGTCTCCCAATAACTTGCATTTGGGCTCAGGGGTCAGAGCTTGCTATGTTGCTTTTCCCTTTCAGGCAGCTCATTTTCATGGCTTTGATTATTTGTGGGAGCCTTGCTGAGTGAGACAGTAGTCCCCTCTGCTCACGTCTGGATGTGACACCATCTGTTCCATATCTCTCTTCCTATAAATCCTGAGGCAATAATATTAATAATCAATACCAATTGATGGAGCTCAGGACACACTACCCCAAAATGTGGCGCCTTGGCATATTGGACATTTTAAGATGAAGGACTTTCTGCTCTTCTCTTGAAGCAGGTCATAGGACCCACATGTGAGAGGTGCCCCCTGTTCTGGAGGAAAGGAGCATTCTTATCTCCAAGGACACAGGGATGCAGAGAGGAATCTGAATAAGCAGTCCTTGCTAAGTTTCCCTAGTTTACTACCCTTAACTCATACCTTTTTGTCTTTTCACATTTTCCCACAACTCTCCACCCTTCACCAAACCTTGTATAAAAACACTTGGGTCTGTTTCTTCAGGTCTTCATTTCCTTATGAAGGCACCCATGTCAGGTAAACTTATACTTGATACACTCGTGTGCTTTTCTCTCGTGAATCTTTTTATTACGTGGTCCCGGCCAAGAACCTAGGAGGTTAGAAGGGAAAGATATTTTTTCCTCCCCCACTCAATCTGTTCTTACGCACTGACCATGTGCCAGACACCATGGCTGGTGCCTCAGGTGCTCACTCCTGGAACCCTGACACCTAGCACGGGAGCATACTGCTACTCTCCCTGCTTTGCAAGGTCAAGGAACAGAGGCCCCAAATCCCACAATACATAACTGATTCAAACTCAGATCACTCTGACTCCAAACCCTAATAGCATTCCCACCTCTTTTGTAAGTGAGGAAACTAGCGTGGAGTGGTCATGCCACTTGCCCGGTCACTTGGCAAGTCAGCAAAGAGATGACTTCCAGTTCCTTCTGAGAAGGCCCCCCCTCTACTTACAAGCCCCCAGGTCCCCTCACCCAAAGTCTGGGAAGGTTCTGCATGTTGTCAGTTTGCTGCAGATCGATGGACCTATTGCCCAACCATCCACCACTCTCCAGGACCCTCCCGTGGGCAGTGCCGGGCCAGGTGCTGCTGGAGAAGGCGGATCCTGCCGGAGGAAGCATTCAGGAGGGCTGCATGGACTCAGAGGACTAACAGTCCCAGGGGAGCTTGGCTGGGAGGAAGCCTGGAGAAACAGAGCAGGTTGTGCACACCCCATCCTGCCCGCCTCGGGCGTACTCCTGGGCCATCCCACACTGCACACACGGCGGGGTTTTCTCTGCAGTCTCCACTTTGCTGGGCAACTTACTCAACCACAAGGTCTCTGTGCTTGCCGATGCCACAGCCCACCCAGTAGAACAGACAGTCAGTGCCTGCCGCCTCACCCAGAAAAGATGCATTTTTTTCCTAAACCGCAAGTCAGAAACAGGGCTTCTTTCCGTTCTTTACCTTTATGGTGGATTCCTCCCAGAGCTAGCATTTTCTCATACTCATTAAAAATGCAAAGAACGAGGCACATCAACAGAGAAGTCTTACGTTATGACTTCCTGTGGGTTATGGAGCCCAGAGGAGGGAACAATCAGCTCCTTTGTTGTGCGGGTTGCTGTTTGTCACTGACAATGGCATTCTTAAGGAATTATGATATTAAGGACTTAATAACCATTTGATACATGCAGTAAAACATTTCAATTACGGCATTTCTGGAAAGTGCTGTCCTCATCTGTTACAGGAATTTACCAAGTGTCTTTTAATTAAGTCTGTTCTAAATGAGACACCTCCTCGGTGCGGTAATTTTCTGAATGAAGCTACCCTGAAGTACTAATTAGTTTGTTTTTAATGCTTAATTTACTCTGCCAACATGGTGGTTAGGGTGGGGCTAACCTGCTGGAACTAGACGAGGTCTCACAGGCAGGTACGATCGCAGCAGGGTAGGTCTCTCCCGAGAGAGAGAGGTGGAGGTACTCATTTCGCCCTGTCAAGCTGGACCCTACCTGCCAGGAACTGACCACAGACTTTGAATTTAACTGGGAAATGCCTCGGTCACTGCCTGTCCTCCTGATTAACTGCAGGCAGTGAGGAATTAGCTGCTTTGGAAGGCAGTGACTGTCCCATCACTAGAGGTGTCAAGAAGAGGGCATTTGGACACTGAGCAGGAAATTTGGGCTATCTGACCTCAGACATCCCTTCCTGCTCAGCATCCATCTCATGGTTTCTTTATTATTCATTCTTATGTCACTCACCAAACACTTACTGAGGCCCCTCTCTGTGCATATAAATGAAAAGCAAAGCAGAGGAGGATCGCAGCCCCGGCGCTTCTCACACGCAGCTGCATGGGGTGGCGTGGGTAGACGAGTGTGAAGTGGCCACAAAGGAGACAGGCAGACAGGTCTGGGGGACAGGGCCAGGGCAGGGAGGACCCCCAAGGAAGCCACAGAGAGGGTTGGAGGGTGGACATGGGATGTCATTTAGGAATGGGAGTTACATCTTGTGGTGCCCGCTCAGTGATTTGATCTGAGGGAGAGCGGAGCCATAGGAAGAGTTTTCAGCCCTGGGCGCATTCCGATCCTCGTGACATTGAGGACAATTGTTTATTTCATTTTTGCCTTTTGATTTAAAAGTACGTGCCTATAAAAAGGTCACACGATATAGGAATATATAGATTGAAAAGTGAAAGTCTCCCATTATCTTGTCAGTCCTCTCCCAGAGAAAACCACCCTTAACATCCTTCCAAAACTTTTCCTATGGGCGTGCAAGCACACACCACAAGCGCAAGCGCAAGCGCGCGCACACGCACACGCACACGCACACGCACACACACACACACACACAGGGCTTTCTTATTTAAATAGATTATATTAAACACATGTTTCTCTGATTTGTGTTCACTTTACAATTTATGACTTTCATATTGGTCAGTACATACAGATCTACAGCTGTGAGAAGTCAATAGTACAGAGTCTAGTTTATTCATACAATACTGTATTGATGAACATTAAGGCTGTTGCCTTTTTTTCTTGCAGTTGCAAATGAAGCTGCAGTGAACATTCTTGACTATGACTTTTTGTGTTATGTATACCTATAGGAATCCTTGGAATTGCAAAACAATGATTTTGCATTGCTGTGTAAGTTTACTACACGAAGCGTGTATGTGTCTTTAAAGTTTTAAGAGAGACTGCCAAAGGGCTCTTCAGAAACAGGCTGGGCCCCCTGCCCCCTGCCATTTGCATATGACAGGGCCCACTTCTCTACATTCTCTTTAACACTGGATATTAGTCCTTTAAGTTTTTTGCCAGTCTGACGGGCAGAAAAAAATAAAAAGGTTTTCCTCCCAGTTTTGACTTTTGTCCTTGTTTTATAAGCAAATGATTTTAAAAGGCTGAGTGAGTGGCTGTCCCCTGGCCAGCCTGGGACCCAGACTACTACACCCTGAGAGGCCTTGGGCAGACCACCCACAGCACCAGCTTTAATTATGCAAACTACGTTCCACTGTTCCACTCAGAGCAGAATGGGGATCACAGCCAAGAAAGGGCCCGTTATTCCCGGGACTGAGGGAACCTGAGCAGGTAGGGTCTTCCTGAGGCAGACATTGTCCTCACTTCACACAGCAGTGTTGCCCTGGGCTCCACGGCCTCTCAACAAGCGAAGCTCCAGGGAGCTGCAGCCCTAGCAGATGGGCTTATGGCCCCACCTGGCCTTCTCCCCAGGAACTGAGCCCAGCTCCACCCAGCAGTCAAGAGTGGGCTTTCCTACCTCTCCCCAATGTGTGTGAGGAGGCTGTGCCCCCCACACTCAGGCAGAATAGGCAAGCCTGAGTGACTCAGCACTGCCTGGTGTGTGGCTCACCAACCCTTGGTCGGCGATGGGCCATGAGTCACAAATTATAGGCCTTCCGTCTGAGCAGGCTTTGCCAGCCTGGGAGGCGGCAATGCTGGCAGGGAGCTCCAGAGCTCCAGGCTCAGGGCAGTGGGGAAAGAAAGGCCTGGAGAGGAGTGGCAAACCGGGCACTCTTACAGCTTCCCTCCCCAGCAGCCCGCGGGAGGCTCCCAGGCCACAGCGCCAAGGCCCACTTTCAGTAGTGTGATCCCAGGAGAAAGGCTTGGACATGCTCTGACCCAGGTCTTCCTCGGCTCCAGACCAGGAGGAAACCGGCTGGCATCAGAGCCTCGTGGAGTTTCAAAGCCTGCATCTTCCAACTGAAACTACAGGAGAGTCCAGTGCCAGGGCGCCTATTGCAGGCTGTGGATGGCGGACCCTGGGAGGTACTTCTCTGCCCTCTAAGACATCCCACACCCAGGGTCTGGAGCAGCCTGTTCACAGTGCCAAGAAGCAAGAAGGCCAATGCACAATTTCATAAGCTCCCCACCAAATGGGAGCTGACACCACAGGCCTTCTGGGCATCGGCACCCCCCTGAGCCATGTTAGCATGCTCGGCTGAGGCAGTGAGGGCCTCTAGAGTTTGTAAAGAACTGGGTCATTCTTTTGTGCATGTATAATGAAGCCAACCACACCCTACACCTCCCCACCCCAATCCTGCCCCCCCCCCAAATTCCTTTAAGTACAAGAACAGACTTTCAGCAACAGCAAACATAAATGCTACCCAAGTTTGATGTCTTGTTTGGGTTTTTTTGTTGTTGTTGTTATAAATGTTTGGTTGTGTGGCTGAAGGTGACGTAGAGAAGCATAAACAGTGAGGAATGAGGGCCAAAGCCAGGCTTGGGCACAGGCCCAGGGAGACTGTTTGTCTCCTTCAGGAGCAATCACACCCACCCCAGGACTCCATGGATCCCTGAAATCCACAGGTCTCCCGCACTCTACCCACCCTATGATGCCTGTGCTGCTACACCAATGGCTTCTCTCTCCGCTCCAGGGCCTCTGCCAGTGACAACTTCTTTATGCTCTGGGCTGCTGGCCTCAGCAACTGCATGGAGCAGGACAAATACAGACTCAAATGAGCATGTGTTAGGCACCATGAAGCCAAGGGCAGGACTAGTAAGAGACTGACCCTTTACCTCAGCAGTGAAAACTTAGCACCATTTCTTAGGAACCAAGAATAATAACAAACATAATAAGATGGTCACCACTGAGCGGCACCTGTGCTCCAGCTGCCATGCTGGTACACCTCACACAAATCATCCCAGCCAGGCTCCACCACGCACCCCACGTTAGGTGCCCGTATCCCCAGTGCCTGGCACATGCCTGGTGCCAAGACAGTGCTCAGGAAATATGCATGATGAATGGTAAGGTCGGTGCACATGAAGAAGCCAAAACTGCCCAGTCAAGGTTCCCTTTCCAAACGCTTCTTTCTGATAATCATTTTTTCTCTTCAAGATATACACTTATGAGTAAACTTATTTTGCTTTTTTTTTTTAATTTTGAAGCATTTCAAACACACAGAAAAGTACAGAAAATAATAAGATAGATCAAACTATTTTTTTAAAATCAAGGAATTTAAAACGACAACATTCAGGATAGGGCTTAGCTGTGGGCTAGAAGACAAAAAGTAGGAAAGGAAGACACAGGTAGCAAAATGGAGTTACTAAAATTCTAGTTTTTAAGTTAGTTGGAGGGGTCATAGGGCTCATTTTGAAATTATGCTTCATAAATCAGATATATGTGTTGTAGATATTATTCTATATACATTATGTATATTACATAGACACATTTTTTAAAAGAAAACATTATAACAGACACACTTGTATCCACCATTAAAATTTAACAAATGAGATTTCACTTTATTTGCTTCAGATCTCCTTTTTTAAAAAAAGAAGAAACAAACTATATATCTGGCTGAAGTTCCATCCTCCATCCTGTTCCCCATCTTCCCTCCTGAATATAATTAAGTTTTTTATTTCACATTTGTATATTGAGCATATATCCACCCACTTTACTGAACTCTTCTTAGTTCTAACTCTTCTTCTTACCTGTAGATGTCCTTGAATTTTTTTATGTAGACAATCATGTCATCTTGCACATAAAATTGCAATTTTTTTCTTCGATTGTCATTTTTATTCTTTTTACTTATTTTTCTTGTCCTTCTATGCTAGCTAAGACATCTAGTACAATATTGAAATGTATCAGCAAAAGGCAGATTTCTCTCATGTCTGATTTTAAAGGAAATGCCTCGAATGTTTCACCATTAAGGATATTGTTTGCTATAGGTATTTGATAGATACCCTTTATAAGGTTTGGGAAGTTTCCTTCAATTCTGAATTGCTCAAGAGTTTTTACAGTGAGTGACAATAAATTGTTATCAAATCCTTTTTCTGTTTTCATCCATTGAGATAATTATATGTTTTTTCTTCTTTACACTGGTAAATTACTTTGGATTTTCTAATTTTAAACTGTCCTCGTATCCCTGCTACGTATCTATATCTAGATATCTACAGATGGAGAGAGAGATAAAGGGGAATTCAGTGTGCTAATATTTTATTTAGGATTTTTGCCTTTCTCTTCATGAGTGAGATTGCCTGTAATTTTCTTTTCTCCTATTGTCCGTGGCCAGTTTGCATTTCAAGATTATATTAACCTCATAAAGTTAATTAGAAAGCATTCCTTCTTGGGCCGAGCCCGTGGCGCACTTGGTAGAGTGCTGCGCTGGGAGCGCGGCAACGCTCCCGCCGCGGGTTCGGATCCTATATAGGACTGACCAGTGCACTCACTGGCTGAGTGCCGGTCACGAAAAAACGACAAAAAAAAAAAAAAAAAAAAGAAAGCATTCCTTCTTTTTCAATTTTTTGGAACAGTATAAATAAAAGCAGGATATCTGTTTCTTGAACAATTTGGCAAAAATCACCCATACAGCTATCTAGGCCTGTTGGTTTTCAGTATGTCAGGGAATTGTTGCTTTTTTAAAATAAACTTTTGGTTTTGGAATAATTTTGGATTTACAGAAAAGTTTCAAAGATAGTAAACAGAGTTCCCCTATATCTCTCACGTAGTTTCCCCTAATGTTAATATACATGCACATAACTGTGGTACATATGTCAACATAAGAAACTAACACTGGCATATTACTATTAACTAAACTCCAGTCTTTATTCGATTTCACCCGTGTTCCTCTAATGTCTTTTTTCAGTTCCAGCATCCAGTGTGGAATACCACATTGTATATAAGAAGGGTAGATTTTTATGTTTACTTGACAGTTTTGCTTGATTGTCATAGGAACAGCCCCAATGAATCCCTATCCCAGTATCCTCACCTGTGCATAATCCCTCCCACATTGACTCAGTGACTTGCTTTGGCCAAGATTTGTTATGATGTGGCCAATGAAACATTAGCAAACATGACACAGGCAGAGGCTTGAAAAGCACTTGTGCACTGGGGCTTGTGCCATTTTGCTGCTTGCTGGGAGTCCTGCTAATATGAGAAACCTGGAATAATCCAATGGAGAGATGTGACTCAGCTGACAGCCAGCACCTACTGCTAGACATGTGTCATCCATACAGACCCAGTAGAGCCACCAGATGGCTGCAACTGCCTGCATGACCCCAGGTGAGACCCCAGGAGCAGAACTATTCAGATGTGCCTGGCCTGAACCACTATCTACAGAATCATGAGCAAATATAATGGTGGTTGTTTTAAGACACTATGTTTTAAGGTGACTTGTTACTCAGCAATAGATAACTGATACAAGGGATATAGAACTATTCAGTTCTGTAACTTCTTGAATCGATTTTGGACATTTATATGTTTCTAGAAAATTATCCATTTCTTTTGAAGTTTCATATTTATTTTTTAAAAGTTGTTTGTAGTATTCTTGCATTATTCTTTTTAAAAAAATCTCTACAGTATCTCATTACATTCACCTTTTAATCCCTAGTGTAATTTTTTTCCTTTTCTCTTTTGTTAGTCCATCTTGCCAGAGGTTTGTCTTGGTCTTTTCAAAGGACTAATTGTTGCTTTTGTTCATCTCTCCATTGCTTCTTTGTTTTTTATTTTGTTAGTTTCCATTCTTTTCTTTTTTACTACTTTCTTCAGGCTCTTCTGTTATCCTTTTTCTAATTCTTGAGTTAGATATTCAGCTTATTGATTTTTTAGTCTTTTTCATTTTCTAATATATTTTTTAAGGAATATAAACTTCTCTGTAATCATTGCTCTAGCTGATTTTCACAAATTTTTTATATGCTATTTTAATGTCCTTTATTTCCAAATATTTTGTAATTTCCCTTATGGTTCCTTCTTTTCCCCATGATTATTTTAGATACACTTCCAAATGAAATGGGTTATTTTTGCTATTGCTTTGGTTTTGACTTCTAATTTTATTTCCTTAAAATAAGAGGATATAGTCAGTATGACAGCTATTATTTAATATTTGTTAGAATTTGCTTTATGACCTAGTTCAAGGGTTATAAACCTTTTTCTGTAAAGGGTCACATAGTAAATATTTTTTACTTTGTACAGTCTGTGCTGCAACTATTCAACTCCAGAAGTACAGTGAGAATTCAGCTATAGGTGATATGTAACAAATGAGTACGGCTATGTTTATTTTGCTTTGTTTTTGTTTGATTCTAATCTGAAAAATCACTGTCTTTTAAATGGTAAATTTAATCCATTTATTTTTACTGTGATTTCTAACATATGTACATTTATACTTACTAAATTAGTATATTGGTTCAGTTGAGTTTGCAAAGATATCAAATTAAAAATGGCTTCAACAAGAAAGAAATATTTATCTCTCACATAAAAGTCCTAGCTGGTATGACGGCTCTTCTCCACAAAATTATCATGAACCTAGACTCCTCTCTTATGCTCTGACATCCTCGTACACAGCTTTTATCTTATGATATAAGATAAATGATCTAGCTCCTGCCATTATGCCTGAATTCCAGTGAACTAGAAGAGGAAAAAGAGAAAGATAAGGGAATTTTCCCTCCCTTTAATGCACCCCAGAAACTGCAACGTGACTTCTGGTCACATACCATTGGCCACATCTAGCTGTAAGAGAGGCTGAGAGATGTAGATTCTAAATCTGCTTGGCTAAAAATTCTATTACCATGGGAGAGAGGGAGAATGAGAAATATCAAGAGATAAGTAATAATTTTGGCCACACTCGCCATTCTAAGATTGTGTTTTCTGTTTCTAATGTGTTTTCTTTGCTCCTCTCCCTCTTTTCCTGCTTTTAATTGGTTTAATTTTTTAAAATTTTTATTATATATTTCATTTCTTATACTTCAGGTAGTTATCGTTACATTTTTAACATATATAGTGTCTTAATAAGGTTCAAATATAAAACATTAACCCTACCTCAGAGGCACATCCAGGTTTTGTGGTTCCTGAAGCTTATTCGATTTGGGAGCTCTCTTTAAGAAAAAGTGAGGCAAAAATTACCCTTGTGTCTCGTGCTTCCCTAGCTGCATGATGAAGTCACTTTACATTCTACCCTCTTCGAAAACAACCAGAAAATCTTAGAATGCAAAAACAAAACAAAAACAAAAAACCAACAAAATAAGAATTTTAGAATGCTTCACTTCAATCACCCTCCTGCATCTTCTCAGTTACTATTACCCAGTACTTTATTCTTTCTCATTTTTAAACCCTCCACAATCAGTTACTATCATCATTGTTGCTGTTTCTAATATACAAGGCTTATTTAGATTTACCCAACTAATGGATTTTTTTCCCCTCAGTACTGCTTTTTCCATTCCATTCCTTCCTTCAGAGTTTAATTTCTTTCTTTCTGGGGAATACTCTTTAGCAGTTTTTTCAATGAGTATATATCTGTGAAAAATTTTCTGTCCTTTTTTGTCTGAAATGCCTTCATTTTGCACTCATCCTTGGGCAACATGTAGTTAAGTATAGAATGTTAGGACGACAACTATTTTCTCTGAGCACTTTGAAGATATTATTGTGATCTCTTTTGTTGCTGATGAAAAAGCTGTTTACTTATGATTTCTTTGTAGGTAATTTTTCTTTTCTTCTGTGGTTGCTTTTAGGATTTTCTCATTGCCTTTGGTGTCACAAAGTTTCACTACAACGTGGCTAGGTATAAAGTGATTTATATTTTCTCTGTTCAGAAATCACTGTGCCTCTTCAACTTGAGAGTTTACATATCCATCAGTTCTGGAAAATTATTAGCTGTCAGCTCTTTGCATGTTGCTTTTCCCCCATCTCTCCATTGTCTTCTGCTGAAATTAATATGAGAGGTGTGTCACCTGCTTGTTCTAGCCTCCGTGTAACTTGGTCTCCTTTTCTCACTTATTTTCAACCTTTTAAAAATCTCACAAAAGAAAACAAGTGTTGGGGAGGATTTGGAGAGAAGGGAAGACTTGCACACTATTGGTGGGAGTGTAAACTAGTACAGCCACTATGGATAACAGTATGGAGGTTCCCCCCAAAATTAAAAATGGAAGTACCATATGACCCAGCAATCCCACTACTGGGTATATCCAGAGGAAATGAAGTCAGTATGTTAAAGAGATATCTGCACTCCCATGTTTATTGCAACACAATTTACAATAGCCAAGATATGGAATCAACCTAAGTGTCCAACAATGGATGAATGGATAAAAAAAAAAAAGTGGTATGTATACACAATGGAATACTATTCAGCCACAAACAGAAAAAATACAATTCTGTCACGTGCGGCAACACGCCATGGACTTGGAGATCATTGTGTGAAGTAAGCCAGACACAGAAAGACAAATACCACATGACCTCACTCATATGTAGAATCTTTAAAAAAAGAAACAAAGAAAGAAATTGATTTTATAGAGACAGAGAGTAGAACAAAGTTTACCAGAGACTGGGGAGAGGAAGTGGGGAGGGAAAACAAGGAGAGGCTGGCCCAGGGTACAAAACTACAGTTAGATAGGAGGAATAAATTCTGATGTTCTGTTGCGCAATAGAGTGACTATGGTTAACAGTTAAGTTTTGTGTATTACACAGTAGCTAGAGGAGAGGCTTTTGAATGTTCTCCCCACAAAGAAATGACAAATGCACGAGGTGATGGATACTTTAACTTGACCTGATCATTACACAACATATATATGTTTGTACCCCACAAGTACGTACAATTACAATATGTCAATTTGAATAAATAAATAAACAAATTTTAAAAATCTCTGCACTGAATTGGTACATTCGTCCAAAATGAATTTACAACAACGACAACAACAAAAGTTCCCTGGGAGGTGATTGTGTGTGTGTGTGCACACTCAGGGGCATTTTAGTAAAAGCAATTTTACTGAGTAGCAGTCCTCTCTGGGAGCCCCAGCAAAACTCCCGCCCACACATCCACCCCCCAGGTTTTACTGTGCTTTCAGAAGAAAATAAAGATGAAGGTTAAAGAAATCAGAAGCATAGAATGACTTACAGTAATAAACTGCCAAGTTAGAAACAAGAACTTCAAAGAGTCACCAGAGCTGACTAGAGAAAAGGGAAATTTTTTTAGTGTTCTCTAAACCTTATGGTGAAAGACTGAGGGGCCCACTTCAAATGGCCATAGCTCAAGCCCTGTGAATATATCCTGAGAGAACAGACCTCTCTTCAAATGCCTCTCCTCCCCCCACCAGCCACCACTTAATCATTCAGGACTGTTCTTAACCAGGAATGGATGCGGGTGGGACTGAGGCGGACCGATGACCCCTGCAGAGGTGGGTGGACTCTCCCAAGGAGCCCTACCTTTTAGGAAGGAAGCTACTGTTTGACGAGTCCAGGTCCTGTGGAAGCTTGTGTTATGGAAGGACACAGTGCCTGGCCTGGCCTGTTAATGCACCAGCCTACTCTCCTGTGATAATAACAACTGCCCACCCATTTCGTGGGCCGGAGGCCTGTTTTAAAGAGCAAAAGAAGGGCCAGCCGGTGGCTCACTCGGGAAAGTGCGGTGCTGATAACACCAAGGCCACGGGTTCGGATCCCTATATAGGGATGGCCGGTTGGCTCACGAGGGAGTGTGGTGCTGACACCACCAAGTAAAGGGTTAAGATCCCCTTACCGGTCATCTTTTAAAAAAAAAGAGCAAAAGAGAAAAGTATGCTAAAGTGTTGTGAGTCTTGTGGGAATGCTATTCAAATTCAGAAATTATGGAGAAACCTGGTAATTTTTTTCTTCAAATTCTTAGAACCAACGTTTCATTTAAATAAAAATTATTTTTAAATGCATAATTATGGTATAAAGTATAAGAAATTTAAGAAAAGCCTACAGTAATAACAATCATCCGTAATAATTTGGTGTTTTATTTCCCTCCAGTCTTTCTTCCATATAGGTTTATATATTTGTTGGTTAACTTCATATCAAGAGCATTTGTTTTGGTAGTAAATAATCTTCTGAGTCATTATTGCTAATGATTTGAAGTCATCGATTTTCTCCAATAGTCTTTGGCCTGCAGTAAATTAATTAGTGAATATAGCTAATCTCTACTGTTGGATATTTCCCTGGTTTCCCAGTTCTAAACACCACTTCAATGTGTTGTGGGCACATACATCTTTGCACATATACATGATTTTTTTTTAACCACCAGACCACCAGGGATCCATGATTATTCTCTTAGCCGCTACAGAGCTGTCGGATCAAAGGCCTGCACAGTTTTTAAGTACTGGTACGAATGTACTGCCAAAACGGCCCGTAGGATTTTCAATGCACACTGGTCCCCATATGCCCCATTCCCAGCCACCTCCTAGGAGTTGTGCCCAGCCCAGCCCGCCCCACCTCTTCCAGCGGGAACTGTGGGGCGCTCTGGCGGCTTTAAGGAGGTTTTAGGGACTAACCCTACCCATCTCGACCCCGGAGACGGCCCCTCGGCCCGGCCTTCCTGGGGGTGGATTTACAAGGAGTGCCCAGCGGGTGCCACCCCGCGCATTCCCATGCAAAGGGCCGGGCCACTGCCAAGGTGCGGGCGCAGCGGGGGTGGCGCCGCGCTGGGAGGGAGCAGCAAACGCGGCCACTTCAAAGCGTCCGTTTGGGGCTGGCAGAGGAAGGGGCTGGCCTCGGAGGCCCACAAAGGGAAGCCCCCTGGAGCTGTGCCCCTCCCCCCACCGGGGCCGCACAGGGCCGAGCGCCGCTGAGCCGCGTGGCATTGCACAGGTGGCGACAGTCTCCTCGCCCAGCCTCGGGGAGCGCCCTCCTCCGCGGCGCCGGCTTAGCCTCACCCAGGGACCCGACCAGCAGACCCTCAGCTCCCCCAGTGTGGGGCAATTTTGGTCCGAGATGCGAGTTGCGAATGCCGAAGACCAGCCCCACCCAGACCAAAAGTAACACCTTGGGCTTTTCCACCATGCAGAATTCCCCTGAGCCTCGGCTTTCGTTTTTTGGGTTGGGGGCGAGTGTCTTGGAAGAAATGAGAAGTTAAGTTTTGATTCTGAAAGGATTAAGATTCTTCCCCCTCCCCCCGCGGGATTGGAGGGTGGGGTGAAGGGGTCCTTGACAGAGCATGGCCTTGCCCTTAACCCCTGTGGGCAAACCTTGGGTCCTTGCAAGCGTCTTGCAATGCTCATAGATCCACTCCACCCCTCCTGCCTGGGAACCCGCAAGCTAGTCCCACCTCTCAAGACTCCCTTTGCGGTTGGGCCTGTCCCAGGGTAACCCTTGGATAGGAGGCTCGAGTTTTCCCCCAGTGCCCATTTCACATTTGAGGCTATGCAGAGGTTGTACCTCTTAGTGGGACCCTCCCCCCCCAGAGCTGCAGCAGTGTAAAGGGGGCCTCAAATAGCTGAATAGCTGGCCCTAGGATCTAGCCCAGCTTCCAGGGAATGAGCAGCCTGAGTCCATCTTGCAGATGCCTTCTAAGATCTTCAATTCTTCAATTCTTCATTTACTCATTAGGGCCTGTTAAGTGCCTACTATGTGCTAGGTGCTGGGATTACAACCATAAACAAATCAAACAAGACAGACAAGACTTCAGACATACCCCAGTGAGGGAGAGGCACACCGGCACACAGCCTACCCCAGACAACATTACTGCCCTGGATTAGAACTGGATTCAGACTCTGTCCCCACCAAAGGGAAGGGGCTGGAGCAGCTCTCAAGGGCTCCAAAGGAGCTCCTCTTCCTCCCACTTGATTTGTGGTAGGTGACTGAGCTTTCCTCCTGCCTCCCTTCCAATACCTACAACAAACTAAGGAGCCAGTTCATAGGAAACCTCTTTCTGATGATCAAGGTTGCCAATGTTCATGGACAGCATGCTGGGGGCAAAGGGCAAGGAGCCTGGTGAGCTGCTGGGTGTCAAAGTTCTGCTCTGAGCAGAGGCACTGAGCATGTGCCCATTGGATCCGACCCTCAGCCTACAACCAGACCATCCTTAGGTGCAGAATTGTTCCCCCAAGGCCACCAAGAAGGTACAGGAAGGGCAGTGAGTCCTTTTGGATGGTTTATAGTTTCAAGGGTCCAAACTCCAGATTGCTCCCACCTCCATCCCAAGGATGGTCTCCCTCAACCCCTGTGTGACCTCCTGCAGTCCAGCTGGGAAGAAAGAGAGCTTCAGAATCCTGAAACCTCAAGACCTTCAGAAGACCCTCTCTAGGGATGTGGTCTCCTGCTGTTTCTTTTATGAAAACCCCAGAGCACTTCCCAATCATGCTGTGTAAACAGCTCACTACCAGCCTCAGAGCCCTTCATTAAGCTCCAAAGGGAAGAGGAGGGTGAGATGCTGCACAGGGGTGGGCGCTCAGCTGCCCAGGAAAGGCTGGACCTACGGGCTATGTCAAGAGTCAAGAGGGCCAAGGCTTTCAGGCATAGTCGCAACATCTGGCCCAATGACAACCTTGCTAGCCAGACCTCTGGACCTGTTATGAGTGCCCTGAAGAGGGGTGCCAGTTAAGGCACCCACATCTCTGTAGAGGGAGAGGCCCAGGGTTAATTCTCCCTGAACACTGCCTCCCAAGTGTGATGTGACTCTTCAGGTAAGTGGAGGCAGAGCAGCCAACATACCTGGCAGTGATTCTCAAAGTCAGATCCCTGAGCCAGCAGCATCACCTGGGAACTTGCTAGAAATGGAAATTCTCAGGCCCCATCCCAGACCTTCTGAATCAGAAATTCCAGGGGGCTAGCCCTGTGCATTTTAAAAAGCTCTCCAGGTAGTTCTCATACACAACAAAGTTTGAGCATCACTGGAGTGAAGAAGACATTATTTCACCTTTTACTTGAATACCTGCACTGATGGAGATCTGCTAGGATCCCAGCCCTCCTCTCCAGTGCACCCATAACCTTGCTCAGAGGCACAGCTCCTCTGGTCTTCTGTCCTCTCAACAGGCCTCAGGGCCTTTTCACACACTGTTCACACACATTTACACACCACTCCTACTACTATTCAGACTACAATTCTCAACACTTTATTTATTTATTTACTTATTTTTGGTGGCTGGCCGGTACAGGGATCTAAGCCCTTGACACTGATGTTACAATGCTGTGCTCTAACCAGCTAGCCCTGTTTATACTACTGTCGACACTACTCTTCACATGCTATCCATAACATTAGTCACATACTATCACACTGCTCATTCCATACTATTCACACACTACACAGCTTGCAACCCTCTCCCCCAACCCACTCTCACCTAGATAACTCCTATGCACCCTTTATATCTCTGCTGAACCCTCGCTTCTTGGGGAGGCCTTCCTGAGTCCCCGAGACCAGGTTGTTTCCTGTGAGATCGGCCCTCACTGTCATGTCAGAATCTCCCCTGCAGCACATGTTGTGCTGACATGTTTATGTGTGTCTAAAGTTTGTGTGGTGTCTGTCTCCCTGTCTGCCTTGCCAACCCTAAGTCCAGTGCTGGCAACGCTGGGTCTGTTATGCTCACTGCTCTCTCACCAGCACCCAGCACAGCCTGGAGCCCAGTGGGTGCAGGTCCAAGGAAGATCTGTGGTGTGCGTGAGGGACTCCATGCGCAGGCAGGCCTGAGAGTTCTTTCATCACGCAGCCTCCAAAGTGCTCAAGACCTGGCCTTCCTTCCGCAGTGGCCGTGTGCATCTGGTTCTGAGGCAGGGGGCTGGATCAGATGACCTCTAGGAGCAACACCCCATCCAAAGACTCCAGGGGCATTAGGTGCAGGAGGCTGAAGAGGTAGAAGAGACAACAACCTGGCTCTCTGGGAGCAGGTGGAGGTGATATTTGCTGAGCCAGGAACCTTGGAGGAGCTGCATTTGTTGTGGGACACATTACATTTCAGTCTAGATCAGTTGAACAGATGTATATTGAAGGTTTACTATGTGCACGGCCAGATTCCCCCTTTATCTGTAGAGCTGTAGATGACCTAGGTTATTCTCAAGGCTGGGTGGCACTAGGCCCTGAGGCCTTCCCAGGTGAGTTGGTTCTGGTGAGGCCTCTGCTGGTGGGGCCCCAAGGGCCACTGACACCCCAGACTTTTACCCCAAGAAACTCGCTCCGCAAGGGAGCCCAGAGGCAGAACAGAAAGAAAGAATACAGGCTGTTGTTGACACAAGAGGAAAAACCGGGCTTCCTGTTTGAACTCATGCAGGTACTGGAAGCTGTGAGTAATGCTGAATCTTGGCCTGCCCGAAGGCGGCCTGCGGTGGGGGCTTCTCACAGTTGCTGTGAGGAGTGGCTCGGAATCACTTTCAAGTGACCTGGGGCCCAGCAGTTCAGGGCTGTGGAGAAGGAATGCTGCATCCACGTGGACAGGCCGCAGGGTGGGCGACATCAAAGCAAGCTGAGCAGCAGCCTCCCTCACACTGCTCACTGTGGTCAGTCGCCCTTGGTAAGGACCCAAAGTCAGATGCTGAGCGCTTCTCAAGTTGTAGTCCCCGGTGGCCTTCGCTCTTACAAGACAGACCATTTCCAGTCCCTCGGACGCTGAAATTGTCCCCTTTTTCCCAGCCTGGGGTCTGGCCAGTGCGAGGTGCCATGAGGCAGGGATCCACTTTGGACCAGGAATGCTGGCCTGTGCTGCTTCAACTCCCTGAGGGACCTAGGGCAGGCCGTGGGCCTCTCCCAGCCCCATACCCTGTCAGGAAAGGGGCCTCTCAGTGAAACAAAAACTGCAGGCCCTCTGGAAGGTGAAGTACCAAACACAGGTTAAGTGTGGGCCGAGTAACACACACTCACCTTTGCTGGGCTCTTCCCACACTCCAGACTGTGCTACTGCCATCTTATTTAAATATTGCAGCAGTATTCGTGGGTCACAGATGAGAAAACAGTCCTATCAACATATGTAGTCCTATGAACATATGAAATGTAGAACATACATTTGTTCATATTTTTCAACTTTACTGAGGTAAAATTGAAGTATACTGAGCTGTACATATTTAAACTGTACCACTGATAAGTTTTGGCATGTTTACACCCATGCTGTGATTACTACAATCCATATAACAAACTTCTCCATTGCCCCCCAGTTTCCTCATGCCTCTTTGTAATCCATTCATCCTTCCTTCCACCCCGATCTGCTTTCTCTCTGTACAGATTTCTTTACATTTTCTAGAGTTTTCTATAAATCACATTATACAGTATATACTCTCTTTTGTCTGGCTTTTTCATTCAATATAATTATTGTGAGATTGATCCATGTTGTTGCACATATCAATAGTTCATTCCTTTTTATTGCTGAGGACTACTCCTCATGCAATGATTATACCACAATATTTTATCTATTCACTTACTGGTAGACATTTAGGTTGTTTCCAGTTTGGGGCTATTACAAGTAAAGTTGCTATAAACATTTGTGTACAAGTCTCTGTGTGGACATGATTTTATTTCTCTTGGATGAATATATAGGAGTGGAATGTCTGGATCATAAAATAAGTATGTATTTAACTCTTCAAGAAACTGCCAAACTGTTATCTAAAGAGGTTTCACATTCCCGTCAGCAGTACATTTGCTTCACGTTCTTGCCAACACCTGGTAAGGTCAGTTTTTGGATTTTTATTTATTTCTTTATTTTTTAGCCATTCTAATGGATGTGGTAGTGATATCTCATTGTGGTTTTAATTTGCATTTCCCTGATGGCTAATGATGTTGAACATCTTTTCATGTGCTTAGCAGCCATTCTGTATTTTCTTTTGTGAAATGTCTGTACAGATATTAACACGTCTGAAACTGAGATGCATCTCAATTAATGTCTTGTTATAGCTGAACTGGCAGGGAGTGTTTTTCTTTTCTTGGTGGGCCATAAAATCTGGTGTAACTTACAGGGGATGGAGTCTTAGATTCATGAAACACATGAAGCCACTTGCCGTGGGTCACACGGTAGATAGGGAACAGAGTGTCCAACCCTGAGCCTAGGCTTTTAAAAATTGCATTATTTTGCATAGTTGGAAGAGTCAGGACCAAGTTTGTGGTCAGTGTGGGAAAAACTGCACTTCTGTGCTCTAAGTTCTAGACCAGAGAGCCCTGGTATGTTCAGCCCCCCATGCTCCTAGGCCCCAGCTGGCCTTGTCACACCTCTGCACAGCAGGTGTCTTCTTTTCACTCTGAGCCTTCAACTAGCAAGAGCTTAGCAAGACCAACTATGTGCCGTGCCAAGCCAGGGTGTGGAGCAGACAGAGTTGTGTAGGAGGCAGTCTCTGACCTGCAGGACTCAGAGCCCAGAGAGGGAGACAAGAGAGACCCACAGAACACACAGTCCATAGAGGCAGCGTGCTCAGGACAGGGAGGGGTGGCCATGGCCTCAGTGGTCCTCAAGTGCTTTGTGAATGGGATGAAGACTCCAATGTGGTGTGGCACATAAGGTCCTGGGCTTTTTAAGCCATAAGTTTCAAATCCTGTCTCCAGTCCTCACCAGCTGTGTGACCACAGGCATGTGGCTTAACTCCCACCACCACCCCAGCTTCAGTTTCTGTAAAATGGGGAACAAATTATGCTATAGGGGGTATTTCTATTCCCACTTTATAGATGAGGAAACGGAGAGGATTAAATTGGAAAATGTATGTATAGTGCTTGGCTCAAACACAGGCTCTTTGGGCTTTAAAGGATAACTAGGAATTGGATTGGCAGGGAGAAGGAATAAGGGGATCCCAGGAAAGGAAACCTGTGTGATCCAAGGCATGGAGTGTGGATGCAGAGGGAAGAGGCTGCAGTGGGAAGAGTCTGCTGGAGCAGTGCTTCCAGGCCTCTGCTCTGAGAGGTCTTTGCAGCTGCCTCCTAGAGCAGCTCCTGAAAGGCTGTCAGGTGCTCTGTCAGGCCAAGGGCCCAGCAACTGGAGCTACACATGGTCAGGAGGCCCAGAGGGCCAGGCACTCCAAGCTAGACCCTGAAACTGGCCTGAATCTTGGTCTCAGCAAGTGTCATAACCATGACAATGCTTGACCCTGCAAGATGACACAGTAGGGATCCATGAATGATAAGGCTGCCCATGAGACAGTGGTCCAGAGGTCTCCACATGTTGCTCAGGTCCTGGCCAGGCACCAGATTGCCGTGGTTCCTATGGCTAGCCACTTAATCTCTCTGCACCTCAATTTCTCCATCTTTCAAATGGGGATATGAAAACATGGCAGGTGCCTGCCCACCCCACAGAGCTGTGGTGGAGATCAAATGAGCTGCTGAAAGGTATGTGAAAGTGCTTCGAAACCTATAAGATGTTATGCTTATGCAAATCCAGGGCAATTCATAGAATCACAGAGTCACGGAGTGTCATGCCTGGCAGGGACCCTAGAGAGCCTTTACTGCAATACTTGCATTTTTCTGATGAAGAAAATGGGACCCAGAGAGGTGAAGTAACTCACCTAAAGTCACACAGCTAGTAAGCCAGGATTCAAGCCTCAGTTTGATTTAATGTGGCTCTAACCGCTCTACCTCACAGGCCTGGGATCCGGGATCTCTTGGCACAAAACAGCTGAAAATGAAATCAAGAACCATGATAGTCTCTCTTAAGAGACCCGGAAAGCCACCAATTTCAGTCCAACGCTTGGAGGTCTTTGAAAATGCTTGGTCTCTGCAGACACACTGTGCAGCCTCTCCCAAAAGCCCTCCCTTGGCCTCAGTGTTGTTTCTGCAGTTGTTGCTCTAGTCATTCTTACCTTATCTTTAAAATGGGCACAGAACATCTAATGGGGTTTGTGTTGCTGCATTATCAATGTCACCCTTCTCCACAGGATGGGAGATGAGATAAAGGGCATGAAAGCATTTGGGGGAAAAACAAAAACAATCAGAAAGAAACACAGTCTATTCCCATTGTGATGTAATGACTCCAAGTGGGGGCAGTCCTTGGTCAATTGTGAATATTGATAAGCGAACTGAAGAGCTTGAACTCAACCACAGGAGATGCGATGGAGGGTGAATCCAGAACCTAGGCAACCTCCCCCAAGACAGCTAACACTCCCAGGCTCTTGGGAAACTGATGGGCATGAACCTACAGATCCTCAGCCACTTTGCCCAGGGGAACGCAGCTGTTTCTAGGATGTTGCCTACCATCTTGTCCTCTCACAAGAGCCCTCTTCTAATCAGTTCCTGGTGCTTTTTTTATTATATTTCTCTCAAAATCTCCAATACAGGCAGCAGAGGAGAATTCACAGACTCGGCACATTCCTATCCCACTTCTCATAAACTCAGGTGCCTGATTTTTCCCTTGTGACGCGTATCCTAATGGTGAGCACAAGTACAGTGAGTGGTTTCGAAGCAGCTTCCTTATCATGGAGCGTTATCTGAGCCATCAAAGTACACTTGAAGAAAAAAGCAGTTTCAACTTCAAACTTGAAGGTTTGACTGTTAAAAGGAAGAGCCGGGACAAAGCAACCACAGCCTTTATCGCACATTTACGAGGGCGGCATGTGGTGGGAATACTATATTTTGGGCTTGCTGCTGAGAATGCCTCCATGGCCTTTGAACAGAAAACAAACCATGCTATGGAAAGTGCCAGTAATTGTCTTTACCTACAGTTTCAGAGGGCGCACACCGGGCCTTGCGGTTGTGGGCACCGTTTCATGCTGGGGTTCGCGTCCCCTGCTCTGCTTGGCACAAAGACGGTGGAACAGATCAGGGCCTCAGATCTGTGTGCACCTGTGGTCGCTGCAAGGAGGCGAGGTGGATTGCCACGAGATAAAGCAACAATGGAAAGTTTCTCACCTGAAATGTCCGGGGAAGAGCCAGGAGGCCTGGGCGCCTGCGGAGACTCATCTGCCCCAGAAAAATGAGTGTAGAGGAAGCCAGCCCTGTAGCCCAGCCCCTCCACCTAGGAACCCCCACCCTGCACTGTTCACTTTCTCATAGGGTTTTTTGTGTGTGTGTGTGACCGGTAAGGGGATCGTAACCCTTGGCTTGGTGTCTCCCGCGCCGCGCTCAGCCAGTGAGTGCACCGGCCATCCCCCTATAGGATCCCAGCGCCCCGCTGCGCTCCCAGCACCGCACTCTCCCGAGTGAGCCACAGGGTCGGCCCTCTCATAGGGTTTCTTCAACATCAACACTGAGGGATTCCTTAACCTGTTAAGAAGCAATTAATGTATCAGTACCTTTCCTCGGGGTTGGCCAGTTAGCTCATCTGGTTAGAGCATGGAACTGATAACACCAAGGTCCAGGGTTCGGTCCCTGTGCCCACCAGACACCAAAAAAACAACCAAATAGTTCTCTTTGAAGAAAATTAAAAGAACAAACAGAACTTTGAAGATCAGGGTTTTCTCTTTTTTTCAGAAAATCTTCATGTTCTACAGCTATGCTTTGGTTCACAGTGAGGGCCTCCTGGGTGTCCTTCAGAGGAAGCTGACACTGCTGGTGCAGGCCTGCTGCCAGAGGCCACCCGACAGCCATCTGCCAAGGTCCTCTGGCCCATTTTCTCAGCCTGTGGGCCATGGTAGCCCCTGCAGGAACCCAGTCGGGAAGGCCAAGAAGCTCTGACAATTCCTGACTTGATGAGGGAAAATGCAGAATCTCTCTAAGCAAGAGAAACTGTCCCAGGGCCCAAAGGAAACCCACCCGTGCTGAGCTAGGCCAAAGGTGGGCCAGTGGCTGCTGAGATGGGGGCCCCAAAGCCCCTTGAGCTTCCAGGCTCTCTGGGGGTCAGGAAGCCCTGCTAGCCTGTGACTCCTTCGGCCCCAGGGCAGGCCCAGGCCTGGGCAATGAGACAACTGGGAGGGGGCTGACCGCAGGCGTGGAGGAGGAAGGGGAAAAGCGTTCCAGGGGGAGCAGCAGGGAGAATGAGACAGAAAAAAGAGGCAAACTGCGGAGGGCAGTGGGTGCCATGCTCAGTCATTCAATGCCTCTGTGATTCTTTTCTTAATCTATTTTATTATGGAAAATAACATATTCAAAAAAGGACATAAAGCATAAATGTACAGCTTAATGAGTTATTACAGAGTGAACTCTCATGTAGCCCCCTCCAGGATCAAGAAGCAGAGCATGGCCTGTCCCCTGCGAATGCCCCATGCCCCACCCAAGCCTTCCCCCTCCCTCCTCACTGAAGATTACCACTATCCCAGCTTTTAGGGTAATCACTTCCAACTTTACCAGTTCAACCCCCACTATTGTTTGAATGTCCCCTCCAAAACTCATTTTGAAATTTAACTGCCGTTATGACAGTGTTGGGAGGTGAGACTTTTGGGAGGTGACTAGATTGTGGATTAATGCAGTTATTGTGGGAGTGGATTCCTGATAAAAGGGTGAAGTGCGGCCCCGTTCTCTCTCTGTCTCTCGCCCTCGCTCGCCCTTCCACCCTCTGCCATGGGATGACGCAGTACAAAGGCCCTCGGCAGATGCTGGCACCATGCTCCTGCACTTTCCAGCCACCAGAACCGTGAACAAAATAGATTTCTGTTTATTATAAATTACCCAGTCTGTGGTATTCAGTTATACACCATAAAATGTATTAAGACAACTCCCCAAGCTTACCTCCCCTAACTCCACAGAATAGTTTTGCCTGTTTTGAACTTTACGTGGATGGAATTGATCACAGGTATTGCTTCAGCTTTTGCTCCACACCACACTGAGAGTCCACGTTGCTGTATGTGGCTTTGGTTCATTCGTTTTTATTGCAGCTGGTTCCCTTGCCTACTTTGGTGCACGAAATTCTCAAGAATTAGAATCTGCAAGAAGCAGTGACTGGGGGAGACGAGAATCTTCGTTCCCTTGCACCAGCCTGGGATACCAGGCCTGCCACGGGCTCTGGGGCCTTGCTCGGACTCAGCTTCTCCAGATGGTTTTGCTGCGTGGGGACAGGAGAGGACAAAGAGCAGAGTACTCCCGATGGGCCCTGCAGAACTTTGCATGGTGCACACTGGCGGCTGTGAGTGGCTCCCCCGCCAGCCTCAGTCCAAACGCCTGTCAAGGACAGTAACCTAAAGCTGCTCTGCCATCTCCAAAAACCAGCAGGGCACTGGAACCAAACAATAAACCAAGGCACATCCCAAATGAGAAGCAGGTGGCCTCCTAAGACCATATTTCCTAACATCCTGTTCTCTTGGTTTACCCCTTCTCCAATGTGGTTCCCATTTGAAGGAGTAAAGCCTCTGGAGCCTATAACCCATATGAAAAATGATATAAATTATAGCTCACCATCCCAGCCTGGCTGTTTGTGATTTTGACATAAACATTAAGGCAGGGCCACCCTGATTATAAGGTAGAGGTGCTGAGAGGTGGGGAGGGCCGGGCAGCCCCCCAACGTGCCTCTGCTCCCTTCTGGATGCAGGGAGTAGCCAGCTTGCCTCCCCAATCACCTTTGCAGATGATGAGGTGGGCTCTGAGGTGCTCATCCTTGGGCCTCGTCCAGCCTGTTATGACTCACGCTCCTGCCCCTGCCCCTCCTCCCATAGGTCCCAATGTTCAGGCTGTGCTAGGTCCCACCTCCTAGCTTCTGCCCATGCTGCCTGACTGTCCTCTCACCTACCCAGACCTGACCCTTCCCAGACCCCAGCAGCTTTTCTAATTCTTCATGAAATATTCCTGGGTAGTTGGTTCAGAGACCCATTAATGTCCTGCCTCAAACGCCTGGCATTCCTTCCCTTCTGAACCACATCAATTAGCCCTGATTACAGAATGCACGCATTGTTCTCTAACGGTTTCATGTGTGCAAGTCCCGAGTCCCCAGATGGGGAGGCATGTGTCTGTTGGGGGGGGTGGAAGGTGGAGATGGGTCAAGTCTCTGCTCCTTTTGGGCCTCAGTTTCCCCTCTCTGAAAGAAGAGGATGGATCCAAAGGCTTCTCAATCCCCTGCCCCAACCCTGCATCACTGTGGCCTGGGCACTCTGGTCTTCAGGAAAGATAAGTGATGATGGGCCATCCTCCACCCTCAGACCCTGTGCCAGGAAACCCGTTCCCACCCACCCTCAGCTCAAGGTCGCAGCCCTTGGCCTCCACCCCCAGCCCCACCCCCTGCCATTGAACAGCAGCATTGGGGCAAACATCCTAAACCACCGAGTGCTTCTAAAAATATGGTGTTTTTGTCAGAGAGCAACTCTCTACTTCCTTCAGACTTTGATCTCCATGCAACCCACGGAGGAGAAGACAAACTTACAATAACAGTCTAAAGCCTTCATCTTCCTTTGGGGGCTACCTCTCAAGGGCTTTGAATCCCCAGCTGGGAGGTGGTAACCCATGATCCTTCTGAGCATGCTCAGATCCATCTGCAATTGGCTCAGAGACTGACCCAGCTGGTCCTGTCCCCTGGATGAGGAGGTCAGTGTTCAGGGAGAAAAGTCCAGGACACAGAGGCTGCCAGAGCACAAGCCGGCCGTGGAACCCCATGTGGGTTTTTAAGGCCCTAGATTCTAGGGAGAAAAATGAATGCTGTAGGAGAGGGCAGAATAAACTAAATTCTCAAGTACGAAAATGCGCCATGAGAAAAGAATGGACGGATTAACTCTGGCACAGTCCTCAGACAGAGCAGGCACTCAATAAATACTTGTTGAACTTTTGATGGATATTTCTGATTGGGTGAGATCAGGAAAGTTCTTCGCACAACTCTGTGAGCTGGGCCTTGGAAGGATGTTGATAGATAGGGACAGAGAAGCAATTTCCTGGCAAAGGGAACAGTGTGGGCAAAGGCCGGGCCCCATACTGAGCAAGGAAAGCACAGTTGTGCACCATATTTGGCAGAAACAGAGCTATGGAAACTCTCCCACTAGCTCTACAGATACATGAGCTATCGCTGCCCTGCTGGAAACACAGGTACAAGCTGAAAGGAGAGGGATGGTCATCAAATGATCATCTATGAGCACCGACTGTGTACCAGGCACCACTCTAAGCACTAAACATGCAGAGCCTTGCAACGTACCTGAGCTGTCATCTGCATTTTTTCTAAAAGGAAACAGAGCCATAGAGAGGGGAAGTTCTTTGGCCCCAGGTCAGCACCAGTGGCAGATCTGAACTCAAGCAGCCCAGCTCCTGGCCAATAAGCCTGAGCAGACTCTGCTTGAGGCCTCTGTGTAGGCTGTTTCTGTGCTCGCTAAGTGAGACCCGGCCTTCCTACTTAGTCAGGTGCTCAGGGAATAACCCCAGTGCCCATTTATTCAGGCCTCCTATGGGCCAAGCTCTCCCTGCCCTTACCTCATTTAGTCCTCAAGCAACCTTTGAACTAAAACCAGATGAGGAACCAAGGCTCAGAGCAGTTAACTCACATGGTTAGTAAGTGGCAGAGCAGGGATTTGGACTCAGATCTATCTGACCCCAAATCCCATGCTCTAACTTTACTCTGCAGCCTCTCCGGGTCTCACCCCTGCCTGGGAATTCTAGACTCAGTAATTCAAACATTTTTTAAAAAGTCAAAATCACTATAATTTCCTAAAGACTTTAATAGGGGCAGAACATATCACTCCAAAACAAAAAAATCATCAGCAAAACTGCCAAGGGGGCTCTGAGTCACTGTCTTGAGCCTCTCCTTGTTTTGGAGAGGAAGGCATGTGAGAGGGCTCCAGGGCACGGGCCAGGCTTAGGAGACCAAAGTTGGGGTCCTGGCTGTGCCTCTTACATGCTGTTCAATCCTGGGTTAATGTCTTGACCTTTCTGGATCCTTTTCTAATGTAGAAGACATGTAGGTTTCCCTGGGTGACCTCTGACACTGATCCTGGGATCAGTCATGTCAGATCCTCCCCTCACAACCCCCAGTGGCCCCCCACACAGAAGGAACAAAGGTACTGTACTGGTAGCATTGACACACAGCCCAGTAAATTCACTACCAAGACTTAAGTAATCATAGATTTTTGTTCAAGTCTTCTCTCTCCATTGCAGTCCTTGCCACTTTTCAGGTACTAGTACAGCTGCTGGAAGGAATTTCCTTGTCTGATGGTTCACGGCTTTGATCAGGGTTTGCCAAAGACACCTGCAGCAAAGGCCCTTTTCAAGCTAATGTACAATCATCCTTCCAAGGGGATAAAAGTGATTTATGGATTCATGACCCTGAGTCATAAACCTACTAGCAATCTGCTACATTGGGATCAGCAGCTTCCTGGCCCTTGGCAAGCCTGCATGTGCTTGTGAGTCATCTGAGCACAGGTGCACCTCACTTGATAGAGCTCTATGTGATCCTGAAAGGTTAGATGTAAAGGAAACCCCACTTCAAATGCCCCAGGGGAAGCCCTTAGGTGAACTTGAATGCTGTTGGATACTCACACATTGGGAGTGTGAGGTATGATAAGGAAGCAGGCTCAGTGCCAAACTGACACACATGCATCTATGTGTGTGTGCGTGTGTGTGTCCCCAGGACCACATTGTGTTCTATATGAGCAGTGCCCCAGAGTTGTGCCACTTGGTAGTCCTGCATGTGTGCACAGTGTGTCCACAAGAAAATAGGCCAGGCTATGGGACTCCAGGCTGAGGCAGGCTGTCCATACAGGATGCAGAGCTGAGAATCCCATCTTGGCCCAAGCCCTACAGATCTGTATTGCCCAGCTGGTGATGTCTTTCCACAGGGTCTGACCAGTTCTCCCAGATGTAACTTCAGATACGCTCCAGTTTTAAGAGCCCGAGTTGACAGAAAGAAACATGCTAGGCCTTCTGTCAGGGCTCCTTGTTGTATCGGGCTCAAAGCAGTGGGCTGGGTAGGGGAAAATGGTCTCCTGGGTGAGCACTGGGCATGCAGGCTGCACCTGCACACACAGAGTTCTGGGGGTGGGGTGAGGCACCCCCTGCTTCCCAGAGAGGAATAGAAGAATAGCCAAGGCAGCCCTTCTCCTGTTGGCCATTCCCTATTCTGGGAAGCAATAATACAGGACATTTTTGAATGTCCCCCAGCTGTGAGTGCCCTGCCTGCCTTGCCTACGAGTAATTGTTACTTTCCTACAATCTGCAGCACCAGCCCCACTGAAATGTCTCAGAGACCGGAGCTGTTTGATCCTGGACTCCTTGGGACCAGTGGGGAATGGGTGGGCTTCGGCTGCTCTGCTACTTGGCTTAATACAAAGTCAACAGGCCTGAGCACTGCCTCATCTCAGCAAGCATGAAGCGTTTCCAGTGGCAGCTCATGGATCTTTCCTGCAGGGGTGCAGGTCATGCCAAACTGCCTACCTAAGCAGATAGAGAATGCAGCTGACAGATATCTGCCCTGCCTCTTCTCTCTTCCCATCGGGGTTCAGCTCAGATACTGAAACAATGAAGAGTTTCTCCCAGACCAAACTCTGTGGTCAAAGCAGCAGAAGACTGAAAAGACATGAAATGGGGCTGCTGCCTCTGTGCTCCCCAAAGAGAAGCCCATGTTCCACACCCTAAGGTCAACGGACAGCCCTCAGGGCGGGGAGGAGCTGCCTTGGGCCCCGTGGCTGCCATGTCCCGGGCACAGTACACAGTGATGAGGCCTCCCAAAGCTTCTGTGGAGGGGACTGGGAAGGGCTGGGGAAACCCAAGGAAATGTCTTCAGTTTAGCCAAGAGCTCTGGGGTTTTCTACACACATGCCACAGGAACAAAGAGTAACCCCACTTGGGTTCATTAGTTCCACCAGGTATCTAGATTCCTTTTCCAGCATTTCCCAAAGGGGCTCCACAGAACACCAACAGATATACCACGTAAAAAAGGTGCTGTAGTCAAATGCATTTGGAAAATTTGAGACTAAATAAAACTAACTGGGTTTCTTCTGAGCATGTTATCTCAGAGCCTTTATTTAACATAATAATGTGCATCTCAAAAATCCAAGAGGAGGATAGAATGGGTTGTGTTACCCAGGGACTTTATCACAAGAATGGGGTTTATTGAAATCTCTTGGGGAACCTGCTTCTATACCCGATGCTGCCATTACCTCCCACTCCCCAGGGCTTCCAGGGAGCTGGGAGAAGCTAATGAGGCCCAGAAATCCAGAGTTGCACTGTTTGATAAGATAGCCACTTGTCACATGTGGCAACTTACATCTAAATTAATTTAAATTAAATTAAATGTTAAATGTATTTCCTTGATCACACTAGCATCAATAGCCACATGTGGCTAGTGGCTACCATACTGGCCAGCACAGAGAAGATTTCCATCAGTGCAGAAAGTTCTACTGGATAGTGCTCATCTAGCATCTGAGGGGCTGGGAGACAAGCCCAGGGCCACACAGAAATTCTAGGAAAGAGCCATATCAGCTCTAACGTCCTGCCTTTGGCCTCAGAATCTGAGCATCAACCTCTCTTAAGCCCAAGAAGCCATGAGATGCCAGCCACTGAGTCAGACTCTATCCAGTGGACCAGAGGAGTTTCGCTGAAACTGCAACAAGGTGCATTCTTACTTTCCCCAGGGCCCAGGATGGTGTGGGGCAGCCCCTGACTCCCACACTCTGGTTCCTCCCAGGGCCTTCCTTCCCAGCCTCTCCCCAGGCCTCACTGCCAGTGCCTGGGGCAGTAGGTCCTGGAGGAGGGAAGGGGGAAGGGCTATGCTCCCCTTTTCAGTGCTCCTAAGAGGAATCCCATTCCCAGAGTGTCCTTACCCTCCATGCAGGTGACAAGGCATCCAAAATGTTGTCTCTGCCCTTGCCAGGGCCTGGGGCCCACAGCTTGACTGAGCCACCCCAGATTTGGGGCAACTTCCATGAGCTGCCTCTGCCAGCACTCTCAGCATTATCAAATCCCTAGTCTGGGGTGGTGGGGCTACTGTGGGGCCACCCCAGACTTTCCTTCATTCAGCCAACCAAGGATACTTTGCTCCTATGCCCCTACCTTCCTTCAGGCAGATGCCATAGGTTTTCCTTCAAGCTGGCTGTTTGGAAAATGCAGAAAAGTGTCTGCCTTCCCTACAGATCCCAGGCTAGCACTCCTCCGAGGCTGGCTGACTGGGCAGTCAGGGACCTGGCCTGGGGGTTGGCCTCTAGCAAGGCAGTTCCAAAGATCCCTGACCACTGCTCTCCTAGCACATCTGGGAATAGGCCCAGGCACCATTGGCTTCTGCTGAGGGACCCTCTGGACCCAAGGATTGGAAAAGCTGCCCCACTTCTCAACTCTCTGGTGATTTGGGCCCCACCCCATGCCCAGAGCAGCCACCAGATCTACTTAGGCCCCCTAAGGCTTCCCTTCCAGGAAGCGTCTGTCCTGCCCCATGCAAAGGGATCCTTGGTACTCTCCTTCCAGGTGAACAGGATAGGCTGGGATGGTCATCTCTGTAGGAAGCCAAGCCCATGACAACATAGACACTCCGTGTTGGCTGTGCTGCTCCGCCCAGATATAGGTTAATGCACACATGGCTGTCAAATGGCCCTGCCCAGCCCTGGGTACTCAGGAAGTTGTAGGGTCTTCCCAAGAACAAGAAAGCAGAAACCAGTTCTAGCTGCCCATAGCTGGTTCCATCTGGGCCCCAGTAGGATTACTGCATCATCTGTAACTCCAGAGGGGGGCCACAATTCACATTACAGTTCACGTAAATGGCACCTTCTGGAGTTGTGCAGTGTAAGCCTGGGGGCCACATGCGACAACCCTGGACCCAGGCTGATGGGCTGGCACCTCCTGAGTAGAAAGCCTTGCTGTCTGTGTTGCATGACAACAAGTTTGACCTTTCTCCTTCTAGCTGGGCAGTCCCAGGGCCTCCCCTCAGGGCCGTCTCCCAGTTCCTCAATGGGTCCAACACAGGGCCTCTCAGAGAGAATAAGGATGGGCAGAGGCCTGGGCCTCACAGCTCTTATGTGGGTTCTCTGAAAAGCCATTTGAATTATAGGCATACTCCTGTTGTGTGATAATCACTCTTACAAACTCCTAAGAAATCTAACAACCGAAGGAAAAATGGGCAAAGGACACAGAGAGGTCAGAGATAAGGAGTTGAAAAAATAGCTCTTAGCTATATGAGAAGACCCTCACCTTCAGTATACTAAGGGAAGTGTAGATACAGAAGGGAGAAGATCAATGTGTGTCATAACTGTGTGCTGGTGAGGCCGGGTGAGCCATGCACACTCCTAAATGGGAGCTCCCCCTATGCAGGCAGCCTGATTACCACCTTGCAATTCAGATGCACATCTCCTTTGACCCAGCTTTTCCACAGTTCGGAATTAGCTACAGACATACGTGCATATGTGCGAGATGATATGTGCGAAATGATAAACGTACAAGACCATTCACTGCAGCATTGTCATCTAAATATCAGAAACAACCTATACGATGGTCAGAAAAGAACTGGTTAATTTAAATAAGGCTCATGCACACAATTGGGAAATGCACAGGTGGAGAACCATCTCTATATACTGATGTGAAGTGATCTCCAAGATATGTTGTTAAGTGAAAAAACAAAGTGTGGGACAATATGTTTAATATGATGTTTGTGCCGGAAAAGAAAAAAAAAATGCATACATATATGCTTGTACATGTATAGACTATCTCTGAAAAGATAAACAAGAAAGTAATAAGGATGGCTGCCTCAGGGAAGGGATGGGAGAAGGAAGATGGGTAGAAAGAAAACTTAATTTTATTGCATATTGTCCCATGTACCTATGTAGTTTTTTCAAAAGATACATGAAATATTGCAGCAACATGTATGGATCTGAAGGACATTATGCTAAGTGAAGTAAGCCAGGCACAGAAAGACAAATACCACATGATCTCACTCATATGTGGAATCTTAAAAAAAAAAAAAGAAGTTAATATTACAGAGGCGGAGAGTAGAATAGTGGTCACCAGAGACTGGGGAAGGGAGGGGGGAAGGAAAAACTGGGAAAAGTTGGCCACCAGGTACAAAATTACAATTAGATGGGAGTGAGTTCTGATGTTCTGTTGCACAGTAGGGTGACTATGCTTAGCAGTCAAATTCTGTGTATTGCTAGAGGAGAGGCTTTTGAATGTTCTCACCACAAAGAAATGATAAATGCATGAGATGATGGCTACACTAACCACCCTAACCCAATTATTATACGATATATATATATATATATATATGTATATCAAAATGAAACATCAGATTATACCCCATATGTATGTACAATTACAATGTGTCAATTAAAATAAGTAATTAATTTTTTAGTGAATGAAATAAATTATAATAAAAACCCCTGAGGTACGCATTTCCCATTTTCCTGCCCCCAGGCTGGGGCAAGCTTCAACCCCATAGATTTTCCCCCAAATTGCTTGTTTCTCTATGGTCCCATAAGACCCCTGCAGATGACATGAAGTGAATCTCAGCCTCAGTCCCTCCATGGTACTCTGCACAGACTGCAAGGGACTGGCTGGGGAACCAGGGATAGGACTGGATAGGGTGCTGTCACCTTCCAGGGAAGGAGGCAAGGCCAGAAGCCAAAGCATCCTCACCCGCTGCTGAGGAGGCAGGCCCAGGGCTAAGGGTCCCAGTGTGCCCTGGCTAAGGGTCCCAGTGTGCCCTGTCCTTTACTGCTCAAGCAAACCCATTCTCCCTCCACATAGGCAGTGCAGCTGCGTGGTGAGGGCATGGACGCCCTGGCTCCAAGGTGTAAGTAGTCCTGGAGAAGGGAAGGGAGGCGCTCACAAGGCTGTGTGACCTTGGGCACATCTCAGCTGGTTTCCAGCCTGGTAAAATGGCAACTCACTTATAATCATGGTACCTTTCTCACCACAGGATTGGATGAAGCAAAGCACATTAGATGTGAAACCTGGCCCATAGCAAGGGCTCAGCAACTGCTGCCTTTGAGCAATATGATCACTTGAGAAGCTTAGATCTTGGTCCCAGTTTTCCAGATCCATGCTACCATTCATTTGTCCATCCGTCCATCTGTCCATCCAGTCATTAATCCATCCATCCACTCATCCATTGGCTGGGACTGACATTACTGCCTGTGGAAGAGGCTCTGCCCTGTGTCATGGAGAAGTGCTGAGGCTGGAGCCTTCCCAGGGCCTTGACTAATATTCCTGGAAGAGAGAGTGCTAAGTCTCTAGGTCACCACAAGCCCTCAGGAAAATCCCCGTACCCAGAAGTTCCTAACCTGGGGTCTATAGAATTGGATGCAAAGGTGAGCACATGTGGGCCTTTTTCCTGGGAAAGGGCTCCTACTTTCATCAGACCCTCACAAGGGGCCACAATCCGTCACAAGTTTAGAACTCTCCCCCACCTCCTTTCTGGTACCTGAGAGCTTCTGACTGAGGTGGGCTCTCCGCCAGGCCTAACCACCCAAAACACAGGGCCATGTGGAGCACAGCCCAGGCTCTGGGCCTGGTGAGAATGGGTTTGGTGACGTGTTTGTAAGCAGTGCACTCAGTGCGAGTGAGTCCCCTGCAAGATTGCCTCTGCGTGAATGATCAGTTGGGGCCCCCAGCACCTTAAGCCTTAAGATGAGATCCTGGGGAACTTCCCACAGTACTCCTAGGCCCCCCATTGGGCCATTACTGAAGAGGGATGTTTCCAGCGAAGCTCAAGAAGAGGGGCTGCAGAGTAGATCTGGGACGAGGGGAGATGTCCACTGTGCACGGTCTGCTGCCTGTCAGCTTACAGAACCGCATACTCAGCACACTCAGTGTGGCCTCGGTCTTATAAAACAGCAAAAATGCATATCTGCATGGAAAAGAAAATCTGTAAAGAAGTACACAGAAAGCCTTACAGGGGTTAACATTGGTTACTGGATTTATACATTATTTTTGTCTTATTGTCTATTCATATCTATATTTTCTACAATGAACAGGTATTATGTTTTAAATCAGTGGTTCTCAGCTGGGGGTAATTTTACCCCCAATAGGTCATTTGGTAATGTCTGGAGACACTTTTCATTGTCACAACAGAGGGGGAGTGTGGTGCTTACATGCTACTGGCATCTAGTGGGTAGAGGCCAGTGATATTGCCAAACATTTTACAGTGCACAGGACAGCCCCCTATAACAAAGAATTTACTGGCCCCAAATATCAATAGTGCCAAGATTGAGAAACCCTGAGAAAAACATCAGAACTCTAACAGAGAGACAGGGAGGCACGAGGCACTGCAAGCTGATATAGCTTGTCCCATGGCCTGAGTGGCAACCCCTTCTCACGTCAGCATTTTTGAGTAGACATTTACGGGCTCTCCAGCACAGGCTGAGGCCCAACTGAGAGGCTTGCAGCCCCCTCTCAGGAGGCTGTGGGTTTCCTGGGACCCAGTCAATAGCTGGAGGCTCATGGCCCCAGCGCACATTCCCACCAGTATCTCCAGTTTCAACGCTCCCCAAAGCACATCTCTGTCTAATAAAAAGACGTCAATAAGCGTTAGTGCTGTCAGGACCCACAGCATCTCCGCAATCAGTGAAAACCCCAAGATCTCAAACATCCTGTTTCCAACATTCTGCCAATGGCAGAATGTTTTCTTTTGGAAGGAAACCCAGGTAGGATTGATTTAACAAATACAATCAATTATTTAACCTCAGAACTTGGTTTTGAAATTAATTTACAATAAAAGAAAAAGTCCGCACTAAATCATCTCTCTAATTACATGTTAAGGGCTCAGAATGGAAAACGTTCAGGAACACAAAAGACCCAACCAAGCTCATTAGCTCTGTTTTGCCTCTAACTTATCTCTATGGCAACTCACTGACGGTCCTGGGGGGAAAAAGGCTTTTAAAATCAGTTCATCAAGAACTTCATGCAGAATAGCCACAACACAAAACTTTTTAAAATAAATCTTCGGATGATGAAATGGTGAGGGTGTGTTTTCCAGGCGCAGCTGGGCACAGGCATAGGGAAGCCACCTCTTCCTGGAAGCCCACGGCCACCTCGGTTCACTCCGCAGAGATCATCCCAATGGCTTGAGGGGCTTGGTCCCTGGGGTTCTGTGTGCCCGCACCTCTGGTGGAAGGGCTGCTGGTGACTGGGTGGTGGGGTGCTCCTCTGGGCTGGGTGGGGAGGCTAGGAGCAGCAGTGTGGATTTTCCCAGAATGAGGCCCACAGACATAGGAGCCTGTTATCTAATTTTCCCTGCAACTGTGGCTCAGGTTCCTGGAGGCCTTCACAATTGGGACCCTCACAGGATAAGTCTTCCCAACACAAAAACTTCTTTCTTTTGGACCAGTCCTCAGCCAGCCTCTGACACTGCTCCCCTCTCACCCTGCAACTGTCTGTGCCTGGACTGGGAGAGGTGCCCTGTGTGGCCCTGACCACCAGCCCCATCTTCATAACGTGAAGTCCTTGGCCTCAGGGCCCCGAGCCTTCCTGCATGAGCTGGGCCTGATCTTTTCCTCGGGGCTGTATGCAGTTTGCGCAAGCAGGGTGTTGAGGTCAAGGTGTCCAGGACCAGCCCAGCTCCTGCCCTCACCCTGGGGGCTGTGCCCGAGGGACTGAGTCATGTGGGGAGAGAGCAAAGCTCAAAGGGGCCGAGTTTTAGTCCATACGAGGCAGGAAAACAACCCAGTGCAGCTGCCTCAGATCCAAAGTCAGGTGTGAGGGCTGAGACTTGGAAGCCTGTGTCTATTCAGGAGCAATGGGCAAGCTAGGCTGGACTCCAAGCTCTGATCCTGGAGCAGCCATGAGTAAGGAGGTCAGGCACTGCTGAGGCTGCACAAATGCTGTGGTAAGAATGAGGCAGAGGAGAAGCGGAGCCCCATGGAGAGAATGAAGAGTAGGAGGGAAGTGGACAGAGCAGGCAGGAAAAACGACCTCAGTGAGACTTCCCAGTTCAGAGCCTGCTGTGCTTCAGGTCGAGCCCAGCCTCTCAGAAGTAGGGATCTGGGCCACCAGGAAAAGCCAGCATCTGGCTAGGTCTGGCCTGGTGGACTGCTCTGCCTTACCCTCTGGTGCTCGCAGAATCACCCCTCAATGGGACCAGATCTTGAACTCCCCAGAAAGCCCTGCTCCTTCGCAGGGCCCTGAAGGTGCCCTTTGGGGGTGTGGTGAGGGTGCTGGGATCCCTCTCGCCCCCTTTCTCTCCACTTCTTCTATTGGCTCACACTTCATCTGAGCAGCCTGGCACAGCTGGAGTGGGAAGGGCACCACGTCTGGGGAGTCTCCGGGGCCTCTGATAAATGCCCCCCTTGAAGCAGACTTTCCCAGTCATCTCTTGTCTCACCAGAATCCATTGCCCAGCCCAGGAGTTGAGGCCAAATGGAGAGGGGACTGTCCCACATTGCCCAGGCCTTGCTGGCACAGCCAGCCCCTGGGCTGGCTCTGGGTCAACCCGGCATGCCCTGCCTGTCCACCCTGTGTGGCTGGCCCTGTGCAGAAGAACAGGTGGAGAAAACAGAAGCAGCAGGATGCTTTTTATTTGTCAAACTAGACTTTATGCCCCATCCACTTCTCACAAGGAGTTGAGGCCTTTCAGGGAGTACTAAGTGCCCAGGGATATAGAACCTAGCAGTGGACAGGGCAGGCCTCCAAGAGGAGGAGGAGGTGGCTAGGGTTCTCCCTGGGAGCAAGATGGTTGAGTATTTTTAGGGAAGGCACAAACCAGCCACAGCTTTCAAGTCTTACCCAGCTGCTAGGCTTGTAGGGCACCCGCTCGTTTGCATATCATTTGCATGTGATGCAAGGGATGGAAAATCCCCCTCGACACTTGGCCCTGAGATTACAGGCGCTAATGCTTTGCTTCCACAGCTGCAGCACCCAGTGGCAGACAGAGGGTCCCACAGTGATCTCGATCTGGGCTCCCTGCAGCCTGGGACCCAGCCGGGGGCCTCCTGCCTAGAGGTGGTGGCTGCTGTGAAGATGATGGCGACAGCAGACATAGGCCCAGCAAAACAAGGTACTTTCACATGTGACTCACACCAAGGACCAGAAGCAAAATTACAGTGTGAAAACCAGAGCCTGCCGAGTCTCCTTTGGGGAATTCCCTCCGTTTCTCTCTCTGCTTCGTGCCTTTAAAAAGCCCTGGGCACGGCCCAGCACACTAGAACCCTCCAAGAAAGTGCCCTACCTCCCATCCATGCTGGGCAGGGGCCATACCACCCGGGCCAGGCCTCTTGACACTGTCCCCAAGCTCTAGGTCTCAGAAAGCATGCCAAAGGCGAGAAACAGGCAGATGCAGATCCAGCCCAGGGGCAGGGCCCGGACAGGACCTCGGGGCAGTTGCTGCCTTCCAGGCCCCAGGGCTGCTCCATGCTCCTATTTGCCCCAGCCTGGCTTCTTCCTAATACAGTCTGTGAGCTATCCCACATGCTTCCAATAAACTCCTGTTCTGTCTGAGACCACCAGAGCCAATTTCTGTTGCTTGCAAGCAGTAATCCCAACAGACATGGCAGGATACCCCGAAGCCCTTAGCAAAGGCCACACTCAGCTCCTAACATACCTCAGGGTTTTTGCCAACCTCAGGAGATCAATCTGGCTTCAAACCCTGCTCCTGTCAGCTACCAGTAGCCTGACCTTGGACACTTCCTCCCTCTGAGCCTCTAGTTCCCTCACCTGTAAAATAAAGCTCTTAATTAAGCAACTTATGATTGGAGTAAAGATTAAATGAGATAAAGGAAAGTCTGAGATATGAGTGGGGGCTCAGCAAACCTTAATTTCCTTTAATTTCCATATTTCTTCACAATTATACCTATTTTCTATTAATTCTATGTGATTGCTTTGTTTCATTATTATTTTCACTGTTGTTAGAAGCAAGAATAACACAGTACATGTGCATTATCCTGTGAAGCAGCAGAGCATTCATTATCATCCCCCACTTTACAGAGAAGGAAACTGAGGCACAGAGAGAGTGATTTAGACCTGGGCTCCCAAGTGAGACTCCCTGGGTTCAAATCCCATCTCCACCACTTACAAGTACCACTTTGACCTTGGGCCAAATTACTTAACCTCTCAAAGTCTCAGTTTCCTCATCAGTAAAATGAGGGCAATAAGAGTACCTGCCTCATGGGCTGGGTATTAGATAATGCAAGGAATTATTAATTTGGGGGGATGTGATAATGGCTTTATGGTCATGTAAGAAAACGTTCATATTTTTAGAAATAGATACTGAAGCTTGTAAGTGTGAAATGACATGATGTATGGGATTTGCTTTAACATATTTAATTTTTAAATAACAGGAAAGAAGGAAGGAGCAGGGAGGTTGCAAGCGAAAACGACTGTGGCAAAATCTTGATAATTGTTCAACTGTGATGATGGGATATACGTGGGCTCATTTTACTGTTGTCTTTACTTTTGTTTAAAAAAATTGTCCCCGCCTGTGAGCTATTGGGGGAGTTTCACCAGGTGTCGGCACAGGAGGCATTCAGTGGATAGGAGCTAACGTCGTTACTGTTATCATTGTGGTTATTATCCCACCAGCCTGAAAGCTGAGCCAGGGGACAGCCTGGAAACGTGACTGCTGGTCATTCTCAGGGATACCTTGCACCATCCCTCACTAGTGGCCTCACCAGCTGTATGTCACAGCTCTGCCACCAGCACTGAAGGTGGGGCTCAAGTGGGAGTCTCAGGAGCAGCTGAGCAGCTGCCAGGGTTCTGATGCAGCCCGTTACTCCCACTGGGCCCATGTTAGCCATTCCGTTCCAAAAGACCAACATGCCTGGCCACCAGGCCTGCTTCAGGGTCCAGGTGAGAATGCTGTCACAGCTCCCTGATGACTGAAATGGGATCGAGTGCCCACCCTCTAGGATGCAGCCATAGCAGCTGTTGGGGGAAGCAGGGAGGAGGGGTTTCTTTTTGAGGGACCCAATGTCCAAACATCAATCACCCTCTTTACTCCCCACCCCTGCAGTTCAGAGACAGCCACTAGGGGGGGCCTGTGCGCATCCCCCTCTGCTCTCAGGTGGAAGCCCAGGTCCCCTTGCACTGACATGGGAGAAGGCTGTGGAAGGAGCCACCCGGTCACCCTGGCCAGGACAGTGAGAGAGTGGACTACTTGAGAGTGGAGCAAGCTCCCCAGCCCCACCCTACCCCACATCCCAACCTTTTTATTTCCACTTGCATTTTTTTTGTAATAACATTAAATGTTTTGGTTTGGTTTGGTTTTTTATTACAAAAGCAACTCATGCTCAGTACATGAAATGGGTGCTTTGGATTAGTTTATTTTACTTTGCTGCGTGTTTCAAGATTTCCTGAGCTTAGGGAAGAAGGCTTCTGAACTCTTTGGGCTATGGAATAGAGGAAGGTCCCTCTCTCTGCGCCTGTTTCCTGTTGGTGTGTGTCTCCCAAGTCTCTCTGAATTATTCTAGCAGTCTCTTCGGTGCCCAGGGCTAGTCCAAGGGAAAGTGGGATGGGCAGGATCACTCCCCAGCCTCTGCTCCCCAAAGCCTCCCCACCTCCTGCCTCCCACCTCACTTGGTCTTCAGTGTGCAGATCTGCCTCCTCCTCCAGGACTGACCACTCCAGTCCTGGCAGCCCTCCCTCCCCTCTGAGGACCTGCACAGCTTATGGTCTCTGCCATTCAGGGCACTTAATGACTCCACACTCTGTCCATTCTCTACCTTCCCTCTGGCTCATACCCGTTCTCTGGGGGCTCTGGCACCGGTGGTGACAAGATAGCCCAGTGCTCCCTGCGTCGGCCTCACAGCTTAGCTCCCTGACCATCCTGTGAGCCAGTGCTCAAAGCACATTTGGGACTTTCTGTGGGTGCAAAGGAAAAGCCAAGACAGCATTTCCCAGGCTGGGAAATGCAGACACACTGTGGGTCTGTCTCATGTGCAAGTCCCAGCAACCAAAGGGGTTTTAAGTGGTTTCCCCTACAGATGACTCTTGTCCTCAAACACAAAATGAAGTGATTGGCAGCACAGCCAGGCAATCCAGATCTCACCTCACTAGTTTGGAGGGGAGGAGCTGGGGCAAAAGCCTTGAGATTTCTGTCCCTCCCCAGTGTGAGGTCCTGGGAGCAGAGCCAAGCAAGAGGCACAGGTAGAAATTCATGTTAATCTCTGAGGACCTGGTGGTGCTTCAGCTCCTGCTTTCCCAGAAACCAAATGCCAGGCACTGGCCCCAGGGTCAGGATGGAAGGACCGTGTCAGCCCCACCCTGGACCCAGGCCTGGGGCCTGGGGCCTGGAATCCATCTCAACAGGCAAGACAGTGTGGCTCAGCCTGCTGCAGTGGAGGAAACCCCCACCCAAGCCAGAGGGGAGTTTTTGGCCACAGAACCAGTCCCGCAATGAATCAAGGATGAGGTGACGGGCCCCACAAAAGCCTTTTCCCATCCCTCATCTTGTCTCTGCCATGTGCCCATTTTCCCAAGGCACTATGGGCCCCAAGAAGTGAGGTAACTTGCTTATGGTCAGTGGGCTCAGGAGTGCTAGAAGCTTCCCGTAGCAGTGGGAGCAGCCCTGAGAGGGGAGAAAGGAGGGAAGGAAAATGGATGGGTCCCTGCACAATAGGGCTCATATGTGCAGGGCCAGAGGCCTCACAGCTCCCACTTAGAATAGGGAAAAGAATCCCCAGGTTAAAGGGGTGCCCTCTCCCCCACATGCTGCCCTCAGAGCTGGGTCCATCCTGGGGGCCCCTTAGGCCTGCTGGGGCAGGGACAGGGAGACAAGGGATGTGGGAGAAGTTGCTTTTAAACCAGCCCCCCACCTACCTCCTGCTTCAGTTTCTTCCAAAACCTTGGGCTAGGAGGAGAAAGAGGAGAAAAGAGGGAGAGGAGAGAAGTCTAAAATTATAAAAACAAAAGACAAAGCTTGAACGGGAGGGGGAATCCCTTTAAAGATGTTAGTACTGACAGACCGCTGAACGAAAGCTAAAAACAGCAAAGGTGACAAGGAAAACCACAGTCGCCAGCAGAGCCACTGGTGACCCCAAGGTGAAGGGAGGCACTCCTGCCACTCGGCAGGGATGCCGGCTCCTGCAGGCTCGGAGGACCTGCCCGCCACCCCGGATCCCAGACAGACTGGAGGCTGGAGACGTGGGGTCAGGGAGGTCCCAAACAGTTCTTTAGCACTCTGGCTCCTGCAAACAGAACGCTGTTCCCCCCAAATGAGGGAGAGCTCTGATGCCCCCACCTTTGGGACAGCAACTTGGACCAGTTCAACCCTCAGAGAGCTCCTGAGGGCATAGACCTGTCTTGTTCTGGCACCCAGGAGAGGCTGGAGAAGAACTTGCTAGCTACATGAATAAATGACCATCTGCATCCCTGAGACCCCTCACCTCCATCAGAGGCCCTGGAGGCTGTGACTCTGTCCCCACGGTAGCCAATAACACCATCACCCCAGACCATCCCTGAGGAGCACTTCTATACTGAAGGAAGCCATGGGGGGGCCTCCACCAACTAGGGATTCCCACCATCCCCCACTGTCCTCACACAAAGAAGGAGGAGATATCTCTGTGGGCTGCAGAACTAGAGTCAACTTGGAGCCCAAAGGGCTGGCTCACTTAGGAGAGCGTGGTGCTGACAGCACAAAGATCAAGGGTTCAGATCCTTGTACCATCCAGCCACCATAAGAAAAAAAAAAAATTTCGAAGCCCAAAGACCAGGTTTGAGTTGTGTGACCTTGGGCAAGTGACTTCCTCTCTCTAAGCCACAGTTTCCTCATCTGTAAAATGGGGTTTAAAGACCTACCTCTCGGGATTGCTGTGAGGATCAGATGAGCTAACAGACAGGAAGGAATTTTGTAAACAATAAAGTGCTGTGCAAGTGTCCAGAGTCATCTTTGGGCCCAACACATCTTTAGTGGACATCTGTTCTCTGCCAGACCCTGGCTCAGCCCAGGGGACATGGTCATGAGCTAGACAAAAGAGTCATGCTGGGACTGAACAGAGAGTGGGAGTGAGCAGGACACCCTAGGCCCACAGCCCCCACCCATACCCAGAGACTACACAGGGAACCTAGGCCTCCCAGCTCCTGTGCCTTGTCCCTGCAGGCTATTTGGGGTGGGCCAGCAACCTCGGCAGTTTCACTAGCAAGACAAACACAGCTAGCCTCCCATCTGGCCTTGGGAGCTGCCCAGCCCAGAACCCCCTCCTTCCAGGACCCCACAATGGAGATTACTCAGCTGGAGAAAATTTGTAATTGGAGTCACCCAGCAACGTTTCCACAAATCAGTCAAAGGAATTTCTCCAGCCTGAAGGTGTGTGTGGGGGGGTCTTCTCTGGACCCCCTGCCAGCTGATCTGTTGTCACCCTGCTCTGGTGGGCACTTTACCTCCTTAGAGAGTCTGGCAACCCCTGAGGTGCCAGAGCCAAGTGGTTGAGTGGTTGAGAGCTCACATCTTATAGACAGACTAATCTGAGTTTAAAGCTCAGCTGTGCCTTCCACCAGCTGTGTGACCTTGGGCAAGGAACTTGACCTTCTTGGATTCTCTTTCCCTAATAATAGTAATTCCAACCTCATTAGGCTGTTGTGAAGACTAAACAAGGTTATGGATGTAAAGCCCCTTGAGTAGTACAAGGCACAGGTGAGTCGCGCAATTAATTTTTATCTAACAAACGTTTAAAGGACCACAAACTATTTATTCCAAGCATGTTACAAACAATAACTCATTTAATCCTCATAAGAATCCAATGAGACAGGTAGTATGACCATTCCATCTTACAGGTGAGAAAACCAAAGCCCAGAGAGGTTAAGTGACTTGCCTAAAGTCACAAAGCTACCAAGTGGTAGAGACAAAATTGAAACCCAGGCTCTCTCCTCTCCTGCTTCTTCCCATCTTTCTCCTCCAGTCCCTGGTTTTAGAAGAAGGTGAAGCAAGTGAGCAGAGGCTGATTTAAGAACAAGCCCTCCCCCCAATCCCTGCCTTGCTGATCCCAGAAGGCATGAGCGAAATGCATGGGCACAGAATGGGCTCTGGCTTCAAACTGCACTAAGCTGCCTTTCCAAAAAAGGTGATATGGTTGGTATTAAACCCCCCCCCCTTGAGATTAACCTCTTACAGTAATCAACACCTTTCCAGCCTTCAGTCCCAATTTAGAGCCAGAGGAGTCCCAACCTTTGCCCTCACACTTACCTTGGAGACTGCAGTTGGTCAGATACCTGCAGTGGTCTCAGATGGGCCAAATGTGGGGCAGAGCCACACAGGAAAAGAGACTGCCCACAGCTTTGGAGGAGCCAGGAGGGTAGAAACCCCCTCAGCAGCTTCCCTCCCTAGAGAGCCCCCAGCCTTTGCTCGCACACCTCCAGGGACAGGGAGCTCACTGCCTCTGTAGCAGCCTGGGAGGGCCACGGTTGGCCAGCTCTGACTGGTAGACGTGCTTCCTCAAGCTGAGATGAAATCTCTCTGTGTAATTTCCTCCCATTAGTCCTGTCTCTGCCCTCAGGCCCCACAGGGCCAGCCGGCTCCTCCAGCCTGCAGACATCTGGAGATGGCCATCTCTTGGCAGGAGGCATCTCCGCTCAGGCTGAATGCTCTGGTGGCCTCCGCCTGGCCTCAAAAGGCAGGGTTCTTGGTTCCTCCCCACCTTGGTCCCCACTCTCCACCCACGATCAGCAGAATTGCAGGGGCAGCTGCTCACTCAGGCGGCACCTGCTAAGCACTATGGCCCTGGTGGCTGGGAACCATAATAATTGACAGTGGTCACTACTTAGTACCCACTGTGCAATAGACACTGTGCTAAGTACATTACAAGCATGAACTCATGCCGTCTTCCCAGCTCTTTGAGACACGTTATTATTATCCTTGATTAACAGATGAGAAAGAAGGCTCCAAGAGGGAGGTGACTTACCCAAGGTCCCACCCACAATGAGTAAGCGGAGAAGCCCAAGTTCACACACAGGCTGTGAGTTTCAATCCCAGTTCTTTACCACCAGGAGACAAAGACACAGCAGCCGTGGGACAGGAGACTCACTCATGGGAAACAGAGACCAACAGCTCAGGATAGGTTGAGTGGCTCCAATTCCCAAGACAATGGGAGTTCAGAAGGGAGAAAGGATACTTGTGGACCTGGATAGGGTGGAGGGCTTCCTGGATTAGGGAGAGACCAGACATGGGCCTTGAAAATACAAAAGCATCTCAGATACTGCAGAATTCCCAGCTAACAAACAAATTGGAACCCACTCCTATTCCCAGAGCTTGAGGATCCATCATGGACTTTATGCAACAACTCTGTATCCTGGGCAGCAAGCATTTATTAAGCACCACAGTATGCTTAGTCCATGTTAGTACTCAGCAAAGGCACAGATGAAGATTTCATGATCCCAAGAAGCTGAAAATCCAGTAGCGCAGGAGTGTGGCCTGGTCAGAGAGCTGTGATGAGCAGTTTGGGGTTCAACTATCCCTTATTTCCTCCATATCAGGGACGCAAATTAGAAATACCTCCCTCAGCATCCCTGCAGAGGCATCAGCCTTCCCTAAAAGACTTTCAGAGGAACCATATTTTTCTGAAAACTATACATGGAAAAATAGTTCTATAGTCAAATAAGTTAGGGAGACACTTGACTGCAGGAAGTTAGACAGGATTTCTCTGGTCCAGGCTACATACACTGGGACTGGCAGTGACTACAGGATCTAGCACACATCCTCTTCACATCCTCCCTGCACACCATGACCTGTTGCTTCTCCCCCCACCACCCCAGCTACCCTGGGCCGGAGGAGGGATGGAGCTGGAAACAAGAGGGTGCACTCTCCAAGGGGCTCTGAGCTAGGAAAGTCTTGAAGCCCAGTGCAAGATGGTGGGTTATGCACTGGGAGGTAGTCTGTTCTTGGAGAGGGGGAAAACAGGGAGAGCCAGTGTCCTGGGGAGGGGGTTCTTGGAAGGAATTGTCCCAGGTGGCTGGGGTGGGGGAAATGCAGGAACTGGGACACGAAGAGGTGCTATTCCAGACAAGGCTCAATGGAAGGCCAAACTCTCCCCCATGGTCCTAGTTCACCTAAGCCCCAGGGACCCCGTGGGTCAAAGGTCACCATAACCCAGAGTGTGGGCTACTGCCCCACCTGAAGAAGGCCCTGTCCTCTTAAATCCCACCCGCCTCCTAGCCTGACCTCCTTCCTCCAGGAAGTCCTCCCTGACTGCCATGTTGTATGCCATGACATGCACACAACAGACACGTTTCTGAACCTCTGCCTCCCAGAACCACTATCTGGCCTGATGTCTTCCATAAGATGGTAAGTTCCTTGACAGTAGGTACTGGGCCTGCTAACGCCTCCCTGGATTCAAAGTGATCACTATTGTGAGTGATCTACCCATCCATCCATCCGTTCAGCCATCCATCCAAAAATTTCTGAGCACTACAGTTTGCCAGCTCATGCTGGGTCCCAGGGATAAGCAGTAAAGCCGTTTATATCCCTATCTCAAAAAGAGGTATCTAATGGTACTTTCCTAGTGAGACACTTCTATCTCAATGTGTCTGGGGCTGTCTTCACAGCCCAAAGTATTGATGTGGACACATTCCTCTGTGAAGCTGCAGTTGATCTCACATGAATGCTGGGCCTTGGTGTTCCCCACTTTCTGCTGCATTTGTGATATCTCTTGTCTCTCCCCTCTGGTTTCATGTCCATGGACTCCTCACAGCATACCTGGAACTAGGTAAGGGGCACCTGTAGTTTCCAGATGAATCTGGGCCCAGAGAATGCAGAGGACTTACTTGAGTTTATTTGGCAAGCCAGTGTAGATTGGGGACCAGGGCTACTGCTACCTAGTTCTTGGGAGGCCAGTGCACCCTGGTCACACAGTGCCTGGCACATGGCAACCACTCCAGGCTGGCCCTTGCTGCTGCTGCCTGGGTGTCTCTGACTCTTCACCCCTTCCTGTGGAAACCCAGGGTTATTTTCTCCTTCTGGTGAGTGCACCGCAGGCCCATTCATTGGTAACAATGGCTGGCACGATGTGGGAAATTAGCCCTAGGAAATAGTCCTAACAAGCCCTCTGAACCCGTGGGGCCACTCTCCTTGTAAGTTCCCCACTACCACCCCTCGTGCTAATTTGTCCAAATTTCCTTGGGGTTTCATCAGGAAAAACTAACTTCTAGCTTCATTATTAGGTTTTTATTTTAATAGTAATTCTTGGTTATTACATAAAATCTGAGAGGCGGGGGCAGAGGAGAACCCACAGAAGCTTCCTTCCTTGTTTATAAAGGAAGAAGTGACTCCTTCTTGCTTCATTTTAAGGCAGCTACCTGGTACCTGACCCCAAGAAGCTGCAGGTTACAACCACCCACATGCACAAACACAAACAGACACACTCAAACACACAGTGGAACTACACAGAGTTTCCAGAGAGCAAACTGTGTTTCTAGTAACAAACCACAGTCTGACTCTAGGACTTGTGACCGGGCTTTGCCCTGGGAGAGAATGCTCCCTGGGAAGTGCTCCTGCCCATGAGCCGGCAGCCCGGCCTCCAGGCGGCTTTTGGCAAGCCCCAACAGGATACCAGGCGGGCTGGCAGGCAGGAAGAGACGCTGCTCAGAACCTCTCCCTGCTGTAATTTACTAAATCCATCTGGGGCTCCTTTGAGCCGTTTTCTGGAAATGCCACATTTCAAGGGTCTCCCTGTTAGAAAAGGTCAGAGAGTTCACTCAGGCCTTTCATGTTAAAGGAACTTGAAAGAAAAGGAAAGGAAATGTATATTTTCAGCCTTAGCTATGATTAAGTGAGCTCAGGCCATGAGAACATTCAGATGATTTACATGATGTTACACGAAGAGCCAATTAGTCTAACAACTTCCGAAAAATATCTAGCTCAAGAGCACCCATTTATTAGGGCTCTTGGAATGTGCCGGGCATTGTGCTAGGATAGAGTGATTCATCCAACCTCGCTCCAACAGTGCCAGGCAGGCCAAGGTAAGGTACCCATTTCACCCAGGAGGAAGCTGGGGCTCAGAGAGAGTCAGTGATTTGTCTGGGGTCCCACAGCTAATAAATGGTTTGTCAGGGATAGAAACTCAGGTCGGTACAAATCTAAAGCTGGAGCTCTCTTGCTCCAATCTTCAATCCTTGAAGGTTTTGACTTGGTCTTATAATCAGCATCTGAGGACAGTGCAAGTTCACCTGGTTCATTTGCATGAAGATGAAGCTTCATTAAATCATCAGCTCTGGCCTGGGCTGGATGAGTCCAGAAGACTCTGGGTCTCCCTGCAGCTGGCCCTGGTCCTAAAACTTCCTGGTCATTTCTGGGGGGCAGACACAGCAGATCCCACTCACCACCCAGTGGAAGAATCCCAGGGCCTATTGTCTCTGCACGGGATCTGAGTCAGTGCTCAGAACAGGCAGCCCAGGAGGGCCCAGGAGAAGGATGGTACAGGCCGAGGTCTGTCTGGCTCAGGGGAGAGGCTTGGGGCCCTCTCACCCTGCAAAAGGCTTGGGCCACCCTATACAGACTGTCCAGGGTGATTCCCTAAATTTCTTGGTGGCTCTATATTAGTGACAGCTCATTCATCAGCTTTTGTCTTCCAAGACAACAAAGCAGATAAGGATTCCCTCTGGAATTTTAGGGGTCCTATTGGAACACTACAGCATGGTAGTTAGGGTGTGGGCTCAAGAGTCAGACTGCCTGGGTTTGGAATTCTGATACCCTCATTTTCAAGCTGTGAGTCCTTGGGTGACTTAATCAACTTCTCTGAGTTTCAGTTTCCTCATGTAAAATGGGGACAATAGTCCCTATGTTATAGGATGGGTGGGATAATTAAATGAGATAATATGTGTTAAGATCTTGACACAATGCCTACCACATAGTAAGTACTCAGTACATGAGGTCGTTGTGTGGATGATGATGATGGTATTAATGCTGACCAGGCCAGGGGTTTCTACAGGGCTGCACCCACCTTTTGGGGAATAAGCCCAAGCACCTATTTCTCTCTAACTCTCCGAGCCCTCCTAAGCCTTCCAGGACCAGATGAAATCTGTCTCCTCCAGGAAGCCACCCTGACTACTCCAGCCCACATTGATCTCACCCTATCTGAGCTCCTTCTGCCTGGTGTCTGCCTAGACTAATTCAACACCTAACTCAGCTCTAATGATTTCTCAGCTTCTCAGAGCAGCCAGTGGGTCCTGGAGAGCAGGATACCTCTACCCTCCCCTGTCCACACACAGCCTGAGCCCTGGGCTAGGAACACAGTAGATGATCTCACAGCAAGCCTTCAGACTGATTTCAATGTGGCTGTGGATGCCTGTGACTCACCCCTTCTCTCCCTCCTTTAGCCTTCCTTACGCCCCTATTCTCCCTACTCACCCACCTCCTCCCCTGGTTCCACCCAGCAGGGCGAGGAGTTGGAGCCATGACCCCATCGGGCAAAGGTTCCCAGACTTTGGGATTTCACAGCCCTATAAAATTTCCAAAGAAACTTGAGAGTGGGGGAGTGAACAGATGAGAAAAAATGTCCTTATTTTCTTTGGCCAAATAAGGACATTAAAAAAATCTATTCTCACCATCATTTTAGTAAATAATGGCTGTTTTCACACCAGTAAAGCAGAAAGGCCATAATCTTTAATTAAAGGATAATACCAAGCTGAAAAAAAACTTAACCTTATTGAGAAAAGAAAAAGAAAAACAAACAAAAAAAAATACCTCAGTGTTGACCTGACTTCTCTCCTCTCTCCAGGGACTGGAGAAAACTTCAACCCCCACTAGCCTCTGTCCACTGGGACCTCATGGATCTGGGGACCTCTATTCTGGAAGAGGCTTCTGCTAAGCCAGGGTCACCCACAAACACAGGAGGACCGCAAAGCCTTTGGGTTAGGCAGATATATATTCTCGTTCAGCTTTCCCAGAGGAGGCTCATCTCACAGTCAGACCCTACAAGCCCTGCCCTGTGCCTCTTTCCTCCTGGCAGGGCCGCATTTGGCTGGAGACCCTCTTTCCCATCCCTGCAATCTGGAGGGGATGGGGTGAGACTGAGCAGTAAGCTCACACCTGGGGGAAGGAGGCTGGAGAGACCTAATGGGCAGGGTCTTCCCCTCATCACCGTGGCCAAGCTGAGCACTAGTGCCCACCCCCACTCCCCACCCCCCAGCCCTGGGAAGGAAGGAAAAGTTGGCACCCTAGCCCGGAGGTGGGGGGCCGAAGCGTCTCGCTGGGCGGGTGCAGATAGGATCTGAACACGGAGAAGCACAGCTCTGGCTGGCTCTTTGATCCACAGCCAGGCAGGCTGGGCCTGGACAGGGAGGGGCGGCGCGGCTGTCTTCCGGCCCAGCTTTGCGCCGCTGCCAGGGGTCCCGTGGGGCCCTGAGTGGGAGAGGCGTCCAATACCCCTCCTTGGAGGGAGTGTGTATGCTGAATCCAGCACAGGAAGCTGCTGGAGTGCAGCAGTTTACTACACCGTGATCAAAAGAGCTGGTGTCTTTTGCAGATACAGTGGCTGAGACGAGGCCAAGCGTGCTGTGGAGGCCCGCGTGGACACAGCCCCAGGTGCCATGCAGATGCCATGGGAGGCAGAGCACGGTCCCGCACTCTGCAAGCTTGGATCCTTCAGCCAGGATTATAGCGAGAGGTAGCATGCGCCAGGCTAGGACCGGCGTCAGAGTCACTGGGCTCCGGAACGCGATTTCCCGTGTTGAGTTGCCAAGGAGATGGACCTCGCGTCGGAATCCCGCGGCCCCACGTGGCTGCCTAAAGCCCGGAGTCCCGGGGCCGCAGGTTCTAGGCACCGAACCGAGTTGGGAGAAATATGGGGAGGGGCCTGAAGGATCGGCATAGGGTCGGGGGTCCTTTCTCCTTGTCCTCTTGACTGTGTTTGCGCCTCGGAGCCGTCACATGGCTGAGGGGCCCTTCACAGATGAATAATGTATGAACTCCGCATGCAACAGGCGCTCAATAAATGTGCGAGGGGTGTATGCTTGTGTTTATGTTGTGTGCAGGTGGCCTGGAAAAAGGTCCCAGACTGACATAGGATGGAGGATGGGGCTTTGAGGAGTCCTTATCGTGTCGGCTCTCTGGGGTCCGAGCACAGTCTCGAGCAACTCCAAGCCCCAGGAACCCCCAAGTTAAAAGCACAGGGCGTACTGGGCCTGGGCACAGACGCAGATCACACCGAGGCTACGGATCCAAGCCACGCCCAAGTCCCGAGGGCTTAGGGGACCCGCGCCCTCCGCAGCTGCAGGAGAAACCTGGGCGCGGGGCGGCAATATCTTGTTGTAGGTGAGGAAGGGGAATGAGGAGTTTCCTTTAGAGCCCCCGCATTTCAGGAAAAGAGTGGCGATTTTCAGGCTCACCCGACGTCTCACTAGGGGTTCACGCCAGGAGAGCGAGCCCTTTAAGACTATGCCCAGTGGGCGCGTCCAGACCGCTCCCCGAAGAGGAGGGGGCGGGGCCGGACCACTTGGCTCCGCCCGTCGGCCGGGGCCCGCCCCCGGCACTCCGCCGGCGGCGCCTTTGATGTTCGGACCCGCCAGCTCCCGGAGCCGTTCAGCCCCGAACCCTCGCCCCGCGCCGCAGCCCGCCCAGGCGGAGTCAGCCCGCGCTCCGCCCGCCGCGATCCGGGCTCGGAGATCTGGACTCCGGGCTCGCCGCCTCCCGGGCCGGCTCCGCACCCCGCACTCCCGGCGCCCGGCGCCCCAGCGGGCGGAGCTCACCATGCCGCAGCTGGACTCCGGCGGGGGCGGCGCGGGCGGCGGTGACGACCTCGGCGCGCCGGACGAGCTGCTGGCTTTCCAGGACGAGGGCGAGGAGCAGGACGACAAGAGCCGGGACAGCGCCGCGGGTCCCGAGCGCGACCTGGCCGAACTCAAGTCGTCGCTCGTAAATGAGTCCGAGGGCGCAGCCGGAGGCGCGGGGGACCCGGGGGCCGGCGCCGGGGCCGGCGGCGAGGCCGAGGCCGAGGTGAGCGCCGGCCCGCGGCCGCTCCTCCCCCGCGGTCGCCGCGCTCCGCCGCCCCCAGCGCCGGCTCGTGCTGACCCGCCCGCGGCCGTCGGGGTCCCTATCCCTCAGAGCCCCCCAGCCCCAGGCCCCGGGCCTCTGAGCCCCGCTCTTTCCCACCGCCCCTCACGGCCCTTCTGGTTCTCCCTGCAGGCTCTCGGGCGGGAGCACACTTCGCAGAGACTGTTCCCGGACAAACTTCCAGAGTCTCTGGAGGACGGTGAGTTTCTGCACGTCCCGGCTCCCCTTCCTCGCGCTAAGGCCCGGGCCTCGGTGGGAAAGAAGGGGCGTCGAGGACGGCAGGGAGCCGAGGGGGCGCCTCCCCTCAACTGCAGCTCCAGGAGGCGGTAGAACCCAAGGGGGTGGGGGGTGGGGGCGGGTTTCCCGGGCGCCGCCAGGTTCGAGTCACTTCCGGTGCCCTGACCTTTATAGGAGTAAACAGACCCCCGCCATCTCCGCCTCCCCTCCTGCCCAGGTGACTGACTAATCCCCTGTCTTGAGGAGAAAGCGTTGGCCGAGGTTCCTTGGCTGGAAGGCGGGGTGGGGGGGTCAAGTCGGGGCCGCCTAGGGAAGGCCTGGACTCGACGTCCTTCCCCCAAAACTTGGCACTGCGGGACACTCCCAGCCCGTTCCTTCTCAAGTCACCAACTCGACGGGGACCCCTTGGCAGTGTTATTTTTTCTCTCAGGAGCAGACAGCCTTCAGCCCGCGCTGCCGCCCGGGCTGGTGTGTCTGACCCAGCTGTGGTTTTTCCAGGCCTGAAGGCCCCGGAGTGCGCCAGCGGCATGTACAAAGAGACCGTCTACTCCGCCTTCAATCTGCTCATGCACTACCCACCCCCTTCGGGAGCAGGGCAGCACCCCCAGCCGCAGCCCCCGCTGGTAAGTGGCCCCAGCAGCAAGTGCCCTCCCTCTGCTGCTACCTCTTTGACCGGGTGGGTGAGGCATGGGCAAGAAGTGACTTTTGCCTAGAACAAAATAGGTAGCTGAGAATTCTGTGCTGGTCTTTTTCCCCATACACACCCAATGGGATCTGAACCAAAGAGAACTTTCCTGAAGGAAGGAAGGGCTACTCTGGAGCACCCCCCTGCCCTCTAGCTGTTCACCTTTGTCTTCCTGGCTTGCTCATGAGCAGGTGCAGGCCCTGTCCTGGTGCTGGGTAATGCTGCGGTGGGGTCTTCTCAGAGAATTTTTGAGCCGAGACCACCCCCCTTTCTGAGGGTGATGTGCTTAGTGTGATCTGAGCTCAGAGCTTTGCAGTTAGCTTTCTCCCCAGAAGCCCCAAGCCTTGGTGCTCTGAGGAATCGGAAGAAAAGCTGATCTGTTCAGGTCTCCTGATTGAGTTAGGGGAGACATGCTCTGCTCAGCTGTGTTCTTATTGACACGAGTGTGCCTTTGCCAAAGAAGGTCCCTTAACATCATGTGTGGAATGTGGGTTCTTAGCAAGCAGGCTTGGTCTCAAACGCATCAGGAAGGTTTTGCAGAGGTGCTACACTGGTGTCAGTAAGGGGCCAGATTAATGAACTCGTGAATGAAATCTTTTTAAGTACCCAGTGCTTTGAAAAAATTTCATGATTGTTACAAACGATGCTTTTTTTGCCCAATTGGTGCAGATGATCTCAAGTGTGAAGAGCGTATTCTCAGTGCTCAGTATAAGCTGCACTTAAAAAAAAATGCGTATTAGCGTTTCAGACTGTCCTCACTTGGCCGAAGTTGGGGGTGAGGGTACTTGTAAGGTTTGGAGGGTTCCGATGGGGAGGTATGGGGGCAAATGTAAGCCCAGTGTAAGCAGATAGGGCCAGCAGGCTGAGGCTGGCATGACTAATGGTGGGGGTCAGCCAGAGGGAGGAGAGGGTGACTGCTAGACTATTTCAGATCAGGAGTGGGGAGGGTTGTTCTGAGAGATGTTTCATGCTGAAGCTGCTGGGAGGTGAGAAGTCAGGTACAGGCTTCTCTGCAGAAGCCCAGGATGAAAACCTGGTGGATGGCTGACTCTAGAAGTGAACGCCTTGCCCTTTGGACCCCCCGTTTCCTCATCTGTAAAATGAGCATGTTGGCTGAGGGGTCTGACTTTCTGCTCTGAGGTGGCTTGGAATAATGAGGTGGTCCACTTCCTTCCAACCTATGGGGGAAAGGCTTGCTCCCTGACCCTGCCACCTGATGTAGCAACTCTCACCAGAAACCTCTACCCTGCATGAGCAGATGCTTAACAAGGATGCTTTCTGGATCCCCTACAAAGTGTAAACCCTTAGATTTGGGGCAAGATTGACATAACCCACCACTGCCAAACTACCAGCAGGCGAGTTGCTTGGATAGGGGGCTGGGATCACCATGGTAACCATGGACAGACAAAAGGCCTCGGCCCAAGAACATTCCTTGGCAGGGCGAGTCCACTCCAGCCTCCTGGGACGCCATGGCAGTGCAGGGAAAAGGCAGTGTTGGGGTCTCCTCTTAAGGCATGGGCAAGTGGTGGTCGAGTGCCCAGAGTGAGGAAGGCCACATCTTGCTATAAGGGTGTGGTTGATGGGACCATTTGGTATCCTTTGGCTCAGACTAGTTAAAGAGTAGGCAGATGGTGGACTCCAGCAGTCGGGATGGGGTGGGGCAGGCACAACACCACTCGACTGGCCCAATTTATTTTTCAACTCTGGGGTTTTTCTCAAGCAACAGCAGGTGTGTTTCTATGTGTTGGACCATCTAGTATAGGGAAAAATCCCCTTGACCCCTTCCTACCCAGCTGCAGCCCCATTGCCTGGCTTCTGGGAACACAGGAAGAGGAGGAGGACAGGCTCTGGCACTGACTTTCTGTGCCCTGGCATCATCTGCTCTGTGGGGCTGGGGACAAGGACACTAAGCTGGAATGAGACTGGGCGAGGAAGATACACATGAATATAGGGGAACTTCTTTTAAGCATACCTGATAGTTAAAAACACATAGCAAGTAAGGGTAGTTGCTTGTATTACCTGAAGATTTGTGCGGACATTTAATATATGGTTGGGTTTTACAAAGCAAAATGGATTGATCCCATGTGTGAGAGCACATTCATCATTTGATTCAAGGTTTATGCATCTGGAAGCAGGAAAGATCCTCTTGTGGCAGGTTGGGAGCCCCTTGCAAGGGCCCTAGGGAAAAATTGCATTTGCAGGTTTTTTCCAGAGCTGGTCCCTTCCTAAGTCCATCTTTAGGCAACAGATGACATGCTGCCCAGCCTCTGCCCACAGGCCTTAGAACCTCACCCTTTGCCCAACCCTCCCTGAGGGCATCCAAGTGGTTGATAATTATGCTGAGATGCTCAAGGCAATCGCTGGACCTCCCTAGACAGGGGAAACCCACGCCAGGGACCTCTTGTGCTCATGTGTGGGTGGGATGCCCATGTGGCTACCACGCAGGAGACCTCAAAAGAGGCAGACCTTGCCAGGAGTGATGGACTAAATGACCACCTCTCTGCCATGCTGCCATGGAGCAGAGAGAGATTGTTTTCTGAAAAGGTTTCTTTTAAGCTTTGGGGAAGGGGAAATGAGGTCTAAGTTTATTCCATGACTGGTGCTTGTCAGGCATCTGACATAGGCTTGCAGGCATTTGCTGGCCTAGACCAGACACCATGGTTTGTTTTTGTTGTTTTGTTTTTTCTTCTCTGCTCTGAGACCTTAAACAGGGTGGAATGAGGAGCAGTGAGCTGGTCCCAGACGAGACTCAGGGGGGATTCTGGGATGAATGAAGCACCATTCCTTGGGTAAACTTAGGCTCTTGGATGTGCAAGACTGTCAGTCTGCTTATATCCAAAAAGGATAAGAGGCAATGTTGCTCTGTGTCCCCTTCCATGGGCTCCACTTGGAGTCTGTGGCCTGGAAGGATGCTGAGCTTTTTGCCGTTTAGATGAAATGTCCAGAATAGACAAATCCACAGAGACAGAAAGTAGATTAGTGGTTGCTAGTGGCTGGGGGAAGAGGGGAATACGGAGTGCCTGCTAAATGGGTATGGGTTTCTTTTTGAGGTGATGAATATGTTCTGGAATTAGATATTGGTGGTAGTTGCACAACCTTATGAATATACTAAAAACTACTGAATTGTACACTTTAAAAATGGTATATTTTATGGTATGTGAATAACATCTCAATTAAAAAAAAAAAGCTGAGGCTTTTGGCTATTGCACGCATTTGGAGCCATGTTTCCCTATCCCTGGTCTCCACAGCCATTCTGGTACGTGGGCATTCCCCAAGCCCGGGGGTCAGGCATCAGCTCCAGTGTGGAGGAGCCTAACTGAGGCCATGGACTCACGCTTGGGCCCCTGGCCATGGGGCTCACCTTCTCTGAGTCCACAGTTTGAAGTCCAGATGAGGGCCATGTGAATGAGCCCCAGGAGGAGCAAGAGGTAAGGGCATGAGCAAGACTGGAGCAGAGGAAGGAAGTGCTGCTGACACATGGCCAGCGTGTCTGGGGGAGCTTTGCAGAGATGAGTATGTGCAGGAGCACCTGCCTAGCCTTCCACAATCCCCCGAGAGAGACCGTGAGCCTTGCTGGGGAGGGTTTGTGATGGTTGAGCTCCAGCCCTGATTGGAGTGAAGCCTGTTAGGACTAAGTCTGGCACTAGGCTGGGTACCAGGTACTGGGCACCAGGTGGACCTGAACCAGGCTCTGCTTCTGGGAGTGCCCAGCTAAGCAGAGGAAATGGATGCATAGCCCCGATCCAGGCCCTGGCCAGTGGAGTGCCGTCAGAGAATGCCCAGGGGTGTCCTGGGCAGATCTGGCCCCAGCCTGGGCGGTGAGGAGGGTCTACTGAGCAGCTTCCTGAAGGCTGCAGGTTATCTACCTGAAGACAGGTAGATGAAGACAAAGAAAGGACTGGCAAGCACCTGGGCTTCTCTACAAACACATCCCAAACCTACCTACTTCACTTCGGTCACCACCCCCCAAGTCCAAGCCATCACCATCTCTCTCACCCAGACAGAGCAATGGCCTCCTTCAGGGTACCTCTGCCCCTGCCCTAATAAGGCCCAATCCAGGTTCCACATAGCAGCCACAGGGGTCCTTTAAAAACATAGTTCACATCTCTCGCCTGATTAAACCCTGCCATGGCTTCCCATTGCTCTTAGAGTAACATCCAAATCACTCAGCACAGCCTGAGCACCTGGGTGGCTGGCAGAGGCCTTGCTGTCTGCACCAACTCTTCCTCTCTTCCTAACAGTAGCTGCTTCAGTGTCTGGGGGGGTCTTACAACCAGCAAGTTCTCTCCTGCCTCAGGACCTTTGCACTTGCTCCCTCAGCTTGGAATTGTCTTCCCCAGCTCTTTACACAGCTTCCATCTTCTCATTCCTCACTCAGGGCGTAATTCAAATGCCACCTCCTCAGGGAGCCTCCTCTGACTATCTGAGTGGGAACCCCCCTAATCCCCCTCTGGGCCTTGGCTGCCTTGCCTGCCCTGGCAGCTCTTCTAGACAAGGTGGTTGGCACTGCTTTACAACACACTCGCCATGCTTAGGCAACAGAGAGCCTACCTGTTAAAGTATCTCTGAGACTTAGTTTCCTCATCTGCATGGTGGGAGTGGTGAGCCCTCCTTCCGGAGTTGGAGCAAGGACTGGCAGCAGTATCAGAGAGGTGCCCAGGGAGTGCCAGCATGGCCTGGGCTCAAGGGTGGGGGGGGTCAGCCTCAACTGATCCCTTCTTCCTTGCTGTCCTGGCTCCCTTGGGGCAATGGTGGCTCGATGGTAGGCCTCACATGGACTCCCGTCTGGAGGGCTGCATCTCCACTTTCCACTTTGGGCCAGAGGGGTCTAGGGCCTGAACCCTGGGGCTGGGCACTCAAGTGTCCAGGCCCCCTACTTGCTGCCCCTCCCCACCCAGGTATTCTTGGGAGGGGATGTGCTAGCCCTGGGGTCAGGGTGGGAACCATAGCCACTCCGCCCTGAGACTCCTCTTCCACCATCTCAAAGATTTTTTTTTTTTTTTTTTTTTGTCCTTTTTCGTGACTGGCACTCAGCCAGTGAGTGCACCGGCCAGTTCTATATAGGATCCGAACCCGCGGCGGGAGCGTCGCAGCGCTCCCAGCGCCGCACTCTACCAAGTGCGCCACGGGCTCTGCCCCATCTCAAAGATTTATCTGAAAAAGCCTCCTTTGCCTCAGCTCCATAGAAGCCCTTTACAAGAGATGTTAGGAGCTTAAGCTGTTTTGTCAGGAAAAGAGGGATGGACCCTCCTGGTCATTAGCCTCTGAACCCTTCTCAGGTGGTCACCCCTGTGTGTACCCACTCCTGTGTTGCTGTGATGCTTCCCGGTGTGGGGTACACGTTTCAGGCCCCCAGATGACCCCCATGTAGAGCGTCTGTATTTCCAGCACTCCTCAGGTGGCTTCTGGTTTACTTACAGGTTGCCTTCCCATGGGAATGATGCTCTGTACCAATCGCTCCTTAGTTTCCTCTTTGATTATTTTCCTGGAGCATAATATCCAAAGAGAATCATGGGGTCAAGAGATAGGAGGTCATGGCCTGTTGCTTCCCTGTCGGCCCAGCTCGCTGTCGGCTCTGGCTTCCCCAGTCCCTGCAGCGCCTGAGCACGCCCGTCAGGTGTTTTGTCTTTGCTGCTCTTCACTTAACAGGTTCATTGTGAGCAATGGGACTTAACATACACTGTCTCATTCCATCCACGTAACCCAAGGAGGTTGGACTCCTCATTATCCTCATTTTTAGATGAGGAAACTAAGGCCCAGAGGGGCTACATAACTTACCTAGGGCCACCCAGCCAAGGAGTTACCTTGAACTGCATTTCTTTCCTGACTCAAAAGGCTGCATAGTATTGGCTGTAGTATTTGGAAAATCTGCAGCCCCGTGTCTGTTGCTCCCACAGTGGGACTCTGCTTTGAGAGTGGCTGACAACCCATTGATGCCATTCGAGGCCAGGAAAGCACCACAAAGGAGGTCCATCCTGCAGACCCCCGGTAGAGCCGGTTCTCTGGCCCCCCTGTCCTGGAGGCAGGGAAGGATGGCAGCCTGCCCACGCCTCTGGAATGGCAGAGTGAGCTAGCTCAGTGGGGGTATTCCCAAGGCCTGGGGCTGACCAAGAGCCCTGGACTGGTTGCTAGGACCTGGTGTTCCCTCCCAGTTCTTCCTGTATTCCACCACAGGCAGCAAATAGGAATATTCATACTAGCTCTGCCTACCTCCCCAGTTGTTGTGAGACTCAGGTGGGAGTGTGGTTGAAGGAGGGTGGGGTTGGCCCCCTCTCTGGATCTCCTGAGAGCACACCCCACAGCAAGAATGGAGGCTTAGCTGAGCTGTAAGCTGGGCTCCAGGAGTGCTGGTTTAAGGTCACGTAATTGTTGAGGTCAGGCTTGGTCAGGGCTAGGCAGAGAGCCTCCTGAAGGGGCGAGATGGGCTGCAGCCCCTCTGATCCTCCTTGGGCTGTTGCGGTCCCAAAGCCATACAGTCACACCCCCTCACACCTTGTGACGGGTGCTTCCTGCCACTGTGTACAAACAAGCCTCCGTTGGAGGAAACAGGTGTTTTATCAGGTCACAGGGCCACCCCTGCCCCCAATGGTACAGTGCACGGATCCTCGGGGAACAGCCCGCCTTCTGCAGGTGGTGAGAGTGAGGCCAGATCAGGGGAGGGACTTGTCCAAGGCTCCTTAATGGAGTGGAAGCAGGGAAAGCATTAAGCCTGGAAGACCCACTTTCTAATACTGTACCTGCCACTTCTTGGCTGGGTAACCCTAGGTAAGTTACGTAGCCCCTCTGGGCCTTAGTTTCCTCATCTAAAAATGAGGATAATGAGGAGTCCAACCTCCTTGGGTTACGTGGATGGAATGAGACAGTGTGTGTGAAGTACCTGGCACATAGCCGGTACTTTTGGATTGTTAACCCTGTTGAAAGGACTCTGTACTAGAAGTTTGAGGACTCCTAGAGCTGAGGCTGGCCCAGGCCCTTGCCGCTCTCCCCTTTCCCATCTTGGCAGCCAGCTCCCCCGGGGCAGTGCTGTCTTGCCCACTCTGGCCCCTTGGGCCCTCAGCTGGTCAACAGCACAGTGCCTGCTAGAATCTTGGGTCCAGACCCTCCTGGCATTTGCTGAACCCCTCCCACATGTTTGGCTTGGCTCAGTACAGAGTGGGGGGCTGCCTCTGCCCTTCCAGAGCTCAGTCCTGGCAAGGCAGAGAGACCCTCACAGAGGGGATCTGAGGTTCTGCTCTAGTTGGATAAAGGGCATGGAGGAGGGAGAGAGGCCAGTAGCAGCAGTCATGGCGGCTTCCTGAGAGAGGAGCCTGCACAGGGGAGAGTAGGAGAACGCTCAAGCAGGGGCACAGCTTGAGCAAAGGAGGAGAGGTAGGAATCAGTATGTTCCCTACCAATCACTGGAAGGGTAGACCAAAGTCCAGAGTCTGTGAGGGGCATGATGTGAGGCTGGAGGAAGTCTTGCTGAGGGCCCAGCGGGTGACCTTGGTGCCCAGGCAGCACTGGTTCTGGAGCCTGGGAGAGGCTGGTGGCCACCTGCAGCATGTTGGCATAATGGAAGGGCAGGGCAGTGCCCATCGTAGATGGTTTGAGTCAGCTACAGAGGGCCAAGGCAGGCAGAGCTGGCAGCAGAGTGGATGCTACAAGGCACAGGGATGGTAGAGAAATGCGAGCAGGGCCAGGGCATGGGTAGGTTTTGGGTCAGGTAGACCCAGGGTGCTGGCATATGCAAGCCAGATAGCCTCAAAGGTGGGAAGTCTGCATTCTTCCATTGCCTTTTTTGACTCTCATGCTCTGTCCAGGGTGGTGAGTCCAGGGCCTCACCCCGTTTACTCAGGGAAACTGCACCCCAGCGGTCAGTGGCTTGCTTAGGCCCCACAGCCCACTGGTGATTCGGCCAAGGTGTGCAGAGCACCTCTGAGCAGCACTGTCTCTAGCAGGTATCTGAGGTCCCGGGGTCTGGGGAGGGCATCTGAAATCCCAGGACATTGTTAGCTTCTTCCTTCAGGCAGTTCGCTGCCACATCTGCAGACCTATCATGCTTGGGGTTTGGATGTGAGAAACCACCTCCCTCCCTTAGAAAGGTGTGGCCAGCATCAGCCTCAGCATGCAAGCAATCTGCAGCTCCAGTGGGTTTGTCCTCCCCTCACCACCCCCACACCCCCAGTGGGCATCTGTCCCCTGCTGGCTAGGGCCCTGGTCTGGGGCAGGGCTGGGCTGGGCATGAGTGTGGTCCTCCTGCAGGCAGGCCTCCCTTGCAGCCTGTCCCACCCATGGAGACTGCTTGCCTGGGCTGTGCCAGCAGACTGCTTTAGAGCCCAGAGCTAGCCTGGTGACGTGCAGCCTTCACTCGTGGCCCTGACTCCACAGCCAGAACTCCCTGGAGATCAGAGGAAGCAGGCACGCTGCCAGATAAGCTTTTCCTCACCCCCCTCACCTCCACCCCCCATTAAAACCACCAGCTCTGTCTCCAAGAGCAGGAGAGTTGTCTGGGCCCCACACTGTCTGCTTCCAAATGACGAGTATGTGGCAGAGGCTGCAGGCGTGGATGGGCAGGACATGCCCCAGGGAACAGTGGGCGGGGACTTTGGGGGTTTGTATGGTTAGGGCTGCCCTCACCCCACCATGTCTGAGCTGGCCTGGGTGCCAGTGGTGGCAAATCACCCCCTCCCAGAAAACCCAGTTTTCCCATGAGGGCAAGGGGGCTGTGATGGGGAAGGACGCCACCTCTCCCCTCTGTGTGACCTCGAGCAAATCTGTCAGCCTCTCTAGGTCTCGGTTTTCTCCTCTAAAATGAGTGGGAATTCCTGGCCATGGAGGATTTCCAAGCTTCAGATAAGTGGTGGCTGGAGTGGCCTGCAGATGGGTGGGCTTCAGGTGGGTTTTCATGGCAAGGACTGCTCCAGGGAGCCCCACATCAGCAACCAGAGGGAGGGAGGGACAGGTGCCGGGAGTCCAGGCTGAGGGATTCTGACTAACTCTGACCTGGCTCTGGTGGCAGCAGGCCCGGCCTCCTGCTCTGCTGGGCCGCCATCTGAAACGCATTACTGATGCTTTGTAAACTCCACATCATTCGGCCACATGAAAGCCTGGGACCTAAAAATAGCTGCTCCCAGAGGACGCCCCACATTGGTGGGGCTCAGCTGACCTCTGCACGCATGTCCACCACTAGGCCACCTCCCTTGCCAGGGAGCTCCGACCAGCACGACCACACCCACCCACCCTCCAGGTGTGGGGAGCCACTGCCTGGGGCCAATTTATCTGGGCACAGATCGCACCCAGCTGGTCAAAGCTTCAGGCCTGAGGCCTTACCTAGGGTAGAATGTCTGGAGGAGCCACGAGAAGGCCAGCTGAGGGTGTGGCAGTGGCCTTGGGACCCTTTCCCCGACTTGTCCATGCCTGGAGTTCCCCTGGGTAGTTAATTGGGAAGCCAGTGGAACCATCTTAACTGAAGAGAACACTGAGGCCCACACAGGGAGGGTGACCAGCCTCACGTTTCCTGGGCCACTGGCTGATGTGCTATGAGAGAAGGGCAGGGGCCTGCCTGGGACTTCCTGGTGTCAAGTGGAGAGTCACCGAGCAGGAGGGCAGGGCAGCCACGGGCGTCTGAGCTGCTGGGGTTGACTCTTTGCCCTGCTCTCTGTGGGTTCTTTCTCCCTGTGTCTCTATGACCAACTGCAAACCACTCTTTTCCCTAAAAATAAACATGCTTATGGGATTGGGGGAAGCTTTGTAGCTATCAAAGGAAATAATAGGGTGTTTAAGAAAATTACATTGCATTTTAAATAACCAGCATGAAAGTCATTAAGTTTGAAGTTTCATTCAAATCAGATGGCTCTGTGGCTAGCCTGGTGGCCAGGCAGGCAGAGGGTGGGTGGGCCCTTAGAGATGCTGCGAGGCAGCCTGTGGGGAGCTCGGCAGCGGCAGCAGCAGCAGCAGTGAGGTCTCTGCTGGGTCCAGCTGGGGTCCAGGCGGGACTGGCCACTGAGTGTAAGCTGGCTGGCAGGCTTTGAAGCAGCATGTGGCCTGGGAGCTGCCCTGCTGTGGTGGGTGCCCCCATTGGTGGGGGTGTGGGGACAGATGAAGTGGGCAGAGCTGAGGCCGTAATGTTGGTGGCCATGTTGAGGTAGGGGCTTCAGGGGTGATAGTTCGGATCAGAAAGGGCTGGAAAGGATCTGAGGGGCCCAGGCCACACCTGATCCTTTCACCATTGGATTCAAAGGATCTGGCACACAGTAGGTACTCAGTAAACAGTTGCTGAAAGAATAACAACAGCCACAATAGCTCATGTGTCAAGAACTTCCCAAGTGCTAGGCCTGTGCTAGGGGCTTTTACTGGCAGTACTAAGATGCTTACAAGAAGCTGAGAAAAAAAATATTAAAAGGGCTGGCCTGTTAGTTTAATTGGTTAGAGCATGGTGCTGATAATACAAGGTCCAGGGTTTGATCCCTGTACTGGCCAGCCGCCTGCTTCCTGTAAAAGCAGCCAAGAAAGTAGGTAAAATTATTACCCCTGTTTTGCAGATGGGGTAACTGAGGCTCAGAGAGGTTAAGAATGAGCTAGTACCTGTTAGAGCCAGGATTTGGACTCAGCTCTACTTTACTGCAATGCCCGTGCTTCTCACTGTTCTACCATATTTGCTCTAGAATGTGTGGAGATGGGATACTGCAGGCCCAGAAGCTGAGTGTCACCCCCACACCCTATTGGGTTCTTGAGTTGGACCCAGCTGGATTCTTCTGGTCCCAGGGAAAAACTTGTCCTCTCGCTGCCCCTCCTGGGGGTGACCTCATAGCTCTGGGCCTGTGTCAGGGCTGGCCCCTTTCCTTCTTGGACATCTGGCAAAGTCAGAGCTCCCAGGGCCAAAAGGCCTGCATTTCTTGGTTGGGGGGCAGGAACCCAGGGCTTCCAGAAGAAATGTTATCTGGAAAAGTGTTTGTAAATGATCTTTCAGATCGATTCAGGTTTGGGGCATGACAGAAGGATGGTTAATGAGCTGTCAGAGGTAGATTCCTTCCTCTTGCTAGCTGTGGTCTTGACTCAGCTCAGAGCTTGCTGCTGGACTTCTCCCGCCCAGGCACCCTCTTCTGTGTGGTCTGGGGCTGGGCTAGAGGGTTTCCTAGGCTCTGAGTCACTGGGAACGCTGGGCTGAGGAAGCTGAGGGACTCCCAAGGCATGGGTGTGCCACCTCTCCCACTCCCCACTGAGAAAGCTGCTTGGGAACCAGAGCTGCCTACCAGCCCCACTGGGGCATTTTGAAGGCAGTTTTTTTCTGATTCTGCCATTGCCCTCTCCCTTCCTGACCTCGCTGTGGTCATCACAGGCCGCTCAGGAGCACAGCAATCTGGCCTGATAGTAACCAGGCAGCAGTCCAAAGGACACAAGAGCCAGCAGCCCCCACCTGGCACAAAGCTGGCTTTCCTGAAAAGCCTTTGTCTGGGGACATGCTTGCTTTTGTCTCATTTTTTCTTTTTGCTTTATTTTGTTTTTAATAAATTTAAAAAATATGAACTCATCTAATCCTTCCCACAACCTCATAAGATGTGCACATTTTACACACGGGGACCCCTAGACATGGAGAGACTTGCACCTCATGAGTGCTGAGGAGGGATTTGAGCCCAGCCATCTGACTCTGCTCCCTGCCCCTCCCACAGTGCTCCACTGCCTCTGAGGCAAGGTGCATGCATGTTACAGCGACAGCTGTGTCCTCTTGGCTCCCCTGTCCCATCCCTTCCCACTCTTCACACCCAGGAGTTTGGTATTTCACTCTCTCCCATACACCCAGTGTGTATCTGAAGAGCTGTTTGGTGTGGTTTTGTGTGAACCTCCGTAACGCAGCCTCATTAGGGGCTCTGCCTCAAGAGGGCCCCTGTGGCAGCTGGAGCAGACCTTCCATCCTCCCTCTGCTTACATGGGTGTCAGGGGCTCAGGTGGGAGCACTGTGGGACCTGAAGCCTCCAGCAGCTCCTTTCCACACTTTGTCTTGTTTCCTTTTGGATAGACCACTGGGCTGAGTCCAGACAGAGCTCAAAGGCCCTTAACTGGCAGTAGCTACGAGGGTTAGACCCGAGTGAGCTTCCTGAGGGTGGCCTCACTGCAGAACTGTCCTCCTGGGGCTGCTCCAAGCATCAGAACAGACCAGGTGACTAGGAGACCCCTGTTTTATCTTTGCTTTTCAGAGTCTGGCTGGATTAAACTGGGGTCAGAAGGCAGTGCTGAGGCTGGGGATGAGATCGCCAAGCATCCTTTCCCTCTTCCCTTGAGCTGCTGCTGACCACCAGCCTCCTGAGCCCCCGCCTTTCTGGGCCTCGCCTGGGCTGCCCTGGCTCTCACTCCCAGACAGCATGCTTACCCTTCTAGACAAGCCCTGGTGACAGTCACCCAGCTTCCAGAGGCTGTCCCACCCCTCCTCCTCATACGTGGAGTGGGCAGAGCACAGGCCAGACCCTACAGGAGGGATGACCTCTCACATCATTTCTTTGTCATTTACGACTGAGAACCAAAATCACCTCTTAAGAGGACAGGGTGCCTTCACATTTGCTGGGTGGACATCAGAGCCACCTGCTAGCCAGTGTGTTTCAAGAAAGGTTCTTGACAGAGTGTTGCCAACAAAAGCACTGCCTGTAAGACCTGTCTCTGAGTGGAGAAGAGCTCTAGCCAAGAACCCCAAAGGGCTAGATTCAAATCCAATCTGTCATTGTTTGCTGTGAGACCTTGGGCAAGTCATTTAACCTCTGTGTGCTTTACTTTCCTCATCCGTAAATCTGCACACACAGCACAAAGATTGGGACAACTGGGAATTCGGATGGGGGTGGACCTCTGCAGACTGCTAGGCACTCAGTGGGCTGTTACTAATGGGGGCCGCCATCTCTGCATCTGCACCTCTGGTGTTTTCTTCCTGCCTTTTCTGTAAAGCCTATTTTTTGGCTTTGCCACCAGGGAAACAAAACTTCTGAACTCCTCAAATGCCTCTCTCCCAGAGCCTTGCTTTGCTTTCCCTCAAGCCAAAGACAGGCTGAGCTATAAGGTTGTGTCCTGGCCTGCCTCCATCCATGGTGGGCTGCTAGACACTGGGGTGGAGCTGAATGAGTAACTGCCTGGGCTGGAGGTGCCCAGCTTCAGGGCTGCTACACAGTCCCCAGATGGTGTGTCAGTGTGTCAGTAGTAGCATCAACTAGCAGCTCAGCTGCAGCAGCTCCCGGAAGCTTGTATTTTCCTCTAAAAACATCCTGTCCTGAGGGGCGTTCACCTCAAAGGGGAGGAAGGAAAACGCAAGTAAACGAATGCACAGAAACCACTGCAGGCCATGGGCCAGGTCACCCAGCTCAGTGGAGCTGTGCTAGCTCCGAGGGTGCCTCAGGGCCGGGCTGGGCCTAGAGCAGGCCTGTGGTTTGCCAAGGCTGCGTGCAGGGACTCCAGTCCTCACCTCCGTTGTGGCAGGTCTCGTTATCTGATGTCAAGGACAGGCGGTTGGTGGACTGGCCACACGCACCTGGCAGGCCTCTGTGCAACCATGGGAACAGCCTTGTGCTGGCAGGCGGGACTGAAGCGTCCTGGTCCAGGAGGCTGTGGTCCAGCCATCCCCAAGCCCTTCCAGCTCAGCTGGCCATGCAGCTACGGCTCTGTGCACTGTGGTGGGTGTCTGGCACAAGGCATCTGGCACGCTGTGGGCAGGGAGCTTGTGGCCGTCATCTGGAGAGCACCATGTCCTGGACAGCAGGGCCCAGAGCGGGGGCTGGGGATGAAATGGCATGAGCAAGGGCTCCTCCAACCTGGTCTCCTTGGCCCTGCTGGGATATATCTGCAGAGGTGGGGTCGACAGGGACCTACAATCAAGGCCCAGTCAATACGCAAGTGAGTTCCCTTTGGAAGTTCTGGGGGTCTACCTCCTTCTGGGAAGTTCATTCTCACGGTCCCAGGTCTCGGGGAATGTCCCACTCAGCAACTGGCCAGCCTTCTCAGCACTTAAGCACCATTGGTGATAGATGGTGGATTCCCAGCTTTAGACACAGAGGCCTGGAGGAGCGGTGGGCCCCAGAACTGGGAGAGGAGCCCCCAGAAACTGATCAGGGCCAGAGTGGATGCCCAGTTCCTGGAGCCTGGCTGGGAGTTGATGAGCCTGGCTCCCAGCCATGCAGGGAAGAGAAGTGAGAACTGGAGGGGACCTTTTGAGCACAGCCACCATTGGGGTTGTATGGGGCAGCTGGGCCAAGGGGCTGAAACCAGCCTGTACTGTGCTTCCCAAGCCAGGTGCCCTGGCCAGAAGAAGATGCTTTTTCTAATTAGCACAAGATACCAAATGAACTAATGGTAGCCCTGATTTTAACTGTCTGGTCATTCTGACTCCCAAAGTATCGCAGGTAGGAAGGGATGGGGAGTAGAAGGAGATCAAAGTGTCACAGGTGCCTGGTAGGATGTCTCCTGATTCCATGTAGTGGCCCCTGCTCCTCCCAGACTCTTAACCTTTGTGCTGTTGTGAGCCTGTGCCCAGCCCCAGCCAGGGTGCTTTATCCAGTGTTGCCACATTCTCCCTAAACACTGGTTCACACTGGGCCACCTTTCCACCCACACTGCTAGAGCCCAACTTTGAGGGCCCACCTATAAAGTCATTCAATAAAAACAGTGCAGGGCACAATCCCATACCAGAGGAAGGGCAGGAGGACAGACAAGTAAACAGGCAGCTACGGTGCAGCAGGGTCAGTGCTGCAGTGGGGAGCACAGAGGTGATGGTAGGAAAGAAGGAAGTCTCACTTATGTGCGGCCTGAATGATGGGCAGGAATTGGCCAAGCCAAGTGGTTGAAGAACGCTTCAGGCAGAGGCAACAGCACAGCCTCAGAGCCAGCAGCCCCAGTGGCTGGAGCACAGAGTGAGAGGAGGGGACCTGATGCGGTGGCTGTCTGGCATCCCTGAAGACCTTGGGACCCACAAAGCAGCCTTGGCACTGACCTGGTGGAGGGCTGTGTGACTGTAGGCAACTTTGTCACCGGCTTGAGCCTTGTTTCCCACAGGCGTGAAATGGTAAGGATATATAATGCCTGCCTCAAATGGGTTGTCCCATGTGGCATTTATGTTACTCAGTTTCACCACTGTGCACTTGGCAAGCAGAACAATAACCACAGCAATGGCCTGCCTTTCTGTCTAGTCAACCTCCACCTGAGAAGGAGCATGAGGCCAAGGCGTGGATCTGCTATTCCTTCCATGGGCTTTTCCCCCAAGGGCCTCTCCCCAGCTCTGGAGCAGGCAGTGGAACCACCTTTTGCCTGAGGGCCAGATGAATGGGTGGGGGCATGGAGAGGCTCTGGGGGCACCAGGAATTCTAGAGGTCTTCATTCAACAAGTCTTTAGTGAATGTCTGCTGAATTCAGAGCCTGGAGAGACAGAGATTACTAATAAGCAGACTGCCCTCCAGGACCCCCAGGCAGACCTCTGCCTGCGGGGCTGGCAGCACCCCCACCCAGGTCACAGGCCTTTCCATGGAGGTCACCTTAGACTGAGGTCAGGATGAGAAGGAGCCAGACTAGCAAAGAGCAGGAGGAAGTATGGAAAGTGTGGGAGGAAGGAAGAAGGGGTGGGTAACGGCGCCAAGGCAGAGAAGAGCTGGGCGCCTGGGTGGGAGAGGAGGAGGCTGGGCATGGCTGGTTATGGCTGTGCAATGGTGAATGTGGGAGATGTGGCTCGGGCCTTAGGAGCCATGTCCACTATCACCATCAGGCAGACTCCCTGTGCCAGTTGTCCTGGCAGAGGCAGGCAGGCAGGTATGGCTGGAATGCTCTCATCCCAGGTGTCCCAGAACCTGCTGGAGCATTTGTTAGGGTCAGTGAAGCACTGGCTCAGGTAGCCCTAACCAGCTAGACTGGAGAAGGGAAAGACTAGGTTTAAGACTGGGACAGCCTCCCCCTGGTCTTCCCTTATTCTGTCCACAATACCATAGGGGCTTTGCAGTATAGTGGGTAGCATCCCAGCTCTGCCACTTACTAGCTGTGTGGCCTTGTGCCTCAGTTTCCTCACCTGTCAAATGGGGATAGTAATTGTACCTGTATTATAGGTTTGTTTTAGGAGTGTCTGGGTTGAACTGTGTAAGGTGCCCAGAACTGTGCCTGGCACATGGTAAACATTCAGCTGTTATTAGCAGATGCTGTTCTCTCAGCCTAGAACATTCTTTGTGTGGCACATAGTAGGAGCTCAGTAAATACACTGATTGAACATGTATGTCAATAGTGATCAACTGAGAATCCTGGTATGTTGGGGGGTGCTTCTCCTGGCACAGTCCCCCGCCTGGGAGGGCCTCCTATGCTTCCCCCACACCCTCAGGCTTAAGGCCAGAGGAAACGGCAACTTTCTTCGCTGGGAAAGTGTTATGGGGCTCAAACGTTTGGGGGTTTTCAGAGTCAACCGTCAGAGGCGAGGGAGTTTCTCTGCTGGCAGTGACAAGGGCTCTCAGCGTGCACACAGCCTGTGAGCAGACCGCTGCGGTCTGCAGAGAAAATGCCGACTATGTTTATTTTTCACCTAGGCCTGCAGGAAGTGGGGGGGCCAGCTGGGGGGTTGGGGGGCACAAGCTCAACTTCAGAGTTGAGGAGACCTACCTCAGGAGTCCCCCATTTCCACCTCCTGCCCTGGCCCCCTTCCTGGCTCCAGCCTTCTGAACAAGAGGAGGGCATGCTGGGGCAACAGAGTGAGGAATTTCTAGCCACCAGCTAACAAAAATATCCCAGATGGATGAGGAGCACCTTGGGGAAGCGTGGGGAAGTCTTTGAGCAATGCAGTGGCAGGAAGAGCCACTTCTGCTGGAAGTGAGCCCCGTCACCAGGCATCTAGCACGAGGCTGGACAAGCCCTGGCAGGGACAGAAGGGATGACATTCAGGGTAGCCCTAAGAGGGCCACAGGCTGGTGGGGGAGGGAGAAGGGGCTCCGTCAAAGGCAGAGACCGGGATCTGGGGTGCCTGATCAAGGAGTATGGGCTGCTATTGTCATTCGTGCGTTTGTACATTCACCATGCTTTGAGCACTTACTGTGTACCCAGCTCTGTGCTTGGTACTCTGCCCTCAGAGCTAAAAGAGATGAGGTTGTGCCGTTGAGGTGCTCAGGGCCTGAAGGGGACAATCAACCCAGGCCTGCCTCCTTTCCTTGGGGGGCTGGGCACAGTCATCATGAAGCGGGGAGGAGAGAAGGGGAACTTCAGTCACTGGGCTCCCCATACACATGCCAGGCCCCAGGCGACCCCAGACTGTTGTCTGGGCAGCCTGGCCCTGGAACAGCCTTGTGCTAAGGCCCTGGAGCGGGACGTTCCACCGGCTGAGGGGGGCATGGGGCACTGGGCCCTGTGCCAGGCAGTTCCCCCTGACTACCACCACCAGGCATGGAGGGGAGTGAGGCTAAGAGGCAGCCTGCGTGAATGTGGGAAGGACTGGCCAGGCCCTAGTGCCCTGCCCCAGAGCCCTGGCCACCCCAGGGCCTCCAGCTACCAGCGGGTTTTCTGCCCCACCCTGCCCACCCAGCACTTCTCCTGTGGTTTGGCTGCAGAATCTTGTTTAATGAAGCTTTTCCCCAGTTCCCAGGGAAGGCTGGTGGACAGGATGGGCCCACTGCCCACTAGGCACACCCCCTATTGTCCCTGTCACATGCACACAGAGCAGGCCAGCAGCTAAGGCTGAGCTTCATTCTCTCTGAGGTTTCCTAGGCCCAGCCAGAGATGTGCTGCAACCTAGGGCTCAGGTAGTAAAGCTGGACTTCAACTAAGTCCAGCATGGCCACAGAGGGTCAACTCTGGCCTTCTCAGGTAGGAGGGCTCTCCAGGGCTTCAGTCCAAAGCTGGCCCTCCCCAGGGAGGGTAGTTTACTGAGAAACCTGCTGTAGAGCCACCCTCTCACTGCCTTGGAGTAGAAGCTCCCAACTGCGGGCAAGTGGAGACTCTGGGACTGTCTTCCTAGAGCTGGCATCTTGGACCCTGGGCTCTGCTCCTAAGGCTTTCCAGGGTAAGAGCTGCCTACTCTGCCAGCCAGGCCTATAGTCAGTCCTGAGCAACGAAAAGCCAGAGCCAAGACTGGATGGCAGGGCCTTCTCTGAAGGAAGAGCTTAGACTCAAAAGCCCCCTGGTTCTGCAGGGATTTATGGAGGGTGTTTATCCCACCTGTTGGGCTGGGACTCCAGACATCTGTGCCCACAGACAGTGAATCATGGAATGCTTTCTGCCAGGGTCCAGTGTTCCTGAAGGAATGGGCCCTGAGGCTCAGTATCCCTGCCCTAACAGCCACAAGGCCTGGTCAGGATTGATGCTGTCTGGCTACCACTGTCTAGGATAAAAAGGCCCCCAGGGTTTCCAAAAAAATTCCTTTTTTTTTTTTTTTTTTTTTTAAAAGATGACCGGTAAGGGGATCTCAACCCTTGGCTTGGTGTTGTCAGCACCACGCTCAGCTAGTGAGCAAACCGGCCATCCCTATATAGGATCCGAACCCGTGGCCTTGGTGTTATCAGCACCGCACTCTACCGAGTGAGCCACGGGCCGGCCTAAAAATTCCTATTTTAATAGACCCTGGGTTCCCACTCCCCAAAACTGTAGGACAAAGCAGGATTTTTGCATCTCTGACCAGTGAGGTGGGTATGACTGATATTCTCACCCCCATCTTACAAAAGGATAAACTTCAGGCCCAGAGAAGGGACGAGACTGGCCCAGGATCCTATAGTGAAAAGGTCAATGAAAAGGTCAGCAGGCCTAGAGCTGGGCTTCCCAACCTACTTCACATCATGGCACACTTAAAAAACTATCAATGAGTAAATGGAGAAGGATGCTGGAGGCCGAAGCACCCATGGGAAGTCCTGGGCATCGTAAGCAAGGAGGACAGTAGAAGCTGGGGTCTAACCACACAGAGCTTTGTAGGCCCCACAGAAGGAGACACACTGGGAGGCCACTGGAGGCTTTAGGCAGAGGAGTGACATGATCTGATTTATGTGGCTGCTGCATGGAGGACTGGACCGAGGGGGCAGGAGAGAAGCAGGGGTCTAGGGAGGAGGCTGCTGCAGTCGTCCAGCTGAGAACTGATGGTGAGAGACAGACAGGAAGGAAGATGTGGCTGGATTCTAGATATATTTTGAAGATACAGCCTTAGGATTTGCTGACAAATTGGATGTGGGGGGTGAGAGAAAGAGAAGAGTCAGGATGATTCTGAGGTTTTTTGGTCTGAGCAACTGCAAGGATGTAGTTGCCATTAACTGAGGAGGATGATGGACAGGAAGGTTTCGGGCAGGAAGTCAAAGGTTCTGACTTGGATATGTTGAATTTAGAGGGCATCTTAGACTTCTGAGTAGAGTTGAATAGGCATCTGGAGAGTGAAGTTCTTAGAAGAAGTGGAGAAGTGGGGGCTGGAGATAGAAACGGGGAGTCATCAGAGGAAGATGTTTAAAGCCATAAGCCTGGATGAGAGGAAGAGGATGGGGAGCCAGAAACAGAGCCAAGAAGGGGTGCCCCATGAGGGTGGAGGAAATTCAGGTGAATGTGGCATTCTGGAAGCCAAGTGAAGAAACTATTTCAAAGAGGAGGGAGAAATCAGTTGTGTCTGATGCTGACAAGAGGTCGAGTAAAGTGAAGACTGAGAATTGACCACTGAGTTCAGGATTTTGGAAGTCACTGGGTACCCTGACAAGAGTCATCTGATGGAGGGAGGGGGCAAGAGACTGGCTGGGTTAAAGAGAGAATGCAAGCTGAGGACCAGAGGCAGTGAATGGGGACATCAGTCTGCCGAGGTTTCTGAAAAGAGGAATAAGACATGAGCTGGTAGCTGGGGGAGGATTTACAGATGGGAGAAATGACAGCCTGTATGTACCCTGGTGGGAATGAGACTGGGCTTGCAAAGTGCTTGGCACAGTGGCTGGCATGTGGCAGGTACTCAGTACCTGAAGGATTTTACATGCATCCACATACCTGACAGCTGACATGGCCCTCTCCACGTTCCCCCACCTGCCACCAATTAGGATGTCAACTCCTGTCTACTTGAGGACAGAAGGAAACCTGGGTAGCCCTGTTGTGTAAGGTGCCTCCTGGTAGACAGAAGGATGAGCAGGGGATGACAAGTGGTAGTGTCAGCACCTTCCCCAAGACCTGAAGGAAAGGGTGTAGCTTGTAGCCTGGAGGCAGGAATGCAAGGAACTATCACAGGCCAAGGCTGCTGCTGGGAGCTGTGGCAGCCTGTGTCCAGTTGGGAGCTTCATGCCTGGGCTACTACAGTGAGACTGAAACCCAACCTTCCCTCTAGCCTCGTCCTGGACCCCAATAGCCAAGTGCCAAGGGACCTGTGCCAGGCCTCATCACCATGAGGTTTGCTAACCCTCCCGAGACCTGGGGATGAAGGGATCATGAACCCCATTCATTACCAGGAGAGGAAGATCTTAAGGAGTCTGGCTTTAATTCACCCTGTGGGGAATTTTACCCACAGAACAACGTGGGAAGGAGCACAGGCCACAACCTCTCATTACTGTCTTGTCCCAAAGATGTCCCCTCTTTCTTTTGTGCCATGGGTCAGAGATCACTCATCAGTGCTCCCTGCCAGCAGCATCCCTACAGATGGACTTTTCTGAGTAGGAAGCTGAGCCTCAGTTGTGGATGATGTCTCCAGGGCCCTGGCTGGCACAGGTGTGCACAGAGGATATACAGAGCTGAGCCTTGGCCCTGGCAGCGACTCCCTGTGGCTGGGTTCCTTCCCAGCAAGCTGACTGAATCATCTCACAACACAGAGCCATCTGACTAGTATGAAAAGTAAAAGTCCTGTGGTGCTGAGGAAACAGGAAGTGCAGGGGATGGGTTAGGGGACTGAGGGGGGCCCTTCCCTGTGTCAGCAGATCCTGTTAGGCCTGAGGTGGGACAGAGAGACTCAGGACCCCCAACCTAGGTGCTGGAGGAAGAGCAAAGAGAGCTCCAAGCTGTCCTGGGGTAGGGCAGGTCTTCAGACCATTACCCTCTCTCTGGCTGGAGGCTGTGAGCAGCCCCCCAGACAGGCCGTTGGGCCTCAGAGAAATGGGGGGATCTTTGAGACCGCAAAGCCAGGAAGGGTTTCCTGGACAGGGGAGATGCACCTCCTGGAACTGAGTGCCCAGAAAGAATGAGAGGCTCCCTGGGAGGTAGGACTGTTTGAGCAAAGTCTGAGGGACTTGTGGGCAGGAGGGCAGGCCCACTGGACATAGGGTGCCTTGTATGGTGCCCCCCTCCCTGAGGCCTGTGGTTTTAACCACCACCACTTTTCTCTGACAGCTGGGCTGCCTGCACACAGCTTATTGGGCCCCTGCCTGTATGCACACCCCCGACTCCTGTGCCTTTCTCCCTTAGGACTCCCTAAATTACCCACTCTCCTTCTCACTTTTCAGCACAACAAGGCCAGTCAGCCCCCCCATGGCATTCCCCAACTCTCTCCTCTCTACGAACATTTCAGCAGCCCACACCCCACACCTGCACCTGCGGACATCAGCCAGAAACAAGGTACGAGCCTGGGATGGGGAGGGACCCAGTGAGACCAGAGCCTGAGGGCCAAATCCCTGGCTTCTGAGACCACGTAACTGGGCCCATTTTGCAACTTGTGAACCTGGGACTGTGCAAACCGAGGACCCAAAGAAAATGCCAGAAAGAGGGACTGGGAGATCTGAGGACAGCAGAGGGCTGGAGGAGGTGGTACCAGGTAAAAATCTGAAGGATTCAGGTTGAGGTAGGAGCCTAAATCTGTGGGTGACCCCCAGTGCCAGTATGGGAGCAAGCATCTGTGCATTGCTGATAACTGTAATTCTTGTAGCCTTTCCCTCCCCCAGTAAGAAAATGGAAAGTGGTGGTTGTGATGGCTGATTCACCTCAGTCTAAGGCAAAGTCATTCTGAAATCTGCCATTGGCTGCTGTGGGAAACCAGCTGACTCAATCTTGGGGGGCGGGTGGAGCCCTGGCTCCCCAAGCCAGGCTCTCCTAGACCAGGGGGCCTGCCTCTTGCCCAGAAGGCCAGGCCAGAGCCTCCATCAGAGAGGTCCTAATTGCAGACCAGCCGTGGATCAGAGAGTGGTGAGGCCTGGCCTCCCACCCGAGTGCCTCCAACTCTGTCTACTGGCTAATCGGTGTCCTTAGGCAAGTCACCCAACCTCTTGGCCTGTGGTTCCTTTGCCTGTCCCTTGCACTATTATCAGACTGGGATAGTCCTGAACAAACCAATTTATATCTAGTCTTCCAGCAAAAGGGGGTGGGACCTTAAAGGTCCTTGTAGGAGGCTCTAAGATGCTGTAACTGCTACAGTGGTCCCCAGGTCAGTCTAGCCCACTTACTTGTCCCCTCTTCACTGCAGGAGCTCACAGACCTCTGCAGACCCCTGACCTCTCTGGCTTCTACTCTCTGACCTCAGGCAGCATGGGACAGCTCCCCCACACTGTGAGCTGGTGAGTGTGGGCCTAGTGGGAAAGGGGCACCATGCACTGGTTCGATTAGTACCTGCCTTTCCATTTTCCTCCTCCATCCTTCCGTGCTGAGCACCCTGCTGCCAGCACTATAGATACCAGGAGCTGACCAGAAGCTTTATCCCAACCTGGCTCTGAGCTAGGGGTCCTTGTGGTCTCCTGGCCTGTAAACATTCCCCAGGTGGCTTGACATACTCTCTTTGGGGAGGCAGGGTAGCTGGCTCCTGGCCCTGCCCTATCACAGCTGAACTCTCCCTGAATGTCTAAGAGACTTGGTCTCCTGGTCCCCTTGGATGGGAGAACTATGGCCTGCTCAGTGACCTCCAGAGTCAGATAAGTATGTGAGGAAGCAAAGGTAGGCCTGAGCAATGAGGTGACAGCATGCTGCTCCTCAGCTTCCTGGTGGCAGGGTGATACTTCCTGCTGGCCTCCATGCCTGCTGCCGGTTGGTCCCTTCCCTGGCTGAGCTGCTTGATCGACAGGGTGTTTTCTTTCCCCTGTGGTGCCTGCCTGACCAGCCTGTGTGGAGTGTCTATAAGCCTGGGCCAGGAAAAGACAGCCTGGACCCCCAAGTCAGTAGGCCTGACTGTGGGCCAAAGGGCCTGTCCTCAGCTGGAATTGGGCCTCGGCAGGCTACTTGGCCCTTTACTCATCAACCACAGTGTGACCTGGGCAGGTCTCTAGCTTTTCAGGACTAGGGCAGTCACCCAACAGCAGGAAAGCTTGGCTTCTCAGGAAGGTAGGGCAGGCCAGAGCCCAACCTGGGGCCCACTTGCCCTTTATCCATGTTTAGCACACTCCTCTATTTCCAGATTTTTCTTGGACAAAGCTCTGTTCTGAATACAAATCAGGACTACCCCCATAAGTACCCCCAAAGTGGGGTGAGAGTGTTCTGAGCCTTGCCTGACTGGGCCAGGCCAGGGTTCCTGGAAGCAAATCTCTGGGCCAGCCTCTCAAAAGCCTCCCCTAGGCCAGAAGCTGAAAGACTTGAGCCTTGAGGAGATATTTGTCCATCAAGGCTCTTCTGAGGCAACTTCAGGCACAGTGGAGGGGGAGCCCTATGCTCTTGGCTCCCACCAGGTAGCACTTGGCTGCCAGGAGAGAAGTGAGGGTATTTTAGCCCTCTCTGCACTGAGCCCTGCTGTGTGCCAGGCAGGGTTCAGGGCACTGGCAAAGCACTGCTTAAGCTGAACGATCCTTAAGTCCCTGCCTTCTTAGAACCCAGTCTACCTAGTGGGCCATCCAGGCAAGAAGCAAGATTTTACAGGGCATTGTTAGCAGTGCTTTTTGATCGGGGACTGTAGGAGCCCAGAGGGGTGCATCATCCATCTTGGGATCTTAGAGCTTTTGGGAGAAAGGGTCACTTAGCCAAGCAAGATCAGAAAGATAAACAGGAGTTGAAGTAGGCAAAGTGGTGTAGAAGAGCAATACAGACAGCATCAACAGTGGGTACAAAGGACCTAGGACAGGTATCCACTCTGTATTGCTAAGGAAACTTAGGAGGCAGGCTGGATGGGCCCAGGGGCCTGCTAAACAGAGCCCCAGGAGAAGATGGTCATTTCCATCCCTTAAGCACCAGTACAAACACATAGTGGGAAATAGGTGCAGCACAAGTTGCCCCCTGGTGGCAGATGCTTGAAACACACTGGAGTGGTCCCAGCAGAGGCCCATCTGTCTCACACTATAGGTCAGACTGAGCAAGGTAGGGGAGTCTTTCCCCTTGTCTGGCCAGCGCCAGACTGCTAACAGCTATCTCTCCCAACCACAGGCCCAGCCCTCCTCTCTACCCCCTGTCCCCTTCCTGCGGATATAGGCAGCACTTCCCTGCCCCCACTGCAGCCCCTGGCACCCCCTACCCCAGGTGAGTCCCCTACCCAGCAGCCAAGCCAGGCTTCTGCTTCCTGTTGCCCAGGCTTCAGTGCCCACACAAGGCCATGCCCAGGCCAGTGCTTGCCCTGTGTTAGTCATTTGTCCATCTGTCCGTCTGTCATTCTACAGCCCTCTGCTGCCCTGCACCTGAGAGCAAAGCTAGTAGGAGTGCAAGAGGCCTCAGCCCAGGCCATACTGTGTAGCAGAGCACCACAGAGCAGTCAGGACAGTGTATGCTCACATGGCTCAGCCTGTGTGCGATGTGCATGCACTCACCTCTGTTCTGCATCCCTACTGGGGGAAGGGTAGCTCAGGAGGACTCTCCCTGAGCTCTGTCCACGCTGAGGCAGAACCTTTTACATAAAGGTGTCCCCAAACTTTGGCATTTTAGGTGCTGCCTGCTCAGGAATCCCACACCCGTGCAAGCAGCAAGGGGCAGAATAGTCTCCACAGAATAGAAAGTGAAGTGGGAGGTGTGTATGCATCTCTCTTCCCTTAGCTCACTCCCTCAGTAACAGACCTAGTGCTACATATGCAACAGCAAGGAATTTGGCAGACATTTCCAGCCCTACTGGTGCTCACAGCCCAAGATGGGAGGTATAGACACAACACCAGCAGCTGAATGGGTCAGCTGGGTGAAGGGGAAGTCCTAAGGGACCCCCAACCAGGCCTGATGGATCAGGGAGAGCTTCATGGAAAGGGTAACATCTCCTGAGAGATGGGGAGAAAGGCAACAGTAGCAGTTGGGGCTGGCTTGGGGTGGGGAGTGATGGGAAGCAGGGGAGTAGAGAAGGGGCTAGAAATTTCAGCAGGGATGCCCATATGCAGGCCAGGCTGCAGGGAGGAGCCTGGGTTTTATTCTACAGGCAGTGGGGGAATTTTATCAGGAGCAGGCCAGGAGCATTAGGTGTTTTTAAAAGGTCTAACTTGTGTGGAGAGAGGCCTGGAGGGGTCAAGCAGGAAAGTGAGAAGGCCCACGAGTAGCCACAGGCTCCTGAGGCTGCGTTGGTGGGGGCAGGAGTAAGGAGAAGACAGATTCAAAAGCTTTTTGGGACTTATTTTGTAACTACCTCAATGGCATATATGTAGATTTTTGCAGTGTGTCTGTGTAATGTGTTGGGAGCAGGTATTTGTATGTACCTCTGTGTGTTTGTGTCATGTACTGTGCCGGGGCCTCTGTGCATGTCCAAAGGTCTGGCCCATATTTCCTAGCTCAGTGTTAACTCTCCTTCTGCCTCCAGGTTCACCCACCCGTCCTTGATGCTAGGCTCCAGTGTACCTGGTCACTCTGCAGCCATCCCCCACCCAGCCATCGTGCCCCCCTCAGGGAAGCAGGAGCTGCAGCCCTATGACCGCAGCCTGTGAGTGAAAAGACGTGCGATTGAGGGGCAGAAGGGGGGGGGGGGGGCAAGAAAGTGTGGGATGGGCAGGTGAACAGATCTGTTCATCAGTCAGGACACACAAGCCTTCTACCAAGCCCACCCCCTGATGCCTGGCAGCTCCAACCCTGCCAGTAGGCCCCTAGCCAAGCTGTCTTGTGGCTCTGGCTACTGACCACTACGTTTTTGATCCTCAGAAGCAGGAGGGGGTAGGTGGGATGGGAAACAAGGATTTTGTTTGTGCCAAGATGGGCGGGGCTGAGAAGTCCTTATACATGCTTTCACCACTTGGCTGTAGTATTCCTGTAAGGAAGTTACTTAGCTCTGCTCACTCATTTTGGGGCAGCTAAAGATTCTATTTATAAAACCCTGGTATCATACATTTATGCTCACACTGGACCCACACTAGAGAAGGGTGGTGGCTTCCAGTGGGCACTGGGGGGGAGCTATCTGGATATGTGCCCCTCAGAAAGACACAGGCCGAGTCCAAGGCAGAGAAGGAGGCCAAGAAGCCAACCATCAAGAAGCCCCTCAATGCCTTCATGCTGTACATGAAGGAGATGAGAGCCAAGGTCATCGCAGAGTGCACACTCAAAGAGAGCGCTGCCATCAACCAGATCCTGGGCCGCAGGGTGAGACCATGGGCAGGTGGGCTGGCAGGGATGATCCCTGGCCACCTTCACCCTGGTGTAGCCTGCTGACTCCCTGACGCACACTAATATGCCCCCCTTCCCTGTTACAGTGGCATGCACTGTCGCGGGAAGAACAGGCCAAGTATTACGAGCTGGCCCGCAAGGAGAGGCAGCTGCACATGCAACTATACCCAGGCTGGTCGGCACGGGACAACTACGTGAGTGGCCAGTGACACATAGCAGAGGCGGGTAGGGGAACCTTTGCAATACCATGCCCCAGGCTATAATCTCAGCTGGGAAGGCACAACTAGCCTACCATGGCTAACTCAGAAGAGGCCAAGCCAGGGGAACGGCCCACATCCTTTTCTCCACTCCAAGAGTGCACTCACGCATGGGGTTGTTGCCTAATATCTGATTGGACCACATGGGTAGAAGGGGCCTGGAAGTCACCTCCCTCCATTCAAATTGGAGACCAGATTAGGAGGAGACACCCCTAAATGCACCCCATGGCAGCCTGGCGAGACTGCAATCAAGAAACTCCATAACCCCAAGGTAGGAGGGGCCTATATGCCCAGAATCCCAGGGGCAGCCAGGCTAGGCATCAGGCTGCAGATATCCCAGCATCGGCCTTCCAGATCTGAGCATCCCTCTTTTTGTTCCCTGCAGGGAAAGAAGAAGAGGCGGTCAAGGGAAAAGCACCAAGAATCCACCACAGGTGAGATGGAGGCTCAGCAGTAGTGGAGGCTCCTCTCCATGCTCCTATTTCAAAAGCAGCCCTGCTCTGGCCCAGAGAGAGGGGCACAGTAATCCAGGAACCTTCAGAGCCTGGGCCCTCTGAAAACAAGGCCTGCATGTCACAAGTCAAATCCCCATGCGAGGAACAGCTATACTAAGTCCCAGGGAAGACCAGTAGAAGCCAATTCTTGTAGCAGGTGGTGTGTTCCCCTGGCCAGTCCCACCTCCTTTGGTAGCACTGCTCACAGCTAACCTCTACTAGAGAAGCTAGTTAGGAACTGACTGTATGGTTTGATGCTTAACCCAAACAATGCATCTTGTCTAGTGCTGCTGAGATGGGGAGTGGGTTGTCCAGGTGGAGGCTGAGCCAGGCCCCATACCTAGGCCTAGTAGTCACACAGCCTGCTGGATGGTGCCTGGCAATGTCTCTGTCATCACCACTACCACCCACCCCCATTTCCCATGGCAGTACAAAGTGCTCTGTGTAGAGGACCCAGGGAGCTCACATACTGCTATAGGCCTCCTTCCTGTGGGTGAATTCCTTCCCCCAACTCTGATAATTCAGACTCTACATCCATGACTTTCACATCTGTGGTGCCCCCACACGGGACTTGGAGGCTAGGACTGGGAAAGGGCAGAGTCCCCAGCCCTTTCTCTGAGGTAAGAAATGGGCCCTTCTTTCCATCTGGTAGTGTGTAGAATAGGTATAAACTAGCCTTAGCTTGAGCCCTTGAGGGCATACAGGTCAGGCAGAATGAAAAAAAGAAAAAACTGGATAAAATGGGCAGGGAGTTGGGAAGAGGTGGGCAGCCCTAAGGCAGAAGAGGCTGGATCCTCATGGAACCCCCTGGGTTCTTCTGCAATCTCCATGCTGCAAGGGGCCCTACAAGCCACAGAGAGGAGCCAGCCTGAGAGGACCTGCCCACCCCACCATTCCTCCCACTGCCTCTACTGCCCAGCTGGGTGCCCACCTTTCCTGATACCTTGCTCTGGGCCTAGGGTTCCCACTGGGGCTGGCTGTGCCCTGGAGAGGCCCACTCTGCCTGTGGGGGCTGTGGGGTGTCTGTAACTGGCTAACACTGATGTTACCTCTTCTTTCTGGGCCCTGTTCTGCCCTGCTGCCTGCCTGCTCGCCTTCTGCCCTGCTCTGCCCCTCTGTTATGGCTGTGAGCAGACCCTGGCTCGCCTAAGAAATGCCGTGCTCGCTTTGGCCTCAACCAGCAGACGGATTGGTGTGGTCCGTGCAGGTGGGTTCGTCCCCACCACTATTCTCCCTTTGCTTCAAGCTGCTTCCCTGATTCTGCACATGTTCTGCTGGGCTTGCAGACCTCTCCTTTGGCCCCTCAGCCCCCTAGCATACCCAGAAGATTGGGGAACCCACATCTCTTAATGGGAGTGAATGCTGAACACAGCTTGTGAAGATGATCACTTGGGTCTAGGTGGAAAGAGGAGTGGAGAGTGAGAGAATGTTCTAGAAGGAAAGGAAAGGCAGACTCAAGAAGGTGGCTCTGGTGCCAGCCAGGCCTAGCAGGTCCTCAGCAGACAAATCTCTCACATATACCACTCAGGTGGCTGGAGCCCCTGCTCCCAGGCCTCAAAGTCATCATGACCCACCAGGTTCCCTCAATTCTTCCTCAAGTTAGGATCCCTGCCTGTACCATCTTGAGCCCTTAAATCTGATAAAAACAAGGTGATGACAGTAGAGAACCACCTGAATAACCTTGTGGCCAGGCTACCATGTGACTTGCTATCTTGTACCTACTGAGACCAGAGGGGTGGAGAGGTTCGGGGAGAGGAGCAGGGGTACTCTTGGGCTGTCTTAGCCAAAGGGCCCTGTGGCACCAAACCTGTGTGTTTCACCATACAAAAGAGAAATACTTGTGGCTGTGAAAAGGTTTATCCACCCAGTGGTTTAAAGTTGCCTCATTTAGGTTCAAGCCAGGCCTGGCAGGGCCAAAGCTAGGGGTACTCCAGGCAGTAAAGTCACTGGCTGTAAGGAATAGCCCCTCAATGCCTACCATGTTCCCTGTTCAAGGGCAAAAAGGAATTGGGGCGGGGGGGGGGGTATAAGCATGCACATGCACTCAAGTATGCATGCACAATGGGAAACAACCCTGTCCTCAGAGGAGATCCTATTCCATCCATTCTGTGCTACTCAAGTACAAATTGTGTCCCAGAGAACTCCAGGATGGTAATAGACAAGAAGTCACTGTCCATTTCTTCTTCCCTGAGCCCAGTCTTGAGGACTGGGATTGCTTAGTCAAGAAGCCACAGGCATTGCCATCCCTTTCCTTAATGTAGATCTGAACCCCAGGAACACATATGAAGCAGAAGCTCAAAGGCCCAGACTAGAAGATGGCATCCACAGGCCTAGCTACAAAAGGTCCCTGTGCCACCTTGTGGCTGTTCTGGGAACTGCACTTGTCCTAGGTCTGGACCAGGCCCAGCAGAGTTTCAGTGCAGATTCAGGTCTGAGGACACAGGTATATCACCCAAGTCATGGGGAGAGAGGACAGGAGGTAGCCAGGCCTGTGCAAGGACAGCATTTTTTGGTTGTGGTGTATGACTATGAATTCACCCTCTGTTTACAGATAACTCTCTTCACTATTCCTAGGAGGAAAAAGAAATGCATTCGGTACTTACCCGGAGAAGGCCGCTGCCCCAGCCCCGTTCCTTCCGATGACAGTGCTCTAGGCTGCCCTGGGTGCCCAGCTCCCCAGGACTCACCCTCATACTTTCTGCTGCCCCACTTCCCCACAGAACTGCTTGCTAGCCCTGCAGAGCCAGCACCTACATCCCCAGGTCTCTCCGCTGCGCTCAGCCTCCCAGCCCCTGGGCCCCCACAGGCCCCCTGCAGCACCCTGCAGAGTACACAGGTACAGCAACAGGAATCTCAGACACAGGCGGCCTAGCATGCACAGGACACCTGGCCTCCTCCAGGGACCCACTCCCTGACAGAGGAAGTGACAGTGGCCCAAATCACATGGAGACTGGCCAGAGGCCCTGTTAACTCCTTCTCAGGGTCCAGACCCTAAGGATTTCAGAGTCTGCACAACTTCTGCCTAAACCTGAGGCCATCAATTCAAACTACGCCAAGTGGTGAGAATGAGAATCTGTGTTGATGTGTCACCTCATTAAGGCATCCCTTGTGCCTAAGGCAGCCTGCCTCTATTCTTTTTTACCATCTGTCTTGCTATCCCAATGCTCCTGCTGCCCTTGCTTTTCTGTTATAGGGCACAGATGGGCTGGACTAAGCCCAGCTACCTTGTCTACCCTTGCCTCCCCTGTCCCCCACTGCCACACTCTCCCCATAACAGACACTTCTTCATGGACCAAGAATGAGCTGGTTTATCAAACATGTGAGCATGATCACAACCACAAAGCTCAAGATGACAACGCTTCTCTTAAAGGAATGGAGAAGCTCTGTTTACAGCAAACCAGCTGCCACTCATAAGCTGGACCAGAGGAAGCCTCTTACCATGTTCTCAGGAGCTTGTAAGAAAAGGAGGGAATGGACTAGATTAAGTTTAGGCCTGTCAACCTAGGCAACAGAAATAACTTGACACAACCCTATCAGGCAAGTGTGGGTGGTGGGCGTATCTGGCTCTAGTCCAAATTACTTGGACATGTTTCCTGAGAAACTCACTAACCTAAAAAAGCCTTGATATCAAGGCCCCAGGCCTGTCACTAACAGCTGCAGCCAACAGTCCAAAGAAGTCATGGTCCAAGTCTGTTGCGGATCCCTCCCTATTCAGAGAGCCTTTTTCACAGTTCCATTTCCAGGTCACCATGTCAGTCTAGTCAGCTCTTGGGCAGCTGTGAGAGGGCAAATCCAAAACTTAATGACAGCCAGACCCTATCTTCCAGCATTCAAACCAGGCTAGCTTCAGTTTCCATATGGAGCTGCAGGAAGGAGGACCACTGCAACAAAAGCAAGGAGCCCAGAGAGAAAACCTCTAGTGGTGGACACTGGATTTTCACCACAGTCTACTCTGACCCATTTTTGAGCCAGCTTCAACCCTGAGCCTTGAAAAACAAGTCTTTTTTTAATTTAATTTTGTTTCTGCCTCCTCACTGTACATAGCCTGAATCCAAAGAAAAAGGGCTGTCCATGTACTCACATCCCTCAAAAGCCTTTAGTTCCTACTTTAGCTACTGGTTTCTCAGAATCCAAAGATCATGTATTCTAGCGTAGCCTTGCAAAAAGTTTCGAGAAAAAAGGACCATTGTAGTGTTCAAAATATTTTTGTATTGTTAATGCATCATCACAAAAAAATGTTTTAAAGAATAAAGATACTTTTTACTGGGTTTGTTTTTCAAAGACTGACCCTAAGAATAAGCTGTTTCAGTAATAGCATGACACTCCCTTTTCTTCTCTGCAATCAAGAAACTTGGGATTTATTCCCTATTATGGTACACGTTTCTAAGACTTCCAACCTACAGACTCCAGAGGTTACCTTTATCTCCCCTAAAGGGTTCTGGGCTCTGCCCCACCCCAGAGAGCTGGGCTCATGCTAGGTATAAGCTCCCATTCTAAGCCTTGTTCTTAATCCCCCAATCCTCTTGACTCCACAACTGATGCAGGCCAGCCTTCTCTCCAGTGCTCATGAGAATAAATGAGTTGGAAACTGCCATCCAGAGACCCTGAAAAGACAATCCAACCTGAAATAGGTGTGTATGACCACTAGGCTCCATTTTCCTCTGAGGGCAGAATGTGAAAACAAACACTCCACAACTGCAGATCCTATTTCAAGGAAAGCAAGAACAAGGGGTCTTTTAAAACCTGGTATCATAAAATCCTAAAAAGGATATTTTAATAGCACCCTTTCTTCCCAAAGGCTCTGTTAAGGCACTTGAAGCATTTTTCTTATTTTCGTACAACACCTCTGAAGTTTGATAAATCTACATTCTACTTTTTACATGGCAGTTTCCACCACCTTAGAGTATACTGCTAATTTCCTGCGACCTATCACGAATGTAAAAGTTGTCATAAAGCCACCTCAATAGGTCAATCATTAGAAAACAAATGTTGGGCAAGAATTTTTTCACAAGGGACAGCCACTGGGCCACCATAATGCATTGTAATTTTCATTGAGTTATATTTTTGGATTTTATGTTTAAAAATATTTCTAAATAAAGTCATCTTCCAGAGTAGTGTCTATCTAAAATAGGCCACTGGAAGTTGTAATCCCAAACTTCTTTCTGGAAGAGTGCTAAAAGGAGACCATTCTCTAGACAGCTGTCCCATTTTGAAGAATTCCACTCTGGCTACTGGCCTGGTTGTTTCAAAAACTACATTCTAACCAAAGCTTATGCAAGACCGGGTTGCTGCATCTGATTTGGTGTCTCATTAGAATATACCAGGTACATGAACAATATACCCTTTGTATATATGAGGGTAGACAGGGTGGGGGTGGGGACATTGGCAACTTCGTTAAAATCAGACAAGCCTTAAAAAAAAAAAAAAAAAAAAGCTGACTTCAAAAAAGAAACAAATCCTCTGGCTCATTCCCATGAGGCCACAGGGTGACTTAAGATTGCAACCCAAATTCAATTTAAATATACCAATCCCCCCTCACTGCCAGCCAAGAAGCAACCCTGCTTTCTGAAACATCATAGGACAAGAGACCTTAGCCTCCCTTACACATTCCCAGACATCTGATAGCTTACACATTCCCAGACATCTGATAGACTTGCAACTCACTTGAAATATAGATCTTGACACTTGTGACTTGCCTGAAATCTTGACCCCCTCCCCTGCTGCAGCTGCTCCACATCCCGTGCTCAGTGGATATGGTAAGGACTCAGCCCTAGCGCAGTAGCAGGGCTTTCCCACGTCTCCCAATTTGAAGGTGTTTGACCCTTTTATATGAAGCTCTGTGGCAAGACTCTCTTCAAAGCTATAACTATCTTTTGAAGGGCTCCGTTTTCTCAAGCTCCTTTGGGCTGTGGAGCTCCAAGCTAATTCAGAAGCACTGCTGCCTAGCTCTGTTCAATGTACAATAAAAAGGAAAGCCACAAGTAGAGGGAAGCAGAATGGTTCTTTACATTCTGTTCTAGAGAGGAAGAAAATTAGCTCCTGCATCCGTTTCTAGGAAAGCAAACACAGAACAGGCAAGTGTAACAAGGCCATGTTAAACTTCTAATTGCCAGGCCTGTGCATCAAAGTAGACTATAAAACCCAAAACTATAACTGTCTTTTCTTTGAGGTTAGAAAGGCTGCTTTAGCATGACACTCTCTCAGATCTCTTTACAGCTTTCTTAAAGCTCTTCGGGGCTCTGAAGGATTCTGAAACAGAGCTACCCCTCCAAGTAGACCCTGGTTCCTATGTTGTATTAACTCCTCCAATTCCAACTACTGTGATCATCTTGTTCCATATCTCAAATCCCCCTTAACTCAGGCTCCTGAGCTCTCTCATGGCCTGGAGTAGCTAACAGACCTTTACTGGTCTACTTGTCCAAAACTGGCAGTAGGCACCTGAGAAGAGCCCCAACTTCACTATTCAAATGGCAGGGAGTTTTAAAACAGAGTAGATGGTGAGGATGGTCCCATACTCAGTCCCACAGAATAAAAACCTAGCTCAGGTCAGGAAGGATTTTCAAGCTATTATAAGACAGCATAGTGATCAGGCACAGAGTTAACTGGAAAGGACAAACTCTGTCCTGGGAGTAGAGACCATCCTATCCTTAGCAATCCTCACAAGTTATGTCACTAGCAATACAAGGTAAGGGATGGTTCACTTCTGAAAACGAGACAGCAGCTGTGAATTATAATGGGAGACAGTTATCAGTCCCGAATGACACTTCATGTTCACTAGGGGCTCTGGATTCCTTTTTCATTCAGGTGTTCTCTCATTCTTTTATCTGAAGCCTTGTTCTTTCAGGCATGTGCAGTCAATGTCAGGCAGCAGAGGGGAAGAAATAGAAGAGAAGAGAAAGAGCTAGGTTCTACAATAAAAAAAGTCCACTCTGGAAATCCTCTTGAATAGTTTCCTCAGAGTACAGCTCTACCCCTTTTAGTATGCCTCCTGGGACAGAAAATTCTGCAAAGCATTTGTAGCAAGTAAGTTAGAGGTTGTATAATGGGACACTCAGGACAAATATGAATTTTCACCAAACAGGTGGGAGGTATTGAAAATGAGAGCACTTTTATGAAATAAGATGATCATCAAAGTAAAAGCAGAGGCTGGCTAGATGCTCAGTAAATGCTTCCTGAAAATTTAAAGTTGAGAGGTGTCAGAAGGTCAGGAGAACAACAGATGTGGAAGCAGATACTGCTGTAAGCAGCTACATTCCTCCCACAAAGTGCCTCTCAGTACTGGCACACAGACCAGATGTAGCCAACGGTGCATAACACTGCAGGCAAGTAATGACATACAAATATGTCATTCATGAATTAACAAACTATCAGTCAAACTAAGTCCCACATTGGAAATCTATCAAACAAGATTTATCAACATCTTTATGCCACCAACAATGCTCATCTCCACTGACAGCTCAGCAGGAAGAACAGAATACCCCTGACCCTGCTTACGTGTACAGACAGCTCAATCTTGGACCAAGGGACATCTTCTAAACTACCTCTTATACCATACTTCATCTTGAGATGCACACCAGTTAATTCATTCTCTTTGCCATCGGAGGTAGTAATTTTTAATACCAGTAAATAAGAAAAAGTCATCAAGACTCTAGTTGTAAAACCCCTAACATACCAAAGACTGGTTTAGATCAACACAAAGAGAACATTTAGTTCAAAAACTGCCTTGCCTGATGTGGGTCTGATGAATACTCTGGTGACATTTCACCGAAGTACTGTCACCAATCTGGCCCCAATTTCCCTTTCTAGTCTATACTCTCAGGGAAGTGGACTGACACCCAACCTTCTGCTGCTAGTTCCAGACTGAGCACTGCTTTCCCTCTAACTGTGGTATCCCTTTTCCCCCAACCAAATCCAACTTAAGTTCTGAAACCAAATTAGTTTCTCTTCACAGAACCTCTCTTAGATCCTTCCATATGTTTATCTCCCATTTGCTCATTAATCTTATTCTGTCTAGGAACATTTTTAGTAGAGTTCCTCATCCCCTTCCAGCAACCATGTGTTACACTTCCTACAAAGGAGAAGCCCAAAGCTACACTTTAGGGATTCAACCATTTCATAGGCTTTCCCTTCACTTGCCATCTACTCCCTTATTCTCAACTACTTTCCTAGCTATAAATCAATTATTCACACAAATCCAGATAACTGAAGATTTTATTTTTAAATGCTGCAACAACTTTGAAGGGGGAACATTTACTTGGTTGATTCCTTCTCACCTGAATGTATACCAAGCTTTAGAAAAAAATCAAAAAGATCTTCAAATGTAAGTGGCGGCAATCAAAAGTTAAGCTTCCAAAGATGAGTTAAGATTCTGATGGCCATGTATAAAGGGTGCTCAGAGCAAGAGGTTTGCTCTTTCCCGGTAGAAACTACTGCACATTCCCAAACTGCCTTATTGAGAGCCTAGGCAACTTAAAATTAAAATTTCTTTTTAAAATCAGAAAGAATTTAGGGCCAGCCCGTGGCTCACTTGGGAGAGTGTGATGCTGATAACACCAAGGCCACGAGTTCGGATCCCTATATAGGGATGGCCAGTTGGCTCACTTGGGAGAGTGTGGTGCTGACAACACCAAGTCAAGGGTTAAGATCCCCTTACCAGTCATCTTTTAAAATAAAAATAAAATAAGAAAGAATTTAAAAATTAGACATTTAAGATTTTTTTAAATTTAATCTAAAAATTTTTTTAAATTGAAAAGTTGTAATTTTTTAAATTATAAATTTTTTAAAATTAAAAATTTTACAATTTAAAAATTAAAAATTTCTCGGCTGGCTGGTTAGCTCAGTTGGGTAGAGCATGGTGCTGATAACACCAAGTCCAGGGTTTGATATCTATACTGGCCAGCTGCCAAAAAAAAATTTTTTTTTAATTAAAAATTTCTTTTTAACGCCAAGGTCAAGGGTTCAGTATCCCAGTACCAGAGAGTCACCAAAAAAGAAAAAAGATTCTTTTGATGTCGGGACCACAGGATTGGCCAATTTTTAAGTAAACTGAAAAATCATGTGGTTTGGAATATCTGCCTGCCTTAAGTCACGTGCCCATAATGAGTCACTGTTATTCTCCTTCCTCTGCAGGCTAGTTCAAGAAAAAGATAGGTATTACTACGATGACTTGCTACAGGGCTATGGTTACCAATAAGTCCACCAAGTCAAAATATAGATTTTGCTTAATTCCAAGATCTGATGTATCCAGACAGTTGCAGAATAAACAAGTCACATCTATAATGCCACATGTAGGGAGCTTCAACTTAAAGAGATACTTTTGTGAATCTTTGGTACAACAGCACTTCAAAAGAGATAACTTGCTTCTACATGTAAGAATTACTAGAATTTGAGGGGTGGCTAGTTAGTTCAATTGGTTAGCATGTGGTGTTATAACATGAAGGTCAAAGATTTGGATCCCTCTACCAGCCAACTGCCAAAAAAAATTACTACTAGAATTTGAGGGGACACATTCCTTAGCCTGTGACAATGTTAGGGAGAAAGTAATAAGCTAACATTCAGGAAGGATTTGGTTTACTTTTAGATTTTACAGATGATGAAAGTCAGTCAATGAAAAGCTGAGAAGCCAAAGGATTGTCAAGAGTCACTAAAAGCACCACACTGCAGGTAGCAGCTATGCGTTTTCCCTGTGTACAAAAGAAACAGACAGATGTTCTTCACTCCTAGTTGGCAATTGCCCAAGAATGCCAAACACATTCTTCCTCTCATTCTCTTTCCTGGGGAAATAGAGAGCATTTCCTAAGCCCTGAGGTTATGAAGAAGGGTTTCCTTCCCTTTCCTATGTATACGTATTATGTATATGTATTAGAGAAAGTCTTCATAATTCATCATCAGTAACCCCTTTCCAAACAAGGCTATCACTAGTTCTCCCTTCTCACACACTACAACTGCTGCTCTTCTTTGTTTTGGTTTTTTTTGGTGGCTGGCTGGTACAGTGATCTAAACCCTTGACCTTGGTGTTATCAGCACTGCACTCCAACCAGGCGTGCGCTCTTGTTTTCATTATGCCTGATACCTGCATTTCACAAGGATCTTTCACTTATGTTCCTTATATAACAATTCATGGAGCAGTGTGCTAAAATACAAGTTGAGTACTGCAGTCAAGTGGCCTCTAATTAAGGACTGGAACAACTAATACAAAGCAAACTGTACTAGACCTGTGAAACCATGGTAGCTACTGTTTCCAGTTTGCCCATGGCCATGCAGGCACAAAGAGGCAAAGGCAGGACTCTAGCCTCAAGGTGAGACTTCATGCCACAATATTACTTTAGAAGAGGAGATGGGAAGTGAGTGAGTGTACCTTTGAAGACTGAGATTTGATTACTATGGATAATGGGAAAGGGCCACTCACTCCAGGTGAGAGCCTAGAAAACTCTTGGTAAACAAATTAAAGGAATAGTGGGCATATAGCAGGGCACAGGGAAAAGGGCTGGAAAAGAATGTTGCAGCCAGCTTGAAAAGGGTTTCTTAGCACCATACCTATGATTTATTTGAGTACACAATCGCCACAAATGGCCTATCTTGGATGAGCTGTCTGACCTCTATTAACATAAGCCTTTAAGATTATCAGTATTTTTTGTTTGTTTAAAGATTAGGGCCATAGTCTACAAAAAGTCAAGAAGACAACAAAAATTTAAACTACTACATTGTCTGTCCACTCAGTCTTTCCGAAAGGTCCCAGTATCCTTTAAATATGGGTAGCTATGTTACTTACTCCTGTAATTTTAACAACTCTTGCGTGTTATACAGACCAAGAGCTAATAATAATAGGCTCCTGTTTCCTAGAAGCTGATCCTTCCTTTACAAGTTAAACATGGCATATGCTAGTAATCCTAGACCTTCAGTGAAAATTTGTGTTTGTCATGATACTGCTAAGGATACTTAAGATTGGTAACTTTTTTGTAGGAGTTCATCATTATAGCAGGAACTGGCAGATGAGACACTGCAGCTAGGACTGAACTCTGCTACCTTCTCCACTAAAACCAGGACAAATGGAAAAACAAGCTTATATCCCAAAAGTAAAGGGAATCAGGGATCTAGGAGTGGTCAAAGGGATTGTCAGCAAACTTTTTCTGTAACATACCAGTAAATATTTTAAGCTTTTTGGTCAAATACAGTCTATTTACACACACACACGCATGCACGCACACAAACACACATTTTTAAAACAACCCTTTAAAATGTAAAAACCATTTTTAGTTCAAAGACTGCAAAAACAGGCTATAGGCTGGATTTGACCCACACACAGTTTGTCTCTGGTACAGACAACAAATGGGAATTATGTGATATGACATATGGGACTTACATAAAGTTCATCTGGGACAAATGAGAGGTGAATTAAAGGCAAACTACTGTGAAGTCATAATGTGGACTAGAACAGCTCACAGTAAATGTGAAGAGAATACAATAAGATCGCAAGTGAAAACAGATGATGTTAACAGGAAAAGAAAGGAGAAAAAAAGGAGCACAAAGAAGAAAGGAAAAAAGTACAACACAAAATTTGTGAGCCATCTCAAGTCATCAAGAAAACATCATTCTATTATAGGGGGCAAGCTGGAAACAATGGCAATGCAGTTTTGTGTTAGGAACTGAAGCACTGTTGTGCCTCTTCACAGTGGCCAAGAGTTGGAACCAGCCTAATGTCCTTCAATGGATGATTGGATAAAGAAAATGCGATATACATAATACAATGGAATACTACTCAGCCATTAAAAAAAAAAAATTCTGCCATTTTCAGCAACATGGCTGAGCATGGCAAAAATTAAGTGAAATAAGTCAGGCACAGAGAGAAATACCACATTCTCACTCATATGTGGAAGCTAAAAAAGTTGATCTCATAGAAGAGTAGAATAGTGGTAACTAGAGACTGGTGGTGGGTGGAAGGAGGAGGAAGGGGAAGGAGGGGATGGGGAGAAGGTGGTCAGTGAATATAAAGTATTAGAGAAATAGAAGAATGGGACCTAGGGTACTACAGTAATATAGGGGGACTACAGTTAACAATAAAGTACTGTGTCTTTGAATAGCCTAGTCACGATGATGTCGAATGTTCCTAACACAAGAAGTGACAAATGTTTGAGGTGATGGATATATTAAGTGCCCTGATATGATCATTGCACACAGTATGAATGTACCCAAATATCATACTGTACTCCCTAAACATATACAATTATCCTGGGCCAATTAAGAAAAATAAGTTAAAAAGAGAAATAGAGTAGAATAGTGATTACCAGAAGCAGGGAAAGGGAGGGAGGGAGGGAAGAGGGGCCAGGGAAAGGTTGGTAGACTGATACAAAGTTACAAAATTGCAGTCAGATGGGAAGAATAAATTGTGGTGCCCTACCGACAACAGCTAATAATATTGTATTATATATGTCAAGACAGCCAGAAAAGAGGATCTTGAATGTTATAACCACAACAAAATGATAAATGTTGAGGTGATAGATATGCTATCGATCCTGAGTAGATCATTACACAATACATGCATGTACTGAAACGACAAACTGTAACACATAAACATGCACAAAGAAAAAATAATTAAAATAAAAATGGAGGGCTGGCCAGCTAGCTCAGTTGGTTAGATCACACACAGCCTTGCAACACCAAGGTCAAGGGTTCAAATCCCCATACTGGCCAGCTGCCAAAAAAATTAAATTAAATTAAAATGGGGGGAAAAAACAAAAGCAAAAAACTGAAGCACTGGCCCCGGTAACCATAGAAATAACAATTAGAAGAGACAGAAGCTTATCAGTACCCTATGGTTTTGTCTGCAGCTTCCAAAGAGCTAGGATATGAACTGTCTAAAAGTCTTTTCAAGCTAAACAAACATACAGTACACAAATTTAGCCCATTTACTATTAAGTGAAGAGACACATTTAAGCCCACAAAAGCAAACTGTTTACTACCTACTATATAACTTACTTTTTATTGAAAGTATTTTGCATTCATGATGGATGTTTTCTGGGTTTTACCACATTATTTTAGTGTTAAAGATTAAGTTATTTTTTTACATGCAAATAGTGTGAATAGTTTCCCCCACAAGAGAACACTGATTATAAAAAGATGACATACTACATGGGTTAAGTGGTTTTTTTAATTGAAAAGCTAACAAACGGTCTAGTTACATTTCTTCCCTCAAAAAAACAGAAACTAGTTAGTAACTGAGTCTCTAAGCAATATATTCAAAGCTGAGAGGATTCAAAGTAAAAAAAAAAAAAAAAAAAAAAAAAAGTCCTCAGGTCCAATCAAGTCAGGCCTGCTACAGGGTAATCAATACAAGTGGTACTTTTTGACTCTAGGAGGCTGGAAGACATCCTAATAACTCCAATCAGAACATTTACTTCAAGTTGACTTTTTCCAGTTTCCAACTCATGAATATATTTTATTAATTCTATTTCAGAAAACTTTTAGCAAGTTGTTTTATTTACAATGCCAACTTTTAAAAGGTTACTAAAGTTAAATGGACAATAAACCTAGGCAGAAACTGCTTTACAAAAAAAGAGGGAAAGTCCAAAATGTCACTTTCTATAGAGAACCCACAGTTCAGTTTTACTCAAGCAAAGAAAAAAGAAACTTTTGATCACACTAGAAGAAACTCGCCATTGGTCTGGAATCTGTACTCAAACTACACATGCAATGAGGACAATATTCCACTAATACAATTGATTTGCTGCTGCATTTGTCTACTGTTTGTCTAATATTAACAATTATAAACAGAGCAGTGCAACTAGTATTTGGAACAATCCTTACAGTGTTACAGTGTCAGGCACAACATATCACTTCTCTTCACACCACTGATTCTCTTTGCGTACCTAGAAGAGGAGACATATGTAAGGAAGTGCCTCAACTTGAATAGTCTTTCCTAAGACTTCTAAATACTATCTACTGATTCATTAATAGCCTGTGAGGTGGGTCAGGACAGGTGGAAAACTGGGAATACAGCAGGTTAAGATTCCCTTTCTTTGCCTCCCCAAGATTTTATTCTGCCCTGATGAAATTATTAAAGAAGCAAAGGCAACGGGAAATTAGTTTCGGTCACCAAAGCTAACAGAGCATATTCAATTAGTTCCTTTACATAATTTCAGTTCGCAGCCATGTCAACAAAATCATGCTGATTCATTCGTTCATTTCCTCCCCATTCACTAAGTTGCTCTGAAGTATCCTAGCATACACTCATCCACAGGGCCTACTTTTCTGAAATCAAATATGACCTTTTAAAGGCTCAGTATTATTTTTGCATGTTTTCTAAGAAATTTTCAATTATTAATTTAACCCACTTGCCTCATTTTGTGTCTGTCTGCCAGTTTAGTTTCGGATGTTCTGTTGTGTTGCCAATGTTTCTGATGTTGTCAGTGTTTCTGGTGTTCTGTTGAGTTATCATCATATACTTCCCAAGGGGTTTTTTGGTTTTTGTTTTTTTAAAGTGCAAGCTATACAAAAGGTCCCACGTGCCAAAAAAAACTAGTAACTGCTAATGAATTTACATGAAAGCATCTAAGTGTTTAGCTTCATAGAGACAGACCAGTAAGAGTATGTTTAAGACACAGAAGGTACCTATTATCCCTCAAGCATCAAGATACCTTAACACAGGCACCTTTCCCCCTGGCATGTTATGGGTTTCAGTCTCTTTTAAAAAGCATGTGATCAAGGACAAACTGTGTGCTACCTACCTGGGCTTCCTCCTCTTCAGTGAAGTCATTTTTGATATTGAAGGTCTTGCGAATCTCCTCAGGAGTTTTCCCCTTGATCATATTGGCAACAGTCTTGCAGGTGACATCAAGCAAACCTTTGATGTCTAAGTAGTTTGCAGCCTGAAAAGTGATAGTTGTCTTTATTAAAGCATGCCTGATGTTTTAAACTAAATCCAGTTAGTGACTGATCCATATCTAATTATGCTTACAATACTAGTTAATTTTAAGAAATTAAAGGGAGAAGAATAAATTGTACAAAAATTCTCCTGTGAAACACATTTCTGTATGTGACCTCCTTTGTAATACCTCTACATAATGGGTCCTGCTCCTACCTTAGGCAAACTACACTAGCTTAAATGTTAAATAATGGCCTCTATTGGTGTGTGTGTGTGTGCACATGCAAGCATCACATGTCCGGTTTTGGCAAAAATATTTATCCACACCTAAAGAGTTAAAACATAAGCAGTTACAATATTACGTTTTATTGATTTTCTCAAAAAATAGCTTTCAGTTTCAGTGGTTTTCTGTATTGTTTTCCTGCTTTAGATTTCACCAATTTCTACTCTTAAATATTCTCATTCATCTGCTTGCTTTTAGTTTAATTTCATCTTTCACTAGTTTCTTAAGGTGGAAAAGCTTATATAATTGATTATAACTTTTCTTCTTTTCTAATATAGGTGTTTTTCCCTTGTTTTAGCTGCATCCCACAGACTTTCCATGTTTTTATTTCTATTCAGTTCAAAATATTTTCTAATATTTTTAATTTCCTCTTTGACCCATGGGCTACTTGGAAATGTTTTAAAATATCTGAAGACTTTTCCAGATACCTTTCTGTTACTGATTTCTAATTTAAGTCCACTGAGGTCAGAGAACACACTTTGTATGACTTGAATCCTTTTAAATTTAAGACTTGTTTTATGGGCCAGAACAGTCTACCCTGGTAATATACACTTAAAAAGAACATGCATCCTGCTGTCATTAGATGCAATGCTCTATAAATGTCAATTAAGACAAGTTGGTTGATAGTGTCATTCAAGTCTTCTATAGCCTTACTAATTTTCTGTCTACTTGTTCTATTAATTATTGAGAGACAGGTGTTGAAATCTCTAACTATGATTATGGATTTGTGTATTTCTCCTTTGAGTTCTGCTGGCTTTTGTTTGACTTTTTGGAAGTTCTGCTTCTAGGTAGATAAACATTTATAATTGCTATGTCCTCTTAATGAACTGAGCCCCTTATCATTCTGAAATAACCCTCTTTAACCCTGGTAATATTCCTTGCTCCAAAATCTACTTTAAAATAATTTTCCCAGCTTTCTTCTGACTGGTGTTTGCATAGTATATCTTTTTCCATCCTTTAAACCTAGTTGTGTCTTTATACTTAAAGTGGGTTTCCTATAGACAGCATAGGTGAGTCTTGCTTTTCTCTCTGATCTGACAATCTCTGCCTTTTATCTATGGTGTTTGGACTATTTATATTTAATGTGATTACTGATATGTAGATTTAAATATAGCATTACATTTGAGTTAAGAGTATTAAAATTAAGCATCAATTAACTTAGCAAATTTAACTCTATTAGAGGTGCTACAGTCTCTGGAATAGAGCTATCACACATTAAAAACATACCAGAATAAGTTCAAAAAGTGTTCCTTGGTCAACTTTCAGGAATTCTTGGTCCCAAACAGGGATATCATCTGTTCGTTTTTCTTTGTTCTCATCATCCTCAGGAGGAGGAGGGTCATCCTTGTGGTGGGTGCACCACTGAATGACCTACAAAAACAAAAGTTCATTCCTCTGTGGCACTTCATCACAAGGTACTCATTCCATTGCTGGGACAATGTTATTCCTATATGGGTGTTATAAGGCTCCAGTCTAACCAACTGAGCTAACCAGCCAGCCCTCCTATTCCTACACTGGGATAAGAACTACCTAGAGATTGACTTGAACAATAAATTAATAGTCAAGCTTAAAAAGCAGAAATGAAGCTTGAAGAATCTTTACAACCCCAGAGAATGGAAGACCTTATTAGATAAAAGCAAACAATGCAGACAGAGTATTATACTTGACCACATTAAAAAGCTTCTGTGCAAAAAGAAACAAAGTCACACAGGACAATGATTGGAAGTTACCTGCAACATGTACAACCAACAATGGATTAGCCTATAGAATATAAAATCTTAAAAATCACTAGAGAAATGGTTTAAAGATATGTATGACGTGGTGCTGATAACACCAAGGTCAAGAGCTCAGATGATCCCCCTAACAGCCAGCAGCCAAAAAAAAAAAAAAAAGAAAAAAAAAAAAAAGGTATGTGCAGGTAATTAACAAAATAAATCTGAATAGTCAAGCATGAGAAAATGCTTGACTTCACTGGATGCAAAACTAACACATCAGATACTACTCTACACCGAAAAAAAACCCACAAGATTTTGACAATACTAATTGTTGTCAATTAGTATTATTGGCAATCATGTGAAGGAAACCGAACTCTTCTACTGGAGAGCATAAATTGGTATAACCACTTTGAAAACTAACCTAGCACTATCTAGGAAAGCCATATATGTGCATACATTATAACCAAGAAATTCCAAATATCCCAGACACGTGCATAAGACTATTTGGTGTAGGAACAAAACAGGAAAAGCCCAAATGTTCCCGTAGTTAAAGTTCCAGGAAAATGATTAGCTAGACTATGTGTACCAGCATGAAGACCAGAATCAATACTGAAAGTATTAAGCTGTAGCATCTAGGTGCTGGGTACATGGGTGTTTGCTATATAATTCTTTTGACTTTTCTGTATGTTTAAAATTTTCTCATAGTAAAATTTTGAGGGAATAAACAATGTCAAGAGAAAATGGTAGAACCAAGAAATTATACTTCCAGGATGCAAAAAAAAAAAAAAAAAAATGAACGAGCTATTTCAAGACAGAAAGCCAAGCATTAAGGGGGTTTTAATGAAATAAATAATACCTTCTTAAGAAGTATTCCAATTATATAAGAAAAGAAAGAAATGGCAAGTAAGATTTGCTTATAAAGTCATTTTAAAAACTCTTAAAAGGATATGTAAGAAACTAATGCCAATTATTACTGGGAAAAGGCGAGGGGGGTGTAACAGTTTCTAGTCAGATGACAGATAAGAATGTGAGATTTTCATAGTTTGGGGATCATGTGATTATTATTCAAAATATGATATATAGTTAATGCAAACAGGTTAAAAAAAAAACAAACCTTCTCATTCTCAGAAGTGGCCCCACATCATCCAGCCCATTAACTCTGACCTCATCTGCCACCTCTTTGCTCAGTCATTGTTCTAGCTCCCACATTAGTATTCCTGCCTTTCCTCAAAAAGCAGAGGATGCTCTTGTCTTAGGGTCACTGCACTTGCTCCCACAGCCCAGAATTCTTTTCCTTCACGTATTCACATGTCATTGCTTAAAAATCATCTTCTCAGTAAGAGATTTCCTGATCTTTCTTTTAAAAAGAGCTAACTCTCCATTTACCAAGTCCCTTTTTTCTCCTTCCCTTCTTAATTCTCCATAGTTTTTCTATCTGACATATTTCTTATGTTGTATGTCTCACCACCCCTTTAAAAATGTAAACTCCACAGGGGCAGAGATTTTGTCTCTTTGGTTCACTGCTGTACCCCTAGCACCTAAAACATACCTGGCATTTGAATGACTGCAAGCCAAAGTCCTCTCAGGTGCATTTTATATTACTATAAAATGAAATGTTAATTGCAAAACAATACTCCTAAGTAAAAAAAAATAAGATCCAACTAGATAAAATATAAAGCTCCTAAACCATAACATACCATAAATTGACATAAGCAAACTGGTAAAAAAACTTTATATATAGAACTCTTATAAAAAGCCCATTAGGTAATACCATCGAACAGTACAATTAAAAATGGTTTTAAAAAAAAAAGAAAAAAGAAAAAATTTTCAAAATGGTTAAGATGGTAAATTTTGTGCTATGTGTATTTTACCACAATTTTTTAAAAAGCCCATTAGATTACAATATAGACAAACCTTGAAAACATTAGGCTAAGTGAAATAAGCCAGATAGAAAAGGACAAATACTACATGGCTCCATGTATGAGGTACCCAGAATAGCCAAATTCATAGCGACAGAAAGTACAATAATGATTGCCAGGGGCTGGGGGAAGGGAGAAATGCGTTGTTATTGTTTAATGGATACAGAGTTTCAGTTTGGGATGATGAAAAAGTTCTGGAGATGGTTAGCGGTAATGGTTATACAACATAGTGAATGTACTGAATGGTACACTTAAAAAAAAGTTGAAATGGTGTATTTTATATTATGTACATTTTACCACTTTTTTTTTTTAAAGAAAGTCCATTAGAAAGATGGGCAAATGAAAACAGACAATGCAGAAGATATAAATGGCCAATAACACATGAAAAAAAGGTTCAGACTTAGAGAATTAGTTTTGACCCAGTTTAGGGAGATTAAAAAGACCGATAATAGTTAATGTTGGTAAGAGCACGGAAAAATATACAGTGCAGTTTCATCTCATGCAGGAGTCAAGTTCTCAAGAGAAAGCCAAAGAAAGAATTGCATATGTCAGCGACCTTTGAAAAATCCCACAGGAAGGGGCCAACTGGAGCTGAACATCCCCATCTTAAAGTCTAGCCAGTTTTCCCAATGTGGAAAAAAGCTGCTATTTCCTTAGAATGACAATCCAATTAAACAGCTTGCTGTGTTAAGGAGCCATGTGCCCTGAAACACTAGAATCCTATTAAATGTGGGGAAGTGTGTATGCTCAGACACAGGTAGGGTGATCAACTTGGGGGTGGAGGGGGGTGGGGAACACAGCTCTTATTCTCAAGATCCCTTTGAGTGCACCACAAAGGGTGCCTGAGAATAAGACATGTGTTTTTGAAAAAAAATTTTACAATATAATGTTGTATTTCAGTAATTTAAGTGTGATAAAGCAAAAGACTAGAAAACTCAAATATTCACAGGGCCAGGTTAAATAAAGTACAACAAATATTTACAGTCACGCTACACAGAGTTAAAAAAAAATAAAAAAGAGGATGCTATGTATTAATATAGGAAGATCACCACTTCATTTTGTTGTATGAAAAAACAAAAGAAAACATACAAGTGTATAGTTTGCTACCTTTAGAATGGGGGGGAATACTCATTTGTTAATGTCTGCATTACAAAATACTAAAAGGATAAATGATTACCTGAAGGAGGGGGATCAGAGTGAACAGAAGTGGGAACAAAGTGTTATAGATTCTTTATATTCAAAAACATAAATCTAAAGAAACGTAGTCATGATTCAATTCCACCATGCTCTGAGAAGTGGTGTCTTTACGAAAGGCTTATTAGCACTACCTATCAAAATTTAAGTGTATCCTGTAACCTATTCTACATCTAGATCACCTATCCTAGAGAAGTGCTTGCATAGGTGTACCAAGTACTACGTAAACTGTCTTTCTGATGCCCAATGAATGACAATGGTCAACTGTGATAAGGGAATAGACAGAACTTTTTTCTGTATACAATTACATTGTTCAAGAACATTCAAATATCATTCAAATTTAAGAACATTTAAATTTAAAAGTAATTTTAAGCAGTAAGTTCTAATACAGATTGTTGAATTATTTGTATTAATTACTGTTATATTTTAAGCAGAATGAAATAAACTAACCTCACCTGAATACTGGTACAGATACCCAAATAAAATGTATACCAGAATAAGTTCAAATGCAGGTTAAGTGTACTTTTAGGAAATTTTGGTCTAAAAAAAGTTATGTACATTTTCCTATTTCATCAGGATTAGAAGCATCACATGTTAGATTCAGAACTACTCATCTAAGGCCAGCCTGTGGCTCACTTGGGAGAGTGTGGTGCTGATAACACCAAGGCCACGGGTTCAGATCCCTATACAGGGATGGCTGGTTAGCTCACTTGGGAGAGAATAGTGCTGACAACACAAAGTCAAGGGTTAAGATCCCCTTACCGGTCATCTTTAAAAACAAACAAACAAACAAACAAAACTACTCATCTATACAAAGGAAAAATGGAAGTGTATAAAAGCTCAAAAGCTAAGTTCATTAAGAAAAAAGTGTCCCCACTCTAAAAAATCAAACTCTTTAAAGAATTTACCTTTTTTAATATTGCTGCATTAACATTTGGTAGAGGAACTGGGTCATCATCTCCTTCATCATCCATTCCCAAATCTAAGAAAACCAAAAGAAAGTCACCATTATTTAACTCCACTACAATACACCAATCAGGCTATGTCTCAAACAAGTAACTTTCAAGACATGTTGTCTGAAAGAATATAAAAAGTACTTTACTAAGAATAGTTCTCTTGGGAGCATTTAAAATCAGTGGTTCCTAACAATGTGTCCATTAACCACCCAAAACTACAGTCAGGTGTCACTTAACAATGGGGATACATTCTGAGAGATGCATCGTTAGGCAATTTCGTCGCTGTGCAAACAGAGTGAGTGTAGTTACACAAACCTAGATGGTATAGCCTACTGCTCCTAGGTTACAAATCTGTATAGCATGTTACTGTACTGAATATTGTAGGCAACTGTAAGACAATGGTAAATATCTGTGTATCTAAACACAGAAAAGGCGGCTGACCAGTTAGTTCAGTTGTTTAGGGTGCAGTGCTGTTAACAGTGTTGGTCAAGGATTCAGATCCCCATACCAGCCAGCTGCCAAAAAAAAATAAAAAATAAACATAGAAAAGGTACAGTAAAAACACGGTATAAAAGATAAAAATGGTACAGTTACATAGGGCACTTATCATAAATAGAGCTTGCAGGACAAAGTTGCTCTGGGTGAGTCACTGAGTGAGTGAATGTAAAGGCCTAGGACATTACTGTAGACATTATAAACACTGTACATATAGGCTACACTAAGTTTATAAAAAAAACAAAGCAATTGCCCTATGACAGACATTATGACAGCTATGATGTCACTAGGCAATAGGAATTTTCCAGCTCCATTATAAACTTATGGGACCACCATCTTATACGTGATCCATGGTTGACCAAAATGTCATGTAGAACATGACTATATAAAGTTGTGAGTATAGACAAATACAGGAATATTATATAAAGGCAATTCTTAATTAGGAAGAAAAGTGACTTAATAAGTAGGACTGAGTGACTAGGCAGCCATCTGGAAAAAAATTAAAGCTGGACCCTTGCTCTTACTCTTTGCACCAAATTCTCTAGATGGAATGCATTTAGAAAAGTAAAACAATGAAAAGTTTTATTACAAGTAATAGAACTTCAATCTATTCAAATATGAAGCCCAAAGCTGTACTTCAAAAAGTACATGGAGTGGCTGGCTGGTTAGATCAATTGGTCAGAGCATCGTGCTGATAACACCATGGTTCAGGGTTTAAACCCTGTACTGGCCAGCTGCAAAAAAAAAAAAAAAAAAAAAGTTCATGGAAAAATAGAATTAAAAGATAATATCTGAATGAATCTTTCCATGAATTTTTGAAGTACCCTTGTATACATACACACACAACAGATCATGCAGCCCTTGACAAAAACAAGGCAGGCAAGCCCCATACATACTAGTAAGATCAAAATTAAAGTTTTTTAAAGCTAGGTATAAAAAGATAAATGTTATTTGAATAAAAATGGAAATATGCATTTATGTTTTAAATATCCTCATAAAGATACATAAGGAACTGTTAATGATATTATGTCTAGGGAAGTTAAAGAGAACATGGGTTGAAGGACTTACTTGCAACATATACCTTTTAGTGTTGCTTATCATGTACTTATTACCTATAATATTCAATCTATAGATTTCTCTGGTAAGAAGGTTGAACTTTCAGATTCTCAAAGTGGTGGGTGAATCTCAAAGAAAAAAATCTAAAATTAAAATCCATATATTAAAGATTCTGAATAAATACATTTTTCAAACCAAATGGGCCTGTCCTTCAGTTTGTACACAACTAACTTACTTAATAGTTATCAAGTATCAAAATTAGAAGCCAAAAGTTCATCAGGTACTGCATTGGTTATAGCAGAGTATCACTGATGCAGACATGGCAAATGCAGAGTCAAACATTTGCGTCCCTAATGTACACCAGGTGTTATCCTAGGCAGGAGAGAGTCAGCAATGAATAGAAGAGAATGGGCAGAATTGCCAAAATTTTAAAGTTGCACAGGATAACTCAATGAGAAGGTGTAATTTTTGTAAAACCCTAAAGGAGGCAAAAACACCTAAGCAGAGAGAATGAAAAACGCCTTCTGATAGGAGTATATGGCATGTTCTAAATACACTAAGGAATGTAGTGTTACTAGATCAGGGTTCAAGGGGGAATAGGAGCAGATCAAATAACAGGGTGCCAGATATAATAGGGCCTTGTACATTTTGGCATGTTGAGAAAAGATAGTAGACAGTGGGGCCAGAGGGACAGGGAAACCAATTGTAGGGTTGACAATAATCCAAACACAAGATGATGGTAGCTTGGACAATGTTTGTAGCTAAGCAGGAGATAAGAAATGGTCTGATTCTGTATGCATTTTGAAGGTAGAGCCAATATAACTTGTCAACAGAAGGGAAGTAGAACGTGAAAGGGAAGAGATAAGGTTTATGGCATGATAAGGATGGAGCTACCTACTGAAGTTGCCATCAATCAATAAGGAGAATGTTGTCAGAGAAACTGTTATTATGAAAAGCTCTAGTTTCATAAATTTGATATCTATTGTATATGCAAGTCTAGAAGTCAAAAGAAGAGATCAAAACTGTAGGTTTGGAAACCGGTGTATAGATGGTTTATAATGCTATGAGACTATTACCACCAAGGGAATGAATGAGTATATATATAGTGAAAAGGTCCAAGGATTAAGCCCTGGGGAACAAACTACAGGCTTTACAGATGGGAAGACAGAAGGCTGTGAGTGAGGGGGCTGGCTGGTTAGGTCACTTGGTTGGAGTGTGGCGCTGATAACATCGGGGTCAAGGGGTCAAGGGTTTGGATTCCCTTACCTGACAGCTGCAAAAAAAAAAAAAAAAAAAAAGGAAAAGAAGGCAAGAAGGCTGTGAGTGAGATAAGTAAGGTAAGTACCAAGTGAAGTATCCTGAAGCCAAGGGAAGAAGGGAATGATCAAGTGTAACTGCTGTCAATAGGTCTAGATGAGAAATGAAAACAGAAATGCAATTGACATGAAGGTCACTGAGCTTAAGCAGTTCTGGCAGAGTGGTAAAGATGGCAGTAGATTAAAAAATAACTCAATTCACGTTGTCCTGTATAAATGGATTCACTCACCTCCCCTATCCTTCCCACCAATGCCTGTCCCTGATTCCATCTCAGCACAGAGTAAAACTAAAATGACAACATCTCATATGAAGTTCCATTTGGATCAAGTCATTTATGGTATGATATATTTTTAATCAGGCAAGAGAAAGAAGTCACACTATGTAAAATACTTGTGTTTAGAGAATTAAGATATTAGAGGAAACATACACAGAAGACCAGCTTGTATAGATCCAAATGTTATTTGGAAGAAGGATTAAGTCACATTAAAAATAAGGCCCTTATAGTTGCAAAGGATTGCTTCTCTAGCATTTGAACTAAGGACTTGTAATATTTGTGGCTTTTAAACTAAATGCACAAGTAGGAATAGTCATTCCTTTACGCTATCTAGTTTCAAGGACTTCTGAAAGACACCTGTATCCTGATACCACACCCTGAACCTGAATAAATCAGCCAATTCACATGCACAACATGCCAAGATTTCCACTTCTGACTGTCCTGTGATTAAAAGATTTTATTTTTGTTTTCTAAGTCACATAAAACCCATAACCAGAGATACTACAGATGCAAAACAAGGAAAGCAGTAAGTTGCCAAATTCAAAAGACTAGTTCTCAAGTGGCTAGAATCCAATATAAGCCATTCGTACTTAAGATAAAACCATTCACTTCTGATCCCCAAAGCTATGAAGGGAAAGAATCATTTAACTATCAGTCCACTTGCTTCAGTGATCAAAGTTGATATGTAAAACCTTCAAGGAGCCCTATGTTGTTCTTAAAATTTGCAAATGTTTCTTTGAAGCAGCAAAGGACAGATTAGTGCGTCAGGCACCAACTAAGATGAAATAAAGAACACTTTCACTGTCAAAGCAAGTACTTAGGCAGCAATTTTGGTATCAGGTTCTACATCCTCTAAATAAAGCCTTACTCACCTGCCTTTAGGGACACTTGGATTGTTTTCATACTCTTTATTAGTGACCATACCATACTTCTTCAATCAACTGGTACTTGATGAACAGTGACTGTGGGATGTATCAAGGGGTTTACAACTTAATAGAAGTGATCTACAGGGGCCGGCCTGTGGCTCACTTGGGAGAGTGCGGTGCTGATAACACCAAGGCCACGGGTTCGGTTCCCATATAGGGATGGCCGGTTTGCTCACTGGGTGAGCGTGGTGCTGACAACACCAAGTCGAGGGTTAAAATCCCCTTACCGGTCATCTTTAAAAAAAAAAAAAAAGTGATCTACATATGTAAGTTATTGGGACACGGGACTATAAGTGCCACATGATTGGTACCAATTACCAGAAAGAATTACATGTTCAGCTTTTATAAAAAAAAAACAGAAGTTGCCCACTTAGAAAAGAGAAAACACACCCTCTGCAATTCAGCTTCTGCCTATACCACATCTAAATGAGGGTACTTCAAAAGTTCATGAAAAAACTGAACTAAAAGATAATACAAACCTTTCCACAAACTTTTTGAAGACCCCTCATATCTGCCACTACAAGTCCTCTAACTTATTAACCATGAAATCCTAAGTGACCAGTCTAGAGCATGAGTCTGGCAATCACTCTAGTCACCCAGAAATGTCTCCTCTCCCCTTGGCTTCCACAAATACTACACCCCAGATTCTCCAATTCTGACTTCTACATTCAACACTCCAAACTCACCCCAACCTCAACTTCTTTCACAGTTATACTCCCATAACCCACCATACAAACCAAGTCTATTTTGAGCAGTCTACAACTTAGGGGCCACATACTCAATTGCCTAGCAGATTGCTACATATACCTTTTGAGGAATCTCATAGTTCAAGCTCAAAATCATTTTCTTCTCCATTCCTTTCAAACTTGTTTTCAGTTCTACCAGATACAGCACCACAATCCCATCCTCTCCCAACTAAAAATCTCAATTTAACTTTTCTCTAACACACTCTATTTTACCTCAGAATGATCTCCCAAAATACCCCAATCTTACTAGATTTAAAATATCACCTCACTAGTCTCTCCAAAAGCCTGAAGAATATCACCAGCCAAAATGTTCCCACAGTGCCACTTGGCACATAACTTTATTAATGCACTAACATACCATGTGACAGTTTGCCTTGTTTTGTGTCTGGCTCCCCTCCTAATTTATAAATTCTTCAAGGGCAAAAACTACATCTCACCTTCTTTTCATGAGCATATAGCTAGAGCTTGGCATATAACCCTATTCTTCATTTAAGTATTTATAAGCTACAGATCTTCCCTACATAAAAACCTGTGACATTTGAGTACCAAGAAACACTCATTACTACTAAGGTTTTTTTCCGTCAATTCTAGACCCTGTATACTATTAATGTCCACCAGGCCAGTGGTAACAATAAGAAAAGATCCACATTAACTAGTAAAAGTTTCAAAATTTCAGGACCTGCTTTCTTGCCTCACTTTGTTGTGTTGCACATACACTTTGAAGCAGTTTCATAGGAATGACAATAATAGACAAAAGTGAAAGCTCGTTTGTTTTTTTAAAAAACATCTACATAGCTTACAATCTACAGAGCTTACTCCCTCCACTGAAACATGGTGCTCTATTTAGTTACCATATAGTGAAAGTATCTTTTTTCCAACGGCTTTAGTTTTTGTCATTAGAACTTATGAACCTAAATTTACTTGAAACAGAAATGGGTCATTGTCTGAGGCTTGTAGATCACTTCCGTATTTGTTAGCTTATGGTCTTATTCACTTAATAAGGACAAAACCTCACTAATTCAGATAATGCCAAAAGGATAACTTGTATTAGAACAACGCAGTTTATACTCTAAAGAAAAAAAGTAAACTTTACCCCTTCATACTCTTGAGCACCTTACGATAGAATGTTGCTCACATAAATTCGATATTCACAAGTTATCTCAAGTTACAGATTTTTTCCCACCCAGGTTTTCTTTTTTTTTCTTTTTTCTTTTTTTTTCCTGAGAGGATCACACTGATTACCCAAGTTTTCTAATAAACTTACCTTCCAACATGGTCTTGATAGTCACAGATTGTTTGGCGATTTCCACATCAACTTCAAATATCTCTCCATCAGAACTCTGCAACTTAATTGAAGGCATCTAAAAAAGGTATATTGAATGTGAAATTTTAAAAGATATTCGTTCTACTCAACATTTCATCAACTAAAGTCTGTTAGAATGCTTTAATTTATCAACTACAAAGTCCTAAGGACCTATAGTATATAACCCTGTAAAACACTGCTGTAAGTATTCACAGGCGACTATAAGTATTTCCATAAATTTTTTTCAAAGTATAACTCCTAGGAACAGAAGCTTTTAAGATCTGCCCTACTGAACTCATTACTGGTATAAATTTAAGAGTTGCAGTCTATAGTTTTATGCAAAATATGTCTAAAGTAAAATATATTTATTTGCTTTCTGCCTTTCTGCTCCCACTGATACTGACTACTCCATTTGAAGAGTTAACTGCCACAATTAACTACCTGCAAACCTGAGGGAGGTCAGTCCAAGATAAAGATAAGAAAGTAATTTCCCAAATAAGAAAGTAATTTCCCCACAGTGAGACCTACCAGTGAAAAAGGAGTTCAGATCTAAAGAGCAGTAGATCAGGACACTCTCATTTATGTCTGAATCAAGGCAAGATCATATACAAGAAAAGAAAATGATTTAAGGATAAGCAGATGTCAATACAATTCCCTAAACCTAATAAGGGCTTAAATTTCACAAAGACCTTTTTTTCTTTCATTATTGACTGTCCAGGTGTCCAAGTTTAAGATCTTCTAACAAAATCTCCATAATAATCTATTACTGGCTCCAAAAATGTAAACTCAGTCATTAGGAAAGACTCCTCTTACATAAAAAGTTAATTAAGCAATTAACCTCAAAGGACTTGAGTTCTGGCAAAAACAAAAAACAACTTTAAAATTAAAAGTTCTGGGGCCAGCCCGTTGCTCACTCGGGAGGGGAGAGTGTGGTGCTGATAACACCAAGGCCACAGGTTCGGATCCCATATAGGGATGGCCAGTTTGCTTACTGGGTGAGCGTGGTGCTGACAACACCAAGTCAAGGGTTAAGATCCCCTTACTGGTCATCTTTTAATAAAAAAAAAAAGAAATTTAAAAGTTCTAAGCCAGGAATTTCTTATCTTCAGAGTCTTAAAAAAATAAAAAGGAGCAGCAATATCTGACTGTAAAGATTAATTCAAGACCTCTTAAAATCCTGTCACTATTTATTAACTTAAAGCACCTCCGAAGCTTTCTAACTGCACTCTATTAAAAAGTGTGAATTTTCACAAAAGTGTAAAATTTGGCATTTAAAGCATTCATTGCACCCATTTTAGGTTTAAAGAAAGGACCCACCACTTCTGTTATCATTCAGCTTTTCTGAGACAATTGTCTTCATTCCCCAAGCAGACAAGCTGTTAGGAGAAGGAAGCAAAAAGGTAAAGCATGTTTTAAAACCAGCCACTGAAATAACCTGCTGTCACTCATCCATTGTTGGAGAGCATCAAATTTAACTTTTCAGTTCACAAACATGTCTGCTTCTCCATGTTGCTTAATGCTTGCCAAAAAGCAGTTGTCCTGCTCAATGGAGAAGGGCCCACAGAAGAGAACCCTCCCTGTGATAAGGTAACAACAAAAGGTATCCCCAAAAGAAAATATTTTAACGTCAGCCTTTTTAGTTACAAAACATTTTGTTCTTTTTATATTCCGTAGTCCTGTCACAAATCTAACAACGCAGTTGATAAAATTTCTTAAGCAAGACGACCATTTCATATTTCTTTCAAATATAGCAAAATATGCTTAGTCATAGTCAAATTCGTGTATGAGGTTACTCTTAAGTGAGCTGAGACCTTATTAAATAGCAGGGAGACAATCGGTTGATCTGTAACTCGATGCACTTTGTAATCCTAGACTTAACACTCAAGGAGAACTTCCAATGTTATACTGGAATCGAGTGCAAAATTTTTAAATAATAACGGATGAAATTTTGATTTGACATACTTTCAAAACCATTTCTTCAATTATTTAGGCTCCTGTACTTGGATATCAAATAACTCTTCATGACTGGCATGAAGTGGGTTCTATCACATCATAAAGGAAAAAAAACAAAAAAACCCTGCGTTTTAAGTGACCCGAAATTCTAACACCTCTTTTTAGACTGCCGGGGGGGAAGAGACTGCACTGTTCTATGACATAGACAGATTCTACTGTGACGCTCTGACGAAAATTCATGCCCCCAAAACCCAAACCCAAAGTCTCCACTAATAAGTGAACCCGAAGGAGGAGAACGTCCTATCGTTTTAAAAGCCAGACATCTCGAATGAAGTTTTACAGTTAGGGCCACTTATGATGATGGTATCTATTATAATAGTTATTCCGGCGACTCCCGGCCGTGGCAAAATAACGCAGAGAAATATTCAGAAGGAAGAGGCGGCTATCCGCAGAGACGCGGCGCCAGCAGTTAGCCAGGTACAGGGGAGAAAGGGTGGGAGCCAAGTATCCAGCGGCCTCGGACTATCACCGCCACGCTCCCTCCCGACAACAAAATTCAGGAACGGACACACGCCCGTGTTCACGACATCCGAGGGACCCCTCATTCAAAGCCCTGCCGCCTCCACCCCCGCCCTGATCCCCGGAGCAGCAGGCTCAAGACCAAAAGCGGTCCCGGGCCGCAGCATGGGCCTTGCAGCCGAGCTCCGCGCCGGCTGACGCTCGCCCCGTGCAAAAAAGACCCAACCTGGGACTCGGCTCACACGCCCGGAGGACCCCGGGCGGCCAGAAGAGGCCTTGCCGAGTCGAGGGCCGACTGGGTGAACGGGACCCGACGGCGCCTCCCATAGAACGAGGTCGACGACGGCCTCCCCCGGGCCTGAGGGAAGGCCAGGCCCAGTCGCCGCCCACCTCAGGCAGGCCAAAGCCGCAGCGATGCCGCCACCCAACCCGCAGTCCGGGCGCCACGGCTCCTTCCAGCCCGGTGGGCGGCTACTCACAGTGTTCGGTCTCAAGGAGACGGCTGGCGGGACGCTAACGAGAGTGAGGCAGCGTCAGCACACGCTAAAGAGGAATACCGAGGACAAGGCCACTAAAGCGGCGCGGCGCGGCGTCGGCCTTTATAGGAGAAGGCGCAGGCGCCGAGGACCCCGCGGCCGTGGCGTCACACAGCTGGCTGGGCTGGCCGCCGAGATCGCCTGACGGCAGGCCGAGGACGGCGGGGCGGGCCCACGCAGCCGGCAGGGCCGGGCTGGGCGAGAGGCGGCGGGGCGCGGCGGGCCGGGAGGGGCTTTTGCCTCACCCCCCACCTCTCTCTTCAAAGCTGGCGCCGGGCACCGCTGGAGGAGCACCGCGGCCTGGAAGGGTCTTTCAGGCAGGGGCTGTCCTAAGCTGAGCGAAAGACCTCAGTCCTGAAAAGCCTGGAAACAACACAACCGGGTGTGGGTGGGGTGCGGGTGTCGTCCACTGAGCTGATAGACTCTGTCCTCGCCACAAAAACAACAAAACGGGGTGTGGGTGTGTGCCACTGAACTGATAGACCCTGCCCTACCCTCAGTCTCCACTGTAACTCCATGAGGTGAAATATTGTTGGCTTCTTTCCCCTTTGCAATGAGGGAACAGGTTTAGATCGCTTGAGTGGCAGAGTCAGGATTTGAACTTAACTCCACAGTTTGGTACTTTTAACCTTTGTTTCCTACCATTTTTTTTTTTTTTTTTTTTTTGTCTTTTTCGTGACCAGTACTCAGCCAGTGAGCACACCGGCCATTCCTATATAGGATCCGAACCCGCAGCGGGAGCGTCGCTGCGCTCCCAGCGCTGCACTCTCCCCAGTGCGCCACAGGATCAGCCCACCTACCACTGACTTTTGAAGAGGCTTCCTGGCCAAAAATAGCTGTTGCAGGGAAACTCCGAGTCTAGAAGTGAGTATCCATTCTTTGAATAAACTTGCATCGAAGGACTGGCCGGTTAGCCCAGTTGGTTAGAGCACAGCCTTGTAATTTCAAGGGGGTTTGGATCTCCGTACCAGCCAGCCGGGGAAAAAAAAAAAACATTCATCGAGCCCCCCGCATGTGTGAGATCGAGTCCCTACCTGTGGGGATTCGGCAGTGAACCAGGCAGCCGGGTCAGACCGGACAGGACTCTGTAGTATGGGGGGCTCCCAGAAGACTGTGATAAAGTCGATAGGATGAAGCCAACTCTGAGGGAAAGGGAGAGATCTGAAAGTATGAAATCAGGGATTGTGCAACTGCCCAGCCCTACCTTGCAGCTGCCTGGGAAACATTACCATCCCCTCCCTAGGAGACTAAGGCGCCGGGCTCACCTAGCCAACAGGCACGTGATGGTATTCCTGATACCAGGAGGACAAAAGACACTTCCACACAGGGCCCCCCAAAGAAACCAGAGACCCACAGCTCCTCTGGGATTGGGACTGCGCAGGGAGGCCAAGCAGCTCCTTGAGTTACCAGGTCTTTGTCTACAAGCTGTGGTATCCAGTGTCCGCCAGGTGCCCCAGCAGGTGACAGATGAAAGGCCTTTTCTCCGCAGCACAGCACTGTCCTCAGCAGCTCCAGGTTCAGGCCTGCTAAGCAAGGCCCACTAGAGCCCCTTTGCTCCCCTACCCATGGCATACAAAGTGGTGATTTATAAACTCTTGTTGAGCATTCTAAGCAGAACTGGGCAGTACCAGGTCACACAGCTAGCCCAAGGACCCAGCACAAGGCCTGGCATACAGCGGGTATGTTTTTCCAAATATGTCTGAGAACCCCCAATATTAGAATCACCAACAGATGCTTGTTTTAAAAATGGAGATTTCATTTACTTGTATATCCTATTATGTGTATAGATTATCTCAGAAAAGATACACAACTTGGTTGCCTCAGGTGAAGGGAACTAGGTGGCCAGAGGACAGCTATTGGGGTGATTTTTCACTTTATACCCTTTTCTACCTTTTGGATACCGATCCACATGAATGTATTTCATGTTCAAAATGTTTTTACTTCAAAAAATAAATTGACCTCCACTCAAGAAAATGCAGATTCCTGTGTTCACTCTCAGTCTAATGAACTCCCTGAGGACAGGTTTTTCTGCCCTTTAAACAAGTTGTCCAGGTGATTCTTAAGGCCAGGGTAAGTTGAGAAACCTCTTTAAGTAGGGTCTCAGTGATGAGGCACTGCCAAGAAGGAACCAGCAGTGTTTATCAGAGGTGACTGATTTAGCTCCAACTTTCTGAATCAACCCTGTCCTCCCTAAAACCCTCCACTCAGGAGGGCCGAGGTAGTTGCAGGACTGTTGGGTACAGGCTGGGAATGACTCATCTCCACTCTTTTATCCATAATCACCGGTCCAGGTCAGAAAGGATGGGCCCCCACAGAGTCCCCTTGGTGTGTGTGTGGATGTGTGGGTGAGTGTGAGGGGAAGGGGGTGTCTCTGGTTCCAGAGCTGATCCTGAGGAGGCTTGAGGCCTCATCCTTTCTTTAATTATTCCACACACCACATAATCAAAACCCCTTTTCTACAGAGGAAGGAAACAAAACCAAAGAGAAGGGACTTTTCCAGTGTCACACAGCCACTGAAGAGCAAGGTTAAGACTCCACCCATCACAGCCCAGATATTGAATCTTAGCCCCATCCCTCAAATGCCAGGAACATTTTCTGATTTACAGCTGTTCCCAGCACACTACCTCCGGGAAAACTAAATGCTCCAGATTCCAGCAGTCCAGGTAGGAAAATCAGTTTTTATGTGAATTCATTTCCAGAGATGATCTCCTTTTGTAAGGGTGGGGTTAGTTCAGCTGGTTAGAGTGTGGTGCTGATAACACCAAGGTCCAGAGTTAATTATACCAGCCAGTCACCAAAAAAAAAAAAAAAAAAAAAAGCTAATCGTAAATGGAGACTTCATTGCTGTAAAGCACTCACAGGAGGATTCCTATGAGAAGCAGCTTTCTCAGTGCATGTAAAATGAGATTTGCCTCCCAGAATTCAGTTCATGCTCCTTTTTCTCAGGCACCGACCCATGGGACAAACTCTGGACTCTGGCCATAGGACAGCACATAAACTAAGAGATAATCCAGTCTGCATGGTCAAAGATCTCTTGGAGGCACCCTGCTGCAGTATCAACTCTCTCAGTCTTGTTCCCCTGAGAGAGTAGAAAGCACAGCCACTCTGGAGTCAGACCTCCTACCGCTGTTATGTGATCTCGGATAACTTACTTCCCTCTCTAAGCCTCACCTTCCTCCTCTGTTGAGGAGATGGGAAGAAGAAGGTATGATGAAGCCAGAGCCAGTTTCCCAGAAGGCTGGGGGTGGGGGGAAGAATCGAGCCAGAAAGGAGAATATTGCAGTTAGCTACCAGTGTGGGTCTCTGAGAAAGGACACTCTCCTACTCCTTCCCCAGGCCCTCTACCCAGGGATAGGAAGAGACTAGTACCCCCAGATAAGTTTGGGGGCTTTGAGAGTGGAAAGAATCTGTGGGTAAGATCTAAACAGTCTTCTGTGATGAGAAGGTAAGGTAGCAGTCAAGTAGAAATGGCAGCTGAATGTGCCCAGGTAGGAGGCCCTGGGAGCATCTCAGGCTCATCCCTAATGTGTAAGGATCCCAAGGAGCATCAGAATATGTCCTGAGGCCCTAGAACAGCATGGAAGTTGCTGAAAGAGGGGGCAGATGACCAGGAAGGGCTTCTGGGATTTAATAAAGGGAGAAATCCAAGCCAGACACCTAACATAATAATAATAATGCAGACATCTGTGGGCACAGTAGGAACCAAGGATGACAGCCCACAACTGGCAGGTGTGAGGTCTGTCTGCCTCCTTGAGCAGTAGTGGAAGATGATGATGACCAAGGACCAGACAACCTTTAGCCCCCGCACCTCCCACTCCATGCCATGACCACATAAGCTCTGCAGGATGTAACTGTGACCCTAGATAGGAATGGAGACAGATCTCTGTCAACATCTTGACTGTGTACCCCTGAAATGACTGAGTGATCATGCACTTACTTGACTGAATTTGCCAGGAAGTGACCAAACATTTCTGCTATCAAATGGAAATAAGTACTATAGAAAGTAATTAGGATAGGGCTGGCCCATGGCTCACTTGGGAGAGTGTGGTTCTGATAACACTGAGGCCACAGGTTCGGATCCCTATGTAGGGATGGCTGGTTGGCTCACTTTGGAAAGTGTGGTGCTGACAACACCAAGTCAGGGGTTAAAGATACCCTTACCGGTCATCTTTAAAAAAAAAAAAAAAAGAAAGAAAGAAAGAAAGAAAGCTACTGTTTTGGCACACCCAAGTATTCTGGCGTTAAAATTTCATTTAACCACGGTGCACAGGACTCATGCACACCTGCTGTTGCCTACAACTTACATCCTCCTCTTCATGATCTGGGATAAATGGCTTTCCCCCTCACTGAGCCTGTCTCCTAGCCTGTAATGTGGAACTAATAACAATACAGGAGCAACACAGGATTTTTGTGAAAATTAATGATTTTAGTCACAAGAATAGCTAAACTTAAAAGAACGAGAGTACCAAGTGTTGACAAGGATGTGGAACAACTGGTAGGAGCACAAATTGGAACACTTCAGAAAATTGGCAGAATCTACTAAAGCTAAACACGCATGTACCCGATGGCCCAACAATTCCAACTTTTATACCAAGCAGAAATAAATGCATACATCTACCAAAAGATATGTTTAAGAATGTTCATAGCAGCTTTACTCATAAGAGTCAAAAACTAGAAATAACAAATCTATCAGCTGTAAAATAAAAGAATAAATTTGTGTATATTCATATAATGGAATACTAAACAAAAATGAAAAAGAAACTACAATAAAAATAACAATGTTGAACAAATGAAGCTAGACATAAGAGAACTTATTGTATGAGTCCATTTAAATGAAGACCCAAAAGAACAGGCAAAAACTAATCTAAAAGAAGACAGAATAATAGTTACCTTTGGCAGCAGTCAGGTATTGAGGGAAATTTCTGGAATGCTGGACATTTTCTATCTTGATCCAGGTGGTAGTTTCATGGGTGCATGCATATATAAAAGTTCACTGAGCTAGAATTATATTTGTGTACTTCACTGCATGTAAATCATAAGAATAAAAAAGAGGAGAAAGTGGCAATGTGATAATGCATGTAGCATGCTTAGCATGGTGCCAGTGTCAATTCCTGAAGGAGATCGAGCCCCTGTAGCCTCCTTTTCACACGGCTACCCAACCATTCGCAGCCAAGGCTAGAGGAGTAATGGGAGATGTTGGAGGGAAGGTGGGAAATTTCTGTATCCAGGTAGGACTTATCTGCCCATGACCCAAGAGTCCAATGGAGACCTTGCCATTTGTTAGCTTCCTTGGCTCTACTGAGCCAGGCAGTGCAATACCTCCCCTGGAGGGCTATGGACCCACTCTCAGGAAGCTATGGAAGCTCTAGGCAGAAGTGGTGCCCACACCTAAATGGTAGAGGAGACAACGTCTTGATTCACATCTGTACCCTGCACCATCAGAGGTCAGGAACCCCGGGCTCCCCTTGGGCCCACGCTGGATTGGAGGGGTCTTGTCAAGCCAAAGTGGGCCTACCCTTGGGGCAGGGACTGAGCAGTGACAGTGCCCAAATCAGCATTCCTGGAGCATAGCCCTGCCAGCACACTGAGCTAAGCTCTTCCTATATATTCTCTGCATCTTACAACACTAGAAGGTAGTTACTATCATTATTTCCATTTTAATTTGCATTTTTTTTTTTAATACGAGAGATTGCAAGGCTAAGATGGGTTAAGTAACTTGCCCTGGGCCATGCAGCAATAAAGTGGGGAAGAGGAATTTGAACCTAGCTCTGGCTGACTTACCACAGATGAGTCAGAGCTTCCCAGAAGAGTGTGGGCTACACCCCTCCCCCCGGGAGAAAGACTATGGGGATATATGGGTGCCCCTTCGTGCTCAGAGGGGCCACGCTGGGCCCAGGCAAAAGCAAACAGAGATGAGATTGCTCTACAGTTTGGTGCTGGCCAACCCCCAAGAACTACCAGCACTGATTGGCTCTGACCACCAGATGGTGCCAGAGGGCCAGAGGGCCGTCCCAAGAGGGCATCTTCACTGATCTGCCCTCTTGCAGGTTTGCCCTCCTGGCCTGGCCCCCTCACTGACCTGCTTCCAGAGGTTGTCCTCTCCTCTCCAGGGCCCAGAGTCCTGTCCAGAACCCTGGTCTGGCAATTGGAGGCTGAATCCCCAGTGCAGGTTGATCCCATGCCCACAGTGTGACCTTGGAAGTACCTTCCAGCCCTTTGGGCCACAATGTCCCTCTGTGAAATAGAGTTCACACCAAGTGCTAGCAGCAGGTGCAAGGTAGGATCAGTCAGGAGCAGGGCAGTGCAGCACAGTGCAGTCAGGGCTCCTTCACAGGTGAGAAAATAATGACAGGCGTGATCTGTCATCATGGGATATGTCCCCCCACCTCTCTTCCCTTATGGGGGCCGAGAGGACCTCAGCATCTACACGTCAACTGGAGCCAACACACTGGGGCAAAGACCACCAGAGTGGGTGATCTGTCTGAAAAGTCTGCGGCCCAGCTAGTCAGGCAGCTGCTCATGGAGCTCCGGGCAGGCCCTGAGTTGTCAAGCATCCCAGGAGTGAGACTGAGGGTGACATCAATGAGGTGAAAGTGACTTGGGTATGTCCTACAAGCCAAGTGCAACTTGTGCCTGTTGAGTGCCAAGTCAAGAAGGCCTGTCTGCCAAGGGACTACTGAGTGGCCGGGATTTCTCCAGGAGAATGTCTGCATCCAGACCCAGCAAGTTGCTGGTATAGACAATGCCAGTCAGTCACTGAATGCATATTTATCTAGCACCTTCTCCCTCTAATGCTGTACAGCAGTAAATCAGAAAAGGGACTTCTGCCCTCAGAGAGCTTACCTTCTAGTGGATTAGATGTGATAAGCACAAATAGGAGAATGTAAGGTGGATAAATACTGTGAACAGAATGAAAGGGTTGGTTTAGAAAGTGAGAAGAGGGCAATACATTTAAGCAGAAACCTGCCTAAGAAGGCACCAGCCACAGAAAGGTATAAGAAGTGTTCAAGTAGAGTGTGTGCAAAGGCTCTAAAGAGTGAGCTTGGTATGTTCCAGGAGCAGCAAGGCCACCATCATTAGAGCTTCATGAATGCGGGGAGAGTAAAATAGATGAGGGCAGAGATTAGGTAAGGACCAAATTACGATGAGCTTGAAAATCATAAGAAAGTTGGATTTTGGGCCGAGCCCGTGGCGCACTCGGTAGAGTGCTGCACTGGGAGCGCGGTGGCGCTCCCGCCGCGGGTTCGGATCCTATATAGGAATGACCGGTGCACTCACTGGCTGAGTGCTGGTCACGAAAAAACGACAAAAAATAAAAAATAAAAAAAACTGACCCTTAAAAAAAAAAAAAAAAAGTTGGATTTCAATCATTTGCATCAAGCAGCCTCAGGTGATGGAGGGTAAGCTGCATACAGCATGATCTAATCTACAATTTAGAAAGGTCACTCTTGGGATTGTGTGGAGAATGGATTGTGGGGGGAGGGGAAGTGGTAATACCTTTTGGGCTTGGACTAGGGTAGGGACAGTGGAGATGAAAAGATGTATTTGGAGATCTAGTGGACCATATGTGAAGGATGAGAAAAACAGATGTCAAGGATAACTGCATGTATGGTGGTACTATTTACTGAGAAACGAAACACCAGAAGTCTGGGTGAGATCAGGAATTCCATTTCAGATGCATGTTAAACATTTGAGTCATGTCAAATAGGCCACTGGATTTATAACTCTGGAGCTCAGGGTAGAAGTTGGGTTAAGGTATATTTAAATTGGTACTCTTCAGCATATAGATGGAACTAGATGAGATCACCTAGGTAGAGGAGAGTCAGAGAAAGTGGTTTGAATACTAAGCTTTGGGTCACTCTAACATTTAGAGGATGGGAAAAACCAGCAAAGGAGTCTGGGAAGCAGCAGTCATAAAGGTAGGAGGAAAACAAGTATATGTAGTATAGTGGTAGGCAAAGAAATTACTTCTAGGGAATTGTTTTGGTCAGTCATTTCACATGCTAAAAACTGGAATTTATTATTATTATTATTTTTTGTCTTTTTCGTGACCGGCACTCAGCCAGTGAGTGCACCGGCCATTCCTATATAGGATCCGAACCCGCGGCAGGAGCGTCGCCGCGCTGCTAGCGCAGCACGCTACCGAGTGCGCCACGGCTCGGCCCTAAAAACTGGAATTTAAAGTCAGAAAAATATCTACTACACTTGGCAATATGAAAATCACCTTAGGAGCCAGCCCGTGGGTCACTTGGGAGGGTGTGGTGCAGATAACACCAAGGCTCCGGGTTCGGATCCCATATACGGATGGCCGGTTCGCTCACTGGCTGAGTGTGGTGCTGACAACACCAAATCAAGGGTTAAGATCCCCTTACCGGTCATCTTTAAAAAAAAAAAAAAAAAAGAAAAAAGAAAAATATCTACTACACTTGGCAATATGAAAATCACCTTAGGAGCCAGCCCGTGGCTCACTTGGGAGGGTGTGGTGCAGATAACACCAAGGCCACGGGGTTCAGATCCCTATATTGGGATGGCCGGTTAGCTCACTTGGGAGAGTGTGGTGCTGACACCACCAAGTCAAGGGTTAAGATCCCCTTACTGGTCATCTTTTTAAAAAAAAAGAGAAAGGGGCTGGCCTGTGGCTCACTTGGGAGAGTGCGGTGCTGATAACACCAAGGCCACGGGTTCAGATCCTATATGGGGATGGCCGGTTACCTCACTGGCTGAGCATGGTGCTGACACCACCAAGCCAAGGGTTAAGAACCCCTTACCGGCCATCTTTAAAAAAAAGAAAGAAAGAAAATCACCTTGATAAAGTCATTTATTTCAGTGTTGAAAAAAAGAATGTGATATGAGAAGATGGACAGAGAACAGAGAGTTTTTTGTGTTTTTTTGCAGCTGGGCCAGTAAGGGGATCTGAAAGATACAATCCTTTTTAAGGAATTTTGTTAAGAAGAGGAGCATAAAAAAGGGGCAGTCACTTAAGGGGGATGTGAGGTCAAAGGAGTTTGTTTTTAGGATTGAAGATACAAAGCCATGTTTGTATGCTGATGGAAATAATCCAATTGAGGAGGTCAAGGTTAGAGGTATAGCTGCAGAAAAACTGGTGGATATGATGGCAGGAAGAAGACATTGTCTAATTGTGCTTTGAAGTATTAATAGGCAAGGTCATCAGTGTTCTCGATATGGAGGAGAGGTGTTGACAATATGAGAATCAGTCCTTTTGAAGCCTGAGAAAGAATCTCTGGAAATGTAGGGGATTGTCTAGCAATGACTAAGGTCCCTTTGAGTCCCTACCAATACCGTTGTGTTAATTTCTCTAGCCATGTTCTACTGTGCAGGTGTAGGCAATAGGCTCTGGTCATAAAATCTCAGCCTGAACTATAACAGGTTCCCATCCAGCAGCTTCCCTTCCACCCCTAGCAGCTGAAAGTAGAAATCTCTAAGGATGTAATCAAGTCATGGTCTGTGCTGTTCTACAAACTACATTTTCAAAACAAGTGATAAATAGCAGACTGGTGAGAAGGGATAGCTCCTTTTCATCTTGGGTCTCAGCTCAATGTTAACTCCTCAGAGACCACCAGCACCAAATAGTTTGGTTAAATTTATGGTTTATTTTAAAATTTCTTTTAATTTTTAAAAGCCACCACATCAAGATGTACTATTGTCATCATTCAGAAAAACTGTCATAATTTGCAAACTTGTTGAGTTCTGCAGTAGACAACATGCACAACAGTACATGCAAGCTTTGGCTCAGAGTACCTTTTCACAATCTCACCTTCTATCCTGCCTTTTCTTCACAGCACATTATAACTTTTCTCATGGTTGTAAGCTTAATAACAGCATGTTGTCTTGTACACCATAGTATTTATTCTCAGTGCCTAATAACACCTAGCATATAACAGATGCTCAGTAAGTAGCTGTTGAGTGTTTCAACCCATTTCCTTCTGTTTGCCCTTATTTACCCCACCATGGCAACATCTCTTCTTGCCCCACTCACTTTCTGTGCTTCCCCCAGATGGTAGGAGCCCCTTACTACACCCTGGACCAAGCGATCTAAGCCCTCTTACTGGAATCCCATACCCCTCACCTCCCAACACACATACTCTTGTGTTTCCCCTTTCTATTCTTGTCAGTTTATTCTTCCCTCTGATCTCCCTCTTAGATTAATATATCTGTCCCTTGCCTCAAGACTTGAAAAGCCATTAAATTCTTATAGATATAACAACATGCAGCACAAGGCTTATTATGTTGGAAGTCAGGAGATCCCAGAGCCATAGACTTTAAATGCAAAGAATGGTTTCTGCTGACCCAAGACGCCAGGCCAAGCAACAGATGGTCTTTAGGACTCAGGTCTAAGTAAATTCACCCACCTGCCACCTCCCCCAGTCCCCACACGAGGATCCCAGCTGAAAACTAAAGCAGAGCCTGGATTCTGTCAAGTTGGTGAGAACGGGAAAGGCTCTTTCTGTGCCTATAAAATAGAGGCACAAAATCCCATATTGGGTGACCAACCATCCTAGTTTGAGAACTAAAAACTCTACCACCTGAGAAACTCCTCTAAGTCTCGTCATACTGGGACAACTGGTCGCTCTGTTTTGGCACTGTGTCCAACCATGGCCACACGTGAACTGGTGAGTTAACTTAGTTTTGCCTCCCTAACATTTAACTGTTTCAGGGACCCAGCATACTTTCAACAACTAACTACTGTTACTTGTAAAATAATTAAAAACTCATACTAGCTGGCACAGTATCCAAGATGTTAAACTTAAAAAAGCAATGTGCAGAATAGTATCAGCTACCATGTGTGTTTTAAAAGGGCAAGGCGTATATAATACACAGAGTACCTGTGTGTTGATACAGGCAAAACTAGCCTAAGTTGCTTACAGAGAGGCAATTTAATTTACATGTTGATCATTAGGGAAGTGTAATAGAGCACAACCTCCCTACAACAGGTACACTTGCATGTGCTGGTATGACTGTGGAGGTATCCACAACCAGTAAGTAGCAGTTATCACCCCACAGGAGTAAGGTTGGAGGGCAGACTTTTTCTGTATATATCTCTATTTATTTATTTACTTATTTCTGGCAGATGACCAGAAATGAAACTTTAGACTCTGGTTTTTTCCAGCACCATGCTCTAATCAACTGAGCTAACCAACCAGCCTATTGCTTGATTTTACTACCAGTATATATTTTATAATAAAAAGCATAGAAAATTATCAGCTAAAACTAATAAAAACCACTTAGCACCCATACGGATTAGAGATGGGCAGTTTTTTTTTTTGTCTTTTTGTGACCGGTAAGGGCATCGCAGCCCTTGGCGTGGTGTCGCCCGCACCGCGCTCAGCCAGTGAGCTCACCGGCCATTCCTATATAGGATCCGAACCCGCGGCGGGAGCGCCACTGCGCTCCCAAGCGCTGCACTATCCCGAGTGCGCCATGGGGCCGGCCTGAGATGGGCAGTTTTTATGTGATCAAGTCCTCCATATCAGAATTGGTTAATCGGGCATCAAGACACCAGATAAGACAATAAGTTGGGGCTAGCCAGTTAGCTCACTTAGAGTGAACCTTGTAACAACAAGGTCAACGGTTCAGATCCCTGTACCAGTCAGCCAACAACAACAAAAAAGAGGAAACCTTGGCTTCTTGCTCTCTCAAAGATCACAAGACAAGGTAAGGGTCTTCAGAAGGGTGGGAAGACGGTCAAGTGATGAAGGGCTAGCATGTGATTTTATTCATTACTATCCTTGTCAGCCTAAATAGCTGACTAGTTTCCAACAGTCTTGTACAGAATCTCAAAAGTTTATTAGAGTCCAAAAACTTAGTTCATTCCTTGGTTACATTACCCCCACATCAATTGGGCTTTCAGGGAGGAAATGGAATTATTTCACTTAGATGCATTTTAAAATGTTGGGAATAAGGACCCCACTCCATATATACTTTCTTAAAGAAACCATGGGTTTTCCTTTGCAATGTATTTATTAATCTAGGTCCAGTGTGAAAGTTCTTTTATCTTCAGGAGCAACAGCTAGGCTGTGGTGACAGGGGATAAGTCATTTTCTTGATCAACATCAGCCAACTCCCTTTTAAAAAATGATTCATATAAATGCCCTTGAAACACACAGGTCATTTCATGAACTCTGAGAATGCCATAACCAGGATGCCTGACTGAGCTAACACTCAAAAGGCCCAGAGTGCAAGACTCCCTCACCATACTGCCCAAAGAGCTCGTACCACACACACACACTTGGCTTCCTGAAGTAGGGATCAGTCACACAGTTCACCGTCTAAACCCAAAAGTTGTGTAGGTTCTTTCCCATCCTTCAAATGCCACTAAATATGAATTTCAGCAAAGAGAACCCTAATGCTTTCTGAATGTCAGTGACTCAGGTCAGAATGCCTGAAATAGCAGAACATCCCTGTGTTGAGACAACTCAATAAAATAATCCATGTAAAATGCCTGGCACATGAAACATGTTATATATTATTCACTATTAGCTATCTCTGCCACTTCAAGAATTGAACATTCAATATCTACTGCTCTCCTAGTCACTTTTTTTTTAAAGATGACCAGTAAGGGGATCTTAACCCTTGACTTGGTGTTGTCAGCACCACGCTCACCCAGTGAGCTAACTGGCCATCCCTATATGGGATCCGAACCCGTGGCCTTGGTGTTATCAGCACCACTCTCCCGAGTGAGCCACGGGCCGTCCCATCTCCTAATCACTCTTATTTCAACCCTTTACAATAATTATTTCAGCACTGAGAGTACTGGAAACCTAAGCTGGTTCAGAATGTCAGTTATTGCCTTAAAGATAATCACATCAAACATCTATTTCAGAAGCCACAAATCACTTACTCTGCACTTTAAACATATCAAATGCTGTAGGCCATTTGCCACTCAAGATGATAGCAGAAATGTCTAAGTGGTTCCAAGATGTGGTTTAAGCAAATATTCTCATTTTGAAAACCCAAAAATCATCTATTCATATTCTCAGCCCTAACTTTAAACATCCTGGCTTCTGATTTCCAGAGTAGGGTTATTTTTCTTAGGACCTGAGGCAAAGTTGGGAAAACCCAAATCCTAGAAAACAATCACTAAGATTCTATTTCAAAGAAACACAAAGCCAATACTAAAATTAATGGCAAAAAAAAAAAAAAAAATGGTGCAGTAGCACCAGGAAAAGAGGCCACATCAGGTCTCACATCACCTTGACCATTCCAGACTCATATTTTATTTGCCTACCTCCCTAATGCTTTACCCTACAACCAGTTCCAGTGTGGCTATAGGGAGTAAGCAGTGGGCTGGGCCTTGATTTGTCTTTGTGTCCTACTTTTAGTAACAAATCACTGAAAGGATTAAAATGGTAATTTTATTTATTTTGACCAAGGTACAGATTCAATATGGTTCTGGGAAACAAACAATGATCAAGACCAAATACATTATACAGCTTCTCCTCCCACTCCTCTACCTGCTGCATCCAACACATACCTCAGACCTTCACTGCTGCTGGGAAGGAACTTACCTGGAAAGGAAAGCTGGACTCAACACCGAGAGTGATATCCTACATCTGGTACATTTCATGATATATTATAACCTGGAATTTCCCCAAGACACGTTTGGACATACCTGACTGTAAGACCCAATCTTGACCATGCCTATAAAATCTAATTACTAGCCCTCACTCACTGCCCCCAAGTTCTACTGCCAAACTGGAGCAGTTCTGGAACTACTGCAAAAGCCTAAATCAAATTAGATCATTGAGTCTCCTTGCAGAACAGAAGGTATGCTAAGTCTTGAGGTAGAGGTATTCGAAATCAGCCCTGGGCATTTCTAATAGCTTTACTTAGACCTTTCATTTTGGTCTTCCTCATGTTCCACAGAGCAAGGAACACTCAACTCCCTTTTCTTTCTTTTTTTTTTTTAAAAAAAAGATGACCGGTAAGTGGATCTTAACCCTTGACTTGGTGTTGTCAGCACCACCCCAGTGAGCAACCGGCCATCCCTATATGGGATCCGAACCTGGGGCCTTGGTGTTATCAGCACCACACTCTCCCGAGTGAGCCACGGGCCAGCCCTCAACTCCCTTTTCTATTACCACTATTCTGGTCTTTGACTTCCACCAAAAGGAATTCATTTGCTGGTGGCTGCAGTCTACCATTGCACTAAGAAAGATCTGCTAAATCATCTGTTGAAAGAACACATATAGTGAAGTCCATTAAAGTCTTTCCCACTGACAGCACTCTGGATGGCTGAAGAGACTATACACCATGGCTGAGGTTACCTCAACAGAGATTCCCAAGGGATATAAGTAGCAAAATAAGCCATAAACAGTGGTTTGCTGCATTAGTAGCACTGTAGATAGAGAAAATTTAATAGCCCCGCTATTTTTCTCAAGTTTCTTGAGGATACAAACTACTTACAATTCAACTTCAGCTATAAGGGTATTTTTTTCCCTTTTAACAACAAAAAAATAGCATATGGCCTTTTGCCAGCATTCAATCATTAGCTATAATTATCTCCTCTTTTACCTCTTTAGAGAGAATTCTGGTCCAGGCATGACAGAAGACACAAATCAAACTGAGGTCTGTTGCCTATTCCACTTACTTAGTTGTCACTGATCTTTGTATGTTCAACTTTTAAACGCAAACATAATCCACGTTTTCCTTCCCTTAAATGTATACACTAGCTAATAAAAAAACACTTTAACCTATTTACAGGACAGAAGTACCTGCAAGCCAACACTGCTATTTTAGCAACATCCTGTTTCTGTCTAAATGGCAGTACCTGTGCAATTAAATAAATACATATAGTAAAAAGCAGAAATAAAATGTACTTATAGTCCTAAGACAAAAAGCTTAAACTATAATTGAAAGAAATATGGACACCATCAGGCATGGCCAAAATAATATACTTAACAACCTTCATAAGAATAAATGTACAGTTGTGAAGGAAAAAAAAAAGTTTAAAAAAAGATTATAAAGGCTAGAAATATGTCAAAGAATGTGTGAGAACATATTAAGGCTTTAATGAAAAACAGCTTTAGCTCATGGAAACAACCCATCTCAAAACAAACAAGCCCATTCTAAACTTCAGGCCCATTTCTACACATTTATGATTGAAAGTAAGGGAATATTTGAACAGGACAGGTAAAAGTCACTGTTTAAACAAAGTTAAGAGTCAAATGGTACATTTTAATTATTTACCAAAATCCACCACCCACCATCCATCACATTTTCTTACATTTGTAGTTGGGAGACAGAGCAGTGGATTTTTAACTCTAGATGTAAATTAAAATCACTTAGGAAACTTAAAAATATCTATACCAGAGCCCTCTTCCAAACAACTTAAATCAGAATCTCTGTAGGCATCAAGGCTGAGAAAGACAGAAATAACTACCCTTTTCCTACTAAGTCTTCCTGAAAAATAATCTAATACTGACATGCTATACTTCCATCTAAAACACACCTTCTACAACCAACCAAAAAGTTAAATATGCAGCCAAAAAAAGGTTAAAAAATCATGTTTGCTTAGGATATTCAACCCAAGAAACAAGCATAATTTTACAAATTCATTTATTTATTTTTATTTTTATTTTTTTCTAAAAGTTGACCGGTAAGGGGATCTTAACCCTTGATTTGGTGTTGTTAGCACCACGCTCACCCAGTGAGCTAACCGGCCATCCCTATATGGGATCCAAACCCGTGGCCTTGGTGTTATCAGCACCACACTCTCCTGAGTGAGCCACGGGCCGGCCCATACAAATTCATTTTAATCCTTACAAAATAAAGTTCCAAAGCAAACTTCTGTAATCCCTCAGTATAGAGTAATGAGAATACTCATTCTTATTTGACAAGCCTTTGTTCTTAGAAAAAGAAGCTTTTAAAGTTTATTATGAAAGTCCTATTCTGTTACTAATTGAGAAATCAACAATATCACCGAACTTAGTGATTCCCATCCAACTATAATTGTATATTTTTACAAGAAATTACCGTACTTACCAACACATTTTCTTTACCCGTTTCATTACCTAACACTTTCCAGTTTATATGGCCAAAGCCTAGTCATTCACTTTAATTAGACAATTACTTTAAACCCTAGTAATCATTCTAAAATGAAGCTATTCTTACCATAAGTACCATTCTGCTAACCACAAAATTTAGAGAATTTATATCTGGATGACAGCACGACGTGTTAATTACAGGATATGCATTCCTTTAGAGTCCATTCTGATGTCACAGAACCTAAACACAGTTGCTTGGTGTCTAGATCACTTGGGCGTTGGATTAAAACTACTGCACATAGGTAAGTTACTTATTTAGTGAGAAATGGCATAAAGTAACAAAGGAAAAAAATGTATTTCATGTGAAAGCAGAAAAGATTAAAATGAAATGGAGACGTAGAAAAACTAAGGGCTTTTTGCTTTGGACAATTAACTCCGCAAGCCACCAAAAAAGCTATAAATTAGATCAGAGAAGAGATAAAAAGTGGACCATTCAAGAAAATTTACTCAAATTATATATGCATATTAAGATTTTTTGTGTATTTTCCTCAAGCATCTTAGAAAAGGGAAATGCTATTAATTTCCCTTTTGGTTCCAAATTCAACAAAGGACAAAACAAAGAAACATTTATTTACTATACTCACGCAAATAATGATTAAATATCCTCAAGTTTACCCTGGTAGCTTAAGATATCACATACTAGTTCCCACAGAACTGTTTTTAACTTCTAATCCTATTCAAAGAATAGAAGGGGGTAAAACTCATTAAATATTGAGCACTGCCGCTTCAATTGCCACTTCTGTCTTTGGGTGAACGTACATAATATTAAACCATGATTCAATAATAGTTTTCTATTTGGTTTCACTAGCATCACTTCAAAACTTAACCCAGGCTAATGCTTTAACAGGTTTCTTATCTGACACAAATTTAACTTTAACTAAAAGATCATATAACTTGACAAGTAATGTACAAATATTTAAGAACTTACTAATATGTTAATCATTTGAAAGAGTCCATGTAATATACATAGCAATATTTATAATCAGAAACTGCCCTGATATAAGTAGACACATCACTTTAAGTTCTACCTGAAAACATGCTGTTTTATTAAAACAAAACCCCAAAAATTTAAATCTCAAATTATATGGTTTTACAAATTAGTTCTTACCGAAACAGCACATTTCCTTTCTTACAGACAATATGCAGGAAGAAGAACCCACAAAAAGCATACCAGCAATCTGACAAATCATACAATATAGAATACAAATAAATCCTGAAGTTAATCTGAAGAATGTCAAAGAGTTACCAGAGAGATAATGTAGTGGCCTTGATTTTTATTTTTCTTTTCCTAGATTTCTACAAATTCTAAAATTTATCAATTCATTTGTCTTTTTTTAATAAACAGCACCAGTCTTGCCCATTGATACAATTAAAATTTGACTTTCTCAGTTCTTAGTTCACAAGTTTATTATGAAAAACACTGCAGTGCTCTTGTGCAGTAACATCGTCTTACAGAAGGGGAGGGAAACAGTTCTGTTCAAAACAATTCACCAGGTCTGACAATAACAAACAACATGGGGCTTATATTTGAGAAGGGAATAAACTGAGTGCAGACAACTCATACAATTAAATTAAACGGTATCCCTGAAAATAAACAAAACAATTTCAAAACTCACAAGTAGAGGGGAGGCCTTGGTACTTATTTTAAAAATGTTCATTAAGCTCCAATGATTGTTTGCTGCTATCCTTATCTAGTCATGCTGAGTAAAGCTATATCTAAATGGAAGTTAAATTGTATTCACGAGGTGTTAATGTTTACATCTTATTATCTGCAGTCTCTCAGAGAAAGCAAAAGTAACTACAAATAGCGCTATGCCAGAAACTGGTTTCTTGACCAACAATGTCGCTTCAGCATGCAATGAACTGGTTCATTCTAAAGTGGTCACGGCTGTTGATGACAAGAGGCTTTGTATTTTTATATGGCACATCTTTTGGTCCACGTGAAAACAAGTTTTTTGAATGTTAACTATTTTCTGACACTTTGGAGTTACTGTTGCTCTTCCCATTTCCATTAGGTCAATATATGGTTCATGGCAATACTGTACAAGTTTAAAATTTCATTACAGGAAGTAGTCTGGGGTACGACGAGTAACGTGTGGTTCGCCTCTACGAGGTGCTGGGTCAAACTGCAAGCTGAAAAACAAGACATTTGTTGTTTATGTTCCAAGACATGCCTGTATTAACAATCAAATCATTAACATTAGTCTTTCAAACTTTATAATTTTTTTCTATCCAATTTCAGCTTGCTTTAATGTAACAGAACCCTAATCATAGCTGAATCATGCATTTAATAAGGATCTTCTAATTGCACTCCCCTCAAGAGCCAAGGCAGGGCCAGCCCGTGGCTCACTCGGGAGAGTGTAGTGCTGATAACACCAAGGCCACAGGTTCGGATCCCATATAGGGATGGCTGGTTAGCTCATTGGGTGAGCGTGGTGCTGACAACACCAAGTCAAGGGTTAAGATCCCCTTACCGGTCATCTTTAAAAAAAAAAAAAAGAGCCAAGGCAACTTCAGCCAGACAGGCTACGTTTTCATATACCAGGGTTCCTTCTAAGGTCATTTGAAAAGACGGTTCTACTAAATAAGTAAATTTTAAAGAGCCTAATGTACTGTATCTGTAATTTCATCCTCAGGATATATTTTAATAACTCTATTATAAAAACATGGATTTAAAAGTGAAAAACTGAGGGCCAGCCCATGGCTCATTTGGGAGAGTGTGGTGCTGACAACACCAAGGCCACGGGTTCGGATTCCTATATAGGGATGGCCGGTTAGCTCACTTGGGAGAGTTTGGTACTGACAACACCAAGTCAAGGGTTAAGATCCCCGTACCGGTAATCTTTCTTTTAAAAAAAAAAAAAAGTGAAAAACTGGGCTGATTGACTAGCTCACTCAGCTAGAGGGTGGTGCTGACAATACCAAGGTTAAGGGTTCGGATCCTCATATACCAGCCAGCCGCCAAAAAAACATATTAGGACTTATATATATTAGTAGTTTCTGTTGATGTGTTTCAATATAACATAGGTCCATTTCAAAGAGAACTTAAAAATCAAGTTAGAATTTGATTCAGCATGAGCTTCTGAACTCAAATCTCCCTTACAAATTATACACTCAGTAATGGCAATTGAATGCTCAGGTGTAAATACTTACAAAGAGTATTTTAGAGTATCATCAAGTTCCATGATTGCAGCTTGGTTACCACAACGATAACAATAGTTTGGAGCACTGAAAATCGTTACTACATTCCGGTCATGGCACCAGTTATATCCCTTCAAGGAAAAGCAAGGAGATATAAATCTACATTACTCCCTTATTTACACAACTAAATATGACTCCACTTAAGAGTGAACAAAGCTCTCTAACAGCCCCCATCCCCATGGCTCCCCCCAGGGATAAGAAATGTGAACGCTTTTTTCCTAGTTATTTAATGATTTTCTGTACTTTGTACAACCTATAAAATACATATATATTTCTTTTTCTCGGAATTACAAAACTAGTTGTTATTATTAAAAAAAAAAAAAAAAAAAAACCCTTAATAAATAGAACCAATCACCACAGAATAAACTGTAAATATATCTGGTCTTCTGTAAGTGCCAGTATCTCATCAGCTTCTTACTGCAATGGCCTTAAACATAATTTTAAGACTATTTATATGGCCATTCCTTGAAGAGGCAGTGGATACATACTCCTGGAGACCAGAACCTTAATAATTTTCTCCTCAGTCACAGGTGAAGGCTCCTAAACTGGTCACTCCCCAGGTACAAATGAGATACACCTCCTAGGAATTCCAGCCTCTCCCCCTCAAAAGCCATTTGAATGCATGAGCTACCTTTGTCACTTTTTGTTGTCTAGTATTGTTCATAAATTTCTGTCCCTATCTTCAGCAAAGTCAGATTTTAGTGATAACAATCACATAGCTGAATTAGTATTAATCTAAACAGAACCCTAATTTTAAAAGTATGCTTATCAATACCCTATGCTAAGAACCTTAGCCTTTAGTTTCTTTTTTCAAATCACCAGTAATCCTACCATCTGAAAGACCACTTAAAACATTTTGGTATATTTCTTCCCAGTCTCTCCTACATACATACACATTAAATATATGAAATAAACAAAATTGGGGTCATAAAATGTTACACCTCCCCCCCAACTCTCTGCATCCTACTTGCCTACCCTTAAATCCCAGGCACTTTCCAATTAAGAATTCTTGGAAAACACGATAATTATGTATTTCATTGTGATCAAGAGCTTGAGATTTTAATTCTAGTGTGCATATACTGAAAGGACTCAGGCTACAATAGCAAACTCATTAGATGGGATTTCTCACTAATATCATTAATTTAAAACTCCCTAATATCTTCTTTCCTGAAGTTTACTGAAAAGCAAATCAAGTTTCAAAGCACAGCACATACCTCCATCACAAGCTGGTGAGCTCTAGACACCAACGTGAGGCCATTGGCGTGATTAAATGTCTCAGAAATATCTTGCCCAAAGGTGTAGCCAGCTCCTCGAGGAGATATACCCCAACCACCACGGTCATCTGGATCCGACCACAGCAAGTCACACATTGGACCCTAAAAGGCAGGTCCAAGTTACAAACTGCCTTTTACAAAAATGGGTAACAGATGATTTGAGTAGTTCAACAGAAGCAGCACTTTAAGTCACACTTTTTGAATGATGTTTGCTGAAAATGGTTAATATATTTTACAGTTAAAGTCAACTATCTACATCAAATAAGATAGTCTTTATGAAGCATACATCAATGGGTCTCAATAGAAACATGCCCTAACTAACTAATCTGCCTATGGTAGGCAAATTTCACTTTTAAGTAGTATAGGCTAGTGGTTAAGGCAGTCCTAATAAGCCCAGTTCCACAGCTGTTGTGATCTCAGCAGGTTTCTTAATGTCAACTTCTTCTGAACAATGAGGTTGACAAAAGAGCTCATACCTCATGGGGTTGTTTTAAAAATTAAATGAGAAAATACATCTAAGGAACTAAGGTACAATTAAATTTCTCCTTTCCATAAAAAGTGTTCTAAAAAGAAAAAATTTTTATTATCAAATAAAAGGCATACCTCATGGGGAACTTCTTGTAGGCGATCAAGTGCTCTGATGTGATCCAGTGTATCTATGGATGGTGAGAGACCACCATGTAGACAGAAGATCTGAAAAGAGTGGTTTAAAATTGTTAACCTCACCTAAAAGAAACTTTATTCTGAACTAAGCTGCAGGCAGTAGCCCCCAGCACTTGGTCCCATTGCTGTTTCTGTGCTCTGCCTGAATGGGGCTTGACTATACAGGGGCCATCTTTGCTCCAGCCCACTCTAAACTATTTACACTCACTCTCTTCCTCATAAACCATCGGTACTCCGCCTCAATCAGCTCCTTCAAGAAAATGTTTCCCTGATCTTACCCCTAACTCCTGCCAGAGACTAGTATCTTCATACTCACAGAATTTCCTTGCTAGTTCTTCTGTGTACACCTCTACCCAGACTCGTAAATAGCTCATTACACATCTCCCAGACTTGTCCAGAAACAAGCCTGAAAGTATGGATGGGCTACATCTTCCATCACTACAATCCCACCATACAGTGAGACTGTTCAGTGCCTGATACAAAGAAGGCACTATTTTAAAAAAGTCTGAATGAATGCTATCAGCATCTACCAAAAAACATCCCAAAAGGGATGTGAGGTGAAAAAAATCACTGGCATCTTAAACATTAAGCAGAGTCTTCACCAAGGTCAAGGTTTCAGATCCCCGTATCCAACAAACTGCCAAAAAAAAAAAAAGCAAGAAAGCAGATTCTCGAAAATAATCAGCAGTATGATTTCTAAGACCCACATACCTGCCCATCCACCAAGGCAGTGAGAGGAAGATAGTCAAAAAGATCTGTAAAATATTTCCAAACATTTGCATTTCCATATTTTCTTAAACACTCATCATAGAAACCATAAACTTGTGTGATCTGTCTGCTCTCATGATTCCCTCGAAGAATGGTGATGCGTTCACGGTAACGAACCTAAAACAACAAAAGAGAAAACATAAAGAGCTAGCTCTTTCAAAAATCAAATAATAGTTCAGGAAATTTTCTGTAGGGAAATCCAGAGTTCCAATTTTCTTGAAAAAACATCACACACTCCCACATCACACAAAATTGAAACCACAGCTTTACTTTTAAATGCCCATGGGGTGTCTGCCAACCCCATTTCAACTAAAATCAAACTCCCTCTACCAACTTTATACCAAGAATAATCGTGATATACAGAACTCCATAAATCAATTTGGTTCTTAGAAATTTTCCATTACCCCAAAAAGATCCCTCATGCCCGTATGCAGTCACTCTCCACTTCCACTCCCAGCAACCACTGATCTACTCTCTCTTGAGATTGCCTTTTCTAAAAATTTCATATAAACAGAATAATACAAAATGTAGTCTTTTGTGTCTTTTTGTGTTAAATATCACTTAGAATATTTTTCAGACTCATCCATGTTGTAGCAAGGATCAGTGGTTTGTTCCTTTTTATAACGGCACTGTATTTCATTGTATTGTTAAACCACATTTTATTTCTCTAATCACCTGTAGGATGAACTGGTGACTGTTTCCAGTTTATTTGGCTCTTAATATTGTTGCTATGATCATCTGCGTGGACGTTTCTATGTGAACCTGCTTTCATTTCTCTTGGGCAGACTTCTACATACTATACGTGTTTCACTTTTTTGAGAAACTGTCAAACTGTTTTCAAAGTGGCTGGGCCATCTTACGTCCCCACCAGCAATGCATGAGGATTCTTATCTTTACGATTCTAATCTCTCCGCTTACTCACCAACACTTGGCATCATTACCTTATTGATTTCAGTGATTCAAATGGGTGTGAAGTGGTATCTCACTGGACTTTAATTTGCATTTCGCTGATGACTAATGATGTTGACCATCTTTTCATGTGCTTATTGACCATTGATTCATCTTCTTGTGTGAAATATCTATTCAAATATTTTGCCCATTTTAAAATTATGTCTTGTTGCAGTGTTGCAAAGGTTTTTTATTTTAAAAATTGAATACAAATACTTTTTTCTTAGTGATGGCTTTTGAAGAACAAAAAATCAATTTTGATGAAGTCCAATTTTTCAATTTTTTAATGGATCATGCTTTTGTTATCATATTGAAGAAATCTTTTCCTAACCCAAGATCACAAAGATTTTCTCCTATGTTATTTTCTATAAGTTTTACAGTTTTAGCTCTTATACTTAGGGCTATGATCCATTTTGATCCATTTGTTCCAGCACCATTTGCAGAAAGGACCATCCTTTCCCCCAGTATTTGTTTGCTATGGCTGCCATAACGAAGTACCACAGAGTGGGCAGCTTTAAACAACAGAAATTTATTTCCTCAGTCCTGGAGTCACAAGTCCAAGATCAAAGTGTCAGGAGAGTTGGTTTCTTCTGATGGCTTCTCTCCTTTATTTATAGATGGCCATCTTCTCCATGTGTCTTATCTTCTTCTCTATTTGTGTCCTAATCTCCTCTTCTTAGGACACCACTCATTGAATTAGGGCCCACCCATATGACTTTAAATAAAGGCCCTAGATCCAAATACAGTCAAACTCTGAGGTACTAGGGATTAGAGCTTCAACATATGAATTTGGGGGACAAAATTCAGTCTGCTACACCCCCTGCATGAATTCTTACAGGCAGGGCATTTATTCCTCTGCTGAGCACTGGAATTCATCCTGGGCTTTAAGCACAAGTTAGCTTGCAAGCTGCCTTCATAGTACCTAGTCTCAGCAGAAACCTTCCACCATCTAATCCAATTTCATTTTACAGATGCAGAACACAATGACATCCAAAAATGCATCACAGTACTTTATACAACTCAGATTATTAATTGCCTAAAATTCAGCTCTTGCTGAAACCACATCTCACTACTTCTCTACTATTAGAAAAGTCTGTTGCAGTCAGTTTATTGTTCTGAATATTCTTTAATAAAAATGATCGGCCTAGGAAAAGCAAAAGAAAAAAAAAACAAAAAAACTTCTCCCCAATAGGTAAAGTCAAACAATTTCTTTCAAGCAAAAGGCAGAAGCCTACCACCCTACAAGTTATTTTGTACTTCACCTCTAAATCTTCATCTGTACATTTCACAAAGCTATAAACTGGTTTACATATAATTTTGCAACTTGCTTTCTTCAATTATAATTTCTACTGTTCTAGATTATGTCATGTTTAATGGCTGCAAACTAGTCCACTGAGATAAACTGTAATTTAGATATTTACTCACTGTTGAATATTTAGCTCAATTTTTTTTCTTTTTCTGACATTATAGACAATGCTGTAATTTACGTTTTCACATAAATAACATTTTCCTCTTGAATTTTTTCCTTAGTAAAATTCTAAGATTACTATGTCAGAAAATATAAACATTCCAATATTTGACATTTTTATACACCTTTATACTTCAAAAGTACCTAGAAATGTAATTATATTACCTCTCCATACCCCAGTTTACTGAACTAAAATTTCTACCTGACCAGCTTTCTAATATTTGTCAAAAATCTTACTGAGGCAGTCTCTTCCCTTTGTTTTTATCTATACCATCCTTTTACTCAGAATGCAAACAGCTCCTATGATTTATAAGTCCAAAACCTACTTATTTGTATTCCTAATTTGGTAGAAAAAATCACAAATCACTGGGGAAAAAAGAACATTCAAGAGGGCTGTCTTACCCAGTTCAAAATGCCCAAACACAAAACTGAAATTACCTTAAGAGCTACAAGCAGTGTAACTGTTTCAACTGAATAATATCCTCTGTCAACATAATCGCCCATAAACAAGTAATTTGTATCTGGTGATTTGCCACCAATTCTAAACAGTTCCATGAGATCATGAAATTGCCCGTGCACATCTCCACAGACAGTGACTGGACATCGAACCTCTTGCACGTTGGATTCTTTTGTCAGGATTTCTTTAGCCTAAAGATGCAGAAAAAATAAAGCAATTCATTTGGCATTAAAACAACATTAACAAAGATATGTTTACTTACACTCAACAGCTTAAGGAGTAGACTCAGCATAAGAAGAAAATGCAGGTATTTATGATCCCATTAAAATAAGAAAAGATACGGCTAGATTCTATCATTGGCTCTCCCACTCCTGATACCTAGAAAAATATGTATTAAGACAAGATGCACAGCCCAGTTCCTATCATCAATCAGGAGTTTTTAAGCCTTTCAAATTGCCATCTAACTAAATGCTAAAGAGATCGTTATTAGCAGCCATACAAGGTCAATGAAAATGGAGCAAGATGGTCAGGCACCTACTTCCTTAGCTTTAGAGTTCTAATTAAAATGCTGTCAACTCCAAGATTCCAGGCCATAGAGGTTTCCTAGTCCTGATTGGCTTTTTAAATTTTTTTCTTTTTTTGGAAGACATTAAAATTTTCTCTGTATTTTGGTGTATTTCTTTATACTATTTATACCAAAAGATAAACTTTTTGTTTTACAATTGGACAATACACATGCTTTTTATGCTGCTTTTAGAAAATTATTTGGCAGCAAATGGATTCCCCTGTATAATCACAAACTCAAACATTACTTTTAAGGGTGTAGTAACATTTCACTCAGTAGAAATCTTATCATTCATTCATTCTATAAACATTTATTGATCGTTTACAATATGCTAGAAACTATAAAATACAATGGGAGATACTCATTTGCTCAACCATCTGAGTGACTACTATATGCAGGCCCTGTGCTAGCCACTAGAGAGATAGTGGTGAACCAGACAGGTCATTCACATTGCAGTGGAGGGGAGAAAGACCACAAACAAATAAACAAGAAAAAAAAGTACAGACTGGTTAAATGCTATGAAGTAAAGGGAGAGAGAAGGTAATTGGGGGAGAACACTTTAAATAACACATCGCAACAAATTATCATAAAGAATTATTGCTAATAAGCCAGTTACTCATTACATTTTGAGTGATAACCAAAGATGACAAGGACTGAGTTTAAAAGTAGTGGTAAACAACCTTAACTACCCATTAAAAATCCCAATGCCAAGGTTCCCCTCCCAAGTACCAATAATTTTTAACCTCCCCCACTATTTCTTGGTTCCTAGGTGCAACCAAGTTTAAGAAACACTATTTTCACGTCTACAAACATTTTGGGGAGCCTATTTCAGAACACTCACCAACCAATGACATCCCAAAAATAACTACTGATTTGATCTAATATTTTACTGAATTTAGAAAAAATTTCCACTGTGTCTCAAAAAGAGATATTAAGAAACTGTTAAGTTCTACTTTATTTTGAAACTTTTCTCTCTAGGGTAATTCCAACCTCCCCTGATTTATTATTACTAAAAACCAGAAGTTCACTAGGCATATTCCACTACTAAGTCTGTCTGGCCTTAGCACTGTGTCTAGTGTTTTCGGCACCTACTACACACTAATGAAAATAGCTGTGAATGAAATGACAGGTCCTACCTTCAAAGAAATTTGCAAAAGTTATTCAGAAGTGTTTTTTTCCCTCTTTTTCCTGTTTTATTCAGAAGTTTTAAAAGGATGATGACTGACGTAAGAAAACATATGGTCACATACCGTGTAAATCTTGCTATGATGTAATTTTCACATTTAATTACACAAGAAGTTAAACTTCAAAGTACATCTCTGGATACATGCTTACCTGAAAGGCTGTTTTCTACATGAATGATAAATCTAGTCAAAATTTCTGTTCAAATCGTGAAAGGAAAAGTAAGCCTATATGCTATTTGTTTCTTTTATTTCAATTTAGGAAAATCACAATAAGCACTTATCTGTTTTTAAAACTATACAAGTTATACACAGTGATGCATTCTTTTAAAAATTTTTGGCACAGATAAAAAGTTGCCTTTGACTACTCTTCACAATCCCACTCCCCTTGGGTGAAGTAACCGATAGCATTTTGATGTATATCTCTTCAAAACTGTTTTCACAAATTTTACATATATATTTTATGCGTATGGAAACATAATAGTTTTTCCTCTGCATTTTTAAACAAGCAATATTGTTCAGCAGCCTGCTTCTCTAACAATATATCTTGAAGAATTCATAATGCATACATACAGACCTGGTTAATTTCCCCTAGCGGATGCAGCGTATTCCCTGACAGGTTACAATTGAGGGTGAGTGTGTGAGTGTGTGAGTGTGTGAGTGAGTGTGTGCGTGTGCGTGTGAGAGTGAGTGTGAGTGTAAGAGTGAGTGAGTGTGTGTGTGTGTGTGTGTGTGTGTAAAAATACAGCAATATATATCCTAGTACATTTGCTCCCCTGTATACGTATGCAGGCACATTTGCTCCCCTGTATACATATGCAGGCACATTTCCTAAGAGAAGACACTATGAAGTGGACTTACTAGTATCTGGTAATTTGCATTTTTAAATGTTGACACTACCAAATTGTCCTTCAAAATGGAAAGGACACAATGACAAGTCAAAAAATTTTAATTTTGAATCTGGGAAAACCACCCAAAGCTCTTTCTTCTCTTCCTACCAAAGTTCACAGACCAGGAGAAAAATTATAACTAAATCCTGGAGAAAGTAGTGGTATATACAAGATGCAATCATCAAGACAGTTGGTGAGTATTTTAACAAAACTGCAAGCTTACTAAGAATCAATTTTAAATATGCTTTTTTGGGTTTTTGTCTCATCAATCATCAGTGTCAAAGGTGGCTATACAATAGTCCCCACTCCCCTATACACAGTTCCAGCCATCCACAATGAACTTGACCCCAAAATAGGTGAGTACTCACAGTACGATATTTTCAGAGACCACATTCACATAACTTTTAAGTGTAGTAATAATTTTTCTATTTTATCATTATTCTTAATCTCTTATTGCATAATCTCTTACTATGTCTAACTTATAAATTAAATTTTATCATAGGGCTGGCCCCATGGCTCCCTCGGGAGAGTGCAGCGCTGAAAGCGCTGAGGCCGCGGGTTCGGATCCTATATTGGGATGGCCGGTGTGCTCACTGGCTGAGTGTGGTACGGACGACACCGAGCCAAGGGTTGCGATCCCCTTACCGGTCACAAAAAAAAAAAAAAAAAAAAATCATAGTTACATATATACATATATATAGGGGGAAAAAAAAAACAGTGTATGTATTGTGTATATATGTGGTTCAGTACCATCCACAGTTTCAGAAATCCACTGGGGGTCTTGTAACATATTCCCCTCAGATAAGGGAGTACTACTGTACAATCTCAACTCTTTTGTTCAATACTCAAAATAAGTGGCAGGTCCAGACTTCCAAAGTAATTTAATTAACAGAGATTTTAAAAAAATTTAATAAGCACCTTTTCGTTCTCTGGCATTTTGACTCCTATAAGTTAAAGCCTCATGTCACCTAACTATGCACCGAAGTATAAACAAAACCAACACACACACCAAACTTTTTTTTTGCTTCCCCCAAAACATTTTTTCCAGGTCTTGAAATTTCTCAGCTAATATAATTTCCATTTGAAAAAAAAACTGAGATAAAGTTTTAAAGTTACTGTGATTGATTCTGATTTTTTACAAACCTGAAATTCCAGTACAGACTGGAATAAATTCAAGCAGAAAAAAAAAAAAAAAATTCAATATGAACTTCCTAGAACAAGGTCCATTCTATTATCAAAAGTTACGACGAATAACCATGGCAAGTAAAAATTTTATACCGCCCTAGAATCCAATTTGGAGATTCACCAATAGGAAAACAATCTGTGGGGATATTACCTTATTATCAATGTATTCTCAGCATTCTGGGTTGAGTCAGAAATCTCAGAACTTTATTTTCAACCTACTATGAAATACAGTCATACGCTGCATAACATTTCAGTCAACAACAGACTGAATATACAACGGTGATCCCGTAAGATTATAATACCATATTTTTAACGTAACTTTTCTATGTTTAGATAAACAAAATCTTACCACTGTGTTACAACTGCCTTCAGTATTCCATACAATATGTTATACAGGTTTGTAGCCTAGGAGCAATAGGCTATATACCATGCAGCCTGGATCTATAGAAGGCTATATCATCTAGGTCTGTGTGAGTACACTCAAGTACGCTCTATGATGTTTGCACAATGACAAAATTGCTTAATGATGCATTTCTTCAGAACGTATCCCCTTAATTAAGTGATACATGACTGTAATCAGCTATAAGGTAAATGACCAGTAGATCTGTTTGACATTCTTGAACATAGGTCATCCTAATCACCATAGTAAAATGAAATTACAAATAAAGCAGGCTTAAACTAGACTTCATAAATCATCTATGCCAAGATTATTCAAAGCAGAAAATTAAAAGAAAAAAAACTATGAACAGACCCACCAACCACATATTTATAATTTCCTTAAGAGCATACAATAACTACACTGTCTAACTTATATTGTAGAAAAAATCTACACAATACATTTTTGCATTTCTATATTTAACCAAGGAAAGCTTTAAAAGCACAAAATGATTACAACCATGTCAAAATTCTTTGTATAAAAGAAGACTGAAAAAATATAAAATATTAAGAGATTTTGTTTAGTTCAGTGGTGAAACTCTAAGATATGGCTTCCTTATTCCTACCAACAAAAGTACTCTCATTTTTTTGTATTACCTTTCAGTTTTTATCCACATGGATACATTATTTATTATCGGTCAACGTCTCATTTTGCATCCTCAAGTTTCATATTGACTAACTGAAGTCCCCATAACATTATAGTGACAGTTTAAAACTAGTGTATAACGTCCTCATGAACAGATCTATACATGTATTATTGTTTTTAATTATGGGATTACAGAGCAATATAGTATGAATATTTTTGAAAGCTTCCTATGTACTACAAAACTGGATTATGCCAACTTGTAACGCAATAATAAATGAAAGAATGTACCCATTCTCAGTTATTTCAGATACAAAATGTTATCTCACTAACTGGCATTTTTCACTTCTGAGTTCAATTCAAACTTTTTATTCCATGTTTACTTACTTTCACAGTTATTGCTCCTTCAATACAAATTGTTTGCGCATGTTCTCTGAGCCTCTAATCAGAGTTAAATGTTCTTATGTATTTGTATAAATTATGGTCTAATCTGTTTTAATGAACTTTTTGATATTTTATTTCTCTTATTTTTAAATAGTCAAAAATTTCCTATGTCCATTTTTGTTTTGTAATTTTTCTCCTACAATTGTGAAAAAGAAAAAAGCTATCACCTTGACATTTTCTAATAGTTCTTCTATTTTAAATGTATACTTTAATCCTAAAATTACATGACAACTACTCAAGCTTCTTTTTATATCAGTGCCTTAAAACTGAATACAATTTAAAAATGTGACATTAAGTAACTTTTTAAAATGCTTAATAATGACCTTGAAGTATTTTGGAATACTGTATCACCAAAGAGTCACTGAATTGGGATCTAGAGTTTTAGAAGTATTTTTTCTGATTCTTTAAAAATTGATATTTAATATATAGTAACTCCTAACTGGACTGTCTTATCCATCCCTTCACCAATGAGTACAGAATAACATGTCCTGAACAAGTGCTTTCTCACAGAAAAGATGAGATTGAGGTAATAACTCATCCTTCAAGCCTTCAGGACTTGGGTACCCCAACCAAATCAGACCATGCCATTCAACAACAAGGCCATCTGAAAGCAGAAAATAGCAGAGCACTCTTGCCACTACATTCTAGGGAAAATGTCCAAGTGCAATTTTTAAACTAACTTAACCAGGATCTCCAGCAATATTTTTCTTAGTCTCAAAAACATTTAATCACATCGCAGTACCAATTCTGGCATTAAGGTATACCAAGAAATAATTTGTTTCAAACACTGGCTCAATCATCGAGGTTAATATTCATTTTTGGTGTTAGCTACTTGAAAGGGATCATGATGTATGTAACTAGAAGCATTTTCTTAAAGGTATTAAAAGGGATTTCCCACAAAAGAAGAAAGTATTCCTACAAAAGCAATTACTGCACAAATAAAACACAGAAGAACCCAAGGTCTATATTGAGGAAAATATGTTCAAGTTCATCAGATGATCAATAATCTGTGCTTACCTAAAGAAATATATTTTTTAATATCATAAATTTTACCCTTGCTAAGAAAAAATCATTATAAGAAATAACTAAATAGCAATCCTTTTAAGGAAGAAGCTAATGCTGGTCTTACTGTGTCTTCTCTGTGGGATGGAAACTCAAAACCAGACACATATTACCTCTTTAAAATATTAGTATTACTAATAGTATTACTTGACAAAGGAATCTCCATTTTTGAAAGCCATTTTACTATTAAAAATCTGCAGATTATTAATTCTAATTTTCACCAGATCTGTAGTTCAAGTAATTTAAAATTTCGTATCCTTACCACACAGCTGAATACCTCTACCAATATAGCCAAAAAGACACGGAGAAGCAAAGGTGAAAAAATATAACTAACTTTTGAAGTCTACTTATTAGTTTAAGTATAACTGAAGTAATTTGAAAACTTTTTTAAAAAGTGAAATAAAATTTGTAGGTAAGAATAACTTTTTTTTTTAGGGCTGGCTGGCTAGCTCAGTTGGCTAGAGTGGTGTTGTAAAAACAAGGTCAAGGATTCCAATTCCCGCACTGGCCAGCCACCAAAAAAACAATTTTTCAATATCATAAGAGAATTTCATTTGGCTTCATACTCTTTTTATGTAAGATAAAAGTTAGGTTTCTTTGAGATGTCATTTTCATAACTACACAAAAAAATATTAAAGTTTGTGATAAATTAGTACATAAGGTTAGATTTGGGGGTCAGGGGCTGTTACATAGGTGGGACATATCACCACCCCTGGAAACAAATGAGCCTTGAGTTATTACCTTCAACTATCAAACTTTTCTTCATACTACTTACCTTTTATTAATTACACTGAACAGATGCGTCTAGTATTTTATGAAACTATTCAGTATTCTTTGGTTAAAATCTGTATGATTATATTTTGTAATTCTCCATGTAATATTCCAGGAACTAGTATTGTCTAATTGGCTTTAAGGCCTAGGGTCTAACTGAATGAAAAATGTTGGGAATGAGGATTAATTCTAAAATTGTATTAAAAGAAAATGCAGAATTTGTTGTTTTTCCATCTGTTTGTGTTGTATAATACCTTTCTGCCTCTGACCAAAAGGAACAACCATTTTCTTTAAAACCACAGGTCTCAAGTTCAACAGACTGACCTCAATCTTTACCAACCAATCTACATATGTGCATGAATTAAGCATTCCCAATAATTCTTGCATAGGAAAAACAATAATCAATCTACCAAACAACTGAGACATGTTGCTGTATACATAGTTGTTTAAAAATTCTCACCACAACAATCCACCATGAATAAGATTCAATCACTTGGGTCTCAGTTTCCTCCCTCATTTGTAAAAAGTGATTTAACCTAGATGGTATGGTCTTTAAGGTTCTTTCCATCATAAAATTTTATCCACACTTAAACCTCTTTTATTAACTCAAAGCCACCCAACAGAAATAGACAGTTGGCATTAACTGCTTGTTTACAGATGATGGGTGGCAGAGAAATAAAAGTTACTTGATCACCACTAGCATAAACATTCTAAAATATATCCCATATCTAGAGTTAATTACAATGTCAATCTCCTGACTAATCTGAAACCCTACTATTAATTAGAGCAAAAAGCAAACTAATAAATCCCTATGCACTAAAATAATGCTATTTAGACAAAGCAAAATAGTTAAAATAGTGGATATAATGGGGCCTTAATAAATAATGGTTGAAAGAATTCCAAAACCAAATGTGTACCATCACACAGTAAATAGCCTCACCGACACTCCATAATCTTTGTGAACTACATACACTTTGCATGTCTTTAGCCAGGAATAGGAATTCTATCTACTGTCTCCCAGGGGCAGTATAGAACAAAGGTCTGCAATCTTCTTTCAGCCCCAACACAAGAAGGGTAAAAATTCCCATCTGTAGTAGTACCTAAATGACTAAGGCAAAGGTGGGGACAGGGAATGCAAGAGCAACTGGCCAGCTGGTCATGTATAGTTTAGAAAACACCCAGACTGAGATATACATACATCCGTCACTGCCTTGTTCACCCATTCCAAACCATAATCCACGATATCAATACATAATTAGGCAATAAGTTTGCACTGTGAAGAAATTATGCCGTTAATCCTAGATTGTTCTCTGCTGTTCTTTCAGACCCCATCTTGCAGCCATTTATTGGCAGCTAGAGACCTCTTCCTTCTTTTTTTTTTTTTTTTAAAGATGACCGGTAAGGGGATCTTAACCCGACTTGGTGTTGTCAGCACCACGCTCACCCAATGAGCTAACCGGCCATCCCTATATGGGATCCAAACCCATGGCCTTGGTGTTCTCAGCACCACACTCTCCTGAGTGAGCCAGGTGCCGGCCCAAGGGACCTCTCCCTTCTTCAGCTTATTCTACTACTGGAAGAAAAGCTATTTAAAACAAACAAAAATCTTCTCCCTTCCTATTCTAGTCCCATTCAGATCTTGCCTTTGTATGAAGAGTGCCAGCTGAGGGCTTTTTCAGACAAGCATAGTAATGAAAAATGAGTAAAAGAAAAAAAGCGGAAATAAGAGAAATGGGTCCATGTAGAAAACAAAGAGTAAATGAAGTATTTCCTTGTCACACTTAACTTTGCCTGTCTCTCCTCACACCCTCCAAAAAGACTCCAACACCAGCTTATCTCCTCCAAACTAAACAACGGATACCTCACAGGTAACTCGAACAAACTTGACTTACAATGAGATAGGGAAAATATTTGCTGTCATAAATACTTATGGTAACAGTATTTATGGGTAAAACACCAGATTGGTGACACAAATGTTACTCCATATACTCCTCCAGGGTCCATCATTCTTTCTATAGCACAAGTTTCACCTTAGCCCTACTGCCAATTTTTGAAGACACAGAACTTTTTATGTATTTTTTGGTGGCTGGCCAGTATGGGGATCCAAACTCTTGACCTTGGTGTTATAAAAACACTGTGCTCTAACCAACTGAGCTAACTGGCCAGCCCAAGAACAGAACTCTTGACCCTGGATGGAGAAAACAGAGAGGGTTGGGGGACCTATGTATCTGAATAGTAGCACTGTTCACCTTTTCTGTGTTTCTTCATTAAGTCAATCCAAAACCAACTGCATTACTACCTCATGACTAAGATCATGAAACAGACAGTCTGTGGAAATTATGAGGATAAAAAGAAAGGCATTTTATAAGCTGCAATGAACAATATAAGTCAATTATACTTTACTGGAATATATTAGTGTTTAGTCTCTGGATCATGATTTGTACTATCTGAGAATACACAGAAAATGATCTGAGGTTTTCATCTCACCAATCTTATTTGAGGGGCAAATGCAGTTAGCCACATCCAAAACTGAATTATTTCCAGGACAAAGTGAGACAATAGTATATGACATGAATAGGAAGCTTTCAAGCAATGAGAATAAGAATAATGCTTCATTTTACAGAATTGTTGATTCCACAGTTCAGTTTGGCCCCAACTCCCCTGCATCTTTTATTATTAACACTATTTCAGAAAAGAGAAGGGGATCTGCAAGGTAACACTAGAACATTCGGCTTAGAATCCATAGGCCTAGGCAATCTCAATTTTAGTCCCTGTTGTCAAGCCACTTTACCTTTCTGAGCCTTTGGTTTACATCTATAAGTGAGAATAATAACTGTCTCATAAACTTTGGGGAGGGGGGCGGCTGTAATAAACATCTTGAGAGAATTATGTATATGAAAGTATGATGAAAATAGTATTGTATAACATGTTTCCCCCATCTGTTTGCTCTCAATATTCAAATTACTTCTATGCAAATAAGCCAGACAGCCTTTTAAATTAAACAAACATATATTCACACAAATATATTACTCACTTCATGAAAGAATTTAATCTTGATCAAATATTTTTCAGCTCATCTAATTAGAAGGAAGAGATCTGCCTTTCTTTTTTTTAATATTCTCTAAGAAGCAAGAGCGGTTCACGTAACAAACGTTAAAACTAAGTGAAGGCTTAATGGCTGCATTTTATTTATAGTGCTTGTACAGCAATGGAAAACAGCATACCTAAGTAAAGAACTCCCTTGAAAAAAAATACTCTGGCTATCAAACGTTTTCCACGTTTGGTAAGACCTGAAAGTACAAAGCCAAAAACCATACCCAAGTTAAACCACTGCTGAAGTCATATAATAAAAGACTTTACCGTAATTAATGCAAAAGCAAGTTGATACTATTTACTTCTTTCAATCTGTAGATGGAAACATACCAGACCAGTTTATACAGATGTACTACTGCAACTGACTATAGATGTGTGCCTAAGACAAAACTGCATTCACTCACCAAATTTTTAAATAATCAACAAATTATGATCACCAAAATGACAAGGCACACACAACCCTGATTTTGACATAAACCTTAATCACATCCTAAAACCATTTTTTAGCAAGTCAATAACATAAAAACCATGTTCACCCATGTTTATAAATACACACTTGGATTCTCTCAATTTTGAACACCTACCACTATTAATTGTTGGTGGGATACCACAACAATGGCCTAAGGATTTTTTAATTACAATGTCCTTTTATGGTATACTTCTATCTTTTCTATTTAACTTTAAAAATTTCATTCAAATAAGGCATCTTCAGGTGGGTAGAAGGAAGGCTTTTATATTATCATTCTTTCTTAATTAAAGAAATTACCAACTACAGGCTGAGTATCCCTTATCCAAAATACTTGTGGACATAAGTGTTTCAGATTTCAGATTTGGGAATATTTGCAGAAGCTGATTGCACATACCTAATCCAAAAATCTGAAATGCTCCTTTGAGCATCATGTCAGCACTAAAAGTTTCAGATTTGCGTGCATTTCGGATTTTGGATTTTCAGATTAAGGATGCTCAACCTGTACTACCAAATAGTTATCTCTACCAAGTATCTTTTCTTTTTCTTTTTTCTGATGGCCAGTACAGGGATCAAACCCTGAACCTTGGCATTATAAGCACCATGCTAACCAGCCAGCCTCCCTTTTTTCTTTCTTTCTTTCTTTTTTTTTTTAAGTATTACTATTATACTAATGAAAAAAATTTTACCCTCAATATTTTCAAAATTACTATTTGGAAAGCAATCACACTAAAGAACACACTAGGCACACCAAGTGCCACTGGCCACACAAATATTAATGAAAAGAAAATTTTTGTTTTACTAGGAAGAGTTGTACGAAAGATATCAAGTCATGCATCCCACATACCTAACAAACTGTCTTCAAATTAATTCAGTTGGGAAGGTTAATATAATTTCAAAAGTTGAAATACAAGTTAAAAACAGTATGAAAGCTGTGTGATGATATCCAAAAAGGATCCATTCCATGGAAACTTTTATATAATACCTAGCTTCAAATATCATTTCCATCTTTCTGGCTCTCAGAACTATATAATCTGGATACACTGAGTGAGCAATGGAAATCTAAGAATAAGCTGATTAACCTCACTACACCTTAGTTTTACAAAGATGTGGAAAACAATGAATACTGGATCCATTAAGCTTCGGCCACCCACCTTAGCATCCAACAGTCTTCTATAGTTTCCAACACAAACCCTTTATTTACTTCCATGGTCCATCTCCTACTCATTTCCATGGGTGTTCAATATGTAAACACAAAATACTAATTTTAATGTACCTGTATAACCTTGGAAGATAAGAAACGTTCAAACATATTTTAGCTCTATTTTATAGACAGGAAAATGAGAACCAAGCAAAGTGGTAGTGCCAAAATCAGTCACAATTACTTACTTAAGGCATAGAAAGAGGACTAGTGTCCAGGTCTAACTGGCAATACAGTGGTCTTCCAATTACATCAAAAGGCTAGTCATGTAGACAACTATTGATTCAAAGTCTTTTATAAACAACTGAACCCTGAAAGTCAATAAAATCATCATTTATAGCACTTAGAAATAAAGACCTGGCAATATACACTAAATAATTTTAAAGGCCCATTTCTAAACCTTAAAAATAAATACCAACCTCACTTGATATGAGAGAATTAAGAGTCAAGAAACAGAAGAATCAATACACTGATATCATGACAATTCAGCTCCAACTAGTAGTTGAGTTCTGTTCAGGTTTGGAATAAATCAATCTAAATTTGACTTACTTAAATTCCAACTGTTCACAGCAGTTTCTGAAAAAGCCTGTCTTGGGAACGTATACATCAAACTCATGAACCTAATTTTCACATCAAACCACAAACGAGTCAGTAAATAGCTTTCCAATAATTCTTTTCACTAATACAAAATGCTAATATGATATTCCACAATTCTATACTCAAATGATATTTGCAAAATTAATTTTGAAAAGGGAAGTTAGAATGTTCATAGTGGAGACTGGCATTTTGTGTACTTTAGAAAACAATTACAATACTCAAAAAGTTCATGGAAAGATTCATATTATCTTTTAAGTCTATTTTTCCACGAACTTTCGTTGGTACTCTCGTATAACACAGCTAATAGCAAACTACTTGTTTCCCCAATCCCTAGGGAAAAACTAAACGGAATTAAGTAATATAAAATGCAAAGATTAGTTCATTAAGTAGACTTCTACTGCCATTTGCAACAACATGGATGGACCTTGAGAGAATTATATTAAGTGAAACAAGTCAGGCACAGAAAGAGAAATACCACATGTTCTCACTTATTGGAGGGAGCTAAAAATTAATATATAAATTCACACACACACATACACACACACACACACACACACACACACACAAACCGGGGGGGGGGGGGAAGAAGATATAACAACCACAATTATTTGAAGTTGATACAACAAGCAAACAGAAAGGACATTGTTGGGGGGGAGGGGGGGAGGGAGAAGGGAGGGAGGTTTTGGTGATGGGGAGCAATAATCAGCTACAATGTATATCGACAAAATAAAATTAAAAAAAATAAAATAAAATAAAAAAATTAAGTAGACTTCGACATTTCATTTTCAACACCTGTGAGATTAATCAAACACTAAACACAATGTCTGGAATACAGTAAAAGCTCAATCGACAGTTAATATCACCACTACTAGTTGCAGCCACAAAAACAAGTAACCTCCAGCAAAGAGCGAGGATACAAAATTTGCCGCTCTTCCAGTTTGCTACTCATTTTAAATATAAATGGCAAAATGCCAAGTGTGTTAAGCTTAGAGAAGGGTTTCACACTACCCACTTTGAGTCAACATACAAATCAGATTAAACTGACACTCAATTTTCAATCCAAAAGTTCCTTATGTACTATGACTCACCAAATTCTCCTTTTCTTCCAACTACGAAAAATATGTTAAACTTCCTTATAACTGCCACCATGACCTTCATAGATATTACGCTAGAAATTTATTCGAAAATTCTCAAAGAACACCTTTTAAAAAGGTCTCTGGAGAAGACCTCTTGATGAGTTCAACACAATCCACGCAGGATGGTTTTAAAGCTGTATGACCTTTAGATCGGTTCTGAGATCTGGCCGACAAGCTTGCCTTTGGGAAATTCTCTGGGCAGCCTTAGACCTATTAGGCCTCAGAAGTGAAAAGCCTCCTACCCATCTGACCGTAGAGACCCAGACCCCATTCCCCGGCCGCAGAACCAAAGCCCTCTTACCCGATCTCACCACCGTCCCCGACTCCCACCCACAGGACCTCGGCTCCCCCTGCCACCCCGCCTGGCGCCGAGGCCGGGAGGCTCTGAAGCGCCGGAGTCTGGTGAACGGCGCCATTTTAGGCGGCGGTAGCGGCGACAACCAATCCCTGTACGGGAGGCAGGGGGCGTCGGGTCGTTCGGGAGCTGCCGCCGGACCGGCCGGGCGCTGGACTGGAGGTTCGGGGGGCCCGGGCCGGCGGCCTCCGCCATGTTGCACCCTCCCGACGGCCGCCTCCTTCTCGGCGGGCTCGGCCCCGCGGAGGCTCCCGCAGTAGAGTGCAGCTCACCTTCTCGCAGAGGCTCTTGACCTGGGACTCGGACAGCTGCTTGCACTCGTTCAGCTGCTCGATCCACTGATCCAGTTCCTTGGTGAACACCTTCTCGTCCATGATGCCACCCGCCCGAACCGGCTGCCGCTCTGCGCTGCTCCCGCGCCGCCGCCCGCACACGGGCCTCACGCACACGAAGCCGCCGGTTCCCGGGGTACTTCTGTGGTCACTGGCGGCTGCCCGGCGCTAGCGCTAACCGGCTCTCTCCGCAGCGCTCGGCGCCGGCCGCTGAGCCTATCCCGCTGGCTCTAGCTCCGGAGCTCGACTCTGTAATGGCGGCCGCCCGGCGTGGTGACGTCACGCTCGCGTCAGGAGGCGGCGGGGAGCGGAGGGGGAAAAGGGCTGAGACATGAGTTGCGCAAGTGCAGAGCACACCCCGTTCAGCCGCACGACCGGCGTCGGGGCGCAAACCAGAGGCCGAAGCGCAGGCGCAGTGTAGCCTGCTGATAACTAAGGGGCCTTAGCTTTTAGGGCGTGGTCTCCCAGAAGGGAGGGGCGGCGGGGCAGAGGGGCAGAACGGAGTCCGAGCAAGCGCAGTGTTCGCAGCGACGATTGGGGCTAACCCCCGAGAACTAGACCTGCGAGGCGCCTGCGCGGACGCGGAGCAGGCGCAGTCTAGGTAGGACGGGTCTGCTGGACTTCTGAAGTTGGTTCCCTTGGGAAGGCAGCCTGGGTGGTACGCCCCTGCCCTTCACCTGGGGACTGGCAGCCCCATCACGGGAACAAGAATTCCGACCGCTTGGCTCCTCCACAGTGCAACGGCGCTGAAATTGCGTGGGAATCCCGCATCTTTTGGAGCAGAAACGGACGCCGACTAGCAGCCTTGTTCAAGTCACCAGCCCCGCCTCTGGGCGCGGCCTGCACCTTGTAATTAGGTCGTTCGTAGGCGGAAGTGGGAGTACCTGCCGGGGAAGTGCCGCGCAGTGCACCTGACTCTGCGGGCGTACACCTGTCCCCGTCCTAGGTGTCTCGTCCGGCTCGATGACGGTGGCGATGAGCCCTGGCGCACTTTCTAGAGGGGACGCCCGAGTGAGATAGACGCACCAATACAGACAGCGTCTGGGTGGTGGTAGAAGCGGCTACCATCCTCGCCTTAAAGAAAGCTTGGATTCCCTGGGGTCGGACCTCAGACTGGTTCTGAATCTCTTTCGAGTTTGCGAAACGTTTTCACATTCCATCGTCCCTGCATTTACAGAAATATTTAGCTCTGTAGAGCGCCAATCATGTGCCAGATCCTATGCCTGGGGGATAGAGGAGTCACCCAAATAGACAAGGGACCTGCCCTGGTGGAGCTTGTATTCTTCCAACAGTAGTGGCTGAAAATGGTTTGGGATAGGCAGAAGCGAGATTATGATGCCCCCAGGATCTGAGAGACATAGAAGTTTCCCAAAGGTCATTTAACCATAAAGGGCAAGGCAAGAGCTGAACCTGGTCGCCTGTCTTCTAGGATCCCTACCCTCAGTCGCAGTCAACCCTGCCTGCCACACCCAAAGGCTCAGCACTAGAGGAGAGCGCTCACTCCGCGGCCCTGAGAGCATCATCCCGACCAACAGACTGAAGAAAGTCTTGGAGGCCCCATCAGCCCATGGAGGGACTGAAAATCCTCCTTCATCCAAGACAACCTGCTTGGTGAGGCAGACTGGCTTGGCCTCCGCAAGCTGGAAATTGCACTTCTGCTTTCCTTTCGTACCACCCACGAGTGTACCCAGAAGAAAGTACCTCAGATCTACTTCTCCAGAAGGCTTATCACATACTTAATTTACCAGACTGGGAAAAAGTCTTTTTATCCCAAATTCTGACCCTGTTTTGCAGTTAACATCCTGAAATAATAGAAGAGTAGGAGTTGAGACCATGTGGATGACGGAAAAGACTATCACTTGGTGTCCCTGATTATAAAGCCATGCCCGGAGTGTATCTTATCTTATTCTTCACCATTTCCCTCTACGGGTGTGACAACTGGTCCTGTCTGGTGGGGCAAGAAGCAGGCAGGCACCCGGAAAGAAAACAGTAGTAGTCAGGATTTAAAACTTAGTACTCCTAAGGGCAAGGTCTCAGCCATAGTCACACAGCTAATCTTCCAATAACTGAAATATGGAACACGGTCAATACGTTTAATTTCCCTTTGCCTGAGTTCTCTTACCTGGAAAGTGGTGGTTAGTTTGGTAGATTAAAAAGTGTTGAACACCAGGGCCGACCCTGTGGCTCACTCGGGAGAGTGCGGCACTGGGAGCACCGAGGCCACGTGTTCGGATCCTATTTAGGGAAGGCCGGTTCACTCACTGTGGTGCGAGCGACACCAAGCCAAGGGTTATGATCCCCTTACCGGTCACAAAAAAAAAAAAAAAAAAAGGGGTCCTGCCCGTGGCTCACTCGGGAGAGTGTGGTGCTGATAACACCAAGGCCCCGGGTTCGGATCCCATATAGGGATGGCCAGTCCGCTCACTGGCTGAGTGTGGTGCTGACAACACCAAGTCAAGGGTTAAGATCCCCTTACCGGTCATCTTTAAAAAAAAAATAAATAAAAATAAAAAAATAAAAAATTAAATTAAATTAAATTAAATTAAAAAGTGTTGAACACCCAGTAGGTGCTAATATTATATTTTTGTTTTTTTGTTTTTTTCTTTTCTTTTTTTATTTTTTTCTTTTAGTTTTTTGTGCTAAGATTATAATAAGTAGAGTTTTCCAAAGTACTCTGAGCTCCTTGTCAGTAGCATTAATGAAGGTGTTATTTATTTTCTCTTGATGCAGATTACTAGGCTCACCACCACCACAAAAGGAGGGATGATATAATTATTTGTACTTAAAACATCATGCCAAATAATTAGATGCCATGACTTAACTTCTTAAGGAATGAATTCTAGGACGCTCTTATTAGCATTCAGGCAGTGAAGGAAAGCATACATGATTATAAATAATACAGAACTAAATTAATCAGAATATCTTTTCCTTTATAAGAAATCCAGAATGTTTTCTTATTCTGTAGAACCCAAAATAGCCAATGGATATGAAAATTTAGGTTAATTAATCTGGTCTTTACTAATTTGACCTGACTCAATTCTAGAGCTGAGGAATACTTGGAACAAAAATTTAAAAGAAAACCAAAAAGAATTGTCCTTTTAATTTTTTGGCAAAACCAGAGAGTGAAGAATGTAAATAAGCTTTGAGAATGAATCTTTACTCAGATAGCAAATTTGGTGTACAGCAAGTCTGAGTGTTGCCCATGATGTTTAAACATAGCTATAAATAAAAATCATCTGATAATGGGGGTGGGGTAGGAGGAGGATAACGTTGAGTAAATAGCTTTATAATAGGCACTCTTAGCCAAGATATAAAAATTGACATTAACCATGGAGAAGGAACGAGATGTATCTTATTTGTCAGCAATTCTCTTGGCCTTATGTTAAGTTTATTTTGTTGTCGTTGCTCCTTTCACTTCCCTGACTCTAAATTTACTGAGACAGAAAGTAGAGCAGTGTAAATTAAGAAATGTTTCTGGAGTCAGATGGACCTGGGTTTGAATCCTGGCTCTGCAACTGCCCAGCTGTGTGAAGTTTGGCAAGTTACCTAGCTTTTCTGAGTCTTGATATTCTCATCTATAAAATAGGAATAATCGTAATAGCCAAATAATAAGGTTCTTCTAAGAAATGAGATTATAAATGTAAAACACCAAAACAGTATGTAATGTATGTAATATCCAATAAATGTTAGATATTATTATTAAATGGAGTCTGACTTTATTTTTGTTTATTTATTTATTTATTTTTAAAGATGACTGGTAAGGGGATCTTAACCCTTGACTTTTTTTTTTTTTTTTTGACCGGTAAGGAGATCGTAACCCCTGGCTCAGTGTTTTCTGCACCACGCTCAGCCAGTGAGCGCACCGGCCATCCCTATATAGGATCAGAACCCGCGGCCTTGGCACTATCAGCACCGCACTCTCCCAAGTGAGCCACGGGCCAGCCCTGGAGTCTGACTTTAAATACTCTGTAATGCCAGTCCCCCAATGCCTGCCATGAAATGCACAGTGGTATTTGGAAACAGAACATAGGGGTATCAAAAACATTGTGTAGAGACAAAGCCATTGGACAAAGTGGAGATGGAAGAGGAAATTCAAGGAAGGAGAGGTAAAGATGGAACAAAAAGGACACTCCCTCTCCCTTGCCATCAAGCAGACATTTGGAAGACTTGCTGTGTAGAGAGCAAGTCACTTAGAAATAAATCCAAGAATTAGGGTCGGCCTGTGGCTCACTTGGGAGAGTGTGGTGCTGATAACACCAAGGCCATAGGTTCGGATCCCTATATCAGGAAGGCCGGTTAGCTCAGTTGGGAAGAGTGTGGTGTTGACAACACCAAGTCTAGGGTTAAGATCCCTTACCGATCATCTTTTTTTAAAAAAAAAAAAAGAAAGAAAGAAAGAAATCAAGAATTAATACAGTTGGTCAGACTCATGCTTCTGTCTGCTCAGAATCTCAGAATCTTATATCTGAAAAGGGTGCCATACCTGAAAAGGATAACATGCTCTTTGCACCTAGGCCTTCCATGCCCCAGAATAAAGTCCTGAGCAGTCGCCATCTTAATGGTTGTGCCCATGAAAAGCCTGCCATGCTCTGGCCAACTGGGCCTGCCCAACTTCCAGAAGATTTCTATACTCAGCATACATAATGATGCCTGCAATTCATTGGTAACTATCTATATTCCTCTCTCGTAGTATTCAGAAAAATTAAGCTATATTGCCCTTTCACCCAGAATTAGAATTTTATACATGTGGCCAAAATTTTATGACCAGGAACTTTGCCACAGATATCACACAGCCCTTTCCCCCAGCTATTGCAGTTTGGCTAAAGAAATAAGAGAGAGAAATGACTATGTCCCCTGGTAATGCCCACGATGTCCAGATAGCATTCTCAATTACAGAAGAAAATATCTTTCTGTTACAGGAAAAAAATCTCAGAAACAGAAGGTAAAGTTCGTCATTCCAGAAGGCTGAATACTGTCACCAACTCTGCAGCTATTAAAAATCCTATCATGAAGTATGTTTATTGACATAGAATATTATTCATAATATATTAAGTGCAAATAGTAACTTATAGAACAGTATGTATGATATAACCCCAATTTAATTAAACATATACTAGAAATATATGTATATAAGAACTTTACAAAGCTACACAGTCAAGTATGAATAGTGGCTATTTCTGTGAGTGGGATTGCTTTTCATTTTCTTCTTTTTGCTTATTTGGTTCTTCTGTGAGGAATACATATCACCTTTATAAAAGAAAATGTCCAGAATATCTGAGTAAAAATGACAAGGCATCTCTTGGGAGAATCACAGGCCCAAAGAACATGTAGCCAATAGTTCTGCTAAATATTCTGCTATGCCCTGGAATATTACTCAAGAGCTCCTACTTTCTTATGGAAAGAAGTCTCAGCTCTCCTATGGCCTCCTCACAAAGTATTTCTTTCTTTCTTTTTTTGTTTAATAATGAATGCACTAACAGCTTTGGTTTTATTTTTTATTTTTTATTTTTTTTGTCCTTTTTTGTGACTGCGCTCAGCCAGTGAGCGAACTGGCCATCCCTATATAGGATCCGAACCTGCGGCAGGAGCGCTGCTGCGCTCCCAGCACGGCACTCTCCCGAGTGAGCCACGGGGTCGGCCCCAAAGTATTTCAATATGGCCTTTTCTCTCCTGCCTTTCCTCTCACTACAGCTCTTCCCCTCAGCTCAGCCAGCTCCCTTACTCCCCAGACTAATGCTGCACTCATCCATTCCATTCCTACTTTTACCCTTTGCTCTCCCTCTCCCTGCTCCCTGGATTGCCCCCTGTATCAATATGAACTCTACCTGTCATTCGAGATCAGTTCAAGCCCTATACCCTCTGAAAAGTCTTCTCTGGTGACTCTAGGTCTCTCTTGATTGGGGATGCCTACTAGATTAGCAGGAGACCCCCAGAGACTGGTGGAACAGCACAGAGACCTGGTACCTGTAAGAGCAGAGGGGTTTGAATGAAGTAGGACTTGATGATGAGCACATGTGAGATGTTCCCTAAAGACTCCCAGAAACACTGTGGAGAAATTGCAGGAAGCTGGAGGGAGCTGAGGGGGAAATCTGTTTACATTTTCTTCTTTATTTTGCAGATTAAGCAGTTCACCAATGCTTTAGCTTGACGCTGGGCAAAACTTGGAAATTCAATTCACCAAAACAGGTGAATTTGCAAGCACAGAGGCATCTAAACAGTGCTGTGAAATTCATTTGCAAAGACAGAAATATAGGTCCATACTGCTCTCCTTTCTGATGGAAAGAAAGAAACTGACCCCTCAGAAGTATTTGTTCTCTGAGTTGACAGAGGGAACACTGGACAGGAAGACTCCTCAATTACCAGGTACTTATGTGTTCATCTTTAAATTCTGATTCTGGAAAATGGTAATGGAGCTGGGTCCCCAAGCAAAAGAAGTAACATAGTGTGTACAGGAAAGATAAAACTGATGGTTAATTTAGTACCTACAAGTTGATGGTTGATGCTCACAGGAAGGCTGCTAATCAGTTGTCTCCATCTTTGGAGGAACAGGCAAGAAGAAATGAGACTCCATCAAGTAGTAACAATAACGAGGGCCTGCATTTATTAAGCACTTACTATATGTCAGGTACTCTTCTAAGTGCTTTACATGTATTAATTCATTTATTCCTCACAATTTACGAGATAGGTGCTATTATTATCTTCATTTTACAGATGATGGAACTGAAGCACAAAGGGATTAAGTAACTTGTGTACAGTAAAAAAGATACTAAGTAGAGGAGCTGGGATTCAAACTTAGACCATCTGGCTTCAGCGCCCAAACTATTAACTACTGGAGAGCCTTTAGCATCAGATTACAACTGATCTTCATGAAAGGAAGATCTTGACCATTTGACTATCTGACAGTCCCAGTGCCCAGCAGTCTCCAAGGATAGAGCATGTAACCCATTTCCTTAAAGGCTCGCTTGGTGAGCAGCTGGTGGTCCAACCCACCACATCAATCTACTACTCCCTAAATACATCCATCCCCTCCTCCATTGTCTTCTCCCCATACCGTACTCTTTTGCTGTCTTTTCTTCTGATGTTCCCCCTTTCTTTTTCTTCTCCTTCTTTTACCTTATTCCTCCTAATATCCAGCCTGCTTGGATAAACCATATTTGGCTCCTCTTTTGGCAATTAGAATAAAAATGGCTGCTGGTCCCTGAGCTACATCTTTCCAAGCCACCTTGTTTATGAATGAGATCATTGCCAGCCCCATAGGCTGAGCACAAGCAGCCTAGAAAGCAATGAGGAGAAAAAAGACCAAAAAACTCTGAAAATGAATTGCTCTACCTAGATTCAGTGCTCTCTCCCCACGTCAGGGAATATCACTTGCTCTGATGTATTGGTCTGTCCTGCCTTTAGATCAAGTAAACAACATGACGTGGACAGCATTCTCTTTCTCCCAGGAACCAGTTGTGGTATAAGGAAGAGAGAGCTGGGTTCATCCCATCTCTGCCACCATCAGTCTGAATGACTTTGGATACTTCCTTTCCCATCAGTTTCTCCATCCAACAATGTGCAGATTGGACTATACTGGGGAATTCTCAATTTAGGATTCATGGGTATGTTGTGGGGAGAGTCCATCAACTCCCAAAGGATAATATATGGGAATTTTCTTTTAATTAAAATTATTATTGAGATAATTTTAGATTCACATGAAGTTGTAAGAAATAATACAGAGAGATCCCAGCTTCCCAGCAGTTAACATTTTGCAATACAACAGTACAATATCACAACTTGAATATTACTATTGATCCAATCCCCTGTCTTATTCAGATTTCCCCAGTTTTACATGCACACATTTGTGTGCATGTTAGCATGTGTATTTAGTGTAATAAAATTGGGAATTTTCTTTTGCATGTGCTTTTTTTCTGGGGAAAGGTTCTTAGCTTTCATCAGATTCTCTCAAGTGTCAGAGATCCAAAAAGGGGTTTGATTCCCAGCTCTGGGAATTCTAGAAGACCATAGCAGAACCTCTATCTCTGTTCTAACAATCACCATTTAATTAGCACTTACCACATGACAGCATGTTGGGGAGAGGCAACAAGGAGAAATGCAGGGTAACGAGTGAAAACCCAAAAGTCCATAATACACAGTCCACAGAGCTTATGTTCCAACAGGATGGACAGATAGTCCAGCAGGTAAACAAGTCATTTATTAAATGTGTACAGAAGAGGGATGGCCTTGTTGCTTGGGGAAGCTGGAGAAGTATTTCCATAGAAGCTGATGCTGGAGTTACATCTTGAAGGATAATCCAAAATTCTTCAGCTAAAAGAGAAGAACTAACGGTTAAAATCATTCCCTCTTAGAGCATACTTAGGGCTGCAGTGTGAGGTGGGGGAAAGGGGAGGGGGAGGGAGGTTGGGGATTAATTGGGTTGAGGACATGGAATAATCACAATTTGTGTTAACGGGCATGCTGCTAGTATCGATCTGGCCATCATATCTTTTTTTTTTTTTTTCTTTTTCGTGACCGGCACTCAGCCAGTGAGTGCACCAGCCATTCCTATGTAGGATCCGAACCCGCGGCCGCTGGGAGCGTCGCCGCGCTCCCAGCGCCACACCCTCCCGAGTGCGCCACAGGCTCGGCCCATGGCCATCATATCTTGGGCACAAATGATGACGGTCAGCTTTGTACCCCAGAAATAAAAAAATCATTCCCTCTTAAATCATATCTATTCTAGATGCTTTGAGGAAAACATAGGAAATCATGCCTACATCTGTTCATTCTACAACGTTAAGGTGTCAGATTCTTCAATTCCCATGTGCTGGTGCTGAAGCCAAGGGATTTTTTCCCCCTGAGTCTATTTTCCACTATCTTGTCCAAATTGGATACCAGATTCTGCCTGCCTGGCTTGAGAAAGGCATTTTATCTGTGGCGCCTTGATCACATCAGAGCTTATATTTAAAGCATGAGTGATGAGAAGAGAGCAGCGCAGCTAAGTCCCTGGCTCTGTCCCATCCCTAGACCGCCCTCCTTCTCTCCACCAAAGGCTCTGGAAGCCAATCCTACAATGGCTGGTGGAAGTCATAGCTGGCCAGAGCCATGAGTAGAATATCTCTGCTCACCAATTTATCCCCCAATCACTGGGATCTCCTTTTTTGCAAGGGCTCATCAGAAACCCTTAGGGGCTTGGGCACCCTGGCTCCTCCACGTCTGCCTCCATGTATTCTCTGGTTGGCTGCTTTGTGTAGGCTCTGGCTCAGACATCGCCAGGGGGCTTCTTCTCCCTGCAGCTCACAGGTTCCACATAGGTTGTTCAGTTCCCAAAACTGTTCTCAGGAAGATCACTCTCTCTGGAATAGCCATCCCTGGGTCTAGGAAACCAGGACTACCACTAGGCCCACCCTTTGAAGAACCTCCTAGAAGCGCAATTCAAGGCACAATTTCATATGATCTCTGTGTCCTCATGTAAGTTAGTTAACCCCCTAAACCTCATATCTTCATCTGAAACATGAGGGTCATAAAATAATAGTACCATACTCATTGGGTTATTTTAAGCTTTAAATAAATTAACTCATACAAAGCTCTTAGCATATAACAAGTACTCCATCTACTTTAGCTATTATTATTAATATCTGTTTTTATAATACAATTATTTCTGATTATAAAGGAGTTAAGTTTCACCATAGGAAATTTGTGAACAGCTGCAAGTTTAAGGAAGAAACAATCATAACATCCAGAGATATAAGGGTACTTCAAAAAGTTCGTGGAAAATTCATTTCATCTTTTTTTTACTTATTTATTTATTCTAGCAGCTGGCCAGTACAGGGGTCCAAACCTTGACCTTGATGTTATAACACTGTGCTTTAACCAACTGAGCTAATGGGTCAGCTCTTGTATGACCTTTTAATTCTATTTTCCATAAACTTCTTGAAGTATCCTCATAAGGGCTATTATCATTGTGATGTGTAGTCTTCCCAGCTTTGTGTGTGTGTGTGTGTGCATATATATACTTGAGAAATAAAAAACTGAGTTCACAATGTGTAACCTGTTTAATTCAACTGATATATTATGAGAATTTTCCCAAATACTTAAATACTATCAGAAAATAATATTTTTAAAGACTAGTTTTCTAGCATATTGATATAACCCAATTTATGTACCTAATGTTAGTTTGATACTTAGATTGTTTCCTATTTTTATATTTATAAATACTGTGATAAATATTCTTGTTCATAAATTTTTATGTGTATCTCTATTTATTTCTTTAAGGTAAATGCTTAGAAGTAGAATGACTGCACCAAAGGCTATTCCCTGTTTTCTTTTTCTTTTTTTTTTTTTTTTCCTTAAAAGACAGAAATCACCTCTACTGTTTTTGGTTTTTTAATGTCAGGTACACAAAACTGGATTCACCACAATACTGTTCATCACACACTCTCATAATTGGCAAGTGGACAGCTCAATTTTGTCAATTTAGGTGGTAAATTCGTTAATATAATAATGTAATCAGTACCTATGAATCCACAATCCAAAACAAAAGGTACAACCTTGACAATAACCAATATTTAACCATAGCTGTTTATCCGCCCCCACCCCACCCCACCCTTCTTTTCCTCCCCACGCAGAGGAACTATCCTGAATCCTATGCTTATTTCCTTGCTTTCCTTTTTATATAGTTTTATTGTATCTGTATATATTCCTAAAGAGTAATTTTAAAAATTGTCCTTAGCTTTATAAAAATGATATCATGTTTTGCATGTAATCTTTCAGGCCTTTTATTTTTTCATTTAATACTACTTTGCTAAAATACATCCATGTCATTGCATTTCCGTGTAGTTCGTTCAGTTTGACTAATGCATAAATATACCACGGTTTATCATCAACTCTTCTGTGGATGGGCAGTTGTACTCTTTCTAGGATTCATTCTTGTGCATGCTGCTACTATCAACATAATTGTAAATGTGTCCTCTTGCACATGTGCGAATATTTCTCTAGGGAATCAAGCTACACTTCCACCAGTCATAGATGAGAGAGCCCCTGGATACACATCTTCTGGTATTCATATATCTATGGTTTGGGATCTATGTTGTCAGGTTGCTCTCCATACGGTAAGATCAGTTTACCTCTCCTCCAGCAATGTATGAAAATGCCCATCTCCCCAAACTCTTTCCAATGCTGGGTATCATTTAAAAATTGTTTGACTTTGATAGGAGAAAGATAACAATTCTCTGCTATTTAACTTTGTGGCAAGATCCTGACTCTTCCAAAAGCTGAGAAAGAAGTGGTTTGTCTCAAAGAATTGTTCCCAGTCTGATAACTTCAGTGACATTTCTAGAACTAAGTCCCCAATGGCTCGGCTTCTTTCCCATGTCCTAAAAGAGGTGACACTGTTGGAAAGAGGGAGTGAGGGGGTTCAGGACGGGAAGCAAGTCCATCTTACCACAGTGAAAGTTTGTCTCCTGGTCCCAGCCCCTGCCAGCGTCAGATCACTCCTTCTAATGAAACAGGCATTATCTGCCCCTACTCCCCACCCGAGAAAAGCCAGTATAATGCTACCCTTTGTTATCTGAATTGATAAATTTAAACCTCCTTCCCTGCTCTGCAGTAAAAGAACTTTCTATTTTAGGCTTGGTAACACAGCCAAAACCAAGCAGAGAGCAGCAGGCTGCAGCATGAGTTAGTAGTTTTTCTTCAAGGGAGAGAGAGACTCCACAAGCAAACAGAAGGACCTTCCAAAATGCATCGTCTGCATAGCAACATGCAGCCCATTCGCCCTTCTGCTGACATATATTTCAAGGCTGAAAATTGAACACTACATAACCTTTAGAGTAAGTTAATGAATTCATCCCAAACTATCAGCTTTCTTTGTTTTTCTTTTTTTAATACCTTATTGCCATTTTATTTATTTATTTATTTATTTATTTTTGGCAGCTGGGCCAGCACAGGGAACCAAACCGTTGACCTTGGTGTTATGAGGCCATGCTCTAAGCAACTGAGCTAACCGACCAGCCCAAGTTTTCTTAATTCAAATCAATTTGCCAAAAATTTACAGATGCACCCCTGTGTACCTAGCACTGGACTAAATACTTCCAGGGACAATAATTCTGTCTTCAAGGGGATTTCTAGCCACCAAAAATTATGCAGTACTGATCTGAGGAGTGTCCAAAACATTTGCCTAAGAATATCATTTCCTTTGTTAGTATGTTTCTGTGTATGTAATCTCCCTTGTTGGGGTAGGGTCCTGGATCTCAAGAAGCCTCCAGCCATGCATAGAGGGCATGTTTGTAAGAGGGGAGATCTATCTAAACCATTGGCACCTGCTAGCACTCAACCACAGCCTGAAAGCAGAAATAAGTCCTCCCAGCCTCTCTTTTGTTAAACTTTTTCTCATGGAAAGTTTTGACTATGCACAAAAGTAGAAATAATAACATAATAGAGATAGGTAATAGTTACCTATCCCCAGGCTTCAACAATTATCAACATATGGCAATCTTGTTTTATCTATACCCCACCCCACCATCCCCATTTTAAAGCAAATTTTAAAGCAAATCATAGGTATTTTCATATTTAAATACTCTGTATGTATCTGTAGGAAATAAGGACTCTTTTTTCTATAACCACTACATCACATCTAAAAAAATTAACAATAATTTCTTAATATCATCTAGTACCCAGTCAGAAGTCAAATTGCCCTGACTTTCCTGAATGTATTTCTGCAATAGTTTATTCTAATCAAGAGCAAAACAATGCGATTTGCATTTGTTGATATACCTCTTATGTTTCTTTTAGTTTGTAATTTTAAAATTTTAAATTCATAATAGTTCCCTACCCCCATCTTTTATTGCCCTGCTTTTTGGTGTAGATGAAGATAACAGGTCTTTTAGTTACTATTGCTTTGTAACAAAACACCCCAAACTTAGTGACATAAAACAACAATTTATTGTGCTCATGGAGTCTATGGGTCAGGAATTCATAAAGGGCACACTGGGGATGGCTCTTCTCTGCTCCAAGCTGTCTGAGGCCTCAGCTGAGAAGATTCAAAATCTGATGACTTCACAACATGCTTACACGCGTGTCTGGTGCCTGGGTCTGAAACACTCAAAAACTAGGACTGCTGACCAGAGCACCTACTTACTCTCTCTGTAGCTTACCTGTCTCACAGCATTGTAGTCTCAGAATAGTGGGACTTCTTGCATAACAGTTTAGGGCTACAAATGCAAGTGTTCTAGCCAACAAGGTGGATACTGTATCATTTTTTATGACCTAAACTTCAGAAATCACAGTGTCATTTTGCTATGTTCTATTGGGTACAAGAAGTCACAAGCTCACCCAGACTCAAGAGAAATGGAATCAGACTACCTTTAGAGTAGTAAACTTCCAGAACAGCACGTGGGATGAGCAAAATTGTTGCCCTGCTTGGAGATTAGGGTGGTCAATCTAGCCTGCCTTTCCTATACCAAGCAATGAAATCCTGGCAAAAGAGAGAAAGGGGGGAGTTCCTTTGTAGAGCCCCATCCTTCAGTTGTGTACATTGTGCCCTGAATAACTGAGGGGGTGAATTGAGCTGAAACCCAGCTCCACTTGCCACACCTGTGTCTCACTGTGGGGCTGTATCTCCAGGAGGAAGAAGCACATTTTCTAATATACATGAAATAGCATATGGGTAAGAGGTGTCCCTAAATGGATGGTAAAGGTCGTTCAATCTAATTTATTGGGATCTATTGAACACATACTAATTTGGAGAATATTAGGACTTGTTTTGGTTTAATCTGCACACACAAGTTGGCCAAGAAATAGAGTATCTCAAAAATTTTGCTGGGTTTACTTAAATATTAGTCTTAAATGGTACAAGTTTTTAGCACCAGGTACTTTTTGATTGCATTGGTCTAGAATGTTCTAGATCTATTTTTGAAGAAGCTGAAACACTGTGTTCCAATGACCAAGGGCCCAGCCTGACTCATCAGCTGCCAGCCTTGGCTGGATGCAAAAAGTGGGCATAGGATTTCTAGGAAACCCGGCCAAATAGAATCAAAGGTTTTCTTTTCTTCTTTGTAGTCCCAGTCTTTGTTAACACAACTTTTATATTTTGGTTAAATCCCCAGGAGGGTAAATGCTTTCATTCTGTTTATGGGTATCAGGAAAATAAAATAATATAGATAAAGCAACATAATTTCCAAGGATTTTAAATAGCAGAATAGTATCACACATCCCTGAGCTTGATACGGGCAGGCATGTTATAAGGCAGCTCAGAGAATCCAGATATAAATTTCTGTCAATGACATTATTAAAAAGCTGTGCTCATACTGTTAAAGCCATGCTGGTAGTCAACAGCTGGACTGACGAAAGCCTGAAATGGCAAGACCCAAGATGCTTACTGAATTTTTTTTAATTTTTAAATTTTTTTAACTTATTAGGCCTCAGGTATAGAGTATTATTAATCACACTTTTCAGTTCATGGCATATTATACTATAATTGGTATATACAAGGCCCCTCTTTTGTTCTATGTATGTATGTATGCATATACATATTTCCTCCTAGTCCCATTCCTCACTCCTGTCCTTACTCAACAGGCAACCATTCTATTTAATTACATTTTTTGGCTTGTGTATGTTCATGTCAAGTGTGTATTGTTTGGTCTGCATATATTTTAATTTACATCAATAATATTGCGTTATATATCTCATTCTATATCTTCCTTTTTTCACACCTCACTTGAAGACCTATCCATGTTGCTATTTGCACATGCAGGCCATCATTCCAACTGCTGTGGAGTACTCCACAGTGTATACCCACCACATTTGGCTTCACTGCTTCCCCTGTAATGCGCATCCCAAGTGCCTCCAACTTCCCACCACCAAAATAATGCTGCCATGAGCAGCCTCATGTGTGACTCATTTTAGACCCTCATGGGAATCTCTTTAGGCAACCTCTCACCCATATGGTGTCTTTAAGTGCTTCAGAAAAGGCACCTCTTCATCTTGGAGGATGCAACCCCACAGTAAAGTGCAAACCTTGGCAGGCAGATTTCAGCCCCCACTCACTCCCTCAGGTGAAGTCTTGTTCGGGGAACAATCTGCACAACTATAGGAGGTGGTCCTGCAAACAAACATTCCCCTATTCTCACTTCCACCAGGTTTCTGTTGTTTACAATATCTCTCCTGGTTGGTGTAGGAAAGGGGAGGGTGTCAATTGACTTCAGAAATCTCATTATAGGATATGCATATACTTAATTTGATCAAGTTGCTAGAGTACTGTATACATGGACCACATTGCTAGAGTACTGTATACATGGACCACTGCAGTTTGCATGAGCACCATGGCTTAGTTGTGAGCTGCACAGGAACTGGGGAATCAGGTCCAGCTACAACACACTGGTGGTAGAGCAGATTTGCCTGCTTGAGGCCAAGGCAAGGGGCCTTGAGCATTCGCTCACGTTGTCTTGGAGATGTCAGAGAAACATCTTTTCCCTTCATGCTGCTGTCCTCTCATTGGCAGGACATAGGTGAAGTGGCTGGCCTCATATTCATAAGGCAGCAGCTCTGAGTGGCTTTGCCACAAGTAGAGACCTGGCCCTGAGCCATCCTGACTTTGACCCTTGGTGAGCATCCTGTGACAGACAAAAATAAGGTGACAGTTTCCACTCAAGGACACCAGAAGAGGCTTGGATTCAGCCTGCCAGGATAGCTTTTAAAGCTAGTCAGGTTTAAAATCTATCAGAAATTCGTAATGACTATCCAGATACATTTAAGCCCTATTAAAATAACTATGTGTGGAGGTAAATGAAACACCTAAATTATAGAGAAAGCTGTTATTCATTTTTATGCTGTTTTTTTCCCAACTGTCAAATGAGGATAATCACAATGACAACTTCTATAAGGAGACAGAAGACTCGACTTAGGATTTTTCAGGAAAGAATCAATGAAAATTTCAAGGGATTTCTAAAAGAAAGGTGATGCCAGAAATCAAACTATTACTATATTTCTGGATTGTGCTTTGGAATTTATCTATTTATTTATTTATTTTTGTGCATGTGAATTCAGCATTATACTTCAGTACTTATAATAAGCCTGGGTAATAGCCCTTTACACAAGTATGTAAACCACACTGAATATCATAGTCATTACTGTTATCATATACAATTGTTAGTAAGCAAAGAGATGGGCTTTGAAAAATAATGCAAAGGAACTGTTCAAATCAACGTGTACATAAGTAAACAATTAGGGTCCAGAAAATATTTACCACTGAGTGGGCCTGTGACATGAAAACCTTAACATAAGCTCGGCGTTCACAAAGAGGAGCACACGTGAAAATCTGGAGATAGTCTCATGATGAAAAAGATATGGAGATTCACAAACGGCCTGGTTGGCTCACTCAAGACAAGGACATCCACCATCCAGTGGAGCCTGACTTCTCAAAGGGCTCCAGCAAGGCTTCATTTCCTTCCATCCCTTGCCCAAGAAATGCATCTCATTGTGGTTTTGATTTGCATTTCCGCAATAGAATTTGATTTCTTTGATATCCAGAAATGGACCCCCACCAACTGTAAAGCCATAATAAATGGCTTTGATGATAATAATGTTGGAGTGAGCAGGACTGAAGCCATGTTGGGACCTAAAGCTCCCTGGGCTGTGGAGCGGGAGAGGATTTTAAAAAGGATAGTTTTTTTCTCTCCACTCTTTCTTCCCATCCCCTGACTTTCTATCTCACTCGCTAAGTAGGAAAACAAGGCCGAGAAACTAATTAGTACTTTGCAAAGCTAACAGTTCTTTCTTTGAGACTTGTAGAGTTTTGAGAAATGATCAAGGCCAAATGACTGAAGCTGACCTTGGGCACCAGCCAAGTACACTGGCACAAACCAAAATCTTGCAGAGTCCTGAGATAACTGTAGAGATGAGAACAGAAACCAGATGAGGCCTTGGCAAGACCTTGTACCTGACCCATAGAAACGGACCCCTTGTAACTTATATCTCCTGCTCTCCTGCTTTTCACCTCCCACATTCCATTCCCTCAACCCTTCCTTTAAAAACCCCTCAGTAAATGTAAATCTTTGGGATGGGATAGGCTACCATCTCCTACAGCTGAATACATCTGCTTTTCTAACACCAACCATTTGACCTCTGAGGTTTTTTTTCTTTCCTTCTCAAGGGGGTGGGCAGCTGGACCTGAATCCAGTAACAATAAGACAAAGCTAGGAACACCAGAATAAAAAGTTTTAACAAAAGCAGAGTACTGTAATGTTCTGGAGTCTGCCTGTTCCTGCAGTGTCTCTTGGTTAGATCTCCATCTCTTTATCCTAAGAGTCACTAACTCACATCATTGACTTGTTGATGTTCCCTTTATAGAGGTTTGTGTTGGCTTCTACTTCATGTGAATCCAGAGTCAGCATCTTTCCTGCTATGTCAGCCCAGGCCCCTGCTCTTTTTCATAAACCAGAATTGGCTCCTGTAGCTCATTGCAAGGTCTTAGATTGGGTTTGGATTCCCCAGCCACCCTTCCTCCCCTCCCTTCTAATTGATTCCAAGTCTGGGCATGCCATGTTTGTTTATTTATGTATTTACTTATTGGACTTAAAAATATCTTCTAAGGGGCTCAAAGCTCATTAAAAAAAAATTCAGAGCAGTTACTTAATAATGATCAAGATTAGTCATTTGTGCCACCAAATGACTAATCAAGAAGAAATGGGCCCAAATTAAGGCAAGAAAGATTTGAATCAGCTCCTGAGGAAGTATTTGACAAGGCCATGAGCATGAGGATAGAAACTTCACCTCATTCCTGAAGCTCTTCAAGGAGCAGACAGGGCAGGGAACCTCACAGTCCAGACTCGAGGCCTGCCTGCCTGCAAGCAAGGAAAAATTAGGGCTCCTTTTAGATCTGATTACACTTCAGAAGAGTGACTAGATGTTATACCTGCAAGCTATGATTTTTCATTCTTAACAACTGAAAAAGTACCTATTCCTAGAGGAATAAGGAGGGCTGCCTAGGATTCCAAGAGCTCAAATTACCAAATGTGTCTGGCTTTCTGAGCCCTTGGAGCACAGGCTGTTCACTATTCATTTTCTTAACTACTTTTAGGAAGTTAAGAGAAGAGGAATCTTAATAGTTAAAGTCCATTTAGTAAAAGAAACTTTCAAATAATCAAACAAAGCTTATCTGCTGTAGCCAAACAATATTTGCCAATTATCCATTCAGGACTGCTATAAAAGCTCTCTACGAAAGAAAACTTCTAGAGATATTGAACAATGCCAGACAGAGAAGACCAGACATTACTACAGTGCCCATGAGCTCCTCAGAATGCACAAGTGGACTGAACAATCCCAACTAGCAGCTCCCTGACCCTTCGCAGCTAAGGAATCCTAGCTCAGCATACCAGGCTCCTTAAGCAATGATGAATTGGCTTCACTTCCTCCTTTATTTCCTTACCAAGAGTGTCATTCCAGTTTCAGTGTGGAGGCCAGAAAGGGCTGACAACATTACACCTTCCCCGCAGTGATTCACTCAGTCACCTTAGCAGGTTTGCTTAGAAGATAAGCCACCCTCCCTAACTTCCTTTTGAAAACCAAAACTAGGGCCGAGCCCGTGGCGCACTCGGGAGAGTGCCGCGCTGGGAGCGGGCAGCGACGCTCCCGCCGCGGGTTCGGATCCTATATAGGAATAGCTGGTACACTCACTGGCTGAGTGCCGGTCACGAAAAAGACAAAAAAAAAAAAAAAAAAGAAAAAAAGAAAACCAAAACTAGAGATTATAGTTCTTAAATGGGACACTCTATTAACCTATCTCTTGATCAGCCTAAAATCCTCAAAACAAGCTCCCAAGGTATATCTCTAGGACTTGGGTGGAGGTGAGGAGTTGGCTGACAGTACTGAACTGTTGAGGAGACCTGGCTTCTAGTATGAGCCTTGCTTCATAACTGTATGACCTTGAGCAAGTCTCTGCAAGTTCAAGGCCTTTGGATCACTTCTGAAATAGTGCCATGACCTTTCTCAGCAATAACATTTTCTACAGCTCTATGCTAAAAGGAGAAAAGAGGCTGCAGCTACTGCAGAAGACTTCTGTCAGCAAATTAACCTACTCAGAAGAATTAGAGCTGTGTTGGAGCCACACCAATAAAACGCAGACCCAGGGTGGGGTGCACAGCCACCTGGGGACAGTTCCCACCACTCAGGAGTGACTGGGTCACTGGAGAACATAGCTGCCATCCTCACCCCTGTTTGCCTCCTTTCCCTTCTCCAACTGTGAGACCAGACTATTTCTATTTTGCAGAAAGAAAAAGTATGATGCATTTCCCCCAGCTTCAGAGGAAATCACTGTCAGTGACTGAATGGAACTCAGATGTTTCAACATGTAAACCAACATTTAGATGATCATCATCCCTTTGCCAGCCTTTGAAAAATATTGACTTATACTGTTTGATCTCATAGCTTGTTCTTAACATTTTATTTTATTCTCAAAACATCATAGTACTCAGGACCACAGGGTGAGGAGCTGGTTAAATGAAAAATCCTGCCATGATGGTATTACTAATCTCTCAGAAGAGACAAACCAGTGATGAAAAAGCTCTAAGAACACAGACAAAAGGCACAGGTAAGTGCATATACAACTACCCGCAGCTCTATACAGTTAGTGTAGGCTTGGAGAGAGCTGAGAACCTGAGTAATGTACTATGCGTTAACAAGAGAAATTACTGGACATGCAAATTTTTCTAGAAACAATTCATCAGTATTTCTCCTTTTCACAGCAATACTCAACCCAAAAATCTAAACATTACTAATTCTTTCCTCTACCTAAAGAGTAATTATTTTAAAATTATGTATAATTTCAAACATACACAAAAGTAGACCTTTTGTAAAACTAATTCACTAATTTATATAGTGAATAATATAATGATCACTCATCTACCCATTATCCAGGTTCAACAATCATCAGCTCATGGCCATTATTATTTTATCTGGACCCCCACTGACTTCTCCTCCATCCTGTGCTATTTTGAAGAAAATCCCAGGTATCATAATTTCAACTGTAAATTTTTATTATGTATCTCTAAAAGATAAAAATTCATTTTTTAACATCATCACTCAAACACATACAATTAATAATTCCATAATATCCAGGTGAACATGTTTTAGGCAGCAAACGAAAAATGTTGGTCAGTAGAAAGATATGAAATACTGCCATTCCCACAGCCTCTGTAGTTAAAAGGGACATATTTCTAGCTTTGCTGATAAGACCCCAGAAAGTGGGTGTGAGATCTCACAGCATTTTTAATTTTTATTATTTATTTACTTTGCACTTCAGTGTGGGAAATTATGGGATGAATTCTCCATGAAAGGAAAATTAGAGAGCCTGCCTCCTCATGAGCAATTCCCTTTGGACAAATGGAAACCATGTAATGAGCCAATGTTATGGCATTACATGTTGCCTCAGAACTACACACACAGCTCAGGAATGTGAGCAAGCACCACAGACAAGGGAATTACTTGTAGATCTAGAGCACAGTCCAGAAGCAACAGTCTATGAGACTTTTCCAATCCCTAATTCTGTTGGGTTTTTTTGGCAATATTTTAGGAATTTATTTGACATGTAATAACATATGTAGTGTCATTCATAAGGCTTAGAAGAAAAAATTGAGTCATGTAAAAAAGGATTTTTGTTATAAGGGATATATGCACATTCTCCATATTCCCAGCACCAAGGTTAAGGGTTCGGATCCCCATAGTGGCCAGCCACCAAAAAGAAAAAAAGAAAAAATTCACTCATGTTCTCCGTATTCCTTTGTAATGATTGGTTGGCAAATGTTCCTTTAAAGAATGTTGTATAAACATAGGTCAGTTTATGCAGTTCCTAAAGATTCATGTGGAAAAAAATTTCTTAAACCAAATCTTATTTTAAAAGCTTTAAAATAGAGCACATTTTGAAAAGCTAATAATTATTTCCTAATTTATGTTCTTTGGAGTCTAGATTTTTGAACATGCATTTTTTTTTTTTTCTTTCTTAAAGTGAAACAGTCCCAACTAGGCCTGCAGGAGGAAATCACATATTCTTGGAGCTATGCATGCCTTTTCACTCCTGCGCCCTTATTGCAATAGCCACCTAACTGGTTTTTATGCCTCTCATTCCACCCTTCCCACTGAGTTGTCTGCCTAAAGCATGTATCTGTTCCTGCCACTTCACTAGCAGGCATTTAATGCTTCCTTCACCTTCCCCAAATCCCCCAGTTCCTTCACATGGCACTCAAAGTTCTTTGTGATCTGTCCCTGACTCCTGGAACAATCTTATTTCCCACTGCTCTGCAACCTCCACATACTCTATTCTCCAGCCATGTCACTAGTAAATATTTTTAGAAGATAGTCCATATTTTTGCAAACACTGAGCCACTGAATTCATTTCTAGAACAGGAGACAGTATAGTCCAGTGTTTAAGAGCTACCCTTCATTTCAGACTGGATCAAATCCTGACTCTTTCGGGCCGGCCCGTGGCTCACTCGGTAGAGTGCGGTGCTGATAACACCAAGGCCCCGGGTTCGGTTCCCATATACGGATGGCCGGTTCGCTCACTGGCTGAGTGTGGTGCTGACAACACCAAGTCAAGGGTTAAGATCCCCTTACCGGTCATCTTTTAAAAAAAAATAAAAAATAAAAAAAAACAAATCCTGACTCTTTCATTTACCACCTGTGTGACTTTCAGAAAATCACTTAATCTACCTGAGCCACAAGTTTCTTCAGCTCTAAAACAGGGCTAATGACAGTACATTTCTCATAGAGTTGCTGGGAGGATTCAGTTGGATTAGGCAGGTAAAACGCTTAGCACAGTGGCTGGCATATAAAAAACATCCAGTATATGTTAACTCTTATCCCCTGCATTTCAGTCTGTTAAGGTCCATTTATCTGTCAAGTCCTAGCTCAGCTGACACCATCCCATGTAGCCTTTCCAGTTCTCACAGCTGAAAGTCATCTCTTCTCTCCTCTAGTATCCCACAACTCATTCATACCTCTTTCTCAGCCCTATCTACTTCCTGCCTTGTATTATAATTATTTATATACACATCTTCTCTGTTCTACTTTACTGAATCCCTGCCATGTGCTAAGTGCTTTGGGGAATAAAAGATGAAGAAAACTTGGTTCTTTGCCATACAAGTGCTCACAATCTAGTTAGTAAACAGACATTGGCAACTCAAATACAATTCACCAATGTTTGTTGAATAAAGCTGCAGCTCATTACCAATCAATAAGATATTCTCTTTCCCTGAGGTTCTCTTTTACAGAAGAATCTCAAAGTAGCAGCTAGATTTTAACTTGGGGCCATTTCTTCTAATACTAAGCAGAATTTACTTCTTAAGAGCAAATACAGTTGAACATATCCGAGTTTAATGGACTATCAAGGGAAAAGTAATATGGGTGATGTCAGATACAAGTGATACCATCAAACTATGACTTCCTCTGCTCCCAAAGCTTTTGCCAAAATAGATACACAAAGTAGTGTTAAACCTAAAATATGGCATGGAGTTGTAAATCACTTCAAGCCTCCTTTTCCTGATGATGCTGTCATGATGTGCATTCTTGGTGTATTTGTAATTCAAGGCAGAACAGATGTTGAAGGTTGCATGTCCATGCTGCATCCTCTAATCCTGTCTACAGATAGTCAAGGTCATGAGGGTAACAGACTACCACTGGGCTTCAGCTACAGAAAGCCAGCAATCCTAACTGCTGAAGGAATCCTCTGTCTTGTACCAAATGATGCTTTAGGTCACTGCCAGTTTCTCAATGTCATCAAGACTTCAGGTGAGGCTGCTCAGTTTCCTGCCTCACCCAAATACCAGAGGATGACACCTACAACATTTAGCACAAGAGGAAACAGTGCAGCTGGACAGCATATTTTGATCATGTGAACGGGGCTCATGTCATCAAGATGGCATCTTATGAAATGATTGCCATGGGCTGTCAGAGAAAGAGAAGTGGCTTGCTCTCCCGGACAGAGCTATCCACCCACTTTCTTCTGCCGCCCTCCACTCCAGGCTGGCTGAGCACTACAACCTACGGCAGGGCTAATCTCACTTACTCCATCTCCAGAGTTCTAGCTCTGTGGGTAACTATGGGAGAGGAAGCTTTATTCTATTATTGGCGGTTCCATGTTTCAAAACATAATGTGTTTCTAAAACATATTCAAAAGTCAAATGTATGAAAGTCAAACAATAGGCTTAAATGTGTTACGGACAGTTACTCAAAGAAACCTAAAAACATTATAAAATGTCTAATTACATCTCAGATTTTAATCACAGTATCGAACAATGTATTTTTAGTATTTGTAGATATTCTTTCCCTTTTTATGCTTAACAACTGAATATATGTCAAGTGGCACGTGACTAAGAATTCAGATGAGGCTAAAGATTTATTGCTCTCAGTACCTCTAAGGAGCTCATTTTGGTCTTAATGATATCACATTTAAGAGATGCTACTAATCACTAACATTAACAGCCTCATTTTTCCACTTCTACTCATTTTTGTTTTCACAAAAAAGAGATAAATATTCAAATTGTCACAAAAACACTATTGTGGCAACAATGAAAGCAACACTGGCAAGACTACACCTCATTACAACAGCCCAGATGATGGATGAGAGGCTGAGTATAAGACAAGTGGACTAAGGAGAAGTTGTCAGTACAGCTAGTACAAAATTAAAATGGGTGATGGATGAGGGCTGCTTGCTCTATTAAAACTGCCTTTTATATAGCACCTTACGGGTTACAATCTACTTACATGTACATTATCTCATTTGGTCATTACCTCACTCTCTCATCTCATCCCACACCCTCCCTCAGTTTCAAAGAAGAACAAGGATGGTAAGATGATGGAAATCAGTATTTGCTTAGCGTGAATTATTAGTCAACAGATATTATTTATGTTATTCAGTATGGTAAATACTGAGTAACTGCATAACCATCTAATGAGATGTTAAGAAGAAAAACATGTTATAGGAGCTCTTTACACAAGGACTGTAGAAAGCACAAAAAACAACATCACAGAGGTCATGAGTATTAGTGATGTACAAACCAGGCATCTGTGGAAATGGCTTTTGGCTTCCACGAGCCACCTGAAGAAGTCTAGATTTTCAGTCCACCAATTGAATAAGCAAGCTGTCCCTCACTCAGAGTGAGATCTTCAGCCTCAGATATGATCAACAGAACTTCACTCAATGCCTTGCACAGGGTAGTCCATCAGCAATTTAAAGAAATTAAAACAGAGACTTGATGCAAATAAAATGTAAAAAATAACACTAATGAGAAATTTGAAAATTTCAGTACTGACAGGATATTTGATGATACTAAGAAACTGTTAATAATTTGTAGGTGCGATGAGTGATTGTAAGTTTATAAAAAGAGCCTTAGCTTTTAGAGATACATACTGAAATATTTAGGGAAGAATTATATGATATCTGGGATTTGCTTCAAAATAATACAAGAGGGCAGGAGATAGGATGGTGGAATACATGAAACAAAATTGACCATGTGTTGATAATTGTTAAAGTTGGGTGATGAGTACATAGGGGATCATTACGATTCTGTTTACTCTTGTATATATTTGAAATTTCCTATAACAAAATTTTTTTAAATCTTGGAGGATTGAAAACATAGATTAAAACTAGATATGAAGAGTTCTGCCACATCAACGTGGAGAAACATTAAAAAATGTTGGGAAAGAGAATTGCAGAAGGATATATACCAAATGATAGCATGTACACAAATGAAATGCCAAACTTGCCAAACAATACATATACTACAATACAAACTTTTAGGGATACATGCATATGTAGGTAAAATTAGGAAGCCAAGCACAGGAATGACAGATACAAATTGCAGGGCCATGGTTACTGGGGATGCAGGAAGGGTAATGCAATTGGGGAGCGTTACCAAGAGGCTTCAACTATTTTTGTAAAGTCTTATACCTTAAATTGGATCATGGACACATAGGTGATTATTATATTATTCTTTATACCTTTTTGTATTTCTAAAATATTTCATAATAAAAATACACATAAAAACTAAAAATTAAAATTAAAAAATTAAGCAGAAGGTAGACAAGCACTCGTAGGGATGTGCTGAAAGAGTCTTGTGTTTCTTACATTGACTTCTAAGTACTATGCCCACCTCTTTCAACTCTCCCCACTCTCCCCACCAGCTTGTAAGACTTGATCTTTTTGTTAAAATATCTTTAGTATGAGGGCTGGCCCTGTGGCTCACTCGGGTGAGTGCAGCGCTCGTAGTGCTGAAGCCGAAGCCGTGTGTTCAGATCCTATATAGGGATGGCTGGTGCGCTCACTGGCTGAGCATGGTGCAGACCACACTGAGCCAGGGGTTACGATCCCCTTACCGGCCAAAAAAAAATTTTTTTTTTAAATATATATATCTTTAGTATGAAAAATATTATATTGACAAAAATATAATTAACATATTTAAATAATAATAAAAGAAACTCCCTTGAACCCTCAAGAAATGTGACATTACTAGTACCATTTAAGCTCCAGGTATGCTCTCTCTGATCACATTCCCAGCAGACAGAGCTGCTATCCTGAATTTTCTGTTTATCATTCCTTGCCTTTCTTTATAATCTAATCATAGATTGTATATTTTAAAATATATTTGGTTTTGCATGAGTTTAATATATATATGTGGAATATGTGACTTTCTTTTTTGATGAAAAATGTTTGTGAGATTTATTCATGATTCATGTCATTGTAGTTTATCTGTGTGTGCGTGTAAATAATATATGACAGTTTATTTATTATTGATGGACTTTTGGACTGCTTCCAGATCTTACTATAATAAACAACACTGCTGGGAACATCTTTATACTTATCTCCTGAAATCCATGAGCAAGACTTTCTCTAGGGTACGCACCAAGGAAAGGAACAGTTGGTCGTGGGGTATGCCCATCTACAACTTTACTAGATGAAAGTAAGATTGTTTTCCACAGTGGTTGTCCCAACTTATACTCCCACCAGCAGTGTATGAGAATTCCCATTGCTCCATATCTTCACCAACACTTGGTGTTGAAAATTAGTTTTTGCCACCGGGCAAGAATGAAAACTGGAATCTGTGATTTTAATTTCCATCTCCCTGCTTATTAATGAAACTGAGGCTTTCATGTTATTGGCCATTCATCTACTTGCTTTGTGAAATATACGGTTCTATCTTTCGCTCATTTTTCTTTTGGGTATGCTGTCTTTTCCTGATAGATTTTTTAGGAATTCACTATATATTCTAGATACAATTATGTAAGTTATGTAAGTTCTCAGTTGTGACTTGCTTTGTCACTTTTTCGCTCTTCTCTGATTAAGAGTAGCCATAAATTTTAACATACTTACATTTCTTCATCATTTTTTGCCCTTTTGCTTTCTGTGCCTTAAGAAATATGTATCTACCCTAAGGTCTTAAAAATATTCTTCTAGATTTTCTTTTTAAAGTTTTTAAGTTTTTCCATTCACATTTAAGTCCTTAATACATCAGGAACTTTGTTTTCTGTGTTTGGCATGTGGCAAGAATCCAATTCTTCTTTTTCTGTATACATTACCAATTGCCCCAGTCCCATTTATTTAATAGTCAAGGCATTCCCCACTGATAGTCAATGCCACTTCTATCATATATTGTTTCTATACATGTGTGGGTTTATTTTTAGGCTCTTTATTCGGTTTATTGGTCTATTTTCTATCCTTATACCAATTCAACTGTGTCTTAATTACAACTTTAAAAATGAGTCTTGATGTCTGGTTAGACAAGTTCTTCTACTTTGTTTTTCTTTTTAAAGTCTTTGGGACACACAAACTCTGTAGAGATTTTGTGGAAATTCCTTATGAAGAGCTGACATCTTTTTGATATTTAATGACTGTTAAAGAGAGGCAGTTGTTGCAGGAATCCTTATCTTCTTGCTGATTTTAAAAGGCATTCATTAATAAACAATACTTACTGCTGATTTTTTTGCAGATTCACTTTTTCAGATTTACGAAGTTCCCCTCCATTCCTAGTTAAAAAGTATTTTTTTAAAAATCAAGAATAACAGATTAGAGGGGAAAAACAAGAAAAATAGATTAGAAGGTGAAAAACACATGTTTATTTTAGTTGCTGCAGAAAAAAACATACATGTTTATTTTAGTCACTGCAGGAAAAAAGTGACTAAAATAAACGTATGGTTTTTCCCCCTCTAATCTGTTAGAGTGGTAGACTACTATAATAGATTTCCTAATCAACTTTGTATTTGGGATATGTCCAATTTAGTTGTTCTTATTATTATTTTTATATATTCTAGTTTTTGCTTACCAATATTTTCTTTAAGATTTCTGCATCTGTTTTTAAATGAGATTGGACTGTTATTTTCTTCTTTCTACTGACCTTGCTTGGTTTTGTTTTCGAGACTATTCCATGCATTCATTCATTCAACAAAAATTTTTTTTTGAGTGGCCACTATGCACAAGATACTATTCTAAGCACTTGAACATATGAACAAAACAGAAAAATATCCCTAACCTGATGAAGATTGCTTTCTAGCCTCATAAAATGAGTTGGGCTGTGTTCCCCTTTATCTATTCCTTGAAGGAGATGAATGACTTGGGAATTATCTCTTCCTTAAGTGTTTGAAAAAACATGTCTGTTAAACTCTCTGGGCCTTGTTTTAACAATTGATTCTATTTCTTTATTTGTTATAGTATTATTCAGGTTTTCTATCTATTTTTGAGTCAGTTTTAATATTTTATAAGAATTTTCTCATTTAGTCTAAATTTTCAAATTTACTGGCTTAAAGTTGCTGGCAATGTTCTCTTACTGCTTTTAAAATCTCCATTGCATCTGTACTTACGGCCTTCTGTTCATTTGTTACCTTATTTATTTGTTCCTTCCCTGTTTTTCTTGTTTTGATTTGTTTTATCAGTTTCAGGCTGAACTACTTTAAATAGATAGATTTTATAGTATGTTAGGTAATGCTCAATAAGGCTCTTAAAAAAAGTAATGAATTGAAAATATATGGACAACATTAATGAATCTCAAAAATGTTGTTGAGTGAAAGAAGCCAGGTACAAAAGAATATATGCTATAAGAGTCCATTTACATATATACTATATATTTCCATTTACATAAAGTTCAAATGTGAATAAAACTAAACTATGGTGATAGAAATCACTAGTGATTGCTTCTGATAGGAGCATTGACTGAAAGAAGGATAAGGGGTGATATAATTGTTCTATATCTTGCTTTGGGTGGTGGTTATATGGGTATATTTAATTGTCACAACTCATGAAGCTAAACATTTTATTTCTATTTCATTTTATGTAAACCATACCTTAAAAAGAAGATATTGTTAAGAAAATGAATAGACAGACATACCACAGATTGGCTGATACATTTACAATGCATTATGTGTGATAAAAGACTTGTGTCTTGAATACATCAAGATCCTCTAAATATCAGCAATAAAAAACCAAACATCCAATTTAAAATGTGCAAAGTGGGCTGGCCAGTTAGCTCAGTTGGTTAGAGTGCAGTGTTATAACACCAAGGTCAAGGGTTTGGATCCCTATACTGGCCAGCTACCAAAAAAATTAAAAAATAAAAAGGCAAAGTATTTGAACAAACACTTAATGAAAAAGACATAATAATGGCCAATAAGCTTGTGAAAAGGTGCTCAACATCATTATTCATCAGGAAAATGCAAATTAAAGGTTCAATGAGATACCATTATATACCCAGTAGAATGGATAAAATGAAAAAGACTGATAACATCAAATGTTTATAAGGCTGTGGAGCAACTGGAACTCTCAATTATTGCTGGTAGGCATATAAAAAATTCTCTCATTTTAGAAAACTGATAATTTCTTAAAAATTTAAATGCACGTTTTCCCTAGATGTAGCAATTTCATTTCTAAGTATTTTCCCCAAAATAATGAAGGCATATGTCCACAAAAAGATGAGTACAAGAATACTTATAGCAGCCTTAATCACAATAACTAAACTCAAATGTGCATCAATTGCAGAATGAATAAAGAAATTGTTTTATATTCATACAATGGAACATGGCATAGCCATTAGGAGTAACAGATAACTGATAACTACAAACTATGGATGAATCTCAAAAACATTACACAAAGATATGCATATTATATTCTATTGTATGCTTCAAAGTACATGAAGTCCAAGAACAGGCAAAACTAATCTAAGGTGTTAGAAATCAGAAAGTGGTTACATTGGGGGAAAATAGAAAATTGACTGGAAACTGGTACTAGGGTAATGAAAAAGTTCTATATCCTATTTTAGGTGGTGTTACATGGGTGAATACAATTGTCAAGATTCATTGAAATGAACACTTAAGACCAATTTTAAAATCCCTTAAAATGAAGATGAAATAAAGACATTCTCATAAAACCATAAATGAATAGATTTGTCATCATACAGTCTGTACTAAAGGAAATACTAAAAAGTATTATTCAGGTGGAGAAAAATTATCCCAGATGTAATCTTGGAGATTCTGGGAGGAGGAAATAACAACAAAAGGTAAATATTAACTGTCTAAAATGGGCCGGCCCGTGGCTCACTCGGGAGAGTGTGGTGCTGAGAACACCAAGGCCCCGGGTTCGGATCCCATATACGGATGGCCGGTTTGCTCACTGGCTGAGCGTGGTGCTCACAACACCAAGTCAAGGGTTAAGATCCCCTTACCGGTCATCTTTAAAAAAAATAAATAAATAAAAAATAAAAATAAAAAAAATAAAACAATAATTCCAGCCCAATGGCGACCACCGAGCTGCTGCAGGAAGTGACCTGGGCTCTCCTGAGCTGGGGCTCTGGGGGGCCTCAGGCCTCGTCCATACCCCCCTGACACGTGCAACCAGCCCAGTGACGACCACCAAACCACAGCAAGAAGGGCCCCAGGTTCCCTTGCTGGGATGGTGGGGGCTGAGGGCTTTCGCCACACCCCCATGACATCTGCACCCAGCCCCGCAATGACCAAGCCACTCCTGGAAGCTCCCCAGTCTCCCCTGTGGGAATGAGAGGAGTCCCACAGGCCTCAATCCTGCCCCTCCTCCTTCCTCCTTCTTCCGTTCCATTTCCTTCCCCTTTCCCCTCTACCCCTCTCTCCCAACTGCTCCACAACAATATCCTAGAATGTAGAAAATAATATTAATAAAATTACATTTTCTTTAAAATAAATAAAATAAAAATAAAACAATAATAATGTATAGTAGGGTTAACACATACATAAAATTAAAAAACATGACATCATTAGCACATAAGTAGGAGGAGAAGTAAATGGAGTTAAAGTATTCTAAGGTATTTTCATTGTCTATAAAGAAGTAAAAGTACTAATTTTATTAAACTCTGGCAAGTCAAAGATGCATGTAATAAAAATCTGCAGAGAATAGTAAAAGAATATATGATTAACCAAGTAATAAAAAGAGAATACTGAATAATAAAAATGCTCAGTAAATCCAAAAGAAAGCAATAAAGGAGAAAGAAAGGAAAACAGAATACATGGAGCAAATATAAATAGTAAGATGGTGAATTTTAAAACAAATGTATCAGCAACTATATTAAATATAAATGGCTCCAAATATGTCCAAGGAAAAGACACAGATGGTCAGACTGGATTGAAAATTTTAAACCCAACCATATACTGCTTATAAAGAACCATTTATATGAAATATAAATGTATAGAAATATAAAAAAAGAAAATAAAAATATGTACCATAAAACTCTAAACAAGAGAAAACTAGTGTAGCTGTATTAATAACACATGAAGTAGACTTTGTGGCAAGAAGCATTACTAAAGATGAGAGATATTTCATAACGGAAAAACGTACAATTCACCAGGAAAATGTAACAAATCTAAATTTTATGCACCTAATAATATAGCCTTCAATTTCTATAAAGAAAAAAATTAACAAAACTAAACTAAAATCAAGAGGCTGGCCAGTTAGCTCAGTTGGTTAGAGTGCAGCTTTGTAAAACAAAGATCAAATGTTCAGATTCCCATACTGCCAGCCACCCAAAAAAAAAAAAAAAAAAGAAAGAAAAGAAAAGAAAAGAAAAAGAAAAAGAAAAAGAAAAAGAAAAAATTGATAGAATTAAAAGGAGAAATAGACAAATCCACAATTGTACTTGGAGATTTTTACGTCCCTCAATAGCTGTTAGAATAGGCACATGCCAAAGAATCAGAAATGGTATAAAGATTTAAACACAATTAACACTCTATTTAATTGACATCTATAGAACCCTGCACCCAACAACTACAGGCTACATGTTATTTTCAAGTTAAAAAATTTACTATATGGTGGTACATAAAACAAGTCAACAAATTTCAAAGGACTGAAATAATGCAGAGTGTATTCTCTGACCACACACTAATTAAGCTAAATATCAATTTCAAAAATTCCTCTGTGCTTGGAAACTGAGAATTACATTTCTAAATAACTCATGTATCAAAATAGACATCTCACTGTAAATGAGAAAATATTTTTCACTGAATAATAATAAAAATACTACACATAAAAAACATGTGTGATACCCCTAAGCTGTGCTTAGAGGTAAATTTATAGCTTTAAAATGCTTCTCAGAAAAGATCAATGGCTTATAATCAATGATTTAAGCTAGAAAATAAACAATTAAATCCAAAGAGAGTAGAAGCAAAAATAATAAAGATAGGAACAGACATTAAAGCCATAGAAAACAAACATACATGGAGAAAATCAGTTTTACTGAAAAAATTGAAATTGATAAATTGTTGGCAAAACGTATTAAGAAAAAAATTAGAAAAAACACAAATTACTAATATCAAGAATGAAAAAGGGAACTTTACTAGAAATCCTACAGACTTATAAAAAGTAGTAAAAGGACATTATAAACAACTTCATGCTGAAAAGTTTGAACATTTAGGTAAAATGGAAAAATTCCTAGAAAAACATAACAACAAAATTGACACAAGGAAGCAAAAAAATCTTAACTAGCTCTAACTTTCAAATAAAATAAGTCCATCAACTTTCCCAAACACTGCTGTTGCTGTCAACATCATACCAACCCTTGGATTCTAATGAAGTCAGGCAATGGTCCAGAATAAGAAACAAGCCATCTACATGCAAAATACCTTGATGCATCTTGCCAATCTGAAAGAACAGAAGTTCCAGGGAAATTGTGACCTCATGGAGAAGTTTTCTAGATTTTCATTTCAGAAAATCTAGCATGATATCATAGCACAAGACCACTAGCCCATACCAAATGGCTGCATCCTCAGCTCAAGGCTAATGTAAATCTCATCTTTCAGCTTTGCTTTGCAACAATCACACACTCAAGTTTGCCCTCTAGAATTTCAGCTGATCTTCTCCCATCCATGTGACCACACTATTTTCTGTTCCTTCCTTTTCCTGATATAACTCACAATCCCCCCAGTGCTCCAAAAATCATGCACAAATAAGCAGGACTGTGGTAACAGTGGTGCTGTTGTACTATTGCCACCAAAGTGTCATACATTATGTTTGGAATCTAGTTTTTTTAATCTGACAGAAGTTTGTGTGGTATTAGCACAAGCTTTAGAAAGACTGCATAATATATTTTTAACAAATCTACAGACATATTTGTTCAATGACCAAAGAAGTGAAGGAAAAAGAAACAGATACCTCACAGTCCAGATACTAATTTGTTCACATGTATCAATGCTTCATTATAAAACCAAACCATAAAAACTAAAAGAAACAAAAGAAAAGAAAGGGAGGAAAGAAAAGAAAGGAAGGAAGGGCTGACCAGTTAGCTCTCAGTTGGTTAGATCACAGTGTTGTAACACAAATGTTAAGGGTTTGGATCCCCAGTACGCGCCAGCCACAAAAAAAGAAAAAAAGAAAAGAAAAGAGAGGGAGGAGAGGGAAAAGCTGGGAGGAGAGGGAAAGGAAGAGAAGAGAAGGAACTCCCACAAAGAAAACTCCAAATGGTTTCACTGGTGGATTTTATCAGAGAAATAAACCAATTCACACAAAATCTTTCAGAGAATAAATAACAAGGGAACACTTTCTATATCAGTCAGTTTTTGTTATATTATGCTGTGGAAACAAATGACTCACAAATTTCAGTGACTCAAAACAACAGAGATTTCTTCATCATCTTACATGTCAGCTGTGAATTAGCTGCAGCTCTTCTCTAGGCTACAAGTATGCTATGGCTCTCATCCATGTATCTTCTTTGTTGAGGATCCAAGCTGAAGGAGCAACCCTTATTTGGGACTTGCTGTTCTCATGTTGTAATGTCAGGATAAAGAGCAAGAGAACTGGCAGAAAGGTATATGGCTCTTAATGCTTTCTGCTCAGACACGGAGTGTATCATTTTCATTTACCTACCATTGGCAAAGCAAGTCACATAGCCAAATCTCAACTCAGTGGGCAGGTATACATACTTCTTTCACAGGCATAATTGCAAACCACATGGTAATAGGCAAAAGATATATAATCTTTTTAAAGGAAAGGGGAGTGAATATTTGTGAATCATAATACATAGCACACTACCCAACAACCAGTTTTAGTAGGTCAGTGTAACCTAGATCTGAAATCTGACAGGGACATTACAAGAAAGGAAAATCATAGTCTCACTCATGACATAAATGTAAAAGTTCTAAACAAAATACTAGCAAATCACTTTGCCAATATGTAAAAAGCATGAAAAAGTATTTAATAATAAATTTCTATAATAGACATAGCATCCACCATATTTTCTAAATCTTCTTGGGTCAGTTTTTGTTATGTATTTTGAGGAATTTTGTTTTGTCCATTTTGTTTAGTCAAATATATTAGCATAAGGTTATTTATGATATCCCTTTAACTTTTAATATCTCCTTGTAATACCAAGGTCACAGGTTCTGATCCCCATACCAGGCAGCCACAAAAATAATAATAATAATAATAAAATACAGTTTTTAATGTCCATAGAACTCAATCACTCTTATAACGAGTTTAACTTATTTTATTAATCCTTTAAAAAAACACCAGATTTTGGCTCTATTGATTGTCTCAATTGTTTATTGCTGTGTACTACTTGGTAATATTTTCTTAAGGGTTTTTGTGTCTATGATCATGAGGTATATTGGTCTGTAGTTTTCCAGGAATATCTTTGTCCGGTTTTGGTGAAGCTTAAAGTTAACCTTGTGAAATAAGTTGGGAAGTATTCACTCCTCTATTTTCTGAGAGTTTTTTCAATATAATTCACTAGTGAAGACAAGTTGGACTGAAGTTTTCTTTGTGGCAAGGTTTTAAATTAAGAATTCAATTCCTTTAATAGATATAGGGTTATTCTGGCTTTCCAGTTCTTCTGATATAAGTTGTGGTAATTTGTGTCTTTCAAAGAATTTGTCCATGTCATCTAAGTTGTCATATTTTCATAAAGTTGTTCATATTCTCCCTTCAATGTCTGTAGGTTATGTAGTTATGTCTCCCTTTTATTCCTGATATTGGTCAATTGTATTTCTCTATTTCTTCCCCAGTCTAGAAGGTTTATCAATTTTTTTCATTCTTTTTAATGATCCCACTTTTGGTTTCATTGATTTTTCTCTAGTTCGTGTTTTCTATTTCATTGAATTCTGCCCTTTATCATTTCTTTCTTTGTACTTACTATGGGTTTCATTTGTTCTTTCCTAGCTCCTTAGAGGTAAAGCTTAGATCACTAAATTTAGACCTTTCTTCTTTTCTAATATAAGCATTCAAAGCTATAAGTTTCCCTGTAATCACTGCTTTGGCTGCATTCTACAAATTTTGATTTGTTATGCTTTCATTATCATTCAGTTCAAAATATTTTCTGATTTCCCTTGTGATTTTTTTTCTTTAATACATAGATTATTTTTAAATGGTTTTTTAATTTCTAAATATTTGGGGACTTTCTAAATACCTTACTGTTATTTAATTCTAATTTGATTCCATTGTGGCCAGAGAACATATTCTATATGATTCAATCCTTGTAAATTTATCGAGACTTGTTTTAAGGCTTAGCATACGATCTATCTTAGTGAATATTACATTTGCACTTGAAAAATGTGTATTCTGCCATTGTTGGGTACATTGTTCTATAAATGTCAGTTAATTCAAATTAGTTGATAGTGTTCTTCAGATTATCTATGTCTTTATTGATTTTCTGTTTATTTGTTCTATCATTTATTGAGAGAAGAGTGTTAAAATCAAATATTTTTTAACTTGTCTATCAGTAGTTGCTTTGTGAATTTTATTTATTTATTTATTTATTATTTACTTATTTTTTGTACGGGCTGGCCAGTACAGAGATTGAACCTCTGCACTTTGAATTATCAGCACCATGCTCTAACCAACTGAGATAGCCAGCCAGCCTGCTTTATGTATTTTAAAACTCGGTAATTAAGTGCATATGCATTTAAAATTGTTATATTTTCTGGATGAATTGACACTTTTATCATTATGAAGTTTTCTTTATCCATGGTATTCCTTGTCCAAAAATCTACTTCATCTAATAATACAGCCACTCCAGATCTCTTATGATTAGTTAGCATCATTTTTTCCATCCTATTACTTTTAACATGTATCTTCATATTTAAAGTGTGTTCCTTGTAGCATATAGCTGTGTATCGCTTTTTTTCCAGTTGGACAATCTTTGTCCTTGTAATTGGGATATTTGAACCATTTACATTAAATGTAATTATGTGTTTGGGATATATCATCAGTTCTTCCTTTTTTTCTTCATGTTCTGCTTCTATATGAATAGAGTATTAAACATTTTATCTCTACTATTGGCTTATTAGCTATACATCTTTGCTTTATTTGATTTTTAAGTGGTTGTTCTGGGGTTTCCAATATGCATCTTTAAATTTATCACAGCCTACCTTCAGATGGTATTAACAACTTCATGTATAATATAAAGACCTCACAATAATATATGTCCATTTTCCCTGTTTCTTTGTGTCATTGTTGTTATGTCATTTACTTCTAGATGTGTTATATACCCATAATACATTGTTATCTTTTACTTCTTAATAACATTTTTAAAATGAGAAAAATTTATTTTATATTAACCCACATATTTACAAATTCTGGTGCTCTTCATTCCTTTGTGTAGACCCAAGTTTCCACCTAGTATCCTTCTGCCTGAAGAATTTCCTTCACCATTTTTTGTAGTACAGATATGCTGATAATAAATTTTTTCCACTTTTTATTTTATTGGAAAATGTATTCATTTCATTTTTATTTTTAAAAGAGATTTTCCCTAGATACAGAATTCTGGGCTGACAGTTATTTTTCTTTTAAATTTATTTATTGACACATATTGATAGTGCATATTTATGCGTACATATATGATGAGATCTCTCTGTGTTGAGAGCATAGGGGCTCCTCTCTTCTAGCCAATTAAGAGCAGACAATAAATTATTGTTAATTATAGATGCCTAGCACTACTGTAAACCACTAGAACTTATTTGTCCTATCTGTCTGTGATTTTGTACTTGTTAACTAACCTCTTCTCCTTCCCTCCCCTTCCCAGCTTCTGGTAACCACAACTCTATTCTCTACTTCTGTAAGCTGAAGTTTTTTTTTTTTTAGCTCCCACATATGAGTGAGAACATGCAGTATTTATCTTTCTGTGCCAGACATTTAACTTAACATAATTGTGGAGGATACTAACATTTATAAAGCAAATGTATTTCACAGGACCTAGCTTCCAAGGCCCTGTAGTGTCAGGTATAGCCTAACTTTCTAAAATCACACATAGAAATGTTAAGCTTGGGACCTCACCACGGAGGGCGAGAGCGGTTCATACGGCATCTGGGAACTGAGTGGCTGGTTGGGCAGAAAAGCTTGATTGGCATGAGAATAAGCCAATCAACTGCCTGAGAAAGAACTCCGGAGAGTGTTTCTGCAACAGCTGTATTGTCTTGAGCAGTGTGGCTAGCCTGAGTTAAACCAGTGGTTAGGTCATAGTAAACACAGGCAACCTCATGACTTTGGGGCTCCTTGGGATGCCACAGGCTCGAAGGACCTCCCTTCTCCCTCATTGGCCCAGCCTGGGCACGCACCTTGGGGGCTGAAGAATGGAACTCCTTTTCCCCAAGGGAGGGGAAAGAGGAAGGAGGTGGCAGAGGCTGACTTACAGTGCTTGCTGTCAGGCTTTCCCCTGAAGTATCCAGTCAAACACACATTCAGAAGCAGAGCCTCAGAAATCTAAGAAATCTCTACCTGAGAAATTGGAAAAATAACACAGGCTATTTCCTTGATTCCAACTCTGGAGAAACCACAGTGGTTGATGATAAATTGATGACCCCTGGGTCGCTTTTGCCACCACCAGATGGACTTTGGACTTCCTAGCTTCAGAAACTATGGCGGAATACATGGTCCCCAGCGTCACTCTCTCCCACAAATCAACTGATTTACAACTATAAAAACATAACATTAAGTGCATACAGAACGGGGAGACGTCCAGTGAGGGAGGTGAAAGCTCCGCGGAGACCACATGCCCTGCAAGGCTGCCGTTGCGCAATCCAGCAGATAGGCTTCACCACCGTGTGATCCAGCAGATAGACTTCACTGCTGCCACCCAACTCCATTCCCAGCCCAGCCCAGTGCACACAGAGCGGGGTGATGTCCAGAAGGGGAAGCGGAGGCTCTGTAGAAACCACAAACCCTGAGGGGCTGCCACTGCACGATCCAGCAGGTAGGCTTCACCGCCACCACCCTGCTCCATTCCCAGCCCGGCCCAGTGTGCACGGAACAGGGAGACGTCCAGCAGGGGAGGCAGGAGCTCTGCAGGGACCATACCACCGCCACGCAATCCAGCAGCCCAGCCCAGTGCACACAGAGTGGGGTGACGTCCAGCGGGGGAGGTGGAAGCTCCACAGAGACCACACACCCTGTGGAGCAGGTGCCACATGATCCAGCAAGTAGGCTTCACTGCCACCACCCAGCTCCATTCCCATCCCGGCCCTGGGCGCATGGAGCAGGGAGACGTCCAGCAGGGGAGGCGGAAGCTCCACAGAGACCACACACTCCGCGGTGCCTCCGCGCATCCCAGCAGCCTGGCCCAGTGTGCACAGAACAGGAAGACATCCAGCTGGGGAGGTGGAAGCTCAGCAGAGATCATACACCCTGTGGTACCACCCCATGACCCAGCTGTCCAGCCGAGTCCACGCTGACCAGAGAGGTGGCTCCCTGGAGAGGCCCAAGACCCAAGGCAACCACACACACAAGGCACTAGAGGCCACCTGAGCAGACACTGAGGTAGCCATACCAAATTGGCAGCCCCAGCAACATCTTAGTCAGACAATAGTGTCAAACCTCTGGACTGTGAAACCCCCTGCCACAATGAATAAACATCAAAGTAAAGATACCAGAAATAGGAAAAATCAAGATAGTGCACCACCAAGCTCTAGATCCTATAGAACAAGAAGCCCTTGAAATGTCTGATGAGGAATTTCGAGTGATAATTCTAAGGGAACTAAATGAGATACAAGAAAACTCAGCTAGACAACATGATGAAACAAGGAAAAGTATACAGGACCTGAAAGAAGAAATGTACAATGAAATCAGTGCCCTGAAAAAAAATGTAGCACAGCTTGCAGAACTAAAGAATTCATTCAGCAAAATAAAAAACACAATGGAGAGTTTAACTAGCTGGCTTGCAAAGTTGAAGAGAGAACCTCTGAACATGAAGATGGGCTGTTTGAAATAACACAGTCAGACAAGAAAAAAATAATCAAAGGCATTGAAGAAAATCTGAGAGAGATATCAGACAACCTTAAGTGCTCAAATATCCGAGTCATGGGTATTGCAGAAGGGGAGGAAAAAGGAGATTGCATTGAAAACATATTCAACAAAATAGTGGCAGAAAACTTCCCAGGTATAGGAAAAGTCACAGATCTTCAGATTCAGGAAGCTCAAAGATCCCCAAAGGTATTCAACCCAAAAAGGTCTTCTCCAAGACATGTTATAGTCAAATTGGTAAAACTCAAAGACAAAGAGAGAATCGTAAAAGCTGCAAGAGAGAAGCATCAAATCACCTATAAGGGAGCCTGAATCAGACTAACATCAGACTTTTCATCACAAACTCTAAAAGCCAGAAAGGAATGGGATGATATATTCAAAATACTAAAAGACAGAGATTGCCAGCCAAGAATACTCTACCCTGCAAGGCTATCCTTCTGAACTGAAGGGCAAATAGTATATTTCTCAGACAAACAAAAACTGTGGGAGTTCACCACCACACAACCACACTTACAAGAAATTCTCAAGGGAGTACTGGGTTTGGTTCCTGAAAAATAACGACCACTGCCATAAAAACCCAAGAAAAATCAAAACCCACTAGTATAATAAAAATGGCATTCATGAAGAGAAAACAAACAAAAAGCCTATCTATAACCGAAGGAACCAATGAATACTGAAAACAAACAGTAAATCAGAAAGCAAGGAACAAAAGACACCTAAGACAACCAAACAATAATCAATAAAATGCTAGGAATAAATCAACACTTTTTCAATAACAACTCTTAATGTAAAAGGCTTAAATTCCCCAATCAAAAGACACAGACTGGCTGACTGGATTAAAAAGGAGGACCCAACTCTATGCTGCCTTCAAGAGACCCACCTCACCCATAAAGACTCACATAGACTAAGAGTGAAAGGATGGAAAAGATTTACCATGCAAACAGAAAAGAAAAACGAGCTGGAGTAGCTATTCTTATATCTGATAAAATAGACTTTAAACTAAAAACCATAAAAAGAGGGGCCGGCCCGTGGCTCACTCGGGAGAGTGTGGTGCTGATAACACCAAGGCCACAGGTTCCAATCCCATATAGGGATGGCTGTTTAGCTCACTGGGTGAGCATGGTGCTGACAACACCAAGTCAAGGGTTAAGATCCCCTTACCGGTCATCTTTTAAAAAATTAAAAAATTATAAATAAATAAATAAATAAATAAAAACCATAAAAACAGACAATGAGGGACACTATGTAATGATAAAAGGATTGATCCATGAAGAAGACATAACAATCATAAATATATACACACCTAATGTTGGAGCAGCCAGATTTATAAAACAAACTTTATTAGACCTAAAGAAGGAAATAGACACTAATACCATAATAGCAGGGGACCTGAACACCCCACTGTCAATATTGGACAGATCATCTAGGCAAAGAATCAGCAGAGAAACACAAGATCTAAACAATACTCTAGACCAATTGGACTTGGGAGATATCTACAGAACATTCTATCCAACAACCTCAGAATATTCATTTTTCTCATCAACACATGGATCATTCTCCAGGATAGATCACATATCAGGTCACAAATCAAGTCTCAACAAATTCAAAAAAATTGGAATTATCCCATGTATTTTCTCAGACCATAATGGATTAAAATTAGAAATCAATAACAAACGAAATTCTGGAAACTATACAAACACATGGAAATTAAACAGCATTCTACTTAATGACATATGGGTCCAAGAAGAAATCAAGCAGGAAACCAAAAAATTTGTTGAAACTAATGAAAACAATGATACATCATACCAAAACCTGTGGGATACTGCAAAAGCAGTACTAAGGGGGAAATTTATCACATTAAATGCTCACTTCAAAAGAATGGAAAGATGGCAAGTGAACAACCTAACACTTCACCATAAAGAACTAGAAAAACAAGAAAAATCCAAAACTAAAGTTAGTGGACAGAAAGAAATCATTAATATCAGAGCAGAACTTAATGAAATTGAAACCCAAAAAACAATACAAAAGATCAACGAATCAAAAAGTTGGTTTTTTGAAAAGATAAATAATATTGACAAACCATTAGCATGGCTAACAAAAAAAAGAAGAGAGAAGATTCAAATAATGAAAATTAGAAATGAAAAAGGTGATATTACAACTGATTCATCTGAAATACAAGGAATCATTCGAGACTTCTATAAACAACTATACGCCAACAAATTTGAAAATCTGGAGGAAATGGATAAATTTCAGGACACACACAAGATCCCAAAACTGAACCATGAAGACGTAGAAAATCTGAACAGACCAATAACAATAAAGGAGATTGAAGCTGTTATCAGAAGGCTCCCAACAAAGAAAAGCCCAGGACCAGATGGATTCACAGCAGAATTTTACCAAACATTCAAAGAGGATTTGCCACCGATTCTTTACAAACTATTCCAAAAGATTGAAACGGACGCAAATCTCCCAAACTCATTCTATGAAGCAAACATCATCCTGATACCAAAACCAGGTAAAGGTATAACCAAAAAAGAAAACTACAGGCCAATATCCTTGACGAATATAGATGCAAAAATCCTCACTAAAATACTAGCAAACAGAATACAGCAACACATACATAAAATTATTCACCATGATCAAGTGGGATTCATCCCAGGGATGCAAGGTTGGTTCAACATATGCAAATCAATAAATGTGATACATCATATTAATAAAATCAAACACGAGGACCATATGGTCATCTCTATAGATGCTGAAAAAGCATTTGATAAAATTCAACATTCATTCATGACAAAGACCCTCTATAAGTTAGGTATAGATGGAAATTATCTCAACATAATTAAAGATATATATGATAAACCCACTGCCAATATCATCATGAATGGGGAAAAGCTGAAAGCTATTCCTTTAAGAACAGGAACTAGACAAGGATGCACACTCTCACCACTCCTATCCAACATAGTGTTGGAAGTACTAGCCAGAGCAATCAGAGAAGAGAAGGAAATAAAGGGCATCCAGATTGGAAAAGAAGAAGTCAAACTGTCCCTGTTTGCAGATGACATGATCCTATATATCGAACAGCCTAAAGCCTCTACAAAAAAACTCTTGGAGGTGATAAATGATTTCAGTACAGTAGCAGGATACAAAATCAACACACAAAAATCAGTAGCATTTCTTTTCTCCAATAGCGAACATGCAGAAAGAGAAATCAAGAAAGCCTGCCCAGGGCAGAGCCCGTGGCGCACTCGGGAGAGTGCGGCGCTGGGAGCGCGGCCACACTCCCACCACGGGTTTGGATCCTATATAGGAATGGCCGGTGCACTCACTGGCTGAGTACCGGTCACGAAAAAGACAAAAAAAAAAAAAAAAGCCCGCCCATTTACAATAGCCACCAAAAAAATAAAATACTTAGGAACTGAGTTAACCAAGGATGTCAAAAATCTCTATAATGAGAACTACAAACTGCTGAGAGAAATTAGAGAGGATACAAGAAGATGGGAAGATATCCCATGCTCTTGGATTGGAAGAATCAACATAGTGAAAATGTCCATACTACCCAAAGTGATATACAAATTCAATGCAATCCCCATCAAAATTCCAATGACATTTTTCTCAGAAATGGAAAGAACTATCCAGACATTTATATGGAATAACAAAAGACCATGCATAGCCAAAGCAATGCTGAGCAAAAAAATAAAGCTGGAGGCATAACACTACCTGACTTTAAACTATACCACAAAGCTATAATAACCAAAACAGTATGGTACTGGCATAAAAACAGACACACTGATCAATGGAATAGAACAGAGAATCCAGAAATCAACCCACACACCTACAGCCATCTGATCTTTGACAAAGGTACCAAGCCTATATGCCAGGGGACAATTTGCTGCCTCTTCAGCAAATGGTGCTGGGAGAACTGGATATCAATATGCAGGAGAATGAAACTAGGTCCATACCTTTCACCATACACTAAACTCTACTCAACATGTATTAAAGAATTAAATATACACCCTGAAACAATAAAACTTCTTAAAGAAAACATAGGAGAAACACTTCAGGAAGTAGGACTGGACACAGACTTCATGAATATGATCCCCAAAGCTGGGCAACCAAAGGAAAAATAAACAAATGGTATTATATCAAACTAAAAAGCTTCTGCACAGCAAAAGAAACAATTAACAGAGTTAAAAGACAACCAACAGAGTGGGAGAAAATATTTGCAAAATATACATCTGACAAAGGATTAATATCCAGAATACACAAGGAATTCAAACAACTTTACAAGAAAAAAACAAGCAACCCAATTAAAAAATGGGCAAAAGAGCTAAATAGGTATTTCTCTAAGGAAGATGTACGAATGGCCAACAAACATATGAAAAAATGCCCAACATCATTCAGCATCCGGGAAATGCAAATCAAAACCACACTGAGATACCATCTCACCTCAGTTAGGATGTCTAAAATCCAAAAGACTGAACGATAAATGCTGGTGAGGTTGTAGAGGAAAGGGAACTCTCATACATTGTTGGTGGGACTGCAAAATGGTGCAGCCTCTATGGAAAATGGTATGGAGGTTCCTCAAACAATTGCAGATAGATCTACCATATGACCCATCTATCCCACTGCTGGGAATATACCCAGAGGAATAGAAATCATCAAGTCGAAGGTATACCTGTTCCCCAATGTTCATCACAGCACTCTTTACAATAGCCAAGAGTTGGAACCAGCCCAAATGTCCATCATCAGATGAGTGGATACGGAAAATGTGGTATATCTACACAATGGAATACTACTCAGTTATAAAAAACAATGAAATATTGCCATTTGCAATGACATGGATGGACCTAGAGAGAATTATATTAAGTGAAACAAGTCAGGCACAGAAAGAGAAATATCACATGTTCTCACTTATTTGTGGGAGCTAAAAATAAATAAATAAACACACACACACACAAACACACTCACCAAAAAAAAAAAAAAAAAAAACCGGGGGTGAGTGGGCGGGAGAGGACATAACAATTGCAATTCCTTGAAATTGATACAACAAGTGAACAGAAAGGACATTGTTTGGAGGGAGGGGGAGAGGGAGGAGGGAGGGAGGTTTCGGTAATTGGCCACAATAATCAACCACATTGTATATCGACAAAATAAAATATTTTTAAAAAAAAAGAAAAGAAATGTTAAGCTTGCAAAAGACAGGAAACTCTCCCCAAGCTAAAGTCTCTGTTGTAGATAAAGAATTGTAGCACAGCAAAGTTGCTGGCTCCAAGGGCAGATGTCCTTGGTGCAGCTAAATCTAATGATTGTTGCCATGACAATTATCTTACTGTTCTTTTGTAACCACCTATGTTCCTTTTCTGTAACTTTCTGGTCTGGAGAATAAATACCGAGAGAAGACCCCAGTTCGGTGTTATTTTTCCAAGGAATGCTTCTCTCTTGAGGGCTCTTGGAAAACTAACCCCTTTGGGGCCTCTCACTGCTCAGAAGAAATGGGCTTTGAGTAATCCTTTGCATCTCCGTCACCCTGGGGGAGAGGTGACACAATGTCTTCCAGGCTCATCCATGTTGCTGCAAATGATAGGATTTTATTCTTTTTTAGGGCTGAGTAGCATTCCATTGTGTGTACATATACCATATTTTCTTTATCCATTCATCTATCAATGGGCACATAGGTTGATTCCATATCTCGTCTATTGTAAATAGTGTTGCTGTAAACATGGAGGTGCAGATTTCTCTTTATTATGCTAGTTTCCTTTCCTTTGGCTAAATACCCAGCAGTGGGATTGCTGGGTCATATGGTAGCTCTACTTTTAGACTTTCAAAACTTTAAAGATGTAGTTTCATTGTTTTCTGGTTTGAATTGTTTCTGACAAAAAGGCTGCTAAATTTGTCTTTGTTCCTCTTTATGGAATGAGCCTTTTCCCCCTGCTTTTTCCTCAATATAAACCTGTAAACTCTTGTCATTTTTAAAACAGCTTAATTGAGATATAATTCACACACCATACAACTCACTCATTTAAAGTGTAAAATTCAATGTTTTAGGGTATATTCACACATATATGCTACTATCACCACAGTCAGTTTTAGAATATTTTCAGCACTTATAAAAGAAACCCTGTACATTTGACTATCAGCCCCCCCAGCACACACACACACACACACACACACACACACACACACACACACACACACACACACACACACACACGCTCCACCAATTCTCAGCCCTAAGCAATTGCCAGTCTATTTTCTGTCTTTATAGATTTCCCTGACCTAGACATTTCATATGAATGGATTCATACATGTGGTCTTTGTTACTGGCTTTTTTCACTTAGTGTAATGTTTTTAAAGTTCATCCATGTTGTAGCATGTATCGGTACTTTATTCCTTTTTAAGGACAAATAATATTATATTTTATGAATATTTCACATTTTGTTTATCCATTCATCAGCTGATGGGCATTTAGGTTGTTTCCACTTTTTGGTTATCATGAATAATGCTGCTATAAACATTTGTATTCAAGTTTCTTTGTGAATATATGTTGTCATTTCTCTTGGGTATATATATGTAGGAGTGAAATTGCTGGGTCACTGAGTTCCTCTCCACACAGTACAACTATGTGTTTAATCATTTGAGGAACTGCTGCACGTTTTCCAAAACATCTGTACCATTTTACATTCCCACCAGCAGTGTATGAGGGCTCCAATTTCTCCACATCCTCATCAACACTTAGTATCTGACTTTTTAACTCTAGCCATCTTAGGGGTGTGTTGGATTATTTGCTGTTCCTACCACTTAAACTCTGAACTGGAACTAATATGTTGTCTTTTGCTTACTTCTAAAATGGGGGAACTTCCTGTGGGGACCAGCACTTGAGTTTTATGGTGGAGCTAAATTTCTGCTTTGCTGCTGATTCCCTTGGGGAAGGCTTTTGTGCAGCTCAGGTTTTAATGGCTGACTTTCTAGGTGCTTCTGGGACTCATGAGATCCAGTACACCTGGGTTGTATGGAAACTCTGGTCTGGGACTGAGTCTTTTCAGCAAACTGCACCTCCCTGCAGTTCTATATTCCTGACCAGTCTCCACTGAGTGGTCCTGCACTGATTGGGGGGCAGATCAGCTGTCTTTGCTGTGCCCCAGTGTTCTCCCAGTGGGCCTGTCTCCCCTATGGCCTGTGCTGCAAACACTTCCCATGGGACGGGCCACATGCTGGTCCCTTGAGGTTACTCACTGGCTCCTTTTTTTCAGTTGTTGTGGCTCCACTCCTATGTGGGTCCACAGGAACCCTATTAGTAGTCTTCCTGGCTTGGGGGCCACTAGGCCCTCTTCTCCCCTGCAACCACCAAACAACTCCATCCAAAGGGCACAGCAGCAGCTTTTGCCAGCTCCTGCTCCATGTGCTCACCAGCTCCAGACTTAAAGCAGCCAGGACTCCAGATGGTCAGAGTGGTTCTTTCTTTCATCATGGCTTCTCCCACCTTCATGCACTCTATAGGTCTCTCCTCCTCTTTTCCTGAGCTCTAGTGGCCCCAGCTTGGCTGTTGTTGCTTTTAATAGTTATAAATTGGTTGATTTGTGGGAAAGAGTGACGCTGGGGACTGTCTATTCCGCCATCTTGACCGGAAGCCCCCTCCCTTTGAGGTATCTCTTCTTATAAGGACATTAACCCTATGAGATTAGGACCCTACTCTTATGATTTCATTTAACCATAATTACTTTGGAAAAGCCCTATCTCCAAATACAGCCACAACAGAGGTAAGGGGTTTAAAATATGAATTTGGTGGGATGGAATACAATTCAGTTCATATCAGGTCTTTTGCCCATTTTCAAAATTGGGTTGTCTTTTTATTATTGAGTTGTAAGAGTTCTTTATATATTCTGGATACTAGTACCTTATCAGATACATGATTTGCAAATATTTGCTCCCATTCTGACAGTTGCCTTTCCATGTTTTTAAACTTTCTCCTTATCCTTGTGTATTAATTATACCTTTTTATTTTCTGTGTTTTTGATGCTTTGACATGTTTGGGGGCCTGCTGACCCTAGAGGGATTGCCCATCCCAGGGCTAACTTATTCCTAGAGATAGTAAAGGGCTCATATGCAGACCAACCAATCCAGAGCCCATACCCCCAACCACCTCTTTTATCAGGCTCTCACACTACAAGCCACACTATTCCCCTGCTCTAATCATTCTAGGGCCAGGTATGAGACAACTAAGGACAGCTCCTCTACCCCAGAGAGCACTGAAATTATTAAAACTGGTCAATCCTACAACTGCTTACCCTGCTTCACCTGTTCCTTCCCAAGGAAACCATAACAAAGGCTCTTACCCATGTTTTTTTTCCCCACTCCCTCTACCTCCCTCTACTCCTAATTCTGGTGCTTCCCTGCATGGCCCCCTGTGGCATGGAGTGCCTACTTCTCTTGTGGTTGTATGAGTATAATAAACTATCTTTTTTGGCAGTTATCTCCTGATGTGTAGACTTCACCATACCTAAATTAATAATGAAGTTTACATTTTAACACTTTGGTTTTTAGCAATTTGTGACTTAGTGTGATTTTCCTTGTTTATCCTGCTTGGGGTTCATCGACCTTCCAGGGACTGTAGGTTTATAGTTTTCACCACATTTAAATATTTCAGCCATTATTTTTTCAAATACTTTTACTTCCCCTTCCTCTCTCTCCTCTATGTCTGGGAATATAATTACATGTGTGCTAGACTGACTAATATTGTACCACATTCACTTTGCTTTTGTCTCAGGTTTGTTTCATTTTATTTCAATCTTTCTCTAAACTTCAATTTGGATACCAGTTTCTATAGCTACATGTTAAGGACATTGATATTTTCTTCTGCACTGTTTAATCTGCTATGAACTCAATCCAGTGAATTTTCATTTCATTTCAGATATTGTATTTTTTAGCTCTAGAAATTTCATTTGGATCTTTTTTTATATTCCATTTCTTTCTTCATCGTGTTCATGTTGTCCTTTAAATCCTTGTTCTAAAGCTGTTCTAAAGTTCTTGCCTGATAATTCCATCATAATGTCTTCATCTCTTTCTATTGAATGATTTTTAATTTTCATTATGGATCACATTTTTCTGGTTTATTTTAAAGTTTAGAAATTTTTTTTATTGGATGGCAGGTATTATGACCATTACATGATTGAGTAGGATTTAGAATTTTTTTTTTTAATCTTCCTTTAAAGAAGTTGAAATTTGTTTTGAGAGGCATGAGCTATCTGCAGATAGGCATGATCTATTAGAGGCTTGTTTTTAAGCTTTGTAAGAGCAGATCTAAAATGGCTACTACTGTATTAGCAGCTCTACTACTAAGGTATGATCCTTTGGGGATCTCTACTGAATGCCCTGACTATTCAACAAGATCTCTCCACAATGGCTGACAGAAACCTGAGTTTCTTCTAGCCCTGAGGGATCTCTAAAATTTATTTAGCTTATAGCTCCCTGGAAGATAATCTTTGACTGGTGTTGTAAATTTCACCCTATGAATGCCTTGTTAATTTGAGTACTACTAAAAGAAGATGCTGAAAAGGGGATTTGACAGGTAAGCGATTTACTAAATCAAATGTTGTAAGGAAAAATGAGAAGAGAGCCAAAAGAGTCATATGATTGCAAAGCAGTTCTGAACCTTGAGAAATAGGGAGGAAAGAAAGGAAGATTAAGTGGACTGCATTGTGGTTCTAAGGAGTTCGGGAAGCTAATTGGGAATCCTCAAGCCAAAGTCTCCTATTGGAGGCATTCTGCACTTCTCAAGAACAGGCCTGACTTCATATCCCTGAGAAACTCAGTCATTAGCTGTGATTAACACATGGGAAGTGTGGCCGCAGTGCAAATGTGCTGACAGATTTCAATGCAGCAGCTGAGGCCATTAGTCAATTACGCACTCCACAGTCAGAGATCTGCGAGGTACATTTCTGAGGCCACCAAATATTCACCCCTTGTACCAATTGGATCTACTTCTCAAAATTTGGAGAAAGGCTCCTCCATGATTCCTGTTGTCCTTTCTTCCTGAGAAAAATTCAGGAGAAGATAATGAGACTAACTACAGCCCTCATCACTGCAGTTGATCTCAGGGCTGCTACTTGTCCTCAACCTCTTTCTCTCCCATGATTCATTCTAAATTCCCTCACTCACAGCTATCACTTCAGCAGGTCTTGGTGGCTTACCTGGTAGCATGACCCAAACCTACATTCCTGGGCAGTCTGAGCCCTTGGTAATCATGCCCTTCTCCATCTAAGGTTGCTACGTGTGTTAATTCACAGTTATAGTAGTGCAAGGGAATACCAGAAGGCACTCAAATGGATAATGTGGATTAAACACATATACCAACTCTCACCTTCATACAGTAGTCCTGCCTCCTCCTACTGATCAAAGCCAATTACCCTTACCAGTATGGTGACTTCTCTTCTTGCCTGCTAGTTCCTGGGCACAAGAAATTCAAAATGCCATGGTAGCAACTATAACTTTTAGCTAAATGGCAAGATTTCTAGCCTCTAGCAAGAGTGTACCCCTTTTGGAGACCAGGAACTCCAATTCTGCCAAAGTTCAGAGTTGCAGGGATAAGAAGTACAAAATCCTCCAGTTAGGATATGAATCCCCATGTTGGGAGTGATGATAAATATAGCTACTCCTGCTTCCATGCCTTGATTGCCAGACCCATGTATTTTTTCTATTAGAGATACAGTACCCTATAAAAGACTCTGATTTAATGCATATCCTGCATCTTGAAGAATGGTACATCATCCTTTCAGAGTATTTCGTCCAAGCTGGCACTACATCTGCACTTATAAAGTCTGGTGCAGTGTTCTATGAGGCTGGCTGCTTTAGGATATATTATGTGTGATACTATCAGTGAATCCTATGGTCATGGGACCACACCACACCTCCTTCAATGTGAAGTGGCTGGATGCTATGCTCTACATGATTTCATGCATGTGGATTAGTTATTCTGTAAGCCCCAGGCAAGCAAGGAATCTGTACATGGGAAAGACAAGGCCATACTCAGAATAGCTATCTATCCTTGTGAAGAATGAAACCCTACCTCTTCCTGGATGGAAGGAGCCTGATATACTACCTTGGTCTCCTCAGGGAACAGTGCCATATCAGGGGCTCAGGATTAGTCTCTGTTGCTGTACTTCCCAGTGCATCTCCTTTCATCAGGGCATTCTTAATGGCCTTGGTAAATTATGTGTCCTCTGGATCCTCCCATGGAACATAATTCTCTGGTTGGACTTCTGGTCTTGCATAATAACATCTTCTAGCACGTCCACTTCCCTTGGCCTCTTTATTCCTTCCTCTGACATCTTTAGGGGCAACTCAGGTATTTCCACTTCTCTGAGTGTTGGCCATAGCTTTTTCCAGGCTTCTAAGAGCTACTTCAATAATGAATTTGCCATATCCCCTGAGGTCTTTACTAGGATGTTAAACCTCATGTCCTGAGAAAATGCTCCCCAGTCAATGAATTCTTGCTTATTTAAGCTTACATTCCAGTCACCTTGATTAAACACTTAAAAAATCTAATTCCAGGGGTACTTCCCTGGCTCCTGCTGGTACACTCACTAATTCTTGAAATTCTTTTGGTGTAAGTCTCTTTCTTCCCTTAACAGGGTCAGCATGTTTTCAACTAAGTCATGCTGAGACTTAACCAAAGTTATTGAACTGGCAGCCAGGAGAAGACGTCGAGACAGCTACTGAGATGAGCACCGGCAGCATCGTACAGCAAAATGGAAGTTTTAGTTCTTACAAGAGAAAAGTGCACCACCTTTGCAAGCCCAGAAGGTGCAAGGGCTGCAGAGTCAGCATCCTTAGGGCTATTCAACCAGATGTCTCCTTTGTATGTTTTAAGGTCCCAGGTTTTCCTTACTAGGTCCTGACCATTGTATAACAGGCCTGCTGGGCATTCAAATATCACTGAAGTTCTGCAACTCTAACAATTAGATATTCACCCTACTGCTCAGCTGTGTCTACTCTTTCACTGTAGGAGATGAGGGCCTCTTTGTAAGAAACCACAAAGCATCTGGCACTCACACTTAGCCATTAACTGCTTAAGAGCTTTCAGTCTTTCATTATTCCTCCGCAAGGCATCAATACAACTTAGCAGTGACCAGTCAACCTCTCTATCCAAAATCTTTCCCATGCCTGCATCATCACACCTGACACAGAATTTCCCTCCACCAAACATTTTCCAAGTTACCACCTGTGAAATCTTTGTTGGTTAGCTCCAGTTTGTGCCAGGGTATATCCAGGTCCCACGTACCAATCAAAATGATGTCCTCTTTGCCTGCCAGAAGGTGGGTGAGCCAGTCCCAAATCCCATCTTACTGCCTCTTTTCTTGGACCACTCTAAGTACCACTTGTGTCAGCTTGAGTCCCCTGAGAAACAGATGGCAAGAGAGGATTAGATATTCAAGAGATTTATAGGGGGAAATACCTATGAGGAAAACTTGGAAGGGAGCCAAGGGAGTCTTAGAGAGGCATCAGACTGTAATGTATATCTGACCATTGTGAAGGAAAGAAAAGGAAGGTTGAGTGAAAGAAACTTGGATGGCAGTTCAATTCTAAGGAACTTTGACAATGCCAGTGAGGAATCTTTGAGGCAAAATTATGAGCCTCACATCTCCCAAGGATACCCTGCCTTAACATCCCTGCTATGCTCAGTCATTGACTGGAAGTAGTCATGGCAAGATTCCTTAGCATGAACGTGGTGACGAAATTCAGAACACAGCAACTGGAGCCATAGGTCAAAATTACACTCCCTGCAGTAGGAGCTGTGAGAGGTAGCTGCTAGTATTCAACCAAAGACTGGAGGGTAACCCACACAGATTTCTGAGTACCTTCTCCACATAGCTTTCTCTTCTTTAGTATGCTGCTTTGCAAATCCTAGCCACCTTGGCCTTCCCAATCTTCTACTCCTACTTCATCAAATCAGCAAAACTGCCAGAGTCTCCTTGAGTCCCTCCCTATGCTTAGTCCAGAAACTGCCTCTAGGGAGAAAGCCTATGTGATCATAGTGCTCACCACATTCATTCTCCTTCTATCAAGGATTGTTGATCTTGAGCTAGTTGTTGCCCAATGTCTAAGACAGTTGTTTCCAATATTTTGTTTATTATCCTAGTTTTTACAAAGGAAAAGTAAGTATCATACCAGTTAGTTCATCATGGACAGAAGTAAAAGTTCCTCAGTTTTCTCTGGGATACATTTGTTTTTAATTTCATTAATTTCACTTTATTTTATTTTCTTCATTCTATTTTCTCTGGGTTTAATTTGCTGTTCTTTTACTAGCCTCTTGATATGCAAGCTTAGATCACTGACATTAGTCTCCCTCCTTTTCTAGCATATGCATTTAAAGCTATACATTTCCTTTCATCCATTGTTTTAGCTGCATCCCAGAAGTTCTGATATCTCTTACTTTCGTTATTATTCAGTTCCAAATATTTTCTAATTTCTATTGTGATTTCTTTTTTGACTTGTGGATTACTTAGAAATGTATTGCTTGATTTCCATTTTTTAGTTAGTTTTTATTACTGATTTCTAGCTTAACACAATTGTGGTCAGAGAATACATTCTGAATATTTCCAATCCTTTAACACTTCGTTGAAGCTTGTCTACTGTCAGTTTTGATAAATTCACCATATATTAACTTAAAAATAATGTATCTTCTGATCTTAAGTGCAGTGCTCTATTATGCCAATAGGGTCAAACTCATTAACTGTGTTATTTTGATCTTCCATATTCTTACTGATTTATTGGGTGCTGTTTTATCAGCTATTGAGGTATGCTAAATCCACATTATTATTGAAGATTTGTCCATATTCTCTATTTAGTTCTGTCAATTTTTGAATTATATATTTTGAAACTATGTTATTTAGTGATACATTTTTAGAATTGTTATATCTTCTTATAGATTAAACTCTTTATTATTATAAAATATTCCTTTGTATCTCTAGTCATGCCTCTTGTCTTAAGATCTAATCTGTCTGATAATAATATAGCAACAAGAGCTTTCTTTTGATTAGTGTTTGCATATTATATTTTCACCATCTTTTACTTTCAACATTTCAATAACTTATATTTAATACATTTTTGTAAGCAGCATATGGTTGGATAATTTTTAATCCAATCTTAGTCTTTTACTTAGAGAATTTATTCTATTTGTTTTAATGTAACTACTAATATAGTTGGAATTATATCTACCATCTTTGACTTGTTTGAGTTTAATACAAATTCTACTTTCATTACTTCCCTGATAATGCTAAAATCTTAGAATGTTTTAACTCTATTTATCCCCCTCTGCTTGCTTTGTTGCAGTCACTCATTTTAATTCTACGTATATTTTAAACCCTCATATTACTATGTGTATTAGTCTGTTTCTGTTGCTTATTACAACAAAAATACAAATACCTGCAACGGGGTAATTTATAAGAAAACAAAATTTATTGCTTGCAGTTTCAGAGGATAGGAAGTCCAAAGCCCAGAGAACAGAGCTGGTGGAGGCTTTCTTTAGTGATGACTTCAGTGACAGCAGGGTATCACATTGCAAAAATGGTGGAGCAGAGAGAGAGAGGAGAGAGAGAGAGACTCTCCTCTCTCTTCTTTTGGAGCCCTCAGAAACACACTCCTGACCACCATTTTTAATCCATTCACTACAGCATGGTCCTATAACTTAATCACCTCTTCAAGGCCCCACCTCTGAATTACCATAATAGGATTTTCCACTCTCTTAACAATCACAGTGGGGGCTAAGTTTCTAATACATAAAACTTTGGTCTAGGGTCTCCATGGCAGTCCCACTCCCACAGTTCCACTAGGCATGGCACTGATGGGGTCTCTCTGCTGCAACAGTGACCCGACATTTCCACTTGGCATTGCTCTAGTGAAGGCTCTCTGCAGTAACTCCACTGACATATATCTCTTCCTGGGGCCCCTGACTTTTCCATACATCCTTTGAAATCAGGGTAGAGGCTCCCAAGCCCCCACAGCTCTGGCATTCTGCCAGCCTGAAGATTTAATACCACATAGATGCCACCAAGGCTTCTGGATTGTATCTTCCAAATGTGTGGGTCCAGCCACACCTGGGACCAATTTAGCCATGGCTGGAGCAGCCAGCAGCCAAAGCAGCTGGGGTGCTGGTGCTGGAATCAGCTTCCTGAGGTGGTCCTAGGCACTAAGCCTGTGGAGGGCACCTCAGGCCTGTTTCCCAAGACCATGCTGTCTCCCTAAGCCTTTGGGCCTGAAATGGAAGGAGTGGCCCCAGAGGCTTCTGCAATGCTTTCAGGGCCTTTCTCCCATTGTCTTGGCTATTAGCACAGACTGCCTTATCACCAAGCTTATGTCTTTAGCAACCAGTCCCTCTGCTGCACTACTGGATTTTTCTTCTGAAAATGCTCTCTGCTTCTCTACCACATGGCCAGGCTGCAAATTTTCCAAATCTATAAATTAAATCATGGCTTTATGTCATACCTTTGCCACCATAACTCGGCATAGGCTGTTACAAGTAGCCATGCAGCTTCCTTAATGCTTTGTTGCTTAGAAATTTCTTCAGCCAAATACTCTGGTTCACAACTCCTAAGTTCAAACTTCCACAAAGTCGTAGGGAATGGACAGAATGCCAGTTTCCAATAAACCCCTTCTTATTTATATCTGAAATAAGTCGATATTCTTATCAGCATTCTGTTCACCACCACATAACCAGTATCTAAGAGATTCCAAACTTTCCCTCATCTTTTTGTCTTCTTCTGAGTCCTCCAAACTCCTCCAGCTTTTCCTCAACACCCAGTTCCAAAGCCATTTCCACATTTTCAAGTATTTGTTATAAGCAACACCCACTCTTCTGGTACGAGTTTTCTGTATTAGTCCATTTCTGTTGTTTATAAAAATATATACAGAACTGGGTATTGTATAAAGAAAACGAAATTTATTCCTTACAAATTTTGAGGCTAGGAAGTCCAAAGTTCATCTGGTGGTGGTGACAGTGACCCAGGGCCCAGGGTTCTCACATTGCAAGATGGTGGAAGCAGGAAGAGAGAGAGAGGAGAGAGAGGAAAGAAAGGAGAGAGAGGAGAAAGAGAAAGAGAGAGAGAGAGAGAGAGACTCTCCTCTGTCTTCTTTTAAAGCCCTCAGAACCACACCCCGAACACCATTTTTAACCCATTCACTGTAGCATGGTCCTATAATCCAGTCACCTCTTTTAGTCCCCACCTCCGAATTACCATAGTAGGATTTTCCACTCTCTTAACAGTCACAATGGGATCTAAGTTTCTAATACATGTCCTGGAGGACACAATTCAAGCTTCAGTGAGTTTTGGGGAGACATAATTCAATCCACTACACTATGATTGATTTTTACAGTTAATAGTCATTTATATTTACCCACACATTTCTCCTTTTGTTTTTTTCCATTCCTTCTCAAACTTCCTGTTTCCATTTGGGTCTATTTTCCTTCTGCTTAAAGACCCCCCTCCGTCAGCTTTTTTCATTAGGGCAGGTCTGCAGGCAGTAAGTTCTCTCTGCTTTTGTTTGTAAAGAAAAAAAGTCTTTATTTTGCCCTCATTTTTGAAGTATATTTTCACTGGGTTAGCAGCTATTTTTCAGCACTTCAAAGATATCATTCCATCGTCTTCTGGATTTCATCATTATTGTTGCGATCAGCTTGTTTGAAGGAAACATGTTTTGTTTTGGTTTGGTTTTCTGTCTGCTTTTTAGATTTTCTCTTTTATATTTGTTTTCAGCAGTTTTACTATGATGTGCTTAGGTGGGGTTTTCTTTGTACATCTCCTGCTTAGGGTTCACAGATCTTCTTAAATATATGAGTTTTTGTCTTTGATCAGTTGGAAATATTTTTAGACATTATCTCTTCAAATATTGCTTCTGCTTTATTTTATCTCTCTTCTAATTAGGGGAACCCAATTATACTTGTTAGATCTTTCCATTCTGTCTTGAGGGGGAACTGACTATGTGTTGAGACCTTTCATGTCTCTAATATTGTCACTGTAGCTGCATGGAACTACCAAATAGCTCCATTCGTTTCTTTGTACCCCGGTAGCAGCCCTCTTCCAGAGCCAAGTATGAATTCTCAGTTTCTTGCCTGCTTCAAAAGTCAATATATACCCCCTGGGGAAAAGCCACTGTAAATCATCAGCTCAACTCTCTGGGAATATTCCCTTAAATCATTGTTGTATCATCGGCTCTCTGCCTTTAAACAGAAACTTCTTGAATTTTATCCAGCTTCAGTTGTTCTCCATGGATGATTAATTTTGTTGCAAACAAAGAAGCATAAGTCTCGCATAAGTTTTGAGACTGCATTTTTATTATTGTTCTTTTTAATGTATTTTCTAATTTCCATTACTATTTTTTCTTTGACACATTCAGAAAGTATATCTTAAAGTTTCATACATGTGGGTTATATTTTGTTGTTGGGTGCAATGTTTTCTTTTTTTTTTAAATGTTTTCTTATATATGCATTAAATCAAACTTGAACATTGTGTTATTCAAATCTATATCCATATTTTGCTTAATTTGTCAAAAGTTACTAAAAGAGGAATGTTAAGAACCTCACACTACAGTAATGGAGTTTTCAAGTTCTCCTTTGGTTTACTAAATTTATGTTTCATGTATTTGGAAGGCATATTATTAGTTGCAAAAACTTTTTTAGCATTTATGCCTTCTTGGTGAATTAAATAAAGCATCATATGCGGTATCTCTCTTTATGCATTGTAATTTTTTTGCTTTACAGTTTGTTTCTCCTCATATTAACATAGCTACATCAATATTTTCTCCTTAGCATTTGCTTGGTATATCTTTTCCAACATATATTATCACTATTTCTGTGTCCTAATATTTTATGAATAACAGCAGTAGTTAGATTTTCATTCCTTACATTTTTGACAATATTTATATTCTAACTGAGGTTTACATCATTTATATTTCTTAAGATTACTGATATACTTAAATTTATACCTGCCATGTTATTTTGTGCTATTTTTCCTTTTTCTAAATTCTTTCTAATTTATTCCCTTTTTTTGGAAAACTAAGTATAATATTGTGAAACTGTGTCTCATATAAACAAAGTCAAAAGATAAGCAGTTTATGGTTGGCTTGGCAGTGGCAATCATGAAGAACCCAGTCTCCAACTACCTTGATACTCCTCCATCCGTAGAGTGCTACCTTATGGTCCAGAATGGCTGCTTGAGCTCCAGTCTTCATGCCTGTATTCTAGACAGCAAAAAGGGCAGAGAAAGGAATGACCTTTTTCTTTAAAGATACTTTCCCATAAGATGCAAATGACACTTCCCTTTACATCTCATTGACCTGAACTAAGTTACATGACCTAACTGTAAGAAAGGCTAGGAAAAATGGTTTTTATTCCAGGCATTTACAAGCTCAGTTTAAAATCAGGGATTTTATTACAAAAGATGTGGGGAACAGATATTGGGAAACAAATATTAATCTGCCACAGTATGTCAGGTGTACAGCTATTTTCTCTTCGCCCTTGGAAGATATTATTTCACTGTCTTCTGGTTTCTATTGCTAATATTGAGAAGTCAGCTGTCATTCTACCTGTCATTCATTTATTTTATGACTGCTTTTAATTTTTTCACTTCTTTGGTGTTCTGTATTTTTTTTTTTTTTTTAGTAGCCTGGCAGGTATGAGGATCTGAACCATTGACTTTGGTTTTATAACACCATGCTCTAACCAACTGAGCTAACCATGCAGTCTTCTTCTGTATTTCATGATGATATATCTGGGAGTGGGTTTCATTTTAGTTGTTCTGGTTAGGATTCACTGGCATTCCTGAATCTGAGGATTCTTGTCTTTCATCAATTCTAGAAAATGATCAGCTATTATTTCTTTGAATATTGACCTCCCCCATTTTTTTATTCATTCCTTTTGTAATTCTAATTAATCATATGTTAGGTTTTTTTCATACTTCACCCATGTCTCTTAACTTTTACTTCATCTTTTCTACCTCTTTATCTCCCTGGGCTGAAATCTGTATAATTTCTTTAGATCTATTTTTCAGTTCACTAATTTTCTCTTCAGGTCTGTCTAATTTGCTATTTAACCAATCTACTAGGCTTCTAATTTCAATTATTATGTTTTTATTTCTAGATGTTTTGTTATTTTTTTCAAAACTGCCTAGTTATCTTTGTAGTCTCTCATTTTTTAATTACATATTCAATACGTTCTTTTATTTCTTTATATATATAGTAATAAACTTTTGTATATTATGCACCCAACAAGTTTAATTTTTGAAGTTTTTCCAAGTTTGATCCTATTAGCTGTTTCTGCAAACTCTCACTCATGTTGGCTTATTTCTTTATGTGTTTGTGATTTTTAATAGTAAGCTGATGTTCACAGGATCTCTATCCGTAGACATTATTTAAGATCCTAGTTAGAGTGCATTCCTCCAGAAAGGTTTTGCGTTTGCTTCTGTCAGGCACCTTGGTTTCATTACTTATCCATTATCACTTTACATTCTAATCTTGTATATTTTGGATACATGTAGTATGAGTTCTGAAACCAAACTTGCATAAAGGATAGTTATGAATTCTCAGGGGAAGGATTGTTGGGATTTTTTCCTTTCCATCCACAGCCAGAAACAAGAAAGGAAAATTTCCCTACAATCTCTTTTTATGGAGTAGACTTTTTTCTAATTCACTCTTTAGTAAGGGTGTCACTTTGTACGGACTCATCTTTATGTTCAGTCTTCAATATAATTTCCTATCTTGCTTAGGCTCTATACTTATCTCTTTCCACATGGGTGATCTGTTCAAATCAATGCTCTAAACCACCAGTAACTGGTCTTTTTTATAATTGTAATTTTTCAGGATATACAGTACACATATTGACAGAAACCTAGAACACATATTACCAAAAATAAAAAAGTACATTTGCTTTTGATTTAAGATGGCTGAAATTTCAGAAAATCTTCTACATCTTCCTAAAGGCAAACAGAATTGTGAGTACTATGAAGTTTTAAAGAAGATCTACAGCATGACACCACTAACTCACATCAAGATTTCTTCTGGCAACTTTGCTCAGTGACCTCCATGCCTCAGATTCTTACTGATCATTTTTAACATCATTCATTGATCCTTCAGCAAATCTCCAAACTACCAAAGTGACTTTAAATTTAAATTACTTGTTCTGTAGATATTAAAGTACATAATTATATAAAGGCAGGCATTGGGGGGTACAGTGATAAAAGTAAAAAGACATTTGACAACTCTGACCTCCCAAGAGCTATAAGTTTAGTTGAGGACACACGTAAATTAAGAGGTAACTAGCATCACAAAGCGAGATGTGAAACACAGTATAAACAATAAAAAATATGGAACCTAGAGGAAAAAGACATAGCATTTTTATGGGAAAAGTCCAGGTCATGCAAGGGAGGCTACACAAGCTTAAATATGAAAAATTAGTATAATTCAAGAGGATCAAAGTGTGTTAGAATAAATCAAGTAGGCCTGCTCCAGGAATGGCTAACAGATACATGGAAACTGAAAAAATAAAGGATTTCCCTGGTTTGAACCTTGAAAACAAGAAAAGCTAAAAAGGAAAGATGGTTTGGGGGAAACTATTTCAATTTAGATACGTTAAGTTTGAAGAGACAGCAAAATGATAAAGTAGAAATATTTTGCAAACACGTATAGACTGGGGCTTCAGATAAATGTCAGTGTTGGAAATATAAATTTTGGAGCAATACTCTCAAATACCCTTAGAGGTGGTAGTCAAACTATAAGAGCAACACACTGCTCTCAAGGAAACAGGGAAGAATGGAGGGCTTAAGAACCAAACTTCAAGGGCCAGCCCATGGCTCACTCGGGAGAGTGTGGTGCTGATAACAAACACCAAGGCCGCGGGTTTGGATCCTATATAGGGATGGCTGGTTAGTTCACTGGCTGAGCGTGATGCTGACAACACCAAGTCAAGGGTTAAGATCCCCCTTACCAGTCATCTTTTAAAAGAAAAAAAAAAAGAACCAAACTTCAGAGAATCCTAACAGGGAAACAGGTAGGAAGATAAACTTGCAGTACAGCAGAAAAGCATTTAGAGGTAAGAAGAAAATGATGACGTGACAAAAAAGATAAGAATGTTTCAAGAAAGGAAAGATAATTTATAGTGTCAAATGTGATACAAAAATCAGGAAAAATAAGGACTTGAAGAAAACCACTGAATTTGACAATCATGAGATTAATTGGTGTCCATCAAAAGCAAGATTTTATTACTGTGGTAAAATAGAAGCCAGACTCAATTATTTAATGAACCAAATATTAATTTTATTCTTCAAGGAATTTTAAATGCAGCGGGGTACTCACTATCCCTACGACTATATTCCATGTCCCTTCTTCCAAATTAAAGGAAATGAGTGTTACATAGCAGCAACCCACTGAGCCACCAATTGTAACCCACTCCATTTACGATAACACATAGCAAAGGAATACAGCCAGGACTCCCAATCATCTCAATTGACATGGATGCCTACCCAACAGCCTTCACTTGATTGCCAATTCAGCTGCCACTGCCACTGCCATAACCCACTTCTCTTCATGAATTTTGATGGCCATGGAGACTCAAGTGGCAGCAATCCTATCAGCAGAGACCTATTTCCTGAGAAGCCAGTGTAGGCCCTCCCTTGCACAGGCTCCTTCCAAAGCCAAGGAAGCAGCCCTAGAAATTTTGTTTTTAAAATTTTGTATTCTTTTTCTCAAAAAGGGTCCTCATTTAAAAGCTTCAGACTCCATAAAACCTGGATCTGCCTAAATTAACCAGTAACTCCTCCACTCAACACTCTACCACAACTAAGTTTGTAACATCACCTTACAAACTCCACTAATGCACAAAGATTCTGATAAAATCCAATGTAGCCTCAGAAGGTAAAAGTTGGGAATTGCTGGTCTAGACTTGATCTTCCCAGGATGGAAAAGAAGTACATTACTAGCATCCCCCCTTTGACATGGCACAACTCTAAAAAGGACTACTGAGTCTCCAGAGATTAATTTTCTTCCCAACCTTAATAGGAGACAAATTATATAATTCTCCTTGAAAACTCTAAATGCCATGTTTATTCTTGTATTTAATGAAACATTTTATACATGCTGAGCAGATACTGATGTACTTATCACTCATGCCAACTTCATGTCTGAATAAATGGAGACTAATGCACAGATACCCTCAGAATGTCACAAGCAGTATGCAACAAGAGTAGAGGACACCTCTAGACCTAATTTGTTACCAAAGGGAATAAAGTCAGGATAAACTCATACAACTTGAACAACAGAACTAAAATAAAGAACATAATTCTGTATCCTTGAAGAAGACCCCAGAGGCCCTGTGAACAACTCGATTTCATCAGCATAAACTCACTATGCCCTAAGTGGGTTAAATCTTATCTCAGTGAGTCCTCACAATATCTCTAAGAGGTAAGCTATTCTTGTCCCTATTTTCTAGCTGGGAAAATTGAGGCAACAAAGCAACACACACACACACACACACACACATACACACACTTCCCAGTGAAGAGGTGGTAAAGGCACTAACCACTCAGGCACGTGCTTTCAAACTCAGGCAGTCTGATGCTAATCAGGACTCTGACTATTATACTATATGGCTTTTAATAAAAATGGAATGTTTAATAAATTTTTTTAAGAAAGAATCCCTAGGAGTTTATAGGTATAGTTTCAATTAATATTCTGTTACTGTACCACCTAGTTTTCTGTTTGGAGGATAGACAGAAATTAAAGGAACCAATTTTCCAAACTCAACAACAATCCAAGTGTATGAGTCCGTTTCTGTTGCTTATAACAAAATACTTGGAACTGGGTGATTTGTAAGAAAGCAAAATTCATTGCTTACAGTTTCAGAGACTGGGGAGTCCAAAGTCCAGGGAACACATCTGGTAAAGGCCTTGTTGCTGGTGATAGTGACCCAGGTGTCTCACATGACAGAATGGAGGAGCAGAGAGAGAGATAGCTCCTCATGCACTCTCCATTTAAAGCCCTCAAAACAAGGGCCACGAACACCATTAAATCATCAACATATTACTCCATTTACTAGGACATGGTCCTCACAATCTAATCACCTCTTCAAGGTCCCACCTTTCAATTACCATAATAGGATTTCCCACTCTCAATAGTTGCAGTGGGGATTAAGCTTCAATGACTTTGGGGTCATTCAATCCACTGCACCAAGGAAGATCATTAATAGCAGAATTATTCCACAATAAATCTTGTTTTTAAAGTTTTTCATGAGGCATCAGATGCTTTTAACATTATAATAACACTGTCCAGTGAAATAATTAGTAGCCACAAAGAAATTACTCAAAGGAGACGCCCAAGAGTAAATGCTGTCTGAAATTATATAAACATACTAGGGCTTGGTTTGAAATGTCATCCATCTGAGAAAACCCAGTTCCTACCTTGCATTTTTATTGCATCTCTTATCTCAGGGATTTAGAGCAAAAAGTGCTGCTGTATTAGTATCCCATTTTCATACACCAGTTTAGTCCAATGGAGGACCAAATGACTTCTCTGTTAGGCCAGGGCAAGACTGGCTCCAGATCTTGAAAATCCTGGATCTTGGGCTCCCTCTGGAGGAGACTAGGACTATATGACTTCAAAAAGAACAGAATCATCCTTACTCTCTTGAGTGAAAGGCATATAAGACCATGTAATAGCTACTGGATACCTACATTCTATATACCGCTATCTAGAAAACTAAATTAATACTAGCATACTACAGAGAGCATATTATATTCCACCAGTAAAATTTGCCCATACTTCATTCTTCTTTTGTTGTTTCTCAAGTGGCTTACTATGGGGGGTGCTTAATAAATCCATTCATTCATTTGTTCGTTCACGCACAAAGCAAATGTTATTGAGCGCCAATATATGCTGGGCACTGTTCAAAGCATGGAGAATACAGCAGTGAACAAAACACTAAATCCATGCCCTTATGGAATCATATTTTTGTGGGTGGTGACAATAAACAAGATAAATAAGTAACATGTATATCTTGTCAGATAGGGAAATGCTGTATTAAAAAAAGCAAATATGAAAGGGGAATAGGAATGGGGAAAGTTATAATTTTATAATTATATAATATTATTTTGGTAGGGGAGGTTTTATATATGAATAAAGATCGGTAGAGAGGTTATCTTAAAAAACTGGAAAGAGGTGAAGGAGGAAATCACGCAGACATCTGGAGAAAGAAATTTCTAGGCAGAGGAAACAGCAAAAGCAAAGGTTCTGAGGCAAGAGCATAGCTGTTGTGCTCTAGGAACTGCAAGAGAGCTAATGGGCCTGGAACAGAATGAACAATATGAAGAGAAGTAGCAAATGGGGTCAAAGAAGGGGTAGAGACATACAGTGTAGGGCCTTGTAGGTTACTGTAATGTCTGTGGTTTTTACTCTGAGAGAAGTGAGAAGCCGTTGGTGGGGTTTGAGAAGAGCAATGACATCCTCTGCTTTTTTCATTAAGAACATCCAGGCAGTGCATTGATAAGAAAGTAGAGGTTAAATAAGGGTGAAAGCAGTAAGATCAGTTAGGAGATTTCTACAAATTCCAGGCAAGAGATGTGAATAGCAGTGGAGGGGTAAAAAGCTGTCATCTTGAAAATACTTTGAAGATAGAGATGAAATAATGTAAGGAATGAGAGAAAGGAGTCAAGGATTATTCCAAGGTTTTCCTGCTGAGCAACTGGAAGAACAGAGTTGCCCTTCACTAAAATGTGGAAAACACTGAGGGGAGCAAGTGGGAGTGGGAAAGAGAGACCAGGACCTTAATTTTGGACATTTTAGCTTCGAGATACCTATTGCATGCTTTAATGGAGCTGTTGAATGGGCAAGTGGATATCTGAGTCTGAAGTTTGGGAGTCAAGTCTAGGCACGGAGAGAGATTTGAGAGTAATTCTCATATAAAAAGTATTTAAGGCCATGAGTCTGGATGAGACCACGAAGGGAGTGTAGACAGAAAAGAGATGTCTAAGAACTGAGTTCAAATGCTTGTTGATTACTTGAACTACAAAACATCCTATCTCTTGCTTTCCCATTGTTTACATGGTTCTTTAAACTATTAGTAAGAGAAACTAACCAGATAAAATAACAAATTCATAGTGATTATTATCTACTGTTCCTCCAGATGACTGTAAATCAACTATCTGGAGATTCTTTCTAGGTCTCCAGTTTTCAAAATTAAGCTGAACAAATCTGTTATTTTTTTGCCCAAGATATTTTTAAGAAGGGTGCTACAGTTTTCTGTTCTCTGAGAGTTTTCCCAAATAAGAGTTCAAAATTAATCAATACCAACTACTTCTGACAAATCCTAGGATGAATGACAATATACTGAACAAGTCTGAATAGAACACAACCTGAAGAACTCTTACTAGCTGTGTCCTCTTCTCTTTAGTTTGGCTTCCATCCTACCCACCATAAGTGCATATTTCTAGTTTTCTGACCTCAGGATTACTTTTTGAAAAAAGAAGAAAAGTTGTTATAATCCTCTGCATGTCACAGTCATCAGTTAAGGCTCTCCCTAGCCCTGCAGGAGAAGGTAGGCAGTTAGGAGGTTAGTGGGATAGTAGGATATTTTGTTTCTATTGTTTGCCTTTTATTAAAATCAAAGAATACTTTCTTGCTATCTTTTATCATCTTGTAATTTATGGCTCCCACATCACCTAAGATTTCTTGATTGCTTCCCAATTCAATTCTGCTAGTTGTTTTAATAACATGGCCCAATATCCAGTTAGAGCCATTTAATTTACACTTTGGGCATCTGTATGATTCTGAATTTGACCAACTTTTACTCTTCTTGGCATTCCTATGTACTGGTTTAGTTTCTTCCTAAGTACGTAGAACTATGTTTCTAAAAAGGTATGACATTCTGAAGCTTGAATTTGAGAAAAATGTTGACTCTGCAGCAATCTACCACAACTGTGGCTTAGTAGGCACTGAAACTACACTTTAAACTATTGTTACTCAGACCCTGGAAATCCAACTCCTTGATCAGAGTTTATGAAAATGCTGCAAGGATGAAATAGAAATAACAAGCACAGAAATCAAGATTACATCTTCTATCAAAGACTCTCTGAGCCCTATCCTAACATCATGTTCTAGCCACCATAAGTTATTTTCATTTTTGATGTGAGAAGCTCACTACTTCAACGATTCATTTTTTTTTAAGTGCCTCATAACAAAGGTTTACAAGACAGTCATATATGGAAAACGAAAACAGACCAGAAATACAACCCAAACACACCTGCCTGACTAATACCTTTGACAAGTTATCATCAGCCAAAAAATATCCAACTACATTCACTGCTGAAGTTTCTTTTCTTTTTTTTTTTTTTGGCGGCTGGTAAGGGGATCCAAACCCATGACCATGGCATTACTAGCACCACGCTCTCTCAAGTGAACTAATCAGCCAGCCCCTCATTGCTGATGTTTCATTATACTATTGGCAAAAAAGTTTACATGTAAGTAACTGGAATAAGGATGAAATGAAAAAAAAAAAAAAAAGTATGGGCAAGCCCCTACTTATTTTAATAAGGGGACAAATTACTGTCCCCATATCTATACCCTTAGGTATGGTTTTAAATAAAATATCAGACAATCAATCAGTAGTAATTTACATAAAACAGAACTATATCTTTTAGTAGTTACTCTAAAAGTTCTTTAAAATTCTTAAGATGGGGCCAACCCCGTGGCTCACTCGGGAGAGTGCGGCGCTGGGAGCACAGCGGCGCTCCCGCCGCGGGTTCGGATCCTATATAGGGCTGGCCGGTGCGCTCACTGGCTGAGCGCGGTGCGGATGACACCAAGCCAAGGGTTGCGATCCCCTTACTGGTCACACACACACACAAAAAAAAAAAAATTCTTAAGATGAATGTCATTCTGTTAATCTGTAGATCTCCACTATTCACTCTAGTGACTAGATCTCCTGCAAGAACTCTTTAACTGAACTTCCATTTCCAGCTGTGATAAAATAACAGGTATTGGTCTTAACCTAAACAATGATAAATTTGGACAAAATATATAAAACAACTGTTTCCAGGCACTGACTAGCAGATAAATTCAATTTCATCAGAAATATAATAGTACTAAGTATAACAGAGCTTCAAAATACATAAAGCAACTACTGATAGAAATGGAAGGGAAAACAGACGGATCCACAATTATGGTTGAAGATTTCAATATTCCTCCCTCAGTAATTGATAAAACAAGCAAACTGAAAAATCAGTAAAGATATAAGACCTAAGTGCTCTATTGACCAACTTGACCTAACTGCCATTTATAGAACACTACAGCCAACTTTAGCAGAATAACATTCTCTTCAAATGCAAATATTCAGTAAAGTAGACCATATGGTGGGATATAAAACAAGTTTCAATGAATTTAGAAGAACTGAAATAAGACAGAGTATATTCTCTGACCACAATGGAATTAAATTAAAAATCAGTAACAGTAAGATATATAAAATGGCCCCAAATAGTTGGTAATTAAACAACATGCTTTTAAACAAATGAAAAAAAATCAAAAGGAAAATTGGGAAATATACTGATTAATAGACAACATTTAAATTTGTGGGATGCAGCTAAGAGAGAAATTTAAAGTTTTAAATGCACATATTGTAACAGGCTGAACAGACTCCATTTTGTTTAACTTCTAAATTTAAAAGTATTTTTTTCTTACTCTTGTAACCTAAACCGCATAGCTTGCAGCTGGACATTAGAATACAATGAATGATTCTTGTTCACATGATTGCTAGAACATAATGGCTTTTGCTCACACTGTACACAGAATAATTATAGAAGAAATTATTAACCCAGGTAGCTATTCTTTACAAGTCACTAACTAGACCTTTTTGAGGTTAACAGGAACTGAATCCATGACTTGACTTCACGGAGGATGGCCATCATCAGTCAGTTCCCACCTGAGAAGTTCTCTGATGCTTATCAGCAATTTTATGATTATGCTGGCACATCCCTGCTTAGATCACCATGAATCAGCCCCCCTACCATCTGTCCCTATAAAACCCTTTGGCAAGTCTGGGAAAAGTGGAGACGGTCTTTGAGACATAAGTCAACCATTCCCCCAGGCTACCAGCTTCCTGATTAAAGGCTACCTTTCCTTAAACCAACACTTGTCTCTCAATTATTGGCTATTGAGCAGTGAGCAAACGGACCTGTGGGGTTTTGGTAACAATATTAGAAAAGTAGAAAAGTCTCACATCAATGACCTCAGCCTCCACCTTCAGTAGCTAGAAAAAGAAGAGCAAATTAAACCCAAAATAAATAGAAGGAAGAAATAATAAAGATAAAAGCAAAATTCAATAAAATAGAAAACAAATGGGCTGTTACCTGGGGCTCACTCGGGAGAGTGTGGTGCTGGGAGCGCAGCAGCGCTGCCGCCGTGGGTTCAGATCCTGCATAGGGATGGCCGCTGCGCTCACTGGCTGAGCGCAGTGCGGGCAACACCAAGCCAAGGGTTGTAATCCCCTTACCGGTCACAAAAAAAGAAGAAAAAAAAAATAGAAAACAAACAATAGAAACAACCAATAAAACCAAAAGCTAGCTTTTTGAAAATATTAGCAAAATTGACAAATCTCTATCTATACTTGCTAAGAAAAAAAAAAGGAAGAGGAAAAACACAAATTACCAACACCAGGAATGATAAAGGGAACATCACCTAGATCCCACCAACTTTAAAAAGATAACAAGGGAAAATGATAAAAAATTTTATGCAAATAAAATCAGCAACTTATATGGAATGAATAAATTACTTAAAATAGGCAAATTACCAAAACTGAAACAAATCAAATTGGAATATCCCTATATTTATTAAATAACTTTAAGGAAATTGAAATTGTATATTAAAACCTTTCTACCATGAAAACTCCAGGCCCTGTTGGCCTCCCTGCTGATTTCTAACGAACATTTAAGGAGGAAATAAAATCAATCCTTCACAAATTCTTTCAGGAAAGAGAGGAGAGGGGAATACTTCTCAACTCATTTTATGACGTATTTTTAACATAACAAAGATAACAAAACCAGATGAGGACAATACAAGAAAAAAAATGAATTAAAATACTTTATTAACATAGATGCCAAAACCCTTAATAAAATATTAACCAATCAAATCCAACATAGAAAGGATCAAGTGAAAGTTAATCCCAGGAATACAGGGATGTTTTAATATTTGAACGTCTATTAATCTAATTCACCCAAATGGAATAAAGGAGGAAAATCATAAGAATATCTCAGTAGATACAAAAAAAGCATTTGACAAAATTCAACACTGATTCATGGTAAGGACTCTCAGCAAAAAGGAGCAGAAGGAAACTTCCTCAGTCTAATAAAGGTCATCTACATGAAGCCTACAACTAACAACATACTCAGTCGGAAAGAACTGAATCCTTTCCTTCTGCTATAGGAAAAAAAAAACGAGAATGTCCACTCTCACTAGTTTTACTAAACATTGTATCACACATCCTATCCAGTGCAATAAGGCAAGAAAAAGTAATAAAAGGCATAAACATTGGAAAGGAAGAAATAAAACTGTTTTTATCTGCAGATGTCATGAGTGCCTATTTGGAAATCATAAGGAATATACAAAAAAAAAAAAAAGAAAGAAAGAAAGAAGAAGAAAAAGAAGAAAGGAAGGAAGGAAGAGAGAAAAGGAAGAAGGGAGGAAGACAGAATGCAAGAAAAGAAATCTACTAGAACTAAGAAGTGAATTTAACAAGGTCTCAGGATATAAGATCAATATAGAAAAACAAATTGTACCTCTGTATACTAGCAACAGACAACTGGAAGATGAAGTTAAAAAGCAATACCATTTATAATAGCATCAAAAAACAAAATACATAAGAATAAATTTAACAAACAATGTATAAGACTACTACATTGAAAACTACAAAATATTGCTGAGAGAAATTAAAGATCTAAATAACTGGTGAGTTTATATCATGCTTGTGGGTTGGAAGACTCAATATTAAGATATTCATTCTCTTCAAATTTATATATAGATTTAAAACATCCTGATCAAAATCCCAGTAGGCATTTTTGTAAAATTGATTTTAAAAACTGACAATCTTTGATATTGGTGTAAGCATCAACAAATATATAAATGCAACAGGCAATGGGCAAGACTTATACCTGTTGAAACTACCACAGAGGACAACTCTTTAATTTCCCTGAAGGAGATTTGTTGCTAAAGCTAAGTCTGTTACAGTCCGTTAGAAAGGTATATTATGAATAATAATCTCAGCTATTAATTCTAATCCAGCTTTTTCTGAGATGGAAAGAGATCACAATATTGTAATAAAGAAAAGATGTTCTTTGTTTTTCATATTTATTTAGTAAAAACAAAATCAGGTAGAGTCCTGGTAAAAACACCAGGTAATCCAATTTTATTATTTTTCTCAAGAACAGGAAAATCCAGAGTTTTGATAGTATACTGCTTCTGAGCTGTATAATTTACTTTATTAAATAGAAAAAGTCCGTACCATATAAAAGACACTATCAGATTGAACTAGGAAACTGAAAGAGTGCTGGCAATTGTTTAAAATAATAAAAGAATTTAATAACATCTGAATACCATATCATTTTTAGATATTTTATAAATATTATAAATGATTTTACTGCTGACCAACAGAACATATGTTTAATCATGAAATGGTAATGGATAGCCTTTAAAACAGTGGGTCAGATAGTTCATTAAGAACTCACTTCAGGAAGCCTGAACATTCTAGAAGGTAATTGACTCGAGCTAATGCGACTACACAGGGCAGAGATCAGTATAAGTATAGTGTGTGTCATGTGACAGGATGTGTTACCCACTAAGTAATAGCAAGAAAGAAGCAGGCAGAGAGAAGATGATTTTATAATTCCAAATCAAAGCATCACATCAAAAGAGTTCTTAGAAGAAAGAAAGAATACAGTGAATATTTTGTTAACAAAACAAAACAACAAAAAATTGGATAATGCTAATGTAGACAGATGGCTGTCTTAACAGCTCACATTACATTTCTATTGTATATTAAATAAAAAAGGAAGAGTTGTCAGCTATATTTCTAAGATTATTTAAAAGAAAATACACTATCAGAAAAAAAAGTCTGTTCCTCTTCAAATTCCTCCCCTCACAATGGCCAATGCCACCCTAAAATTAGAAACCAAGCTAGTAAGAACCAGAGATAAGAATATAAGCATAAGCTGCCAAAACCTTGACTATATTAACGTTAAATTATAATGTGAACTACTAAATGATAAACACGCTGGTCAAATCAAAATTTTGCTTGAACGCTTTGCTCATTTCCATACATTTTTTTTTTTTTTTTTTTTTTTGTCTTTTTGTGACCGGCCGTACCGCACTCAGCCAGTGAGCACACCGGCCATCCTTATATACGATCCGAACCCGCGGCGGGAGCGCAGCAGCAGTCCCTGAGTGCGCCACGGGGTCGACCCTCATTTCCATCCTTTTAAACGATTTAAACGCTGCTCCAGAAATGTTCAGTGTGTAACCAAAACTCATGTTTCCTGCTTATCAAGTACACCCATTTGCTCAGAAATGTTTGGTGTTCCCAGACATTGGGCTCTCACTTTATTATACAATTACAAAATTTTCCTTCTGTAATTATAGAGCTCTGAGCCAAAGGTAAGAATGACCACTAATCAAACATGATTGAAATAACAGATGATCGAATAAAATTATATGACTTACTGTAAGCTGCAGTTTTATTAGGATGTACCAGTCAGGCAGTTTTTATAAACTAATGTTCAAATTAAGGAAACAAAAATAATTTAAAGATTAATAAATTTAAAAACAAATTTAGGGGAATATACACATAACTTCACAGGATTTATGATATATCTGTAGAATTATCTAGACAGTATTTTTGTGCATGTAACATTAATAAAAAGGATTTCTTTTAAACCATACAGTGATTCTGGGATTCCCTGAATTTTCAGCTGCTGCATTTTCTACTCTACATCTGGCAGGTTCTTCTTCCTTTCAGTTTGTGCATTTCCTGTCTTCTAAAAAGTAAATAGAAACAGGACCTTAATTGAGGAAATGGTGAGTCTTTGGCTAAGGAAAGACAGCCAGAGATAAATACTTGTACTTTGCACCTGGTGGTTGTTTCATAAAGTACAGGTAGATTATTTAGCAAAGTATTTCTCATTATCATCATCAAACAGAATTAAATGTGACCTTTGCATGAACTCTTTTCTCTCTTGCCTAAGTCATCCATTCACAGTAATTTAGGGTTTCTCTCAGGTCATAGACCCTACTCAATGCATGTGTGCACTATTTTAACATACATTTAAGGTGCCTGAAACAGTTTAATGTGCATCTGAAAAGTGCTTGGATCTGATTAGGTAATTCAAAAAACAAGTCAATGGCAGAGTCAAGAATAGAACAAATAAGTTGCTATTCCCTATCTTATGTTTTGAAAAACACGTCATATTCTCTCATCCTCTAAAATCAACTACATACTCAAAATTTAAGAAATTTTCTTAATCCTGACATTAATTTATTAAAAGCATGTGGACTAGCCTTCTATGCAGTTTCAGTCACTTGTCAGACTACATTTAAATGGGTAGTACAAATAAACTGTAACCAACACTGATGACTTCTGGTTATTTCTAATGACTACAACAAAGTCACTCTTTTAAAAAGGTCATCTTTTCAGGAGGTCTACATCATATAAACAAGAAGGGGTTTTCCCTTCCTATCTATTTATTTATCCTAAAAATGACAGAACTGTCTTAAGAGTTCCTTTCCTCCTGCATTGGAATGTAATTTTAGTTCCTGGGTTTTTCATAGGACAGCAGAATAAACACATGCAGCCCATGACTAGTCTGCCCAAATTCAGAAGTCCCAACTCACCCATTCACTAAAAAAATGTGGAAATGGTGTGCTGTGCAACATGCTGTAACATGAGTAAGTCACCCAAATTTAAAAGTTTAAAGCCATCTTATTACTTTTTGTAATGAATAAAAGCTTACCTTTTATGGCTTTCTTGTTCTATGATATCTCTTTTCTGCAAAGTGGATTGTAAAGACTAAATGTCACATGAGAATACATCTAATAATGTCTGATAATGCTCTTATCCAAATATTGTAGAAATTCAGTAGCCTTAGTTAAAATGCTTTCTTACATAGTTTCAGAACAGTTTTTTTATATTTTTAATTTCTTCAAATTTTCTTAATAAATATGTGCTAATTTTATCATGAATAAAAATGTAATAAATTTATTTTTTTAAAAACAGAGAAAATGAAGTTGATAAGTCACAAACAGAGATGACCTAACAAGTGTAGAATTGGAAGCCATCTATTTGATTTAATTCTGTGGGCACTCAGTACAATCTCTTTCCCTTAAAAGAGTATCTTTAGAGAGTATTCATTTGAATGTTGAAGGCTTCAAGGTTTCCAAATAAAATTCAAGAATCTCTCTGGTAGATAGAGGCTGGGGAAATTTCAACAGGATTACCTGACAGCTAGCTGAGAGCAAATATCTGTGAAAATAGGACAGTAGACAAACAGCAGAAATAGGGGAATAAACTGGGGCAAAAACAAGAAGGAAAGAAAAGGCCAAAGACAAATATATATAGGCTCGTGGCCAGTATAACCATATGTTTTTACCATTACTCATTTTTACTGACATGGCTTACCTGCCCAATGTTTGACTATATAGTAAAACAGATACTACTTTCCCTGAATATTGTGTATTCTAAACATTTAAGATTCAAATAAGGGCAGGAATTACTAACCCAAAAATAACTTTCAGAAACTTTTAGTAATTGGTAATTCTATGAAAATATAGATCTGTTTCTAGAGTTCAAAGATTACAGAATTTTGAATTTTTATATAGTTTCCAAATAACTAAATTTATACACTGAATCAAGGGCTTTAAACAACATATAGCTCAGTAAAAGCTATAAACAAAATAGTTTTACCTCTTGTTTTTCTTGATTTTGATCCACATTAAGTAAAGTTGGTATTTTAGATGAATCTGTTTTCTTTGACTCCCTCTTCAGCACTTTTATCTGTTTAACTTTTGCAAAAATATATAAAAAAATAAAATTTGTTATTCTACCTTGAAATTTTACTTACCTTTTCACAAATTTCAAAAAGAAATTCTGATGATCAATATCCAGAATATACAGGGAATTCACACAACTCAACAGCAAAAAAATAAATAAATAATCCAATTTTTAAAATTGGCAAAAGACCCGAATAGACATTTCTCAAAAGAAGACATACAATGGTCAACACATATATGAAAAAATTGCTCAACTGACCATCAGGGAAATGCAAATCAAAACAACAGTGAGATACCACCTCACTCCAGTTAGAATGGCTATTACCAAGAAGACAAAAGAAAACAAGTATTGGTGAGGATGTGGAGAAAAGGGAACGCTTGTACACTGTTGGTAGAAATGTAAATTAGTACAGCTATTATGGAAAACAATAGGGAGGTTCCTCAAAAACTTAAAAATAGAACTACCATTTGATCCACCAATCCCACTACTGGAATATACCCAAAGGAAATTAAGTCAGTATGTTGAAGAGATATTTGCACTCCTATGTTTATTGCAGCACAATTTACAACAGCCAAGATATAAAATCAATCTAAGTGTCCAACAACAGATGAATGGATTTAAATATATATATATATGGTATATATACACAATGGAATACTATTCAGCCATTAAAAAGAATGAAATCCTGTCATCTGTGGCAACATTGACATTACGTTATGTGAAGTAAGCCAGGTACAGAAAGACAAATACCACACACTGATATGTGGAATATAAAAAAAAAAAGTTGGTGTTGTAGAAGCAGAGAGTAGAACGGTGGTTACCAGAGACTCGGTAGGGGATAGGGGAGGGAAGACAGAGAGTACGAAATTACAATTAAATAGGAGGAATAAGTTCTGATATTCTATTGCACAGCAGGATGACTATGGTTAACAGTTAAGTTTTGTATATTACATAATAGCTAGAGGAGAGGCTTATGAATGTTTTTACCACAATAAAATGATAAATCCATGAGGTGAGGTGATTGATACATTAACTACCCTAACCTGATTATTATACAACATATATGTCTACCAAAACATCAGTTTGTACTCCATACATATGTTTAATTACAATGTGTCAACTGAAATTTTTTAAAAAATAGTCTACCAAGTATTAAAAGAAGGCATTTATTTTCTTTTATTTTTTTCATTCTGAGTATAACATTAAGTGGATCAGATAATTTCTCTTGAGCTGTATTAAGTACTATATTCTTCCTATTATATTAGCTTTTCACAAGGTGTCACTATTCTTCAAAGAAACATAAGAACATTTACTGAAAGCAAAAAAGAGTTTCATTTTAAGATAAATCTTAAATTTACAAATCTTAATCTACTAAATGCTTGGTTGCACGTATAACATTCCTGTTACTATATGGGCAAACAATCATGGAGAAATGCAGGAAGGTGATTCACTCCAGGTCATATACTGAACCACAACCACCTTTCTCAGGGCTGGCTAGTTGGCTCAGTTGGTTAGAGTACGGTGTTATAACACCCAAGCCAAGGGTCTGGATCCCTGTACCGGCCTGCTGGAAAAAAACAAAACACCACCTTCCTCAAATATTGTTCTAACATTTCAATTACATTGAGCTAATGTAAAATTTACCCTTTAAAGCAGTCTTCCCTGTACTGGCCAGCCACCAGAAGAAAATAAATAAATAAAATAAAGCTGTCTTAATCCTTTTTTAAAATTATCTCCTTTAAGTGTCTATTTGACTATGAGAAAAACATTTTGTCAGCTGAAAGTGTTTTTCTCAGCAATTTACTATTTTCTACCTAAATCACACTATAAAATGTAAGTAGCACTACAAAAAAAGTCTTGTAAATTATATCATCTGGAGATTTGTAAAGCTATGCAACAAATGTGTACCTTCCATTCCTTTCATCTCCTTTGACTGTATTGTGAAAGGTAATTCTGGGAAATGGAATTCTTTTCTGTCAAATCTGGAAAAATTCAGTTTCCTTTTGTTCCCATTTGCCATTTGGTCACTTTGACCTGTTTGCTCATTAAATACACCCTTCTCCGTTTGGCTCTAAACAAACAAACAAGAGTTAGTCTGAAGAAACGTGTGTAACTATTTGAGAATGACAAACCTGGAATTGCTAGTTATTTGGATGGTATATGATAGGCATAACAACTATTTTAATAACTAAGAAATAGAATAGAATTCCATTAAACATATGAACAGATCAAACTCCAATAAAAGTTTCATAAAACAAATGTTTTTAACATATTTAATATTCTGAGAATAATAGTCTTGATCATAAGAACCATAATCTTAACTTTTAATTTTCAGTACTATTCATTGCATACTGATGAACAAATTGCTTCTGTTAATCTTATTAATAACTTATTTTTCTATTTACAAAATGATATGCTTTATGGATACTGGGAAAACCCAAAGGAAAAAATTAATTGTGCACCCAGCATCTAGAAAACCTTTTGTGTTACTTACTTTAACAACAGAACATTTAACAACAGAACATTTAACAACAGAACAGATCATAAAAACTTTCCTAGGTCAATAAACATTCTTCCATGACGTAATGTGTAGTATCCCACTGTATGAATGTACCCTAATGTACTTAATTGGTCACCTGCTTTTGGATAGGTTTGTGTTGTTTTCAACTTATTATTATTATAAATAACACTGTGCTTCGATTTTGAATAAGCCACTTTCCTATGTAAAAAATCGGGGAGAGGGGAGATGAACTACACTGATTATTTTTTTCTAGTGAAAGTCAGTTGTGTCTATTTGGCAATTGTTTTTAATCCATAAAGTAAGATATTAAAATCATTTTTGGGAAGGGAAAAAACAAAAATTCTTGTGACTTTTAAAGGTGGAAATCTTAGCTTCTGCCCAAGTCACACATTAAATACACAAATTAAGATATAGGAAATTAACTAAAATTGTGAAAACACTAAGGGAATGGTGGCCTATTTTCATCTCAGGAAGAAAAAAAAAGAAACTAAAAGCACATTTTTAAAAGTGTTAGTGCTCCAAAGACAGAGAAAAGGAAAGGGCATGTAATGTTAAAAGAGACCATATTTTAATGACTAGCTTCTTGCCTTACTTGAATGAGACCTATATCCTCTTGCCTGTTATTAGACATAACTCGTCCAATAGATTGTGAAGAAATGTGTCTCTTTTTTGCTCTTTCAGTTAACCTATTAATTAAAAACAAATAAGAAGTTATTAGAACTCTCCAGAAGTGCCTTCATTTTATCTTCAGGAACGAACAAGTTATACTGTGGAAGTCTACTGTTTGAACACTGAGTGTCAAAATGCAATTGTCAATCCTCGGGCAGAGAACAACTAATTCACGGCTAACATCAGTAGTGACAACCATTTTGTGGGGTTACTCCTGCTGGCCTTCTTGCTCCCTTCTACCTGTTCTGAGCTTGTATCTCTCAACTACTGGGGTTTCTCAATTTATGAGCTTGCTGTCCAAGACTGGCTTGTAACCACAATCGCTGGCTCCATGGTTTTGGGGTCACCTGAAGAAAAACTGGGCTATTGCAGTCTGTAGACTGCTGCACATCTGGACTGACACAGATATGTTTACTTGCCCACCCCTGCAGACCACTAAGCTTTACAACCTACAGCTCAAACCAGTCTGCTAGAATCTGCTTGGGCTAATGAACTTAAGTCTTCTTCCTCACCTAGAATCACAGTAGTCTCCCTAAATATAGAAATGGCCCTAATGCCTTGCTAGATAGACTCTCACCATCCATCACACTGCCCTTGATGAACCAAACTCATTGTACCAATCTCTCAATCTGATACCACTGAATCTGATACCATTGATTCCACTGAATCTGTCAATCTCATTGTATCAGAGGCTAAATCTTAAACTGGCCCAATACACTGTTTTTCTCCCCAAATATTTGAACTTGAAAGACTATTTCACTATTAAAGATTATTTTTGACAATCCTTTCTCCATTTAGAGAATTTGCTGTGATAGGGAAATAAAGCCTTTGTTACACCAAGGTACATCAATACCAGAACTTAGGCCGTATCACTTTTTTCTCTTCAAAGGTAAGACATTTTCTAAGAATCTATTTTTTTTAAATGAGGTTTTTCCAAAAGACATGAATGAAATATTAAACATCTATATATCTGAGAAAAGTTAATTTCTTTTATAGCATTCATAAGAAGCACTCAGTAAATGGCCCATTATTTAATTAAAATTTCAATATGTCCTCTTCAAGTTCAGTTCACATACAGACACTATGAATGTGATTCTCTGAAATACCATTATACAAGAACATTGAATTACTTTAGGTCTCTTCTCTGTTACAGCTCACCTTGGATTGGGGTGGGAGAGATTCAAATTCAAATTTGCAGTCATCAAATTAGTACTAGTTATGTTGATGGGTGGCATTGTCATACAACCTCCACCATGTGGATCTTCTTTCATGACATTAGAGTTAGTGCTGGGATTGACAGGGTTTGGTGGTTCAATGATTACAGATCTTGTATCTTGAGACATAGCATGGGCATTTTCAGTTGAATCCTGCTGACAATGTACTCTTTCATACTCTATTTTTTTTGCTTCTGAGATATCTCCTTTTCCTCCTTTGACTTTAATAACTCTGACTTTGATCTCCTTGGGCTTTTTCTCTTTTTCTATTTCCTGGAATAGACACATCCAGAATCTGAGTCATGAGAACAGTTATTTTTGTCACTGGAGTGATAACTATAATGCAGTTATACTGGCTGAAATGAAAACCAAAGTTCTTACCTTTCCCAAAACTGAACTATTTGGCAGTGTATTGGTATAAATTGTTTTTCTTTCATCTTTCATAAGTTCATTTTCTTTAGAATTATCTTTTGTCTTTATGAATGAATTGACTTTTGCTTCTTGTAGTAATTTAGCTCTCAGCTCTGGTAAGAATCTGATAAAACAAACAACATAAACCAACAATCTTTTTATTTATGTAGATTATCTTTAATGAACCATTTCATCAATTAGTTTACACTTCAGCTATAGCACAAATAATGCTTTATAATTATAATTCATGACAAGAGATGGCATATTTATCTAATAAAAATTGCTTCCTAGTAAAGATACATCTTTCACTGCCATAAAGAATCTACTACAGGGCCGGCCCCATGGCTCACTCGGGAGAGTGCGGCACTGATAGCGCCAAGGCCACAGGTTCAACATCCGGTGAGCTCACTGGCTGAGCATGGTGCAGACAGCACCAAGCCATAGGCTGCAAATCCCCTTACCAGTCAAAAAAAAAAAAAAAAAATCTACTACATAAAGCTTTTACAAATTAAACTTATATGAATTAGATTCCTTTTGTGATGCAAACTTTGCTCAGTAAAAGTAGTTTTTAATTTTGATATACTATTCTTTTTGAGGAAGTCTCAGACCACTTTGTCCTCTTTGTGGTTAAAGTAACAGGACTTAAAAAATTAACTAACTAGTTTTTTGAAATCTTACTCTGGAGAAATATTTTCAGTACAAAATGTAACAGAATACATTAATATTGAAGGGAGATTGTTTTGGTTTTAGTGGTCTTTCTTTTTAAAAGTTTTTTTTTTAACAGAAAATCCACTCATATGGTTCAAAATTTAAAAGGCTATACTGAAAAGTCACCTTCCTACTCTTTACTTGAATTACACAGTTCCCCCTCATTGAAGCAGCTACTGCTATCAGTTTGGGAAAGTTCTAAAACATCAGTCCATGAATGAATTTTTCCCTGTTCCAGCCTACTCTCGCCAATGCTGGCACATGTTTAATAAAGGCAGTGTGAGGAGATGAAAAAAATAAAGAACAATTGTGATTATCTTGACTAAATGAGAAAATGTAACTTTTCTGTCAAAACACCTTGCATTGCAGAAAGGCCCATGAAAGAAAGAGGCATCTTATCAAAAGAAAAGGTCTTACTCAAACATTTTCCAAAGGCTCTATAATTTAAACTTAAGGTACTTTTACCCCATGATAGTAAAATCCTAATATCTGTACATCCGAAAGAAATCAATTTAGTCTATGTAGAATTGATATGAAAGAACCTTTTATTCAATAACTGGCACTTTTCATCAATAGCACTTTTTTTTTTTTTTTTTTTTTGCAGCTAGCCAGTATAGGTACAAGGATTGAACCCTGGACCTTGGTGTTATCAGCACTACACCCTAGTCTAGTGAGCTAACTGGCCAGCCCAATGGCACTTTCAATATAGCTTCTTCTCATTTCTTCTCATTTTTTGTCTTAGAGTAAAATTCCTTAAATGCTTGAAGTTCTCGTTATGCTCAAAGATTCTCTTTTCTTTGCCTTTTTCTATTTAGTCTATCTCCAGGGGCAGTTCCTGGACTTTTCCATACCTGACTTTAACCCTATCGCATTTTTTTTATAAATGATGACCGGTAAGGGGATCTTAACCCTTGACTTCGTGTTGCCAGTTCCATGCTCTACCAAGTGAGCTAACTGGCCATCCCTATATAGGGATCCAAACCCGTGGCCTTGGTGTTATCAGCACCACACTCTCCAAAGTGAGCCACGGGCCGGCCCGAACTCTATCGCATTTTTATTAGATGTCCGTCTCTCTGACTTCAGGTCCAAAGGCCGACTGAATGATTTTGCAATTAATAAGAAACTTTTCCTGTTTCTTTCAAAGCCCAAATATAAAATGGTGTTTTTTAGAAATATGGTTGACTAATAAATCTAAATTGGCATTACATACTACATGCTGAGCATGTCATAGGCAATGTGGAACACAGAAGAGCTATAACTTCAAAGCATGGTCTCTATCTTCAGGGAACTTCCAATTTAGTGGGTAGGATAAGACAACAGACAATAAATGGAGAAAAGAATCATTTCGGAAGTAACTGCTAATTATAATATATAGATCAAAGATGCAATCAGAAGTAGAAAGACCAAGATTAATCACTGAGTCAGAGGTCCAAATGGGAGTAAAGCTAAAAAGTATTGTTTGTGTATATTGACCTAGGTCTGGGTCTGGAGTTCACAGACCCCTCAAGCCCGTTTTCCAGATTGGGTCACAAACCCTTCACAGGCAGGTCTACAAGCTAGGTAAGCAGCCAAAAGGTCCTTGGAGCCGTAGGTTTGAGAGCATGGCCGCACACGCAGCAGCTGCCCGAGGCAGTCAACACCAGCCAAGTGGTGGCACTGCCCATGCACATGAACTCCACCCATGCACAACTTATTTACAAAGAATGCGCTGCACCACCCCCAGCCAGACCCAAGGCAAGGAGGCCTGATTAAATTATTCTATTTTCCCAACAGTGTATTTAATATTATCTCTGTTCTATGACAACACTGAAATCGTACTATATAAAGAATTCAGCACACAGCCTAGGACATTGTAACTGTGTAACAAACATTAGCTGCAATTATTTTTATTACTAGAATTTTCACCTATGATACCTGTAAGTCTACCAAATACCTAGTCAATACCTGATACAATAACTCAGCGTCTGTTAGATATTTTTTATGTAACATTAACCTAAGTAGCAATTCTCCTGCTAGTAAAATTTCCTAATATAAAATGCTAAAAAAACCACTTTCATTCAAAATGCTTACTTTTCAATAAATCCATCTCTAGTAAAATACTCATGATGCAAAAGATCAGTAGATGAAATCCTCTCAGCAGGATCAATTTGTAAACAAGCCTTGAAAAGGAAAAAGATTTTAATAAATGAGCTATTAACAGGTCTCCATATGGTAAAACTTAAGTTTATTCAATAAATGAAATAATTAATTATCCAGAGCTAAAAGGGTCTTGAAAAGATAGACATAGACCTCAGGAATTTCTGAGTAAGTTCTGACCATTTATCTCCCTGAGAAATTTGCACTTACATTATTAGCGATTTGCCAAACTAGAATTTTACCCTGTGTTTTCTGACTCCAAATCCAGTCCTCTTTCTATGGTGTAATACAATTTTGCAAATATTCAAGCCCCCAAATCTTTTAATAATCTATTATTAGAACAGCCCTTTTCTGGTCCCTGCCTTAAGAGTACTTCAACTATGTAGAGAAACAACCAAAAATAACAAAAAACAAAAACAATGCAAGGAAATTTTGAATATTAAGTTGTACATAATTTATACTTAATTAAATAAATATAACCATAAATAGAATGCATTTCTTTAATCAAAATATTAAAGACAGAATATGAATAAAAGGCATCTACTTCAGAATTTTCATTCTTTTTCTGAAGGAAGGAAAAACATAATAAAAATAGGTAACTTTTATTAATGCTTACTATGTACCGGACAATGCCCTAGCCTTTTCCTATCACTTCATCCCAACAACAATCCTACATAGTAGATATTATTATTATCCTCATCGTATAGTCGAGGAGACTGAGACCCAGGGAGGTTAAGTAATTTGTTGAAGATCCATGAGTAGAGGAGCAAGAATTAAAATCTAGAAAATCCAGGGTAATTTTATACAATATTTTGCTTCTGCTTATTTCAAAATACATAGTTTTAATTGAGTCACAGGAAGAGTTCTACAGATCTGCTATACAACAATGTGCATATAGTTAAAAATGCTGTACTGTACACTTAAAAACCTGGTTAGAGAGTAGATTTCATGTTATATGGTTTTTTTTTTACCACTATTTAAAAAATTAATTCACAAAGTGAAGTATTACCTACTTTATTATGTGGGAATACCTAGATACTTAAAACTGCAACTAGCTAAAAATATGTGCTTATTTTAGAACACAGTAGTAATCCATCAATAAAACTTAATAAGAAAAATGCTAAAAGGTCTGCCCAAATCATAGCGTGTTAGTGGGAGACAAATTAGAGACAGTCTTTCTGTGAATAATATAATTCAGAAGATTTAAACATATGCCCTATTTTGGAAAATGTAAAATGTGACACTCTGGGAAACAAATTGTCAGTTTCTTCAAAAATTAAACATATACCTACCTTATGACCCAGCCATTCCACTCTTAGATATTTAGCCAAGAGGAATGAAAATATACATTCACACAAAGACTTGTACACGAGTACTCATGGCAACTTTATTTGTAATAGCCAAAAATGGGAAACAACCCAAGTGTCCATCAACAGGGCAATGGATAAAAAATTGTGGTATATTCATACATGCAATACTAATCAGCAAAAAAGGGAACAAATTACTCACTCACACCAAAACATGAATGAATCTCTCAATCTTTATGCTAAGTGGAAGAAGCCGGACATAAAAGTGTACATACTGTATGGTTCTATTTATATAATATTCTATAAAATGTAAACTAATCTATGGTGACAGAAAGCAACTCATTGGTTGTCTGGGGACAGGAATGGAGAGAAAGCTGGGTTGCAAAAGGACACAAGGAAATTTTGGAGGATGATGGAAATATTAGGTATCTTGACTGTTGTGGTGGTTCAGCATGTGTATGTCTATCAAAACTCATCAAATCGTACATTTGAAGTATGTGTAATTTACTGTTCATAAATCAAACCTCAATAAAGTTATTTAGAAAATTTATATCTGGGAAAAAATACATGTCCTACACCACATATTAAAATTTATTTTGGGGCCGAGCCCGTGGCGCACTCGGGAGAGTGCAGCGCTGGGAGCGCAGCGACGCTCCCGCCTCGGGTTCGGATCCTATATAGGAATGGCCGGTGCACTCACTGGCTGAGTACCGGTCACGAAAAAGACCAAAAAAAAAAAAAAAAAAATTTATTTTAAGGTTACAATAATCAATCAAAATCGTACTAATTCTAGAATAAAGAGAGAAATCAATGGAACAGAAAAAGACCCAAGCATGTATAAGCATTCTGGTTTATGATAAATGTGTCATTCCAAATCACTGAATTATTCTACTTGTGAAAAAGGTATTTGCAACTTATGACAAAACATTAATATCCTGGGTCGGCTTTAGCTCAAGCGGTTACTTCCTCAAGCCAGACTTCAAAACATTAATATCCTTATTATTTTACAAGTCAATATGAAAAAATATAAATAATCTAATTGACAAATAGTTTAAGAATTCTTTAAAAAAAAGAAATACAAACAGCCATTGAATATTAACAAAATTTTCAACTCCTCCTGTAATGATATAAATTTTTTAAAAGAAGCAATTTTTAAAAAGATATCATTTCTAGATTATTAAGCTGGCAAAGATTTTTAAAACTATAATAACCAATGCTAGATTGACAGTAGGGATATAAATCAGTGAAACCTTTCTGGAAAAAAATAGCAAAATATATCAAAAATTATAAAATGTGTAAACCCTTTGGCCCACTAATCCCACTTCTAGCAATGTAACCTAAGGTGCATAAAGACAAATACAAAAGATGTTGTAACATCCTCATCAATAGCAGAGGGTAAAAAAAAAAAAAGTAACTTAAATGTCCAAAATGCAAAGTCAGACTGGCTGGTTAGCTCAGTTGGTTAGAGTGAGCCTTATAGCTCCAAGGTCATGGGTTTGGATCCCCATACCGGCCAGCTGCCAAAAAAAAAAAAATGCAAGTTAATTAAATAAATTAACGGTATAGTCATACAAAGAAATACTATGCAGCCATCGAAAATTATGATGTGATTTCATATTTATTGGCATAGATGTATGTTTACGATATACTGCTAAGTAAAAATAAACAGATTACTTAGCAGTATGTTAAGTATGACACCTTGTAAAAAGCACACATTTCTATACATATATTTGGTTGGGAAAATTCTAGAAGTATTTAAACCAAAATGTTAATAGTAATTTTTTCTGGGTTATGGGAGTTGGGATAACTTAGTTTCTTTTTGTTTATTGTGTATTTTCTATTTTTTCGATAATTATTATATATTTCTTGTATAATTAAAACTATAAAATATAAGAAAAAAGAAATTAAGCTGGAAATGTAGTAAAGAAATCTGAGTTTTAATAAATCCAGTTCTCTCTACATATCAATTAAACAATTTTTTTCTTTCAATAATATTCTTTAGATGTCACATATGAGTATGCATAGGTTTATATCAGTAACAGCAAAAACAGCAATTAACATTTGTTGACAGCTTATTCAGGGCCCTGTGCTGAACACATTTCCAACATTACCTCATTTAACCCTCTAGCCCCAGAAGATAAGAACTACTATCGTCATTTTTTAGCCCAGTAAACTGAGGCAGAGAGATTAAGGTTACAGAGCTAATCAGTGAGATCTGGGTTTTTTATGTAGTCTGTGTGATTCCAGAGCCTCTTTTAAACACTACACTATACTTGTTCTGAAATTTAGGGAACCACTTTTCGTTAAGGGCTGTATGTTAGGAATAAGTGATCTTAATTGCCCCTGGTAAAGGAAATTGTCTGCTTAAAGAAATGAAAGCAAATTTATTTTCCATAGTAAACCCATATTACATTTTGGATTTGGTACTAAATGTGTTGGTATATTTATTGCCTAGTTGAAACAAAACTTAAACATTAAAATACTTTTTAAAAGGTTTACATAATGTTTTTGTTTTCTACAATTCAAGGTGAATTTTGGCAACGGTGTATATTCAAACAAAATTAGAATTGCAGCTGGCCATGCCTTGAAGATACCTTAGGATACCACAGTACAAAGAATAAATCCCTAACCTGGCTAGACTGGATGTTAAAAGGTGGTGATAAACATGGTTAAGTCCTCAGAATTTTTCCAGTTTATACCTAATTATCATAAAAATTAGGATAAACTAAAAATAATGAATATAATTGTCTTATGGGGCATTCAATTCTAACAGTCTATGAATTTTAATTTCTCTGGATTAAAGATTTAACTTTCTATAGAAAAAATTACTTTAGGATTCCTTCTGGAATTTCATTAAAGTAAAAATTTTATTTTATTTTATTTTATTTATTTATTTATTTATTTTTTTGTCTTTTTCGAGACCTGCACTCAGCCAGTGAGTGCACGGGCCATTCCTATATAGGATCCGAACCCGCGGCGGGAGCGTCACTGCGCTCCCAGCGCCGCACTCTCCCGAGTGCGCCACCGGCTCGGCCCTAAAGTAAAAATTTTAAACTATTAAAATTTACGCAAATTTCTCAGATATAAATTATTAATCTCTTAACATACGTGAACTATATCTGCCAACAATCCATTAAGCTTTGGGTATTTTTTTCTTGCACTTTTGGGGTGTTGAACTTGGGGAAGTACCACCCCAGCAAAAACTGGACTCTTGGAAAAGATATTCTGCAAATGAGGCGTCAGATTGCCTGAAAAGAGAAAAAAAAACACATATAAGAAAACAGAGAAATTAGTCTACCATCAAAAAATTTAAATTGCTTTGTGATCAGCATTAAATTAGTGAAAACTCAAACAAGAAAGAATAACAATTATGTGTTTTAATTTTTTGAAGTTGAACAAGAAACTATTTAAAGATGTCATAAAAAAATTGAGGTTTCCCCAGTAATCTGGGATAACACATAGGCAGCAGAGAATGTGAAACCACCAGGTTCATTTTCTTTTCCCAAACCGTAAGACATAATATGTAATGCTATCATGAAAAGCACATTCAAACTTTTAACACACTTCCATATGGGTATCAAAATGGTTTCACTATCAAGTGTTAATCAGCGAAATATGTTGAACCCTTACTTACACAGCTAAAATATTTAAATTATTTAGAAAGAAAAAATATTGCAAAGAAGATACAAGGCTAGAGAGTAGTAGTAGAATGGAAAGAACTATAAATAGTAGCAGAGATAACTAAATTCTTGCATGTTTTGCTGTAATTAATCCTGTGACCTTGGGCAAATCTCTTCCCCTTTTGTGCCTTGGTTTCCTAATCTGCAAAATGACAAGATTAATCCCATTATCTCTAAACTTCCTTCTAACTTTAATCTCATAACCAGAACATTAATTTCTTTTTTTTTTTTTGTCTTTTTCGTGACCGGTACTCAGCCAGTGAGTGCACTGGCCATTCCTATATAGGATCCGAACCCGCGGCGGGAGCGTCGCTGCGCTCCCAGTGCTGCACTCTCCCGAGTGCGCCACAGGCTCGGCCCATAACCAGAACATTAAAGACACAAAAACGTCTGATGCTTTAAGGCCCTGACCTGTATCTTAAATCAATATTTATCCAGATTTCTTTGTTTTTATAAATGTTCACACTACCTTCCTCATTATCCTGTAATCACGTCTATGTCTAGCTTCCCCACACACAAAGGGCTCCTCAAGTTCCTCATTCAGAAATATTACAGATAAATCATTGAAATACCATGTGCAATGCTAACCATCAAAATATCTGGGCAGTCCAAGCAGATCATCAAATAATTAAACTTTCATGAAATATATTCTTGAATAAGTTATTTAGGTACCTGGCTATCTATTGTGGGTTTTTTAAAAAAGGAGAGTGGTTTCTAAGTAAATAATAGATTTTCTGTCTCTAAAAAAGCATCTGATTTAACTCTGTTATCTAAAAGTCCTTGTTTAGAGGTGCAAATATTTGTAGAAGCCAAAATTTAAAAACAATTTCTAGACAAATTGAAGTACTTTGCTATTGTACTATTTTTCTTAGCATCAACCGTCAACATATGGGTTAGCTATTTGCATCCTGGCAAAGAAAATATTATTTGGAAAAACAGAATTTTCTGCCTTCTTTATCAGCCCAAGGTATCCATCTGCTGCCATCATCAAAACAATATCCTTCCCTGTTCTTATGCAGAAAAGCTAAATTTAAATATCAAGCAGAATTGATCTGGCAATATCTATTTTAGATGTGTAACAGAATATTTTAGCAATACCTACCTACTTTTAAAACAATCTTATGTAGTAAATCCAAATCAGAGCTGCTAGGAAGAAAAGGATTTCCAGTGGCCATCTCAATGATCATACATCCTAAAGCCCAGATATCCACAGGTCTGAAACAGATCAGAATAAATCACCTTTTCATGCAGAAATACAAGGATACTTCAACTGTTTTGTGAAAAAATGAAATTAAGTGATAATACAAATCTTTCTATGAACTTTTTGAAGACTCCTCATATGTAAAATATCTAATCTAAAAAAAAAATTTAATAAGATCAAGGTTAAAGAATATTTAAGTGGTATCATTTATGAATTTTCACTGCAGCATCATATGCCAACTTTAGAATATACATTAAACAGTATACCATTTTATTATAATAACATTAAACAATTTGTAATTAAGTTGCATGAGAAGAAAAGTAGCAAGTCTAGATAAAAAGTAACTAATTCTAAAATTGTTCCAGATATTTATATAAGGATATTATCATAATGGCTTATGAATTAGAATAACTGAATAATAAAATCTTACATTTAAAAATTTTTAATCTCAAATATTTTTACCACTTACATTTTAATTATTTATCTTAACCCGTTATGAGTCAGCTATAACCTGTAATTTTTTTCCACATAACGTTTTTTAAGATAGTTTCTATCCCAGGGACTTTTAAATAGGTAAAATGATACCCAACCCCTCCCATTTAAAAGAAATATAAACACAATGAGATCTATTTTTCACTGATCTAAATGAGAAAGATTATAAGAACTGATAACTGCTATATTGGTGAGGCAATGGGGAATAAATATTTCCGTGTACTGTTTTGGGAGTGTAAAATTATATTTCTTCGGAGAGAAAATTGGGGGTTCAGATCCCTGTACAAGCCAGCCACTAAAAAAAAAAAAAAAAACTTGGCAAAAGCTACTCAAACAAATTAAAGTAATACATACTTTTGACTGTACAACGTTATTCCTAGGAATTTATCCTAAGATATACTCACATGTCTGCACAAAGATAAATTATATGAGAATTGCACTGCAGCATTGCTTGTGGTAGAAAAAGACTGGAAACAACCTAAACATCCATCAGTAAGGGAATGGCTAAGTAAATTTTTGTACAACCACACAATGAAATATTATTCAGCTATTAAAAATGACGAGGTCGGTCTATCTATATGTGCTGAAATGGAATGAGCTTTAAGATAAATTGTCAAGGGAAAAAAGCAAGATTCATGAAGTAAATCAAAGAAGATCTAAATAGATGGAGAGTTAGTTCATGTTCATGGATGGGAAGGCTCAATATTGCCAAGATGTCAGTTTTCCCAAACTTTATAAAAGACTCAATGCAATCACATTTAAAATCCCAGTAAATTATAAAATGATAACAATGTGAGGTAATGCATATGTTAATTAGCTAGATTGAGTCATTCCACAATATATATATATATATATATATATACTTCAAAACATCATGTTGTACATGATAAATACATGCAATTATCTGTCAATTAAAAATATCCCACTACATTATTTTGTAGATATTGACAAATTGATTGTAAAGGTTATTTGGAAAGGCAATAGACCCAGAATAGCCAACCCAATGTTGAAGAAGAACAACAAAGTCAAAGGAATAATACTACCTGACTTCAAGTTGTACTATAAAGCTACAATAAGCAAAACAATGTGGTGTTGGTGAAAAAATAGACAAATAGATCAAGAGAACAGAGTAAAGAGCAAAGAAATACTCTCAAACATACTCAACTGATCTTTGACAAAGCAAAGGCAAAAGAGTTGAGAAAGGATAGTCTTTTCAACACATAGTGCTGGAACAAATGGGCATCCAACTGCAAAAAAATAGATCAAGATGTAAACCTTTCACCTTTCATAAAAATTAACTCAAAATGGATGATGGACCTAAATGTAAAATGCAAAATTTAAAAACCTCTAGACAATCCCATAGGAGAAAAGCTAGATGACCTTGGTTTGTTTATGAGTTTTTAGATACAACACTAAAAGCATAATCCAGAAAAGAAAAAAATTGATAAGCAGAACTTCATTAAAGTTAAAAACTTCTGCTCTGTGAAAGACCCTGTTAAGAGCATTAAAAAACAAGCCACAGACTGGGAAGAAATATTTGCAAAACACTTATCTGATAAAGGATATGTATCCAAAATATACAAAACACACTTAAAACTCAACAATAAGAAAATAACCCAATTTTAAAATAGGACAAGCAACCTCACCAAAGACAGCAAATATGCATATTAAAAGACGCTCAATATCATATATCACTAAGGGAATCGCAAATTAAAACAACAATGAGGTACGATTACACACCTATTAGAATAGTTAAATTCAAAACACCACCAACACTAAATGCTGATGAGAACATAGAGCAACAGGAGCTCTCATTCATTGCTGGTAGAAATGTGAAATTATACAGTACTTTAGAGGACAGTTTGACAGCTACATACAAAGCTAAATATAGTCTTACCAGCAATCACACTCATTTGTATTTACCCAAATGAGTTAAAAATTTATGACCATACAAAAACTGGGATATGAATGTTTATAGTAGCATGCTTCATAATTGCCAAAAACTCAGAAGCAATCAAGATGTCCTTTGACAGGTGAATGGATAAACAAACTGTGGTACACACATACAATAAAATATTTTTTAGAAGTAAAAGAGAAATGAGCTATCAACCAACAAAACAAACAAACAAAGAACATGGAAAAACCTTAAACAGACTTTGCTAAGTTGAAGAAGCTAGTCTGGAAAGGGTATACACAGTATGATCCCAAATATAGGACATTCTGTAAAGGCTAAAGTACAGTGACAGTGAAAAGATCAGTGGTTTTCAGGAGTTCAGGGAGAGGGGGAAAAGAATAAAAAGGTAGAGCACAAAAAATTTTTAGGGTCATAAAACTATTCTATACGAGCCTATAATGATGGATACATGACAGTATACATTTATCAAAAGCCAAGAAGTACAACACAAAGAGTAACCCTAATGTAAACTATAAAATTTAGATAACAGTAATAATGGTCCATCAATTGTAATAACTGTACCACACTAATACATGATTTGTTTGTTTTGCTTTGTTTTTAGTGGGTGGCCAGTACAAGGATCTAAGCCTTTGATCTTGGTGTTATAACACCATGCTCTAATCAATTGAGCTAACCAGCCAGCCCAACAAGATGTTAATAATAGTGAAATGTTGCAGGAGTGGGGCGAAGGAGGTATAAGAGAAACTCTGCACTTTCGGTTAAATTTTTCTATAAACCTAAAACTTCGGTAAAAATTTAAGTCTGTTAATTTTAAAAAATTAAAAGAGAAGAAAAAAGCAAGATTCTATAAAATATATATATACTCTGTAATATATATATATACTCTTATTTATGTTTAAAAAGAAGGAGACAGATATGTGTTTGTATTGCTAGATAATTATTTAAAGAATAAGGAAATTGTAGTGTATACAATTTTTCAAGTCTATATTATAAACACAACTGGATGATATAATAGGAAACTTACAAGCTTGCTTATGTCACAAGTTTTAAGAACTTAATGGAAATTAGTAAGTTTTAGTGAAAATCAATAAAATTAAGACCAAGTTTTAGCCCTCAAATCTCTAAGTAAATTATTTTTAAGTGCTCTCCCCACAGAATGCAATTCCTACTCACCTCATCCACTTCCAACAGAGACACTAAAAACACTGCTACACAAGCCAGTTTACTTTTCAGCTTGATGTGAACTTTCATAGTACAATTTAGTAAGGTAAGCCATAATCTGCAAAAATGCAAAGATTTATCTAGGCGGGACTTTCAAAAAGCAATGGAAGACAATATATCCAGCTGATTATCATTGCAGCGGTAATCTTAAAGGGCTCCCTCATTATCCAAAATATGAGTAAGTCCTAGTTCAGCTATATAGACAATCTCTCCTCCTCATATCAACCACAGAAAAAGAGTGGTCTGCTAGAAAGAATGAAACCAAAATTAATCTCCTACCTACTGGGAGTGAAGGTATTAGGCTCAAGCCTTGGTCAAGAAAAGCAGATCCAACCAAGCTTACCACTAACATGCAGGGGTAAGGAGGAGATTAAAAAGAAGCATAGGGATGGACTTCTGGCATGACAGTGAAGAGAAAACTGCTCTACTCCCTAGTCAAATTAGGACAAATTTTTTTTTTTAAACACAATGATTTAAAGCCTCTGGAAATAGTCCTAAGGGCAAACATCAAATAAAGAAATATCCATTGAAGAAAATCTATAAATATTCAGTAAGAAAGATGACTCTACAGTGTTTAGACCAAGACAACTCCCTCCTTCCTCAGTCTCAGCTAAATGAGGCAAAGACTTCAGTCTAAGGCTCCATCTTCCCCCAGCACCCAGTTGAAGGGCTTTCTTCCCAGGAGGATCAGAATATCATCATTTCTCATACTTTCCCAACTACCTGTTGCTGAGAGTAAGTCCTGGATGAGTAGGGGTAAGAGATGGGGGTCCCTTCTTCCAACCAGTCCCCATTCATTAAACAATGGCTCTACCTTGGGTGTGGTGCACTGAGAATTGCCTTTGCCCCAGCTCATGAGGCAGTGGTTTCACTGCCAGGAGAAACAAGCTGAGGCGACCTCAAGCTGCTGCCTCCCCACACACACACCTCACTGAGCACTAAGCTCCTAGAGCAGGAGAATTACTTAGAAAGGAGATTGCCATTGCCATTAACCTAACCCAGCTCCAGAACCCTGGGTCAGAGATTCTGCCTGTGGGAAGAAGCAGGCCATAAAAGAGATGGCTCTTAATCTCTTCCAAATGAATTGACTTCATTTGCAAAAAAGTGTAGAGAAGTTCAAGGCTAAGGGTACACTCAAGAATAGTGGAGAATGTGGTGAAAGACTATTGAGTGGAGATTTATGGATTTAATGAAGATATAGTCTATACTACAGACTAGCTAGTGTGGAAAACAATCATGAAATAAGATGGTTTGGAGAGGACTTCCTGGAGTCAGAACAAATAGTAAACATTAACTGCAGAAATAATTCCTTCAAAGGAGCCACAATTTGACTGGAATAGTTCAGAGCAATTTAAGTCCCAGGGAAATGTAGAAAACAGTAGAGCAAAAAGCCACCAATTAGTGGAGTTTAACAGCTAGGAATTGTCAGGAAAAGAAAAAAAGATAACCCTATCAATACCGCTGTCATCCCAGGGTGACTGTTGGCCCACCCAAAGCTGTGCCTCACTAAGGAGCAACTACAGAGGTTTAATACTTGGGGTGGGTGGACGGAGGGAGTAGGAATAGGCTTGACTAAAATAATTCAACCAGTGACTATAATACAAACAAGCAAATAACAACAAGGGCCAGAGAGAGAAGTCCCATACCCAGAGTTGCTGCAATATGTTATCTAAAATGTTCAGGTTCCAATAAAAATGACAAGACATCCAAAGAAATATATACATACACCATAAAAAAAGCAAGCAACCCAAACTGCCTGTAAGAATAACCAGTTTTAAATTTAGCAGAAAAATATTTCAAAATAACCATTATAAACGTGTTCACAGAACTAAAGGAAAGCATGATTAAGGAAGTAAAGAAATTCAATGATTGAATTCAAGCGAAAAGAAAAAAAGTAAAGGAAGATATGATGACAATGTCACATCAAATAGAGAATATCAATCAAATAATATAAATTATATATATAAAAAGAACAAAGTGGAAATTCTGGAGTTTAAAAGTACAATAACTGAAATAAAAAATTCACTAGAGGGGCTGAACCGTAGATTTGAACAGGCAGACAAAAGAATTCATAAATGAAAATAGATCAATAGAGATTATGCAAGCTGAAGAAGAGAGAATAAAAAGAATTTTTTTTAAAAAGACCCTTGGAGAAATATCAGACACATCAAGTGCAACATCATATATATACTGAAAATGCCAAAATGAGAAGAGAGAAAAAGAAAAAAAATTGGTGAAAGAATGGATGAAAACTGTCCAAACGTATTGCAATTTATTTACTTATAACCTACAAATCCATAAAGCTCAAAAAAAACTCCACATATAAACATACAAAGAGATCCAAAACACATCATTAATAAAAATGCTGGAAGTGAAGACAAGAAGAAAATCTCGAAAGCAGCAAGAAAAAAACAAATCACTTACAAGAGAGCCTCAACAAGATTAACAGCAGACTTCTCTATAGAAATAATGTAGGCTAGAAGGCAGTGGTACAACAATTCAAAGTGCTTAAAAACAAAAACAAAAGCAAACTGTCAATCAAAAATCCTATATCCAGCAAAGCTATTTCAAAAATAAAGGTGAAAGGGGGGAGGGGATAGAGAGAAGGGGAAAAGAGGAACAGATAAAGGGACATGAAAATCAGCTACAATGTATATTGAGAAGTTAAAATAAAAAAAATTAAAAATTAAAAAATTAAATTAAATTAAATTTAAATTAAAAATAAAGGTGAAATTAAGACTTCCCAACATAAGCAAAAACTGACAGAATTTGTTGCTAGCCAACACACCCAAGAAGAAATACTAAAATAAGTTCTTAAGATTGAAGCTAGTGACCCCAAAGAGTAATCTAAATCCACACACAAAAAACCAAAAAAAAAAAAAACCTAGTAAATGTAATTATGTAATTATAAAAGGCATTATAAATACATAATTTTCTCCTTTTGTCTCTTAATTAATTTTAAAAGCAATTGTATAAAATAATATCCATATAATAGATTATTGGGCCTATAACATTAGAAATGCAATATGTGTAATATATTTATCCATAATAGCAAAAAGGAAGTGAGAGGAAGCAAAACTGTATTGGGTAAGGAAATGACTATAGATGGTAAAGTAATAATTATAACAGTGTATTGTTCAGTTTGTAATATTAATAGATGTAGTATGTACAACAAATATACCATACAAAGGGGGAAAAAAGAATAACTTTTCTATATCTATATCACTAAAATTAAGCTACTATAAATTGGAAGTTGATTCTGATTAGCTAAGGTATATATGATAAGCCTAGAGCAACCATCAAAAAAAAAAACCATCAAAAAATATAGTAAAAAATTATTAAACAAATTAAAATGATAATTAAAAAATAATCATTTAATGCCAAAGAATGTAGGAAGGGAGCAACAAAGGAAAAAAATTACACACACACAAAAAAAACCCTAAAACAACAGTTTTAAGTACAATTATATCAATAATAACATTAAATGTTAATAGATTAAACAACCCAAACAAAAAACAGAGATGATCAGTCTGGAGGGGAAAAAAAAAAAAACATGACCCAACCATATGCTGTTTGGGAAAGACATACTTTGTGTTCAAAGATACAAACAGGTTAAAAGTTAAAGGCATGAGAAAATATATCATGTGAATAACAGCCACAAGAAAGATGGAATAGCTACACTAATATCAGTGAAAATATTCTTTTAACAAAAAAATGTTACTAGAGATAAAGAGGGAAATTTCATAATGATAAAAGGGTCAATACATCAGAAAGATATAACAATTATAAATGTGTCTAAAACAACTAAACAGAAGATCAACAAGGAAACAGAAGACATGCTTAACATTATAAACTAATTAGACCTAATCGACATTTATAGAACACACCACCCAACAACACTAGAATATACATTCTTCTCAAATCACACGTAACATTCTCCAGGACAGTTTATATGCTAAGCCATATACAAACCCCAATAAATTTTAAAGGACGGAAATGATACAAAGTTCACAATGGAATAAAATTAGATATCAATAGCAGGAATGAATTCTCAAATACCTATAAATTAAACAAAGCACTACTAAATAATTAATGAGTCAAAAAAGAAATTAAAAGAGAAATCAGAAAATACTTTGAGATAAATAAAAATGAAGACAACATACAAAATGTATGGGATACAGGTAAAGCAGTACTTAGAGGAAATTTATAGCTGTAATGCCTATATGAAGAAAAATACCAAATTAATAACCTAACCTTCCAACTTAAGACACAGGGGAAATAAGAACAAACTAAACCTAAAGCTAACAAAAGGAAGGAAATAATAAAAATTAAAGTGAAAACAAATGGAACAGAGAATAAGAAAAAAATAGAGAAAATTAATGAAATCAAAAACTGGTTTTTTGTAAATTGACAAACATTTAACTAGAATGATCAAGGAAAAAAAAAGAGAGAAGACTCAAATTATTAGAATCAGAAATTAAAGAGGGAGGGCTGTCCTATGGCTCACTTGGGAGAGTGTGGTGCTGATAACACAAAGGCCACAGGTTCGGATCCCTATATAGGGATGGCAGGTTAGCTCTCATGGGAGACCGTGGTGCTGACAACACCAAGTCAAGGGTTAAGATCCCCTTACCGGTCATCTTTTTACAAAAAAAAAAGAAAGAAAGAAAGAAAGAAATTAAAGAGGAAATTAATTGACTTTACAGAAATAAAAAGGATTATAAAGGAATACAAAGAATAATTGCTTGCTAATAAATTAGATAACACATTTACAACAGCTTCCCAGAAAAACACAAACTACTAAAATTGGCTCATAGAGAAACAATCTCAATAAATCTGTAAAAAGTGAAGACTGAATTAGTAATCAAAAAACTACCCAAAAAACAAGAACAACAACAAAAAAAAAACTACCCACACACACACACACAAAAGCCCAGGATCAGATGGCTTCACTGCTGAATTCTACCATTTAAAGAAGATTAATACCAATTCTTCACCTAGTCTTTCAAAAAATTGAAGAGTGAACCCTTCCCAACCCGTTTTTAAGGACCAGTATGAGTATTACCCTGCATATTAATCTGTTTTCTGTCACTTACAATAGAATATCTGAAACTGGGTAATTTATAAAGAAACAAAATGTATTTCTTACAGTTCTGGAGGCTGAGAATAGTCCAAGATCGAGGGGGGTACATCAGGTGAGGGCCTTCTTCCTAATGGGAACTCTTGGCAGAGTCCCAAGGTGGTGCAGGGTATCATATACATAGCAAAAGGGGCAAAAGCTCATTAGCATGCTCATTTTCTCTCCTTATAAAGCTACCAGGCTGCTCTCCTGATAACTCACTCATCCATTAATCCATTAATCCATTAAGTCACAAGTGGATTAATCCATTCATGAGGGCATAGCTCTCACAATCCAATCCCCTCCCAAAGACCCCACCTTTCAATGCTGCCACATTGGGGATCAAACTTCCACATGAGCTTTGGAGTGAACAAATATTCAGACCATAGCACCCTGATACCAAAACCAGATAAAGACATTACTAGAAAAGAAAACTACAGACAAATATCTCTTATGAATATGGACACAAAATTCTCAACAAAATACTAGTAAACTGAATCCAGCAACATATGAAAAGAATTATATACGGTGACCAATGGGATTTATTCCAGGAATACAGGGTTGGTTTAATATTTAAAAATTAATAAATGCAGGGCTGGCCAGTTTGCTCACTTGGGAGCATGGTGCTGAAAACACCAAGATCAAGGGTGCAGATACCCATAATGGCCAGCTGCTAAATAAATAAATAAATGTGATACATCAATAAAATAAATCAACAGAATAAAAATCACAATTTACATTTTGATATCTCAATAAACACAGAAAAGACATTTGACAAAATCCAACACCCTTTCATGATAAAAGCACTCAACAAACTAAGAATAAAAGGAAACTTCCTCAATTTGATATAAGCCATCTGTGAAAAATCCAAGCCAATATCATACTTAATGGTGAAAGACTACATGCTTTCTCCCTAAGATTAGGAACAAGACAAGGATGTCTGATCTCATCACTTCTAGTCAACATTATACTGGCAGTTCAGGCCAAGGCAATTAGGCAAGAAAAAGAAAAAAAGCATCCAGACCATTCAAGGAGTACTTTTCTCTTGCTAACCTGTCTTTTGTTATAGGAGTGGTGGCCATGATCCTTGTGATGGGTGGGTAATACAATTGTAATACAATTGCATGCACTGAAACCCATTAAATATATTTAAGCCCATAAGTCCATATTTTTAAGTAATATTTAAGTAATATTTTTAAAAAATGAATTGGTTGCTGTATTAGTCTGTTTTGTGTTGCTTATAACAAAATACTTGGAACTGGATAGTTTATAAAGAAAATGATATTTTTTGCTTACAGTTTCTGAGGCTGGGAAGTCCAAAGTCCATTTGGTGGTGGCAAAAGTGATTCAGGGGTCTCACACTACAAGATGGTAGAAGCAGAGAGAGCAGAGAGAGAGAGCAAGACAGACTTTCCTCTTCTTACAAAGCCCTCAGAACCATGCCCCTGACCATCATTTTTAATCCATTCACTACTGCAGGGTCCTACAACCCAATCACCTCTTCAAGGCTCCACCTTTCAATTACCATAACAGTACTTCCCACCTTCTTAACAGTCACAGTGGGAGCCAAGTTTCTAATACATAAAACTTGGGGACACAGTTTTGGGGGACACAGTTCAATCCACTACAGTTGTCTTTGGAGATCACGTTTTAGAACCAACTCATCTTAAAAATTAATAAATAAATCAAACATTTATCCTATATGAACTATATCCCTGGGCAACCAAATGAGGGAAAATGTCCCTTTATAAAAGTATTCTGAGTAAGAAGTTAAAAAGAGATGATAAAGTTAAAAACCACCATTTTGAAAACCCCATGAATTGATGAAACCAGCCATTAAGCATCAATGTCTACAACATCAAAAAAAGAGACATTCAGATATTATGTGCCTCCTGATTAAAGAAGACAATAATGCCTATGTTCTTGCCAAAAGAACTGAACCTCAGACTAATTCAGCCTCTGGATACAGCTGCCAATTTGCAGGAAATATAATTCTCTGGTGGACATTAAGGAAAAAAAGAGAGAGAGAGAGACTTGAAAAACATCAAATCTTATTTAAATAAAAAAGGCAAGACCAGTTTTGACAAATATACCACAGTAATGTAAGATGATAATATTAGGGTAAATGGAAGCTGGGTGAGGGCTATATAGAAACTCTATACAACCTTTGCAAATTTTCTATAAATCTAAAATTATTCCAAAACAAAACATTTATTTCTTTAAAAAAAAAAAGGATAGTATAGCTATCCAAAAAACAAAAAAGATATGGAGAAAGTGTAACACTCATACTTGGCCAGTGGGAATGTAAAATGATGTAAACACTTTGGGAAACAGTCTGGAAGTTAGTCAAAAGATTAAACATAGTTACCAAATAATCCACGATTCCAACTCATAGGTATATACCACACAAATAAACGTGTACACAAATGTTCATAGCAGCATCATTCATAACAGCAAAAAAGTGGAAACAACCCAAAAGTTCATCAACTGATAAATGGGTAAATAAAACAAGGTATATCCATATGTATTAGTCTGTTTCTGTTGCTTGTATCAAAATATACAGAAATGGGTATTTATTAAAGAAAACGAAATTTATCGCTTACAGTTTCAGAAGGTAGGAAGTCCAAAGTCCAGGGAACACAACAGGTGAAGGCTTTGTTTGGTGGTGGCTTCAGTGACGGTGGGGTATCCCATTGCAAAAATGGCATGGCAGAGAGAGAGTTCTCACGCACTGGTCCTTTTAAAGCTATCAGAACCACACCCATGACCACCATTTTTAATCCATTCACTACAGCATGGTTCTAGAATCTAATCACCTATTCAAGGTCCCACCTTTTGATTACTATAATAGGATTTCCCACCCTCAACAGTTACACTGGGGATTAAGCCTCAATGAGATTGGGGGGCACCCAATCTATAGCACCATACAATGAGATATTATTCAGCTTTAAAATGAAGTACTGATACATGCTACGATATGGATGAACTTTGAAAATAATGTGTGAAGTGAAAGAAGCCAGTCCCAAAGGACCACATATTTTATAATGCCATTTATATGAAATGTCCAGAATAGGTAAATCTAATGAGAGAGAAAGTAGATACCTGTTTGTATTGGCTTGGAGTTGTAGGGAAAAAATAGGAAGTGATTGCTAATGGGTATAGGATTTCTTTTTGGGGTGATAAATGTGTTCTGAAATTGATTATGGTTATGGTTGCACAACTCTATGAATATACTAAGAAACCACTGAATTGTTATAAGCAACACCCCTCTTCTCTGGTACCAGTTTTCTGAATTGTACACTTTAAATGCGTAGGGCCTGGCTGGTTAGCTCAGTTGGTTAGAGCCTGATGCTGATAACACCAAGGTCCAGAATTTGATCCCTGTACCAGCCAGCCACCCAAAAAAAGTATATTAAAAAAAATAAAAACAAAATGGGTGAATTGGATGGTATGTAAATCATATCTCCCAAAAGCTGTCATGAAAAAAACCTAGATTAAACTAAATGGATATACATTTGGGCGTTAAAAGCATGAAGAAATGTAAGGAACTCATGACAATAAAAGTCAATATTGTGGTTACTTTGGGGGAAAGGGTATGTGTTGTTATTAGAGTAGGGCACATGTAGTGGATTCAATGTTTCCTTAACTTACTGAAGCTTAAATTGTGTCCCCCAAGTTTTGTGTATTAGAAACTTGGCCCCCATGGGGCCAGCCCATGGCTCACTTGGGAGAGTGTGGTGTTGATAACACCAAGGCCATGGGTTTGGATCCCTATATAGGGATGGCCAGTTAGCTCACTTGGAAGAGCATGGTGTTGACAACACCAAGTCAAGGGGTTAAGACCCCTTTACCAGTCATCTTTTTTAAAAAAGAAAGAAAGAAACTTGGCCCCCACTGTGACTGTTGGGAGTATGGGAAATCCTATCACAGTAATTGAAAGGTAGGGCCTTGAAGAGGTGATTAGATTGTGTGACCATGCCAGTGAATGGATTAATAATGGTGGTCAGGGGCATGGTTCTGAGGGCCTTAAAAAGAGAGTAAATGAGGAAGTTAGTCTCTCTCTCTCTGCTCTCTCTACTTCCACCATCTTGCAATGTGAGACACCTGGGTCACTGTCACCACCACCAGATGTGTTCCTTAGACTTTGGACTTCCAAGCCTCTGTATCTGCAAGCAATAAATTTCATTTTTCTTACAAATCACTCAGTTCCAGGTATTTTGCTATAAGCAACAGAAACAGACAAATACAGAAAATTGTTACCAGAGAAGAGGGGTGTTGCTTACAACAAATACTTGAAAATGTGGAAGCAGCTTTGGAATTTTGTATTGAGGAGAGCCTGGAGGAATTTAGAGGAACAGGCTAGAAGAAGCCTTGATGCTGGTGAAAGTTTTTCAAAGATGAGAAAAGCAAGGAAAGTTTGGAATGTTTTAGAGGTTGGTTAAACGGTGGTGACCAGAATGCTGATAGAAATATGGACTGTAAAGGCCATTCTGAGAAGGTAGATATATCATTCAGATAGAAATGAGAAGGAGCTTTTTAGAAACTGGGCCAAAGATCAACCTTGCTATGAACTGGCAAGGAACTTGGCTGTATTGTGTCCATGCCCTAGGACTTTGTGGAAGTTGGAACTTAAGAGTTCTGAACTAGAGTATTTGACAGAAGAAATTTCTAAGCAGCAAAGCATTCAGGAAGCATGGCTACTTTAACAGCCTATGCTGAGTTATGGCAGCAAAGGCATGATGTAAAGCCAGAATTTAAAAGGGAAGCAGAGGGCTGGCCAGTGGCTCACTTGGGAGAGCGTGGTGCTGACAACACCAAGTCAAGGGTTAAGATCCCCTTACCAGTCATCTTTTTAAATAAACAAATAAATAAAATAAAAGGGAAGCAGAGCATAAAGATCTGGAAAATTTACAGCCTGGCCATGTGGTAGAAAAGCAGAAAGCATTTTCAGGAGAAAACTGCAATGGTTCTAAGAAGGTTTGTACAAAAGAAACAAATTATCAAGAGAAGAGGGGAAAGGCCCTGAAGGCACTGCAGAAACCTCTACGGCCAACCCTTCCATTGCAGGGTCAGAGGGCTAAGGAGACAGAATGGTCTTGAGGCACAGGCCTGAGGTGCTCTCCGCAGGCTCATTGCACAGGACCACCTTGGGATGTTGCTTCCAGCACCCTTGCTGCCCCAGACTTGGCTAAATTGGCCTCAGGCATGGCTGGATCCACAGCTTTGAAAGATACAAGCCAGAAGCCTTGGTGGCATCCATGTGGTTTTAGGTCTGCAGGTTCACAGAATGCTAGAGCTGTGGAGGCCCAATTTCAAAGAATGTATAGAAAAGCATGGGGGCCCAGGAAGAGATCTGTCACAGGGGTGGAATCAATGCATAGAGTCTTTGCTAGACCACTGCCAAGAGGAAACGTGGGCTCCGAGCTACAGCAGAAGAACCCAACAGTGCCATACCTAGTGGAGCCGCAAGAGTGGGACCACCAGGGAGAACCCACATCTGTAGAACTACCAGAGTAGAACACCAGCCTGGGAAAGCTGAAGTATGGCCTGAAACCAGGAAAGCCATTGGAACAGAGCTGCCCAAGGACTTGGAGACTCATCCCTCACACCAGCGTGCAGAGGACACTGAACATGGAGTCGAGGTATGTGATTTGCTAGCTTTAAGATTTAATGCCTGCCCTGCTGGGGTTTGGACTTGTTTGGGACCTACTACGCCTTTCTTTTGGCCTATTTCTCCCCTTTGGAATGGGAATACGTACCCTATGTTTGTCCTACCACTGTATCTTGGAAGTAGATAATTTGTTTTTGATTTCACAGATAGGACTTTGAACTTTGGATTTTTGAGTTTTTTTTTTTTTTTTAGATTTGTGTTTTTATTATTTATTTATAAAATTTTTATTGAATCATAATTGATTATACATATTTCGGGGATTCAACATTGACATATGTTGATCAAGTCAATATTACTTGCATATACATTGTTACAAATCATACTTACTCTTTATGCCCCTTGTCTAATCTCTCCCCATCCCCCTCTCCACCCGCCCCCACCTCTGATAACCCTAGATTTCTTCTCTCATTCTTTTTCTTTTTTAAAAGATGACCGATAAGGGGCTCTTAACCCTTGACTTGGTGTTGTCAGCACCATGCTCTCCCAAGTAAGCTAACCGGCCATCCCTATATAGGATCCAAACCCGTGGCCTTGGTGTTATCAGCACCGCACTCTCCCGTGAGCCACGGGCTGGCCCTTCTTCTCTCCTTCTGAAAGAGTAATGGTTACTCTGTTAATTTGTTGCCTAGATGATCTGTCCAATGCTGAGAGGTGTGTTCAGGTCCCCCAATAGTATCGTAGAGCAGATGCTTCTTCTGTCACTCTGGAATGGGCTTTGTGGAGAGACATCCTCTTCTTTTCTTTATCTCTGCTGGTGACTGTCCTTGTGTCAATGCACTCCAGTGGCTGGCAGACCATCTGCACAGAGGTTGTGGCATCTAGCAATATTCGCGGCAGCCATGGTTATTGTAGTAGCTATGGTGGGCCACCCACATGGAGATGATGCTTTTGGCATGCTCCTTACCTGGTTGCTGGTGGCTCCCAGCTTCATACCTCAGGACCCTGAGCAGGCCCTGTGGTGCTGGCAGTGTGCCTGGTTGTGGGAAGAGGATCCGGTCCTCAGCTCCATACCTCAGGACCCCAGGTGGGCCCCAATGAGTACTCTGTTTTTTCTTTCAGTTCTGTGTTGGATTATTTGCTGGTTTCACCACTTAAACTCTGTGCTGGAACTAATTTGTTGTCCTTTGCTTACTTCAAAAGTGGGAGAACTTCCTGTGTGAACCAGTACTTGAATTCTGTGGTTGAGCTAAATTGCTGCTTTGCTGTTGATTCCCTGCAGAAGGTTTTTGTGCAGCTCAGGTTTTAATGGTTGATTTTATAAGTACTTCTGGTTATAGTGAAATCCACTGCACCTGGGTTGCATAGAAACTCTGGTCTGGGCCTGAGTCTTTTCATCAAACTACACCCCATGCAATTCTATATTACTGACCAGTCTCCTCTCAGTGGTCCTATGCTGATTGGGAGGCAGATCAGCTGTCCTTGCTGTGCCCCAGTGTTCTCCCAGTGGACCCGTCTCCCCCACTACCTGTGCTCCAAACACTTCCCATGGGATGGGCTATGCTTCGGTCCCTTGCAGTGACTCACTGGCCTCTGAGTGGCTCCTTTTTTTCATTTGTTATGGCTCCTCTGTCCTATGTGGGTCCACGGGAACCCTATTAGTGGCCTTGCTGGCCCCCCAGGCCAGCAAGGCCCTCTTCTCCCCTGCCACCACCAAGCAACTTCCTCTGAAGGGCACAGCTGTGGCTTTTGCAGGTCCAGCTCCTCGCACTTAGGAGCTCCAGCCTGGATGCGGCCAGGGCTCGAAACGGTCAGAGCTGTTTTTTCTTTTTCTCATCGTGGCTTCTCCCCCCTTCATGCACTCCATAGGTCTCTCCTCCTCTTCTCCTGAGCTGTAGCCTGGACTTTTGAGTTTAAACAAGACTTTGAGGATGAAATGAATGTTTTTGCCTGTAAAAAGGAAATGAGTTTTGGGGGGCCAGGGATGGAATGTAGTGGATTGAATGTCCCCCAAATTCATTGAAGCTTGAATTGTGCCCCTCAAGTTTTACATATTAGAAACTTGGCCCCCACTGTGACTTTTGGGAGCATGGGAAATCCTACTGTGGTAATTGAAAGGTGTGCCTTGAAGAGGTGATTGGATTGTGGGACCATGCCATAGTGAATGGATTAATAATGGTTGTCAGGAGCATGGTTCTGAAGGCTTTAAGAAGAGAGTGAATAAGAAGGTTAGTCTCGGGCCGGCCCCGCGGTGCACTCGGGAGAGTGCAGCGCTTGGGAGCGCAGCGCGCTCCCGCCGCGGGTTCGGATCCTATATAGGGATGGCCAGTGCGCTCACTGGCTGAGCGCGGTGCGGGTGACACCACACCAAGGGTTGCGATCCCCTTACCAGTCACAAAAAGACAAAAAAAAAAAAAAAAGAAGGTTAGTCTCTCTCTGCTTCTACCATCTTGCAATGTAAAACCAGTGGGTCACTCTTGCCACCACCAGATGTGTTCCTTGGACTTTGGACTTTGGACTTCCAAGCTTCTGAAACTGTAAGTAATAAATTTCATTTTTCTTATAAATTATCCAGTTCCGGGTATTTCATTATAAGCATAGAAATGGACTAATACTGTACACAAAAGGTTTTCTGGGGTGGCTAGCAAAATTGTAACTTTTGATCTGGTGGTGGAGCTATACACGTTTTTGAGGTTTTCTGCATCTGTGTTTTGCTTTACAATAAAAAGTTTTTAAAAAGACTTACTAGTAAATTTGTTTCAAACACAATGTTGAGTCTTATAGAATCCAACATTACCATGCACAAAGCACCAAATTTGGCTATGTGGAATACCAGAAATTATGCCTGTCCTCAAGGAATTTATTTTTAGCTGGAGGTTAAAAAGAGAGAGAGAGGGAGAAAGATAAAAAACTAGGCCATGTTAATTTTCTTTTTAATTTTTTTGCAGCTGGCTGGTATGGGGATCTAAACCTTTGATCTTTGTGTTACAACACCATGCTCTACATGCTCTAACCAACTGAGCTACCTGGCCAGCCCAGCCAGCCATGTTAAATATTAACTGGCACAACATTTCCAGACAACGTACTGAAAGGTTTAGAAGAGGACATAATTCACAATTTGGGGGCAAAGGATAAGTGCTAGCAAGTGTATCAGAAAAGGAATTTAAGCTACATCAGGAAAAGAGTTTGTAAAACTGGGACAGAGAGATCTTACGAAGGCTACATTATGCCCAGAGGTAAAAAAGAATTGGAGAAAAAAATGTTTGAGGGATTTTGAACAAGAATAGCTAACATTTATTAAGCATTTACTATATTTTAATACTTTTCATGCATAAAATCATTTAATCCTCACAACAAACCTATGAGGTGGGTACTATTATTATTTCCATTTTATAGATGAAGTATATCTGAGGCACAGAAACAATCTGTGCAGGGCATTAGTGGTGGGTGCAGTTGAAAAGGTACTCTGGGGCATGGAATGTGAATGTAAACCACCTGAGTTGGAATCCTGGTTGTGCCATTAATGAGCTATGTGACTTCAGGCAAATTACTTTACCTTAGTGCCCTCTTATTTAAAGTGGGAATGATAACAGTAGCACCATCATCATAGAATTGCTGTGAATGATTTAATGCATATAAAGCATTTAGAACAGTTTCTGGTAGAAAGTAAGTATTCGTTAGTATTAGATGTCATTATAATAACAGAATAATAGTTTCTAGGAAAAGCACATGGGAATGATCCCCCTTTTTCTATTAAAGTTTTGTTTTGGGGCCGGCCCGTGGCTCACTCGGGAGAGTGTGGTGCTGATAACACCAAGGCCACGGGTTCGGATCCCATATACGGATGGCCGGTTCGCTCACTGGCTGAGCGTGGTGCTGACAACACCAAGTCAAGGGTTAAGATCCCCTTACCGGTCATCTTTTTAAAAAAAAAAAAAAAAAAAAAAAAGTTTTGTTTTGTTTTTTGGCAGCTGACTAGTACGGGGATTCAAACCCTTGACCTTGGTGTTATAACACTGCACTCTTAAATAAGGTATTAAGGGCCAGCCCATGGCTCACTTCGGAGAGCATGGTGCTGACAACACCAAGTCAAGGGTTAAGATCCCCTTATTAGTCATCTTAAAAAAAAAAAGGTATTAAACTGTACACCTTTGTCCTTTTATGTTCTTCAAAATTGATTATTTATATACATATTTTTTAGATTGCTTTTTCACATTAGCCTGAGACCATGCTACTTTTTGAGGCACCCAGACCAATACAAGTTTTGAAATATTACCGGCCAATCTTTGAAAGACAGTGCCATTTTTCCAGGAAAGAGGGAACTTGGCAGTTCAACCTGTTACCACACTTGCTGAGTCAGGTAAACGATTTTAAAATCTTTGCAGAACATAGAGGCAAAAGATAAGCAGAGACAGCTCTGCCAAGGGTGTGGCACAGCTTAAAGCAAGCATGGATACACCCTGATGGATGTCTGCATAGGTCTCCTGAGGCAGTGGCCATTCAACCCCAGAGAGTACACATAGCAGCAGCCCTAGCCAGCTGTATGGGAACCTATAGGGTCTTTCTCTAAAGGTGCCTGTACTGGATTGAATTATGTCCCCCCAAAACTCATTGAAGCTTGAATTGTATCCCCCACATTTTATGTATTAGAAACTCAGCCCCAACTGTAACAGTTAAGAGGGTGGGAAATCCTATTATCGTAATTGAAAGGTGGAGCCTTGAAGAGGTGATTGGACTGTAGGACCATGCAGTAGTGAATGGATTAAAAATGGTGGTCAGGGGTATGGTTCTGAGGGCTTTAAAAGAAGAGGAGAGTCTGTCTCTCTCTCTCTGCTCTGCTTCCACCATCTCGCAATGTGAGACCCCCTGAGTCACTGTCACCACCACCAGATGGACTTTGGACTTCCCAGCCTCAGAAACTGTAAGCAATAAATGTCGTTTTTCTTTATAAATTACCCAGTTCCACGTATTTTGTTATAAGGAACAAAAATGGACTAATACAGTGCCCCTCTTCTTTAACCCCAACCCAGATGCAGAGCATAGAGAGAGTCAGTAGTAGGGATAACAGATATGCCAAGGGAAAAAAGAGATGCCTAGGAAAGGCCAGGTAGGATCCCAAAATATACATACTTTCCATAAGAAGTATCTTTTAATACTAATTCTGGAGCTCTATACCAGCGTGTGGCCACATAGTCTGTATAAATGTCCCCAGGAGCTGCTAGTGTTCGTGCAAAACCAAAATCACAGAGCTTAGTAATTCCTGACTGGGATACTAAAATATTTTCGGGTTTTATATCTCGATGAATGATCTAAAAAACAAACAGAAGATGAAATAAATTAAAATGAAGTATCATGATCTAAAGAATCTCTCAAAAATTATACAGAGAAAATCTAATCTAATTACAACACTAAAGCTATTTTCTTACCACATGCAAAGGGTTAACTACACAATTCAAAAATAGTTACATATTTTCAATTCTTGTCCCATCCATCACTTCAGATGAAATGAAGCCAAGAAAACAGACTTAATACTAAAAAGGTAAATCACATTCCTAAAATGAAAATCAAAAGAATGTAATTAAAATTTTTTAACTTTCCTTTAACCTCATGTCCCACCCCAATTACTGACTGCTTTTATTTCCTTTGCAGCTAAACCACTTGAAGACATTATCTATACTAATAGTCTTCACTTTCTGACCACCCACTCACTCAAGATAATGTAATCTATCTTCTGCTCCCACATTGCATTACAGTTCACTAACCAAAGTCATCAACATTGTTGCTACATCCAACAGACACTTCTCAATCCATTTCTTACTTGATAGCGTATAAACATTGCTAACTGCTCCTCCATTTCTGGTTTCTGGAACCTAAAATTTTCCCAGTTTCTTTCTGTCTCCATGGCAGTTCCTCTTTCTCTGTCTCTTAAATGTAGGAGTTCTGGTCTTAGGCTTTCCTCTCTTCTCAAGTTTCTTGTTCAATCTCATCTACTCTTTTTTTTTTTGCAGGGGAACCACTTTCATCACTTGCTGATGGGGACAGCATACTAACACACTCTCTTGGGCTTATTCCTACCTACTGGCTGCTCCATCTCAATCTCTTCTACTCTTTTTAAAAATCATTACTTTAATATTTTATTTATTTAAATTGACAAAAACTGTATATATTTATCATATACATGTTCTTTTGAAATACGTATACATTCTGAAATGACTAAATAAAGCTAATTGACGTATGCATTACCTTACACATTTTATTTATTCATCACCTCAAATGAAATGAAGAGAATATGTGGTGAGAATACTTAAAATCTACTCTCAACAATTTTCTTTCTTTTTTTTTTTTTAAAGATGACCAGTAAGGGGATCTTAACCCTTGACTTGGTGTTGTCAGCACCACGCTCTCTCAAGTGAGCTAACCAGCCATCCCTATATAGGGATCTGAAGAACCCTTGGCCTTGGTGTTATCAGCATCACATTCTCCCAAGTGAGCCACGGGCCAGCCCTTACTCTCAGCAACTTTCAAGAACCCAATACATTGTTTTTATCTATAGTCACCACATTGTACAATAGATCTCTCAAACTCATTCCTCCTAACTTAAATTTTTTATCCTTTGACCAACATCTCCCCAACCATCCCTCTTCCCCAAGCCCTGGAAACCACCATTCTACTCTCTCTACTTCTGAGTTCAACTTTCTGACATTCCACATGTAAGTAAGATTATGCTGTATGTTTCCTTCTATGCCTAGCTTATTTAAGTTAACATAATGTCCTCGAGTTTCATCCACATTATCATAAATAACAGGATTTCCTTCCTTTTTTAAGGCTGGATAGTATTCCACTATGTACATATACCACACTTTCTTTATCCACTCATTGGCTGATGGACACTTAGGTTGATTCCGTATCTTGACTATTGTGAATAATGCTGCAGTGAACATGGCAGTACAGATATCTCAACATACTGATACTGATTTCATATCCTTTGGATACCCAATAGCGGGAGTGCTGGATTATATGGTAGTTCTATTTTTAATTTTTTGAGGAACTTCCATACTATTTCCCATAATACAAATGAGGTTGTACTCATTTATATTTCCAGCAACAGTGTGCAAGGGTTCCCTTTTCTCCACATCCTTTCCAACATTTGTTATCTTTCATTTTTTGATAATAGCTATTTCTATCAGGTGTGAGGTAATATCTCATTGTGGTTTTAATTTGAGCTTCTCTGATGATTAGTGATTTTCAGCATTTTGTCTGAAACTCCCACAAGACTGTAAGCTTCATGAGGGCAAGATGAATGTTTGCCTTGTTCAAGCAATATCCCCAGTGTCCAGTACAGTGCCTTGAACAAAGAAGTCACTTGAAAATGTTATCAAATGAATGACAGAAGCATACACTCATCACCTGTAAAGTATCACAGCATGAGTGGAAATGTCTCAGTGACAGAAATCTGTGGTCTTTCCTTGCTTATACAATTTACTGCCATAGTCCTTAGAATTGGCTCTTGTTCTGCCTCAATCTCCCTCAATAAATAGCCAAAAAATTAACTTAGGGTAAGCCTTTCTAATTGAGCCACCTTAAAAAGTTGCCACCTATCAAACTATATTAATCCTTATTTACTTCCACAATTTTTACTGAGTGCCTACTATATACCAGGTACTATGCCAAGATCTGAGGATACAATATGAGCAAAAATAGAATTAAAAAAGCACATTAAGATACCACTTCATGCATTCTTCCCATCACATATCCATTGACCTCCTCCTTAGGGTTTGAATATGGAGCAGGAAGATCCACCCACTGGATACCCTGACATTCTCACTCTTCAACAACTAACACCATGACTACATCCAGAATTTTGTTATCCTTGGAAACCAAGCACTCTTTGAATCCCAACTTTAAAAATTCTATGTTTTGATGACATCTTCCTTGGTCTTCCATCATCACATTGAGACCTCCATAAAAATAATATTTTTCTCCATTTGATTAGGCTTCTTTAATATTTCTCATCAATGTTTAGTAGTTTTCAGTGTATAGATCTTATATATCTTTTGTCAGATTTTCCCTAAGTATTTCATATTTTTTGATGCTATTATAAATGGCATTTTTTTAATTTCAATTTTTGGTTGTTGCTAATATATAGAAATAAAATTGCTTTTGGTATATTAATCATGTATCCCACAACCTTGATAAACTTACTTATTAGTTCTGTTAATTTTGTTATAGATTCCATAGCATTTTTTACATAGGTGATCATGTCTTCCACAAATAGTTTACTTCTCAAAAAAAAAAAGATACCACTTCACACCTACTAGAATGGCTTCTACAATAAAAAGACAATAACATTCAAATCCTGATACTAGCCAGCCAGCCACCAAAAAAAAAAAAAAAAAAAATTATCAAACAGCAATTGAAGTTTTGGAAATCTTTCTCTTCCCTGTGATTTCCCTCTTCTGATCTCCCAATTCCATTTCAATGAACAAATGTATGCATGCATATACACGTGTATACACGTCCATGAATATGGATACATATATTTGTGATCTGGCTGCTTTGCAAGCACGCTGACATTTTTGTCATTCTGCAGTATTTCCTAGCCCCAGGCTTTGAGACACACTGAGCAGCCATGGAGAGGCAGCATGGTAGAAAGGAAAGAGCATGGACCACGGAGGACTTCTAGCCTCCTCTCCCATCACTTATTAACTATCTGACATTGGAAATTTATTTATTAAGCTGTAAATATGTTTCCTTGATTATTGGGTTACTATTAAAAAAAAAAACCTCTCATTTCACAATCAAATGATTAGTTTTGTATTACATCAAAAGTGCTTAGCTCCATGTGGATGAGGACAGTGGCAGGCCATCCTTGGGAAAATCATATCACTGGTCAGAACTTGTCCTAATGACTTTCTTGCCCATCCTTTGCTATACTATTACACTGAGTGTTTGTGCCACAAAACTTGGCACTTTATCATCTTTTATGTTTATTTTATCATCTGTCTAAGCCTATTTTCTCAACTATAAAATAAAATCTTTGAAGGCAACATACCTTTTCTACTTATTTTGTATCCCCAATATTATTCAGTATATTGAGTCTATCCAAACATTTTAATTACTGTTTTTTTGTTTGTTTTATTTTGGGGGGCTGGCCAGTATGGGGACCCAAACCCATGACCTTGGGATTATAAAACTGCACTCTAACCAACTGAGCTAACCAGCCAGCCCTGATTATTGCTTTAAGGAAATGTAACAAATTGATATTGTGGTGTTCCTTTTCTACATAAATATCTATAAATGGTAGATATTCATAACATCCCTGACTTGTTATCACCTATTAATTAAATTCATTTGTTTAATAAATATTTATTGACAGCGTATTCTATGAAAAATTCTGTCCTAGGCAATAAATAAAGTTCCAATCCTCATGGATTTTACAGTCTAATAAGAAAGGCAGATTATAAGCAAGTGAACAAATACACAAACAGGCTGGCTGGTTAGCTCAGTTGGTTAAGGCCAAGGGTTCAGATCCCCTTACCAGTCAGCAAATAAATAAATAAATAATACAAACAAAAGAATTACAAATTGTGAAGGCAGTGTGATAAAGAGCCAAGGGAGAGATATCAGCAGGAATGGCATATTATGGACCTCCAAAAATGCTCTCCTCCATAAAAGAATTGAGAACATTGGGGGAAAGTGTCAAAATCAACTTTTTCAGAACTCTGGAAACTAACCAAAGGCTTGCAACAATTCTGAGAGCATATTTAAAAAGAAAAAAGCAGCCAAATCTCAGTAAGAACAGCAAGCTTTGAGCTTTGTCGTATACTAAACCTGTCCTATTTCCATTCCTCTCTTCACAGCTCCTAGTAGCCTTGAAAACCAACAGCCCCACAATCATGGTGAAAACCAGCAGCTTAGTAGCCACTAACAGGGTTGTAGCTCCTCTAAAGCCCAATTCCTAAGGGCCGGCCCGTGGCTCACTCAGGAGAGTGTGGTGCTGATAACACCAAGGCCACGGTTTCGGATCCTATATAGGGATGGCCGGTTAGCTCACTGCCTGAGCGTGGTGCTGACAACACCAAGCCAAGGGTTGAGATCCCTTACCGGTCATCTTTTAAAAAAAATAAAGCCCCATTCCTAGATAACTATCATCATTTGACCTGTCTGGCAGTTCCCTGGAAAATCCCACTAGAAAGCTTGTCTTTATTTGACCTAACTCAGAACTTGCCTGTGAAAACAGCCTGTCCCCTGGGGCCTTCACTGTAAATAATTATTGGCTATTGTATATCACAGCCACCTGAGGCAGCTATAAGTTAGGGCCAATAACAAGCTAACCAAAATATTTAAAAAGCTGGGAGTGAGATGTTCATAGCTCCAACTTATTCCTGAGAATCAAGAAAGCCATGTGCATATGCAGATCTGTGTGCCTGTCCAGGAAAAACCTGAGATGGTCCTAAGCTCTTACTTCTGGCTGACTATGAGGGCCTGCACAAGCAGGAAATTAAGCAGGAGTTTTAAACTACCTGCCTGATAGAGTAGTTTATGTGTATGAACACAACGTCTCACCAAATGATATCAAGAGAAATTATTAAAAAGAAATAAATAGAAAAGAACACTATCAAGAATGCAAAAAAGGGCTGGCTTGGTAGTTCAGCTGGTTAGTGTGTGCTTCTGATAACACCAAGGTCCAGGGTTTAATCCTTGTAACCAACCAGCCACCAAAGAAAAAAAAGAATGCAAAAAGACAGCCTACGGAATGGGAGAAAATATTTGCAAGTCACATAACTGATAAGCATGTGGTATTCATAATACATAAACTATAACTCAAGGGGCTGGCTGGTTAGCTCAGTTGGTTAGAGCATGGTGTTGTAACATCAAAGTCAAGGGTTTGGATCCCCTTACTGGCCCGCTGCCAAAAATAATTAAGTAAAATACAACTCAATAATAAGAAGACAAATAATCTAATTTAAAAATGGGCAAAGAACTCAAACAGATACTTCTCCAAAGAAGATATACAAATATGGATTTGCCTATTCCGAATATTTCATTTAAATGGAATAATCTGTGGTCTTTTACATCTGACTTTTTTCATTTAACATGTTTCCGAGGTTCATTTATGTTGTAATGTGTATCAGTACTTCATTCCTTTTAATGGTTGGAAAATACTCCCTTATATGGATATACTTCATTTTGTTTATCCATTTATCAGCTGACATACATTTGGGTTGCTTCCACTTTGGGCTACTTTAAATAATGTTGCTGTGAATATTCCTGTGCAGGTTTTTGTGTGAACATATGTTTTCAATTCTCTTGGGTATATTATCTAGGAGTTGAATTGCTGGGTCATATGGTAATTCTATGTTCTACTTTTTGAGGAAATGTCTGTTTTCTGCAACAGCTGTACAATTTTACATTCTCACCAGCATTGTATGTAGGTTCCAGTTCTCTACTTCCTCACCAACATTTGTTATTGCCTGTTTTTAAAATCATAGCCATCCTACTGAGTGTGAAGTGTGAAGTGTTATCTCATTGTGATTTTGATCTGCACTTCTGTAATGACTAATGATGTTAAGCATCATTTCATGTGCTATCAGCCATTTGCATATCTTCTTTGGAGAAATGTCTATTCAAGTTCTTTGTGCATTTTTATTTATTTCTTTATTTTTTGGGCAGCAGCTGGCCAGTACAGGGATCCATTGTGCATTTTTAAATTGAGCTATTTGTCTTTTTATTGTTGTTTGTAAGAGATCTGTATATATGTATAGGGGATATAAATGCTTATCAGATATATGATTTGCAAATATTTTCTCCTATTCTGTAGGTTATATTTTGACTTTCTGAAGGTATCCTTTGATGTAAAAAAATTTTAAATTTTGCTTACCTGACAGCTGCCAAAAAAAAAGTTTTAAATTTTGTTTAAGTCCAGTTTGTCTGTTTTCTTTGATTGCTTTTGCTTTTGGGGTCATAACTAAAGAACCATTGCCTAATGCATGACCACACAGATTTTAACCTACATTTTCTTCTAATAGTTTTAGCTTTCACATTTCAGTCTTTGATCATTTTGAGTTGTTTTGTACGTGGTGTAACTATCAGACTTTAGATTCAAACAATCAGTTTAATTCTCCTTTACTTTGTAGCTGAATGCTCTCCAGGACTACAAAAAATTCCATATTACAATCTGATTTTTATAATAGCTCTGTTCTATATAACCATATGTGCTTGAATTTAAATACTAATCAAAGAAGACAGTTCAAACCTCCACAACCTCCAACAGCCTCAAAGAATCTGAGTTCTAAGTCACCAAGAGCTTCAATTTAATAAACTTTCCAATCTGATGTTATACAATTAAATGTTCATGTATATGAAAAAATAAGCCAGTAGCTTCTAGAAATAGGCTGAATAATGATGTCTGAGGTAGGCTACAAGACTGGGAATGTCCTATTTGCCCTAAAAGCAAATGGGCAAAGAGTATAGTCCTTGATTGGATACTGATTTTTTTTTTTTTCCGACCAGTAAGGGGATCACAACCCTCGGTAGGGTGTTATCCGCACCACGCTCAGCCAGTGAGCGCACCGGCCATCCCTATATAGGATCCAAACCCGCAGCCACGGCGCTACCAGCACTGCACTCTCCCAAGTGAGCCACAGGGCCGGCCCCTGATTTTGATAAACCAGCTGTAAAAGATATTTTAGAAAAATCGGGTAAATCATAATATAAATTAGGCATTAGACGATATTAAGGAATTATTGTTAATTGTGTAGACATAATACTGATCCTGAGGTTATATAGGAAAATGTCCTCTTTTTAAAGAGATTTAGTGTTCTAGTGACAGTGGGTCCACATAAAAAATAAATAAATAAAGAGATACATAGTGAAATATTTAGGGGTAAAACATCAGGTTGCCTGTAATGTACGTTAAAGTACTTCAGGAAACAAAGTTCTACAGTTTCTGTACAATTATTGTATGTCAATTTTTTTTTTTTTTTTTTTTTTTTTTTTTTCATGACCGGCACTCAGCCAGTGAGTGCACCGGCCAGTCCTATATAGGATCCGAACCCGCGGCGGGAGCGTTGCAGCGCTCCCAGCGCCGCACTCTACCAAGTGCGCCACGGGCTCGGCCCGTATGTCAATTTTTTAAAAACTTAAAAAAGACAAAATAGATGAAGCACAGAAAGCAAAATATTAACAACTGTTAAATATTTAAACAATAATAATCCCTTGTTTGGGTCTGGTGGTTAGCTCATTCGATTAGAGCTGGTGCTGGTAACACCAAGGTAAAAGGTTTGGATTCCCTCAATGGCCAGCCACCAAAAAAAAAAAAATTACTCACAATCCATGATAACACCGCGGACAAGGATTCAGATCCCCTTACAGAGCAGCCACCAAAAACACAAAAAACAGACAAAAAGAATTACTTGTAATTCATAAAATCTACTGAAAGTTGGATAAAATTTAACAAACTCAGTAAGGGTAGGAAACAAGTCTTTTACTGAAGGTTGCATTCCCAGCACCTACCAAAATCAATGTTTGTTAGTGGTAGATGCTCAATAAACATTTGTTGAATAAATAAATGAGGGAAGAAATAAATATTTCTGGGCCGAGCCCGTGGCGCACTTGGTAGAGTGCTGCGCTGGGAGCGCAGCGACGCTCCCGCCGCGGGTTCGGATCCTGACCGGTGCACTCACTGGCTGAGTGCCGGTCACGAAAAAACGACAAAAAAAAAAAAAAAAAGAAAGAAAGAAATATTTCTTTCCCTTAAGTGGCCAAATATTTGCATTTATACTCTGCCTACTTCCAAAATGGTTTTGAAGAGGCTTATAATATTAACTGGATCAATTTTTTTTTTTTTAATTTTATTTTGTCGATATACATTGTGGCTGACTATTGCTCCCCATCACCAAAACCTCCCTTCAAATTTTTAAATTATAAAAACAACTAGAATGAGAAAGATGTACCAGATTCCTATAATGTACTAGTTACTGAAAATAAACATTATATTTTACTTTAAGAAAGGAAATATGTTTTCATTATTAAATAAAAGAAGGTTAACAAATACTTTTAGAGACAGAAAGCTTTTTCTGGTACTGAACTGTATCTGACTTCATTAATTCTTATTAAAAGGAACATGAGTTTTCATGGTAGACAATATCTCAGATATTTTAGTTATATAAAAAATCAATCATCTGAAATTTGGAAATATTAAGAAAATAAAGTTTTATTTTCTTGATTTTCGTCAACATGAAGATAACCTTAAAGCATCAAGGGGCCCAAACTCAGATATACAGATAAAAGGCATAATAGGAGCTGGCTGCTTAGCTCAGTTGCTTAGAGCTTGGTGTTATAACACCAAGGTCAAGGGTTGAGATCCCCTTACAGGCCAGCTGCCCCCCCCAAAAAAAAGTATAATAATATCTAGTCTAATGAGCCACTTCATTCATGGATGCCTTAATTCTAAAAGGTAATTAACCTTACAACATTCTGTGAGGTGAGGGACAGGGATAATTTTACTCCAGGTCCTAGATAAGACCAAGAGAATAAAAGAAGTGCTTCTGTCTAGGCCTCCTTCTCTGCTGTCTTCAATCCCACACAGATACTCTTCCATACTTGGTGCTGAGAGCTTTTCACTTTTCTTCCTGTCCCTGTGAGTGTGATCTATCCTTACTTCTTCAACAACAGTCTCTAAGATTCCCAAATCTATATATCCAGTTCTGACAACTTCCTAAAGCCATGATATAATTAATATTTTTACTTAGAAATTCCCACTGTCCCTGAAAATATATCAATATATCTAAAAGCAATTCCCTCTTCTAAAAATCAGCTACTAGGGCAGGCCTGTGGCTCACCTGGGAGAGTGTGGTGCTGATAACACCAAGGTCGCGGGTTTGGATCCCTATATAGGGATGGCCAGTTAGCTCACTTGGGAGAGCGTGGTGCTGACAACACCAAGTTAAGGGTTAAGATCCCCTTACAAGTCGTCTTTTAAAAAATAAAAAAATAAAAATAAAAATCAGGTACTATCAATGGCACCATTATTCTCCTGTTTTCAAATTAAAAGTCTTGTAATTACCTTTAATTTCACCCTTTGTTTATACCCCTTTCATATCTAATTAGTTCCCAAATCCTGTCATTTCCCTTTTAAAATCTTCCATCCTCTTCCCTGCCATCCTTCTTCTCCTTCCCATTGCCACTATCCTAGTCCAAGCCCTTACCACCTCATATCTGGACCATCATAATAGCTTTTCACCTGATCTCTCTGAGTCTCTACCCATTCTTATCCTCTACTCTTGCCAAAATAAGCTTAGGTTTTCTTTTTATCCTGTCACAGCAATGCTCAAAAACCTCCAATGGTGTCCCAGTATCCTTAGGAAAAAGTCCAATCTCCTATGGATGAATTTCAAGGCTCTGGAAAACCTCTCCCCAGGGCACCTGTGCAATTTTATCTCCTTCTGGTCTCTGTCAGCTGATTTATCACCACTCTCTGAAGTCCCCTGCTGAGGTCTATTTCTGTTCTCACAGTGGTACCCCATCAATGTATTTTTTCTTCTATTCTACTGAAATCCTAGCTATAGCTCAGAATTGCACCTTGAAGTCTTCTACTCTCAATTTAGCCTATAATTAGTCTCCCTTATTCAAGAAACATTTTTAGAGTCTACTATAGAGAAGGCACTATACAGATACAAAGATAACACAACTACAAGGGTACTTCAAAAAGTTCATGGAAAAATAGAATTGAAGATAATTTTTCCATGAACTTTTTGAAGAACCCTCAGATTTGTGACTCCCTACCAGTACTATTTATGGAGCACTTAAAATGTGCCTGACACAGTGCTAAATGCTTTACACCTGCTACCTAATTTGATCTTTAAAAAAATCTGTGAGGTACTATAGTATCATTTTATAGATGAGAAAAATGAGGCTCAGATAGGTTAGATAACTTTCCAAAGGCCACAGAGTCATGGGGCTGCCACCTTTGGTTGTACAAGTTGTGCAGTGCACAAGTTGTGTGGTTTTTCATAGATAACATGGTGGCTAAAACCCAGGATAGTCTGATTCTGAAGACTGTATGCTCTTAACTATCACATTATATTGCCTCCCCATGGATCTACCTAGCAAGGAAATTACAATCTGAATTCCAGTTGCTATCACATATTTTTCAGAGCTACAAAATGAGATGCACTATTAATAAGTCAGAAAACTGGAAATTAAGGCCGGTTAGCCCAGTTAGTTAGAGCATGGTGCTGATAACACCAAGGTCCAGGGTTCAATCCCTGTTCCTGCCAACCACCAAAAAATAAGGAAAAGAAAAAAAGAAAATTGGAAATTAAGGCATCTGGTCTGAAAAAGCCTGGGCTATATAATTGTTGTGCCTGTATTCCTACTTAATAAAACTATTTTTGAAGCTTATATTATTATTTCCTGAATATATATCTAATTTTCCAGAAAGCAGAACCATGTTCAGAACCAAAAAAGCTACACAGCACCAAGGTCAAGGGTTCAGATCCTCATATCAGCCAGCCACCAAAACACACACACACACACAAAAAAAACAACACAAAAAAGCTCCATAAAAACCTGCTGAGCTAAACGCTTACTAGGCAATGCTGAAGTCAACACTAAAAATCAGAATAGTTAATCTTTTCTCTTTCTTGATTTTTCATAGGTTAAATGACAAGGCCCTACACCTCTCAGCCACTTTATTTCTCCTTTCTTCCCTTAAAGACATCCACATTGACTTGCTATTCCCCTGACCTAATTTCCAGTTCCTCACTTCAAACCTCCCCTCATTTGAGCAAGTCTCCATTAAGCCAAAGCCCTGACTTTCAACGTTTTAATGCACTTTCTCTAATAAAAGGTGCCCTAGTTGACTGTTGATTTCGCTAAACCTAAATATTGATACAACCTTTAGTATCCCATACTTGGTTTGTCCTATAGTTACAGTGCTTAATAAATGTTTTTTGGGTTTGCAACTAAATTGTAAGGTAGTGACCCCCCATCCCCATTTTCAGGATATCTATTACTATTGCACAGAAAAAGAAGTTTAGCAACCTTCATAAAAATAGAACAATGTTTAAAAGGCACTTACAGTTCATATTTATCCTATAGTTTGGCTTACTCTAAAGTACTTACATTATTATTGTGAAGATATTCAATTGCTCGAAGGATCTGAAAGAGGTATTTTCTAAGTCGTTTACTCTCTAGTCCATGACAATAATGTTGTAACTCATCTAATACTGTGTGGTCAATAAATTCAAACACCAAATGAATTTTCTTTTTCTGTCTAAAAACTTCAATCAGATTGACCAGGTTTTCATGACGAAATTGCTATTGACAAAAAGAAATGAATTTTTAATAAATTATTTCAAGCATAATACTTTGTACATATAACACCTATGTAATTTTGAAAAGACAAAGAAACATTCTCAGCTTCTTTTCTTCCATGCATTTCAACAAAAATTTCTCAATTGATTTGCTTATATTCCTATTTTAAGAAAATTTTTACCCATTTCATGATCAATATTTATAGAACCAGCAGCAAAAAAAAAAAGTTCATCAAACTAAAATAAAAGAGTATCAAAATACCTAGAAAAATCTTCAGATATACGAAATACCAGTTCATTACCATAGGAACTTTACATAAACATATTCATACAATCATTTGTGGGTAACATTTTGTTCATTGTACTATTCTATTAAACAAAACACCTTTTTATTGTATTTTTCTTTTTTTCATTTTTTAGTTTATGGCTGGCTGGTACAGGGATCAAACCCCAGACCTTGGTGTTATGAGCACTGTTCTAACTAGCTGAGCTAACTGCCAAACCTACAAAATATCTTTTGGACTGGTGACAATCATTGTCAAAATAATTTTAAAATGTCAAAATGGCCACTTAACAGCTTAGAAAACAAATGAGGTTTAATATTTTATGTTGCTTATTCTTTTCATTACATTGATTTAATTACAATCAATTCTGAAATATTTAACCATATTTTTTTCAAATTACCAAAAATATTTATTCATTTGGCTAAAAATTAAGAGGTATATTTTCATTGTTGGAGTCATTAGACAACTATACTTTCATGAAAAAAAAATTGCCTTCATTCCAATGGCACAATGTCAGTTTTTCTACTTCTCTAACTAACACAGAGACGAAAGTCTTTAAAACATGTCTACTAGAAAAACACATCAAGGGCCAGCCCATGGCTCACTTGGGAGAGTGTGGTTCTGATAACACCAAGGCCATGGGTTCGGATCCCTATATAGGGATGGCCGGTTAGCTCACTTGGGAGAGCGTATTGTTTCCCATCTCTAAAAGACTACTGGTCATCTTTACTTAAATGTACTCCTGTCACCTCAAGTTCAACATTTCTAAAATTGAACTAGTTCCCAAACCATGTCTCAAGTTCTGAGTCTTTCATATTTCCATCAATTGTAGCAGTCACTGAACCTCAAAGATACCTTTGATTCCTGCCTTTCTATATCCTTCTACACTCTTTCATGTCTTCTTTTGAAATACATCATGTTCTAACTTTATTTTCCATTCACATTGCTGCATTCTAGCAAGGACCCTCATGACATTTACCAGGATTCCTGAATTAAATTTATAACAGATCTTCCTTTTCTTACTTTTAGTCCTCCAATTTATTCTACATAATAGTGCTAGATTAATATTTACAGAGTTTCTTTACACTGAATTAAAAAAAACTTCATTGACTATCCACCTCTTACGATCAAGTTTTAACTCCTTAGCCTAAAAGACAAGACTTTAAAATCTACCACCAATTTACTTCTCTAATTCACCTCTTTCTAATTCTGCACAGGAAACTCTAGAGGCAAATGTCTTTGCTCTTTGTCCTTTCCACTCTGCTCTTTGTCCTTTGTCTTGCTTTAGCCTCTCTGACCTTATGCTGTTCCCTAACCTGGAACACAACAGTTTCTCCTTCTTATCTAAATCTCACACATCCCTGAAAGCCAAATTCATGTCCCATTTCCTCCAAGAAATCTTTCTTGCCTAACAGGACTGTGTGTTAAACACCTGGCATTTATTATGAACCACTTTTTATTATTATTTTTATATAGCTTCCTGTCTTTCTGCTTAAAATATAAAAGCCCTGAAGGGCAGGAACTCTCTTTTATGTCCTTAAAGCCTTAGCACCTAGAAAAATGCCTCCCAAGAAGCAGACATTTTTATTAAGTACTATACCTGAATATTTCTCAATATTTATTTCACAATATTGGCCTAGCTTTTGGTACATTATACACAAGCACATACACCTGTTATCACTATAAAATTACAAAATGTAGACAATAAGGTAAAGTATCACACTTGTTTTTCTATTACACGTCTTAATACGTGTTACCTGAAATACTCTTCTACACAATTTTTATTCCATAACAATTTTTCTTTTGACTTACAGAGCAATTAAGGCAAAAGAAGCAAACCTTTAGAAACTTTATTTCTCTCGTTGCAATTTTGTTGACAGATTTCTCTGGTTTCTCAAAAAATATCTTAATAGCCACTATCTGCCCAGTATTCTTATGTTTACATTTCATGACAGTTCCGTAACTTCCCTCTCCCACTTTTCCAAGGGTTTCATACATCTCCATTTTCAATCCTGGCTTCTACTTCTTCACAGAAACAAAAAAGAAAATGGAAAGTGTTAAACGTTTACACTTTTTAAAAATCCAAGCTAGATAATGCATATCCACAATAAACCCATACTTTCAAATACAGAAACAGAAAACATAAGAATCTTTTCCACAGAGCTTGTTCGTCTTTGGGAACTCTGCCAGGTCGTCAGTAAGGTGTCCTTGTTAGGCTCCAACCCTCACCAGTACTTAGGGGTCCTCCTTGCTGTCTCGGTCATTCCCAACAACACTGAGATTCCCTCACTACATGTCACCATCCATCTAGCGTGGGGTACCCACACTTCCTGGCACGCTCCTGTCAAACGAGAGGTTCCCGCACTACTGCAGTCACCCACGTATCAGGCCCTGCGTCCGAGGAAAGCCTCGGTCCAGCCCGCTACTCAAACCGAACGTCTTAGGATCCCGGACCGGCGTCGCGCCCCTCGCCCTGCTGTCGACTTCGTCCGGGCAACCGCCGCCACCTCAGCCCATTCTGTAGTCCTGCTAGCCCGGCTCCGCACAGTCCCAGCCCAGCAGCCGGACACCGACCCTACTTCGCCCGCTAGCCCAGCTGGTTCCGGGCTGCTCACTACCATGACAACAGTTGGGTGTGGGCTGCGCTCGAGCCCTAGTGCGCAAGACCGGAACATCATCGGCAAGGTCCCGACCCGGAAAGGAAAATGAAAGGAAGCGGAAAAGACGCCGGGTATCCTCTGAGTGGAATCGTGCTCGGGAATAGGGGAGGTTAGTACAGACTGCTGTCACTGTTTGAGCCTCCTCAAGGTTGGTTTTGAGTGGGGAGGGGGAGCATCCGCATTTTGGCTGCAGCGTGAATGATTGCAAATCCACTAGAGAATGGAAACCGAGGCGGAGCGTGTCTAAACTGCGTCACGTATGTCCTCGGGTCGGAGAACACCCGCCACTTGTACTGTCTCCTAAAAGGATAGCTGGTGTCATTAAGGTACAACTTGTAAGACGAGACTTCCTACGAATTCTTATGATTACATTTTTCTAAGTTATCTACATACATTAATATCCCGTATACCTGAATTCGACCTCAGTGGTCGACATTCATCCTTAAAACGGATGGTTTTTAAATCAAGAGCTTTTCTTGAACACCTGCTGTATGCCTTTCACATGTTTCCAACTCCCTAGAAATCCTTTTTTAAAACGCCCTTAGTGCATGTCAAGACTCTAAAACTCTCTCATTAGGAAAGCAAATAATTCAAGGTGTTCTACCACATGCGGAATGATGTACCAAGGGCACAGGGGGAAAAAGAGGCTGGTATCTAATAACTTAAGAAGTAGACAGGGGGTTCAGCTAGAGTGACAGCCTGTAATGAATGACAAGGGTATCGCTAGAGCAAGTGCCCAGGGAGTGCCGTCTTTATTGGTGCTTTCTTTTTTTTATGTAAGATGAGTAAAAGGCCAAATCTCGCTATGCTTAAAATTCTAGTCCAGTGGGTCCCAACCCAGTATGCACCTTTTGCTGGCCCATATCAGCATGCACATTAGAATCACACCTGGAAAGCTTTTAAAAAGGCCTCACTCCCAGTGACTGGGATAGGGTAAATAAATTGGTACTTTAAAAGCTTCCCAAGTGTTTCTGCTATCTGCTTGGGTTTAAATTGAGAGGAAGGAGAGGTGGTAACGTTTTTTGTTTATGACGCAAAATATTCAGATTTGTCTTTCCTTTTGAAAAGTTACTCAACCATATTATAAGATACTTTTTATCTATAAATAAGAATGTCATAGTGAATCTGATAGTGGGCCCAGACTTGCTATAAGCATTTTATTAAACATTTGTTGTGGGTTAAATATTTGCAAGGGACAAAGCATGAACCACACTGAGTCCATGCCCTCTGAGCTCACAAGAGAAGAGCTGTAGAATCGCTACAGTATATAATCATAACCTTAAAACTATCCTTCCTAGAAGTAGGTTATGGCAAGCCTGGTGACCAGGAAGGCCAGTGATTCTTGCTAATACGTTGCTCTGAGACTTCATGAATCACATTCACTGAATTTATCAAAAGTTTTTATTTCATTTTGGAAAATCATTGTCAGTTTCTAAAACAGTTATTAATTACTAGATAAATGACAACAGATTTTAAAATATACATATAGTTTCTCTTTATCATTTCACTGCATGTAAGCCTCTGCATATGTCATCCTCCTTAGCTAGGGGGAGTTGTAAGATTGCTATGGCAGGAAGGCAAAAAAATAAATAAGGTAAGAATATTCAGCTTATGACATAGAGAATCACATTGTGAATGCATAGCAGGATCTATCAAGAGTTAGTCCTGGCTAACTTGATCACCAAGGCAGATACCAAAAGCCAGAGAGAGATTTCAGAGTTTGAAGAAAGAGAGGTACCAGGAAAGAGGGAAAAGTTAACCTTTTCTAGTTCTATAGAACCATGGACAGGCTTGGGGCAATGCTAAGGTTCTCATTTTACCCTCCCTATCCCTGTTGAACTGAAAAATTCCCCAAATTGATATTAAAGTGCTCAAGAGTCCTCGTGATCAACAAAGTCCTAGAACAGGAATTGGAAGCAATAGAGGGAAGGATTTCAGAGAGTAGAGATGTTTAGGGTCCACAGGGTCAACACCTCTACCAGCTCTTTTGAGTTACCTCAGGCAGATATATAAACTCACCCATGTTTGCATGATCTCTCCCGCAGATGTGAATCATATTTGTAGGTTTCTTTGACAGCCAACCACCCATCACTGATATGCTCTCGAGATCGCACCCCTACATTTATTTGGTACTGTACCGTAGGCAAATCCATGGACATCTTCAAATGAAAGCAGATTCATAAAAGAAAAATAAATTCTTAATTCCTTGGGGGCTTTAAACAAGTCTTGGACATTCTATAACTGTTCTTTTTATCTCTGCCCAGAATTTCCAACTATGGAAACCCTACTGCAGTGCAGAAACAGGCTATTTGGTGGCCCTAAGAAACATTTCAGGAGAATTTATGTTGGCCTCGGCATTCAATGCTGCATTTATTAGAAGATGGCGATCCATGTACTCTGCCTTCCTGCCCCACGTACCAGAGTTGATAAGCCACTGAACCAACTAGAGGGGAGTTAAGACTAAATTATTTTTCCTTACGTTTTAAAGACTTAGAAAGCAAAAGAAGCTGTTGCTTCTGCCATGGACAATGGTAATATACCAGCACCTGGGAAAAACGGGGAACGACTAATAAAGGTGTATCCTGCCTACAACCCCGTAAAGTTAACTACCCGCTTCGTAGACCTGGCTGAAACTCAGATTCAGAAGTGACCTGTTCTTATAGCTTCATAGGGACACGTGGGTTCTAGATACTTCGCCCCCTCCCCCCAGGGGTGAATTGTTGACAACGCCGCTGGCAGTCACGTGGTCTTACGTCATCTCACCACCTTTGCCTGAAATCTCGGCCCCGGATGTGTCCCTCTCTCCCCCGTCCCGCCGAGCCTAAACTAGTGACGTGGGGGAGACAGGTTAGTGTTTCGGTTTCGACTTCGGGGTCTCTTAATCCACGATCTGTAGTCTGAGCACAGAGCACACTAATTCGTTTATTAGTTCAGAAGTCCAAAATGGAAACGATACCCGCCGCGAGGCTGCCAGGGCGAGCGCTCATACGTCCTGGCCCCTCCTCCCCCACCGCTCGCTCTGTGGTATCGGCGGAGGGCGGAGGGATCTGGAGGCGGCGGAGGGAGACGTCATTGCAGGGTTGTTTGTGCAGTCTCGGTAGCGGCGGTGACCCACAGTGATTTGGCTGCTGCGCCGGGGGGTGGGGGGTTGCGCGGGACTCTTTTCTCTCAGACTGACCGCGGGGCAGCTGGGGAGCATGTCGACCCCGGCCCGGAGGAGGCTCATGCGGGATTTCAAGCGGTAAGGGCCTTCACCTTCGCCTGGATGACGGCTCCTCCCTAAAGCTGCGGGGCTGCAGGGCGGGGATCCCGGACACCTTCCGGTCGTGAGCCTTAGGGGGCCGGCTATAGGCCCGGTGGACCGACAGTAGCCCAGTCCTAGCCTTGGCTCCCACTCCTTCACGCTGGCTGCCCACTCTGGCGGCTTAAGAAATTTAGATACTCCTCCCCTTGCCAAAAGTAAAAAGGTGGCTATCGGTTGGCCTGGGGTTCCCTGCTGTCCACTTGGGCCAGCTGCCCTACGCCTCTCCCAAGCGCTCAAACCTCATCCCCCCGAATCTGCACCCTGCGGCGCCCCCTGCTTGTCCCTTCAAAGTGAGCTCTTGCAGGAGCTTGTTTGTAGTCTGCTGTGCCAGGCAGCTTTGTTCCACGGCCTCGCGGTCTCCCTTAAGGGGTAGGATTGGGGCGGAAAGCCAACCCACCCAACAATTCCTTTCCTTTCTGCAGTGAGGGTGGGGTTTACGGCGCGAGGTCCGGGGTAGTTAGTCCATCCCCAGAAACCCGACTGTGCCCCGCCCGCCTGGAAGGACCTTGAGAACTGGCTTAGAGAGCTGAGACCTTAGATCTGCCCACCCCGGCTGCCAGTGCTTTCTGGAACTCAGCTCTGGCTGGTGAATAAAGCCCTATCTATAGCCTCTGAGGTCTGGAAAAATGCCTTCCCTCAGACTGGCGCTAATCTGATACTCCCTAGGCCTCCTTTTGTAAAATAAGGTTTTGTTAGAAGGTGTTGTGAGTGTGAGGAGGAAACGACTTTTTTTCAGTTGTTTGCCTTTTATTGAATACTTGAGAGGCACACACACACAAAAGAGTGAGAAAACAGCATTGTGGTACTCTGCACATTTTTCGTAAATTTTTTTCTAGGAAGACCTGCCCTGACATAAAATATCTGAGATAAAAACTTAGATCTGCCGCTCAGTAAGTAACATCAATTTCGTGTTTATAAGGCCTTTTGTGAAGCATTTGGAAGCCATTGTTTTAGGCTTTCACCAACTTAATTCATTTATAGTTTCTTCTAGCCGTTTAAAGGTAAGCAAGCGCCAAGCAGTATAGTTCCTCTAAGGCTTCTGTTCATCGTGGCCTGATTTGCTTGAAATTGACTAAAAAGAGCGGTTTGTATGTGAACTGATTGCAAAGTATTATGCCACTTGAAAATTCACCAAGGTCAAGGTTTCGGATCCCCAGACCGGCCAGCCGCCAAAAAAAAAAAAAGGAAAGGAAAGAAAATGACTGTGTTTGGTGCAAAAGTCTTTTGTCATTCCCCAAAATTATATAATCAGTTAAAAAAAGAAAAGTCTTTTGTCTTTCTATGGTTTGAAATCATTAGTTTTTACTAGCTCCCATGACTGAAATTCAAATAATAAAACAGTTCATGTCCGCTGTTTCCCTGGTTCTTTATTTGCGATTCTCTGCTTATTTCTGAGTTGAACGCATGGCACATTTGGTAGTTTTCCAAGGGTCTTCAGGTTACAGGAACTTGACTGTGACGAATGTTGGAAGCTTTGTACATAGTCTTCTGGAGTGACGGGGTAGATTTGATATTAGTGCAGAACCTTTAAAGTAGGTACTAATGGAAGGCCTAACTGAAGCTTCTGGATACTTTTAAAATCCATTGTAAAGGGAATAAAGTAGATCTCCTGCCTAAACCTAGCTTCCTAATTAAATTGAAGTGAGTGTTTTCAGTCGTTTAGTGTTTACACTGAGGTTTGCTTTTTCAGGTAGCTGTGGTTAGGACTCTGAGTCTTTGCGTGTTTACAGCAGCTAAACCGATGGTTCTGTAAAAATATTTTTTTGCTTCTGATTTTTTAAGCTTTTTTGGTTCAAGAGGACAGTTTGTATGTATCAGTTGTTGAAGAGATAATTTCTTAATCTTGATGACATTCGAGGAGGGATGATTCCCCAAGACAATCGGACTTTCAGATAATTTGGAGAGGTATTTAATGTGTATCACCTGGTCAGTATATTTAAGTCACATGATTCATTCCAGATCAGCACAATAACAAGGAAATGGATTTAGTTTGTGTCTCAAAATAAATGGTATAGAGTCTATAAGTGTTCTTTTTGGCCTCAGTGGCCTTAATGTTCAACTTTTTAAATTACCATTCTGAATTTCTAGATTGCAAGAGGACCCACCTGTGGGTGTCAGTGGTGCACCATCCGAAAACAACATCATGCAGTGGAATGCAGTTATATTTGGGTGAGTTGAAAGATTTAACAAATTATAGATGTATGGTGATTCTTTAAGAAAAGTGAATGTACATTTTTTTTTTTTTTTTAAAAAGATGACCGGTAAGGGGATCTTAACCCTTGACTTGGTGTTGTCAGCACCACACTCAGCCAGTGAGCGAACCGGCCATCCGTATATGGGAACCAAACCCGGGGCCTTGGTGTTATCAGCACCGCACTCTACCGAGTGAGCCACGGGCCGGCCCGTGAATGTACATTTAGACAGCTATCTGAGAAAAGAGACTGAGGTGAAATCAGGGATCTTAAGGATTGAAACTACAAGATAAATTAGGGGAAAAGACATTTTAACAAAAGTCGGCAGTTATATAAAATTTATTTGCTCTTTGGTGTTATTACTTGTGGTTTTATAATAAGTTTGGGTTTTATGTGATAAAAAAAAATACTGTTTGAAACTAAATAGAATGGAATAGTAAAGGAGAAAAGATAAAATTATTTTGTACAAAACGTGCCACACAAATGTTCCTGCTCTCATTATATTGGAGCTGTAAAAAGGCTTGGAACCGAAAATATTGAAAACTTCCACTGTGCCAAGAACTCAGTGAAAATGTTTCACAGCCCAGTATGAAATAACTGAGAGAAGCCATTTGTGAAGCATTCTTAATTTTGCATGTTATGTATTACATATATGCTTTTTTGTTGTTGTTGTTGTTGTTTTTTGTCTTTTTCATGACGGGCACTAAGCCAGTGAGTGCACCGGCCATTCCTATATAGGATCCGAACCCGCGACTGGAGCATCGCTGCGCTCCCAGCGCCGCACTCTCCCGAGTGCGCCACGGGCTCGGCCCTACATATATGCTTTTTAATTTTAAAATTCCCTATGCCTTTTCTTCAATTTTCCTTGACTTGATCTACTTTTTTTCTTTTTACTCTTTTAAAACTTTTGCACTAAAATGTAAAAGGAATACTTTCATAAACAAAATTACGAGTTGCCACAGAATTGATTTTGAGAGTCTTCATTTAAAGACTAGTGGAAAATGAACAAAGTTCACCCTTCTAGAGTAAAGTAATTCTGTTACATTCAGGCTGTTAATCGTGCTTCTTTGAGATCCTGAATGTGCCTTGCAAGTAACAATTAAACTTTATGTTGCTGCTTAGGAAAGATGAAATTGGGATATGGAGGCAGGGAAAGATCTGAGCAAAAGAATCTGACTTTCTAGGTGACATCAGCTATGCTTAGCCAATTTGAACAAGAGCTATTGCTCTGTTGGGAGGCAAGATGCTTTGGTTTGGTGTCATAATTATTTTAAACTAAAAGCTATTGATTTCCATCTTATTGCTGTAAAATGAAAAGATGACTTTTTCTCTTAAGAATACAGATATTTAGGCATTTGGTGTCTAGGAATAAAAAAGAATACACATATTTACAAAATGACCGGTCAGTATTTATGAACTTTTTGTGCTAAAATTATGGACAGGTTTTTTTGTTTTGTTTTGTAAACCACCCTAAAAGGAAAACTTAGAAAATGAAAGTTATTCTTTATTCCTGTATCTATAAAAATTCAGGGATACGGTGGTATTAAACTATGGTATCTTAAAAACTCCAAGAATCATTAGAATGAGCCCTCCTTTCTCTGTTGGAGTTTATCCTTTCCATTCTTGAAGATCAGGAGAAAACAGAATGAAATACTTTTTTTTAATCAGAAATCTTTTTGTTTTCAGACCAGAAGGGACACCCTTTGAAGATGGTAAGTCAGTTTTACTGTTTTCTATAGTATTTAAGGTGGTTTTTAAGTAGAAAATTGTAACACCAACAAATCTATTTGAAGCCATTTTCTGTTGTTAAAAGGCCAAGTTAAAACTAAATAAAACTACTGAGAATTTACGGTTTACAAAAGACTTTCTTCCCACATCAGCTTGGTCACCTCCATTGCCAGTTTCCTCTGTTACTTTGATGTTTGCATGTAGAACTGTAAGCCTAGATGGTACAGGGTCTGTGTTGGGAATAGTTTAAATTTAGGTGGACATGTAGCACAATGAAGATCTCCCTGAGGTAAACACAAGGTGTAATCATACTTTTTTGCTTTGTTGTCCATATTAATAAGGTGTTGAGCTGAAGTTTTTCTTAAACATACATAGCTGCCAGTAGCTATTAACCCTTAATACCCATAAGTAGTTAGCATTCAGCATAAACTTTTTCATCTCAAGTTAGGTATTTTCACCAGAAGCCAAGAAGATGGGAAGCCTATTCTATTATGTGTTTATAAGTGAGTTTATCAAATTGATTAGCCAGGTATATAGATTTTTCCTAATTATGGCTTGGGTTTTTAAAAAATTATTGAATAGCTTTGTTATAATTATTATAATGTCTTCAGAATTAACCCATCAAAGATATTTGTGCAAGAATACTGACTGTAGCACTATTCGTGAGGAGAAAATCTGAATGCCCATTAGGGGAAATAGTTAAACAAATTATGATGTATCTGGACTCTGGAATATTATGTACCTGTTAAAGAATAAGATAGATCTGGACATATGTCTGAGTAGACCAAAAAGTTGCAGAATAATTTATGAGTGTTGTAGCATCACATTTTTACTAAATAAATACACAGATGTGTGTGTGTCTTAAAGGTTATGTACCACACCGTTATCAGTAATTATCACTAGGTAGGAGTGAGGAATTGAAAGAGGTACTTAAGGGCTTCAGCTTTTTTTTCTATACCAGGGATGGTTAATTGTTGTCCAAAAACACTTTAGGGTCTCTGAGACCCTTTCACAGGATTCACGTGATCAAAACTGTCTTCATACTAAGACTGTGTTGATATTTGCACTGATGGTATAAAAGCAGTGGTGGCTAAAACTGCATCCAAGCAGTTTAGCGTCTTAGAACAAATCAAGACAGTGACACCAAACTGTACTAATAGTCATTGTATTCTTTGCATTTTAAAAGGTGCCAGTTTTACTTTTAAATGCCTTGATGAAACAGTACAAATTATTAGTATTACTAAATTTTGACCCTTGAGTATAACATCTTTTTAATATTCTGTGTGTTGAAGTGGGAAGTACGAATAACGCACTTCTGCATTTTAAGGTATGATGGTTGCATAGAAGAAAAGCACTTCTGCAATTGATTGTGTTGCAACTTGAACAAGTGCTGTTTTCAAGGGACATTTTTACTTGAGAGAATGGCTGACAAATTGTGATTATTCAGGTTTGAATATATGGCAAACATATTCTTCAAGGTGACAAGAGAGCTGTTAGGTTAAGGAAAGTGACTGAAGATATTTGTTGCTGATGATTAAATGACAGCTTCCGAATATTTAAAAGACTTTTCTGATGAGATTAGTAGGTGATGTTACTTACTGTGACTTTTTTTTTTTTTTTTTTGATAGTATATAATGGAGTATGACAACTTTTGGGAGATCTGTATAACTCCAATGAACCAGTATTTTCCAAATGACCAATGCATAATATTACAAAATCATGGAAGATTTATGCAAAGTGCAACATATTTTAGTGTAACTGAGTACAAACAGCTTATCGATATGGTTTCAGATTTTATATTGCAACAACCTTTTAAAAACTACCATTTCCTCTTTGGTGTAATATCAAAAAAGAGTATCTACAGTTATCTGGAAAGTCTATGAAAACACTCCTTATTTCAATTATATATTTGTGTGAGGCTGGATTTTCTTCATGTACTTCAACCAAAACAGCATATTGTAACAGATGGAGTGCAGAAGCAAATAAGAGAATCCAGCTGTCTTTTAAGCCAATCATCAGAATTGCAAAAACGTAGGAGCCGGCCCGTGGCTCACTCAGGGAGTGCGGTGCTGCTAATACCAAGGCCATGGGTTCGGATCCTATATAGGGATGGCCGGTTCACTCACTGGCTGAGCGTGGTGCTGACAACACCAAGCCAAGGGTTAAGATCCCCTTACCGGTCATCTTTAAAAAAAAAAAAAAAAAAAAAAAAGAATTGCAAAAATGTAAAATAATGCTGCACTTCTCACTTAACTTTTTTGGGGGGAAATATATTTTTCATTAATTAGGTTATTTAGGTTAATGCATAGTGGATTTACAGTTATTTTTTAATGAATTAGTAAATATTTTAAGATTTTTTAAATTATAATTTCTTTTTTTGACCGGTAAGGGGATCTTTACATTGTACTGTTTATGGTATTCTTGAGGTTATTCCTGTTTGTATCTCTGTGGTAGAAATACTGTAAAATAGTATGCTAGTGCAAGTATCTCTTCCCAGCTTCATGTTCAGTGAATTCACATTGGGAGTTTAGCTATGGTGGGACTAAGAATGTGTAAAGGAATTCTGAGATCAAAAAGTTTAAGGATAGCTGCTTCATATTTAAATGTGTTTGCCTGAAATTATACATTATACAGCTGTTGTTTTTGTAATTAAAGAAAATTAGAATGTGAACTTTAGGCATAAGGCTAGCTTTAATAATTAACTGTATGTCTCAGAGTACCTTTATTATATTAATATATACCAAAATATGAAATAGAAATTGCCTTTGATTTGCTTGTATCTTTGACCTCCCTAATCCCAAATTTCCAAGCAACAGCAACAACAAAAAAATTTAAAGAGGTGGAGGTTGTATTCCAAATATATGAACAGTGAGGATATAAAATAGTTACTAACTATGAGACTCTTATCTTGGTAAGAGCTTAGAATTTAGACTGAAAAACAGTTTTGTTTTTAACTGCATTGATGAAATAAGGAATGAACCTTGTAGAGACATCTAGAATGGTTTAAAGTTTTATTGACTTCTTTAGGAATAAGTCCCTACGTATGAAGTATGTCTGGGATTGTAGTTGGAGGACCTCTCCAACCTTCGGGTGGGTTTCCTCTAAATACTAGAGCTCTGGATAGTTACATAAGCATAAAAGAAATCTAGAAAGACAAACAAGAAACCATTAGTATTAGTTATTTTTTTTTGGAAATAGAATTGGAGTTGAGTCATTAACATCTTTGTATACTCTGAACGGGTTGACTTGGTTACAAACGTATAATTTTTTTTTCTTTTTTCTTAAAAGATGACTGGTAAGGGGATCTTAACCCTTGACTTGGTGTTGTCAGCACCACGCTCTCTCAAATGAGCTAACCAGCCATACCTATATAGGTATCCGAACCCGTGGCCTTGGTGTTATCAGCACCATACTCTCTCAAGGGAGCCACAGGCCAGCCCTAAATGTATCACTTTTAAAATGCCTGTATCTCTATTGACTAGTAAATATTGATTTGTAATGACTAAAATGTGCTATGTTGGCCGATAACCAACAGTAGGCAATTACACTAAAGCTTAATAATTCTTGGTATATTCACATGAAGGGATTGGTATGGAGACGGAACCAATCTTTCACATTAGCACCTATGCCTCCAATCTGGGTTCTTTACCATGTGGTAGTCAGCCCCTCTCAAAATTGTTTGGCACCCTACTTCTAAGCTATAGTAAACCATAGTTCCTCAATTGTGGACTTTTAAATCTTGGTAGCCAAGGCCCAATTGCCTTCCAAAAATGTGACAGTTAACATTTTTACCAATAGCACATGAAAGTGCTTGTTCCCCAAGAGCTTGCCAATGCCATGTATTAGTCTAAAAGTATATTTAGTGTGTTTTGTGTGCTAAACCAAAGTTGACTTACTTACTTTTGTGTGGCTGTTCAAAAACCAGTATGGGATTGAGAATTGTGATGAAGAGATGAAAAGTTGTGCTTGTCTTTACTATAATTATTTTGGTTTGTTTTCTTTCTAGGTACTTTTAAACTAGTAATAGAATTTTCTGAAGAATATCCAAATAAACCACCAACTGTTAGGTTCTTATCCAAAATGTTTCATCCAAATGGTAAGTAGCAATTTATTAGACTTTGCAAATGATAGGGAGGGAAAAGAGTTGTTTCACTCCTTTTAGGTCTTTAGGGCCCACCTGTAGATGTTGCTTCTGCATCCATGTTAACCATATTTTTGTAGATGAAATCTTATCAAGGCCCCAAATTTAAGGTAAAGTTGTTTTAAGAACTTTTAAGTTAAAAGTCAGTTGTATTTATTTGTAGAAGTGAAAGATACCAAAAAGAATTTGTTGCCTAAAATTTAGTTTTTAAAAAATACGAATTTGTGGGCTAGCTTTTAGCTTAGTTGCGTAGAAAGCAGTGTTATAACGTCAAGGGTTCAGAAAGGTTTGGATCCCAGTACTGGAAAAAAAAGAAAAATAAAAAAATACAAATTTGTTTATACAGAATTGGGGTCATGTTGTATACAAAGTTTAGTAATTCTTTATATACTATGAACATTTTCCCTTATTAAATATTCTTCTGCATCATTTTTAATGGCTGCAAAATATTCTGTTACATAGATTTATCATAATCTATTTAACCAGTGTCGAATTGTTGATAGTTTTGAATTGTTCGCAACTTAAAACAGCACATTACGCATTCTTGAAAATCTTTCCAGATACCAATGATTATTTCTTTAGTATAAGTTTTTTAAAGTGGGATTACTGGGCCAAAGGCTTTTATATTTTTAAGGGTTTAATAAAGTTTTCTGTTTTTTCCTTCAACGGGATTTCCCATTTTCACTTTGAAGAGCAATTTGTTTTGTTACTATTTTCCACTATGTGATGGCTGAATAACTCTTTCATAATTAAATTTGGTGCATTGGTTCATTTTCTGTCACTCGTAACAAGATTACCTGAAACTGGGTCCAGGGGACACATCTGGTGAGGGCCTTCTTCTTGGTGGGAACTCTCTAGAGTCCCATAGTGATGCAGGCAATAACATGGTGAGAATGGCAAGAAAATTTTCATGTGCTCTCCTTATAAAGCCACCACTCTACAGCCATGATAACCCATTTATCCATTAACTCATTAATGGATTAATCCATTCATGAGGGTAGGGCTCTCATGTACCAATCACCTAAATTCCCCATCTTTCAACACTGCCACATTGGAGATCAGTCTCCACATGAGCTTTGGAGGGGACAGACGTTCAACCCATATCATTTGGTATTCTTTGACTTGTTTACATCTATTATATTTCTATTTCTGGATTGTAAATTACCATGTGAAAGACTTCACCAAAATCTTAAAGCTTGTTTTCCTTTTTATAACTTTTGCTCATTTAAATGTGGTCTTCCCCATCTTACTTTCAGAAAAAACATTTTCAGAGGTCCTTTTGATTCTCTCTCTAGTACTGCAGACTACATAATAGAGCTCCCTTCCCAGAGGAGAGATTTGTTTTTCTGTGCCTGGAATCAAGGTGACTTCCCAATGATAGATAAAGCCTTTGGTGCGTCATTGCTGTGAAGTTGCTTTTTTTAGTTCTAGCTGCATTTTTTTGTTTTGTTTTGTTTTGCCAAGACAGGTTTAATTTTATTTTCTTTATCTGTTTTGGGGGAATTCCCAAGTCATTTACTGTTTATTCCATTGTAGCTTTATCTGGCTTACACTTGGTATTGAATCAACCCAAACAAATGTAGGGAGTCTTTAAAAATCAAGGTGGGAAAGCCTGTAGAATGTATAGGGGTTATTATATGTGTATAGATGTTATCAACTTAAGCAGCCTTATAGGAAAACAATGTATTTGGTTTCCTCATCCCTTCATATTCATAGCATGGTTTCTCTTTTTTTCTGCTATGAGTACTTTTTTATTATTTATCCTTCTGGTTTACTTTTTAAAAAATGTTTATTGAAATATAATTTACATACCATGCTACTCACTCATTTGAATTATACAATTCAGTGGTTTTTCGTATAATCACAGAGTTCGTATAATCACGGTGCAACCATCACCGTGATAATTTTAGAACATTTGTAACACCGCCTACCACCCCAAAAAACCCATAACTATTAGCAGTCACTCCTTATTTCTCCCTATACCCCTCATCCCCAAGCCCTAGGTAACCACTAATCTAGTTTCTCTAAGTTTGACTGTTCTGGACATTTCATATAAATGGAATCGTATATGTAGTCCTTTGTGATTGACTTCTGTCATTTAGCATAAAGTTTTCAAGGTTCATCTATGTTGTAACATGTATCTGTACTTCATTTCTTTTTATTGCTGAATGATATTCCATTGTATGCATATACTGCATTTTTTTTTTAATCCATTCATCAGTTGATGGACGTTTCAGTTCTAGTTTACCTTTGGATTACTTCTCAAAATTAGTTACTAGTTCAAAACTTTAAAATCGTTTTATACTTACCTTTATGGGTTTTACAGAGGTGCTGATTTTTGGTTTGGGCGTGCTGAGTTTGATGTTCCTGTGGTGTAGACAGTAAGCAGTTGACTCTGGAGCTTTGAAGCTGAGAGATAGATCTTGACCAAGACTAACAATTGGCAGTACTGAACACATGGGTAGTAACTGAGGCTGTGGGAATAGATAGGATTACCCAGAGGGTGTTTAAAGCAAAGCACAGAAAGAAAGGTCTAGGATGGAGCCCTGAGGAATGACAGTATTATATCTGATTTGTCTCCCTTTCCCCAAAAAAGGCTTACTTATTCCTGTTTTTATGGAGAGTTTTGTAGCTTGCTCCATGAAAGTTTCCATAATTTGGTAGTACTGTAACATTTGAATGCATTTTCCCTTTGTCAACATAGCAATTGTACTTCTAGAAATTTATCCTACAGATATATAGGTCTCACAAGTAGGTAAAAATTTATGTTCATTGCTTGTATTTTCACATTATCGATTTAAGAAGGAAAAAAGCCTCCCAAATGTTTAAGACTTTCAATATATATTAATCACTTAATTTTTTTTATTATTATTATGAAAAGATTGTATATTTATTACAAAAACAAATCATAAAATACAAAGTAGGATAAAGAAAATAAGGGCTGGCCGGTTAGCTCAGTTGGGTAGAGCATGGTGTTATAACACCAAGATCAAGGGTTCAGATCCCCATACTGGCCAGCTGCCAAAAAAAAAAAAAAGATCATTCATAGTCCTACTGTCTACAGATACTCAATACTTATGTTTTGACATTTAGTCTTACAAATATTTTTATGACTGCATATACTTCAAATGAAAATATGTATTTATATATCTTTTTTTAACCAAAATATGGAATTATTCAATATAAATAACTCAATATAAATAATTTAAAACTTCTCTTTAAAGGTAATATACTATGGATGTTTTCTACATAAACAAATGTAGAATAGATATATATAATTTCTGGTGACTACATTGGTATTGGTTATATGAATGTACCATTATTCAGCCAGTTCCCTCTTTATGGACCACAAGGTAGTTTCCAATTTTTAAAACTCTTACTAATAGTATTATAAATAATCTTACAATATTCTTATAATAGTATTATAGTGAGCGTCCTGTAAATAGATATTTGTGCATATCAGTGATTATTTCCTTAGAATAATTTCTAGGCATGGAATTGCTATGTGAGTAAATAAGCAGTTTTCCGAAGAGCTTTATTTAAGAATATTTAGAAATAAGGATTTTAAACATTGCTATATGGTGTGTGTTGAAAAAATTTAACTCTCAGTCTCCTGATGATAAGGTGCAAAATAAAAGACCTTTGTATTACACATGTTTTCCTGTGAGACAGAAGGGGGTTAGTTATTGCCTGATGTTCAAAATTTCTGACTGGTCCAAGCATTCTGTTTGTGATAAAGATTTCTCTTAACTGTTAGATATGACAAAATTAGCATGTAACCAATTTTAGTGTTGTCTTTGCAGTGTATGCTGACGGTAGCATATGTTTAGATATCCTTCAGAATCGATGGAGTCCAACATATGATGTATCTTCTATCTTAACATCAATTCAGGTAAATGTGTGTTAAAATGTATCATAATTTTTCAATATTCTGTAGGATACAGCCAGTTTTTTAGGAACAGTCAAAAAGACCAAGTGTGCAAATTAACCTTCTCCAGCACCCAGGTAACCAATTGCAGAGTTTGGACAGGAACCCATGATTTTTAACTAACTGGTCTGCTCTTTCATTAGCGACCACTTGGGACCCAGTCCACAGTCCCTTTCCTGATCATGTGTAAGTTACATGTTCTCACAGGTCAGATTTATTTGAGCCCATAAAGCATTGTCAGAGGTCATGGAGAAGAACATCTTGCGGAGAAATAAAGATTATTGCGTAGAAAACCACAGGGATCTTAAATAATTGCTAAGTGCAGAGAAGCATTGAGTATGTTGCCCCATCCAAGAAATCCTGTTTTTAAAAAAGAAAAAGTAGTGTAACTGTTTGCCAAAGCAATCTGAGAGAATATTTCAGTTGAGCTTGAATAACAGTTTTGGAGGGGTGCAGTGAAGGATGTTTCAGTTACGTGGATTTGAGGGACTGGCTGGTTAGCTCACTTGGTTAAAGTGTGGTGTTGTAACTCTAAGATCAGTTATGTGGATTTGAGAAGAACAGAAATAATATTTTACTTTGTGACCTTTTTAAAATTTTTTCTATCACACTTCTCCATTAATTCTGGTTATGTTATAAACACTATTTTCAATCTTCCTATTTTCATTTCCTCACTGCTAAATGTGTATGTTTTGCTGATTGAAGAAAACAAGATTTACACACACCACAACTTACTATCAGACGTTTGCAAAGTAACCCCAGTAATAGAGTTTAACCCTAGAAAATGTTAGTTACTAAAGTATTTACAGGTATTATACTTAACCAAATTAAGCTGTTTATCTCCTGGTTAATGAGAAAGTCTCAGTATGCTGAATAATATTGTTCTATTCCAATTTCTTTGAAATTAGAGATCTTAAAGGCAATTGAGAACTATTTGTTTTGGAAGCTGAAGTTCTTTAGCAGCAGGAAACCTCTTACACGTTTCTGGTATTTAGACCTAAAAATATATGACATACTAATCTCCAAAATAATTTCTGTTGTTTTATGTAACTTTTCTATATTCTATATCTGACCTCTGTTAAAGAATAACTCTGCAAATCTGTTTTGGTTTATTTTTCTCTTTTTCCTTCTAGTCTTTGCTGGATGAACCAAATCCAAACAGTCCAGCTAATAGCCAGGCAGCACAGCTTTATCAGGAAAACAAACGAGAATATGAGAAAAGAGTTTCGGCCATTGTTGAACAAAGCTGGAATGATTCATAATAGACAACTGGTCTGTTAATCTTTTTCATCATTGTTGTGTATAATTTACCTCTCAGTAGAAAGGCTAATAAATTTTAAGTGCCACAAGTTTTAAGGATTCGGCAGAAAAAAAAAAAATCTTCAGTTTAGAACCCACAGAAGCTTGTGTATCTTGATTAATGTACTTTTTATTGCATGGTATGAACTAAGTTATTGCTGCATAAATTTGTAATATATCCTGTTTGTATTTTTTTCCAAGTGTATAATGTTGGTGTGGAGTTTTCATGACAGAATATACACATTTTGTAAATCTGTACTTTTTTCAAATATTGAATGCCTTATTTTTGAATTCTTTAGATTTTTAAATTGGAGAAAAGCACTTAAAGTTTTTTATATATGAATATTACATGTAAAGCTGTTAAAATACATAACTTCAGTGCAAGAGACTTTGTCACTTATTTCCTTATCTGTAGGAGGGGTTAATAAGTCTCTAGCTCTCCATCAATTGTCAATTGATAGTTTCATTTCCAATTTCAAAAGAACATATTTATAGTTTATCAAGAAAATCTTCAAGTTTGATTCAAAATACCAATAATCTCCAACTTTATTTTGAATGTACCTACATTAGTTTCAATTGAGTAGTATAGACATAATTGGTTTGATTCTGTCCAACTCTATATTTATGCCACTTGTTGTAGTTTCTTCATGCATTACTTACTGTTAAACTGTACCTTTTGCTGTTTCACAATTGGCACCTCTGTTGGAGCAGAGAAGTGGTGCCACTTATTTTGCTGCTTCATAGCACTTTAAAAGATTTTTTGATTAATGAAGAAAGTCAAACCATAAACACTACCAAAATTCCATGCCCCAGTATTAGCAATGAATTGGTTGCATTGGCTTGAGCAAGGCAGATGTTTGGAAGGAATTTTGGTGTAATTTAAATATTTGAAACCTATGTTTTAATGCAATCGCATATCTGTTTATTCTAGGAAAATGTTTTAACACCAGGGCCTGCTGAGTTGCTTTCTCTTGTGGAGATTTTTTTTTTAATCTCCTAAATTATATAAAAGTTGTACTGCATCTTAGTTTGCTGGATAAATTTAAAACACAGTATTGTAGAAAGCTAATACAAAGCTATCCTATGCCTTCAAATAGTACAGAAAATGGAAAATACACAAGTAAATTCTGTTGAACCACCCGTGTAGTCTCTCTAGTAGTTAAAACAGCTGTTTTAGTAACCCCAAGAGTTTCTTGTTATATTTATACCAACCTCCTGGGAATAAGCTAACAGTTGCCTCTATATTGGAAGACTGGGTTGCAGGATGCCAGTATCTACACCTTCTAATGATTAAGCAGACTTTAACACTGGAATGGATAGGTGCTGATGTTTCCCTTTAAAAGTTGTTACTTGGCAAATTTTGGGGTATGTGATCTTAGGGAACTTTGATACAAATGGGAGTTCACTCAGTAAAATCATGACCAAAAAAGAGATGCTTTTTTTAAAGGTACTTTATGGTCATATTAAATGTGTGATGCTTTTATGGTTTAGCTCTAAAACAAATTATAGACATTTACTCCAGTGACTTCTAGATTAAATACACAGTAGCTATGAGGGTTTCAAGTATTGATAGATAATTATAGGGGAGTTACATTTTACTTTGCAGGGAGGTCAGTGAGCTCTGAATCCTAAATGCAGCACATGCATAAAATTCATACCTAATCCACATTCCTTTTGGAGAAAATCTTTAGGAGGGTTCTTTCTCTTAGTAACTCCTCACTGTTTTTTCTTTAAACCTTGGAACAGATTCCTATTTCTTTGGTTGTATATCAGATGTAAACCTTGGACTTACAAGGTTATGTCATACAAAAAATGTTTACTTTTAAACTCTAAGTAAATTTTTTTTTTTATAAATGTATGGTATGGCAAGAAGCTAGAACTAAGATGTTTTGATACAAAGTTGGATTGTTGGATTCACGTTAAAATTTAAATGCATTTGTGATGCAATTCCTCTGTAACAATACCTCTAGCATAGAACAATCTGTGCAAGGCACTATTCTGAGCACTTTAACATATATTATTTCATTTCAAAAGCACAGTAATCCTATGAGGGTAGGTACTATTATAGATAAGAAAACTAGGCACTGAGAGATGAAGTGACTTGCTCAAAGTCAACCAGCTAGTAAGTGAGAAAGTTGGGATTTTTAACCCGTAACTGTACTATCCCTTAAGAGATATTAAGGGATTGAGTTTAGTTTTGGAAATTCTACTGAACTTAAATATCCCAATTTGTGGAAATACTTTAGTTAATTTAGAGTTATACACAAACTTGTATCTATCCAGTGAGATTTTCTTGACCACCATTTTCCACCTCTTTTTTTTTTTTTTTTTTTTTAATGTAACAAGTCTGGATATAGGCACACTTTCTGGTCTCTAATATAAAGGACTATTACTTATCAATAAACCACATTTTTCTCCCTTCCTGGAAATATCTTTGAGTCTATAGGACATAACCCCACTCCCACCCCAAACATGTTCCATTGATATAAATAACTTCTGGAACTGATGTAAATTCTTAACTCATGTAGGTGGAAGGTAGTGGAAAAGAAAGCTATTAGAGGTGCTGTTAGTAATAACAGTCTGTTTTGTGCTCAGTAAACAAAGTACCTGCCTACTTAGCTTATTCATTCAGTACTCTTAAGAGAGAACCCTGGGGCTCATAGCACTGCTAGAGTTATGTCTAAGATGTTTTGATATCTCAATTCTTCCAAGGTTTGGGAGGTAGGGATCAAGTTTTTGGGTCTTGGTGCTATTTATTACATTTCATTCAGCAATACAAAGTCTCAACGCATTCTCAGTTACATAGGGATTATGTATGTAAATAGAAAAGTCAATAGTTGGAGAGCTATTAAAGATAAAGTTGTCCATAGGACAGAGGCCTTATGCCATGATGGTAGCCCTATAACTTCAATTCCCATCTAGTTAGGGAGAAAATGAGCTTTTATCAGGGGAAAGGGCCGGCCCGTGGCTCACTCGGTAGAGTGCGGTGCTGATAACACCAAGGCCCCGGGTTCGGATCCCATATACGGATGGCCGGTTCGCTCACTGGCTGAGCGTGGTGCTGACAACACCAAGTCAAGGGTTAAGATCCCCTTACCGGTCATCTTTAAAAAAAAAAAAAAAAAAATCAGGGGAAAGATTGGTTATCTTTAGTTATTCTAGTATATGAGATATAGTGGAAAGATATTATAAACTAAATTTTATCGTTCAAAGGATTAACTTTTTTTCATCTATTCTTTGAACAAAGAAGAGACCATTAAATATGTGTGCCATTCTTCCTTCAGTAAGTTCTCCCCACATTAATACCACTTTTTAAAACACTTTTGACAGGAATGGCTTGAGGTTTTAATGTTTCCTCTGTTCATAGGATGGGCTAGGGATTTTTTTAGTTGGGCCAAAAATATGAATGAGCTATGCCTTACAAACCTTGTTGGATATGTGACTCCCCCTCAGCTTAGCAACATTAGCTCCTTGGTGGTTGAAATCAAGAACCCTGGAAGGACTTTGACTTCCTCTTTGGCATATGGAAGATTCAGACTTGGGTGAGAAACTAGCATATGGAATGACTTTCAGGAACTCTGCCATTTACTGAATGCTAAAGCTTGGCCACACAAAGCTTTTATCTATCAGTGACTTCTGCATTAATATGTTTGGACAGACTCTAATACATTGTGTGCTGGGCTTAGAGAGGGCAAATAACATTTTAGCTGATTAGAGAAAGTCTTTACATGGGGGTGGTCGTGGTATAGTATAATGCTTCTTAGTCTTTGTGGGGAGGTTGGCTGATCTGAAGTCTTACCTGAAAGACTGAGATCCATAAAGTGCCAGTGGGTTGGGAACTTGTGTAAGGGAGATCAAATCTGAAAAGATCCTCAGGTTCCATCACCCTGAACCATTTAGTTTTTATTCTTCCTGGAATGCAGGTGTTCTGTGGTGTCTTGAAGGCTGCCAAAATGCAAACACAAGAGCACTTAAGGCATACCTTTTAACAGCAAAGGGATGGTTATGTTGCTTCTTGTCTGAAGCCCAAAAGATAGTTGTCCTCTTCCTTTCCCCCTTTACGAATAAGATCTTTTGCCAAGTACACCACAGCCCACCAGCTGATTTGGACTAGCAACACTCCTGAACAAGAGAATGTCAGATAGAGAGGCTTGCAGCTCTTTGGCTTGCTCCTGTATAAAGTCATAATATAAAACTGAGTTGGAAATTTTATGTTTTTGTGTTGGTGCTAATACAAAGAAAACAAGGAACAGGAAGCTGCTGCTTACCTACTACATCATTCCAAATCAGGGATACTTTCCACTTCTAGTAGAAAAGATGCTTCTGTTTGGCTTGATAACCACTTGGGGCAGAGAATAAGGAGGAATCCACAGACTCCAGCCCATGTCACCAGCTTCAGCTACAGGTTCCAAAGAAAAGCTAAATTAGTAACCTTGCTGTGTTGCCGTGGGCTTTGGTTATAGGACTGTTCCTGCATGGGCACATAAGGTGGTGGTTTTAGGTGGAGACTCCCTGGAACATCAGCTGCTAGGTTGCCTTTAGAGTGAGGACAACCCCAGGGGTGGGTGCTAGGTATCTTCTGCAAGTCAGCAAGATCAGCAAGGGCAGTACTGGGACCTGATGGTGGTGAGTTTGAACTTGTCTGTGGGGGAAATTTCCCTCCCTGGCATTTGACAAGAGCTGGGTCTTTTGCACAGAACAGCTTGAGAATAGGCCACGTGGCTCCGTCAAGATCAAGTCAGGGATCAGGCTGTAAGAGTAGCAATATACATACCAAAGATTGGAACTTAAAACCAAAAATTGAAAATGGCTTTCCAGATAGCCTCTGACTGTGCCTGTACAGGCCTGGGCAAGAGGCATACAGGACAGAAGAGGACCTCCAAGTTCCAAGCTCTGAGTCCTTTGGGACACTTTAAATAGTTCTGTTTTTTTGTTATACAAGTAGAAAATAGGCATAAAAAATAATTTGGTAAATACAAAAAGGTAGACGGAAACATGAGTCGTAGTCTTGCCACCGGAGATGTTGAAAACTGCTAGTTTAAGGGGACGTGGGGGCTTCGGGACGTGGGGGCTTCAGTCAGCTGGGACCCAAAATTCACAGCCAGAGTGATGAGGAATCTAGTCACTTTACAGGACACAACTCTGGGACAAGCCTCCTGCCACATAACACTAGAGCAAAGGCCATGTTCAAAGTGACAGGAACCTACCCTCAGGCTATGCAAGCCCCAGAGCCCAGGTCAGGTGGTACAGGGGTTCCAAGGCACCTAGTGTTGGGGGGAGTGGGGGCCTGCAGTGACCACATGAGCTTTGGCCAAGGTTTGTCATCTGGTGATCCTTTTCCCCTGAAAGTTTTGCTTCTGTCCCCTATCCAGAGCAGCCTGGCATTTGAACCTAATGGGTGCCAAGTTACATGTTAAGCCCTGCTCCACAATTTAAACCAACCAGCCCTGGGGATGAAGCCTGGTTGAGTGGGGTGATTGTGGGCACTCGTTTTTCTTTTGTATAAATCCAAATTAGTTGAAAAGTTATGTCTTCTAGCTTGTGCTCAAAGGGAAACTAGGGCAGGAATGAAGCAGTGAGAGCCCACTAAGTGCCAGTACTTTCACAGACATTAGTTTTTCCACTGAATCCTCCAATAAAGACTGAAGTAGGCATCATCCCTGTTTTGCAGATGCCTACACTGAGGTAAAATAACTCTCAATAGGAAGGAACTATGTACCCAGTGACACATACTAGGGACAATTCAACATTCTTACTATGAGAAAATATGAAAAAGAAAGGAAAATGATGCAGCCTTAAGAGGATGAGACTTTGGTGCCAACTTAAACAGCAAAGCAAGAGCTTTAATCACTAGGCCCACACAACTCAAGGTTGACCTCTTTACTGTTATTTGTCCCTTCATCAAACCAGGGGAGGACCAAGACCTGCCTCAGGCCCCAAACTGACACTGTCCAAGGCAAATGTGGTTGGAGGGCCATATTCAAGGATATTTTTGGTTCATTAGCCTACTAGGCTGTGAAGGAAGGATGGGACTTGGGCTGGAACCACCTAGATTATATTCTAAAGAGGCATCCTTGCCTGACAGCCCTGTCAAAAAAGCTCTGGCTCACTTATTTCCTGTTCTTTGATTTCCAAGGGAATCTTTGTTCAAATGATGGAGTCTTTTTACCCCACTTCCTCAGCCCTCAGTGTGTCTAAGAGCAAGCCTTCAGGCCCACATCCATCACTGACAAACACATGCAAAGGACTCTGCCCATACTGCTGGCATTATGAGAAAACCTTCCAAACCAAGGTGAGAAGCGCAGCCAACACTGCCACCACCCACCCCAAGGGGTCCTAACTTTTTCTAGAAAGGGCAGAGTAAACTTTGGAAAATAAACAATCTTGCATGGCTTGCTTCTCGTTTTATATGTTGTATTAGGGTTCTCCAGTGAGACAAAACCAATTGGATATGTATATAGATATATGAGGGGCCAGCCCGTGGCTCACTTGGGAGAGTGTGGTGCTGATAACACCAAAGCCATGGGTTCGGATCCCTATATAGGGATGGCCGGTTAGCTCAATTGGGAGAGCATGGTGCTGACAACACCCAGTCAAAGTTAAGATCCCCCTACCACGTCATCTTAAAAAAAAAAAAAAGAGTGTGGTGTTGATAGATAGATGAGAGGGGAATTGGCTCATTCGATAGACTGCAAGCTGGTGATCCTGGGATGCTGGTAGTGTTGCTCAGAAACCTAGAACCAGGAAAGCCGATGGTGCAGTGCTCATATCAAGGCCAAAGGCCTGAGAGCCCAGGGGTGCCCCTAGGGTAGGTCCTGGAATCCAAAGGCTTGGGAGCCTAGAGTTCTGATTTCAAGAACAGGACAGAAGTGCATCCCAGCTCCAGCAGATAGATAACATGTGCCTTTTCCTCTGTTTTGTTTTCTCTGGACCCTCAGCAGATTGGATGGTGCCTGCCTATATTGCAGCCAGATCTTCCCCACCTAGTCCACTCAGGCTCACATGCTAATGTCTTCTGAAAACACCCTCACAGACACACCCAAAAATAATGCTTTACCAGGTTTCTAAGTATTCCTTAATCTAGCCAAGTTGACAACTAAAATTAACCATCATACATACACACACACACACACGCACACAAGCACGAAGGCAGAGATTTTTTTTTTTAGCGTGCACTATTTGTTGAATAAAGCAATTTCCATATGACCAAAAATCTATTTCTTAAGTTCTAAAACACTTGACTCTTAAGATGTGTTTATTCTTATTCCTACAGAACAGAAAGATGTCCCTAAGCTAGTCAAGAATGAGTGCCACCACTAGATGTCCTGGGGTACACAGGCCTCAAGACACCAGAAGTTAACCATCTCCTTCCAGATAGATGGCTCCCCAGCAGATACTCTTTATAGAGCTGGAGAAATGGGCAACACCAACTTATCTGACATTTTAGGCTAATTTAAATCTCATTTCAGATTGGGCAGAATGTATTTGACTACAGATTGCAAAGCATCAGAGTATGGGCAATGGTTAGTTAATGTGATTCCTCCCAGTGCCCATAGATAAGCCACCAGGATCCAAATGGATCCTGGAAAAGTTCAGAGGGAATGCTTACCTCTGATAAGACAGAGAATTGATCAGGCGGGCCATAGACTCTTAAGTCATGTTTCAGAAAGCAATTTTCTGGGTGTATTTTGGATAACATGAGGGCACATCACTGTTAACTGAGCACCCTAAACTGTACTAATGTTAGTTCTTGTATCTCACAAGGCTTGATACTACGTCTTTATTTATTTATTTATTTATTTATTTATTTATTTATTTTTTAAGATGACCGGTAAGGGGATCTCAACCCTTGGCTTGGTGTTGTCAACACCACGCTCAGCCAGTGAGCTAACTGGCCATCCCTATATACAATCCGAACCCGTGGCCTTGGTGTTATCAGCACCACACTCTCCCAAGTGAGCCACGGGCCGGCCCTGATACTTATCGTCTTTAACAGAAAAAATCCTCTCCTTGTCATTACTTGAAAGTTAAACTTTATCATGTCCCTTCCTATGATCTCACCTGATCCTCACCCCAAGTCTTGGGCAGACTACATATGAAGGCCAGAATCTTGCAGCATGTATGTGGTGTGACCTCCTGTTTCAAAGCTAATAGTGGGCCATTTTACCTAAACCATAAGAAGTACTGCAATGCAGAAATTTAATTACTTTGCCATTTTCTATTCCAGAAATACATAAAGGATGAAATTCTAAAATACTGGTTAATTTTGTAGGTGAGATAGCCATGGAGGTTGTAAAAGTAAGATAAGAAGAAAGGCAGTTTTTGCTGAGGAAACAATGAGAAAAAACCCATTAGAAAATTGAATCAGAAAACTCTATTTTGATTAACTAGATGTCTTCAAAAATAAACTGAAGGAGAGCTGGCTGGTTAGCTCACTTGGGAGAATGTGATGCTGATAACACCAAATTCAAGGGTTTGGATCCCCATACCAGCCTGCTCCCAAGAAAAAGAAAATAGAATCCGTGATAAGAAACCTATGGAAAATGCACTTTAAGAGGGAATAATCACACTGATTTTTTTCCATTTTGTAATTTGATTTTTTAAGCCTCACAAATTTGTACAAATAATTAGAATGGAAAAAAGCTAAGCTATAATTTGAGGAAAAGAGTCTAAGGCTCATTAATTACTGTGCTTGGCCATCTAACATTTACTATCTTAATCCTTGCTATAGCTCACTGTGGTAGATATTTCCATGATCTCCATTTTCCAGGTGAGGATCAGGGGAGAGTAATGATTTGTCCAAGGTTACAGATCAGAGATCCTGACTTCACTCAGTCCAACCTAATGGTCAATAGGGTGACTGGAGCTAAAAGCTGCACAGAAATGTGGCCATCCGAGGTGTGCTGCCTGGCCTTCGTCTTTGTGGGTAAGAATCTTGCACCACTTCTCTGCTCCCAGACACTTTGCTCCTTCAGCCAGCTCTCCTTTTCAGCACTTCTCCTGGTTGTTCAGTTACAAGTATCACCAGTAGATTAAGCTAAGGCAAGGTCCACTGTTTGATTTGCCACTATGGCCAGAACCAAGCACGGTACCTGCCGATTAGTAAATCCTGCTGTGTTAGACAGTCACGCTGCTTCCTTCCCACCCCTCAATGAAGCCTGTCTCCCAGAATTTATCCCTGGAGGTTTGTACTTAATGGTGGGCACTAAATAAGAGGAAAAGGGAGGGGACAAAGAACAGGTACATTAACTAAAAGGTAGAACGGTAATACCAAAATATAGTGCAAAGAACAATTGCATACAAGTATTTCTTGAGACGCTATGTGCAAGGCAGTTCCTCAAGTCTAGAAGACTCAAATCTCAGGTTCCCTCCAGAAAAAAAAGAGAATGTGGGCTTTATTCAGCAATCTGGGAGACCTTCTAGAGAATCAGCTCGCTCACCGGCTGGACAAAGCTGTGGAATCGCATATCAATGAGTTTTTTAAAAAGGCCAGATGCTTTTTTGTAGGCTGCCTTTTCCTATGAAGTGGTGGGTACCTCAGTTTTATGATTTGATTCTCATTTCTTAAAAAAAAGATGAGTATGCGTGGTAGGGGGTACAGGTATGGTATAAACTTCAGGTAGAAATAAGGAAATAAGGGATCTGGTTTACCTCAGTCGGAAAAAAAAGGCCATAAAACAGAATCACACTTAAAGGTACAAACTATAAAATTTACTACCTGCCATTTATTACATCAACCTTAAAAAAAAAAAGTCATTTTAAACAAAAAGTTTGACATTTAAAAAGAAAAGAGGGCTTTTATAATGCTGATGAACTCATCTGAGAGTACATGATTTATAAATACATAAATATCATGCACGTTTTTACAGTGATAGCTACTGGAAGAATGAGAACTTTTAAAAAGCCCATCTGAATAAATTCCTTTTCATTCCAACTGCCTCTTTATGCTGGTAATAACAGGAGTCTTAAGAGTTGCTGTGGACAGTGTCACATACATCCCATCCTCCTAAGCCTGTAGCTGATGATGAAAATGTGATAAATCTTCTGCCTTAGGTTTCATGCTGGAGAAAAAAGAAAGAAGTTTACATAGCCATGTAGTCCAGTGAGTCAAATTTAATTTTTTAATCTTCATAAATTAAAATATAGCAGTAATATATTTATATACTACTCAGATGGTAAGTATACTTAGAAATTATTAATATTTTACTACATACAGAAAATTCAGCAAAACACTGACCACACCATCCACTTGGAAGCCAGAACCTAATTTTCTTGTCACTTGCACAGTGTCACAATTTAAAGTGATAATGGAAATACTTAAAATATAACTTTTCCTGGCATGCCATGCAGTGAAGGGTTATAAAAATTGAATCACACAAACACTTATTGTTCTGAATTAAAAGCAGTCAGATTCAGGTAGTAATTCACAACATTTCACATTGAGTCAGGATATTTAGGAGATGTGAAGGTTATATATTTCTGGATTTCACACTATTAGAAACTGTAAAAGCATGTATTCAAATAGTGATAAACTGAAGCAGATATATTCTTTCTGGGTAGTCTCTTGCACCTTTGGTAAATTTAAACATGGCTTTATACAACTTTTAAGCAAGGTGTGAAGAAATCACTTTGGCTGTCACCTTGTATTTAAATGGATTTCCTTAACATTTAGCAGTTTGAATGAATCAATCTGAGTCTTTTTAGTAATCAGAGATTTCAAGGTATGACCTATTTCCTAGCTCTTTTTGAAAGATGAAAAAAAATTCCTCAGCAAAAGTCAAATATAAGAAGTCTTTCTCTGTTTAGGATAATGCAATGTCACCTAAAGAAGCCATCTTAAATCCAGTGAGAAAAAGTCCCCTAAGCCACATCTCAGATTGCTCTACAGCAGCACAACAGCTGCCCCTGGTTTTGGCTGCTGCGAGTATAGTCTTTTCTACAAGGTGTCGGCCGGTGATTCCATCATCCTTGGCACCAGACAATAAGACCGGGCTGTGGGACGGCACACAGCTTTTCTGGCTTCTATTTCTTGTGGATAAAGAGAAAAAGACTTTTTAAGTACCTCCACTGAGCATTTATCTTGGGATACGAGACCTCTGATTTAACAATTTGATAGGCTGAATTTTTTTTTTTAAGTACTCACCAGTATTTGCCACCTCAGAATCATGGCTGCTTCCACCAAGGGAGCGCCAGCTCCATTACTTCAGAGCTTGCCAAGACTGGACATAATGCACAAAAGAGAACCTCTTAAAATACAGGCATGCTGTTTTTCTAACTTTCCTTTCACAATTCACATACAGTGACTTTTCATACTGCCATTTTCCCTCTTGGGATAAAAATGTTCTCAGGAAAAATAGACCAAGTAATTAGGTTGACAACTACTTTCTTTAAGCTAATAATGATAGCTTCCTAGTTAATCACTCCTCTTTTTCCTTGATTAAGACATTACCTTGGAAATATTAACTCTGGCAATAAAAGCAATGACACCCTACCTGAGTCAGCTGCTGCTTTTTGTTGATTATTGCTCATTAATGGATAAAGCTGGGCAACCACAAAGGCTGCTAGTGGGTGCCTAGGAGTGGTGGTTAGATAATCAAGATATTTGTGTTTGGATCCTCCTCTTTCAAAAGAAAAAATCATACACTGCAACTGTTTAACAAATCTCACCAGAGACCAATAATCATTTCTTTTCTCAGACCAAAAAAAAAAAAAGTTGGACAGCACACAGAGATGTACTTGCCTCAAAGCTGCAGAAAAGACATAAAGTATTTTTAAAATCTTACTTTAAAGAATTTACGTCTCTAAGTCATCATCACTGTCTGGTCCCAAGATACCAACAATGCCTGGCGATTCATTTCCACTTGCTAGCTAGCTTTAAAACTCAACTAAACTCTAATTTTGGAGCTAAGATTCAATTCTGGGCAGAATGACAACAGACATTTTCAGGTGTATGGCTTAACATCAGGGTTTTTTTTCCTCTAGGCCAGCAATGTCGCTTAATATTCACCAGCCTCTATTACATGCAAAAACCACAGGCAAGGGACAAAACTACTGCTGCAAAGTCCTCATGGCTCTCTTTCCAGTGGGTTTTCAGGGTGGCCTTCAATGAAGAAGAAACAGTCTTCAATACCACACAAATCTGTTATGGCATACAGATTAGATGACTTTCTCAGGATGGGCTTAGCTAGAAGAATCTAACAACTGCCAAAACTGTGTGTGCACGCTCTAAGTATCTCACTTTTCAGGATCAGCTGAATTTCATTTTCAGTGGCACCAACAGTCTAAATTTAAACTTTGTTACTAAGAAAACATAAGTTTTATTTGAAGGAAGTTGCAACACAAAATCCCAAAATGCCATAGAATTATGGCTTCTGTGAAGACTTCCTCCAGACGTAACTGCTAATGATTAGTACAATGGCAACATTTGTTTCAGGGATGCTAAGTACATGTCTCAGGACTCTTCTCTGGAGGCTCACACTGTGCAGTAAGTGTCAAGAATGAACACCCCAGGGCAGGAACTCTACATTTTTAAGGTAGACCCCTTTACGATGTTTAAGTTTAGACAGACCCTTCCCAACATACACACACACTTCTTCATACTGGTCTATGGATGTTTGGGACATGCCAAACCTCCTTAGTCTCCTCCTGGGGTCTGCATCTTAAATATCATGAAATGTTCTGATTTCTAATAGCCCAGTGTGACTGAAAAGAGCACAACTACCTGTCAGAAAACATACAAGACAGAAAAGTATAATGGAGAACTGATGTAAGAAAAACTTATCTGAGGGAGGGCAGAAAACCTCTTAGCAACAAAAGGCAGGGAAAGAATCTGCCACAGGCAGTTAGGAAACGAAGGTTCGCCCCATTCCCTGCTGCCCCTGCCCCTACCCCTGCCCCATGGGCTACTCTGTGGCCGCCAGCAACTATCTAGCCCCTCCCTGACCAGGCCAAAAACTTCACCACTCCAGGACAACCAAGAAGGACTCCCAGTCATTTTTTGAAGTATTACATGAGAGGATCCAAAAAACCACAAACTCAATTCATATGGCTCCCTGGCTAAAAACAGCCATCTGTTAACAGCTGATTTTAAAAACAAAACAGTGTCTCAAACACCAACCTGAAGCTTCTGACTCCAGGCTCAGATTAAAAACTAAATATTTTTTTAGAAAAACAAACCATCTAAAATCAAGTGGGGTGTGCTGTTGGGGACTAAAATACTTTCTGGGCAGCCGAGGATTTGATTAGTTCCTTGAAACCCATACAGAAGGGGATCTCTTTATGTTTTTCACGTGTCCTGCCTCCCAAAACAAGACCCAACTGGGGTGAAACAGGGGCTTACCTAGGTTTCTGAGGGTAGAACTAAAAAGGGGCCAGCAGCTTTTTACTATTACTTTGGTCATTTTCTATTTTCTGAGTATCTTCTCTGGGATATGCCTACACTAGGTTTTGCAGTTATAAGGACTAACAACACTTTAGGCACCACCTCTCCCCTCAAGGTCACAATCTGCTCTAAAAGAGTCCTGGGTAAAGTGCCAAAGGAATTTTGGAAGATAAGAGCAATCAATTCTGCTGCCTGAGTAGACCGGGACAAATGTGAAAAAGCATGTCTGGGGATGATTCTGAAAAGTAGCAGGGATGCCCAATACTATCTTCTGGTTCATTCTGCAACTCTCTATAGCTCCAGCTCTAGGGTCCACATATAAGACTCGAGGCCAGAGCTCACTGTGTAAAAAGAAAATAGCCTCAAATCAAACTAAGCCCTACAGAATAGGGAACAGCTATGATATCTGAACATTACTCTAGCCACATTCCTATCAGCAAGTCAGAGAGGCCAAACAAGTTTGGTCAGGCCTTCACTCATTGGGTAAGGATGAGTTACTCTGTCACCAACAAGATTTTTTAACAAGTGGGAAACTTTAGCAACATTTCCCGAAAATCTAGCAAAAACCTCAAAGCAATGTTTCTAGACAAACTGAAGAGCTTATGTGTAACTCCGCTAACAATGCATAATTTATAGTACTGAGTTATCTAGTTATGAAAAGGTTTATACCAATTACGGTAAAATAAAAATGGAAGGGCTTAGATGTTTGGGGTAGTAAATGAGCACTCAAAAAACAATATACTCTTGGGCCAGCCCGTGGCTCACTCGGGAGAGTGTGGTGCTGATAACACCAAGGCCACGGGTTCGGATCCTATATAGGGATGGCCAGTTAGCTCACTGGCTGAGCATGGTGCTGACAGCACCAAGCCAAGGGTTGAGATCCCCTTACTGGTCATCTTTTAAAAAAAAAAACAAAAACAATATACTCTAATATAATGTTTTCAAAGCAGGGACTGTTTACACCATTTCATCAAAGACATTTAGAAATCCTGTTTACCTTTTTCATTAATTCACTTCTGGTAGTAAACTGGGGCAGGTCTTCCACTTCAATCCCGTCAGCCATTTCCATCACCTTGTCTAAAAGGTCTTTATTGTAGCTGCACAATAAAAAGTAGTAAGGTAAAAACCTTGGAAGAATTACTTGTCACTGTGAGTTAATAAGAAATTGAAGGTTGCCAGATTGTAAATTCGACTCCCGGAGGGCTGATTTGATACTGCAGGGGAAACCTATACATGTTCAGCACAAGATTAGGAAACAGTTCTTCCTGCTAGTGGATACAGAAGTGGGCTTTAGGAATGCCAATAGAGCAAAAGATTTACAAAACAGAGGTACTGTACATCTGGCAGTACATATTCTTGGATATGGTATGACAGCCAAATATATTTTTGATTATTTTTTAAACGTGTGGAATGTTGGTCTAATGAAAATAACTTGACTTGTTTACTCTCTCTGACATCTGCCTAATCTTGGATCCCGTTAACCAGAATTTCCCAGGGGCACCTAGAAGGCAGAAAGAGGGATGGGTAAATCTGGCACTGCTTCCCCACATTTTCAATATGTTTATAAACCTCAATATGTGAAGCAAAACCAAGTGGGGCCTTGTGACCAGTCAGGCAGCCATAATGGGTATAGAAACCAGGACCAAATCAAGTCATCCTGTTGTCCTAACACAACTTTAGGAAATAAAAGGGTACAGAGAGCATCAAGATTTGCCACCTTCTTCATGGTCATCGGGTTTGCTCTATCAGGAATTTCAAAAGCAGGCCCTTCTCCCCCGTGGTCGCCAGGCCTGGTTGCGCGGGCATTCAAATTAATTTTTTTCAAAAAAGAAAAGAAAAAGCAGGCCCTTGCGCTCTTGGTGCAGTAGCCAGGAAGCAATGGGCTTGGGCTTTGGGACCTTGACAAAAAAGACATCTATTGTTTTCATAAAAGGGAAAACAGAAAGGCCAAGCTCTTAAGATGCATCCTGCAAAGGTGATAGTTTGAACTTAAAATGGTAAGTAATAATACAAGTAACAATAGCAACTTTCGAGCCCACCAAGTATTGAGCTCTTCACCCTTTAGTTATAGTAGTCACCACAACCACCCATCTACCAAATGAGGAACCTGAAGCTTAGAGAAGTTAAGTATTTTTCCAATGTGCTGCCAGGGTGAGACGGGCCGTCGGACAGGCCAATGCGGTTGGAGGTTGGGGTGCGTTCAGTCTCGGGCAAAGCTTCACAGCAGGGGTGAGCCCTAGGAGAGGGCTGCGGATAGGATCGGCCGGCCGGCAGGGGTCCACACCTGCAGCCCAGGAAGAGGTGGTTGGCCCAGACCATGGAGAGGGACAGCAGCTGGTCCAGGCGACCGCCGCCGTCCGGCGGGTCGCGGTAGTCGGGCAGGTGGCGCAGAATGAATTCCATGCGGGCCTTCCACTGCTTCTCGCTTTCCGAGTAGGAGCGGAACTGCTCCGCGAAGTCGGCCGCCTGCCGCACCCCCGAAACCAGCTGCTCCACCGTGACGACCGCCTCGCCACCTACCATGGCGCCGCCGCCGCCGAGGGCCAGACCCGCCCGCCGCCTTCCCGACTCGCACCGCGCCACCGCCCGACGGCTAGAGGGGCCCTGGCGGCGCGCGACCGCTCGGGAGGACCGGTCTGGAGCGCCCTCGCCGGGCGCGGCGGCCTACGGAGCCTCAACCGGCCGCGCCGGGCCCCTCAGACTTCCTCAGCCCAGGGCTGCAAGGGCGGTTCTCGGTCGACCCCGCCGGGACCGGTGGGGAAACTGAGGCCCTCAAGCACAGAGTCAGGCGCCCGCCTCCCAGTCGGCATCTGGATATCAGTCAGAGCTATGGTGTGCCCTTCTTGCCCGGGGGTTCTCCAGGCACCACCCCATCCTGAGAGACATCAGGGGCTCGGGTGGGTGCAGAGGGATGCCCACAGTTCTGGAGACATAAGTGTAGCTGCTGGAGTCTCTCTGTGACCGATTTCCAGGGGTCTCGACACCCCACCAAGTTGGGGCCCGCCTCGCTGGAGAGAGTCAGCCATCCAAGAATACCTGCCACGCACTTTGCTGGGTGCTGGGGGTGCAATAAGAGGAAACTTAGAGCCCTGCTCTAATGAACTTTACCACCTGGGGGATGCAGACAGTGAAATAATTGCTCAAGTAAGTGGAACATTTCAACGTTGACAGGTATTAATAAGAAGAAAACCTAAGTGCTTACAAGCGTGAATAGCAAGGGACCTGATCCAGTCTTGGGGTCAGAGAAGTGATGCTGGAGAGGTGAAGAATGAGCAGGAGTCAGCTAAAGGAAGGGGAGCAGGCCATGGCAAGAGAGAGCCTGGCCCGGTAAGAGAATTGCTAGACAGTGTGACAGGATCCTCAAGTGTGTGCCTGGGTGGGAGTGGGGGAGCAAGGAGAGGATGGAGGAGATGAGGCTGCAGAAGTTGGCAAGGCCAATAGGCCACGGTAGGGATTCTGGTCTAGATCCAAAGAGGAAAGGGGAGCCCTGACGGTTAACTAGAGCAGTGACAACTGTATTTCCAAAAGATGTTGGAATGAGCCAGAATGAATGTGTCCAGATGAGATGAGCAGGTGGGCCTGAGGGTGTTTATTTAACTGGCATGACTATTCTAGGTTTAGGTAGCTGTAGTGGATTGAATTCTGTTCCCCCAAAACTCCCTGAAATTTGAATTGTATCCCCAAAGTTTTATGTATTAGAAACTTGGCCCCCACTGTGACTGTTAAGAGGGTGGGAAATCCTAGTATGGTAATCGAAAGGTGGAGCCTTAAAGAAGTGATTGGATTGTAGGACCGTGCAGTAGTGAATAGATTAAAAATAGTGGTCGGGGCGTGGTTCTGAGGACTTTAAAAGAAGAGGAGAGTCTGTCTTTCTCTCTGCTCTCTCTGCTTCCACCATCTTGCAATGTGAGACCCCTGGGTCACTGTTGCCAACACCAGATGGACTTTTGACTTCCTGGCCTCATGTAAGCAATAAATTTCATTTTCTTTATAAATCACCCAGTTTCAAGTATTTTGTTATAAGTAATAGGAACGGACCAATACAGTAGCAGGCCCACTGAGAGACAGTGGTGAATTCCCCATCCCTGGAAGCTGTTAAGCCCAGAAGCTGCTACTCCAAAGATATGATACTTTCACAGGCTGGAATAAAGCAGCCTTGCAGTGTCTCTGACCTTCCCTTCACCCCTCCTGTCTCTCAATTGTCTGTCACTCTCCAAAGCACAGGATTAAGCTGTTCTCTTATCTCCCTAAAGTCCAGACCCACCAAAGAAGAAAGCAATTAATACCTTTGGTCCTTTTCCTGAGTTTTCATTAACTTAACTCATGTCACAAAAAGAAAGACTAAAGTCTGTCAGCATCATACCAGGACGGATTTTTGTCACCAGCCCCTGTCTTCTATTTCAGTCTCATTTAATATTTTGTTACTTTTCTCGTTATTTGGGTTTTTTTTTTTTTTTTGGTGTTTAGCTGGTACAGGATCGAACCCTGGACCTTGATTTTAATAGCACCAAGCTCGAACCAGCTGAGCTAACCAGCCAGCGCCCCTTCAGTATTTTGAAGAAAATCATTTGCCAGTCATTGTCTGCTCTACAGGCCCAATAGACTTTGTCCCAGGCCATGACATGTTCTCTAGGCCCATTGAGTCCCCCTAAAAATCAGTTACTTCTACACGCCCGTCTTCCCTTTCCCTGTGAAGAGGGATATATAAGCATCTGTACCCCACTGAGTTATTGGGCAATCATTCTGCTATTTTCCCATGCTATACACATTAAATAAAATGTTTTATGCCTTTTCTTCATATTAATCTGAATTTGTCCGTGATTTTTAGAGAACCTTAAGGTGTGGAGAGGAAGCTTTCCCTTGGCCCCTACAAAGCATTCAAGTACAGTAACTGGGAACTCACTTTGCCTCCATCAGCCTTGAGAAATTAGGGACCTAACAGGCTTCCCTATCATCCCTCATCAAATGTGGAGTTGGGGGCTGATCAGTTAGCTCAGTTGCTTATGGCATGGTGCTTTTAACATTAAAGTCCAGGGTTCAATCCCTGTATCGGCCAGATGCCAAAAAAAAAAAAAAAAAAAAAAACGTGTGGTGTTGGGGTACAGAGGTGGGCCTAGAATCCAGGGTCTAGGACTCCAGTGCAGGTCCTACGTCATGAGTGGGGCCTAGGGAAAGAGCTATGTGCTGTCTACTGCTTCTGCAGCTTCTACTGGGGCATCAGAGCCCCCAGCAGGCGGAAACCCAATACAGCATGGAAATAAAGGGCAGTCTAACAAGCAGACTTGCCTGGAGACCCAGCACCAGGCTCAGTGACTTATTATTGTTAACAACAGGAAGGCATGCAACTCACACTCAGGTGGGCAGGAAAAGTGTGAATAGCGTCTGTGAAACCAAAGACAGCTTCTCCGCAGCAATCAGGAATAGATGCCCAGAGCTAGAGTTTCCAAAACTGAGTACAGATCACATGTCCTGGGGGCATGTTAAAATGGCAGATTCCTATGCCCACCACTAGATGCTCAGAGTCAAGGCTCCACATAACTCTGATTTCACCTGTGGCTGACCAAACATGGAAAAACACACACTGTTGTTGAAGGTTCTCTGAGCCAAATTCTTGGTCATTTGATTTTGTAGTGCAGAGGCTGGCCCAGAAATAGGAATTCAGGCTCTGTGGACAGCAGCTGCAGCTGCACAGCCAATCCTGCCTGTGGGGTGTGAAAAAGCTAAGGGTCACACAGCAGCTACCCTATTCAGCATTATCTTTGACAACGATGGGGCACATGCACATATATTCATACGCACAAACATATTCAGATGTACATATGGTTAGAAGAAGCCAAAAGTGCACAAATAGGCATTATTTTTTTCTATAATGTGAAATTGTTAACATTATACTTTCAAACTGTGAAGTACCATAGTTTAAAAACGTTAGTTAGTACTGACACTTTACAGGACCCTGTGGGAAGTCCAATTACTGACCAGTTTATTGCTTCTAACCTGTTTTTTTGATTTGGATTTTCTTAAAGTACTTACCAACATAGTCAAAGTCAGTTTTCCTACCTTATCTTTTCTTAAAATATCTTTATTGAAATATTATTAACATATCATAAAATTTAACCATCAAGGGGCCGGCCCGTGGCTCACTCGGGAGAGTGCGGTGCTGATAACACCAAGGTCCCGGGTTCGGATCCCATATACGGATGACCGGTTTGCTCACTGGCTGAGCGTGGTGCTAACAACACCAAGTCAAGGGTTAAGATCCCCTTACCGGTCATCTTTAAAAAAAAAAAAAAATTTAACCATCAACACAAATTAAGTATAGAACATTTCCATCACCACAAAAGAAAACCTTATACCCATTTACGATCACTTCCCATTCCTGCTAACCCCTGGAAACCACTAATCTACTTTTTGTCTCTATCAATTTCCTACTCTGGACGTTTCACATAAATGAAATCTTTTGTGACTGGCCTCTTTTGCCTCTACAATGTTTTCAACTTTCATCCATGTTGTAGTAGGTGTCAGTACTTCATTTCTTTTTATGACTAAATAATATTCCATTGTATGTATCTACATTCATGCTTATCCATTCATCAGTTGCTGGATATTTGGGTTGTTTCTACTTTTTGGCTATTATGAATAATGCTGCTATGAGTATTCATTACAAGTTTTTGTACAGACATACATTTTCAATTTTCTTGGGTATGTAGTAGATTCCTAGCTCATACACTAACTTTTCTGTCTAACTTTTTGAGAAACCAGCAGATTGTTTTCCACAGTCTGCATCACTCTGCGTTCCCACCAACAATGTGTGAGGGCTCCGATTTCGCCAAATCTTCACCAACACTTAGTATTTTACTTTTTTTTTTTATTATTGTCATCCAAAGGGATGTGAAGTGGTACCTCACTGTGGTTTTGATTTGCATTTTCCTAGTGACTAATAATGTTGAGCATCTTTCATGTGCTTATTGGCCATTTGTGTATCTTCTTTGTAGACATGTCTGTTCAGATCCCTTGCCCTTTTTGTCCTTTCTTCTTTCCTTTAGTTACAGTTATTTTTTTGCTTATGAAATATTTCACACATATGGAAAATTATTAAGAGTAATGTAACAGTCACCCCATAACCTGCTACAATGAGCATTAACTTTTGTCATGTGAGGGTACTTCAAAAAGTTCATGGAAAGATTTGTATTATCTTTTAAAATTCTATTTTTCCACAAACTTTTTGAAGTACTCTCATATTTGCTTTGAAAAAAAATTTTTTAGTAGACTTTATTTTTTAGAGCAGTTTTAGGTTCACAGCGAAATCGAGCAGAAGGTCCAGAGAGTTCCCACTACTCCCACATATGCATAGCCTCCCCCAAAATTGGTACATTTGTTGCAATTTATAAACCCACATTGACACATCATTATTACCCAAAGCCCATAGCTTACATTAGGGTTCACTCTTGGTGTTAAACATTCTATGGATTTTGACGGATATGTAATGAATGACCTGTATCCACCAGTATAGTGACATACAGAATAGTTTCCACCATTATAGTGTCATACAGAATAGTTTCACTGCCCTAAAAATCCTAACACTGTCTTTTGAAGAACAAAAGTTTTTAATTTGTGCGAAATCAAATTTATTAACTTTTTTATGATTTATGCTTAGTCCTATCTAAGAAATCTTTGCCTAACCTAATGACTTCAAGGTTTTCTCCTCTTTCCTTCTAGAAGTTTTATAGTTTTAGATTTTACATTTACTATGATTCATTTCAAGTTAATTTTTGTATGTGATGAAAGGTATGGGGTTGACAAGAATAGTAAAGGATATAAGATTTTTACCCTACTTTCATCTTTACAAGTATTCCTGCCACAATTTAAACGGATGCTAGCAAAAGACACAAGACCCCTGAGACAGAGACAAAGAACTGTATTACCACAGCACAGCAAGCAGCATGATCTTCATCATTTGCACTGGTTCTTCTTGTCTCCCAAGTCCCACAGGGGCTATGTCAAGGGGTCCAGGTAGATAAGTTACACACCATGGATTTGTATCACAGCTGAGGACCCCAGGGTTAGGGAACATCAGTTTATAAAGGACTGCAAGCAAACCTGTCCAACCATTCCCCTAGAGCAATATATTATTTTTATCTGTACAGTAAACAAATCTGCCCTGTGCTGTAGAGGTAGACACTAACTCTATGCTGTTTCAAGGACAAATGTCTTTGAAAAGATAGTCTGGGGGCCGAGCCCGTGGCGCACTTGGTAGAGTGCTGCGCTGGGAGCGCGGCAACGCTCCCGCCGCGGGTTCGGATCCTATATAAGAATGACTGGTGCACTCACTGGCTGAGTGCCGGTCACGGAAAAAAAAAAAAAAAAAAAAAAAAAAAAAAAGAAAAGATAGTCTGGAACAAAAGAGAACTTAGTGTGTAACTCTTTTTTTTGGCGGCTAGCTGGTACGAGGATCCAAACCTTTGACCTTAGTGTTATCAGCACCACACTCTAACCAACTGAGCTAACCGGCCAGCCCAGTGTCTAACTCCTTAAGATGTGCAAACACATGAGAGACTCATGGAGAATTCTCTCCCAACATAGGAGATTCTTTTTTTTTTTTTTTTTTTTCATATAGGTTTCTAATTGGTCCAGTACAATTTGTTGAAAAGACTATCCTTTTACATTCTGTTGCTTTGGTAATTTTGTCAAGAATCAGTTGACCATAAATGTGTGTCTATTTCTAAACTCTCTATTTTATTCCATTGATCTACATGTCTATCCTTTTGTCAGTACCATACTGTCTTGATTACTATAGCTCATGAGTTAGCAAACTGTAAAGGATGGGCTACATACAATTCCTGTTGCATACTTTTCTTTGTTTCTGTTTTCAACTATTTAAAAATTAAAAAGAATGGGGCTGTCTGGTTAGCTCAGTTGGTTAGAGTGCCATGTTCAAGGTCAAGGTTTCGGGTCTCCATACCAGACAGCCACCAAAAAATAAATAAATAAAACAAAAATGTAAGAAGCATATTTAGTTTATGTGCCCTGCAAAAACAAGCTGCTGGCAAGCTTTGACCCCTGGGTCAAAAGCCTTATAATAAATTTTAAAATGAGGTTGTGTATTAGTCCATTTCTGTTGCTTATAATAAAAATATCTGAAACTGGGTAATTTGTAAGAAAATGAACTTTACTGCTTACAGTTTTGGAGATTGGGAAGTCCAAAGTCCAGGGAACACATCAGGTGAGGGCCTTTTCCTGGTGGTGACTCTATAGCTATGCAGGGTGTCACATATAGAATCTTCACTATTCACTATGGCACGGTCCTAGTGACCTAATCACGCTAATCACCCCTTCAAAGCTCCATTTTTCAATTACAATAATAGGATTTCCCACCCTCTTAACACTGTTAAGGTGGGAATTAAGTTTCTTTTCTTTTTTTTCTTTTTTTCTTTTTTTTTTTTTGTAAGAAAACAAAATTTATTCCTTACAGTTTCAGAGGCTGGGAAGTCCAAAGTCCAGGGAACACATCTGGTGAGGGTCTTCTTTGGTGGTGGCTTTACAGCAATGCAGGGGTCTCACATGGCAGAAAATGGCAGAGCAGAGAGAGACTCTCGTGTGCTCTCCTTTTAAAGCCCTCGAACCATTCCTACAACCACCATTAAACCATTAACTTAATCACCCCGTCAAGGCCTGCCTTTCAATTACCGTAATAGGATTTCCTACCCTCTTAGCATTCTCACAGTGGGACCAAGCCTCCAACACATTAAACTTTGGGGGGACACAATTCAGTCCACTGCATCCCACCCTTGGCCCCTCAAAACTCATGTCCTTTTCAGATACAAATACTTTCATTTCACCTCCAAAGTCTTGACTTATTTCAACTCAAAACATCCAAAGTTCAAAGTCCCATCTGTGAAATCAAAACAAGTTATCTACTGCCAAGATACAAAGGTGTGATAAACATAGGATAATTATCCCCATCCAGAAAGGGAGAAATAGGCCAAAAGAAAGGGGTAACAGGTCCTAAGCAAGTTTGAAACACAGCAGGGTAGGCATTAAATTTCAAAGCTGGTGAATCATGTACTTTGACTTCATGTTCAGTGTTCTCTGCATGCGGGTCAGCCACACCTGGGTCAACTTAGCTACAGCGAGGGCAGCCAAAACTTCTTGAGTGCTGGTGTGGGGAGCATCATTACAAGGTGATGCTGGGCAGTGAGCCCATGGAGGGCACCTCAGGCCTGTTCCCCAAGACCATTCGGTCTCCCTAGGCCTCTGAGCCTGTCTAGATTAAGTTTCTAACACATGAAACTTTGGGGGACACAATTCAATCTATATCAGATTGTATCTGTCCTCTGTGTTATTCTACAAAATTGTTTTGGCTATTTTAGTCAATTGCTTTTTGACATAACTTTTAGCATAAGTTTGTCAATTTCTATGAGGAGAATTAACTTCTTAACAATATCAAAACTTACAATCCATGAACATGGTATATCTCTCCATTTATTTAGACCTTCTTATTGTTGTGGTATATTTTAAAATCTAATGAAACATTAGATTTGTACACATATTTACCACTTTATTTGTTCTTCATTCTTTATCTGTCTCTTACGTTCTATCCAGTTTCATTTTCCTTCTACCTGAAAAATTTACATTAGAATTTCCTTTAGTATAGGTCTTCCAGTGCCAAACTCTCTGACTTTTTGTCTGCTTAAAAATGTCTTTATTTTGCCTTGTATATGAGTTACATGGCTCCATAACAAATTACTCAAAATTTAGTGATTTAAAATAATAAAAATTTATTATCTCACAGTTCCTGCAAATCAAGAATTCAGAAGTGGCTTAGCTGGATGGTTTTGACTCAGGGTCTCCAACGAGGTCTCATTCAATTTGTTGTCTGCTGCTGCAGTTATGGAAAGGTTTGTTTGCGGCTAGAGGATCCACCTCCAAGACAGCTCACTCACATGCTATTTGCAGCAGGTCTCAGATCCTCACTACATGAACTTCTCTTCAGGGATGCGTTAAGTGTCCTCACATGGCGAGGGTTTTTCCTCCAGAGAAAATGAACCAAAAAATAGCAAGGCAGAAGCCACAATATCTTTTATGACTTGGACTCATGTATTTACATACCATCACTTTTGACTTATTCTATTCATTGGAAGTGAGTCACTAAGTACAGTACACATTCAGGAGGAGGAAAATTAGAATCCACCTTAGGAAGAGTGTCAAAAAACTTGTGAAGGTGCTTTAAACCACCACCACTTCTCCTCTTTCTCCCCTTCTCCTCCTCCTCCTCCTGCTTCTTCCTCTTTTCCTTCTCACCTTTTTCCTCCTCCTCCTCCTTCTAAGATTATCTTACAGAATATTCTTCATTAATTCTTTTGATTGTGGGCCTAGAAACTCTAAACTAATTCTAGAAGATAATCTAGAATATTTCTCTTGATTCTTTTACAACTAATTTATTTCTCATGTCTATATTGAGGTGGCTAATAAGTCTAATACATCCTAAATATTCATGTTTCCAGCATTTCCTTATTATTTTATTCCACTTTTTTTTTTTTTTTTTTTTTTTTTTAAAAGATGACCGGTAAGGGGATCTTAGCCCTTGGCTTGGTGTTGTCAGCACCACGCTCAGCCAGTGAGCGAACTGGCCATCCCTATATAGGATCCGAACCCGTGGCCTTGGTGTTATCAGCACCACAATCTCCCAAGTGAGCCAACTGGCCAGCCTTAGTTTTTCCTTATTGTTACTTTTCTGATGGAAAAAAACATAACTTTCTATTTTTGAGAAAGTACCTATTGTTTTACTGAGTATTTAGTTTTTAATCAAGAATGGTGTTTAATTTTATCAAGTGCATTTATCTCTTTTTTTTTTTTTTTGGTGGCTAGCCAGTAGGAGGATCTGAACCCTTGACCTAGGTGTTACAACACTACACTCTACCCAACTGAACTAACTAGCCAGACTTCAAATGCATTATTAGTGTTTGTGATTCTATGATTTTCTATTTAGAACTATTAATATAATGACTTGTATTAGATTTTCTAATATTTTATTTATTTGTTTGTTTGTTTGTTTGTTTGTTTGTTTATTGTTTTGCTGGCTGGTACAGGGATTGATTTTACTCTTTATTTATTCATTTATTTATTTAATGATTTTGGCAGCTGGCTGGTAAAGGGATCAAACCCTGAACCTTGGTATCATCAGTGCCATGCTCTAAACAATTGAGCTAACTGGCCAGTCCTATTTATTTTATCTTATTTTACATTTTCTTAATATTGAACCTTACTTCCATTCCTAGGTTAAACTCCGTATGGATACAATATATTATTCTTTCAGCATGCTTTTGAATTTTGTTTGCTAAAATTTTATTTAGGATTTTTGCATTGATATTGATAAATTTGATAGGCCTATTTTTTTTTTATGCTTGTAATTCTTATTATATTTCGGTATTGATAGGGCTGAGGACATGCTATTCCAACACATGACATCTTGGCATTTGAGAAAGCAGAAACAAGGAAGGTCACTCATGCCTCCCCCCGCCTTCTCCTCTGAAGCAGATCATGAGACTCATTCAAGAGGTTGCCTCCCTATACCCGGAGGAAAAGAATATCCTTTTTTTCTGTAGCTATAGGGACAAAGAGAAGTATATGAACAAACAGACCTCGTTAAGTTTTTCGCAGTTTATTACCATTAGATCACATCCTTTCGTTCTCCAATCATATTCTCCACAGCCGTACACTCCTCATCAAACCTAAGCATAAAAATACACAAGTTTACCTGTTTCTTCGCATCTTCATTTCTGTAGGCTTCGGTGTCATGAAAAACGTATTTAATAAATTGGTATACTTTTTGTGTGTGTGTTAATCTGTCTTTTGTTATAGGGGATTTAGCAACAAACCTTGCAATGGATGAGAAAAGGAAATCTTTTTTCTCCCCTACAGTTTCAATGTACTCATATTTTCTTTGTGAAAAGAATTTATAAGTTTTTCTTTTTCTAGACTACAAGGCATTAAAAAAATCATAGGAACCATCTGTTCTTTAAAGGTTAGTAGAATTGTAGAATTCCTCTATGAAACCACAGGCCTAGTGTTGCTTGTTTTTTTCTTGGGGGAGGAGGTTTGCAGGGTAGGTATTTGAAGTTTTATCTATTTCTTTTATGCAAATTGGTCTGTTTGGGGTTTCTATATTTAGTTTTCTGCAACAAATTGTACATATCATATAGTTTAAAATTTTTATTTAAATAAAATTGTGTAAAGTATTTTCTTAGGGTTTTTTTTGTTTTGCTTTGTTTTGTTCTTTACTTTCTAATGTTTGCGTGATTATTTTCCCCTGTAATTTCTTATTTTGGGTATGTGTGGATTTCCTCTCTTTTTTTCTTATGATTATCTTAGCTTGTAGCTTACCAAATTTGTGGAATTTTTTTTCTAAGAACAGGCTTACTTATTTATAGCTTCTACTACATTTTTCTTTTATTAATTGATTAATTTCTATATTTATCTTTATTAATTTTCCTTTTTTTTTTTTTTTTTTTGCTAACCACTAGACAACCAGGGATAATTTTTCCTTTTGCTTTCCTTTGGTTTATTTTAAAAATTATTTTTCTTGCTTTTTGAGCCAGCTGCTTGATTAATTTTTTCTTCTTTTACTTATATTGATATAATTATTTAAGGCAATGAATTTTCCTTTGAGTACTGCTTTAGCTGTACTCATAGATCTTTTACATGGTGTTTTCATTGTTGTTTTGTAGATATCCCCTGTTCCATTTTGTATTTTCCCTTTACACATGGAGTTATTTAATATAGACCTCCCACACACAGGTAGAAGGGCATTTTCTGTTTGCTTTCTAATATTTTCAGTGTCCATTGTGTTGATATTATAGAATGCTATCCATATTATTTTTACTTTAGGAATTTAGTAAAGTTTGGTGTATGGCTTTATATATATATATATATATATATATATATATATATATATATATATGTATATAATCTTTTGCATATATAAGCTTGTGTGCATATACAAATATTACAGAGCACTTGAAAAGAAAAGATAGCCTCTATTCTAAGTGTACAATGTTTAATGCATATCAATAACATCTACTTTTTTTTTCTTTTTTTGGTTTGTTTTCTTTTTTTTGTATTGCTTTTTTTGTTATTGTTTTACCTTTTTAAATATGCTGTTTAGACTTCTAGATTTTTACTTAATTTTGTTTTGTTTGTTTTTCTTTTGATGGTTGGCCAGTATAGGAATTTGAGCCCTTGACCTTGACCTTAGTGTTGTTAAGTACCATGCTCTCCTAAGTGAGCTAACTGGCCAGTCTTTACCTAATTGTGACATTTGATCTGCTTTGGATTGACAAAGGCAAATTAAAGTCTTCTATTATTAGTGTATCTTTGTCTAAATCTCTTTGCATCTCTATAGTTTCTGTTATATAAAAGTTGCTGCTAGGGCTGGCCAGTTAGCTCACTTGGTTAGAGCATGGTGCTGATAATACCTAGGTCAAGAGTTTGGATCCCCTTTTGTCTAGCCTACAGAAAAAAAGTTGCTGCTGTGTTATTTGGTGCATAGATACTCATAACAGTTTTTGTTTTTTGTTTTTGACAGCTAGCTGGGATCCAAACCCATGACTTTGGTGTTACTAGGCTGAGCTCTAACCAACTGAGTTAACTGGCAGCCCTCATAACACAAATTTTTATTGTGAATTTAGCCTTTGGCACTAAAAAGTGCTCTTCTTTATCTTATTTAAAGCTTTTTGCCCTGAATTCTAGATTACCAGATATTAAGACTCCTAATGTTTGTATTTTCTTGGTATGACTTTCTTTGCCCACCCTTTCACCATTAACCTTTCTGAATCATTTTGTCTTAGAGATGTATACAGCCTAGAGTTGGATTGGGTTTGTGATCTATTTTGAAAAGCCTTTTAAACATAGATGAGCTAAATCCACTTATATTTATTGAGATGACATATGTTTGGTTTTAATTTTTTTTTTTTTTTTTTTTTTAAGGATGACTGGTAAGGGGATCTTAGCCCTTGACTTGGTGTTGTCAGCACCACATTCTCCCAAGTGAGCCACAGGCTGGCCCATGTTTGGTTTTAATTCTATCATATTATTTTATGCAATGTTTTTGTAATATAGATTTGTATTTGCACTGTTGGGGGTCAGAGGCTATTACCCCAAAATACGGTGCTTTGACAGGCTGGTATGAAGAAGCAGCCTCAAGGTCTTTCTGACCTTCCCCCCAACCCTCTGTCTCTTAATCCTCTGTCATTTTCCAAAGCACAAGACGAAACTTTCCCTTTCTGCCTAAAGTTTAGCTCCACCAAAGAAGAGGACAATTACTCTGGTCCTTCCCCTGCATTTTCATTAACTTAACTCCTATCACAGGAAGGAAGATTGGAGTCTGTCAACACACCTGAACAGACTTTTGTCGCAGACCATTATCTTCTATTTTGGTTCCACTCACTATTTTGAAGAGAATCATTTACTAGTCATTGTCTGCTCTACAGGCCCAATAGACTTTGTCCCAGACCATTACATGTTCTCCAGGCCCATTGAGACCCCCTAAATGTCATTTACTCCCACATCCCCACCTCTCCTTTCCTTATGAAGAGGGATATATAAGCATCTGTACCCCACGGGATTACTGGGCAATCATCCCGCTGTTCCCTTGTGCTATGCACATTAAAATAAATTTTGTTATGCCTTTTCTTCATGTTAATCTGAATTTGTCAGTGATTTTTAGAGAAACTTCTGGGATGGAGAAGAAGCTTTGCCTTGGCCCCTACCACACCCTCACCCCCTTTTTTTAAATGTAGTTTTGATATTTAAGAAGGTTTGTATTTTTTTCCTAGGAGTTACCTTTATAAAATACCCTTGATTCATTCTCTGTTGGGACAATAGCTTTTGATCTCCTGCTATGAGCAACAATGAAATTATCTTATAATCTCATCTTCCTCTTCCCCATTCCTCCATCATCCAGTCAATAGAATTATAAATCTTTTTTTTTTTTTTTGGCAGCTGCCCAGTACCGGGATCTGAACCTTAACCTTGGAGTTACCACACCATGCTCTAACCAGCTGAGGTAACTGGCCAGTCTAGAATTATAAATCTTATTGTTTATGTTAAATATACTTAAGCTTCTATTTGATTTGGAAACTTTAATATCCTTTGAGTCAATTAATTTGAGGTGATAAATGACCTCATTCTTATTCTTATCTTCTTGATCCCTTCTGCAATTTTTTATTAGTAATGAGAAATATCCACAGAATTTTTTTTTTTTTTTTCTTTAAAGATAACTGGTAAGGGGATCTTAACCCTTGACTTGGTGTTGTCAGCACCACACTCAGCCAGTGAGCGAACCGGCCATCCGTATATAGGATCCGAACCCGTGGCCTTGGTGTTATCAGCACCGCATTCTCCCAAGTGAGCCACGGGCCGGCCCAATATCCACAGTATTAAGGCACGTTTGGATCCCCACACTGGCCAGCCACCAAAACAAAACAAAACAAAATACAATATTAAGGCATATAACATCTGCATTCTGGTCTGTCACCCTAATCTCTGCATTTGTTTTAGTCTTATTTCTACAGTTAAATACATTTACTGCTCAAGGAAAGTACTTTTACCCTGATTTCCTCAGGGTTGTTCAGTGGTGCTGATATCACTGGTCCGTGGTTCTAATAAGTTGCTCAGAAAGAGCTCATGAAAATGAAACTCCCTGATTTCTTACAGGTTTTTAAATGTTTGTCTATAGGCTTTACACTTGAAGATCACTTTGGCTGGATAGAATTCTTGGCCCATACCTTTCCACCTTTGAGTGTGTGTCTTGTAGGTGTTGCTCCACTATCTGTGGTAGTGATTGTTGCCCTGGAGAAATGATGGAGGGGTGGAGAGATGGGGCCAAGGTGGCTGTCTTCTGTTGCCACTGCGAAGGACCTCAAACACGACCGCTGTGAGGAGCCACCTCTTCTCTGGATTTAGAGCCCCATTTGATTGAGAGCTTCTTCTCTGTCCATCCCTGTTTCCAAGCTCTCCATTGTCCCCAGCAATCTTGCTTCAAGTTAGGCCTTGCTTTCATAGCTCCCTTTCAGGGTGGGGTCCTCCACTTCTGCAAGGGAATAAGTCCTGGAGATTTCTGAGCTCTCTGAAGCTGTCCCTTCTTCACTCAAAGATTCTTCAACCAGGCTTCCTTCTCCATCTTTAGCAGTTTTTTTTTTTGTGTGTGTGTGTGTGACCGGTAAGGGGATCGTAACCCTTGGCTTCATGTCGTCCGAACCGCGCTCAGCCAGTGAGCGCACTGGCCATCCCTATATAGGATCCGAACCCGCGGCCTCGGCGCTCCCAGAGCCGCACTCTCCCAAGTGAGCCACGGGGTTGGCCCCGTCTTTAGCACGTTTTAACACTTTGAGGTTGCAGTTTTCTCCTGGTTTTACCAAATACAGAGTTTGCAGGCTTTTTGTTGTCGGTGAGTGTAGGACTATTCAGAACTAAACTGCTGCCATGTTCCTTCTGGAATGGAACATTTTCCTATTTTTATTTAATTTATTTATTTATTTTGGCAGCTGGCCAGTATGGGGGATCTGAACCCTCGACCTTAGTGTTATCAGCACCGCGCTCTAACCAAGTGAGCTAACCAACCAACCCCCCTATTTTTAAATTATACTAAAAATATTTAATCAATGCCACTGTCAAAAGACAAAATTACAACAATTTAATTTAAAAATCTCAGTTGGCTTTAGTGCAATTCTAGAATCAGACAACACTTCATCCCATAAAACAGAATAAGTGTTCCAATGAACTTAGCAGAGGAAGTTGGTTTTATAGACAGGAAAGGCTGAAGAAAGCAGAAACAAAGAACAAAAAGCGATTGGTCATTTCAAAGTTACTTTCCTTGTAAGGGCTGGACAGGGAGACAGAACAATAACTGATCAAAACAGAGGAAATTTCATTATCATGCCAATTGTAGCCTGGTTTCTAGGAATGTCAGATAACAACTTAGATTTAGTTTGGTGACATGGAACCTCAGCATGAGTGGCACCATTTTGATTTTTAGTCCGGTCTGTTAGAGTTTAGTCCAAAATAATAGCCTGGAACTGGCTGATTAGCTCAGTTGGTTAGAGTGCGGTGTTGATAACACCAAGGTCCAGGGTTTGATCCCCATACCAGACAGCTGCCAAAATAATAATAATTATAATAATAATGGCCTCTTACAATTTCTATTTAACACTATTATGGCCTATATTTTCAACTAAACTATGAATATCCAGGTTTTTTTCTCCTTCTGGTAATCCCTAGAAGTGGAATTCTTGACTGGAAAGAACATGCACACTTTTAAAGTTTTACTATGTTTTGCCAAATTACCCTCCAGAAAGTTTATTCTAAGTTTCCATACCCACAAGCTGCAGGCTTACTCTTAAAGCTGGTGAGTAGTTATGCAATCACTACTCTCACTTTCTTGAATTTCCAGACTTTCTTGAACACACTTTCTTCCTTTGCACAGCCCCCCACATTGTGACTGATGCTCTGTAGAAGCTCCCCAGCCCAGAGGCCCTGGCACTTAAACATGGCACTGGAAAAACAGCTGGTCTTTATTTACCCTCCAGCACTTTCAGCTCTTCTGTTCAGATCTTGATTCCTGCAAAGGACGGCCAATCCAACAGGTGAAACGCTACCCTCCCCCAAATGGCTCAAGGAGGCCTCCCAGTGGGTGGCAGGAGACAGAGCCATGGATCCCAGACTTTCCTCTTTCCCACGACAGACAAGCTCAGTAAGTAACTTACATCCATAGGGGTCCTGGAAGTGCCAAAGAGATAAAATATCTATTTTTCCTTCGTACACAACAAAACTGTTCTAAAACACCCAGATGAACCAGAGAAGCAGTTTTATTCTTGCCCATCCTGCCTTGGAAAAGCTGTAAATGCAGGTGCATTAAAAATATTAAGTGGAAGCAAGAGCTAAAGGCCAAGTCTTGTCTGAATTCTTTGGTGGGGACACATGGATTACAGTTCGGGTTTTTTTGTTTGTTTTTGTTTTGTTCTTTTTTTCTTCTGTGTAATTGGTTTTTGATTGTTGTTGTTTATTTCTGTTTGTGTTTTCCTCTTCAGTTTTAGGAATGACTCAGCTAAAGATTCAGATTCTAAGAAGAAAGTGTCTGCTTGGGCTAACTGAGGTCATGGTGCTATTCCTTAGGCAGAAGTAGGTAAATCCATATATTATGGATTATATCCAAGGAGAAAAAGTTGTTACTAAAGAATACTAAGAAGCTTTTTCCAAAAGAAGGGCTAATGGCAGAAACGACAGATGTTGACTACAGAAGGGGTGCTATGGATTAAATGTGACCCCCCCCAAAGGTTCATGTATTGGAAACTTGACTCCCGTTATAACATTGTTAAGAAGGTGGGAAATCCAATTGTGGTATTTGAAAGGTCAGGTCTTTAAGAGGTGATTGGATCATGAGAATTGTGCCCTCATGAATGGATTAATCCATTTATAGAGTAATGAATTATCACAGGCATAGTTCTGATGGCTTTATAAGGACAGTGAGTGAGAAAGTCAGCTCTCTCTTGCTAAGCCCATTTCTCCCGTCATGTGGTACCCTGGTCACCACAAGACTTTGTAGAGTACCAACCAGGAAGAAGGCCCTCACCAAATGTGTTCCCAGGACTGCAGACTTCCTAGCCTCTAAAACTATAAGAAATAAATTTCTGTTCTTCATAATTTTTTTTTTTAAGTGGAGAGAGCTCTCCGAGCTGGCTTCCCAGCTTCTGAAGAGGAAACATTAAAAGCTTTCAAACCTTGGGATCAAGGCTATTAAAGAAGTATCTAAATTCCGAATATTCCTCTCCAAGGGTTTCTCCTGCATCCTGACACTCCAACAGCACAGGGCTTTCATAAGAACAAACAGCCAAACTTTTTTTTTGTCTACTTATGATAATTGACTCAAGTTAACATCACAAAGCAATGGAAATTACATTCCCAAAAGGCTTCTTACTGCAGGAAGTTACCCTGCTCTTACTGCAAAGGTAGTATGGATTAAAATCGGTCTGTCTTCTGTCTTGCAAAAGTTTGTCTCTTTATCCATTATTTATATTCACATAATATGGCATTTCTGTATCAAAATGCATGAATGTTTTAACCTGTTGTAAATATAAGCTTAATTTTTTTCCTTTTGAATTAGACAAGTCTCTCTACCAGAAATCTTAAAATTCGTATTCTTGTAACAGCAGCCTAGTGGCTGCTTTTACCTTACTGAATGGATGTTCAGCATTCAGATCACAGAAAGTTAAAGTTCTTCACTATTTTGCTTGCTATGGGCCATACAAGGAGAACTTCAGTGTGAGTGCCTTATTTAAAGCCCAGCATTAATGAACGAAAGTGCTCACAAGGAAGGAGATGGAGGAGGGGAAGTGCAGACCAGATTGCATAGGAACAGGATGGATATGGTTGGAGAGGCCCTGTAACATCTGCAGGTCTTTGCAGGGATGTTTTGGAAAAGATGGCTCATTCTTCCTTGTTTTTCAAGGTAAGCACAGGGCCAAAGAGTGAGAGCTATATAGAGCCAGACTTCATCTTTAACTGGAAGAACTTTAAACAATTAAAGCTATCTGAAAAATACAAAAGAATTCCTAGGATTGAACTGAGCTCCCCATCATTGGGAGGATTCAAATGAACAGTCATCTTTCTGATCTACAATAAATTCATGGTTGAACTACATACATAATTAAGTGTTTTACAATTTAAAATATATACATGGTCCATAACCATTTGTTTTAGAAAGCCTTGAAAATGTTTAAGAAAACTCTCTTGTTATTCTGACCACCACTTTTATAAAATAGGACTAGGTTACTAATCATCTTAATCCCAATTAGGTTTCTTTCTTTCTTTTTTTTTTTTTTTTTTTTAAAGATGACCGGTAAGGGTATCTTAACCCTTGACTTGGTGTTGTCAGCAACACACTCAGCCAGTGAGCGAACCGGCCATCCCTATACAGGATCCGAACCCATGGCTTTGGTGTTTCAGCACCACACTCTCCCGAGTGAGCCACGGGCCGGCCCCCCCAATTAGGTTTCTGAAACCTGTTGCCTGGCTGGCAGCTGCTGGCATCTACTCATAAAAGGAATTAATTAATGTCAAAACTACAAAAATGGTTTATGTTCTTTTGCATTTTTAAATATCCAGATTTTAGCTGTTTCTCTTTCACCATATACATTTATGTATTTCCAAATTATATATGTGTACTTCAAAAAGTTCGTGGAAAAATGGAATTAAAAGAATATTAGTCTTTCCACAAACTTTGTGAAGACTTCCCATATTTATATATTCCAGAGATGATTTTAGTTTTCAGAAGGATTCATCTGTCTTTTTAGTCTTAATTCTATTAACGCCAGAGAAAAGTTTCCCCTGTAGAGTGCGGTGCTGATAACACCAAGGCCACGGGTTCGGATCCTATATAGGGATGGCCGGTTCGCTCACTGGCTGAGTGTGGTGCTGACAACACCAAGCCAATTGTTGAGATCCCCTTACCAGTCATCTTTATTTAAAAAAAAAAAATCCTCTCTTGAGGGTAAAACTCTCAAGTAAACACATTGTAAGGGCCGGCCCATGGCTCATGTGGGAGAGTGTGGTGCTGATAACACCAAGGCCATGGGTTCAGATCCCTATATAGGGATGGCTGGTTCGCTCACTGGATGAGCGTGGTGCTGACAACACCAAGTCAAGGGTTAAGATCCCCTTACCGGTCATCTTTTAAAAAAAAAAAAAAAGAAAGAAAAGCACATTTTTAACAAGATTAGGCAGTTGTCTAAGAAATTTACTTTAAGAGATAGTTTTTCCATAAAAAGCAAGAGATGGGGCTATGGGTATGGTCCCCCTCCTGAATTTAGCAAAATCACTTCTCATCCTACCCTGCCCGCTTCTCAGGAGAAAAAACGCAGCCCAGGGAAGGCAATGGCCTACTGTAGCCTTGGGCTCAGCTCCTGAGCCTAAAGGAAAGATGGAGAGAGGAGGATCAGACTTTGGGCCTTGGGAGGGAAGGGTGGACCATGCCACAATTCACAGGGCAAGACCACACCCCCTTAAATATGCCTCTGGGCTCACAGAGATTGGCCAGGGACTGGTTGGCACCGCGACGCCTTGTACATCTGGACTAGATACCAAATCACTGCTCAGCGTCTGACCAGGAAGTCTAGTCAGATTCTGGATAAATCTCCCACACTGTGAATATTATTTTTATTATTATTATTATTTTTTTTTTTTTTGGCAGCTGGCCAGTACTGGGTCACACTGTGTATATTAATTGCAGAAGAACTTTCTGGTTCCATTATCTGTTTGGCCTCAGTCCTAGCCTGTGGGGCTAGCCCAAAGGAGAGCCCACATTTTAGGGTCCTAAATTTAGCAAATAAAAATACAGGACGCTTAGTTAAATTTGAATTTCACATAAACAACAAATAATTTTTTAGTGTAAGTATATTCCAAATGTATTTTATCTGGCAACCCTACCACATTTTCTAGCCAAACTTTAAGCATTTGAAAGAAAGAAAATAAATAGAGAGAGAAAGGTAAGCAGGACAGGAACAAATCAGAGATGTAATTAATGAATGACTAACACTTTCTGTTGTTTTGTTTTTCTCAGTTTAAAATATTTTCTATTAGTTTTTCTTTTAAAAATTACCTATGTATACATGTGAAGGAAACCAAAACACACCACCCCAAAATATACTTTGGTGTATTTTGATATGGCTATTCAGAGGGGCTGTAAACACGGGAATAGCTTTGAAAAGCTGTCCAGTCACGGGGGAGACTTGCATCTGTGGAGGAAATCTACATTAGTGAGGAAAATGGCAAACAGGCTTTCACTTAGACACCCTTATCTGCCTTACCCGGATCTAGGAAAAATTAACTCCTAGGAAAAGGAGACTGAAAGTCTTACACTTTTGAAGGTCTTATAGAGAAACTCTTACCGCAGGCTACCATCCGTTCTTTCTGAGGGCAGTTCAGAGATGGCCTGGGAGGTTTTTATCTGCATGACAAGACAGCCTTTGCCTGCCCTGCACTGCTTCCCTCACCCTCCCGTAACCTGTGTGGCCACCTCTCCCCAGCAGGCCTAAGCCCCTACTCTCTCTGTAACCTCAGGATGGTATATAAACTTCAGTCTTGTATTTTATATGGCTCCTGTGTTTAGTACATTTAAAAATTTGTATGTTTTTTTCCTTTTAATCTGTCTATTGTCAATTCATTTAACAGACCTAGACTCAAACCATCAGAGGGAAAATTTGAACTTCTCACATGCACAAAAATTAAAAAGTCCTGACACCAAGGTCAAGGGTTTGGATCCCCATACTAGCCAGCTACCAAAAAAAATAATTAAAAGTTAAACAAACAAAAAAGTCCAATAGTACCAAAAGGTATATGATGAAAAATGGCAGTGCCCAACCCCACCCAGCCCCACCCCTTCTCCGATCCCCAGATACCCGGTTCAACTCTTTCAGCTGTTTCTTCCTGTTTTAAGCCCCTCCCCCACATTTCTAAATAATATGCTTATACTGCTGTTCTGTTGATTTGTCAGTTTTAGACATTACCCATTTTCTTACAATTACGGGAGATGAGGACTTGTTTCTTTTACCCATGGCCACCTGCATCCTCCTTTCCCTTCCCTCCCCCATTTTCCCAGCACTGTATTCTACAGTCTTTAAATAAGTATTCTGTTTCCATTATCATGGCTATGTAAATTTTTTGTGTTGCATTTATTTAATTTTAGAGTTTATATGGGTTTTTTTTAGTAGGTAATAATTGCCTCATATTTTTTATTGACTCTGTTTTTGATGAACATGTTATTGATTCTTGTAGCTCTCCAACAGCCTCTCAACATCATTTCCCACCTAGTCACACCTGTGGGGTAATCCATCTAGACTTTTTCCCAACGTCCTCCTCTCTTGGCTTGGAGTCCTCCTGCCCAGCTGTTGTCCAGGGTCTCCTTTGCCATTGTCCTAGACATCCCTTGGCCCTCTCCTGGGCACATCTTCTGCATTCTTGGATTATTCTTTGTTTGGGTAGAAGGCTTCCTGAGAAAGAGGACATGAGAGGAGAATTATTTGTGATCTCCCTTGTCTGAAAACATCTTTTTATTCTACCATCCCTTTTGATTGATGGTTTGGATTTAGATTTCTAGGCTGTACATAATTCCCACTCCGATTTCTGAAGGCCTCACTCTATTATATTCCAGCTTCCAGTGTTGCTGCTGAGAAGTCTGGTGTCATTCTGATTCCTAATCCTTTGGATTGACCTGTTTTTTCTTTCTAGATCCTTTTAGGGTCTTTTCTTTATCCCTGGTGTTCTAACATTTCATGATAATAAACCTTGAGATGTAAATTTTATTTTTTTCTTCCTGAGGATTTTATAGCATTTTTAAAGTTTTCTCCTACTGAGTTTATGCATTCTTCATCCCCTCCCACCCACCACACCTTCCCACACACACTGGTCTCTCATGTCTGAGGCATTCCTTAAATGTCTGGGGATCTTGGCTCTCTGATCATATTAAAAGGATTATGTGCTGAAGAGACGACTGATGGTCAGCAAGCTTGGGTGGAGTTTATTTAACGGTGGACTTTCCTGTGCAGTGTGGTTGGTCCAAAGATGCCTCTTTCATTGAGGGCCCCAAAAGTCTGTATCCGTAGGTCTTTCCCTTGCGCCTGTACAGCTTCTACAGAAAGGGGTTCTTTAGTTTCCAGCCTGGGGGTGACAAGTGTCCCTGGCTGCCAGAGCAGGGTGAGGAAAAGGGGATGGGAGTTTACCTTTTAGCATCTAGATTAACATTTATTCCCCATATTTTCAGCTCTGCACCTCCTACCTGCTCCCCTCAGTGCCTGAGTTGCTGACCCAAATTCCCCAAGAAGTAAAGCTCAGGTATCCTGCAGGAGCCCCTGCCTGTCTGGGACCCTCTCCTGGCTCTCACGCAGGCCCCGCCACTCCTCCTCCTCCCGCTGCTCGGCCCCTGCGTCTCACCTGGAACCCTTCTGCAGGCATCAGCCTCCACGTCCTCCACGCTGCTGTGTGAATCACTGCTCCTTCTTCTGCCTCCCACCTTCCAAAAATGTGTTGATATCCTTCTCTGCCGTGATCTCCTCTCCTATTCTCAGAGACTTGGTCAGTATATAGCTCTTTTTACTGCTTTATGGTTGTTTTTAGTAGGGATTTGAGAGGGAGCAAAGATTCACTGGAGACTCTTCTGCCGTGTTTAGCCAGAAGTTCTTTAGTGTCAGTTTTCACGCTGAAGAACTTTCAGGTGACAGCTTCCAGGTGTGTTCTGAAATAACTCTTGCTTTCCATCAACACAGTCACTTTTTGTTTCATTTTGGGGTGGATGTTTCTTTATGGGAAATGGAGCAGAGTGCAAACACACACATTGTTTAATGGTATTAGTAAAACACTCTTGACCTTTTGGACAACAGCGACAAGACCCAAATGTGTCTCTCTGCTTTTGTCTCAGAATGGGGGATGGCCTCAGGAGAGGCCCTTTGAAGCATGGCCCTTGCCCCAGTGCTTAGTAGATCTGCTCTGTCTTCTGTGCTGGAAAAAAAGCAAGGAGAATGCCAAAGAATCCTCTCCCTTGAATTCACCCTGAGCCCCACCTCTGCTGCTATCCTGTGTGTACATATTACTGCTATTGTGTTGTATCTGCTGGCAGATCTCCTTTCATCTGCAGGCCACACAGAACCCCCTTCAGAAAGCTGAACATATGGCTCTTGCATTACAAGGGACATTTTAGCTGTAATTCCTCATTCCTCTTATTGAAGGGTTCAAAGTCTTAGGGAAAGATGACTGCCATTTCAATGTGCTTCGCTGTGCCCAGCTGACATCCAAAGTCCAGACAAGCTAAAGAGGGAAAGCAGGGTAAGAGCTGGTTACAGGGAAAGGTGGCTCTATGGGGTGGCACACAAGAAGATTAGAGGCACATGAGTGGATAGGGCCTCTAATGCCACACTAAGGACTTTGGACTTCCCTGCAGGCAGTGAGGAGCCACCCAAGGATTTTGAGGAGAGTGACATGAGATAAGTTGTGCTTTAAGAAAATCAAGCTGATAGCTGCGGGTCAGAGGGTTCAGGGAGGGAGAGGCTGGACTCTAGGGGGCCAACTAGACAAAAGGGTTCTTATCCCTGGCTAGACAGACTACTGGAAGGAGCTTTTTAAAAATTCAAACCCTGGCCTCTACCTTTTGAGACTTTGTTTCAGGTGTTATGGGAGGGGACCAGGAATCTGTGTTCTCAAAACATTCTGCAGGTGCAGCGCTGAGCTGGGAGGCTATTGTGACCGTCCACTAAAGGGGACAAGACCCCAAACATGGGGCTGTGACTCTGGGGAGGCAGAGGAGGAAACAGATTGGAGGGTGGCTGCCCTGAGGGGATTCCCACCTGACCTCTGCCTGTTTTGGGGCCTCAGGGGAGGGAGCATTAGGAAGACCATGGAGTTGAGCCAGGAGAGCTGCCCAGAGACTGGTGTCCTCCCTGTAGGAGAACCTAGAAGAAAATCAGATTTGGGAGAAAGTGGTGACATATGACATCCAGGGTACCAAAGGGGCCTGGAACTTAGGGGATGCTGAGTCTGTGAGCATCTGTCTTCTACCTACTGTCATAGAACACATGGAGCTGGGAGAAGGAGACTACAGTTCAGATCCCTCAGGTCACACACACACATGGGCACATGCATGGAAACATGTGGACACACAGACACATGTGGGCACACACACAGGCCTCTTCTGTAGGTTCAGAGATTGGGCTCTGCAGTCCAGCAGCCCTAGACTGAAATCTTGTCTGTGGGACTCTGGAGGAGTCACCAACCTGTGAGCAACAGTCTCTTCACCTGCAGAAAGCAAATGATGCTAGCAGTGAACTCAATATGGCTGTGTGATGACTTGATGAGATGCCACGTGCAAAAGCTAGGCACCATGACTGACACCCAGGGAGCACTCTGCACGGCAGCTATAACAGTAACACTAAAAATGCCATCTCACTTCTGAAGCCAGAGAGCCATAAAGTATTTCATTCACAGCGTTAGGAGACAAATCCACAGGAAGGCATGAAACCTTTCATTTGTTGCTTCCCATTCCATGTGGCTTTGTCTGGGTGTGTGTTTGTTGAGTCCTTTGCCTTTGATTTCTAGGACTTGTAGAGAAATGACAGTCCCTTGCTGCTGCATTTAATTGGAGAGGAGCACAGAGACCCGAGATTATAATTATGACGTCTTAAATGTCAAGCTCTTCAAAAGTCTGCCATTGCCCTCGCTGTCACCCTGAACAGCTCTGGAAACCAAACCCTGCAGCCCCCTGGAGCATGCCCTGGGTCTCTCAGCCAGGTTTTACCTGGGAAATCTGAGTGACAGTGGCGTGCAGGCAGCTGGAAGATGCACAGTAAACCCAGGAGCCTGTGATGAGCTCAGAAGAGGTGAGTTGATGATCTGCTATTTATAGCCCCACTAAGAGGCTCTGGCCGCCAGCTCCATGTGAGGCTGGCTAGAAATGATGCCTTCACAGCACACAAAATGAAATTGGTGATTCATGGGCAGCAGCCATTTGAAATACAAACGCTTCTAGTCCCCAGCCCCATGGGTCTTTCACACCCATTTGGAAGCGTGTTGAGCAGAGTTGCTAGCCTGCTGCATGTGTTTGAGCAGGATAAGAGGACAGGCAAGTTCTGCCCCAACAAGGGGCCTGCGAAGGACAGCCACACTCCTGGGAGAGCTATGAGAACCTCAGCCCACCCCTCCCATAGGCCTTGGCTAGAACCCAGGTCAATGCCGAGCAAGGGGCAAGCCTGGGGGGAGCCTGTGGGTCAGAGAAACAGACAGTTCCTGTTCCTGCCCTCTGTCTCCAAGGGTGACGCTGGCCACAGGGCAGCTCCTTGATGACACTTGTTCTGCTGAACATACAAAAATGTACAATAAGGAAATCCTTGCAGCTTCCCTAATCCACAGCCCAGTACCTGTCACCTGAAAGAGCTGTTGTTTATTTTCCTTGGTAACATCTTGGCTTCCAGGCCAAAGTCTACTTGGAGTCCCCATCTGAACTCACCCAATGTGAGGATTGCTCTAGCGGTCTCCTAGCTTCCTGCAACCAAGACTGGATTTAAAGGGCCAAACCAGGATAATGAGGCATAAACCAACTGAGCTCTGAAGCCAGACTGTCTGGGTTCAAATTCTATCTCTACTCTTCCTGGCTGCGTGGCTTTAGTTAAATTGCTCTCTGAAACTCAGTTCATAGCAGAACCTACCTCACTGGGTTCTGGTGAAGAGTAAAAGATGTAACATATGTAAAGCAGTCAGCACAGCATCTGGCACGTGGAAGGGCTCACTAATGGATGCTGCTGCTGCTGCGGAGGCTGTTTTCACTACTGAGTTTTGGCCCCTATACTGATACCAATCCTTTACACACAGTCTGTTCCTCATGAAGGTGGTGTTCTGGGGTCTCTGTAGAGACCCTCTGTCCATCATGAACACACCCTATGTCTGGCTGCCCAGCATCATGGAATTCACCCCCGTACAGCTCAGGCTTTTGCTTGACCAGCCCCTGCTTTGCCTAGGAACCAAGTGCCTGTCCCTCAGGGTTGGGCCCTGCCTGAGGTTAACCACCTGGTTCTTCTGTTCCTCTGTGTCCTGGGGTGGCCCCTTGGGGCACTAACTATTACCATCCAGTAGAGGACCTCACCCGAGGGTCCCAGGCGCTTGCTTGAGGTCTGTAGCCAGCAGGCCACTCACCAAGGGAGGGCCTGGATGACTGACAGGATGGGTCCACCTCACCTACCAGCTGGACATACAGCACAAACTGCTGATTCATGGAGGCTCATGCGGCCTCGGCTCTTTGTACATTCTCTCATCTCCAGCTGCCGGCCAAAACATAATTGTAGTTGTCACTTTGGCAGCAAGATGCTGTGATGTGTCCTAATACGACTGCCTCTGCTCCACAGCAGTGAGCTTTTGGGAGGAGGGAAGGATCTGCAGCTGCTCCCATGGAGAGAGCCGTTCTGGAAGTGGTCTGTGTGATGTTCACCCAGGTGCAGTCCCAGGGATGGTGTGAGCATAAGGTAAGGCCCTGCATTAGAATGAGCACTGACATTGCCTGCGTCTCGTAGACAGTAATGCAATTCTGATGACATTGATTACTAAGAGAGAGACTGCCACTGAAATGAGGCGTTTTTGGCAACTGGGAGGGCTTGGAACCCAGCCTTTAGACTTACGCATAAGTTGGACTCCAATGAGCATGGGGTGAATGAGTGATTAGGCAGTGGGGTAGGGAGATGGCGCCAGAGATATAGCTGGGACAAGATTGAGAAGCAAGAGATTTGAAGGCCAGGCCATGCAGCTTGGACTTGATCCTGGAAGGAATGGACAGCCATTGAAAGACTTAAGGGAGAAAGTGATAGGGCAGATGACACTAGGGGTCTGGGCTCAAACACGCCTGAGAAGTGGCACCAAGGGTAGGGTTCTCCCTCCCCACAGCAGTTGGCAAGAAGTGGCTTGCTGTTTGGGAAGGTGTTTTTGCCCCTCTGGAGCACCAGCCCCAAGATTCAAGGGGTGACCGAGGCTTCATGCTTAGGAGTGTGGGAAGGTCCAGTCCTAGTCAGGCCAGCTGCAGTGTGTGGTGAGCAAGGGGAGGCACTGTCTCCTGCCTTCCCTCTCCGGGGCCAGGAGTTCACTAATGAAGCATCTGTATGCAGATGTGCCAGATGCAGGGGACACACACAGGCCAAAGGTCAGAGGAGGCTCCTGGGGCTGAGAGATAGTCTCACTGCCTGTGGGTTTATCCTCCCTCCACCCACCCGCCACTAAGAAAGCAGCAGAGAAACATCATTTGCCTAATGGAGGAATTCCTAGAAGGAAGATTCTATCCGTATGTACTTAAATAAAACTGGTTTATGGGTTGGTTAATGGAGACAGAAGAATATGAAGTGTTGGGAGTCATTACCAGTGGATGATCCGCCCATGAGCATGGAAGCCAGAGCATATCTAGACCATCATGTAAGTCAGGAGGAAGACATGATTCAGTTAACAAAAATTTTGTGTACTCTCCTTGGAAGTGCATTGTTGTGCAAGAAACGGCTTGGCAGTGATTCTCTCCTTTCAGCTGCAAGCCATTGAGGGCAGAATGCCTCTCAAGTTGCCAGGGGAGGAGGGGCAGGTGGAATGATGCTCCTACTCTGGCATGATCTTCCACTGAATGCTCTCTGAGTTGGGCTGCCAGGGGGCAGGTGTTGAACAGTGACGAAGTCCCATCACCGGAGCAACTCCTGCTGCGAGATGAGTGGAGTGGGTGTCTGCAGCCCTTTGCCTATGGGTGGAGGGTGAACCTTATCCTCTTCCCTGAGGGCAGGCAGCATATCATAACCACCTCTGGCTGCCCATGGCCCTTTGGGGCAATATGCCAAGACGTAGTTTTGTCTATTTGGTTTGCTTTTTCCTTTAAAATTTACAAAGTTCAATGATAGCATATATCATTTTTTAAAAAATTATATAACACATAGCCAGAAAAGTCTAAACAACCATACATAGAGCTTAACAAATAATTATAAAATGAATGCTATTTTCAAATAAAGAAAAGCATTTTTTTAGGTTAAAGTGTGGTGTTATAACACCAAGGTCAAGAGATCGGATCCCTGTACTGGCCAGCTGCCAAAAAAGAAAAAAGAAAGAAAGAAAAGTGTTTTTTTAAAAAAAGCAAACAAGGGGCTGGCCGGTTAGTTCAGTTGGTTAGAATGCAGCCTTATAACACCAAGGTCACAGGTTCAGATCTCCGTACAGCCCAGATGCCAAAAAAAGAAAAAGAAAAAAAAAATAAATGACCTATAAAGCTTTGCCTGGGTAATTTCCACTGATATTCTTTTAACTTAGTTAAAAAATTAAAGTGGTACAAAAAGATATAAAATGAAAAGTGCCTTCTCCCTCCCTTTTCCCCCACAGGTAACCACTAACGATTTCTTGTGTATCCTAAATTTTTTTCTCTGCATCAATAATGTTTTGAAAATGAGTATGTGATCATACAGGCTTTGTCTATATTTACTGCTACATTTTTTTTTTTTTTTTTTGGTGGCTGTTGACCTAGGTGTTACAACACCATGCTCTAACCAACTGAGCTAACCGGCAAACCCTTACTGATAACATTTTAAAAGAGGATGTACTCATAACTCTCCTATGATATAAAACTACATGTGTCAAAGATTTAATTCAAGTCATTAATTCACTAGGAAACCAGTAAAATATTACAACAATATTACAAAGGAAAATTCAAAGTATCACATATGATAGTCAGGTAAGGAATGCTGAAATGATTTCAAGAATGGATGTAAAACTGGTCAATAATCCACAAGGCAAGGGCCGGCCCGTGGCTCACTTGGGAGAATGTGGTGCTGATAACACCAAGGCCACAGGTTCAGTTCCGTATACAGGGATGGCCGGTTAGCTCACTTGGGAGAGCGTGGTGCTGACAACACCAAGTCAAGCCTTAAGAGCCCTTTACCAGTCATCTTTTATAAAAAATAAAAAAAAATATATATATATATATCCACAAGACAATAGTCAATTGCATTTCACCAGACAGAATTTGCATTTCTGTGAACAGGAATTATTTGGATTACTATCAGGTTTTTACAATTTAACTTTTATCTTTAGAGTTGACAAACAGACTAGTAAAAGACAACAAAAGGCAGAAATAACCTGGATGCATAAGTTATTAAAGACATACACTAAATTTCGACAGTTTTACCCTGCACTTGTATTTGGCTCCCTACCCACAACCCTCCTAGGATTTCCCCCTCGCATGATCCCAGCTGACCCCACCCCTGCTCCCATGTTTTGGTGATGAGCCAAGGCAGAAAGCCCAAGCTGGGAGAACCAGCTCGTCACCTAGGCTGAGCCAAACAAGTGCTCCCAAGGCTTAGCCACTCTGCTGCTACAGTGGGCTCTGGAGCTGTGAGTCAGGCAGATCCAGGCTGGCAGTCAGGATGGACCTTACACAAAATGATCAAGGATTTTTTGAAAAGGGGACCAGATTAGAAATGCAAAGAGAAAAGACTAGTCCTGTGAGAAAGACAGAGTGCCTGTCCAGTGAGTTTCCAGTTCCTGGGATGATTTCCTGCTTTGGATTCTGTGAGAGTCCCCCTTTATGCGCCAGTCAACTTGGGTGGGTGTCTGTTCCAATATTTGCCTACTTACGAGAACAGCTGAAATACAACACATTTTAAGAGCTAAGGGGCTGAGTATGCATCTGAACCCAACCCAGCCATGGGACAGTTTCCCACAGAGCCCAGGGTCTGGGTTGGCACCACGGGGCCTTATGTCAGCTCCAGAGGGCAGGAGGCAGAATGGTCTATGATACAGCAGAAAAGAACAGATACCTGACTTGCTGTACACCCTTGGACAATCACCTCATCTCCTGTGAGTAGGTTTTCTTATCTTAAAAATGGGGGCCAGTGCTCTTTTCCAGCTTGCCTCCAGGGGGTCCCTGTGGGAGTCCAGGGAGAGTCATGGAGTGAGTCTACTGCCAAGGCCAGTCATGAGGTAGGAAATGAGCCCACAGCTCTGGCAGGGTAGGACAGCTAGGCCCTCTGTGCAAAGTGCTCTGGGAGAAGAGGTTTTGTGCGAATGGCCAGTCATGATTAATTGATGGGAAGGCTCTCAGGCAAAGGATCAGATTTCACAGATAAATATATATACACGTAATTTGGCTCTCCTGAAAAGGAAATGTTCATTCATCTTAAGCAAGACAGTGTAAGGCAAGCGTATCTAAATTAAGTTTTTTTTTATCCCTTAAATGAGTACCTTCTCACCATCTTCATTCATTCAGTGAGCATTTATTGAGCACCTACAGTATAATAAGTACTGTACCAGGCACTGAGATACTGAAATAAAGATAGTCCCTGCCCTTGTGGCATTGGGAAGCAGACAAGTAAAAAGAGCTTTACAGGGCCGGCCCGTGGTTCACTTGGGAGAGTGTGGTGCTGATAACACCAAGGCCAAGGGTTCGGATCCCTATATAGGGATGGCCGGTTAGCTCACCTGGGAGAGCGTGGTGCTGACAACACCAAGTCAAGGGTTAAGATCCCCTTACCGGTCATCTTTAAAAAATCAAAAAAAAAAAAAAAAGAGCTTTACAAAGAAGTTCAATAAGCACAGACAGAGAAAAACAAAGGATAATTTATGAGCACTAAGAAGGGGCCCCACCCATGGGCCCAAAGTGGTGTCAAGGTCTGCAGAGCACACACAGAGGGAAGCCTAGTGTTTCTGGGGTGCTGCAGAAGGTGAGAGCTGGCTGAAGGGGCAGTGAATCTCGGGCCTGAGAGGGAAGTCTGTGCTTCACTTCCAGATTGTGGGGTTTAAGAAAGTGAGTGCTGTGGTCAGATCTGCACTTTGGAACTATCACTCTGGCTGTGGAGAATAGGTTGGAGGGGCAATGGACTAGATACATAAAAACCCGTCAGGGGAGGCTACAGGCATCCGAGCAAGAAGTGATGGCCTAGACTTAGGAAAGGAGTGGAAAGAACCGATTCAAGAAATGTTTTGGCCAGGATTTAACCTGAGAAACAAGAGAACAATGACCCTCAGGTTTTCAGTTGGGATGACCATGTGGTTAGGGTGTCACCATCATGGGAGAAAGAAACCACAAGAGGAGGGTGGGCTAGGCGATGCTGAGCTCCATTTGAGACATGGTAAATGTGAAAGAGCTCTGGGCATCCAGGTGGATACACAGGTCTGAAACCTAGGAAGAGGTCTGGGCTGTGAAGCTGGAGTGAATGTGGACATGGACAAATTTTACATAAGTGGGGGGTGAGGGGAGCAGGGCATCATGCTTTTTGGCCCTACAATTCTCACTGTTGAGAGTGGGGGGGGAGGGGCTGGAGCAAGGAGTGAATATTTGGAACACTTGTTATGGGAAATAGGAGAGAGGCTGACCCAGGCCTAGCAATACAGGGGCCCTGCTGGCTCTGAAGGTCATAAATCTGTATTGTCACTAATCTGTCCACCTTGGAGTTTTCTCCAGGATGCAGAAGCCAGGGAGTCAGATCAGCCTGTAGTGCCAGTCTGGTGTCTTGGTAGGAAGGTGTGGCAGAAGGAAGTGAAGGATATGTAGCAGCGACAGCTAACTGTTCACCAAAAAAGATATTGTACCCCATCCTTCCATAGAATGGAGTTGCAGCTGGGAAGTGGCCTGAACATCCATTATATCTAAGAGGAGTCAAATGACTAGTTCTTGCCAGTGTAATGTTGACCTGGGATGACATGTGTCACATTCCTCCCAAGATAGTTAAGAAGCAGATGTGCCTTCTTCACCCCTCCTTTTCCTGTCTTCCACTTCGATGCCCCTTTGTTATGGACTAAATGTTTGTGTTCCCCAAAATTCATAGGTTAAAATTTAATCCCAATGTGATGGTATTTGGAGGTGGGGCCTTTGGGAGGTAATTAGGTCTTGAGAATGGAGCCTTCAAGACAGGATTAGTGCCCTTATAAGAAGAGGCCAGAGGGGCCGGCCCGTGGCTCAGTCGGGAGAGTGCGGTGCTGATAACACCAAGGCCGCGGGTTCGGATCCTATATAAGGATGGCCGGTTGGCTCACTGGCTGAGCGTGGTGTTGACAACACCAAGCCAAGGGTTGAGATCCCCTTACTGGTCACCTTTAAAAAAAAAAAAAAGAAGAGGCCAGAGAGCTAGAGGATACAAGAAGTCGGCAATCTGCAACCCAGAAGTGGGTCCTCACCAGAATCTGAGCATCTGGTATCCTTGTCTTAGTCTTCTAGCCCCGAGAACTATAAGAAATAAATTTCTCTTGTTTGTAAGCCATCCAGTCCATGGTATTTTGTTGTAGCAACCCAAACTGACTAAGACAGCCTTGGAAACTACATGTTAGAGATGTCAGAGCCACATGGTAGAGGATCGTGGGTCCCTGAATCATCACTTAGAAGAGAGACACCACTGATCAGGAACACTCATTTGGGTTTCTTGTGAGCAAAAAGTCAACTAAATCATCTGAACCAATATACATTTGGGCATTTGTTATATCATACAGCATTACCCTAGCTAATGTAGGATTTGAGAAAAATGGATGGTTGTCCAGATGATTCAGAGGAGTCCAGGCTGGGGAAACAGTTGAGACCTCTAGGAACGAAGGTCTTTGTTAAGGTCGAAGAGCAGGAGAGGCAGGGGGACTGGAATAATCTAGAAAGCAAGACACCAGGGCCTCTTGTAGAATGCAGGAGGCTAAGATTTCAGAGACAAGCTATCCCACTCTAAGGCAAGAGCCAAGTGGGAGAAGGTGGGGAACATTATGCAGGTCTGGGAATTGTGATGCTGGAGGTGAGGAATTGTATTGGCTGGTTAGTCCACATGGATGTTGGAGTCCAGGATGAAGCAGGATGTGGGGTGAGAAGAAGCCTCAGAGGGGTTGGACATTGCTCTGCAACCAGAACACTAAGAAGGAGTGCTTTGGTAAATAGCACAGACTAGAAAGATTGCCATCACTTAGTCCTGTCAGCTGCACGGCTGAGTGCATCTGAGCGGGGCAACTCATCACTGCTAAGGATTTGCTCAGTAGGCCACATGAGACACACACCTGAATGCTGGTGCATGAAAGGATTGCCTGCAAATGCTTGGTAGGCTAACTCCACCCAGAAACAGCAGACCCACAGCAAAGTGCTGTCTTCAGTTGGCAAAGCAGCTTGGCACTCTCCAAAGCACTTTATCCACAAATCTGTCTGGGCCTCATGGACATCCTAGGGAGACCCATAAGAAAGTGGCTTCTCCCTGTGTTACATAAGATCACCTAAGTGACAAGTGAGATCCCACAAGAGGGGGTGGAGTCAGGATCTCATGATCTTGACCTGTGGTACTCATTACAAAATTCCTTTTACAGACATTTTTTGACATAAACTACCCATCACCCTAGGAAGATTCAGGCTTTACCGTGCCATTGGCAGCAGGGGTGACTGAGCTGGATTCCACAAGGCACTTCTAGCTGGCAATTCTTAGAAGAGCTTCTGAATGAATGGTGTGAAAACAGGAAGTGACAGAAAACTCAAAATCATAGTTGTGAAAACAAAAGAAGTTTATTCCTCTTTAAAAAAAAAAGAAGTCTGAGGTAGGTGTCAAGGGTTGCCATGGCCCTCCACGGTTTCAGAATGCCAAGGCTCCTTTTGTTTTGGTGTTCTCCTCTATCGTGTGTAACAAATTACTTCAAAACTCAGTGGCTTAGGGCCGGCCCGTGGCTCACTCGGGAGAGCATGGTGCTGATAACACCAAGGCCGTGGGCTCAGATCCCTATATAAGGATGGCCGGTTGGCTCACATGGGGGAGCGTGGTGCTGACAGTGCCAAGTCAAAGGGGTTAAGATCCCCTTACCACTCATCTTTAAAAAAAAAAAAAAAAAAAAAACAGTTTCTTAAAACAACAATAACCATTCATTACCTCACACTTCTGTGGATCAGGATTTGGGAGTGACTTAGTGGGGTGGTTCTGGTTTCAGGTCTCTCATGAGGTTGCAGTCAAGATGTCAGATGGAGCTGTGGTCATCTGAAGGCTTGACTGGGACTGCAGCATTGCTGGCAAGTTGGCTCTGGCTGTTGGCAGGAAGCCGCAGTTCTTCACCACCTATAATCCTCCAGAGAGTTGCTTGAGTGGGCTTACAGCATGGCTGATGTCTTCTGCTAGCCTATAGCAAGTGATCCAAGAGAGAATGAGGCATAAGCTGTAATCTCTTTTATGACCTAGTCTCAGAAGTCACATGCTATCATTTCTGCAATATCCCATTGGTTACCCAAGTCAGCCCTATTGCATCTAGGAGAGAACTAAACAAGGACATGAATACAGAAGTTGAGAATCACTGGGAGCCATCTCAAGTATGGCTTCACTTCCATGTTCCAAGGTGGCTGCTCAACTCCAGCTGTCATATCATAGACGGTGCATTATAACTAGTATGAGGAAGGAAGAAAGGAGGTAGAGCTTGGCTTTTTCCCTTTAAGAATGCTTTCCAGAATTTGGATACGCCATTCTACTTATAGCTCATTGGCCAGAACTTACATAGCTGTAAAGGAAGCTGGGAAATTTAGAATTTATTGTGGGTGCCATATGCTCAGCTAGATGAATTATTGGGGGACAACTGGCAGTCTCTGTCACATCAGCAATGCTCTTGTATATGTTACCAGGATGGGGGTGTGGAGGGAGCACAGAGAACATCATCACCTTGGGTCACTAGCCTGGCTAAGGAGTGCATATCCATGCTTCTCACTGTAATTAGCGAATCTCGGTTTGAAGAGAAAAAAGTCCTCAGAGGAGCTCAGGAGACGAATGAAAACAGACCCAGTCCTAGAAGCCCAGCCAAGGGTGCTGCTAAAAATTAAAACTATCCAGAAAATGAAAGATCATCCTGGGAGGCACAGTGAGGGCGCTTCATTCTACACCCAGACCTGCAAAGTTAAGTACGTTCCAGGCATCCTGATTTACTGATCCAAATGCAGAAGCACAGATGGGAGACTCTACCAGCTGTGTTTTTGAAAGATCATATGATTCCTTATCAATGAACCGAAGAGACAAAATGCAGAATTGTTTAGAGCTAAGCTGCAGATTTGCCCAGAGACCTCTTAGAGACCACCACTAGGGCTTGAGCAGCCAGCTGGGTGCTGACTCAAGATGGGGGTGGGTAGAGAGGATGGTGTTTGGTAGCAGAAGCCCAGCTGAGCAGAAGATAAGCTACCAGTTAGTTGGCCAGAGAATTCTAAGGCTAGGGAAGTCTACAGGAAGAAAAGCTCCCTGGCAGAAGGAAGACAAAACTCTGGCTTGGCCAAGTGGCCAATGACGGGAGCACTATGATCCTAGAGGAATACAAAATCTGGAGCCAGAAGCCTGAGGCTAGGGCACCCAGTAGGACAGCAAGTATTGCCAAGGTCCTTCTGGCAGGGGCTGGCTTTCTCCATTCTGCCACAGCCTGTCTAGGCATTGGAACCTTATCTTAGTTGAGGGTGGAAGAAAGTGTACTGTTGACTCAGTAGTATTTGCTGCATGGAGGGTGGCTGGGGGTCTCCTACCTGCCTGGCTATTCCCATACTCCCTGCCCATAGTTGGGGATGGTGGCCCGAGCCAGATGAGGTCCTGGGTCCTGTGTCTCCACCTGACCATGTCCAGGTGGGGTTGTCAGGACATCCTGGGCAAGGAGTGTGCTCACCTGCTCACTCACTCAGCCCGTGACCCATGCTCCTTATTGTGTGTGGGTTTTCAGTCATCACCGCATTGCTGCTGCACAAGGGTCAGTTTCCAGAGCAGTGATGGGATCACCAAAGCTCCCAGCCTTCCCTACTCTGCCTTGGCTTGAGTCCTAAGTTCACCAACACGGCTTTGGAGGACTTCTGCAGACTCCTAGTTTGAGAGATTTTTAAGAGAGACACTCCTGGGCATGGCTGAGGCCAGCTCCAACCTTGGTCAGAAGGGGAGATCCAGGGGCGGCTGAGGGTGAGTAGGAACCCCCAGCCTCACTAAAGCACCCATCTTGCCTCTTGGAGCCTTACCTACAGTATGAGAAGAGTGATCTGGCTTATGCTGCCACACCCTAGTCACTCTTTTTGTAGTGTGTGAGCTTGCTTTACCCCCAGGACCTAGGAAAATGTGAGATGCAAACAAATCATAGGCAAAGTGAAAACAAACAGCACTCTGGAGGTGTTCCATGAAGGCTGAAGGAATCAGAAGGAATTACCTCCCCTCTAGGTCAAGGTGGGCAGGTGGGACTGAACCAGAGTCATGCTGGGGTGGCACCTGTCTCCAGCTTCAGGTGGACCAGGAACCTCAGGCGTGAGCTGTCAGTGCCCAGGGAGGCTATGGGAATATTTGCAGCGCAGATGGAGGGTGGGCCCCCTTGTGTCTAGGCTCTGGACAGCCCACCTCATTCATCCAGGAATCCCTTTCTCCTGGTTGTGGTTCTTCTCACTGGGATGTGCAAATAGCCTCCTGGCCCCTCTCCCACCTCTGTCATCTCCAATCCCAAGGCCTTGTTCAGGTCATATCCCTCTGGCTCTGAAACCCTTTAGTTACAAATTCCTCAATCTAGCATTTAAGGCCTTACCTACTACAGGACTGATTCACCTCTCACCAGTCTTCCCACATTCTCCTTCTCTAGCCAAGTATGTGCCCATCTTTTTTATACTCTACCTACAAAGCTCTCCCATTTTCAGAACCTGGATCTTGCCTTAACTTTGTTCAAAAGCCCCCTTGTTGCTGCTGTAGACACCTGGCCCACCTGACCAGGCCCAGCTTCAACGCTGTCTCACCTATCAAGTTTTCCTTGTCATCCTCTGCCCTCTGAACCTGTGGCCTAAGGGATGGAGCTTTTTACTAGATGTGCATCTTTAATTACAGGAGTGAGGCATGCTTGTAAAACCATTCCCACATTACAGAAGTGTAGGCAGTAAAATGAGTGTATATCATCCCAACTCTCCTTTCCCTAGAACTCACTCCAGTCAACAGTTAGGCATGCACACGGACACCCATTTTACCCAGCATGGGAGGGGTCCCTCCATAACTACTTGACGTGGTAGTGTCAGGGTAGCAGTGGAAATGAGCAGAGTTGGAGAAAGGTTTTCAAGAGTGGTGAGCTGGGCTGACTTTGAAAGAAAATCCTCAAGGTCAGTCTGTGGGACCCCTTGATTTCTTTCAGAAGTTGGTTCAAAGAACAGGAGACCCAAGGAGGCATTTCTAGTTCATGTGGGAATATTTTTTTCTTTTTCTTCTTTTATTTGTTTTGATTTGTTTTGTTTTGTTTTCTATTTTCATGTGGGAATATTCATTCTATTCACTCAAGAGCCAGAAACTCAAGTTCAAAAGGCATCCAGGCCTCTGGAGAATCCCCTGGGCCTAGCACAACTCACCACTACAAGCCCAGGCTGAGCGGAACCAAAGTCTGGCAGCCTGAACAGGTGATCAGTTAGATGGAGACAGGCTTGTCCTTCTCCAACCTGGGCCTTTGCCTGGCCCCTGTGGACACCTGTGTTCTGGCTGGTCAGCCTGGAGCCCCTCTACCACCAAATACAGACACTCCTGTGTGCCCTGCTGGCAAAGGAGTGATTGCCCTTATAGTATGGCCCAAGAGAAGAATCATCCTAGGGAATACATGGGTCCTGACCTCCTTAGAATAGGATCTTGGTGGGGGGGGGGGGGAACCAGGGCTATGCTGGAACTCCAGTCCATGTTTCTAAGGAGTTTGAGGGGCACAGGGCAGATGTCTTCCCCAAATAATCTGAGGGACCACATCTCTCCTCAACACCCCAATTCAAATAAACGCTTAAGTGAGGAGAAGGGACTGGAATACACCAAGTTGGAAACACCTAACCCCAACTTAGGGACGTCAGGGAAGGCTCTCCCAAGGTGTTGGCATCTAAACTGACCCTTGAAAGACAAGCAGGAAGTGGCCAGATAAAGCTGAGAATAACATTCCTTGCAGAGGGAACGCCATGGGCAAAGGCCTGAAGATGAGAGGGAGCATGACTTTGGAGAAACTGAGAACTCACTGTGGCCAAGCCTAGAGCACAAGGAGGAAAGTATGGCAAGTGGCTAGAGAGGTCAGCCTCCTGCATGTGCAAACCCTTCTCTGGCCAGCTGAAAGGCCAGGGTTTTGTTCCGATGGCCAAGGGGAGTCATTTTAGACAGATAACTCTGGTTGTTACGTAGACTATGAACTGGAGGTGACGAGTCTACAGAAAGTGAATGCCTTTGGGTGAGCAATAATAGTAGCCTGAACTAGGGCAGACACAGTGGAATATAGAGAAGATATATAATTTGACACAGCATTGGGGTGGGGGGCAGTGAGAGAGAAGAAGGGGACCCTGGCTTCGTTGGTGAGGATGTAGATCCTAGGACTGCAGTTACATTTAGCAAATAATTGTTAATTGGATTGGTGTGGGGAGCTAGGGGCCCCTATACCCTTTCATAGGTGAAGAATCAAAGGCCAGTAGCAAGTGATAAGCCCTGACCTGGCCATCTAGCCTGCTGACGTCAGTGAAGACCTGACTGGGCACCCAAACCTTCTTGTCAGGCACGTCATGTTTGGGAGGATACTAGATACCGTAACCCTGGAGCAGAAGCTCCAGGAGCACAGCTGACCACCTCCAGCCAACCCAGTGCTCAGCTGACCCACAAACCTTCAGAAACTTTATTTCTTGAATTCATAACAGAGACAGCTTATGACCAATCCCACTTCTCCCCCCATCCCCCTACCCCTGAGGCTAGAGTCTGTGCTGGGACAGTTTCCTTGTTGGGTGGTAAAACTTTTCTACTCAGCACTCAATCTTTGGTCTTTAGTCTTTTGGGGGGGCAATGGCGGCAGTTGTCCAGACAGGAAACAAACCCTGGCCCTTGGGTCTTTAGTCATTTTTTAAATTTTTGGCAGCTGGCCAGTATGGTGGATCCAAACCCATGACTGAGGTAACGGGTCTTCAGTCTTAACACATGCCAGAGGCTCCCACCAGCCACAGGGGCCTTAAGGGACACGCCCCATGTGTTCTTTGCACAAATGTAGTATTCTGCACTCTGTGGTTTGTCTATGAGCTCTCCAGGGCACCTGGGAGTACAGTGGATGGCCCAGTAGGGGTTGGGGTGCATCTGAGGTCATGAAGCTTGGGGCCGTTGGGCTGTGGGTATGATGGAAGAATATATGTAGAAATTCCAAAGACTGGGTTCTGGTCTTCAGCTCCCCAGGTGACCTTTGACATGGCTTTTCCCTCTCTAGGCCTGTCCCTTCCCAGCCCCCAGGCCTTTGCACACGCTGTTCCCTCTGCCTCGAATTCTCTTCCCCTTCTTCTTTGCCTATCTGGCTCCTGCTTATCCTTCATATCTCTGCTTTCTCAGGGAAGATTTCACTGACTTTCTGGTCCACATCAGATTTGACAGTTAAATATTCCCATAGACCATGTTCTATTACTTCCTCTGCTTCATTAGTTTTTTATTTGTTTATTAGCTTGTTTGCTGCCATCTGCCTCTCCCAACGGACTGTGCTTTCTATGAGGGAAGGGTTCTGCCTGTCTTACTGCTGTATCCCCAGCCCCTGGCAAGGGAGCTTGTTCCAGAGGTGGCCACTGAATGAATGAATGGACAGATGGACAGATAGATTGACCTCACTTGGTAAAACAAAAGGCTCGATTGGATAAGATCCTTCTCAACATTGATATAATTTTCTAGGCCTCCATTGCTTCACCTCTGAAATAAGAAGAATGTTGCTTGCCACTTTACTTCTGTATCTAAAATGGCTTGAGTCAGCCTGACAAAGATTGGGATGCTTTAAAAACAATTTAGATAAATGCTCCTGTCAAGGACCTTATTTTCTGATATTGGTCACAAATATGTAAACATAGGGATAGAAATTCAAACTATGCCAGAACCCCAGGCCCCATTGTCACAGCTGGAATTAGACAACACCCTCCAGGGCAGAGTGAGTTTCCAGAAGTCTCAGCCAAGGCTTCTAAGGTTAGGGAAATAAAGACTCTTCTATGTTGCTGTGGTCAGGCAGGGAGGCTGGATGAGTGTCATAGCTCAGAACAGGGAATTGTGCCCTTTGAGGGGCCCGGAGAGCTCTGCTTATCTGTTCATCTATCTGTCTTCAGCAATGAGCTGAGTAGAGGATGTTCTCTGAGGTAGAGCCAGAGTTCTGGCTTAGGGCCTGATGAGTCATCTTCTAAGAGTCTAGGCTGCACAAGAAGGCTGCCTATGCCAACCTTTGCTTTTGCTGCTGCAGGTAGACCTCACCTGCTGAGGCTTATAAGATGCACCAGCTGGCTAGCTGCCAAAAAAAAAAGGATGCACCAGGAGAAGATCATCTCTATAATCTTTACCAGGTGATTCTGCTCAGCCAGCCCCTTCCTGAGGGCCCGGAATTGCTCTTGAGGAAACATGCTCTTCCTGCAATGAACAGCTGGCTGTACTGGAGGAATGATCTGTCTAGGGATTGGGGTGAGACACAGTGCCCAGCCACATTAAAAATAGTGCCAATGTTCCTAAGAGCTGGGATAGGGAGTTCTTGTTCTAACAAATCAACAAGGGGCATGAAAGAGCTGAAAAACCTGAATGAGAGAAAGGAAAAGCCTTTTCAATGGTCTAAAAATGCAATGCCCATGATACAGATGGGTAAACTCCTGCCCATGGGACCACCCTCTGATGGAGGAAGCCTGGGAAGAACCAACGTTTTCAGTATTCTAAAGAAGGGTAGCCCCTTGCCCCCAACCTTTGATGTGCCAAGTCTGTGCCTTCCCCTTCTGCTCAGACCACCATTCCTCCTCTTTGCACTGTTGATTCCTCATCACCTCGGTGCACCCTAGCCAGCCCTGGCCTTCCTTAAAGTTGCATGGTGCAAAAGTATCACTATCAAATCATTATCAAAATTCCAACAAAATTTTTTTCAGAAAAGAAGAAATCCATCCTGAAAAAATTCATAGGGTATCTCATACAGTATTTGACCTTGAAAAGCCAAAACAATCTTGAAAAAGAAGAAAATTGGAGATCTCACACCTCTTGCCTTCAAAACTTACTGCAAAGCTACAGTAATCAAAACAATTGGTATTGATATAAAGACAGACATGTAGACCAATAGAATGGAATAGAAAGCTCGGAAATAAATTCTCAAATGCATGATCAGATGATTTTCTACAAGGGTCCCAAGGGCATTTAGTGGGGAAAGAGCAGTCTTTTCAACAAATTGTGTTGGGAAATTGCATATCCACAGGTAAAAGAATAAAAGTGGATCCTTACCTTACACCATATATAAAAATTAACTCAAAATGGATCAAAGACCTAAACATAAAAGCTACAGCTATAAAACTCTTAGAAGAAAACATAAGAGAAAAGCTTCATGACATTGGATTTCGCAATGACTTCTTGGATATGACACCAAAGCACAGGCAACAAAAGAAAAAAATAGATAAATTTGGCTTCATCAAAACTTAAAACTTTTGTTTATCAAAGTACAGTACCAAAAGAGGAAAAAGACAGTCCATGGAATGGCAGAAAATATTTGCAAATATGATCAGATATTAATATCCAGAATATATAAAGAACTACAATTCAACAATAACAACCAAAAGGACAACTGGATTTTAAAATGGGCAAAGAACTTGAATAGACATTTCACCAAAGAAGATATACAGATGGCCAATAAACACATGAAAAGGGCTGGCCAGTTAGATCACTTGATACAGTGTGATGCTGATAACACCAAGATCAAGGGTTTGAATCCCTGCACCTGCCAGCTGCCAAAAAAAAAAAAAAAATACACATGAAAAGATGCTCAACATCACTAATCATTAGAGAAATGCAAATCCTCCACAATAAAACACCACTTCACATCCAGAATAACTATTATAAGGAAAGAGAGAGAGAGAAAATAAAATAAGTGCTGGCAAGAATGTGGAGAGATTGGAACCCTTGTGCATTGCTGGTAGGAATGTAAAATGGTGCAGCCGCTGTGAAAAACAGAATCGTGGTTCCTCAAAAAGTTAAATACAGAGGGATTCAGCAATTCCACTTCTGGGTATATATTTAAAAGAATTGAAAGCAGGGACTCAGATATTTTTACACCCTTGTTCATAGAAGCATTATTCACAATAGCCAAAAGGTGGAAACAACCCAAATGTCATCAAAGGATGAGTGGATAAACAAAATGTGGTATATGCATTCAATGGAATATTATTCAGCCTTAAAAAGGAATGAAGTTCTGACACATGCACAACAAAGATGAACCTTGAGGACATTGGGAAGTAAGCCAATCACAAAAGAACAAATGCCATATGATTGCATTTATATGCGCTACCTAGAGTAGTCAGATTGATAGAGATGTAAAGTAAACGGTGGTTACCAGGGACTGGAAGAAGGGTGGAGTGGGGAGTTATCTTTAGTGGGTACAGAGTTTCAGTTCGAGGTGATGAAGAAGTATCGGAAATGGACAGTGGTGATGGTTGCACAGTAATGTGCTACCATCTTAATGCCAGTGAATTATGCACTTAAAAATGGTTAAAATGGTAACTTTTATATTATGCATATTTTACCACACACACAGAAAAAAGTCACATGGGGGTGAGGAGCTCAAATCCATAAATGTCCTTCACAGGGAGCTTACTCAGGGCCCTGGGAGATGGGGGGAGGTGGGTGCTGGAGGAAGGTGGCTCTCTTTGTAACTCCTGCTCATTTTTCAAAGCTCAGCTCTGGTCCTCTCCCACGCCCTCCAGGATGGGAGCTCTGGCCCTCAATCCTGCCCTCAGAGCATGTTAGAAGCGTCCACTCCCTTCTGCTCCAGCAGTCCTGCTCTTCTCATCCTGGGCTCTTTCCAAGCCTCTCTGGGGCTCGGCCAGCTTCTGCTCCTCTCCAGGCTGGCAGAGGCACACAGTAGATATTGTCTCCTTGTCTGTAAGTGGGACTATTGATATCCATCTCTCAAGGTTGTTGTGAGCATCCAATGAGCTTATAAATAGAAAGCTCTAAAGTACAGTGAAGGATGCATAAAAGCGCACCCTTATTATTATCACTGCTATGATTATGCTTCATGCTGGCTGGGAATACTTCCTCTAGTCCCATCTACCCATTGCTCCTCATCCTTCAAGCCCCTGCTCCACTCCTGCCTCCACCACAAGCCTTCTTGACCTCTTCAAGCCCCACTGACCTCTATGGGATGTTTTAGAATTAAAGAAAAATCTGACTTCATAGGGTTGCCATGAAGATTAAATGACCTAAGCCATGTAAAATGCTTAGAAGAGTGTCAGACACATAAAACATGCTCAGTAAGAGTTAGCAGTGTTGATGATGATGACAATGATGACAGTGATAACGACAGTGATGATGGGCTGTGGTCACTTCACATGTTCGTTCTATGTGTATTGTCTTGATTGTGACTGTTAGCCTAGTGGGAAGAATTAAGAATAAAGAAATATGATAGTAAGAAGCAACAGGTCCTGGGGGATGGACTCAGGTTCAGCAGGGATTCTCAGGGCCTTGGACTGGGTTGATAAATTGGGACAATTCTTCTTCATCTTGAATGATAAGTGACAGTCAAGAGGCCAGGGAGATGGGAGAATCACAGTGAAGAAGCTAGGGGCACAGAGAATGAGGTCACAGTGGCAGAGTGCATAGGTCAAGGTGACAGGAGATGGAGCCAGAGCCAGATCGGGCAGGACCTTTACCTAAGGGAGACCATAGCCACCCTGGAGAGTTTTCAGCAGGGGAGAATCCTATTTGACTTGCATTTTGAGAAGCTCACTATGGCTGTTGGGTGGAGAACAGACAGCAGGGGCATGAGTAGGAGCACGCAGTGAGGAGGCTGCTGCAGGAGTCCAGAAGAGAGGCCTGGTGGTGGCGGTGGAGGTAGAGGGCTATGGACAGATTCTAGAGGTGTTTTGGAGGAAGAGATGCCAAGGTCTGCCACTGGATCAGCCATGGGCTTGGGTGGAAGGGTGAATGGAGTGCCATCTCCTGGGATCTGACCAGTAGATGAACAGGGTAAGATGACAAGACTGACATGTGGTTATGGAGAGTTAAGTGATTGGCTCACCTTCTCTCACCATTCTGAGTTACACACTCACAGCCATTATATTCAGAACGTTCTTCGAGTCTAACCCTGTTCTTTCAGCTACAATTTGAGCTCAGGCCATTCCACACTGCCCTTGTTGCATCTGCTCAGTGCTGAGAGGCCATGCAGTGAGGGATGGGCAGGAGGCCAAGGGCCTGGGTGGCAGGCATGCCTCTTGCATGACCACTCTCAAGAGTGCCAACCTCTGGTGCCTGTCAGACTCGACCCAGCGAACCTGTGCCAGGATGCGTGGGCTGGAGGACCCAGTACAGGAGCCTCTTGCTCTAAGCGCTTCAGGTCCACACATGCCTCTCCATTCTGCAATCTGGAGCCCTCTCCCAGATCAGAAGCATCCCCCAGGGCCCCCAAGATGTGTTCTTCCTTATGATTCCTTCAGAGGTAGGAGGTAGAGAGCAAAGCCTCTGATCTTGATGCCAGACACAAATTCTAAGAAATTATTCACCAGAGGGCAAAGCTTCAGAAACCCAGGCAAGGGGCCTGGCTCCATGGTCTGATCAGAATGGCTGGTCAGTATGGCTGTGGCACCAGGGTGAGGCCAGAGCCCTGCCCAGGCATAGCTTCTTCCAGAGCTAGGTTGCCCTATACTGCATCTTACCAAACTGCAGGTGGGAACTGGGGGCCCATGGGCTGAGCCCTCGCTTGGAGCTGCCCCTCTAGCTGACCAACCTGGGACCCTCAAAGCCCTCAGACCTACTCAAGATTGACTTGCGTTTTATTTGGGGTCCTATCAGTGACTTCCTGATCCCTGATCCCCTGGAAAGTGTCAGTTGGTGCTGTCTTAGCCCCTCTCCTGGAAGCCTGCTCCCCAACACCCCCCAGGAAAGTGTCCCAGTCTTGGCTTCTTATGAGCTGCCCATCCCCAGGAGCTAGGATCTGATGACCAGCCTGCTCAGGTTTCCTCCTCCATTTACTTCGAAAAGACAGAAGCCCCTGTCCCCGACCCGCCGCTCAGCTTTCCTGGGCCTGGCTCACAGCCATGAGTGGTGCAGTCATATGCCTGCCAGAGGGTAAAGGGAAAAGCACTGGAGAGGGAATCAGGTGACATGGGCTCCAGCTGGCTGGGAGGAAATCTCTGGGAGAGAGGGAGGCCATGCAGCTGTCCCAGCAGAGATGGCATTTTGGGGAATCATAAAATCTGGAGGGGCAGAGTACATTCACAAGGGTGGTCACTCCCCCTCCTTCCTGAGCAGGAGCTTGTCTTTTGCAGTCTTGAGATGCAGACCTCTGTGACAGGGAGCTCTCTCCCCATGGCACCCCCTGCCCTGTGCTTTTTCCACTCAAGTGGTAAGGACACCTTCCTTATACAAGCTACTGCTCCAGGATCCTCAGCCCCGGGCCCGGCTCTGCCCCTGAGTCACACAGAAACGCCTATCCCTGATCCCTCACCCCACAGCCCTGTGAGTGTCCCCCAAACCACCCCCTCCTAGTTGAGCTCATACATTTGCACCAGAGGGTTGCATGGGGTGGAAGGGACTTCACAAAGTATCCAGTGTCCACTTCAGACAGGGGCTGAGCCTGGCCATATGCAGAAATGGGGGCTGCTGAGGCTGCTGAGGCAGGTTGTGGTGGGGGGGGGTCTGCCGGGACTGGCAGGGGTGCTAAGAGAGAGGCTGCTGGCAACTGGGTTGGGCCATCTGGAGCAGATTTGGCCACAGTGAGCTCCCCTAGAAGCCACCTCTGTTCCAGACATAGGAAGCACTCGAAGAAGGCTCCAAGGGGCTTCCCAAATCACACAGTCACCTTCATCTCTGTTCTCAGCCACTGCCAAGAGCAGTAGATGCCCAAGGTTGAGCCAACAGGTGATCTAGCCAAGTCAGCACTGCCCCCCTTTCCAGCCATCCTTCTGCCCCATGTCCTGGGAACAGGGGGACAGAAGTGTCCATCCCACTTGCCATCCCACTCTGTATGGTAAACAAAGCAATCAACATGCCCCTCCTGCCCATGGGATTGTGTCCCATGGCACTCTTGGGGGTGTACTGCTCCTCTACCTCCATGGCCAGGACCAGCCCTCTGCTCCCACAGAGCTACTCGAGGTTTTCCAGGGATCCAGCTGTTTGTCTCTTTGACCCTGGTACTGCCTTGTACTAGGAACGAGAAGGGCACATTACGGAAGGGAAAAGAGAGTAGTAGGATGCAGCCCCTTTCCCCTTTGCCCCTTGTCCACCACTCCTCTCTGGCTAGGCGAGTCTCCCACTTGGCACCACAGCAGGAATCTCTGGGAAGAAAGAGGCTGAAACCTCCAGGGCCTCTAGATTTCTGGGCAAATGGGGTCAGGGATGGGAGGATTGCTAGAAGAAACCCCCAGAGAATGGCTGTCACCTTCAGGAAGGAGCTCGCATGGGCCTGTCAGCCTGCTCTAAAACTGGATGAAGGGCAGCCTCCTTTGGGGCCTCAGAGACCCCCATTTTCCCAAAGGAGCTGATCTCTGCTGGGCCCTGCAGAGCCAGGCTAGCAAGGGCCTGTACAGCCTCCCATGCTACTGTTAGGAGAGCCCCCAGGGAGTTGGACACCAGGGTTTCAGTGTCACTTTGGCCACTTGCCAAAGTTCTGTGAGCTTCTCTCTCTGAGCTTCAGATTCTGCCTCCGTGAAATGGGTAACATCATTTCAAGGGCTCAAAGAAGTTTATTTTATTCCCAAATATCTCCCTTCTCTACCTATTCATTTCAAAAGTCCAATCTCTCCTTGGCAGCTTTTGGTTAAGCATTGTCCTAATCACATACCCTTGAAAGGTAGCTGGGGATGCATTTGTCTGATGCCACAGTGCCCTCTAGACCCTTTCCACAGAGCTGTCACTGCCCCCTTGCCTGCTGCCCCTGTACTGTGTGCAGATAATTTCAATCAATTGGAGCGGAGCCCATGCAAAGATGTTAACACAAACATTCCTTTGCTAATGGGAGACTGAGCTGTCATTGGCCCAAGCAGGGATGCTGATACTCAGCCATGCCATCCTGTCTCATCCGACACCTGTTTGCTGAGTCCTTATGATGTGCCAGGCACTTTAACAGGCTGGGAGGCAGGCAGTGGGCAGAGAGGGGGATTAGCCATGCCACTTCCCCTAGTGTCCCCACAGGCCAGCAGCATCCTAACTGATATGACCTTCAGGTTTCACTCCAAAAAATCCTCAAGGAGAGGATTTTTCGAAACCTTAATGAGGTAGCAGTGCCACCAGATGTTTGGTCAGGCAGGCTGACCAGACAGCAAGTCTTCTCACATTTAAGGGAAAATAGGATTTTGGGTTACCTATCAGGCTCAAGAGCAGGGAGCTGGCAATAAATCAAAAAGTGAAAAATGGTGTCAGTGCTTCAAACTAAATTTCCAAGCCCAGGAAACAATTGCCCACTAACATCCACCAGAGGAAAAAAAATCTACTAAAACTTCAGGAGAAATGCTTTGTTATAAGTTAGATTTTTCTGCCAACCAGGATAATTCAATAATTTCCCCTTAACATTCTTGAGCTTGCTGTTTCGGGGGTTATGATGCTTTGAAGTTGCGAGCAGTTTGTTTCCAAGGAAAGATGAAGAGTTGACAGGGAGTGGAGGTGAGAGGACAAGGGGGCTCTCCTAATTAAAGGGGGAGAGGTCCCCCTTTGGGGGCTCCGTACCAATGATGGCAGGGAGGGCTGCAATGCAGGGCATTGACCAGGGCATGCCCACAATCAGACTGTGACTCTAATAGGAGAAGGGGGGGGTCCTTCTGGCCTTGGGTTCCTCCAGTATCATCTTACAGTTAGACCAGCCTCAGCCTTACAACTTCCCTGAAAAACTGTTTAAGACCTTCCTCAACCCTTATGGAACCAGATCTGGTCTCAGGTAACAGGGTGCCTGATGTCACTTCTTAGTCTGGGGTTGGGGGTTGGGGAGAGGGCTGCCTGCCCTCCTAGTCTTCCTTTGTTGGGCAAAATCCAGCACCAGCCAAGGCCCCTTGTCCACATCCTATCTATCTCCTGTAACTTTGGACCTTGATCCCAGCCCCTGTGGACCCTGGTCCTTCTGCACAAGGTCCAACACAGTCATGATGCCAGACTGTCTCAGGTTGGCCAAAGCTACCCTGGATGAACGGGGCAGCCAGAAGAGGGAGAGGAAGGGTGCCAGTCAAGGGTGGGGATTTTGGAGGTCTGGGCACAATCAGCCTGGCCATTAGCCTCCAGGCCAACTGTGGGAGAAGGGGGTAGGGCAAGGGCAAGGGACCTGAACCAAGAGCTGGGCAGGACAGGGCCCCAGAGTCAACCTGCTTGGCTCTGGACCCTGGCTCCTCCACTGACAAGTCACTTAACCTCCCTAAGCCTTGGTTTTGGCATCTGTAAAATGGGGTAATAACGGTTGCTGCCTTACAGATGGAACTAAATGTGACAATGTGCGTGAAGCACCTGGTGCCATGCCTTGCACATAGAAGTGGTACTTAGTGGTATCTTTAGGACACAGGTCTCCTGACCCCAGACCATAGCTCTTCCACACAGGAAACCCATCCCCTGTAGCCTGTACACAGGTCTCTTTCTCTCTCCCTCTTCTCCCACCCAAACTTGTCTGTCCTTGGGGACTTGCCTTCTCCAGACAGAACCATGAAGGATGATGTCTACCTGTAGAGCTAGGCTGTCTGCAGGGCACCGTCATGTGATCATGCTTAAAAAGACCTTGCCCACAGTGGTCACTCATTACTACCAACAACCCTCAGGAAGAGTGGCTGATATTTGAGTTTTCTCATTTTGCAGAGACCCTGGGAGGTGAAGTGACATTGTTCAAGGTCACACATTTTGGGGAAGAGGTTGGTGCTGGAACTAGGGCCCAGGTCAGAACAACTCAACCACAGAGCCGTGTCTCATCTCAAGATTTCCACCATCCTCCCTCTATCCCTCCCCTCCTTCCTTCCCATGAATCAGAGCCTTCCAGAGCCCACATACTGTTACTGAGACAGAGTGGCAAACTGAAGCAGGAACATGTGGGAGCACCCTTCTTCCCAATACTCTCTCAGTCTCTAAGCAGAAGACCACAGGGCCCTGCAGAAAGAGGTCAAAGGGGAAGGAAGTGGGAGAGTCTGGGAAAGTTTCCATTTAAGCAGCTGTCAGAACAAACCATTCACTTGGACACTGCCTGTCTCACACAACAAAGTTTAGGATTTGAAAGTTCATCTTATCCCATTGTCTTTTTGAATTATTTCTTCCACAAGTGCCCTCCCTCCCCAGATGATAGGAAGTTCACTGCCTCACAGGGCAGCCCCAGGGTGCAGGTTGCTCCTTGCTCCTTGACCCTTCCAGGCTTAGGACTCAGGCTGGCCTTCTGTGGCACTGTCCTGGCCATGACTCCACACGGGCAGTGGCCAGCCAGTGGCAGTGGGGTGGCATGGACCTGCTGCTTCTCACTTGTCAAGGCCACAGGTTTCAGGGGCTAATCTGTGAGCAAGTCAGGGACTTTCTGGAGACTGCATCTCTCCAGGGGGCAGGGCTGGGTTCTGGGGTAGGCAGTATTCCCCAGGGGAGCCCAGCCCTGCACCCAGGAATTTCCCTCAGAGTGGAAGTCAAGTGGAAATTCAGGGCTGGGAAACTTTGCCACCACCTGAAATCAGGCTTGGAATTCAGCAGATGCTTAATCAATACCACAGAACTTGCCTCACAATGATAAATATGTATTTTTCTGAGTTAGCCCCCAGGCCAGGGAATGTCCAGTTTCCTGTTTTTGCCTAGGAAGGCAACACTGGGGTACCCACCCGCACTTGGCAGAGTGGGACATTGGGGGCTGGGAAGGGGCAAGAGGGGTCTCAGGGCTTGGAAGCTACAGTAGCTTCAGTAGCTGTGTGACCTTGAGCAACTCACTTGGCCTCTCTGAGCCTCAGTTTTCTTGTCTCTAAATGGAAGTAATAGTGGCACCTGCTTCAGAGGCTTGTTGGGGGTAACAAGCACGATACGATACCTATGAAGTGCCTAGCACAGACTGAGCGCTCTGAAGGTGCCAGCTTCTGTTACTATTTGAAGCAGACGGGGAAACCCGTGGGAAATCCGGGCGCCTCTGGGAAGCTGGGGGTGGCGGGCCGGTCTTTCCGGAGCCAGGGGGCGGGGCGGCACAGGCTCCGCCCACGCCCGTCGCCCCGCTTCCCCGTCTTGCACCTTTGGGGCCTGCGGAGCTTCCCTGCGGCGGGCGGGAGCTGAGTCACTGCGGCCCTGCCCGCCCGCCGTTGGCCTTATCGCAGGACGTTGCTACTCCCGAAAGCCCCCGGCCTGCCCGACAGGCTACATCTGTTTTGCGCCAAGACCCTCCAGCAGTTCTGGAAATACTTCCAGGGGCCAAGGAATTGGGATCCCGAGGAAGGAGGAAGCCTCCTTCCCGGCTGTCTGGAGGAATTCCAGAAAGCCCCTAGCCTAGAAGTCTCTCCCCGTGCCTATCTTTTCACCATTAGCTAAATTTTCCTTGGGGGTAAGCATTGTTTCTGAAGATTTTTCTTAAAATGCACATTCACTCGGGGTGGAGTGCCACCCAACGCTTTGAAGAGGAAACCAGAAGGCTGGAGAAGTGGGGGCGGCTGGGTCTTAGGAGCCGAGAAGGGGAGGGGGACTGAGGGGCTGCTGGGATTTGGCAGCCGCCTAGGCTCCCTTAGGCCCCGCCTGCCCTCTCCCAGCCCCCAGGACTCTAGGGGAAGTGGTGGGAGGGGGAGGGGGAACAGAGCTGACAGATTCTGTAAACAGAGCCGGTTTGGGCCTCGGCCAAGGACGGGGTGTCCTGGCCCAGCCTGGGTGTGAGGCCCATCCGCGGCTCTCCAGGACACCCCGCCCTGCCAGGCTGCCCCGGGGGTGCCCGGCCCACTGCCAGCTCCAGCCAGGATGTGTCTGAGTTTTGGGAAGTGGCCAATTCCCTCGTGAGGAATATGTCCGGGATTTGGGAGATGGAGGGTGGGGGCTTCTCTCTAAGAACCGTCATTGATCTTTCATTCACCAAGTGCCAGGCTCAGGGATGGAGGCAGCCTCTGGTCCAAAGGAGAAGCCTGTGCTGGGTTGCCGACCCGCCCCCATCTGCACCTCTAATCCTGTCCCCTGCTCTTCTGCTGCCTGAGGCAGAGTCCCTATGGGGCAGGGAGGCTGAGAAGGGGGGCTCAGGTTCTGAGAGCCCTTCAAGGGCCAGTCTTGCCCCAATGGATTGTTGCCAGGTGTGGTATCCCATGCCCATGGCCTCATGGGGGCAATTCAGGGTAGCAAGGAATGCCCTGGAAAAGGGGGTGGGGGGGACAGGCATCCAGGGATACTCAAGGATACTAAGTGTTGGAAACAGGAGGCAGCTGTGGGTATGAGGTGGAGAGAGGGTTCCTGGGTATTTAAGGGAACAGGTGGTTCAGAGATACTGGCACCCCAGCAGGTGGAGGCAGCTGTGGGCTATGCCTTGAAAGATATGGAGAGGAGTCCCTGTGGCAGGAGAAGAGAGAAGTTGGTCAAGGAGACTCCTAGGCTGGGGCCAGAGTGCCAGCCACATGTTCTGGATTTTAGAGGTGAGTACTTCCCATATGTGCTCCTGTATGATAGTTGGTGGGATGGGCAAAAAGGGGTCCTGTGGACAGATGTTGGGGAAACACTGTCCAACAAAGCTAAACACCATTTACTTCAGGTTTCATCAGAGCCTTTATTTCATATGCTAATTAATGAGCATCTTAATAGGGGACTGAGTATATGGAAGGCCTCCTCCCACCTTAACCCCAGCCTCACGGGACTTGTGCTTTTCTGAAAACATTGGGGCCCAAGGATTAGTAGATATATCTTACTTGCTGGATGAATGAGTGGACACATGTAGGCACCAAGAAAACATGGCTTTTCTAGAAACCCAGATCTAATGACCTTCTCTCCCCAAAGGGAGGCCAACCTGCACAAGGCCAGCAAGGGGCGATGTGATGGTCAGAGAAAGTTAAATGAATGAGTTGGTCAGACTTCGCAAAGTACTGGGTCCCAGACACCAGGCAATCTCCTACTCCCCAAATCAGGTCCCCAGTTCAGCATCAGTGAATCTGGGATTCCTATTCATGGCTGGGGAAACCCATGGCCTGTCAGAAAACATACTGATCAGAGGTTGTAGATTATGGCAAGGGGTGCAGCTTGAGGCTGAGTTCTGTGTGGTTCTTCCACTAGAACATATACTGAGCTGAGCCCTGGATGATCTCACTTTTGACTCCACAAAAAGCACAGAAACAAAACTGGTCTCAGAACATGGGCTTTCTCACCACCAACTTGGTGAGGCAGAAGCACAAGCTGCCCTGCTCAGGGGCCCCTCTGACAAATGTTACTTAGCAATGCCAGCAAGACCTTGAGCAGCAGAGGAAAGAGACTGTAGACATGGCACCTTCTTGGACTTGTTCCAGAGCTCACCTGCAGCATTCCCTGGGGCTCCCAGAAATCTTTGAGGCACCAAGCAAGGGGTTGCACAGTCCCTGCTTGAGCAGGTGGGAATAAGAGTTGGGGATATATAGGCTGGAATCATGCCCAGGTCCCCTTGTCCTCACAGGCTGGGGAAGCAGTGTGTATATGTCTGCATCCTCCCCATACTTGCAAGTTGCACATGGAAACTGTAAAGTACAGTATGGTGATGACATGTTGTAAGCGGTGTGAAAGCAGGTTGAAAAGGGAGAGGTCAGTGGAGCTGGCACCTCCAGGGAAGAGCTCCAAGATGAAGTAGGGTGTGGCTAAGTTTTAGTGGTAGAGAGAAGAGGGGACTGGCCCGGCCGGTCTGGCCAGCATCCGAGAGAAGGCAAGAGAGGCCCGCAGAGTCAGCTTTACCAGCTTTTTTAGGCGCTGGATCTCAGGCTGAGGAATGTAATGGTGTCTTATAGGGCCTGCAGAAAACACACCCCCAAGCTCTCCCCTCCATCAAGCCTCACTACCACCATCATGGCCAGTTGAGCCTCTGAGTCTTCTCCACGGATCTTCCTTTCTTCCTTGCCTGAATGCACTCCTCAGCCTCCCGCTTTCCACCATGCTGACATGGCACTGAAATGGCTTTGGCTGGGGTCATCAGAGACCTCCTGGCTTTCAGACCCATTGAATTTTTTTTTAATAACAGCTTGATTGAAATTATAATTTAAACACTATATAATTCACCTATTTAAAGTGTATAATTCAGGTCCTGGGTTAGATCCCTATACCGGCCAGCTGTTAAAAAAAAACAAAAACAAAAACAAAAAAAAAACATGCAATTCAATGGTTTTTATATATTCAATTTTATAACATTTTATCACTCCCCTCTTCAAAAAACTATTCCCAATAGCTTTTTCCTTCCACTTTTCCCCTCACACCCTACCTCCAATTATAGGTATCCACTAATCTACTTTGTTTTTATGGATTTGGCTATTCTGGATATTTCACTTAAATGGATCATGCAATATGCTGCCTTTGTGACTGAACTTCTTTCACTCATATAACGTTTTCAACTTTCACCCACGATTTAGCATGTATCAGAATTCCGTTCTTTTTTATGAATGCATAGTATTCCACTGTATGGATATACCTCATTTGACTTATCCATTCATTAGTTCGTGGACATTTGGGTTGTTTCTACTTTTTGGATATTATGAATAAGGCTGCTGTGAACATTCATGTGCACGTTTTTGTGTGGATATGTGTATTCATTTAACTTGGGTATATTCCTAGGAGTAGATTTCAGGGTCATATGGTAACTCTATGTTTAACTTTTTGGGGAACTATTAGATTGTTTTCCAAAATAAACGCACCATTTTACATTTCTACCAGCAGTGTATGAGGGTTCAAATTTCTCCACATCTTCACCAACAGTTATTATCATCTGTCCTTTTGAATATAGCCATCATAGTGGTATGAAGTGGTATCTCATTATGGTTTGATTTGCATTTCCCTGATAGCTAATGATTTTGAATATCTTTTCATGTGCTTTTTATCCATTCATATATCTTCTTTGGAGAAATATCTTTTCAGATTATTTGCACATTTTTTAAACTGGGCTACTTTTCTTTTTATTATTGAGTTATGAGTTCTTTACATATTCTAGATACAAGTCTCTTGTCAGATATATGATTTTGTTAACATTTTCTGGGTTGTCTTACACTTTCTTGATGATGCCCTATGTTGCAAAAAATTTTAATTTTGATGAAGTTCAATTTACTTTTTTTTTTTTTTTGGTAACTTGTGCTTTTGGTTTCATAGCTAAGAAACCATTGCCTAATCCAGGTAACAAAGATTTACACCTATGTTTTCTTCTAAGAGTTTTAGAATTTTAGCTCTTACATTTAGGTCTCTGATCATTTTTGAATTAATTTTTGCATATGATATGAGATAGGGCTCCAATTCCATTCTTGTGTGTGTGAATATCTAATTGTCCCAGCACTATTCATTGAAAAGACTATTCTTTCCAGTATTGAATTGTCTTGACCCCCTTGTAAAAAACCAGTTGACTTTATTTTTTTTGGCAGTTAGCTAGTTACAGGGATCGAACCCTGGACCTTGGTGTTATCAAGCCATGCTCTAACCAATTGAACTAACCAGCCAGCCTATATGTCTAATCTTTATGCTAGTCCCACATTGTCTTGATTATTGTAGCTTTGCAGTAAGTTTTAAAAGTGGGGGCTAGCCAGTTAGCTCACTTGGTTACAGCATGGCCGTGTAACACCAAGGTAAAGGGTTCAGTTCCCCATAATGACCAGCTGCCAAAAAAAAAAAAAAAAAGTGGGAACTATGAATCCTTCACATTTTTTTTCTCCACATTGTTTTGACAATTCTGGGTCACCCAATATAGGATCAGCTTTCTCAGTTTCTGCAAAGAAGCCAGTTGGAATTTGATGGGGATTACATTGAATCTGTAGATAAATCAATTTAGGAAGTATTGCCATCTCAACAATATTCTTTTTTTTTTTTTTTTTGGCTGGCCAGTATGGGGACATTAAGTCATATGATCCATGAACATGGGATGTCTTTACATGTACTTAGGTCTTCTTTAATTTCTTTCAAAAATGCTTTGTAATTTTCAGTGTAGTGTAAGTCTTGTACTTTCTTAGTTAAATTTATTCCTAAGTATTTTATTATTTTGAATTGTATTAATTCATTTTTGGATTATATTGCTAGTATATAGAAATACAATTGATTTTTGTATGTTGACCTTGTATCCTGCAACTGCTGAACTTGTTTACTAGTTCTAATAATTGTTTCATGGATTCCTTAGAATTTTCTGTACCTAAGATCATGCCATCCTGTGAACAGAAATAGTTTTACTTCTTCCTTTCTGGTCTGGATGCCTTTCATTTCTTTTTCTTGCCTAATCACCCTCACTAGAACTTCTACTACAATGTTGAATAGAAGTGGTAAGAGCAGACATTCTTATCTTGTTCCTGATCTTAGCAGGAAAGCATGCAGTCTTGCATCATTAAATAGGATGTTAGAGTTTTGTGTAGATGCCCTTTATCAGGCTGAGGGAGTTCATTTCTTTTTTTTAAAAAAAAGATGACCTGTAAGGGGATCTCAACCCTTGGCCTGGTGCTGTCAGCACCACACTCAGCCAGTGAGCCAACCAGCCATCCCTATATAGGATCCGAACCCGTGGTCTTGGTGTTAGCAGCACCGCACTCTCCCAAGTGAGCCATGGGCCAGCACTTGAGGGAGTTCATTTCTATTCCTAGTTGGCTGAGAGTTTTTTTTTATCATGAAGAGATGTTGAATTTTGTCAGATGCTATTGAGACAATCATGTGGTTTTTGTCCTTTATTCCACCGATATGGTTTACATTGATTGATTTTTGAATGTTAAACCAACGTTGTATTCCTGGAACAAATCCGACTTGGTCATGGTGTATGAATCTTTTAATATATTGTTGGATTTGGTTTTATAGTATTTTATTGAAGATTTTAATGTCTGTATTATCAAGAGATATTGGTCTATAGTTTTCTTTTCTTGTGAAATCCTCATCTGGTTTTGATACCAGGGTAATACTGATCTCATAGAATGGGTTGAGAAGTGTTCTCAACCCATTCTGTTTATCTTTTTAAATGACTTATTTTTTCATATTGTGAAAACAAGAAAACAGAGAAGTATAACTAAAATTAAAATCACTCATAATCCCACTGTGTAGAGGTAACCACTATTAATATTTTGGCATATTTCCTTCCCATTTTTGCTATGCTTATGTACATGTTAAATTACAAAATTAACATCATGCTCTAGATGGAGTTTGGTATGCTCTTTTGCTGGGTTTTTTAAATGTTAAAATTGCATTTGTGAGCTACAATGGAATACTATTCATCTATAAAAAAGAAATGAAATATGGATACATTCTCTAACATAAATAAACCTCAAAAATGTCCTGCTAAGTGAAAAAGCCAGACACAGAAGGTTGTATAGTATATGATTCCATTTACATATCCATAATAGGTAAATCCACACACAGAATGCAGATTACAGGGGCTGGAGAGTGTGTGGGAGGGGGTGGAATGGAGAGCAACTGCTTAATGTGTGTAGGGTTTCTTTGTGTAGTGATGATAATGTTTTGGAACTAGATAGAGGTGGTGGGTTCACATCATTGTGAATGTACTAAATTCCACTGAATTGTTCAAAGTTTGTGTTTAAAGGTCAGTATTACCCTGGTATCAAAACCAGCCAAGGATATCACAATTAAAGAAAACTACAGACCAATAGCTGTATGAATATAGATAGAAAAATCCTCAATAAAATACTAGAAAACCAAATTAATTTTGTTATGTGAATTTCTCTTCAATAAAAATTACATTTGTGAACATGACTATATGTGATTTAAAGCTCTTTTTTTTTTTTTTTTTTGTCTTTTTCGTGACCGGTACTCAGCCAGTGAGCGCACCGGCCATTCCTATATAGGATCCGAACCCACGGTGGGAGCGTCGCTGCGCTCCCAGCGCCGCACTCTCCCGAGTGCGCCGCGGGCTCGGCCCTTAAAGCTCTTTAAAAGTGTGATTTAAAATATTTTATTAGATAGGGCCGGCCCGTGGCTCACTTGGGAGAGTGCGGTGCTGATAACACCAAGGCCACGGGTTCGGATCCTTTATAGGGATGGCCGGTTACCTCACTGGCTGAGCGTGGTGCTGACAACACTAAGCTAAGGGTTAAGATCCCCTTACCGGTCATTTTTTAAAAGAAAAAAATATATTTCATTAGATTTTAAAATTACAATGTGTACATATTTGCTTGTGACGAAATGAAGTAACAGTCAAGGTTTATGTGAAAATATCAGAATCCCATAATGATTTCTCTATAGCTACAAAATACTTCATATAAGATATGCCCTATTTTATTATATATCTAATTCATCTAATTTTTTTTATTATATATTGTGCTTTAATGAATATCCTTATGGTTATTTCTTAGGGCTGGCCTATTAGTTCAGTTGGTTAGAGCGCCAAGTTGGTCATAACATCAAGGTCAAGGGGTTCAGATCCCCGTATTGGCCAGCCATCAAAAAAAAAGTGAATTATTATTTCCTGAGAATCATTTTCTTAGGATCAATTCCTAAAAGTGAATAATTGGGTCAAAGGGGAAGGGCCAACATTTGTAAGATTCAAGTGCAGTGTTAATTTTTTCCCACAGATTCAGCAACATAATGAATTATTATTTCAAAAAAATCTTTGCTTGAAAGGAAAAATATATAAAGTTTTTAGAAGATATATATATATAGAGAGAGAGAGAAAGAGAAGGATATCTTCATGATTTCAGGACAGAGAAAAATTTATTAAACTAAACACACAAAAAACCCATAAAAAATAATGTGCAAATTGAACTATACTGAAATTAAAATTTTCTGTTCATGAAAATACAAATGATACAAAGTAAGAGGAAATATTTACAAAACACAAAATTAGTAAATGGCTTGTATCCAGACTATATAAAGAGCTCCTACAAATTCATAAAAAAAAAAAAGAACCGAATAATCATGAGGATATTACATATGAAGATTTGTGGGTATAGCTAAGATAATATTTAAAGTAAAATCTATAGCATTAAATACATATATTTAAAAAGAAGAATTATTGAAAATTAATAATCCAAGGATGCATTTCAGGAAGTTATATTCAAAGAACGTAGAAGAATGAAATAATAAATATAAGAGAAAAAATTAATGAAATAAAAAATGAACATATAATAGAATTATTTTTAAAAATTAAACTTTTGGGCTGGCCACTTGGCTCAATTGGTTAGAGCACAGCCTTGTAACACCAAGCTCAAGGGTTCAGATACCCTTACCAGCTAGCCACCAAAAAATAATAATAAAAATAAAATAAATAAAAAATTAAACTTTGTTTTTCAAAAAATCTAATTAAATTGATAAAACTTGGTGAGACTAATAACAAAAAGAGAGAATGGACAAATAATATTAGGAATAAAGAAGGGGACATTACAAAAAATCCTATATATGTCTAAAAGACACTAAGATATTAAGAACAACTTAATGCCAATAAATGTAAAATGTTTAGATAAAATGGAAAAATTCCTAGAAATAATAATTTACAAAGTGACTCATGAAGAAATGGAAAATTTGAATAGTCCCATAACTATTAAGGAAATTGAAACAGTAATTAAAGATCTTCCCACAAAGAAAATTCCAAACCCAGATTGCTTTATCTGTGAATCATATTGAGCATTCAAGAAAAAAATAATAATTTTATTTATACTCAAACTCTTCTAGAAATTTGGAAGTTCCTACTCCCAAAGAACCAAAATTATCCTCCTCAAACCATTATATGTAACTAACATGACCCTGATCCCCAAAATCTGACAAGGTCAATATGGGAAAATTAAAGGCCAATCTCACTTATGAACATAGATATAAAATCCCTAAACAAGGTATTATTAAACAAAATTTAGCAACATCTAAAAAGGTTAGTACATATGACCACCAAGTTATATTTAACCTTAATGCAAGGTTTAGTTAGCATTCAAAAACCAATTAATGTAATTTATCACATTAAGAGATTAAAAGAGAAAAATCATATAGTTATCTCAAAGGATGCAGAAGAAGCTTTTCATAAAATTCAACATTGGTTTTATTAAATGGATGAATAATTTCTTTAAAAAAAAGATTTGCCAAACTAGTCATAGAAGGAAACTTCCTTAATCTTTAAAAATCGTCTTTAAAAAATAACTAAAGTAAACATCATACTTAGTGGTGAAACACTGAAAGTTTTCATTTTGAAAACTGGAACAAAGCAAAGATATCCATTACTGCCACTTTTATTCAACATTATACTGGAGGTTCTGGCCAGCACAGTGAAGAAAGAAAAAGAAAGAAAAGGAATAAGGGTTGTAAAAGGAAGAAACAAAACTGCCATTATTTATAGATATTATAATTGTGTACAGAGGAAGTTTTTTTAAATCTATAGATAATTAGAATTAATCTGTAGCTCTTTTCCTCTCTGACTTCCCGAGCGTAGGCCGCCATCATGAATAACACAGTAACTATCCGGACCAGGAAGTTCATGACCAACCGACTACTTCAGAGGAAACAAATGGTCATTGACGTTCTTCACCGTGGGAAGGCAACAGTACCGAAGACAAAAATTCGGGAAAAACTAGCCAAAATGTACAAGACCACACCAGATGTCATCTTTGTGTTTGGATTCAGAACACATTTTGGTGGTGGCAAGACAACTGGCTTTGGCATGATTTACGATTCCTTGGATTATGCAAAGAAAAATGAACCCAAACAGAGACTCGCAAGACATGGCTTGTATGAGAAGAAAAAGACCTCAAGAAAACAGCGAAAGGAACGCAAGAACAGAATGAAGAAAGTCAGGGGGACTGCAAAGGCCAATGTTGGTGCTGGCAAAAAGTGAGCTGGAGATTGGATAACAGAAGGAGTAAAGATTCTGCAATGACTTCATCTGTGATAATTTTGTGACGTTTTCACAAGAGGACTAATAAATTGTAAAAAAACAAAAACAAACACAAAAAAGAATTAATCTGTAATTCAACAAATTTCCTGGACTTCAAAAACTCAATATACAAAAATCAATATATTTAACAGCGATAAAGAGAAAATTATATCTTAAAAGGATAGCATTTATAATATCATTTAAAAATACCAAATTACTAGGAATAAATTTAATAAAAGTTGAGTAAGCCTCCAATGTAGAAAAATATTAAGTATTATTGACAGAAATTAGAAAAGATCTTAGTAAATGGAGAAATATATGGTGTTCATGGATTGGAAAACTCAGTATTACATACATTGCCAGTTCTTCCCAAGGTGATCTATAGGTTCGATGCAATTTCTAATAACAATCCATCTGGATTTTTTTATGGAATTTGAAAAGATGACTCTTAAATTTATATGGACGTAACAGTCCAAGAATAGCCAAGTCACTGTAGAGGAAGAATGAGGTTAGAGGAATTACTCTACCAGATTATTATAAAGCTATTGTAATTAAGAGAGTGTGGTATTGATTTGGGAATAGACAATTAGTCCAATGGAATAGAGATGAGTTTACAGAAACAGACTCCCACACACATAAACACTTGGTTTGTGACAGAAATGGCACTGTATAGTAGTGGCAAAACGATAGGCTCTCTTGGGCCGAGCCCGTGGCGCACTTGGGAGAGTGCGGCGCTGGGAGCGCGGCGACGCTCCCGCCGCGGGTTCAGATCCTATATAGGAGTGGCCCGTGCACTCACTGGCTGAGTGCTGGTCACGAAAAAGACAAAAAAAAAAAAAAAAAAAAAAAGATAGGCTCTCAATAAACTTTGCTGGGACAATTGGGTAGCCTTATGGAAAAATAATTAAATCAAACCCCTACCTCACACCATACACCAAAATCAACTCCAATGTCATATGGACCTATATATAAAAGACAAAATGGGGCTGGCCAGTTAGCTCAGTTGGTTAGAGTGAGGTGTTATATAACAAGGTCAAGGGTTCAGATCCTCTTACTGGCCAGCTGCCACAATAAATAAATAAACAAAAATTTTTAAGGAAAAATTTTAAAGTTTTTTGGTTTTTTGTTTTGTTTTTTTAAAAGATGACTGGTAAGGGGATCTTAACCCTTGACCTGGTGTTCTGAGCACCACACTCTCCCAAGTGAGCTAACCGGCCATCCCTATATAGAGATCCAAACCTGTGGCCTTGGTGTTATCAGCACCACACTCTCCCAAGTGAGCCACGGGTCGGCCCCTAAAATTGTAAAGTTTTAAAATAATAATGTAGAAGAATATTTTCATAATCTTGAGTAAGGAAGGTTTTCTTAAACAAGGTACAAAAAGCAATATCACAAAGGAAAGATGGATATAATTAAGAATATCTGTTCATCAAGACAACATCAGAGAGTATGAAGGAAAGCTACAGAGCAGCAGAAGGTAATGCAACAGATAAAATTGACAAAGGATTTGTCAATATATACAAAACATATAAATTTATAATAAAAGACAGACAATCCAATAGAAAAATGGGCAAAAGATAGAAACTTTGCAGAAGAAATCAAAAAGCCAATAACCTGAAAAAGTGATCAACTTCTTTGGTAATCAGGGAAAGGCAAATTAAAGCCACAATGACCTACCACGACACACTTACCAAATTGATTAGAACTTAAAAGTCTGACAATAACAAGCATTAGCAAAAACACTCATACATAAAAACTTACACAAACCTGTCAACCACCTTGGAAAGCAGTTCAGCATTATCTAATTAAGTTGAAAATAACATACTCTGTGACTCAGCAATTCTACTCCTAGGTAAATATCCTACAGAAAAGTGTGCTTGTGTGTGTCAGGAAACATGGACAAAAATGTTTATAGAAACATTGTTTGTAGTCCTGTCATAGGTCAGATTTCCAGGAAACATGCTGAGATAAAGTTTTGGGTGCAAGATCTTTTTTTTTTTTTTTTTTTTAAAGATGACCAGTAAGGGGATCTCAACCCTTGGCTTGGTGTTGTCAGCATCACGCTCTCCCAAGTGAGCTAACCGGCCATCCCTATATAGGATCCGAACCCATGGCCTTGGTGTTATCAGCACAGCACTCTCTCAAGTGAGCCACAGGCCAGCCCTGGGTGCAAGATCTTTATTAGGTATCAGTATCTATGAAAGGAAGGGAGAAGCAGCAGAAGTGGGCAGAGGTTAAACTGTGATGGCAGGTCTGATGGAGGCTCAGCCAACTTGGCAGGGAACTCTGGAGCAGATACTGTGCATCTGAATTGTCCTATGTTGGATAAAAATGACCCAGCCTCCACGATGCTTTGCTCAGTCACTGGACATAAGCTGCTCTGGGAAGGGTGTGACCGTGGGCAGGGCAGCTCTCTGCCACTCAGGTGGACCCTGAAGAAGCTATCAACTGGAGGTTTCTGCTGACCACACTTCCTGCAACTGGACAGTAAATCCTTCCTCAAAGAGGGATCTGGGTGGCACATCTTTGTATCTACCACAAGGCCCAAACTGGAAACAACACAAATGTCTATCAACTGAGGAAAAGTTTAACTCTGCTGTGTTCATGCAACATGTTCGTAATCTCCCAACATTTCCTTGTTTCCTTTTCTTCCCAACATTTCCTTGTGCCCACTGATGTGATTTCAGTCACTACAGGTTGGTCTGCTTTTTTTAAAAATTGTATTAATGGGATATTTCTGGCGTCTTTTACTCAGCATCATTACTTTGAGAGTCATCCATGTTGTTGCCATGTAAAAGTAGTTCATTCCTCTTTATTGTTGATTAATATTTCATTATATTAATATATCGTAATTTGTTTAGCCACTCACCTGTTTTTTTATTTATTTTTTATTTATTTTTAAAATTTATTTTATTCGTTTATTTTTTAAACAACAGACATTTGTTTTCTGTCAATTCTGGAGGCCAGAAGTCTGAGATCAAGGTATCAGCAGGGTTGGTTCCTATGGCCGTCTTCTCCCTGTGTCTTCACATGGTCTTTTGTCTTTGTGTGTCTGTGTCCTCATCTCTTCTTCTCAGTCCTCGTCTCATCTTCATATTCACTTGCTCTTTGACATTGTTCAGTCTCATGGCTAAACTCCATCAGTTTTGCAGGACGGCTATGTATTGAAGGCCTGTTTTGAAGCACGTATCCTCCAGACAGTTTCTGAGGCTGGGAAGTCCAAAGTCCATCTGATGGTGGCAACAGTGACCCGGGGGTCTCACACTGCAAGATGGTGGAAGCAGAGAGAGCAGAGAGAGCAAGCACCACTCACCTGTTGATGAATGTTTGGGTTATTTACAGTTTGGGGCCATTATAAATAAAGCTGCTATGAACGTTGTGTACAAGTCTTTGTGCAGACATATGCTTTCATTTCTCTTTGGTAATACTTAGGAATGGAATGGCTGGATCATATGATAGGTGTATATTTATCTTTTCAAGAAATGATCAAACTGCTTTCCAAAGTGGTTGTTCCATCGTGCGTTCCATCATACGAGAGAGCATCTTCCTCCCCCCACCACCTCCTCCTTGCCATCATTTGATTTTGATCAGCCTTTTAAAATTCAAGTCCTTCTAGTGGGCATATAGTTTTAATTTGCATTTCCCTAATGACAAATTATGTTGATCTGCTCACGTGTTTATTTGCCATGTAAGTATATTCTTTGGTAAAGTATCTGTTCTTTTGCCCATTTTTTAAATTGGGTTGTTTATCTTGTTTTTGAGTTTTTATTTTTTATTTATTTATTTATTTATTTATTTATATTTTATTTTTTTTAAAGATGACCGGTAAGGGGATCTTAACCCTTGATTTGGTGTAGTCAGCACCACACTCAGCCAGTGAGCGAACCGGCCACCGTATATGGGATCCGAACCCGGGGCCTTGGTGTTATCAGCACCGCACTCTCCCGAGTGAGCCATGGGCCGGCCCCTTGTTTTTGAGTTTTAAGATACATGTTTTACAAGTATTTTTTTTCAGTCTATGACTTGCCTTTCATAATAGTTTTTAATTTTTTTTTTTTTTTAAGATGACCGGTAAGGGGATCTTAACCCTTGACTTGGTGTTGTCAGCACCACAATCTCCCAAGTGAGCTAACCGGCCATCCCTATATAGGATCGGAACCCGTGGTCTTGGTGCTATCATCACTGCACTCTCCCCAGTGAGCCACGGGGCCAGCCCAATAGTTTTAAATTTTGATGAAGCCCAATTTATCAATTTTTATAGTTTGTGCTCTTTGTATCCTGTCTAAGAATTCTTGCCAAACCAAAGATCACGAAGATTTTCTGCTATGTTTTCTTCTAGAAGTTTGATAGTTTTAGCTCATACATGTAAGCCTGTGATGCATATTAAGTTAAAGTTTGTATATGGTGTGAGTGAGTCAAGGTTCATATGCATATCGCTATCTCATTGTCCCAGCACCATTTGTTGGAAAGATTGTCTGTTCCACATTCAATTGTAGAAAATCATTTACCCATATATGTGTGGGCCTGTTTCTATCTTCACACCAATATCACATTTTTTACTACACTAGATTCTTATTTCACCTGAATTCATTTAGTATAAGACCTGAGGTAAAAATCTGGACTTGTTTTGTCCCAATTAGTTAACCAATTGTCTATGACCAAAAACAAATAGTCAACCAACCATGCTTCTTATCCCTACTGTGTTTTTCAGTTGGTTTTTTTTTTTTTTTTTTTTTTCCGGCAGCTGGCTGGTTCCAGAATCTGTCAGCACCACGCTCACCCAGTGTTTCTTTTTTGTTTGTTTGTTTTTTTAAAAGATGACCGGTAAGGGGATCTTAACCCTTGACTTGGTGTTGTCAGCACCACACTCACCCAGTGAGCAAACTGGCCATCCCTATACAGGATCCGAACCCGTGGCCTTGGTGTTATCAGCACCACACTCTCCCGAGTGAGCCACAGGCTGGCCCCTGGTTCCAGAATCTGAATCCCGGACCTTGGTGTTAGCAACAGTGTGCTCTAACCCACTGAGCAACCGGCCAGCCCCTATCCCTACTGTTTTGAGGACCAAGTTCATTATATACAGACTTATTATGCCATGTGTAAGAGTCTATTTCTGGGCAATCCTCTGTCATTGACGTGTCTGTGGTTTAGCATCAGTTCTGTGAAGAGAGTCTTAATTAATGTTTCTTCCTGGGAGCAAAGAGGGAGCCAGACCCCATCTGCTCTGGGAATACAGCCCTTCCTCAGACCTCCACACCACCATCAGCAGGAATAAAGAACTCTCTCCTCCCCTTCCCAACAAGCTCAGCCTAACCGCTGCCCTCTGCCTTGGGCCCCGTAGGACTGCTCTCATCAGGCCCTGTATCCCTGTTCACATCAGTCCCCGCAAGAGGCCCAGAACCCTCAGGCATCCCTCACCCCAAGATTCTAAGCCTCATATGCCTCTGCAGTTCCCTTTTCTGGCCTCATCTCCCACCCTACCCCATTTCCAGAAATCCCTTCACGGGACCCTCTGAAACTCATTGTATAGCCTCAGATAAAGTCCCCGATATTCTTGACCTCACTACTGAATGTCCCCTTCACTTTCTTTCTCTAATGGAAGACTGTCTGTCCTGTGAGGACTCTACTTCCTCTGAAGCCTCTCGAGGGGTGGCTCTTGTCCCTCTTGTGGTCCTGTGTCCCTGGGTCGAAGGGTGGGGAGATGCCCATTGGCTCCTCACTGCCACTTCTAGACAATTTGCCCTTCTCATGTCTGAATTCCACGTCATCAGACATGACCACTCATTAGTCCTCCTTTTTGCAGTCATTTAGAGACCCCTGAGTTCCACCCTCCTTCCTGATGTTCGCTCCTGGCCCACAGTTGCCCTCTCCACCACCGCTTGTGCCGTGGCTTTTGATTTCAGCGTTTGTGTAGATAAACAGGCCTCTCAGCCCCTTGACCTCCTCTTCACCATTGTGGCTTCCACAATACCTCAGCCTCTTGCTCCCATAGCCAGACTTCAAACTAGTTGTTATCTGTCAATGCAATCCCTTCATCATCTCATTTCACGCATCCCACTCTCCAATAAACACTAACTTTCTTTCCAGCTCACTCCCTCTGGTACCCCCAGTCCAACAATTATTCCTGGAACCTACTGATCCGAGCAAATATTCATCACCCTTCACCCTCCTGGTGCCTCACTTCCCTCCCTATCCAGCTTGGAGTCCATGATCCAATATTATACTCCCCCCCGGCTGCAGCAGTCACCTGGTAAAACCACAACCCCGGTTCAATGCAGCCCTCTACTCATTCCACATGTGCACCGCCAGGCTGACCAGGACAGCAGAAAACCCCACAACTGGGCTGACCAATCTCACTTTAAGTTAGTGACCAGGTCCTCCCTAAGTGAGACCCAAAAGCTGCCCTGCAATCATACTACTCCCCAAGTCTGTTCGCACCCTCTCTCCTAGACGACTGCTTCACACCTCCTCCTCCACCTCACTCTCAGCTGACAACCTCTTCCGATTTTGCTAAGAAAATAGAAGCCCTCAGAAGAGAAGTTCCGCGGGCTTCACCGCCACTCCCCCGCCCACCTGCATCTGTGCCCAAGGATCTGTCTCCAATCCCACTAATACGGGGAACCGTCCCTGCTCCTATTTCAGGGCAGTCCCCCTTTTTGTGCACAGATGCCATCCCCACCTGCCTACTCAAGGGCTCCACGCCAACACTGAGCCCCCTTCTCACCCACATCGCCAAAATTTCCTTCTCTCCAGGATTATTTCTATCAGCACACAAAAACGCTGTGATTTTTCTTACCAAAGAACCTCCTCTTGACCTTACGGCCCTCTCAGACTCCCACCCCCCTCCACTCTTCTTTATGGCACATCTCCCAGAAGGAATTGACTCTTTGCTGCCTTCAAGTCCCCTCCTTCCTTCCTCTCTCCCACCCGCTCCCACCACTACAGCAAAACTGCCTTTGTCAAGGATGCTCCGTGTTGCTAAATTCCGTGGCCAACTCTCAGGCCCCATCGTCCCTGCATCTCTAGCATGTAAGAGTTCCCTGTCCCTCCTCTGGGTCCCTCCAACACCTGGCCACTCCCTCCCTCTCAGGTTGCCCCTTCTCAGCTTCTTTTCTGGCACCTCCTCCTCTCCAAGGCCCAAGTGCTTAGATCTCTTCCATCTCTTACCTACACTTACTCCCTTGATAATCTCCTCCAGAGTTTTGCCTTTAAACAGCATTTGGTTGCTGACAACTTCCAAATTTATCTCCCTGGCCTAAACCTTTGTGTGAATTCCAGCTCCTATTGTTTCTCCACAGTCTCCTGAAGCTGAGTCATGGCCGCCCCCTTCCAATCAGGCTCAGCTCGCCAATTCTTCCCAAGCCATAACTGGCCCACTTTCCTGTAGACATTTGAGTTTTGACCCCCAACCCAGAGGATGAAAATTAAGACCTTTCCTTACACAGGCCTGTGGCGCCAGGGCCTTGGCTCAGCAAACACTGCGGGCTGGTTGATTTGCTCTCCACTTGGGGCTAGCTGAGCCAGCCCAGCATGAGGCACTCCTGGCACAGTTCACCGTGGCCACTGTGGCTGCATCTCCACACCTCATAGGTATACAGGTACCTGCCCCTCAACACCTGTCTATTCTGTCTGCTCTGTGTCTCCTTCCTTCCTTGCTCCCCAGGTGCAGACACAGAGACACATTCCAGGAGGACATTGCTGAAGGACCAATCCTGAAGACATTGCCCATTCATCTTATGGCCTCCACAGCAAGCTGGGATTGTCTCTCCTCTGGACTTGGTAGCCCTCTGGGACCCCGATGGGGACAAAGGCCAAGTGGGGAGCTTTGTATGGCCACTCTGGCTCCACATCACCTTCACCTAGCTCACTTTTCCAGAGCCATACCTGACCTGGGGAACCCACCTGGGCTTTCAAGGCAGATTACATCCCTCTGGCCCAGGAACCACAAATGAAAAGGCAGAAGTGCTGTTTGCTGTGGCAGGAGATGTCTGACCTCCAAGAACCCTCCTGAGTGGACTTCTCAGCAGCAGATGGGAATGTAGGGAGTCTTATTCCTACACTACTCAAGGCTGCAATTTTACAAACCAAGAATTAAAGCCTGGAATACTCAGAGCCCTGCGGTCTCCCAAAGTGGGAGGTTCCTAAAGCAGGACTGGCTTCCCTTAGAAGCCCAGGCACATTGGCAGGAGGTAGCCAGGCAGACAAGCAATCTTGGGACAATGCTAATCTGCTTTTTCCTCTTCTTCAGAGTGTCTGGCTTGAGTCTAAATTGAATTATTAATCTAGTCCTGTGTGCTCATGTCACTTTTCCAGACAACCAGTTTATTCATCACTTGCCCACTATCAATTTCAACATGCAATTTACAATGAAATTTGACTGATCAGCAATACCATAATTAGCTGCAAATGTCTGTGCTTGTATTTGTTTAGTGTAGGGGCTTTTTTATTAAAGTGATGGAGGCCAATACATAACATGACTTCACTCTGGGACATAGGACGAGCAGCAGTTGTGTCATGGGCTGGGGCCAGGCCTGTTGGCAAAGAAATTGTGAGAACTTGACATTGCAGCACCAGGAGTTGAGTTTTCCTCTCAATGCTTTTGTGTTCACCAAGAGTAATATGAGTTGGGCAAATGATGACATGTATAATCCATGAGGAAGAATAACTACAGTCACCTGCATGGCCTCCCCCTTTAATCTCCCCAGGTCTGCTTGCACACCTCCAGGAACAGGGGGCTTCCTACCTGGGGAGGTAGCTCTACTCATGAGGAAGTTCTTCCTTCCTGGGTGGGCTCCCAGCTGCCAGTCGTTGGTCTGTCCCACCTAGTCCAGGGTTCCATTCTCAATTCAGAAACTACCACATTTCATGAACTTAGGCCAGTCTCTAAGCCTCAATTTCTCCATGTGAAAAAAGGGGATTATCCAGTAGTCCTGCCTCAGGGGTTTCTAGGTGCAAGTAACAGAAAATGACTCTTAAGCAGACTGACTATATTGACTTAAGCAGAAAAAGAATAAGGATGTTGAGCAGCTCAGAAGATCTCTGGACAGAGCAGAGAAGTAGACCCAGCGGCTTCACAGCCATGATCAAGGCCCCAGGTCACACTGCAGAACTGGCTTAGTCGGACACCTGCTGCCATCACTGTCACTGCCACCACCATGCACTAGACTCTGCAGGCTGGCCTTTGGGCACAGTGCCCATGCCCTGAGAATGCCAGCCTGTGCACCTGCATCAATAAGAATTTCTGTGGCTCCTGCTCCTTTGGGCTACTAGCTCCTAGGTCAGTCTGGAGTCTGTGTGTATGATTGTCAAAGCATATCTGACAGCCTCCTACTGGGAGGCTGGGAAAAAGGTACTCATGGTGCTTTCAGCCACTGTGGTGGGAAGTGGGCTTTGCCTCAGAATGAAGGGAATTTACCATCACAGGAAGAGGGGCAGGCAGATCCTGGTAGCCAAAGGAAGAACAAAGAATCAAAAAAGATCTAGATGTTTAGAAAGGTATCAAACTCTATACATATGCCAAAGATCATTTTCACTCATTCTTTTTCGTTTTGTTTTGTTAGCAGCTGGCTGGTATGGAGATCTGAACCCTTGACCTTGGTGTTATCAGCACCGTGCTCTAATCAAGTGAGTTAACCAGCCAGCCCTATTCTTACTCATTCTATAAATATTTCTGCAGATATGGAGAGGAGAGAGTTGTGGTCCTTGCCCTCAAAAAGAGCACAGCCCATTCAGGAAGTAAGGAGGCATGGGCCACATGACCTCTGTTCCAGACAGGGGAATCCTTGTGGATTCAGGGTGCCCAGATTACATGGTGACTAACTATGAAACAGCAGGTCCCAGAGGGGTGAGAAATATTTGGGGGCTTCTGAGACAACCCAATGTTTTCTTGGAAGTGTGTGGTATCTCAAATGCTCACTGTACCCTGAAGCTGTGCATCAGTACACTGATGTCTTGTATAGACCCAGACCAGAGGAATCCTGCCCACACACGCCTGTTCCCTGTTGATCACTGTTGTAGTTTCCCTGCTTCTGGTGTGCACTCCTCCTCTTCTGGTAATAGCACCCCAATTTTCACCTGGAGACTACTCCTCTTGTCATTTTCAGCTCGAGCACTTTAGGTGGAGTTAATTCCCTGGCATGAGAATCACATGTGAACCAAGTCTGACCAATCAGAGTTGCATAGTGCATTATGCACCATGCTGAGTTGCATAGTGGTTAGTTTAGGGATGGGTATGGGATGCAAGCCAAGCAATGAGGTTCAATCAGAGCTAATACCGGATATTTCAGGGGCCAGAAAAAGATGTTCTCCTTTCACCTGGACTTGTAGATGTGAGGGCGTCAGTCTGGAGCTGCTGGCAGTTGTCTCGCCACCACAGACTCTGAGAACAGGGTCAACCTTAAAGAAAGCGTAAATGAAGAATGGCCTGGTCCTGATGACATTTTTGAACCCTTGGATCAAGCTGTGCCTGAAGCTGCTAAATTATTCTATCATGTAAACCAAACAAACAAATAAATAAATTGATCCCTGTTGCTTAAGCCAGTTAGGGTGAGTTTTTTTTTTTTTTTTTTTTTGTCGTTTTTTCGTGACCGGCACTCAGCCAGTGAGTGCACCGGTCAGTCCTATATAGGATCCAAACCCGCGGCGGGAGCGTCGCCGTGCTGCCAGCGCAGCACTCTACCAAGTGAGCCACGGGCTCGGCCCTAGGGTGAGTTTTATACCACTTGCAGCCAAAAGAGTTCTAATTGATTCTCTCCCATACACCCTACCAAAGCACCAGCCTAGAGCCAGCTCCTTGGGAATGTCCACAGTGAAATTAACAGAGAGCTTTCTCTCTGGTAATTCTTCAGAGCCACATGATAAAGGCAAGTTCCCCATAATAATCCCATTTTGCAGATGAGAGTACAGAGGGTCAACTGACCAACAGCCAGAGTTACTCAGCAACAACCTAGAGGCCAGATCTCTGGATGAGGGGACCATTCTCCAACCTCACCAAATCTCAGGAATAAGCCCACTGTATTAGTCCGTTTCTGTTGCTCATAATAAAATAGCTGGAACCAGGTGATTTATAAGAAAAATTTATTGCTTACAGTTTCAGAGGCTGGGAAATCCAAAGTCCAGGAAAAAAATTTGGTGAAGACCAGGGTGGGGGTGACAGTGACCCAGCAGTCTCACATGGCAGAAAATAGTGGAGCAGGGGCCGGCCCATGGCTCACTTGACAGAGTGTGGTGCCGATAACACCAAGGCCACGGGTTCAGATCCCATATACGGATAGCCGGTTAGTTCACTGGGTGAGCGTGGTGCTGACAACACCAAGTCAAGGGTTAAGATTCCCTTACCGGTCATCTTAAAAAAAAAAAAAGAAAATGGTGGAGCAGAGAGAGACAGCTCCTCATACACTGTCCTGTTAAAGCCCTCAGAACCACGCCCCTGACCATAATTTTTAATCCATTCACATGGCATGGTCCTACAATCTAATCACCTCTTCAAGACCCCACCTTTCAATTACCATAATAGGATTTCCCACCCTCAACAGTTACAATGGGGATTAAGCCTCAGTGGGGTTGGGGGAGGGGCGGGCATCCAGTCTATAGCACCTACAGAAGCCAGTCTGGGGTTGCACAGCCTGGAAACAAGCTGATCATGTGGCTGAAGCAACGGCTGGTAGGGATATTCGGGCAAGCACATTCGTTGTCTATGAAGAGTTGAAGAAACTAACCTAGGTCCTGGCATCAGGGTAATACTCAAACTGAGGGCCCCTGGTCATTCCTGGGCTAGGTGTCCTCAAAGACAGTCTCCAGGAAGACCGGCCCCTCACAGCAATGATCCAGAACTCAAGGGGGCGTAGGTACTGGTTGACCTTCATCATTCCCACCAGTGAGCAATAAGCTAACCATGGCATTTGCCCTTAATGAACAACCCTTCAAAGTGATGGCAAGCATTACTCAAACCTTAAACGAGCCACCCTCTTTTCCAAGGGACATACAGAGAGGGGTTTCCTTTAGCAATGCAGCCAGCTCTGTCTGTTCTAGGGATTGAGGACATGGGCCAGGGAGACTGATATGAGAACAGGCCCCACTTTTGAGAAACTCTGCTTATAGGTGTTGACAGTGGCAAGAAAATCAAGGTCCCATGAGTTAGAAGCAGCTCAGAAAAGGATCAGATGGGGACTTTCCCCACCAGGTTCTGGGAACAGCCTGCCAGTCCCCTAGAAGTCCTGAGCTAAGTCAGTTACACAGGTGGAATAGCCTTGGCATGAGTGAAGAAACCTGTTCAGGCACATGGGGCCCCTCCCTATTATATTTACAGCACCTTGTGACAATGTTGGAGTGCCTGACCCTACGTGGAGTCTCCCTGTTCTTATCCATAGTCAGAAAAATAGGTTTCCCAGGACAGTTCCAGTTTCAAATGTTCTGTCCAGTTATCAGATCTCATGTTCTGGTTTGAATTCTGAAATTGTAGACTCCACTGATGCCTGAACAGGACTCTTGTCTCTAGGGGTAAGGAACTGGTATCACATATGCGCTACAGGCCCTAAGCACCTCCAACACGCCTGAGCTCAGCAGAGTTGGTTAGCGTGTTGAGGACCGGGCCAAGAGGCTGCATAAGCAGCATTTTTGTACCACTTTAGAGTTGACCTGGAAAGTATTTGCAGCCTGAGAAAGGGTTGAGATGTTGCCTTAGCCCACCAATATAAGTTGTTCTAGAAACGTCACCTGAAGTTTCAGCCCGTGCTTTTAAAAAAATTAATCCCCAGGTATAATCATTTGAAAACTCTTCAGCAGTAGCCTCTAAAGCTAAACATAGGTATACTTTATGACCCAACAATTCCACTCTCAAATATATATTCCCAGCAGAAGGGCATACATATATGACCCAAAAGACATGCATGAATTTTTTTTTTTTTAAAGATGACCAGTAAGGGGATCTTAACCCTTGATTTGGTGTTGTCAGCACCATGCTCACCCAGTGAGCTAACCGGCCATCCCTATATGGGATCTGAACCCGTGGCCTTGGTGTTATCAGCACCACACTCTCCCGAGTGAGCCACGGGCCGGCCCCAAGACATGCATGATTTGTAATCACCAAAACTGGAAACGACCCAAATTACCATCAACAACACTGGAATGAATAAATAAATTGTGGTATAGTCATAAGGAGGAACACAGCAGTGAGACTGAGAAAAATATTTTATACTCAACAGCACGGGGGAATCTCATTGAGCAAGAGAAGCCAGGTATAAAAATAGTGCATACTATATGATTCCATTGACATGAAGTTCAAAAACAGGCAAAACTAATCTATGGTGATAGAGGCCATGCACTTTCCTTTCTCTCCAAGTGGGCTACAGAGGTTCATGAGGTTCTTAGAAAGCTTGTGGGGAGCTGACCTCAGCTCAGCAGTGACAGTGGTCTATCTGGTCTGGGGCCAGCCCTTTGCAAGCCTCCTGTGTGTCAGCTGTCTCCTGGGTAGAGAGTCTTTATCCATTGAGCTCTCCTAGATTGTCAACTCCCTGTTGGCTCAGCTCAACAACCATCAGGACACAACTTGGCACTTGGGAAGTTTCCAGTGATGTTCATCTAGGGCGTGGGGCAGGGAGAGAGCTAATGGCTCCACCTGCGCCTTCTCTCAGGAAGGAGAGCTCTCCATCCCAAACATCTGGATGAGAAGGAAAGAGGGCCATTCCAATGTTAGGAGGCCCTAAGACTGCCTTGCACACAGTAGGTGCTCCCTGACCCTTGTCGAAAGTCTGGATGGAATGGAATTTCCAGTCCTGGGAGCAGGATCTGTGTCTGCCTTGAAGCCAGATGAGCACCCCACGCTGTGGGCTGGAGAAGCCTCAGGGTTGGGCCCAGAGGAGGCACGACCTGCCCTAGGTCACACAGAAGTCCCTGGTGTATGGCTGAGCTATTAGAGAGGAAGACAGTGTCAACTTGGAAGACTTGGCAGTAAGAAGCAGACACCTTCCTACTGCCCCACCTTCACCTCACTGTACAGATGGGCAAACTGAGTCTTAGAAGAAATCAGTGCCTTGTCCCTGCCTCACAGCTAATCTGCTGAACTTGGATTAGTGCTGTGCAGTCTCTCCTCTCATCTCTCTCCTTCCCCAGTTCTGAGTTTCTTCTCAGAGGTATCTCTGTCCTCTCATACCCACCCTTTGCCTCTAGAACAGGGGTCAGCAAACTGCTTATGTAAAGGGTTTTGGCTTTGCAGTCCATGGAGTTTCTGCTGCAGCTACTCACCTCTGCCTTGTAGTGTGAAAGCAACCAGAGACAATATGTAAATGAACAGGCATGGCTGTTCTTTTATTTATGGACACTGAAATTTGAATTTCATAAAATTTTTACATGTCATGAAGTATTATTCTTCTTTAATTTTGTTTTCAACCATCTAAAATGTAAAATCTATTCTTAGCTTGTGGGCTGTACAAAAACAGGCAGCAGGCCAGATCTGGCCCTCAGGCCGTAGTTTGCCAGTTCCCTGTTCCAGTATGTGCTGTCCTGGGGCTCAGACTCTCCAAAGTCATTGAGGCACTAAGTCACGTCCTACCATATGGGTGTAATAGTGACCAACCATTCTGGTTTGCCCAAGCCTGAGGGTTTCCTAGGATTTGAGGGCTTTGGTGCTAAAACCAGCATAGTCCCAAGCAAACCAGGATGGTTGGTCACCCTAGGTGGTAGTCATTAACCCAGAGAGGGACAGCCTTCAGGAGCCAGCCGGCTAGGGTTCTAGCAAGGCCCCTTAGGGCCTGCCCCATGCACTGCCTGGCTCTTGTGGTTTGTGGTGGGGCCTTGTCCTGTTGTGGCTGGCTCTCCTCAGGGAGATGCCCCCTCCTCCAAGCAAGAAAACCTCTGTGGTCTGAGTGCTCTCAAAAGGCAGGAAGTTGAATCATCAACTCCATAACGTCTCATCAGCCTGTGGGTCTGCCTGGGGAGTGCAGGGCTCCAGGCCCAGGGGCCAGCTCCACACTCTGCTGCTTCCTCTCAACAGGAATGCTCCAGAGGAGACTTCCACTGAGGCTTCTGAAGAAATGAGAGCTGTTGAGTCAGGTGGGAGGAGAGCTAGATGGCAGGTTGACCTGGGCTCTTGCCCAGCTCTGGCTTGGACTTTGCTGTGTGGCCTTCAGTGACTCCCTTACCCTCTCTGTTGGCTTTGGCTTCTACCACAGAAATGCTGATTTTTTAAATCACCTTGAATTAAGCATGTGAATGGTGACCAAAGTCAGAGCACCCTGGGTTCCGAGGACCCATTCTGCCTTTACTGCTAGTGATACAGGATGCTCAGACACACATCCCCATCTCCTGCTTGCCTGGGAGCAGGACGTGACCAGCCACTCTAGTGCAGGAAGGTTTAGGAAGGTGATGAGTCTGGATTCAGAGGGGATGGAGGAGAGGGGCAGAAGAGAAGGACCAGGTGAAAGAGGATACCCACGGATAACCATGATAATCATCCCATTGGTTGTTTATGAAGTACTCACTATGTGCCAGTATCACTATCTCATTTGATTGTCGCAATGACTCTTTAAGATAAGGATTATCATTATTTCCATTTAATAAGTAAGGCAAATGAGACCCAGAGAGGTTAAGTACCTTGCCTGAGGTCACGCAGCTACCGAGTGGTGGAGATGGCATTGATCCATGTGTGAGACTGTAGCTTTGAGGGGTGGGGGCTCAGGAAGCCCACAGGTAGGAGGTGGAGGGAGGAACTTCCCAGGGAAGTCAAGGGCAGGGATGTGGGAGAAGGAGTTCTTCCTTCCTGGTGCTGCACAAGGATATCCAGAGAATACTAAGAAGTCTGGGGGTTGCTGGGCTTGGAGACCATGCCCCCAGACAAGGAAGGTCATGCTCAACAGATTCTCCAGATGGCCTCCAAGGGCCTGATGAGAAAATCGAACACATAGCAGGATTTTGCTGCACAGCAGGACTGAGCATTTACTTTTGAGCAAAGGCAGCTGGCCCTGCTCCAAGTGTGCCCCTGTATGTCCCTCTCCACCCCAGCATGGGATGTGACCACAAGCCCCATACTGCACCCTGTGTGGTCTCTCTCTTCCCCTACGAAGGAGGGGACAATGAGAGCTTGGCAGGGTTTGACCACCCTTAGCAGAGGGCCACACCCATGAGGGGCTACTGACAGGGTGTGCTTCCTGGGCCGGGGGCAACTCCCAAATATCTGTCCTCAGTAACAACTGGTAGATGACTCTGGGAAAAGAGGCCAACCCAGTTGCCCCAGGCCACTGATTGGACCCCCAACAGAGGCTCAGGCCGGGCCTAGAGATGTTTCTCTCCTATGGGCAGTAGATTCAAAGCCAGGCTTGGCCAGGTCTCTATGGAGTACCATAAAATTCTCCATGAAGCCCTTAATCTAAAAAGTATTTTGTTTATGTCTGCTGTGTGGTCACTGGAATTGGTAGGGGTGGGGGTTCCAGAGCCTTCATTAGCCTGAAGACCTACTAGGTGCCAGGCCTGGACAGATGCCTTGGGGTCGAGGTAGTGGGCCTGGAAGCTCGGTGCAGGGCTGAGGCTAACCTCCTAACCCCCACCTGGGACTGCATGGGACAGCTAGGCCTCAGGACCCAAATCATCCTTGCAGACATTTGGCCCCCGTTATCTGGCTATTTTGGGCAGCCCTGAGATAGACTTGATTATTGCAAACCTGGAATAGTTCCTTATTAGACATGGTTGGCTCATCCTCCTAAATGAGTCTTTCTGGGGCCCTTGGGGTCTTGTGGTGAGCACACCTCGCCATCCTATCCACCAGTCCTTCTGGCAGGAAAGGAAGAGCAGCCCAGTGCCCCTACCCAGGGCCTCTGCTCAGAGTCCAAGCTCCTCTGGGCCCAGCCTGCATGGGGCTGAGGGCAAGTAGCAGCAAAGTGCCTCCAGCCAGAGCTGGGCCCTGCCCACTTGCTTCCCTGCCCCCAGCCTCAGCCCTGGCCCGGCCCGACTCCTCCCCAAAGGAGAAAGGGCAGAACAGGACTGGCTGGTTGAGGACACTGTGGGACTGTTCCTGCCTGCCCAGGGTGACAGTTCTGGGCCTCTCCCTGCTCCCCTCTGAGTACAGCCTGGGTGTGGGGCTCAAGAGGCCCAGTGCTTTTCCAGTCCAAAGGCCACTAACAAACAGCCCAGCACCTGGGAGTGCGTGGAGGGATCTGTTCTCCAGCCAGCGAAGTGCAGGACAAATGAGAGTGGGAGGGAGAGGGGAAGAGGTTGAGCTTAGTGGGTATGCTGGGGCCTGAGTGCATCTCCCCTGGGCAGGGCTGAGCCTGCCTCAGCATCCCCCACCTCTCAGTCTGCTGCCTCTGGACAGAGTTCTGAAGAATAGCCCCATCTCTTCAGTCCTCCCCCGCTTTGGGGTGGCAGGTCTCCTATTGGACTTGAAAGAGATGTCCCCAGGCTGCCAGGCTTCCAAATGCAAGTCTCTGCCCAGCTACTCAGGGCAGTCTCCCCTCTGGGGCATTTGTCCTTATCAGGGATGGATGCTGTCAAACTTTCTGGCACATGGCAGATGGGTTAGGGAAATCATTCGGTCAGGGAGCCCTTAGGTCCCTCAAATGACCTCAGGTGACCTACACTTCACTGTAGCCCTGGTCATTGGAGGGGCCAGGTGGGCTCCATGGGGCTGCAAGTGGCAGGAGGGAGCTCCTGGGGGATGCAGTGTAGCCCAGAGCAAGAAATCCCATCCTACGGTCATGGCTGCTTATGTTGGATGGCTCCTCCTCCAAGGCACCAATTGTTCTGTCTTGGAGACATCCAAGCACAGGTGAGAAGCCTGAGCAGGGATGGTAAAGAAGGAAGTTGGAAGTGGCTGAGGGACTGGACTGAAGGAATCTGGCTCCCTGATCCTGGACTTGCACAGGGCAGGGAGGAGGCTGAAAGGAATAGGTCAAAAGATGCCCACCTGGGCACTGTGTTGTACACTGAATGAGTCCTTAGACTGTGAAAGTCACAGAGATCAAAGGAAAGCACCAGCACTCCCAAGTCAGTGTCAGAGAGGAATTCCTGGAGAGGCAGGCTGCCAGTTGAGAAAGTCTGGGCCAGGGGGCTGGGAAGCTTTTGAGACTGTGGGAGCAAGAGTCTGGAGGTGGGAGCATGCCAGCAGGTGTAAGGACCAGTGAGTCACCAGGGGAGATGTGTAGAAAGGCTGTGGGTGACGAGGTGACAAACGGTACAGAGCTCTGGCCCTGAGCTCCGTGCTCTTCCTAACCTTTGCCTACTGTTACTGTTGAATTGTGTTCCCACCCCCCCGCACAAAAAGATATGTTCAAGTCCTAACCCCCAGTACCTGTGAAGGTGACCTTATTTGGAAACAAAGGGTTTTTGCAGATTTAATTGAGTTAAAATGAGGTCAAGTGGGACCTAATCCAATATGACTAGTTTCCTTATAAGAAGAGGAAAATTTGGACACAGACACAGACCCACAGGGAGAAATACATGTGAAGGCACATAGGGCCGGCTGTGGCTCACTTGGGAGACTGGTGCTGACAACACCAAGCCAAGGGTTAAGATCCCCTTACCGGTCATCTTTTAAAAAAAGAAAAAAAGAAAAAAGGAAACGCAGAGACACACAAACATAGAAGGACGATGGCCATGCTAAGATGAAGCCAGCATTGTGCTGCCACAAGCCAAGGAATGCCAGGGACCACCAGAAGCTGGGAGATGCAGGGAAGGATTATCCCCTAAAGGCTTTGGAGGGAGCATGCCCTTGTCAACACCTTGATTTCAGACTTCTTGGCCTCCAGAACCATGAGAATAAATTTCTGTTGTAAGCCATTCAGTTTGTGGTACTTTGTTACAGCAGCCCTAGGAAACTAACACACCCAGGCTGGTGCAGCTGCCCAGAATGCCCTTCCCCTGTTCCTCTAGCTAGTCCCCTCACCATCTTCAAGTCCCATTACCTGCTCCATGCACCCATCTCTGTGCACCCCTGATCCTTAGCCCTTATTCAATAGATCTGTCTCCCTGACTAGACTGTGGGCTCCCTCAGGGCAAGCCTGCCCAGAGCAGCACGAAACCTGATACACAGTGGGTGCTCGTTAAATGTTAGGTAAATGAAGGAGGGGTAGAGAGGTGATGAGCCCTTCCGAGACTGGGATATGCTGTCTACTCTTCCACAGCCTGGCCCAGCTGGGGCTGGGGACACGGCAGTCCTGGCGGAGGTTACAGCACCATCTACCCAGGCCGTTCCCAGCTCTCCACTCTCCAGTTCCCTCTTGGTCCCATGTGAGTCTGAAGAACTTGGAGAAATCCTAACTTTCACTTGGACCATTGGCCCTTGGAGTTAACCACAACATAACTGCTCAGGTCCCTCCAACAAGGGGACTGTGTCTGTGGCTTGATGACTCAGGCACACTGCTCCATCCCACAACCCTGGGCAGGACTTGGGGCTGGGGATAGTGCCAGCTAGTGCAGGCTAGGAGATTGGACATCCCATAGCCCCAGCTCAGTCCCCAGGAACAAAGTATACTCAGGGCTTCACAGCAAAAATCTGGAAGCAGGGAGGCAACTCTCGTTTGAACTGAGAGCTGAGTGATGCAGAGGAGCAAAGGCAAAAGCAAGTACAAAGGACCTGAGGTAGGAGTGAGCTCGGCAGGATGAAGAACCGAAATGAACACAGGGGAGGCTGGGGCATAGTGCAGGAGAAGTCAGCGACAGGACATGTGACTAGACTGGACCCACCTGGATAATCCAGGATAGTCTCCCCATCTCAAGGTCCTTAATTTAATCATATCTGCAAAAGGCCTTCTGCCATGTAAGGTGACACATTCACAGGTTCTGGGGAGTACAACACAGACATCTTTGGGGGTGGGAATTTTTCTGCCTATCACAGTATATCTCTCCTCCTCTTACCTGTCTCTCTTGCTTTATTGCTCCATTTCCTTTTTTTTTTTTTTTTTTAAAGATGACCGGTAAGGGGATCTTAACCCTTGACTTGATGTTGTCAGCACCACGCTCACCCAGTGAGCTAACCAGCCATCCCTATACAGGATCCGAACCCATGGCCTTGGTGTTATCAGCACCACATTCTCCCAAGTGAGCCACATGTTGGCCCCTATTGCTCCATTTCTTTTTACCTATCTACCTATCTATTTGAATCTGACCATGGATCTATTGACCTGTCACCTAGCCACAATTTCTCTCTCTTACTACCCTTTTATCAAGTATCAACAAGTTATTTATCAATCTATCATTCCTCCATGGCTTTGATCTTTCACTCTGATAATTGCATCATCCCTCAGCCATCTATCTGATAAACTGACTTTTACACTCAATCTATCATTTAGTTGTCCTCTACCAAGATAAATTTGCATGTGTCACCTATGTGGACATTCTTTCTTCATGTCTACAAATAAATTCAATAAATATTCACTGAGTGCTTGCTATGTGATGTGTTTGTGAAATAAGGAGCTAACAGCACCCCCAGTAGCTATACAGGGCCCTTTTTCATCCTATTATCATCACCTCAATGCATCATCACCAATCCATGCACACTATCCAGTTTCGTCATCTACATAGGGACCCTTTTTATATGGACTTTCCAGCCAAATCCAGGCTGCTGTAGTCTGCCTTTTGCTCACTAGCCATCCTGTGTTTGAATAAATAGTGCAGACTCATTTTTAACTTGACGTTGATCTCAGATAAAGTGTGGGTAGAAAAGTATAATCTGCTGGGCAAGCATCTTGTGCATCAAATAACAAACCCTAAAGTTAAATGGAAATTATTTTTAGTTTGTTTGGGCAAATAGCACAGGAAATGGGGACTCCAGAGGTGTGGCCTCAGGCATGCGGATACAGGCAGGTGGACACACACACATGCGTGCATGTGGGTACACACAAATGCACACATGCACCCTCTCTCCTCCTTCTGCCCCCACGCTAGCAGCTCCTTCCTGGCTTCCCCCTCTCCCCCTCACCCACACAAAGGGCCAAAGCAGACACTTCAATGCTGACTCATGTCCTACCTCATCTTGTTTCCAGCCTAGGAATGTCACCTCCCCACCAGGGCGGTCTTCTGGGGCCAGGATGGTGCCTGCTTCTCCTTAGGCATGCCCAGCCAGCCAGGGGACTGGACACCTGGGAGCTGTTTGTCTTTCCTTGAGCTCTGAGGGTGGTCAGGGATTAGAAAGGCAAGGGACTTAGAGGCCCAGTGGCAGACACTCCCCAGGGTAGCCCCCACAGACAGACACAATCCCCTCTGTCCCCAGGAACTTGCCTCTCCTGCCCAACCTGGATGCCAGAGTAATTTCCTTTTTCTGTAGAACTCTCCCAGAGCAGCTGTGTGAGGGAGATAGTCTTCCTGGAGCTGGCCTAGCTAGGGATCAGCTCAACAAGAATTCCCTTGTTTCCACGCATCTCTGTTGCATGGGCAACCAGTGCCTATTTGTGTCCAAGCCTCTCCCCAGTGCCCTGGCTGGAGATCCAGCACAATTGGAGGCAGCTTGCCATCTGCCAGAGCTGTGGGTCTTGGAGGTCCAGCAGTCATAGTGCTCAGGGCCACCCCAGCCTCATAAGTCACTCTGTCCAAGGCCCTGAGGGAGGAACAGCTTTCTCACTAGTGCCTGAAGAGGCTCCCAAGGCAGCCACCTTGCACCTTGGAATTCTTCCCAGCAGTGGGAGTCTGGTCAAGGTCAGGACACCATTAATGAAGCCTTGACTGGAGTGAGGCATCTCAGGGCCAGCTGGTGTTGCTGCTTCTATCCCCACACTGAGCCTTGATCCTGTCCACATACTTGACCTTGTTCAAATCCAGTGTTTGCCCCGCCCTCATCCTGTGGTATCCTCAGGGTAGGAACCTTACCTAACACATCTCTATAGCCTGAAGCCAGCCTGGGGTTGGGCCCCAAGCTGCCATGGGAAGAGTATGCAGCACAGATCTGCACCTGAGCCAGCTCACACCAGCATCCCTGCAGGCCTTGAGGCCAAGTCCTGGCCTCAAGCAGTCTCCACTCCCCTTGTGGACAGCCCAGAGCCCCCACTCAGTGGGTTCTTATTAACTGTTTAGCATCCATCAGGTAATGAATTATCCCGACCTTTGCTGCCTCAGAAGCCAGGTTGGGCCAGGTATTCTCCAGCTAAATGTGTTGGGAAGAAATGGTACTCCACTTGCCAGAGTAGGGAGCTTCTCCCAGAGGCCATGCTGCTCAGAAACTTCTTTCTTCACACACTGGTTCCCAGCCCCAGCCCATCCCACCCAAGTCCCAGCAGGCCAAAGGCCAAGTGAGGTTTTTCCATGCCACTGCTGGAGCTTAACATCCATGAGAAGGCTCTGGAATTCACTTAGGATCTGAGGCTGATCCAGCTGGAGCAGCCCAGAGAGACCCTGTCCCTGGGGTCTGGAGAGGGCCAAACAGGCCTCAGGCCACACAGTGGGCAGCACTGGGGCCAGCCCAGTGTGCAGGTCTCTTGCCCCTGCCTGTCAGGTGGAGCATGTCCCCCCATCCCAATGAGACTTCTGGCCCTGGAAGATTCTGAGCACCTGTGGAGCAACCAGCAATGCCCAAACGTAGAGGGCATCTCGGTGCTCTCCCAACAACCTCTCCATCTCCACAGCCCAGGCCCCAGCCCCGCACTCCTTCCCAATCTCACTCCCTACCCTCCATCACAGGCAACAGTCATCAGTTTGATGAGTACCTTTCCAGACCTTTTTCCCTGATGAAATTGCATATATGTGTGCATCTCTGTGTGTGCTCAGATAAAAATACAGACTTTCATTTTGGAGGTTTTTTTTTTTTTTTTTTTAACTGCAAATGGGATCATTGTACTTATCACCCTGAAACTTGCTTGTCACTTGACAATTTTCTTAGGGTTCTTTCCACTCCAGACACACAAAACCACCTGCTGCTGCTGCTTCCTTCGCAGCCTTGCTCTGCTTGCACTGTGCTTCACATAGTTAGTCCTCTAGTGATGGGCAGTCGAGCTGTTTCCAGTTTTTCTCCGTTACAAACAACGCTGTAATGACCGTTATTGAGCATCTCTCTTGTGCCCACATCCAAGGGTCTCCCTCCAGGGGAGATTCCTGAAAATAAAACTGCATGCTCTCATCTCCTCCTTCCAACTTGGGACAATTGCAGGGTCTCACCTTCTCAAGCAGCTCACTGATATATTTTCCTGGACAAAGAGCAGTTTCCTCCTTAGGAGGAACCCCTAGGGGTTAGCATCATGCTATACACCCTACTGCACTGCTGAACAGGCATCATCCACCCCTCTGGAACATCTTTCACCTTCCCCGTGTCATCTGAATCACCATCTTTATGCAGGTCCATCTCCAGGCCTTTCTCGAGAAACTCTGTTGGCCATTTCAACCCCCAGGCTCCCAGACAGCTTGTTCTGCCTTGACCATCCTGTATATACTTAAGGACCTGTCTTCCTAAATGGACCCAAGTCCCGTGGAGACAGGATCTGGACCTGAAACTCACTGCTCTAGCATAGAGCCTTGTTCGTGTAGGTGTTTATAAATGCATGCTATTTCTAATAAATCCAAGTTACCTCCAATGTGACTGTGAGCTTATGAGAAAATACACAGGAAGGGTCTTTGTAAGATTGTCAGTTGGGGGAGATTTGCTTCGATTTATCAGAAACCCAGGGAAATGTGAAAGAGTTTTGCTTACACCTCTCAACTTGACTTAGAGCCAGTGCCTTTGATTCTTGGTGGTTCTTGGATTGGGCCAGATCCCTCAGCTCAGAGTGGGGTGTCTCACACTTTGACTCTGGTTGAGCTGGCCTCTGACTTGGCTGGTGCTACTGACTGCTGCCAGTTTCTGGGGAGGCATTTGGAGGCCCCAGGGATCTTTACTGCATTCTGACATCATTACCATCTGTGGCCACTGGGCTGGGTCTGAGAGTCTGAGAAGGGACAGGTGGCATGGCTGGCACATTATCTAGACATCTCTTGGGACTGGCCAGTACCATCTCTGAATCGGCTGGCTAAGGCTCCAGAGGGGTGACTCTCCCAGTCATGCATTTGTAGTACACCCTAGTAACAGCCAAGTCTGGATCTTGCCAGGGAAGAGTTTTCAGTCACAGACACAGCCCTGGGTAGCTTTTCCATCTGTCCCAAACCCCAGCTGTAGTTTCTGCCTGGAGCCCAGGAAGCAGAGGCTGCTGGTTTTGTCTTCTCCTAAATGCCAAATTATGTGTTTTGCACAGGGCTTGGCACATAGTAGGCATTCAGGAAATATTTACTGAATGATCAACAGAATGAATGTTCATTCTTCTTTAGAGGAAGCCACCTCATACCACTGACTATATGTGGGAGGGTAAAGACTGGATTCCAGAAACAGAGGAGACAGTGAGCAAAACTTTCCTACATCTGTGCAATCAGCAAGTCTTTCCAGAGTCCACTCTTCCCCTTAAGGATTCCCAGGAATTCTCCAGGAACCCTAATGTTAAGGCAGGGTTATAACCCAATTTTCCTAACCTCTAAACTACTACTTCAAGTGTGGTCTGTGGACCAGCAGCATCAGCATCATCTGGGAGCTTGTTAGAAATGCAGAATCTCAGGCCCTACCCCAGACTTAATGCATCAGAATCTGCACTTGAGGCTGGCCAGTTACTCAGATGGTTAGAGCACAGCCTTATAACATCAAGGTCATGCGTGCACTCAGATTCCCATACAGGCCAGCCACCAAAAAAAACCCCCAAATCTGCACTTGAACAAGATCCCAGGTGATTTGTGTGTGTGCATGTTGTCCTTGGACAAGCACAGCCCTAAGGAATGAGTGAGTGAACATAGTTCTGAAACCCAAACGAAGCCTTCTCACCTGGCACAGAGGTGGACTGTTGGGGAGCGTAGGTAAGTACATCTGGGGCTGCCTACATTGATGACTCATACAAATTATTGAGTCACATATTTTCTGTCTCTCTAGTCCTTGAATACTGCCTGGAACACAGCAGTCATTCAATAAATATTCAGTGAATTAATGTTAAACAAATTTCATGTATTTTTTCAGTTTAGGGCACTAAGGGTATGCTGGACCTCTGCTTTTGGACATAAATTGCAAGTTTTTTAAAAGGATTTTTCCCATACTGGTGATTTCCAAAAAAATAAGTAAAAAATAAACAAAGAAAATTAAATAAAGTTAAAAGGATTTTTTGTTTCCAATAAAGACCTTTCGAAGAACAGCTATTGTCTAATGAACAATTACTGAGTGCCACGCCAGTGCTTAGAATCATGTGGACATGTTCTCAGTATTTCACAAAGTGTGGTTCAAGGCCAAGGGGAGCAAGAACGACCAGGTGCTTGTTAAAAATGCAGACCCCTAGACCTGCCCCAGACTTGCTCATTGAGAATCTTTGTTGTTAAAGCCCAGGAATCTCCATTTTTAACAAGTACCTCAGGCACACTAAAGCTTGGAAATGATAGCATCCCTACTTTACAGAGGAGGAAACTGAGGCACAGAGAGGTTCCCTGACTTATACAAAGTCACAGAGCTGGTGAATGGTGGAGACAGGACTTAAACCCAGCACTGCCTAACTCTAGAATCCACAGTTTCAACCATATTATCTATTCCACTAGAAAAACTGATGTCCAGGCTGACTGTGTGCGTTCAGCCATATATTTCATGTGTCAACAAATTGCTAGACTGAACTCCTGGAAAGCAATCAGTGTGCTTTATTTCTCTCAGTATCTGTAGCATTCATTATCATGCCTAGCACACAGGAGATGCTCCACAAAAGTTGTTTGAATTGAATTTCTACAGATACATGGTTATCCATCTCTACCCACATTCACAGATAAACACACAGAGGACATCTCATTTTCAGGTAGCCTCTTGGAACAAGCTGTAACTATAAATTTTCCCACTCTCTATTGAACCCACTCCAATCAAGCTTTTGCTTGTACCACCCCATTGACATGGCTCTTGTCAAGGTCACCAGTGACCTCCCTGTGGCTGAACCTCATGATAAATTCTCAATCTTCATCTTATCTGACCTCTCAGCAGCTTTGAACATAGGGTTTTCCTCCCTCCTGAAACTCTCTCTTCCCTTGGCTTCCAGGACATTCCTTCTATCTCTATGAATGCTTCCTTTTCAACGTCTTTGCTAATTCCTCTTCACCTTCCAGACTTCTTAACCTTTAGTGCCTGAGGCTGCCATGCTGGAACCATTCTTTTTTGACACTCACTTCTTTGATGATCTCAGCCCTACAGTTTTAAATGCCATCTGTCCGCTGACCACTCTCAAGTGATATCTTCAGCCCAGACCTCACGCCTGAGCTGAGGCTGCTGTGTCTAGCTGCCTATGGGATGGCTGCACGTAGATGTCTAATAGGCATCTTAAGCTTAACATGTCCAACCCTGAGCTCCTTATCCTTCCCCAAACCTGCTTCTTCCAGTTTCTCCCATCTCAGTTAATGGCAACTCCATCTTTCCATTGGCTCAAGGTAAAACTCTCAGTCATCCTTGACTTCTTTCTTTCTCTTACATTCCATCAGCAAATTCTGTCAGAGCTACCTTCAAAATATATACAGAGTGGTGCTGACAACACCAAGATCAAGGGATCCCCTTACTAGCCAGCTGCCAAAATATATATATATATATATATACACACACACACACACACACACACACACACACACTCACACACACACATATATATACACACACAGAATTTGACCCTTTCTCACCATTTTGACGCCTTCTCACCATGTCTACTGTCACTGCTCTGGTCCATGTTAGTATCACGTCTCGCCTAGTTTATTATAGTGACCTCCTAAACGTTTTTCCTGCTTCAAACTTGCCCCCTTCATCTGTTCTCTTATGTAACAGCCGCATGACCTGTAAAATCCAGTGTCGGATCATGTCATTCTTCTGCTCAAAAACCCCTGTATCACTCCAGCAAAAGTCAAATCCCTAACAATGCCCTACAAGGCCCTATATAATCTTCTCCTTTTACATATTAAGCACATTCCTGCCTCAGAGCCTTTACACTTGCTGGTCTCTCTTTTTTTTTTTTTAAAGATGACCGGTAAGGGGATCTTAACCCTTGACTTGGTGTTGTCAGCTCCATGCTCTACCAAGTGAGCTAACCAGCCACCCCTATATAGGGATCCGAACCCTTGGCCTTGGTGTTATCAGCACCACACTCTCCCAAGTGAGACACTGGCCGGCCCCACACTTGCTGGTCTCTGTAGAGACAGTGGTTCTTAACTTTTTCTTGTGTGCCATGGACTGTTCTGGCAGGCTGTGACGCCTGTAGACTTCTTTTCAGTATAATATCTTTAAATCCATAAAATAAGTTCCATAAATTTTATTTATTTATTTTTTTATTTTTATTTTTTTATTTTTTTTTTTTTGTCGTTTTTTCCATAAATTTTAAAGAAAACCAATTATATTACAATATGACTCTCAAAATATTTTTAAATGTGTAATACGTATGCTTCTTTATTAAATAAATTTTAAGAGCTAGCAGCATAATTTTGAAGGAGTAATGAGCATAATATTTTAAGGTATACGCAACAACTGTAATGTGATATGAAAATATCTGTGATCTCTACTAGCAACGTCACAGGTGCTGCTAAATATCACTGATTTGTTGTCTGTACTCATAATTGAAGAACACGCTAAATTTTAGTGAGTGAAAATAGAGATGTAATTTTTTTTCTCACCTAAGGTCAAGGGCACCTGAATTCCACAACCTTCATAGGTCTGTGGACTTCAGGTTAAGAACTACCTTAGAACGCTCTTCCCCTATGTCCCCTCGCCTACATATATACTCCCAGACACTGTACGCTCCACGTCCTTTTACTCAAAAGCTATCTTCTATTTAAAATTGCACTCTGTATCGCCTTTTCCTTCGTTTTTCTCCATAGCACCTAATCACCTTCTAACATAATATATATTTGTTCTGTTTTGCTTTTTTATTTTTGGCAGCTGGTAGGTAACAGGGATTGAACCCTGGACCTTGGTGTTATCAACACCACACTCTAATCAACTGAGCTAACCAGCCAGCCCAATATATTTTTTATTTGTTTATTTTTAAGTTGTGTATCTCTTTCCACTAAAAAGTAAGTTCCATAAGACTAGGCATTTCTGTTTGTTTCATTTGTGCTGTGTCCCCAGCACCTAGAATTTTGCCTGGCATATAGGAGGCACTCAATAAATATTTGTTGAAAAAAAGTGAATGATTACATCTCCAAGAACTGTTTCTTCTCATTTGTTTTCTTCTCATTTTCCTGTAAAAAGTTAATGAATGATTTGTGAGACTTTTCATAAAGATTAAGGAGTTATAATTAGCTTTATCATTATCATTCTGTTAACACTTCCAAGGTTAACCTTACACAGTAGCAGAGTGTTGTGGGAATCCAAGGATTCTGATGGAGGTTCCAGTCCTAAACAAGAGCTATTTTCCAAGGATTCTTTAGGGCACCTCGGTCTCAACCCAAGTCAGGGAACCATCTCAGAGGCAACGTGCTGCTTGTAAAATTCTGTCCTTCTTGCCAAGATAGCAATCAGGCCCCTCATCCCCAATCATACCAATAACACTAATACTTTTTATTTCTAGCAGTATGGTAAAATGGAAACCACATAGGTCTCAAGGTCAATTGGATCTAAGTGCTGATTCTACCACCACTTACTAGCTGTGTGACTGTTGGTAAGTTACAAAACCTCTCTCAACAGGTAAGATGGGATTTTTGTGAGGATGAAATGGAATGGCTCACAGGGTGCATAGCACAGAGCAGGTGCTCTTTAAATGGTCATCCTCTCCCTCTTCCATCTCCCTAGGTCATTTCATAACTGCTTGCCAAGGCATTTTGCCGTTCCAGTTCATGGGATCCTGCCAGGCAGGAGGAGGAGCTTGTCCTGTCCTCTCCTGCATGTACACCCTCTACAACCAGACCCAACCAGAGCGGTCCCTTTAGACTGTGCCACTGTACACTGGTGCCTCCACTCCCACCCCAGACGTATGGCTGACACTGCCATCTGGACCATGAAGCCTATCATCTACCACAGTTTTCTCTCCTGGCCCTCCTTTTGCCCACACTGGGAGATCTGGTATATGTCCTCATAGAGGGTAAGACAGAAATCATTGTCTACAGTTTTCCAGTATTAACTTCCAGAGAGCACTTTCACCCTTCCAAAAAAACAGAGGCACCAGGCAAAGTGCTATTGTCCACTGTGCACTCTGAGCCATGCCCTGCTTTACACACGCAGCATGTATATGTACATATATACATACATGTATATGTGCACACCTGGCCTCAGTCACCCTCCCACCATTGTATTCTACAGAAGAGGAAAAAGAAACCCAGAGAGACGAATTCACTTGCCCCCATCACACAGCTTCTGAACTACAAGGCCAGGATTAGAACCCAGGTATTTAACCATTTTGTTACACATTCCCAGCCTGCAACACCTGTTTCCAGGTACTGAGTTTGGCCTGGGAAAATTTTACCAATTGACAGCTGAGAGCCAGAGCCAGATCTAACTGGGTGGTCATACCAACCCCTCCTCTTGCCAGACAAGCTTCCTCAGATTTTGTGAAGGAAAGCTAAGAGAAATTTTGCAGTGACTACCTTTGAGCTCATATTTCTTTCTTGTTGCAAAAAGTGCTTATTTCAGCATCCATCATCTCCTTCTTTGTTGTGTAGACAATCCGCCCTGTCGGAGATTTGTGCTGTTATTATGAGTTTATTATTAGATTTATTTCTCCTATAAGCAAATGTGTTCACAACATTCCATCGGGGAATCTTCTTAATTGTCACATAAATGTCATCTCATGTAAATTGAATATTTATCTTTCCATGGAAGGGGGTGGAGGAGAAAGGAAGAACAAACAACCTTCAGTCTTGGAGAGGGAAGGCGATTCCTGTCCCGGTTCACAACTCACCCACGTGCCTTCAAAGCCAAAGGTGAGTTGAAAAAATTATTGGATCATCTTTGATGGGCAGCCAAGAAGGAGGGGAAAGAAAAAGTTGGCAACGATGCTTTGGGGATGTTGGGTCAGGACCCCAAACCTTCGCCTGGGGCCAGACCACCCCGTCCGCAGCTGAGGACATTCCGAGGAGGCTGAAGGTTGCCCCCCACCCCTCCCCATCCAGGAGGCCAGCCCTTCTCCTTCCTCGAGAGAAGGTGAGCGCGGCGGGCGCAGTGGGTCGGGTGGGTGTGGCCCGCGGCTCCGGGAACCGACCCAAGGCCCCGCCACCGCCGGCTAGCCGCCCGACAGCCCGCCCGCCTGGCGAGCGCAGGCTCTTCTTCCAGAAACTGCGAGGATCCGAGCGCACTGTTTGTGCACCACAAGGTCAAGTCGGGAAGTGGAGCCGGAGGAGGAGGGGCGAGGAGACGAGAAGGGTGGGGAGAGGGGCGCCCCGCTTCCTCGCCAAGTGCCAGCCCTTGGAAGTTGCCCCTCGGTTTTTAACCCTTTAGGGGGAATGGGAGGGACAAGCTAGGGGGAAGGTGTTGCCCCAGGGCGAACTCCTACTGGGGCCAGGACGTGCAGCCAGCCAGCCAGCCAGCCACCCGTCGCTGCGTTCCCCAACCCCCGGAAATGCGGGGCAGCGCTGGGCGCCAGGAGACACTCGGGAGGGGGGAGGGGGCAACAAGCCCAAGAGGGACCCTCTCTAAGGACTGCCCCTCTTTTCTTGAGGTCACCCGCAATGCAAGTTTTCCCCCGCCCGGGATGTTAGTTTCCATTTGGCGTGGGTGGGGGAGGAGGGCCGCGCCCCCTCCCCCGGACTCCCGCGAGCCCCTCCCCTCCGCTCCTGCCAGCACTTTCTGCTCACTTCTGGCGCTGCAAAACGCCACGCGATTTATTCTATTCGCATTTTAAAACCAGCGATTCAGAAGCAGGGCCTAGGGCGAGGGTCTTCCAGCGCTGGAGCCCTGGGGGGCGGGGTGCTCAGTGCAAACCTCGTTCCCTCCGCGAGTGTCGCCTCCAGGCTGTTATTTGCAATGAAACGTCTTTTTGACGCAGGGAGAAATGGCAAATTTTAAGTACGTCATTAATATGGCGCCAAAAGATTTTTTTAAGTATAAGCTAGCTTTTTTTTTTTTTTTTTAAGGTTGCGGGGGGCGCCGCCCGGGTCTGGGGCGCGAAGGGGGCGGAGTGTGAGCAGAAAGTGAGTGAGAGAGTGGAGGGGCGGAGTATGTGTGTGAGTGTGTGAAGTGTGAGCAGACCTGATGGGACTTGCACGGGCGCAGCCGCCGCTCGGGCCCGGCCCCGGGGACAGGGCGGGCTGGGGGCGCCCCAGAGTCCATGGGGAGTCCGGGTCCAGGGTGCGGGCAGGCGGCGGCCCAGCAGGGCACCCTCCCCCAGGGGCCCACAACTGCTACCTGGACCCGCCGCTGGAGCCAAACAACTGGGCGGGGGGGTGGGGAGCGGAGATCCGAGTGAATAAGAAAAAAGTGGCTACTCCCCCTCCCTCGCTCCTCCTGCCCGCCCCCACCCCACCCCCACCCCAACACATTTTTTTTTTTCTAAAGAGATCACAAGGAAGTCTTGGTTTAAAAAGAAACAGAAACATACACAGGGGGTTGGTGAATGGTGCCGACCGCGGCCATCGCAGTTGGAGGCTATTTGGGGGGGGGTGAGTAGCGTCCATGGAGTTACTTTGCTCCCACTCCTAGCGGCACCAGCTCAGGTCCGGTAGGTAGACAGTCCCCGGCGGGGGCGCGGGGCCGAGGACGCCGCGGGCCGGGTCGCCTCCCTCGCCGCGACCCCGGATGGATGCGCGCCCCCCGCCCTCCCGCGCCGGCCCCAGGAGCTCCTGGTTTCGGGAGCATCCTTTCCGCGCGGGGCCCCGCCGCGGCGCGTAGCCGAGGGCAGCGCCCCTAGGGAGGGCACCACGGAGCAAGGTAAGATCCGGCCCCCGGCGGATGGGCCCTGCGCATCTCCACGGCGTTATTTTGTGTTTTTGCAACAGATCCGCCAGCGCTCCTCGCTTCCTCGCTCGCTCTCTCGCTCGCTCGCTCCCTCTCTCTCCTGCTGGCTGCCTGTTCTAGGAAGCCAGCGCGGGGGGGGGGGGATGCACAGCACAGGGGAGAGATTGCGCATGTTGGTCAGTCGTGTTTTAAAGAGTACATTGAGGGGAGGCTGAGAGGGGCTCATGCAACAACAACTTTTGGAAGGGTGAGCTTGGCGACCTTCTTTATTAATGACTGCGGCAAAGCGCCCCCGGGCAGGCGAGGGGGCGCGGGCGGGCGGGGGCGCGCCGGGGCTGCAACTTGCCCCGCGGGCTCCAGCGGGGTGGAGGGGCTGCGGCGGCCGAAGGGTGCTGGGGGAGGTCGAGCGGCCGAGGGTGGGGGCTTGGAGGACCTGGAGCTAATCTGCTCTCCTGTCGCCTCGAGTTTAATTTTGTTGATACGCAGCACGTCCGGGCTCCGAACCGGGCTGAGCCGGTGCACATGACCCCGCGCTGGGCTCACGTGCAGCCGGTCCGGTGTCAGACACCTTCCGGGGGCCACCGCCTCCGCCCTGTCGCCCCCTCTCTGGGCTGGGTGCACGCGGGCGCTGCACGCGGGGGCAGCATGCTCGGCTCCTGGGCTCTGAGGTTCTGCACAAATTAGGCAGCTTTTTTGGAAGGGCGGGGGACACCATTTCCAGGTGAGTGTGGAGGGTGCGCAGCCCCGGCGCCACGGGCACGGGCTGGGATCGGAGGCAGGCCCCCCTCCGGGGCCGCGCGGGAGTCCGGCGGGGAGAGGCGCTGGGAGAGTGGAAATGTACCGGCGGCGGCCGGAGCCGCGGGTGCGCGCCCGCGGGGCGACGGCAGGGGGCGTGGCCCTTGTTTACCTTCTCCCAACTCTGCCGGTTCGCGCCCCGCTCCGGGGACTACTCCGCAGTCCCCTAATCTCCGCCTCCTCCCCTGCGTCTTGTGTGGTACCGGGAAGATGCAGGCAAGTGGCGGACCTAGCCTGGGTCTGACACACCTGATCCCTCAAAGGAATGACATTGCAGCCCCCGCCCGCACCAAGCACTGCTGCAGTCCCTCGGCCGGATCCCCGGCCCCGCCCCGCCTCCGGCAGTGGCATCTTCCCCGCCTCACCTCCTTCCTCCCTTCCCTCCCTCCTTCCCACCCACTCTCCTGCGCCTGCGGAGCGGCTCCCGCCCGCCTCCTCCCCGCCTGGGTGCAGACTTGTGGCTCCCCACGGTCCCTTCCCGCCCATCCTTGGGTCCTGAGACACCCTCTTCTCCCGGCCAAGGGATGAGAAGGGTCAGCTTGGCGATTCGTAGCTGTTCTGCCAGAGGATGGGGATGTCTGCGAAACAGACAGGAAGGCTTTCCTCTAGCTTCCAGAGGCCCAGCCCCCTAACCCTGTCCTCTACTACACACAGCTGCCCATCCTCTCAGGGGCTCGGCTCCCCTTTCCCGCATCTGCTAAACCCCTCTCCCGCCCCGGCCGTCAAGCCCACCCACCTCCCTGCGCCGCCCCAGGCTCGAACCGCCTCTTGCCCTTCCTTCGCCTGGGCCGGAGCCCCCCGCAGCCACCTCCGGCTCCTCCTCCCGGCTCCCGCGGTCGGAATCATGCCGGCGCGCCTCCTGCCTGCGGTGCCGCGGACTGCCTCCAGGGGCAGGCTGGAGGCGCGCGCATCCACCCTCCCAATCCCCTAAGCCACTGCCGCCGGCCCGGGCGCTTTCTTACCAGCTTGGCCGCAGGCCTCGTGCCCGGGGCTGGGGGAGGAGAGGGCCCCGGATGTCTTTGCACTCTGTCGGGGTACACTGCAACTGGCGACCCTGGTCTCTGCAGATTTCCAAACCTCGCCCTTACCCCTAGCACCCTTGCCCATATTCTGTGGGATTCCGATGCTCAGTTTTATCCAGGGGCAGAGTTTGCAAGGGGTTATCGGGAGGTGGCATGTTTGCATCCAGAACAATGCCAAAGGGGCTAGGGGAAAGGGCTGAGTGGGACCCGCTGCCTTGCCTTCGTGGGAAGGAGGAGGAACCCTGAGTTGTGCACACAGACAAGCTGTCAGGATGCCGCCTAACATTGATGTTTGCAAACTGAATCCTGGGCCAGGTGGTAGGGCTGCCTGACCCCTCCTTCCAGGGTGGCATTAATTCCCTCCCTTCACTGGTAAAACTCCCAGTAGGACATTTGGCAAAAGAGCCAAGCAGGGAGCTGCCAACCGGGCCTGGCCCTGTTTCCTGGGTTCCCAGGGTGCTGGCTTCTCCCCTACTCTGTCTTTCTCTCTCACCTTAGGGCCCCAAATGAACACACCATCCCTCCTGTCCCATCTGGCAGGTTGGGACTGGCAGAGCAATCTAACAAGCAGAGGAGGAAAATAACAACAGAATAACTGTAAGGGGGAAGGAATGAGTAATAAAGCTGACCTAGGCAGGGAGGAGGGCTTTCATGTTTAAGAGATGCTATTTGCTTTTTAGGTCACAGGCTGCAAAAACAGTCTTTGATCCGAAGTGGGCGAATAATTTATTGAGAAAGTTTGCATGGTCGGGGAAAAAAGGGATGTTTGTTTGATCTGGAGCCCTCTCAGTTGTCCCAAGTGCTGTTGGCTGTTGTTTTGAGTGGAAAAGCATTTGGTTCCACAGCAAATGCCTCACAGAGGGAAGTCCTTGCCTCAGGCAGCAGGACTTGGAGTGAATTTTGGTTTTGAAACTGGCCAAGGGTCTCCCCAGCACTTTTGGAGATGAAGTGTTTAAGGATAGAGTTGTCTGGGCTCAGGCTGCAGCATATGTTTCCAGAATGTTTTCCCATCCAAAATGCTTTTCCGTTCCCTAAATTGCCTGGCTAAATGGTCAGTAGCTCAGATCCAAGAGGCCATCAGAAATCTCCACTTAACTATCATTGACAGGTGAGGTAGGACGGCTGGTCCCCAGGCCCCAGATGTACCTCTGAGTCTGGAAGTTAGGCCTTTGACACTGACTCCCACATCCTTCAGGTTAGGGGCAGGGTATTCTGGTTACAATCAGTGTTCCTTTTAACAGGGAGGTAGTTGTCTTCTGCTCATGACCCAGGTCAGAGGCTTCCAGTCCAAATTCTTCACAGCACGTGCAGCAAGATCTTTGAGGACCTCACAGTTCTCTCTTTAGGTTCTCTGAGGGGAGGTCAGGTCAGATTTGTGGCGGAGTATACGCCTAGTTTGCCCCGTCCTCCACATAGGACCTGTACTATGTGGCTCAAAAGCTTACAATTAATTGCAAGGCAGCTGAAGGATCAGGAACCCAGGAAGGTTGGTCTTGGGGCCCAAGGGAGTCCTCATAGCCTCCTCTCAGACAACCCATAGGAATCTGAAATACCCTCACCCCCACTCTGGAACGTGTAGGCCTGTACACTTTAGCCCATTGAGGGTGGGGTACACTTTCTTAAGTCAGACAGGCCTAGGTTTGAATCCTGGCAGTGTTACCAGCTCTGATAATTTGCTCTGATAATGTGTTATAATGATAATGTTATAATGTGTTAATGTGTTTCTGATAATGTGTTACCAGCTCTGATAATGGCTCTGTGCCTCAGTTTCTCCACCTGCAAATGGGATTAATAACAGTACCTACCTCACAGTGGGTGTAGGAATAAATGATATATTGCATTAAAAAAGATTAAGCCCAAAGCCAGGCATGCAATAAGCCCTTGATTAGTATTAACCATTCTTAGGATTCTTATTAATGGTCTGGGAAGGGCCCCAGTGCAGCTTTAACCTTTGATCTCTCACATGTAGGCTAGGCCAAAGAGTCATTTCCCATCTCTGAAGAAGGGATCAGAAGGATCCTGCAGATGCCAGTGGGCAGCCAGATGAAGAAGCGAGTCCTCTCTGAGGGGAAGAGTAGGGTGAGAAAGCACTGAAGGACAGTGTAGTCAAAGCCCCTTTCATTCTCCTGGGACCCTCTTGCTATGTCTCTGGTATGTCTGGAGGGAGAGTAGCCATGGCCAGCATATTCTAAGGGAGCTGGGTGCCCTCTGGGACACTTGGAATTGCAGGTGTTGTGATGGGTGTCAGAGGAGGGTCAGGCTCCCCTAGTTTTGGAGAAGTAGGCTTGTGGATCCCAGGCAGCAGCCCTCTACTCTGTGTACAAAGTCATTTTTGTAACTGCAATTACTGTCCCTGAGAAGGCATTAAAGTTAATGAGAGATAGGAAAGAGTGGGGCTCTGACCCCTGTTTAAAGCAGTTTAAGAGTGTGCAGCTCTTGTTTTCTGAATGTCTGGCCTTCCCGACACAAGGAGGCTCTGAGGACAGGTTTTCCAGCCGAAATATCATTAAATTGTATTAGCATCTTATTACACACACGCCTTCGCGGTCTGCCTCAGACAGGGAGAGTTTTTGTTTCTCTTTGAAAGATTGTGTCTGGAATGGTAAATTGCCTGCTTGAAAGCCTCCCCCCTCTCCTTTTTTAAGGAGGAGGACGAAATCCTGCTGTGTGTGGTGGCGGGCAGGGCAGGCCTGGTGGCCCCTGGAGAGAAGAGGCCGGAGGCCAGGTTGGGGTGTTTTAACTGCCCATGGAGCGGCTGCAGTAGCAGGCCTGAAAGGCCCACTGTTCCCAGGGTCAGCTGGAAGGGCGTTAATGGAAGCCCAGGGTGTTTATTTGAGTTTATTTGCAAAAAGGTCTTTAAAGGGGGCTGGCATTGGGCATTGGTGTTTCAAGTCCAGACTCGAGGCCCCCACTAAGACCAATGGCTAGTGCTGCCAAGAAAACATCTGTCACCAAATTGCTGCCCTATTACTGAGTTGACATTGATCATTAGCCAGGAGCCCAACCAAAAAAGCCTCCTGGAAAATGTGTGAGGTTAAGACAGGGAAGGCAGGCTGTGAAAACAGAACGAAATCTTGGGCTGAGGTGTTTGTTCCTGCAAGCCGCAGGCAGGCAGACCAGCTGGGCTGTGTGGTCCCAACACTTCTGAGGGAGGGGACAAAAGTACACTCAGCAGCACTCCATATTATATGCAGGGTGCAGTGTGAAGGGGTTGCTGGGGCTCTGGCAGGGATCCAGACAGACACGCTCGCTCCTTACTCTTCATGGGGTTTAAATTCCCAAGGAGAATAGCGTTCAACAAGTTGCTTGACAAACACAGCTGTGATGGATGCTCTGAAGACATGCAATACTGGGGTGGCAAATTCTTTAGATAGGTGATGAGCATAGACTGATGTAGGGGCAACATTTAAGTCCAGACCCAAAGAATGAAAAGTCAGGCATGCATAGACCACATAGAAGAACATTACAAGCAGAGGGTGCAGCCTGTGCACAGGTCTCAAAGCATGGAATCTTTGGCTTGTTCGAGGCAATGAAAGGAGGCCGGCATGGCTAGAAAGTGGTGAAGAAGGGAATAGTGGTCAGGGCCGGCCCGTGACTCACTTGGGAGAGTGTGGTGCTGATAACACCAAGGCCATGGGTTCGGATCCCTGTATGGGGATGGCCAGTTAGCTCACTTGGGAGAGCATGGTGCTGACAACACCAAGTCAAGGGTTAAGTTCCCCTTACCGGTCATCATTTAAAAAAAAAAAAAAAGAAGGGAATAGTGGTCAACGTGAACTTGTTAAAGTACATAGGAGCCAGTAGGGTCTTATGGTCAGGAACTTCAGACTTGTCCTTTGATCATCAGACAGCCTTTGAAATTAGTAGGGGCATGATGTAATGTGATTTATGCTTTTTAAAGATCACTCTGGCTGCTCTATGGAGCCTGGATTATAGGGGAGCAATAGTGGAAGCTGGGAGATGAACGAGGGGTCCAGGCAAATGATGAGGCTGGCTTGGACTAGCGTGGTGACAGCAGAGATGGAAGAAAGTGGGTGCATTCTGGAGGGAGAGGACACACAGGCTATGGACTTCTGCAACAGTGAGGAGACTCTAGAAGACCCACACTCCAAAGGAGAGCTTCCTACCTGTGTCTGCATGCTAGGGGTGGCGTCGGAGGTACATTTGGGCTGCTGCAAATGGCAGGAAAAGGAGACCCTTTATTTCCTAGAGTCTCCTTTATAGGTAGGATCTCAGGTCCCTCAAAGCAAGTGCCTTATACTGAGATATTCTTCTCCCAGAGCAGACCTTGCTTTGGGAGAGATTGGAGGGGCCAGTGGAGAGGGAAAACCAGAGGCCAAGATCAAGTCTCAGCACCTCCACCCCCCATGTGCATTTGCAGCCCTGGATTTCAGCTTTGGTAAGGGAACCCTGCCCCCCACTTGCTGGGTTGGGTGGGGAAAGAGATTCATGGGGTGAAGGGTTGTCTCTCAAGGGGGTCTAGGCCTCACTGGGGGCTTCATTAGCCACTGTGACAGTGAGAGTTCACTTGAGGCAGGGGAGGCCTTTGGAACAAACTTTGTTCAAAGGAAAGAAGCTTCACTCACAAAACTGGCTGCCCTCTGAAGCCTAGTTATTACTCCAATTAAACCACCACAAAATCTGCTCCTTAATAATAGCCTCCAGTGGGGCAGCCCTGACCCAGGAGAAGGATCCCTGGGCACTCTGGGATGTTTTGTGAAGGACAGGTTGGACTGGGAACTGGTTCAGGGTGGAATGTAGGTCTGCATGCTGACAGGTCACCTGTTGGTCCCTGGGCGGTGGGAAACAGCACTGTGAGGAGAGCATGGGCAGCCAAGGCATCTCTTCCAGGGGACATTCCTTCCTGTACAGGGCCACTGCCCCCTCTGTCTGAGGAGCATCCCCAGGTGGGCACTGGTTGGAGGACTCTCCAACCTGGCCCAAGGTTGCCAGGGTATTAATAACTAGCACCTATATGGAGCTCCAGCCACTGTGCTAAGGGCTTTACTCTGCTGTTATTTATTCTCACCAACTGATTCTGGCCCACAGATGTGTTTAGTTTGGCTCTCTCAAAGGGTTTAAAAAATTCAGACTCAATTGCCAACATTTTAAATTGAGATTTATGTAAAAATCCAGATCCAGTTTGTGTCCTTTGAGAGGGAGGTGTGTCTTTGCCAAGGTCCCTGGTCTAGCGAAGGGTGGAGCTACTATTTGAACCCAGCACCCCTGACTCCACAGCTCCTGCTTTTAATGCTGTGGGAGAACCTGGCTGGAAATGACAAGAAGTGGAATTCATGTACAGAACCACAGGAGAAAGTGGGTGGGTGTGTTTATCACACATCTCCCCTTGGACCCTACCACTGGCAAGGCTGGGCCAGGCTGGGCTGGGCAAGAGTAGAGTCAGGGTCCTGTCAAAGTCAGCCTTTGTCACATTCTTGACACTCAGACCGTGGAGGCAGTGAGGGTGGCAGTGTGGGTTGCTGGGCTGCTTGCACTTCGCCTCATAGAGGCAGGGAAGTCTGAAGGTCAAGAGCATGGTGTCCTGTGTGAAATACAAGCATCATCATCTTGGGCAAGTCGTTTAACCTCCAAGCTTCAATGTCCTCATCTGTAAAAGGGAGGCAGCTGTCATGTCCACCCGCAGTGAAGGGCTGTCCTGAGGGCTTGTGAGGTCCCTGTGTATCAGGGCATCCCCCTCCCACCACAGCGAGCGCTTAGCAGTCTTAGCCATCCTTGTTCCTGCCACCCCAGCGCCACGCTGCTTGCACCTCCAGGCGTCCCGCAGTGCCCCACCCTCTGGAGAGAGCACTTTGCCTGCACCTTTGGATCTGGGCAGTAAGCAGCCCCGGTGAGCCTTCTTGCTATCCTGATCATGCTATTGGGGGCACTGGGGTGGAGAGAAGCTCCTGGCTGAGGTCAAGTTGGGGGCAGGACGGTCGTCTGACTGAGGTCAAGACCAAGGCAGAAGGGTCATCCTCCTTCTGCTCAAGAGATCTGTGTAGTCACACTTTACTCTATAGAGAGTGACTTTCCCTGGTCTCTGCAGGGCTGCAGTAAGATAGGGGCATCCGGGCCGGCCCTGTGGCGCACTCGGGCGAGTGCAGCACTTGGGAGCGCAGCGGTGCTCCCGCCGGGGGTTCGGATCCTATATAGGAATGGCCGGTGCACTCACTGGCTGAGTGCCGTGCGGGCGACACCACACCAAGGGTTGCGATCCCCTTACCGGTCACAAAAAGACAAAAAAAAAGATAGGGGCATCCCAGGGATTGGAGGGAACAGACTGGGGATGGGGGCAGTAGGTGTTAGGTGGTAGATGGGATCCCAAGCAGGGGTCGGGAGCCTGGTCGGCCTGTAGGTGGGTTGGGCCTCAGGGCTTTTTCAATACTGACACAGACTCCTTCCCTGTCCTTTGCTGTGGGCAGTGAGGCAGCCCCAGTACTTACAGGAATGTGATGGAAAGGGCTCTGATCCCTGAGCCTGGGATCTGTTCTCACACTTGGACTCAGCCACCAAATAGCTGTGAGGCCCAGAGTAGGCTAACAAGCCGCTCGGTGTGCTCTCCCACCCAGCACTTTTGCAGGATTAGAGGAAGTAGTGGGGAAACACTTCCATTCCCACAGGCAGGAGCTGGCGGAGGGCACAAAGGCAGCTCAGTGTGGGCTCAGGGATCAGACCTCAGTGGACTCAAATCCCAGTTCAGCCAGTTACTAGCCAGACAGGCACTGAGCCTCACCTGTAAATGGAGCTAGTAGTCCACAGTTTGCTGGGCTGTTAGGAACTCAAGATAGCATGGGTAAAGGAAACACCCTGGGTGAGCTCCTTGTGAAGTCCACATGCGAGAGTGGCCTTTAGTACCTTGAAGTCAAACATTCCACTTGAGATAAAGTTGGTTTGTACTTTCATATTGGGAAGAGCAGTGGGGTAGGAGGGCTGCGCAGCCCAGCCTAGGACCCGTCATCCTGGACCTGATGTGTCCCAGGGACCCAGCCTGGAGCTTCCTTCCCCCTGCTGGCTGCCACTCTCAGGACTGTGCTGGCTTGTCCCTAACTTTGGATAGCGTGGTTCTCCTGGAAGAATCAGGCTTGTTTTCTCTCCTTTCCCGCCTCACTCCCTGGAGGGGCTCAGGAGGCCTTGGCAGTAAGAGTGGATTTTCTGGTGGGCCTGAGTTTTCTTGAGTGGAAGCTGGGACTGGGTAGGTCATGGTCACTGTTCAGTTTAGGCCTGCTGACTCCTCCCCTTGCCCTCGCTCTGTGTCATCTTTGGCCAGACCCCTGCTCATCTGAGGGCTCTGGGCTCAGGAGATGGGAAATGGCAGCCTCCCCTCCCGACCCCCAGGACCCCTGTGGGTGGGTGGGTGGGGAGAGGGTGCAGTTGGCAGAGAAGACGACCAGGGGCAGGGCCTTATTCTCATTCTTCTGCAGGGGGGTGAGTGTGGGGAGGTAGGTTATGAGGCATTTTAGGTTACAGGGTGATTTTCTGAGAGGTTGAACATTACCCAAGCTGTCCGTGAGTATAATGGGTCTGCCTTTTGTTGCAGATGGAAGAGAAGAGGCGAAAATACTCTATCAGCAGTGACAACTCTGACACCACTGACAGTAAGGCCTTTCAATTTGTTTCTCCTACGGGGAAAGCATTTGAATAATGATCAGGCCCACAGGCCCAGGAGGGAGGAGGCTGCCCCATAGTCTAAGCTTGACCAAGGGTCATGTTGATGAAAGCATAAATCATGTCAGGTTGCTCTACTCCTAAGGAAGTCCCTACACCTCATGCCCTCCAGACCTTTGCTGTCCTCTTTACTCCCCCTTACACTTTAGGTCTCCCCTTTACCTGTTTTGCACTGGTTGGAACAGATCAGCTCCCCTCTGGACCTTTGCAGGTGTTGGGTCAGGGTCCTTATAGGAAGTCGCTACACAACAATTATAAAACCTGTCACTTTTTATGATAATTCCTGGATAAGTGTCATTTCCTAACCAGTGGTAAGCTCCGTGATAAGGGGGCTCATGTCTTCGCTCACTGCTGTATCTCCCAGCTACCATCTGGCACATAATAGGTGCTCAGTAAATGTTTGCCGAAGAAATTAATGAAGAATATTGACCTTCATGGGATCTTGGCAATAGAATCTCAAAGGTAGACTTGTGTATGGGGTGGATGTGTCAGTTGGATGTCTGGGGGTGGGGGTGGGGGTGGGGGGGTGGGGTGCGTTGTCAAGGAGAAAGTGGGGTTTAGGGAGCCTCTCCTGAAATTTGGAGAAGAGAAAGGAAGTTTGCGTAAGGTGAGAGCTCTTTGATACAGGGACCTAAGGCAGCTCTTCCCGGATGCCCTGGCAAACCAGGCCTGCTTAGAGTAAGGAGTTTGTCTGCCCTGGGTAGGAGAGTTATGCTGCCAGGAAGATCCCACCTAGCAGTGATTGCCCTGGTGAGGCCCAGGCTAAGGAAGAGGCGGCACTGCCAGGGGGGCTGGTCCTGGAGCCCTGTACCTCTAGACCTGTTCACACGTGTGGGAAACAAATGGGATTGGGGGGTCTCTGAGGCCCCTCCTAGCTCCCAGGGTTGCCATAGCCCCCAAGAGCCTGAAGACAGAGGTGGTGTGATGGCTGGCCAGGTCCCAGCCCCTCCCTACCCCAAGGTTCCATTTGCTGTCCTTTGGGTCCTGTTTGCTCAGTTTGGCTCTGGTGTTCAACCTGGCCAGCCCTGCATCCCTGCAGCAGGAGATCACAGCAACTGGCCATTTGGGGGCTGCAACACGCTCCCTGTGGTCTGGCTCAGTAGAACAAAGAACCACATCCTCCACTTGTAACTTTATTGCAGGCAGAGGAACCCTTTGAGAGGGTCAGACACCTGCAAGAGTGGGCATCTGGGCAGCTGAGCCCCATAGCTGCATCAGGGTCAGGCCAGGCTGGAGCTGACTTTTCCAGCCCTCACCACTGTGCCCACTCATTGCTGCTACCCTGTTCAGCCAAAGCATGGGCCCTTGATGCACTTTTGACCTATAGGGGCAGAGGCCACAGTCCTGGAGTCCATCAAGGGCCTTAGACCCTAATAATAGTAGCTAATGTTTATTGAAGAATCATTGTGTACCAGGGACTGTGTTAAGACTTTACAGAAATGATATCATTTAACCCTCACAACAATCTTTTAAAGACAGTTAGTCTCTTGTCCCCATTTTATAGAAGGGCAAACTGAGGCTCAGAGAGATTGTCACTTGCCCAGGTGGCAAGCTAGTAAGTGGCTGGATCAGGGCTCAAGCCTGGTGGGCTGTGGGATTACTTCAGAGCAGCACTCCTCCTACTGCCCTGCCCTGCTCTGTGTACCCGCTGGGCACCATCCCAGAGTATTGTGACAGCACCTAACCCAGGGCAGGGTGGAGGCTGGGCATGGAAGGTTTATTCCAAGGAGGAAGCAGAGGCTCAAGGAGGGCCAGGGACTTTTCTGGGGTCACACAATAAGCTGATACTGGCCTGGTAACTGCCTTTGATTTCCCAAGCCCCTCTGGTTGGTGAGTGGAGGAGGTTTTGTGTCCCCATTCAGTAAATGGAGAGACTGAAGCCCAGAGCGGGGACAGTTCATCAGGTGCTCACAGAGGTGTCCACCTCCTGAACATTCAAGTCAGAGCTTTCCTTACATGCTTCCTGTCCTTGATCGTGGGGGTGGGGAAGTGGGATGGGGGTTCCTGGCCCTTCAGGACTCCTAACGGGCTCTTTTCTCTTCAGGTCACGCTACATCTACATCGGCATCAAGATGCTCCAAACTGCCCAGCAGCACCAAGTCGGGCTGGCCCCGGCAGAACGAAAAGAAGCCCTCAGAGGTGGGTAGTGACAAGCTTCCTGGAGAAAGGTGGAGCAGGGTTGGGAGGTGACAGGAGCAGAGCCCTGTGGGGATGAGAGAGTGAGCTATGCAGATGGATGGGGAAGAGCCCTTCCTGGCAGAGGGCGTGGGCAGCACAGAGGAGGCCAGTGCGTCGGGGTGGGATGTACGGGGTAGGATGTACAGGTGAGTTCACCTGAGCCTTGCAGGTTGCTGTAAAGGTGTTCCTGTTAATCTCAGCGAGAGGGGAAGCCTTTCCAGGATCATAAACAGGATAATGACATAGCCTAGTGTCTTAAAAGGTCCCACTGGCTGCTGTGAGAGAAGGGAGACCAGCTGCAATTGTCCAGGAGAGAAAGGAACGTGGCTTAGAGCTAGGTGGTGGCAGCGGAGTAAAAAGCAGCAGGATTTGGGACATTTTGGAGGCTGAGCCAGGGATGACAGGATTTGCTAGTGTAGGGGTAAAGGATGGGGTCCTCAGAGCTATCCAGTTAGTCATCTATTCCTTATGCCCATTTCATGTGTGTCTGCATTTTAAGCCCTACTTTGACTTGGGATGTTTCTTACAGCAAGTAGAGGGGTTCGTGGCCTCTGGAGCTGTGTAGAAGAGCATTGGGGGTGGGTAAATGAATGGACATTAGGACCCTGCTTCCTGCAGCCCTGAAAAATCACATCCTAGGGCCTTACTGCTCCCTTTTAGGCCTTCAGTGCTAATGCCACTGCCATTCGCTGTACTGGGCACAGAAGAGGCCTTTGGCACAGATGGGCTGCAAGAGTATTGCAAGGTGGGGGTTTCCAACCTGGCTTTAGGCAAACACTGTTCTGCAGCCTACAGTGGGGCTGGACCCTACTTTCTATTGATTATAACTAGTCCAGAGTTTTTAGTCCTCCTGTTGTAGATAAAGACCTGAAATCCTTGGGACAAATAGTGCCAAGGGCGGAAGTCTCAGAGTTCTAGGGCAGAGCCCTTGGCATGGGTGCGGGAGAGTGTCTTTGTTGGTAGGGAGGCCTCTTCTCCCGTCCCTCACCACAAGAGCAGTCCTGACACCACTGTCTTTAGTTTAGCCAGGGGAGGGGGATGTTCCACAGAGCTTTGCATTTGAAAAAGGACTGCACCTCAGGGGAGCTGCCCTGCCCTAGGACTCTCCCCTTGGGAGGTGGGGGTGGGATCCTTTGAGACCTGATGTCCCATTTCCCCCAATCCTTCCATGGCCCATGGGGGTGGGGTGGAGATGGATGGAGCTATCGCCAGGAATGCTGTTAAGGGGGGGAATGCAATGCTAGGGATGCGGTGGGGGTGGGAAGACACTGTTTTGAGGCTCTTACTGATCTCCTGAAGGAGCCCTGCATGGTGGGTGAATGGGATATGCTTAAATGCAGCCAGGGAAGCAAAAGGCAGGTGGGGCCCTGGGAGCCCTGCATGGTGGGTGAATGGGATATGCTTAAATGCAGCCAGGGAAGCAAAAGGCAGGTGGGGCCCTGGGAGCCCTGCATGGTGGGTGAATGGGATATGCTTAAATGCAGCCAGGGAAGCAAAAGGCAGGTGGGGCCCTGGGAGCCCTGCCTCCTCAAGGTGGCTTGGGACCTTACCCCAGTCTTGAAACCCACAGGTACTCTCCAGCTGCTATGGTTGAATTAGTAAAACAGTAGCCACCTTTATGTGCCTTCCTAGTCCTGGGAATCAGGAATCGTCATGCCCATTTTGGACGTGAGGAACCTGCTTCTCAGAGAATCCCACCTGCCTGCTGCTCTCAGTGGCTGTTCAGATTGGAGGCTGGGGTCAGGGGATGGGGTGATGGTGGAGATTCTGGGGAGCTCCTAGGGCTGGCTCACTCCCCTGACTCCAGGGCGAGCTCAAGCTAGTCTCTTCCCCCTGCTCTGCTCCCTCCAAGCACCGGTGGGAGGAGGGGCTGCCTTCTACACTCTGGATCAGACCCTGCTGAGAGGAAACAGGTGTTATCGAGCTGAGAAGAAAGCAATTTGCATGGGGCAGAAAATTCCCCTGCCTCTTGGGTTTTCCAGCCCAGAGCCTTTGTACCTTTGCCCACCTAAAAATAGAGTCAAACCATAGTAAGGGTATCAATGCCGAGCCCTGCTGGGGACTGGCCACACATGGCTCCGGGTCCAAGCAGAGGAGCCTCTGGTGGCTGAAGTCTGACTGGGAGATGCCTCCCTCCTCCAATCCTGGACTCTGGGAGGACTGAGGAAGTCCTCCCCGCCTTTAACTGTCGCCAAGGACAAACTTTTCCTCTCACAGTAGGCTGGAGAGCAGCCTGTGAGGTTTCCCTCGTCCCCTAAGTGAAAAGGTTGAGCCATGGCCGGCATAAATTCTGAGTTATCGTGGGGCAGAGAGAAACTCTCAATGAAGGCTTCCAAATTACTTGGCTCATAAGAGGGCAGAGATGAAAGCAAGGATTTTGCAGCAGACAGTGTTTGCACTAAATCTCAGTGGACTGCTCCCTTCTCTTCTGTAAATGGGTTGGGGGGGCGGGGGCTTTCTATTCTGCTGGGTCTAGGGGCTGAGGGCTTTGGACACCCTGGTGAAAGGGGTTCTGGGAGCTGCGTTGCCCAGTCCCCCTGAGTAAGAAGCCTGTGGGGTGGCTGTTGGGCTGGTCACACAGTCTGCTGTCAGTCTGGCACAAGTCCCCAGCGGAAATGCTTGCAGAGCAATGTGCATGGTGCCAAAAACACCCTTCTTGGTGGCTACAGAGCCATGGAACATGTGGTTCACTTTGTTTCCTCATCTCTAAATGTGGACAGTGGTGGGGTGGCAGATTTGAGGACCGGGGTGCTTAGCATAGCACTGTCAGTGGGCACATAGTGAACCAACAGCTGGTAAAGGGCTGGGGTTGGGTTTAGGTGAGACAGGAGGGGCTGCCCTTCCCAGTGCATATCAGGGGGCCTTACACTGAGGGAGGTGTCCCAGGCTGAAGAAAGTGTTCGGCCAGGAGTCAGGACCCTGGACAGGGCTGAGGCCTTGAGGCCCTGCTTCCCTTCTGGCCCTTACCCAGTGGATGGCCTCTCCCTCAGCCAGCATGTAAGGGGAGTGTAGGGCTCAGTACTGAGGGCTGAAGGGACAGGCCCTGAGATTCCTGGGAGGCTGGGATAGGATTTTTGCTGGAAGTGCACAAAGTCTGAAGTGTGCCCCAGGATCCCCTTAGGCAGTAGAAGAAAAAGGCTGCGGCCGTCTTCTGTTCTGCCTGCCCGTGGGACCCCAACAAAGATGAGATCTGTCCCTTGGCCCTTAAGTTGGCAGTCCTGAAAGAGGAAGGGATTGGCCTGGCCTGGGGGTCTGGTATTGTGTAAACTCTGCTGGGGCCTTTCACTAACTAACGGCATAAACATATTAGTGCTTAACCCTTTGTGGGATACATCTATGAATCTGATGGAAATCATAGACCAGAGATTATTTTTTAAAATACCAGTACCAGACCAGACCTCCATCCTATCCCACCCACAGGTAGTCTGACTTCAGTGGTCTAGAGTGGGGTCCCAGGTATCTGTACTTTTCTAAAAGCACTCCTTCTGGGAGCCAGGGTTAAGAACTACTACTTTAGACTTTTTCTCTCTCCATTTGCCTAAGACAAGTTCCTGGCTTGGTTGTTCCCTGGAAGCTTCTTATGTGTGTGTTGGGGTGGGGGTGGGGGTGGGGGTGGGGAGGGAGGGGGAGGCCCTCCAAGCCTGGCTCAGTGATCTAAGCAAAGGCAGGGAGTGTGGGTGGGGGCAGTCCCCCAGCCCATTCCCTTCCCACAGGGACTAGGGGACTGACAGGTTTCTGCCCAGCCCTAGGCCTGCCTGGGGTGTAAAGGACAGTTCTGGGAGAGACCTGGAGGCCAGCCCTGCAGTTTGGAGGCTGTTGTTTGAGGCTGTGTCTTCCTCAGGCCTGGGGCAGAGAGGCAGGCGGAGGGGTAGACCAAGCAGTGGGGATTTCCCCAGGCAGGCTGTCTTGAGGTAGAAAGCCATGTTTTCAGGAAGCCAGAGTCCCCAGAAGTCAGCCAGTGGGCAGAGACATGGGTCTTGAGGACCAGGGGCTGCTGATGCTGATTAAAATCAGCAAGCACTCGAGAGCAACCTAATAGGCCTAGCTCAGTGCTAGGACCAGTGCTAGGGGGACAGAAGAATGCAGGCCCTATCCCTGGGGAGCTCGGCCTCTGACTGTCAGCAGGATGCAGGTGCTACACAGGAAAGTGTCCGTTATAGGAGGTGCAGCCAACTTTGCCAAAAGGCCAGGCTTTGCCACCGAGGAGCTCTGTGACTCTGAGCAAATGACTGTATCTCTCTGAGCCTCAGTCATCATCTGTAGGGCCCTGCCATGGTGATTGTATTCTGTAGATATGACTGTGCTTTCCTGAGAGCCATGGAGCCTGGGGATGGGGTAGGTCCTATAGGTGAGTGTGGCAGGGGGGAGGGGGATGTCACATGAAGCTGGCCACCCTGAGATGGAAGCCTGGATGGTCCCAGAAGACGGTGGGTGGGAGTTAGGATCCACCTGTCAGCTCCTTTGTAGGCCCTGGTGACAAATTAGTATATCCCTAGATGAGAGAATGGGGCCTTTGCATGTTCCACAGGGGCCTTTCACTGATGCCCAGCTGCTTGTCCCTGGGGACAAGGCCTGAGCGAAAGAGATGAACAGTCTCTGCTACCAGCAAGAGGGTATCCCCCAGACCCAGAGTCCTTGAAAGTTCCTATATAAGATTCCCCCCATCCCCACCAAGAAAAGGCAACGAGTGAAATTGCAGCTTACCAGCCTGACCATGCTTTTACAAAAGGGGTCCTTCTACCCTGGGTGGAGGATGAAGGTGGCAGTGGCCAGAATGTTTTAGGGCTCAAAACCATGGGATCAATAAGATGCCTTCCTGGAGGTGCAGGGATTTTATCCAGATGTTTGAGATAACATTTTATAGTAAAACGATGATGGCATATGTTATAGTAAAATGCAAAATGCCCACAAACTTTAGAGATAAAACAGGAGAATCCAAAAAAAGGTTTTTACCCATGTGGTTTTGAGCCAGGTTTTCAGCCCACCAGCAGTTCCTCTGCTACCCTATGAGGCAGGCGGATTGGGGGGAGTGCCCTTCCGCTGGGCTAAGCTCCTGCTTTCTGAGACTCACACTGCCTTCCTCTGGGGTGGGGGCAGAAACGACTTCTAGTGTAGTCGGAAACATTGCAGCTCTCGCCAGCTGGAAAGGCCTCCTGGCCCCTGGGACTTGTCTTGCAAAAGAAATGTGCTTAATAAATTCTCTTTAAGAGCAGGAAGTGCTGTTATCCTCATGAAAGTAAGAGAAAGAGATGTTGAATTTTTTTTTTTTTTTTTTAAGTGTCTTACCAACTTAACCTAGTGGTAACTTGAAACATGACTGGGCAGAGGGTGGCTATTCCCAGAACCCTTCTGTGGTGTTTTATACCTGATTTTAACTGTATAAGTTTGCTCTTGGCTGAGATACTCTTTATAAGTTTCCAGCCCAGGAAAGATTTTTTTGGGGGGGGGCAGCTGGCCAGTACGGAGATCTGAACCATTGACGTTTGTGTTATAACACTGAATTCTAACCAACTGAGCTAACCAGCCAGCCCTAGATTTTTTTTTAAAGATGAAATATCTAGCTGGTTGCAGGCAGTACTGCTGTGGTTAAAGGACAGTGCAGACCTCAAACGAGTGGTTTAACCTCTCTGAGTATCAGTCTCCAAATCAATAAAATGGGGGTAATATGAATTAGGTGAGACTATGCATGTAAAGCATTTTGCACAATACCTGGCTTGCACTGACAGGACAATTACTTCTCACTATCTCCTAGTGTTTCTAATGAGATGAGGTGCTCAGAAAACAATTGTGATTTAAAGTGAGGTTGGCTTCTTCAGTACCGACCCTCAAACATGTCTTGGGGGATGAGAGGCCGGGGTACTCCTAGGTCTACATTGGGACTCTTGGTGTGGACAGAGACCAAGGAGAGCAGTCCTGGCCAAAGCCATTTTCACCGGCTTGAGGACAGTGACCAAGACCAGTTTTTGAGTTCCACCTGGAATAATCCTTTGGGCCAGTCCCTTGCCTCCATGCTTCCTGCTGAGACAGGACAGGAAGTTTTCAAGTTTAGTCATACTTCAGGCAAATCCTGGGATTCATTCATTTATTCACTTACTCATTCCACAAGCATTTCTTAAGCACCTAGTATGTGCCATGTACTGTGCCACAAACAGGACGGTCTCTGTCTTGCAGTTTATTAGAGATGGACATTAAAAAAATAATTACACAAATAATTATATTTTGTAATTGTGATAAGTGCTAGAGTCTTAAATAACTAAACTTCCTCTTGGCACCTCTTAGTCTGAAATATTCTCTGACATACTAATTCACGCCTTGAGAAAAGGAAGCAGAGAACCAAGGTCCCAGGATGAAATGTTCAAATGACATCCACAAATCTTGCGATCGTGTATTAAAATTAGTGTGGTGCCTACCAGCCATGTGGTCAGCACACATTGGAAGTTGCCTAGTGTCATTATCTTTATTTGCTTTTGGAGGTCACCCCAGACTCCACTGACATTTTCTTGCAGAGCCCATCTTTAGTTCTTCCTTGGGAAATAGGTGCAGAAAGCTAGACTTCTGAATCATGGTCTTCAGGCTCAGGAAAAGGAACTGGAGGGCAGGAAAGGCCATGTGATGTGTTTTTGGAGCAACCTCCCTTCATCTGGGCAGAGGAGGGCCTTCAGCTCCCTGCGGGGCTGCATTGGCACCCCTGGCACTGATTAGTTGTTAGAGTTCAAGGCCTTTAACGTTCTTCATACTATTTGAAGAAGCTACAGTTAGCATCTCCCAAGCAGCTCAGCAGAACTTGGTTGCTAGGCAGCAGGCCTTTAAAGACAATTTGTCAATTTCTGCCAAAAGAGAGAAAAATAGTAAACATTCACATTCTAAGAAAATTGCTTGTTTTCCAGCTTCCAACTTTCTTGCCACAACAAGGCTTCCCGTTCATCAGTGTCCATTTTGTTCTGTATTTAGTTTATGTAAACCATTCAGAGAAGTTTTAGGAGAATAATTAAGCCTTTTCCAAGCCTAACCCCTGGCAATTCAAAACAAAAAGATGTTTAGGTTACAGTCAGACTGCCATATTTGTGGCAGTTTTTATATAAATGCACAGAGGCTCCTTTGGAAGGTCCAAAGTATGCAGCTGCCCAGCTGTAGCCTTGGGCAGCCACCAAGGAAGGTGGTGGCTGATCCATGGAGGGATCTTGAGTCATTCAGCATTTGTTAGCACCTAGCATGTGCCAGGCGCTGTGTGTACTGCTAGGTTCCAACCTTGTGGCCCAGCCAGACCTCACTGAGCTCATACTTGCTAATGGGGAAGACACAGCAAGAAATCAGGAGATTCTAATACAGGGCCTCTAGAAGTTCAGACAAAGCCCAAAACCCAGCCTGGGATTGGGGAAGGCTTTTCAGAGCAAATGTGGGCTGGACTGAGACTTTAAAAATGAAGTGTGCCAGACCCACTCTGACAAGGGAGGACAGTGTCTCAGGCAGGGTCCTCCTGAGTACAAAGGGTAAAAGGTGCCTGGGAGACGGCAAGTGCATCCATGTGGCCACAGGGAGTGGTTGGCCCTGCAGTTCAGCCTGACCGCAATAGGAGGACAGTGCAGAGCCTCTGGAGGGCCTGGAACTTGCAAAGGCCACCGTCAGATTTGCATATTCCCCTTGGGGAAACCACCTGATTTGACTTCAAGTTAACTCAAGGACATCGGGCAGTGAGCACCACAGAGGCTGTGGAAAGTGCTGGACGTAGACCTTGGGCAGGTTAGTTTACTAACCCGAGTCCCAGATTTTTCAACTGTAAGAGAGGATGCTGGGTAGTACCTTCCTTGCAGAGTTGGTGTAGGGACTAATGATAGATCAACTCAAGAACAGTCCTTAGACCGTTCCTCTGCACACAGTGCTCTCTAGGTATTGGCTGACACCATTATGATGGTGCTGTCCTTCCTGTGCTTCCATGAGTCCTGCCTGGAAGACTAGTGTCCAGTCTGCCACCTGGTCTCTGAGTGACCTAAGACAAAACTTGGAACTCTCTTGGTACCAGATTCTTCTGTTTTTCCTGAATCTCCCTGACTGCAGTGTGAAGGGCTCTCCAGTTGAGCCCAGGATCACTTCATTCTCTGAGTTGTCAGTGCCGAGCCTGGTCCTAGTCAAGACCACCTCTTCCCCGCTGGTGTGGTGTAGCACTCTGGTCTCTCTTACTCCAGCTTGTGCTGAGTGCTCCTCAGGCTTCAAGCCTGGAAGAACAGAGGCTGCCTGTTGCTCAGAGGCCCTCATTCAGATCCATGTGGTTGGGGATTTCGGCTTCTGAGTGTCTCCACAAGGTAGCTCACCCTTTTACGAGGGTTCAAAAATCACTGCCAGGAGCCAGGTAGGGACCTCAGACTCATGAGATAATTTCCTGGGGAGGTCCTTGTGTTCAGTGCCAGGCACTGAGAGTATAGCCCACACAGGACAGGTGTGGCAGGGGGGATGACAAGAAAGAAGCAACATGAATAAAACAGGTAATTGTCAGGAGAGTAAGTGCGGGGACGAACATGAAGCTGGGGGAGGGGATGGAAAGTGGCTCAGTCAGGCAGTCAGTGCTTTATCTGAGTTGGTGATCAGGAACCCCCAGGAGGTGACTGGAAGTAACAGCCCAGAGTGAGGGAACAGCAAGAGATTTCTAACCTATTCATGTCTCTTTAGAGGGCACACAGTGGCACTGGGCTCTTGTAGGGTTGATTTCTGGGACAGGATGATGTGCTGTCCCAAGTGAGTGGTTCCCTGTGGCATTGGCACAACAGGGCTTGGGATGTTTCACCACTTGGCTTGCTTGGGTCGGGAGAATTTTGAGGCAGCCATGAGTCACTTTGGGGTCAGTGCCAGGTCCTGTGCCGGGGCCCATAGGGAAATAACCCATCCCCAGCCCTACTGGGCTGGGCATTCTCCAGAGGCCTCAGCTGGGAGAGGCCTCAGCCAGCAAAGGGAGGGTTGCTGAAGGGTGCCATAAAAACACCCGTGCCTGAGTCTGTGCTCTTGTTTAGTTGTTTTACTGCTTGCTAATAAGATATGCAAATTATCAGAGCTGTGAAATCTTAGCCACATTCCATCTTCTGTTTAATTAGCATTTAATCGTAATCTGATTTTAATTTTTTCACACTAGCACCCTAATTAAATGTTAGGGTGTTAGTCTTTACAATTAAATTATATTGGCAAATAGAGTCTTCAAGAAACTTGACCTTTTTCAAGCCAGGGCCCTCTCTAGCTAGATGCAGACGTTAATTAGATTCTTCAAGATGCTGCTTTCAGGCCCCTTAGTGCACCCATTTCAGTTTTTTCCTTGTGGTTATGGCCCTAGATTCAAATGAGTCACACACAGCCAGTGAGTGGGCCCCCAGCAGGCAGAGGTTGTCTGGGAAGGGGTTTGTTGTGAGCCTCTGGAAAGCCGCTGAGCTGACTAAGCCTCGGGCACAGCAGTGGGTGCTGACTTTTCTAGGGGTAGATTTGGAGTCTGGGCTGAGGCTTGGAATACTCCTTGAAGTGGTTTATCTTGTCTTAGTGATGTGAGTTCTTTAACTTGTGATTCTCAAGTGATGACCACCAGGAAAGTTGGTACCTGAGCAAGTCACGTGGTGCCTAGAAGCACCACCACATCCCACAGCAACGCTTTGTTGGGGGCCACCGTGAGATCAGGTAACTGGGGCAGAAGGCATTGCCATTGCTGGCTGGGGCTGGGTTTGGAGATTGTTCTGGAGTTGGGGAGAGCATTTTCCTCCTGAGCGAGCAGGTGCTCAGAAGAAAACCAAAAGCAGCAGGGTATGACCACTCATGGCTGGCTCAAAAGGAATTTGGATGGGCTTGTTTAAGAAGGAAGACAACCCTGTCCTCTTCCCACCCCATCACACACAGGGTGGTAATTGGGTTACCGTGGCAGGTTAGCCCCTGCCCAGTTAGGAGACATAGTGTCCTTGTTCTCGAGGGACCCTGGAGGTCCTGTCTCAGGCAAAGCCACTCTCTAGGCAGCCTTAAGCCCCAGACTCTTTCTCGGCTATTTGCATAAAGGTCCTGGCCTTTTGTTTTCCTGGGTTTGGTGCCCTGTGCTGTTTTATACCTCTTGTGCCTGTGGGTGCAAGTATATAACATAATTTTAAGCCTTCAGTGGAAATTCCCTGAACAGTCACATAATAGCATTCACAGAAACCTTTCTGCCCTGTGAGTTTTTCCTTTCTTTTTTTTCCCCCCTTTCTCTGCAAGACTTTTCCCTCCTGTCTTAGGTCCACTTCCATCTATTACTCAAACTTTGTCCTTTAATAGGTCAGAACAATGAGAATTCTAACTATGACACTTATGGAATATCTGTGGTGTGCAACGCGTGTGCTAGGTTCAGAGAAGATGTGTTGCTCGTTGTACTTACTGATTTTGTATTGTCTTCTTATTTGTAAGTGAGCAGCCAGAAAGCCCACTTGAGTTGTATTTATTTGCTTCTTCCCCTCCCCTGTGGAGCAGACTGTCTGAGGCCGCCTGAAGCCACTCTTTCCCCTCTTGCTCCTGACAGGTTTTCCGGACAGATTTGATCACAGCCATGAAGATCCCAGACTCATACCAGCTCAGCCCAGATGACTACTATATCCTGGCAGATCCGTGGCGACAGGAATGGGAGAAAGGGGTGCAGGTGCCCGCCGGGGCGGAGGCCATCCCAGAGCCCGTGGTGAGGTGAGCCAGGCCACCCAGGCTAGGCCAGCGGGGTGGGGAGGAAGTAGAGGCTGCTTTCCAGGCAACAGGCCTACCAGTACTGGAATTCCTTTCTAGCCTGTCTCTACTCTATTTGTTTTTTTGTTGTTTTTTTTTTAAAGATGACCGGTAAGGGGATCTTAACCCTTGGCTTGATGTTGTTGGCACCACGCTCAGCCAGTGAGCGAACCGGCCATCCCTACATAGGATCCGAACCTGCGGCCTTGGTGTTATTAGCATCACACTCTCCCAAGTGAGCCATGGGCCGGCCCTGTTTACTCTATTTGATTATCTTGTCTGGTAAACCATTGAAATGTTCCAGAAATACTGTCAGTTTACCTTTGAAGCTAAGCGCTTCGGCTCAGGCTTGGCTCTGGAGCCAGACTACCTGGTTTCATATGGTCACTCACATTCAGCATGACCTTGGGCCAGAAATGTAATCTCTCTGGGCCTCAGTTTCCTTGTCTGTGTAATGGGAGTGATAACAATGACACCTATAAGGTTGAGATGATGTAGTGAAAAGATGAAAAGACACTTGGCACAGGACCTGGCATACAGCAAGCTCTCTGTAAAAAGTGGCCTTGGATTAGACTGATGTCAATCCCAACTGGGTCTCACAGAAGAACTGATCAGGGAAATGCCCAGACTTAACTAGTCCTCAAGACAGGGATAAGCGAAGCTCTTGACTTCTTGAACCATTTAAGGCAGGGCTGGCTGGTTAGAGTATGGTATTATAACACCAAGGTCACAGGGTTTGGATCCTTATACCAGCCAGCTGCCAAAAAAATAAAAAATAAAGGAGTTCTTGGGGTGAGGGGAGAGTCAAGTGCCTGGCACACAGGAGATGGTCAGGAAGCAATTGCTGTTACCAGCCTCTGGGGAGTCCCTCTTGCCAGGGCTGGGTCAAACATGAGGCCTCTCTGGGCTAAATAGCCTTCTGGTCAGGCTGGCTGGTTAGCTTAGTTGTTAGAGCGTGGTGCTCATAACACAAAGGTCCGGGGTTTGATCCCTGTACTGGCCAGCCACCCGCCCCCCCCCCCAAAAAAAAAAAAAATCATAGCTTTCTGGTCTATGGGTCAGAGAGACCCCTGGGTGTTCTAGTCAGCAGATAGCCACATGGCCAGGAGTCTTGCCTTAGCTACCGAGTTCAGTCAAGCGCTCCTGCACCCTGGGAAGCCTTTCAAGTCATGTATCAGGATAGAAGGGTCTGCTGTCTTGGCCTTCCCCGCCCACCCGCCTGCCTGGGCTAGACAGTCTGGGTTATTGAAAGTTCACCCCCAGCCTTGGCCGCCCCATAGCTCTCACTTCGGCCCATGTAGACTAGACCTGGGGCAAAGATCGCAGCCGTCAACTCCCTTGACGTTGGCACCATCGCATCCTGGCAGCTGCACCTATGACTGGCTCACAGACACCAAGTGCGTGCCCAGTGCCAGCCCTGTGCTGGGCCCAAGTGCTCTCTGGGGACTAGACTCATGAGGGCTAAGTGCCTACTAACGTCTGTCTGGGGCCCTCTGAGAATCAGAAGAGCCCAGGCCTCTCCAGAAGGAGCATATACAAGATTTGAGAATGCATTTATTCTCCGCATCCCCTGCTCAGGGCCAGAAACATGGGTCAAGCTCCTAGCAGTTTCACACCTTCACCTCAGCAGACTGAAGAACTGTTACCTCTCTGAGCCTATTACCTGCTCTAAAAAATGGGGGTAATACCAGCTCCTGCCTGGTGGTGTGGTGATGAGGATAAAGTGAGAATAAGCGGGCCAGGTTACCACCACACGTGTGGTGCCAGGCCCAGGGTGACGGCGAGAGAGGCAGGCCACCACCTGACCAGAGAGAGGTGAGTCCTGATTAGGCTTGGCCCAGCAGTCTATCCTCCCCACTTGATGTCAGGTGGTTCCGGAAACATCCGCTGGCCTGGGTAATTAATTGCAGATGCTTCCACACCAGTAGCTTGGCTTCAGTCTGCCTGTGGGTTGCTTTATCTGTTGACATCAAGAGGAGAGCACGTGCTCTGGCTGCTTTGGCTTTAGTAGGTGCATTCCCAGCATACGCATGGCTGCGCTAAGCTGACATGAGCCAGGCGCTCCTGGCCTGTCTATGCTCTTTGGAGAGGATAGACTGGGGGCGGGGAAAGTGCTCTCACGGAGAGCTCCATGCCCTCCTTTCCCTAGCTCCCTCCAACTCAGCTCCTCCATCTTCCTGGGCTCCTCCCACTGCACGGCCCTCATCTGGAAGCCTGCACGGCAGCCCCTGTGGTCAGAATTGTTAGGGGAACTCAGCTTGCTGAGTTGAGCCTGTTATGTTCATCTTCTTATTTAATTATCATATTAACCCCATAAACTACACATTACTGTCCCTATTTTATAGATGAGGAAGTCGGGAAATTCTGGGGAATTCCCTGCACGGCCACCGGGCCCTAGTAGGCTGGGCCAGGAAATCACAGGCCACAGGATTAAGCCCTGGGCTGCCCCTGTGAGGCCCAGAGAGGGCGCCCGGTGCCGTGATCGCCCCATCGTGCTGACTCTGACTCCACCCACCCAACCATTACCCTGTTCCCCTCTGACCCTCCGCCCTGGCCCTTGGGCAGTTCTGCCTACCTCATGGTCTGAAGCCTCTGAGGAATGAGAACCTGTCTCACCCCAGCCTGGGAATCAAATGAGGGCCTGCCCTGTCCCCTCAGTGTGGCCAAGACTCAGCCCGGGCAAAACCATCCTCTCTGGTGTCTGTTTTGTCTGGTCTTCTGCAGTAGACACCCCTTCTCCTCCGTAGGTCTCAGCCCAGCCGTCCACCTCCTCCTAGCTTATCTCAGTCCTCCTGCCTGCGGCTGAGGGTGAGGCCTTGGCCTACTGTTGGGTCAGGTTAGTCCACTCCTGGTAGGAGAGCTTCCTCCATAGCCAGAGCCAGACGGGGACAGACAGATGAAGAGCCCTTGGAAGCACAGGAAATTCCTTTTCTAGTGAGTCCTTTAACCCCGGCTCCCCAGAGAGAGGATGGTGATTTTGGCCCCAAGAGGCCTGGCCATGTGGCAGCTGACTAGGCAAGCAGGTATGGTTAGTTACACCAGTAGGTGGTGGATGTGTAGACAAATGTTGCCCCCCACCCCCCAAAAATAAAATAGAATCAGACAAAATATCCTAAGTTTAGGGCACAGGCAAAGCCAGGTCACAACAAAATTGCAGAATTGCATTCTTTTAGAAGAATGTTAATCCAAATGACATTTCCATGGGAAAAGGCAGAATTTGGTGGATTGAGAGTATTAGTATTGCTTCATTGTCATTACCTAGGTCCTTCCTTCAGTGGGCCTCTAGTGAGAAAAAGGGGTGCCAAACCCATTCCCTTTCTCCTCGCCCCTCACCTTCTGTAGGCCTCCCTCCTGGCCTGGAGGTCATTCTCTCTCCCTGCGTGGGCTTCTGCCTCCCTGTCTCCTTCATCTGCCCTTCCTCCCTTGCTGACACCCAGAGCATTTTCTGGAACCCAGGACCCCTCCCCACAGCTCAGCCATGTCTCTGTGCCATCAGTCTGAGCTGAGTCACAGCCCCTGGCAGCCCTGTCTCTGACCCCAGGAGGCCTCTTGCGCAAGTGAGGGGCCTCTCAACCCTGGCATGGCTGTCCAGATGGAGGCCAAGCACCAAAGCAATAACCATGGCAACCGGTGGGGGGTGTGAAGAGCTGGCATTTTGAACTGGCATCAGGAACCAAGGGGCAGCACATAGCTGAGCTGAGGGAAAACGGTTCTCCCAAGGCAGAATGCCCCCTTATGTTCCTCTTCAGAACTCCTTCTGAAAAGGTGATATCCAGATGTCTCAAAATATACACACACAGTGCTTACTGTGTGCCAGGCACTTTTCTAAGAACTCTACATGCATTAACCTATTTAATCATCTCAGCAATCTCACCAGCCATATAAGGTAGGTACTATCATTGTGAGCCCATTTTGGGTGTGAAGACACTGGGGGAAGGACAAGGTATGTAGGTAACACTGTGTCCCTGTGGCCATATACCTTTTGCCTAGAAAGTGTCACCCTGGGCTGCAAAAATGTAACTGGGTAGGACTCCTCCTGACCCCAGAGGATTCCTGGCCTCAGTTCTACTCAAGTCCATGGGATTTTCAGGCTATTGGGGAAGGAGGAGCCAGGGCCTGTGAAGGTAGGTAGACAGTCCCTGGCCCCTTCCCAGCCTTAAGGGGTATGCCAAAGGACCAGGAGTCCAGCTGGCCCTATTCCACTGTTCAAAGGTGGCTGGTACAGGGCATTGCCCAGGACAGCACTTGGGATACCTCCTACAGGCCTAGGAAGGGCAGAGCAGGCTCATGGGGCTTTAGCTAAGGCCTGACTACGCTGGTGAGAGGACAGAGGTATGTTTTGGGGAGGGAGGATGTTCATGGGGTAAGCAAGGGCTGTGGATCAGCCCCCACTCCTGGGCTCACCTCTGCCCCATTGCCCTTTGGGTCTTCTGTGTGCTATTTATCCACGGTCATCCAAGTCTGCAGCGTTGGGCAGATGGTGGAGGAAGATGTGGAAGTAGGGGGTGGAAGGTGGTTGTGCTTGGCATCAAAGTCTCACATCTGCCAACCAATGCACTGGATCTCCCTAGGGTGGCAGGCTCAAGGCTCCTCCCTTCATGACACCCTCTCTTGATTTCCTAGGATCCTCCCACCGCTGGAAGGCCCCCCTACCCAGGCGTCCCCGAGCAGCTCTGCACTTGGTGAGGGCTCCCAGCCTGATTGGCCAGAGGGCAGCCGCTATGACCTGGACGAAATTGATGCCTACTGGCTGGAGCTCATCAATTCAGAGCTCAAGGAGATGGGTAGGTGGTGACCCACTGCACTGAAAATGGGATCGGGGCAGGACAGAGAGAGTTTTCTTCCCAGCCCCAGCATCCTCACCCCCAAAGGACAGTGGCCAAGACCAGGCTTTGGTACTGCACAGACCTGGGGGGAAAGTCCCTGCTGCATTACTCACTGGTAAGGTGATTTAGTGTCTTGGTGCCTCCTGAAGTTTCTACAGCTGTCAGGTGGGAGCAATAATAGCACATAATTTACAGGGTTCTTGGGAATGTTGTAGTAAGTATGGATGTTACATGAAAAGTAAGTGAACACACAAGTGAGTCTGGGGTGACAGATGGTGCCGGGGTCAGTGAGTGTTGGCCTCCAGGCTGGAGCCCACCAACGTGTCCCAGGAAGGGCCAGCTCTGCTGTATCCAGCCACCTTCAGAGGTTCCCCTACACACAGCACAGGCAATGGCTTCCCTGTAGAGCCTGCTGCATCCCAGAGACACTTCCCTGTTATCTGCACATACATAGGTGTCTGTGGTCACAGGCAGGCTGTCTAAAGTCAGAACACCATGATGGGTCAGGGGCCTTTGAGATGGGATGGTCCAGCCCATTCCATTTTCAAAGGATGGAGCTGAGGCCCGAGGCAGTATATACTTTTTCCCGAGGTCACACGAAATCCTCCCACACATCTGTCCTGAATTCGTGCAGCCCCAGGAGCCAAGTCCTCTTCAGAGTTCAAAGGAGGTTGGGCTTCTAACACTCTCCCCTGCTGTCCTCCCCACAGAGAGGCCGGAGCTGGATGAGCTGACATTAGAGCGTGTGCTGGAGGAACTAGAGACTTTGTGCCACCAGAATATGGCACGAGCCATCGAGACGCAGGAGGGGCTGGGCATCGAGTACGATGAAGATGTCGTCTGTGATGTGTGCCGCTCTCCTGAGGGTGAGGATGGCAACGAGATGGTCTTCTGTGACAAGTGCAACGTCTGCGTGCACCAGGTGGGCAGCCCCCCAGTCACCCTCACCACACTGTGGGGCTGGTCATCCTGTGTAGGAGCTTGGGGGCACTATGGGCAAGGCCCTTAAGGAGGGCAAGGGGGGAAGAAGAGAGTGGTCAGGGGCCCCTTAGCTCAGCCCTGTGAACCAGACTTGAGCAAACGCCCATTGGATGGTCTTTCCATGCTCTCCCCTGCCAGCCTGCTTCAGGCGCTCCTCACCAAACACCCTGTCCCCCTGCCCCTCATCCTGTACTCTTCATGTCCTGAACTTATAAAGAAGCAGCACAGTGTAGTGAGTGAGAGCAAAGCCTGGAGCCAAATGACAGCTCTACCCTTTACAAGCTGTGTGACTCTGGGCAAATTTCTTAACCTCCCTGGGCCTCTGTTTCTTCAGCTATAAGTAAAAGTAAGTTGCGAGATGTGTATTACAAATTACTTGCTTAGAACAGTATAGTAAGGGCTGTAAGTATTTGTTACCTTGTTGGTGTTATAAACCAGCTGCAGCCTGGTCAGGCCCTTCCTCTTGATCTTGGGCCTCAAGGCTCTAGGTCTTAGGTATCTCTGGGCTTTGTTTGTAGAAGACCTGACTGGAACCCTTTGGACCCACTCTGGCCTTGACTTTGAGGCCGCCCTTACCCACTGCTGCAGAATAGAATAGCACCTGGGGAGCTCACAGGCAGGAGCTTCACCTGTCTGTCAGGTGGGTAGGCAGTACACCCCTCCTATGTCCACATCCCTTGTACCCAGCAGCTCTGAGGTCCAAGAGTCTCTCCCAAGCCATAGTCATGACCAGGAGGAACCCTGTTCACAGATCCCTGTGTAAAAGATGAAAGCTCTGAGCCTTGTTTACAAGAAGTATATACCCGATTTTATATTCAATTTAAGGGGATTCATGGACCCTGAAGTCCATCTCTCTAGGAGCCTCTGGCTAAGGGTGACTCTCCTCCCAGCAGAGAGCAGACCTGAGGCCTTTCACAGAGGACTGAAATGGTGAGATTTCAGGTGTACTATGGCCTGAGGCAAAGAGATTTCCAGGAGCCCTTTGCATTATAACCCCTCAGGAGGTCTTCTTGCCAAAGCTGGAGGCTGCACAGCTAACTGCTGACACATGCAGATTGGCCAATGCCCCTGACTCATGACCACTCTCTCCCACCAGGCATGCTATGGAATCCTCAAGGTGCCCACGGGCAGCTGGCTGTGCCGGACGTGTGCCCTGGGTGTCCAGCCAAAGTGCCTGCTCTGCCCCAAGCGAGGAGGAGCCTTGAAGCCCACCAGAAGTGGGACCAAGTGGGTGCATGTCAGCTGTGCCCTGTGGATTCCTGAGGTGCGTAGGCATGGGGATGTGGCTGCCCCAGGGAACAGCCCATCGGGAAGTGGGTCTGCATGGAACTCAGGTGGTAGAGTACTGGGTAAAGAAGGGATCTCAGGTGATGGGCCTAGGAAGAGCCCAGGCAGTAGCCCCCAGGGAACTTTGCCTGTGGATTGGGCAGAGCTCAGGTGGTGGTTTCTAAGGAAAATGGGATTATGGGCCGTTGGGGGATTCAGAAAGTAGGTCTTTCTAGGCTGAAGTCATACACCTAAAAATAGGGTAAAACAGGTGGTGGGGTCCATGTAACCTAGGCAGTGGTTCCATCCAAAGTCAACTGCATGTTTAAAACAGAAATAAAACCAACTGACTTAAAAGAAAATCAGGTGGTAGACCTAATTGAAAGTTGGACTGTGGGCCGGCTGCTATGGCTACAGCTGGGATGGAGGGGTGGGCCTGTGTCTGAGGCCAGGTGGGAGGGGCCATAAGCAACAGGCTGGGTCCACAGGGAGTCAGCAGAGGCTCTGGGCTCCTGGAAGGCTGTTCATTTTTGTGAGATGCTGAAATTCACTGGAGTTTCAGCTCTGGCCCTGCTGTGTGCCCAGACCAAGGCCCCACTCTAAAGCCGTCTGTGCCCAGAAGCAAGCCAGGTGGCTCTGTCAGCAGGCAGTCCTCCCTTCCTGGGCTCATGGACAACGATGAGGTCCCTGCTGGGGCCTATGTTGTAGGCTTCTGTGATGGTAGTTGTTTGTGTCATTGGCTCCCAGACCAGCATCTTGAAGTCTGGGACTACCTCTGAGTGTACCCTGGCTGGGCACAGCAGAGACAGGACCAACAAGGGAACCCTTGGATAGGGGCCCATCTTTCATCCTCAGGCATGGGTAGATGAGAGACATGTGCCCTGCCTCTGGGGCTGAGGGATAGGCTGTGTCCAGTAGACTTTGGCAGGGTCATAGCCCTGTCCCCATAGGAGGAATTAAGCAAAGGCACATCCCCATTGTCCAGGGGAGCCCTGAAGATCCCCAAGAGAGATGCTGCCACGAGGCCTTTTCTTGGTACCCAGAAAAATAAATAAAATAAATACAAGTTATAACAAGAACTCTGAAAATGCCATTAACAAAAGGCCTGAGGTGCAGAAGGAAGGGGGACTTTGCATGTACCCATGCACGTGCATGGGCATGCAAACACACACACATGCACGCACGCACATACACACCTCAACCTCAAGGCCCACACAGTCACAAGCACACACACTCACCTAGTTAACTGCACGCACTGATGCACACTCTCACACTTTCACAAACAGTCCAAGATTAGTTACAGATGAGCATACACTAACACACTCACGTAGAGGTCAGTTTGGAAGAGTTAGGAGGGATACAGGCCTTTGAACTGTGTTTGTTTGGAGTTAGGAAGGACTTGGGATTCAAGGGCTCAGCCACTGCCCTGTCTGCCCACTGCCTGGTTTCAGCAGACAGCCCCAATTTGGGGGATCCCTGGAGGCAGACTGGGGGCAAGAGGCCTGATGCAGCTTCCTGTGTCCTGCCCAGGTCAGCATTGGCTGCCCAGAGAAGATGGAGCCCATCACCAAGATCTCACACATCCCAGCCAGCCGCTGGGCTCTGTCCTGCAGTCTCTGCAAGGAGTGCACAGGCACCTGCATCCAGGTATGTGGCCCCCTTCACCCCCCTGCTGCCCAGGAACCAACTGCAGAGAGAGATGTGCCTGGGGCACCTTGAAAAACAGGCATGTGCCACCACCCTCCTCCTCCACCCATGGTGCTACAAGACAGAACCACTGATGGCCTGGGGAGGCATGGGGCTGGGACCACAGTCAGAACCCCACCGAGAGTCAGCATTCCTTCATCCTCAGGTCTTCTAGGGAGTGGGAACAGGTCTGAAGAGCCAGGGTTCACCACCCCATTGGAATGGTGAGAACAATGGCTTTCCCTGACAGCAAGTGTCTTTGGACTTAATGAATACATTGGCTTCACTTCTGATGTTGAGCTTGACTTGTGGGAGGGGCAGGGGTCATCAAACTTTCCTCCACCTAGGGCTGATAGGCTCTCCCGACAAGAACAGGGCTGCACTAGTCTGACTATAGCAATGGTTCCCAAATTCTAGTGTGCATCAGAATTACCTGGAAGGCTTGTTAAGACACAGATTGCTTGGCCTGCTCTCCAGAGGTTCTGACTGTAAGTGTGGAGTGGAATTGAGAATTTACATTTCTAACAAGTTCCCAGGCGATGCTGATGCCTGTGGTCTATAGTTGGGGGCTGGGGGGTGGGTCAGCCTTAGCCACCCTCATCTCTCCAGGAACAGAGTTGTCATTGCAAACATTAGATTTACCTTCACCCATTTATAAGACCTTCAAAAGGGCTTGTGAGTGCAGCATACATAAATCCTCACTAGTGGTTGGGCGCATTACTGCTGGAACAGTTATCAGCTGCCCACAGCCGTTGTCTGAGGCTTAGAGGAGAGGCAAGAACAGCCCCTGGGACTCAGAGGACTGGACCAAGGACCCAGATATCTACTACATCTCACTCAGCTCCCAAAGTAACCACTTCAGACCACGCCACTATCATCTGTTTCCCAGCACATGGCTGGGGGCTGGAGAGCAGTCTCCAGCCAACCCCTTTCTTTTTTTTTCTTTAAAGATGACCGGTAAGGCGATCTTAACCCTTGACTTGGTGTTGTCAGCACCACACTCTCCCAAGTGAGCTAACCAGCCATTCCTATATAGGGATCCGAACCCGTGGCCTTGGTGTTATCAGCACCACACTCTCCCAAGTGAGCCACGGGCTGGCCCTACCAGCCTTTCTTTTGATGCCTTCTGATTGCAAAGTCATTTTGCCCACACAAAAAATGCAGCTCATCCCCAGGGCGCTTGTCCAACCATCTTCTGATTGTTCTTCCCCAGGGTATATGGTGCTGAATTTTTATATCTTTCCAGGTGCCCCAGAGCTCCTCCTTCCCGCTGCCTTAACTCTCTGCATCCTGTGTAGGATGTTGGGAGCCATGCCATTTTATTATGGTCTCACCAGCATTCTGCATTCTCAGTGGAGCCCTGGGGATAGCCCCATGTCCTTCTTCCCCCAACAACAGCGTTCCCTTCATGCCTGACACTACCCTTTCTGTCCCTCCAGTGTTCCATGCCTTCCTGCGTCACAGCGTTCCATGTCACTTGCGCCTTTGACCATGGCCTGGAAATGCGGACTATATTAGCAGACAACGATGAGGTCAAGTTCAAGTCATTCTGCCAGGAGCACAGTGATGGAGGCCCGCGGGGTGAGCCCACATCCGAGCCCGTGGAGCCCAGCCAGGCCGGCGAGGATCTGGAAAAGGTGACCCTGCGGAAGCAGCGGCTGCAGCAGCTGGAGGAAGACTTCTACGAACTGGTAGAGCCAGCCGAGGTGGCCGAGCGGCTGGACCTGGCTGAGGCACTGGTTGACTTTATCTACCAGTACTGGAAGCTGAAGAGGAAAGCCAACGCCAACCAGCCATTGCTGACCCCCAAGACTGATGAGGTGGACAACCTGGCCCAGCAGGAGCAGGACATCCTCTACCGCCGCCTGAAGCTCTTCACACACCTGCGGCAGGACTTGGAGAGGGTGAGTACCCCTGCCACCCACTCACCCCTCTGCCCAGTAAGCCATCCCAGGAGGCTTTTCATGCCATATTCACTGCGCTGGAGCAGTCAGGACTCATCGGGATTCAAACTGAGCTCTGGTCCGTACCAGCCCTACTTTTGGGGCTGGCCAAAGGGCTGAGGCTTCCAGGTCTCAGGGGTGACAGGTACTTAACAGAACAGAGAAGTATCCAGCTCTTGAGTCTCCAAATCCCTTTTGTCCCAGCCCTTTTGATGGGGGCCCTGCCAAGGTCATGAGGCTCGGGCACACCACAGCTGGGGCAAGGACCCAGGCTTCTGACACCTAGTCGCCTCTGGCTCCATTCCTGGCTCCTGTGACCTTGCCTGGTCCTAACATGGGCTTCTGTTTAGAAATTGCAGCAGGGGAAGAATTGGGGCATCAAGTGCCAGGATTGTTGCATGAGTCAAACAAGCATGTGCTGGGTCAGGGCAGGTAGACAGGTGTGAATGCGGCTCCCATGGGGTGCTCAGCAGAGAGAACAGAGGCATGAGGGTAGGCTTGAGCGGCTGCAGCAGCCTGTGTGGAGCAGAACAATGAGGCTGGAGGTCCCGGGAGGTCACTTGAGGCTGGATTGGTGGACCAGAGTATCTGGAAGCTGCAGAAGCGTTTTAAGCAGGGACTATCCTACGGTGTGGACACTTCCCTGGAGGAGTCAGGGGTTGGCTGGATACTGCTCTCCAGCCCCCGGCCATCTGCAGGGAAACAGATGATAGTGGCGTGGTCCAAGGTTGTTACTTTGGGAGCTGAGTGAGATGTAGTAGATATCTGGGTCCTTGGTCCAGTCCTCTGAGTCCCAGGGGCTGTTCTTGCCTCTCCTCTCTGAAATATTAAGCTCTAGGTTTCTGCAGCATGATTTATCATATCACGATGTCCTCCATAGGTACAGACACAAATGCTTACCCCCTCCACAGGCCCTGTTACGAAACAGCCCGGGTCGGGAGCCATTAAAGAGCTTTGTGTGACCTGAGGCAGCTGCTTTTCTTATCTACATCTCAGTGGGCAAGTCTAAAATGGGGGGAGCATGTCGGCAGGTGTAACTTCCCCACTCCCCTCCACCCCACTCCCCTTGTCCTGAGGCCTGGTCAATGATGTTATGCAACTAGGGAGGGAGCTTACTGCCTGGCAGCCAGCCTCTTTCCAGGTCATAAGCGAAGAGATGGTGGTGGGAGGGACCAAATGTTCCCTGGCTCCAGCCTCGGCAGAGGGCAAGGCCACCTATGTTGCAGCCACCACTTCCTGGGCAGTCCAGCCTCCTCTTGACCTCCCTGGTCTGTGCTGATCAGCTCACGGGTCTTACCCTGACTAGGCTGTTTGGGAATGTCACGGGACAGACTCACTTATGTAGTCATCATCCTGGGAAAAGAGACATGAAGAAGATCCTCCCAGTCCTGTCAAGCAGATGAGGAAACGGGGGCTCAGAGAGATAAAGTGATAGGAAGCCTTAGAGGAACCTTTTTTCCTAGGTTTTGAGTTTGAATTTGGAGCTGAATGTGGGAGGAGAGCTGGGGTCAGGAAAACAGATGATAGTTTATTCTCTATTCTTTAAATATCCTGGGCAAAAGCATCCCTTTATAAGTCCCCCAACTTGCTGACCCAGTGTCAGCTGGTACAGGTGGGGCCAGGGGCTGAGGTTGGCAAGGGCTGGGACGCCAGCAAGTCTGCTGGGGCAGACTCTGTGGTTCCAGAGCTGCCCTTCTGTAGGGGACCATCCCACTCATCCTCCAGAGAGAAGAAGCAGGGCCAACTTGGAAGTCTGCAGCTTCTTTTCAACTTTGAAGTCTGGCTCAGGAGGGCCTTGTCAAAGTGCTGTTTCCCCAGCAGCCACCGAGCTGTGCTGGCAGGCAGCAGCTGAGGAGAGGAAGTGTCAGAGACAGTGATGAGCCAGGTTGACCCCCCCTCGGTGTCCCAGACTTCAGGCCTTTCACGGCCACGTGCTGGTGACTTGAGTGAATGAACAGTGTCGAGAACTCCACTGTGCGGAAGGCTTTCCACAAAGACCCATGGCAGTTGGTGGCCTGGCCTATAGGCCTGGTCTCCAACCGTGGCCCAGTGTCAATGGCCAAGAGCATCCAGTCTATGACCGGGCACCAAACCAGCTTGGGCTTAGAGCCATCGGGGAGGTAGGCTGGGGTTTGAGATGAAGACCTTGGGTGGCCTGGGTTAACATCCACTTCCAGCACTTCCCAGTTCTGTGCCTTCCTTGTTTCAGTTTCCACTTCTCAGAGTTTCTGTTTCTTTGTCTGTAAAATGGGAGTAAGGGTCACACTGACTTTGGGGCTGCAGCGAGGACAGGAGCCTAGCACAGTGTACCCTGCTATTGGCTGTGCTTGTTGTTACTGCTCTGGCCCCACAAGCAGTTCAGTTCTTACAAGGAGGGAGGCTCCAAACCTTTCCCCTGAGGGTGGGCTTGCCCGAGGAGCAGGGCCTGGGAACCACAGCATCCTCCCTGATTGACTTGCCCCCCACATGGCCAGGCAGGGGTTTTGCTGAGAGAAGCAGGAGCCAGGGTGGCCACCAGCATGATATCCCATTTTATGGTCAGCACAATAGATGTGCTTTCCTAAGATGACAGCCGTAGGCCCCGTAGCAGGCAGCTCGGAAAGGCATGGCTACTGCAGCCTCCCAGGGTTATTCACAGCTGACGGAAAAATTACGGCACTGACGACCAGTCTGGTGAACACTGGCTGGTGTCCCCTAGCAACCACACTGGCAGTCGGGCTGTGCAGCGACTTGCTGCCTATGGCTCTGGATCTCGTTACCAGGAGCTAATTTGAGAGCCTGACCTGGCCTGATGGGGAGGCTGGGGGGGTGGGGGGTGGCGGCAGCTCTTAGACACACATCTGCCCAAAGCATGGACATGTGGGAACTTCCCAAGGCCTCGCTTCTGCTGCTTCTCCCAGGGAGAGAAAGCCTCAGCAGGAAGTGAGTCCTGCCGTCCTCTGACACTTGCCACCTGCCTCCTTGTCACTTGGTCACATCCTGTTTACTCTGTCCTCAGTGTCTGGATTGTGGTCCCCTTGGCCCCCAACCAAAACCTGCCTTGTTCTAGGCAGCTCCAGCCTCCAGACCTCTCAGCTCCTCAGCCCCCATACCTCCCATTTCCAGGGCTCCTCCAACCCATTAACCCTCCTGCCCCACCCAGACCTAGTCACTCCCTTGAACTGCTCCCGGATCAATAACCCAGAAATCTCCAAATCCTCCGCCTTGACCACAGTTGTCTCCACTCTTCCCTGTCCTATTTTTTTCATTGTTGCCCTCTGTTCAACATTAGCTCACTGCCCTTGCTTTGCCTCTTTACGGGGCTCAAACCCCAACCACTCTGCCCAAGGGCTGTCAAGCCCACCAGAAGACATCGCACAGCAGTGAGTACCCCGGGCACCTGCCAGCCCTGCCACATGCAAGGCTTCCCCGACCCCTGCTCCACCTCCCTCAGGGCTCTCCTTTCTCTTTGCAGCCAGCCTCACCTCCTGTTGCTCAGAGCAGAGTCCTCTTACTGCTGGATCCATTCTCTGTCCTTCCTTCCCGTCCCCCGCCCTGAGACCCTCCACTTCCCATACCCTGCAGCACGGGACTCTGTCTTTTCTTTATCCCTTCTGCAGGTCCTTTTCCACCAGCATTTGAATCTATTTAACCCTCTCTCATCTTCAAAAGCAAATCCTGCCTCCCCATCTCTCTTTCATTGTAACTTCCTGCACTCCATCCCCATCTCTCCTTTCCTGTCATCCCTCATGGTATTTGCTTCCTGGCTTCTTCTCACTGTGGCCAGGCTTCCACCACCACCACATCCCCCAGCATCCCACCTGGGCCACCACCAGCCTCTACCTCCCCCTTCTCTATTCTCACAACCCTCTCAGCAGTGGGCCACAGTCCAACCTGCCCTTGGTCTTGAAATACTTTTCCTGTGGATGCACTGACCAGGTCCCTCTTGATGTCCTGGTTCCCCTGCTCCCAGTGATCATCCACCACACTCACCTGACCCCTCCCTGTCAGGGCTGGAGACCCCAAGCACCACCATCCTACAAATCTGCTCCACAATGTTGTCCTGCATCAGGGGCTGGCTCCAGCCCACATCTTCTTCCCGAGCTCCGATGACCACCAGGCATCTTGTGTCCAGTGCACCTACTTCTGCCACAACCTCCGCCATCTCCATGAATGTCATTCTAGCTCGAGACATCGAGCTGAGAATCCTCCCTGCTCCTCCTCCTCAGCTCCACATCCAGGCTCTCTCTGTAAAACTTGTTAATATCAAAACAGCTTCAGGGCCGGCCTGCGGCTCACTTGGGAGAGTGTGGTGCTGATAACACCAAGGCCACGGGTTCAGATCCCTATGTAGGGATGGCCAGTTAGCTTACTTGGGAGAGCGTGGTGCTGACAACACCAAGTCAAGGGTTAAGATCCCCTTACCTGGTCATCTTTTAAAAAACAAAAAAAAAATTATCAAAACAGCTTCATCAAAATGGAAAACGTGTTATCAATCCCTGACCTGGTTATTGAGGACTTTTCTACTTGATTCATTTTTGTGCTGTCTTATTTTTTTTAATGAGAATGTTTTATCTTTATAATCAGGAAAAAAAAAAATGACAATATAAGGCACTTCTAAGGTGAGATCTATACTTTGTCCCCAAATGCTATCATGGTGAAGGAATTGTACAACATTCAGTAAAATGTAGCTATGTTACTAGAGTCTCAGGAGAAATTAGGAAAGTAGTTGATTCCAGGGTGAAGCAGAAATGAGGGATCAAGAGGTCACATTGTAACCAGTGTACCAACCAAAGAATGTTGGTATTTTTATAGAGGGAAACATTCCTATCTTATGTATCAAGAATCTCCAGGCAGGACTGATCATGTAATATGCCTTTTGCAGTAAAAAAGATTGAGCAGATACCTCTAATATGTTGCATTTTTAGTATCTCATTTATATCTATCACTGTATATTACAAAACAAACATCAGAATTTCTAACAGGGTCAGAACAAAGTACCAGGAGAAGTCCTAACATTTTGTCCCTATACTGCGGTGGATTGTCTGACTCATATCCTATACACCTACCTCACTTTACAGGCCCCTGGCCTAGGGCAGTGGTTCTCGGATTCCACAGTGCTATGTAAAATGTATATCTGAGAGTTCCCCTACCAGAGAGTTTGCTGTGCCTCAAGCCTGGGAACCAGCCACCCCCGTGATGTTGATGCCAGGAATTGATTTGGATGTGCCTTGAGTAGCCTTGCTCCAGAGTTTCTACTGAAAGACCAAAATAACTGCATCTTCCTTTTAGTAGGAAGTAATTGAGTACGACTCTGGGTTCTTTGGGGGAGAAATTGCAACTGGGAGCCTCGCCTCATCTGGTTCCTCACTTTTTGAGGGTGGAGTAAACTCCAGGATGGTATGTTTTAGAAATTTTTTAAAAGCTGGACCTTGACTGATTGTTTTTAGACCTCCAAATTAGCCATGATCCCTCCCCTTCTCTTCATCCCCACCATCCTCATTCCCTGTAGTCCATGTGGCTGCTAGAAAGGTAACAGTCCAGGGTGTGGAGAAGAGAATAATATTGGGCTGCTGAGATGCACTGGACAGGGAAGGCCTTCGAGGGTGACATTTGAGCCAACACCTGAAGGACAAGGTCCAGCCATGGGAAGGCAGGTGAAGAGCATTCCAGACCAAGAGTTGAACATGGACCAGGGCCCCAGGGCAGAAGTGGGCTGGACACAGAAGGGGTCTGGATGACTACAGGATGTGAGCTGTGCAGGGATGGTGGGAGGTCAGATTGGGCAACGGCTTTGGGCTGTGGCTGGTAAGTGTGATAAGAAGGAAGCTCTAGGCTGGCCACTTAGCTCACTTGGTTAGAGTGTGGTGCTGATAAAACCAAGGTCAAGAGTTCAGATATCCTCACCAGCCAGCTGCCAAAAAAAAAAAGGGAAGGAATTCTATTAGTTTCCTAGGGCTACCCTGACAAAGTACCACCAACTAGATGGCTTTAAATAACAGAGATTTAGTCTTACAGTTCTGGAGGCTAGAAGTCCACAATTGAGGTGGCAGCAGGGTTGGTTCCTCCTGAAGACCCTGAGAGAGAATGTGTTCATGCCTCTTTCCTAGATTCTGGTTTACCAGAAGTCCTTGGCGTTCGTGGCTTATAGTCACTCCAGTTTCTGCCTCTGCCATAACATGGTGCTCTTCTTATATGTCTCTGTGTCCCTATGTCTTCATGTGGCCTTTTGTAAGGACACCAGTCATACTAGATTAAGGGCCCACCCTAATCCATTATGACCTCAGTTTGACTAATTACGTCTACAGAAACCTTATCTTTTTTTTTTTTTCTTTTTTTTAAAGATGACCGGTAAGGGGATCTTAACCCTTGGCTTGGTGTTGTCAGCACCACTAACCGGCCATCCCTATGTAGGATCCGAACCCGTGGCCTTGGTGTTATCAGCACCACACTCTCCTGAGTGAGCCACGGGCCGGCCCTACAGAAACCTTATTTCCAAGGTCACATTCTGAGGTTCCTGGTAGAATTGAATTTTGGGGGAACAATATTCAACCCAGTACAGAAGCCACTGGGCGTTTTAAGAGGAGGAGGGAAGTGGTCAGATTTCCATTTCAAGAAGATTGCTCTGGGATAGCTCAGGTCAGTGTGGCCCACTGTCCACGTGAGAGATGGTGGGGGTTGACTAGGAGGTGGAGGAAGCTGATGGGAAGGAATCTCATTCACAAGGAAAGACTGACGGACGTAAGATGGATCAGCTGTGGGTGCAGGTGAAGACAAGAGGGGTCATGAAGGTGACTGCCAGATGTCAGCACTTACCACTCTGCCAGAATCCCTTTGGGACTCCCCTTGGCCTCAAAGCCTGCTCCTTCCTGCTTGGCCAGCCTGGCCTCTACTCAGTGCTCCCTTGACCCTCTGGCCACAGGCCTGGCTCTGCCTCTCCCCCACCTGCTTTATCTGAATCCCTTGTCCCCAGGCTATGCCCCCTCTGTATGATCACCTCCCACTCAGCCTAGCCGTCCCTTGCTTGGTCCAGGAAGCCTTGCTCACTGCCCCCGAGGCTGGGTTGGCTGCCTGGTCCTGTCAGTACTTGGTCAGCATCTGTCTGCCCTGTTGGGTGGCAAGCCCTGAGAAGAAAGGGATAGCAATGGCATTGCTCATTGGTGAACCCAGGGCGCCACACAACAGAGTTCACAGGGCTGCTGCCAGTGCTTAGGGGCATGTGGGGGGCAGGGTTGGTTGGAGGCTGGTCCTGGAGAAATCCAAGATTTGAGAGGAAGTTGGTCCATGCCAGTAGGCCAGAGCAAAGGCTCACAGCCCAGGGCTGTCCCTTGGGGGAGGTGCTGGCCATGGGGATTGATAGAGCTGGGACTCAGAGGTGGCTGGAGCCATGGCCCGTGTTCATAGTGCAGGGTGAGGGTGCACACCCCTGCGTGGAATGCTGGAGAGAGTCCATGTAGAGCCCATCCTGCCAAGGGCTGAGACTGGAGCAGGGCCTTCTTCTGGGATCTCCTTCACAACTCAACTCAGGAAGATAATGCTCATACCCACCAGAGAGGTCTGATCAGGGCCACCCTCAGACCAGGAGAAATGGTGATCATGCTGACAGGAGGGGTTCTGAAACTGAAGGTTACTCCCAGGCAGCTTAAGGACATGAAAACTGAACTCAGCCTTGAAGACAGAACCTAACTGGAGACAGAGCCACTCGCCTCAGCTTGAAAGATCCTAGTGGGAGCCAGGATTCAAGCTCAGCAGCTTTGGCCAGATCTCCCTGCTGCTGGAGGCTCCACCCTGAGCTAAAGATGACACCAGACCAAAGAAGTGTCTCAAGGGAGGGAGCCTGGTCTTGGCCCCAGAAGGGTGACCTACCGTGAGAGCAGCGGGTGAGGGGTGGCACACTGTAGGTAGGTGCCAGGTGGGCAGGAAGCCACATAGTTCATCCTTCATGTGCTTCCAGACCATCTGCAGGATGGGTCCATGTCACACAGGCTAAGCAGGCTGGTCTCCAACGCTCTAATGGGCTCTTCCCAGCTGGCCTAAGAGAGTCACAGAGGCCTCTGCCAAGGAGTTCTGTACTTGTGGCTGAGTGAATGTGACCGTGTGAGTGTAGGAGCATTGGCCATAGCAGCATAGGCCCAGCTTAGGTCCCAATGCAGCAGGTGGACATGGGTCAGCTGCAGGCGGGCACAGGTGGGTTAGGACTGTCTGTCTGCTCAAAGCTATTCTGCTGGAGCTCTCTCTAGCTCTGGGTACTGGGGCCATTTATGGCTCAGGACAGGTGTTGGTTTTTGACATGGTGCTTGTGTCTGAAGTTTCTTTGCTGGGAAAGACAGGCCTTGGACAGAAGGCAGAGGGATGAACTTGGTGACCTGGCGAGACCCTGATGAGCCTTGGGGTGCTGTGGATAAAGAGGAGGCAATCATGTTGGAAGGGCCTTGGGAGGCAGTGTGGCTGACTTGGCCCAGGAGTTAAGAACCAAAAGAGAAAGGTGGAGTTGTCAGGCTGAGCTGACCAGATGCTCTCCCTGCCTGCCCAGGCTCAGCCAGGAGCCACAGGGCCAAGGCTTTGCTTGACCCCATGTTTCGGGTCTGAGCCATGCGGCACAGGGCTGAGGATGCACTCAGCATCTGGGAAGGACAGGCAGTGCTGGTTAACTGTGCTCCGGGCACTGCCTTCACCAGCCCCGAGGCCCCCACAGTAGGAGATCTGGGGTGGTTGCTGAGAGTAAGATGGAAAATCTCTCTTGTGTCTTCTCAGGTTAGAAATCTGTGCTACATGGTGACAAGGCGCGAGAGAACGAAACACGCCATCTGCAAACTCCAGGAGCAGATATTCCACCTGCAGATGAAACTTATTGAACAGGATCTATGTCGAGGTAGGCGCTTTCCTCGCCCGCCACCAGCCACCTCTGTGTCACTCTCTTAAGAGACTGGGTCTCAAGGAGGGTGTGTCTTTGGGGCCTGGTAGGGCATGTGTGCTGGGCCAGGGGCCACTGGTCCCCTTCCCTGTCTTCCACTATCCAGTTAGTAGGTCCAGATGGGGCCTGCTAGAGTCCTATTAGTGTGTTGGTAGGCAGGAAACCAGAGGTTAGTGTGGCCTGCCTGCCCTCAGGGAGCTTTCTGGTTCACTGAGCCACAGCAGTTTGGTAGCAATTACGTGCAGACAGGTCAGATCACAAGTCCTAGTGGCTTTGTGCTGGTGCTTAGGCAGGAGGGGCCAGAAGCTGGCAAGCTGCCCTGAACCCTGCCGTACCTGGGAGTCAATTCTGAAGAAGGTAACTGCCCCAGAGTTGGGACAGGGCCTGTGTGTTCTTTCTCTCTGACCCTGTGTCAGCAGTGTTTTATTCTGTTTTCTTATTCTCTTGCCATCCCATGCATTTAACAGATCTGGAAATCAAAGGCCAAAGAAGCTCTGACATTGATCTTACCTGTTAATTGTGGATATTGCCAGATGCAGTGCCCTACCAGAGTGTGTACATGTTAAGAAGGGCAATGTTTAACCTCCCAAAAACCTTGCTCTGATATTGAATTTACATGCTGCAGAAATAGCTGAATGGGGAGAGGTCTTGAGCCAGAGGCGGCTGCTGCCATTTCAGCCTCTGGGTCAGACTGGGCCTAGAGAGAAGGAAGGAGAGCTACTGGGTCTCCATCGGAGCCAGTGACCAGGGACCTGTACTGCCCGCACCTGCCTGAGAGCTGAGCTGCTTCAATAGTTCTTAGGGATCACCACCCACTCTGGCTCAAGAAACCAGCTTTGCCAGATATAGGCACTGGGTCAGGGCAGGTCATGGCCATACAGAACTCACCATGTATCCAAAGACTGGCAGCTTCCTGGCTGCTGGAGCTTCCCAGGCTCCCCCTCTTCTGTTTATTCATTCAGCAAGCACTGCCTGAGCATGGTTCCTGCCCTTGTGGAGCTCCCAATTTGGAGAGATAAAGAAAGCGGTGCCCCACGGGCTGTAGTTGGTGCCAGTATAGGGACAGAGGTATCAGGGATGTCTTCATGGAAACACTGATGCTGGAGTGACATCTCAGGCTACCTAGCACTTGGCTGTGGCCACACATCCAGCTACAGAAGAAGCCCACACAAGGCACCCATAGTCGAGGAAACAGAGTGGCAAGACCTGAGTAGTGCCCTCAGGCAGAGAACTCCAGAAACATGGTCAAGAGCCTGGAGGGTCCGCATCCCCACACTGGGTCTGGGGACATTTGCAGCTCCTTGTCCTGAGTGGCAACAACAGGCAGCCCTTTGTTCAGGGCAGGGCATTTGGAGAGAAGACTGGTTTGGCCCTGCCCGAAGCTGATGCTCACATTGTTGCGATACTTGACTTGTAGGGTGGGACATGGGCTACCAGTGTATTGCCAAGGCCTGTCTGGCCTGGGGGCTGGAGTAGGACTCCCGGTGGAGGTGGTATTTGGGCTGAGCACTGAACTGAGTGAAGGCTAGAGCAAAGAAACAAAGTACTAGGAAACCTGGAGGCCAGAGCATGTCTTAGTAGAGCAACTGGAAGGAAGCTGGCATGGCTGCAACTGGGCAGACGGAAGACGCCTAAAGTGAGGCTGAGGGGTAACCAGGGTCAGGAGTGCAAGGTCTCGCGGCCTGGGGAAGCAGCTCAGACTGTCCTGAGGGCAGTGGGGAGCCTCAGGAGCTTCCCTCCAAAGTACCTAGGCATTGGTCTGACATTACAGATGAAGAGACTGAGGCCTGGCCTGAGGTTGCACAGGGAACTAGCAGCAGACCTGGGAAAACTCCCACAGCTGGGGCCACAATTCTTGACCTTCTCTTAAACCCTTGTTCAAGAAGCCATCCTCCCTCTGACTGAGAAGCTGGGGAGGATTCCTGGCTGCTGGGCCTCCCCCTCCACCTGTCCCTCTGCTGCTCCCTAGACTGGTTGTCAGTGACCAAAAGGATATGAGGGCCAGGTGTGCACCCTGAATCTCCTATCTACCACCCAACCTTGAAAGCCAACCAGGAGACCATGGTGGGAGATATGCTCAAAGGGTCTGACCACAGTGTCAGGACTGGCACCCAAGCCTCCTGACCCCTCGGATTAGTGTTCTTTCCACCTTTGTGTCCAGCTCCTCGGCCTGGCATTCAAGGCCCTCCCCTGTCCAGACTCGCGTCCAGCCTTCCCTCCCACCCACCAGGACTCTATCATAGGCCTATAGGTCATGTAGGTCAGACCACTGTCCAGGTCCCACAGTGGCCTGTCCTCATGGTCCTGTGCCCATCCCGAGCCCCCAGGGGCAGTAGTGGGTAGTCCCCCAACCCTCTCACACCAGCTGCCCCAAATCGTGGTGCTCCCAGGACCCCTAGCTCCATCCCTGGCGCCGTGGAGGGGGAGCACTACGTGATGGAGGACTTGGGCTGCTCAGGGTAACCATCTCCCCACTCCTCTTGTTTTCCCTGACACAGAGCGGTCCGGGAGGAGAGCAAAAGGCAAGAAGAGCGACTCAAAAAGGAAAGGCCGCGAGGGCCCCAAGGGCAGCCCTGAGAAGAAAGAGAAAGTGAAGGCGGGGCCCGACTCAGTCCTGGGGCAGCTGGGTGAGTGAGGGGCCACACTGGCCCAGCAGCCATGGCCAGGCTCATACCGCCAACCCCTTGCAGGCCCACCCCACCCCACCCCACGTAAGCCAGCTGCAGAGTGTGAGACTTGAGTGTCCAGGTCTGTCCTTGCCCAGGTGCTCACACCTCCCATCCACAAAGGAGACGGGTCGCATAGAAACGGCTCTTTTGTAGAGCTGGATGGAGGCTGGGCCCAGAACGCTCAGGAACTGCCCACCCATTCCCCTGGCTAGGATCCTGAGTGCTAGATTTTCCCAGAGGCCCCATGCTGGGAGGGGAGGATCTGCCAGAAATCTTTATCCCTGTCTCACTCTGCCAGAATCCTCTCAAATGGGCCATTCCCTTACAAGTAAAATTTCCTGGAGCCACCCAGAGGACCCAGAGGGCTGGCAGCAGGCCCTGGCCCTGCCACCATCTTCATTGTCTCAGGCCTCCTTCCTGCCTACTAGGCACAGAAGCCCTTGAGGGGCCCCCAGCTTTGGGCTCTGACCCCCAGGATGTCTTCGCGGGGAGCAGGATGGAATCCCCTTCCAGACCCTTCACCTCTGGCATAGAAGCTCCAGGTCATCTTTTGTGTTCCTCAGTCTCAAGAAGGGGACAACTTGGGTGTCTCATGGGAGGCCCAGTCTCACCAGCTGCCCTCTCCCAAGACCTCAGTAAAGCAGGGAGGGCTCAAAGCTCGAGCTGGACCTGACATTCAATTGTTACCTCCTACCCAGATACACCTTGCTACTTGGGTTCTTTGCCTGGAAGCTCTGGGAGGCAACGCTCATGAAAAATCCAGCGCCCTCTGGTGGCCTGAGGGCATTTTCCTCTATTCCTCCCGGTCCTCACCAGAGGGGTGGTGGGCAGGGCAGCCTTATGGGGACACAACCTGTGCAGTTGGACAGGGCCCCCGTGCTTGGTTTAGTGCTCTGCTGTTGCCACCTTGAAATTCTTGTTAATATTTGAACAAGGAGGCCACATTTCATTTTGTGCTCCATTCCACAAATTAATGAAGCCAGTCCTGGGGGTAGGACATCCTTCTGTGCAGAAGGGCATATGGCATGGTCCCTACTCTTTGGCAGCGCTGACAGGAGGGATGGACAAAACAAGATAGCTCTCCTGTGTCTAGCACAGAGGGAACGAGAGAGGAAGGTGCTCGATTGTGTGCTGGGAGGATCAGGGGTCTTCCTGAAAGAGGGGGACATACACACCTGCTGGTGTCTCACCTACCTCCTCTCTCTTCTCGGCCAGGCCTGTCCACCTCATTCCCCATCGACGGCACCTTCTTCAACAGCTGGCTGGCCCAGTCGGTGCAGATCACAGCAGAGAACATGGCCATGAGTGAGTGGTCGCTGAACAATGGGCACCGCGAGGACCCCGCCCCGGGGCTGCTGTCAGAGGAGCTGCTGCAAGACGAGGAGACGCTGCTCAGCTTCATGCGGGACCCCTCGCTGCGACCTGGTGACCCTGCCAGGAAGGCCCGTGGCCGTGCCCGCTTGACTGCCAAGAAGAAACCACCACCACCACCACCACAGGATGGGCCCGGCTCACGGACGACTCCAGATAAACCCCCCAAGAAGCCCTGGGGCCAGGATGCAGGCAGCGGCAAGGGGGGCCAGGGGCCACCTACCAGAAAACCACCACGGCGGACGTCTTCTCACTTGCCGTCCAGCCCTACAGCTGGGGACTGTCCCATCCCAGCAGCCCCTGAAAGCCCCCCACCGCTGGTCCCTGAGACCCCAGACGAGGCAGACCCAATGGCTGCTGACTCGAATGTCCAAGTGCCTGGCCCTACGGTGAGCCCTAAGCCTTTGGGCCGGCTCAGGCCGCCCCGCGAGAGCAAGGTAACCCGGAGATCACCGGGTGCCAGGCCTGATGCTGGGACAGAGCCACCTCCTACTGTGGCTGAGAGGCCAAAGGTCAGCCTACACTTTGACGCTGAGACTGATGGCTACTTCTCTGATGGGGAAATGAGCGACTCAGACGTAGAGGCTGGGGACAGCGGGGTGCAGCGGGGTCCCCGGGAGGCAGGGACTGAGGAGGTGGTCCGCATGGGGGTACTGGCCTCCTAACTCACACCTACCCCTGTCCCAGGCCCTGCCCTGGTCCCCGACAAGGCCTCAGCCCAGTCTCAACTGCCATTTCCAATCTCTGCTGAGTGTCCCAGACCCTCGAGGCTGGCACACTGTTGTGGTTTTATTTTTAATATAGAGAGAGTTTCAAATTCCACACTGTTGTCTTTCCTCTGTGCTGGCCTAGGATATTAGGATTCCTTCCACGGCTCTTGCACAAGGACCATGCCAGGTCCTGTGCACCATCCCTGTCCCGGCCCACCCGGCACTGCTGGGCTCCTGGCTAGATAGAAGCAAGGGGAAAGAGCTCAGGACTCCAGCCCGCTGCCACTGGGTGACAAAGATTGTTGTTTGGGCATTATTTTCATGGCAGATGGGCTGGCCCAGGGCCTACCCCGCTTTGTCCCCAAATCCCACTGGGGTCCATTGGGGGGTCCTGCTGTACTCTACTGGTCCCCAAGGAAGTATAAGTGATATCCAGCCAGAGTCTACTCACTGTCACAAGCACAACGAGTTTATATGAGAAAGCACTGAGGAGGTGCGGAGAGCCCGCTGGTTCCAGGGGAACCAAAAGCTGCTCCTGATCAACCCACATCATCGAGGCCTGCCCGCCCACCCCGCCACCCTCCCTTCCCTTGCTGCTCCACCCCTGCCAGCGCCCAGCCCAGTGGCTCTGGGAAGGGGTTCCCAGAATCCTTCCTGAGCTGTGCCACTTACTCAGGGGACTCCCAAACAGCAAGCCACCAGTGCAGGTGGAGGGCTGACAGGGAGGGCCAGTGCCCAGACAGGGGTGTGGGGCTCAGACCAGCCAGCTACAGTGAATCACTCTGGGGCTCCAACTTCCTTCCTTCCTTTGGGGCCAGTCTTGGCTGAAGTCTGGTTGCTTCCAGACAGAGCGGACCAGACCAGACCGTTTGCCTTTTCAAGTTTCCTAGTCCTGCTAAGAGATGAGCTTCTTCCTCAGTTTCCTTTCGGAAACTCCTCCTTCCAACAAGCAGTGGGATCCCGGGGCCCAGGATGGGCCAGTGTTGGCCCGCTGGGGCTGTTTTAAATCTTGCTGGATGCTCCTGTTCCTCTGTCCCTCAGAGCCTTAACCCCTGTCCCGGCCGTGCCCCTCCTCTCCCCACCACCACTGTCCTGCTTCCCTGCGCTCCCTCTAGGTCCCAGGTAGTTGCTCTGAAGAGTTTCAGTGGAGTGGCCCCAGGGTGATAGCTCAGGGAACAAACAAAAAAAAGGAATTAGTGAAACATTTTTTTTTCTTTTATGAATTACTCCTGGGTCACTTCCGCCACTGGTAAAGCCAGAACTTCTCCAACAAGAACCTTGCAAAAGTCCAGTGAATCAGTCGAATCATTCTGTGGATGCCAAAGAATACTTTGACCATAATACAGCACAGCCTGGACCTGACAACTCGTCACTTGGACTTTTTTTTAAACGGAGTTCTTTAGCAACAAAGCGTAGAAACATGTTCATTGCACACACCCAAGAAGAACCCAGGCTCTTGGAAGAGGATGCTTTTCTGCTGCTGAACTGTACCCGGGTGTTGGATTTCAGATCCTGGGCTGGGCCCACTGTGAGCTTTCCTAAACTCACCCTCACAGTGGGGAAAATACTGACAGCAAAACCAGCATGGGAAGTCTTCACCATGTGGTTCTCCCCACACAAATACACAAAGAGCAAATAAGTGGGATGGGGAACAGCTTGACCTTCCCTCAACCCCGACTCCAAAACGATCAAGGTACGACAGTGGCGCTGTCATCAACACTCAATTTCATGTGAATTTTAGCAAAACAGGAAACAAAGTGACTACATTCAGAGGATCAGACAAATTTGTCTAGTCCAGGTGGACCCAGCGGGAGTGGGGTGGGCTTCAAGGGTTGTGGGTGTTGGGATGGCATGAGCTACCATGTAGAGTTTAGTCTGCCTGCCTGCCTTGGTAGTAGTGACCAGTGCAGTGTCAGCATCAGCATCCCAACCCCAGTCTCTGTTTACTGCCTTTGAACAGACCTTCCCCATGCTTTGGGTCACAACCTTGTCTGTGCTGGATTGCCCGGTATGTCCCTGCAGGAAGCAAAGGGCTGAGCTTAAAGAACAACCATGGGTGGGTGCCAGGAAGGCTCAGGGTCCAGCATTCTCAGCACTTGCCCCCTTATCCCTTTGCTGCATCTGGATCAGTGTCTGGGCTCCCTGGGGGTAGGTGGAAAATTAGGGAGAGAGGGCTGTGAGTCTGGCCTTGCCTCGGGGCAGGCCCAGCTCCACAGCCAGGGCCTGGATTGGGCAGCAGATGGGCCACCGGTATTACTCAGCCTCTGCTCAAGCTGGCCCCTGGATTCTGGCTCCCCTGCTTCTCTACTGGTGATATGCTTTGGACTGGACTACCCCTGTGGCCTGCAGAGCCCAGGTGTCTGTTAGGCTGACTGGCTGGTGGGCCCCCTCACTAGCAGGCCAGGCCCTACAGCAGTCTTCACCAGGCAGCTGTCTCCACCTCCAGATATCGACCAGGCTGCAAGGGAACAGGATGCCAGTCTCCCCATCCCAGGCCCTTTCTCTTCCACCCTTTTTCCAGCCTCCTGTTCACAGTGTAGAGGGCTTTGCAGCCCCCGAGACCAAGACAGGTCCCTCCTTCAGGCCAGAGGCTGAGGCAGATCTTTCTCTTGACCACATCTGCCCATACTCACTCTCCTCCTCGGGGAGGGCAAAGCTGCTCTGTAACTCATTCTGGCGATTGTCCCCCATTCTCACCAGTCCTGGCTGCCCACCACCTCCTCCCCCCATCACATGACAAAGGATAATGTGCAAGGAAAGTATTTTTATGTATCATAAATGTATTTTGAGACAAATAAGGAGAAGAAAGGTAGAAGGGTTTATTTTATTAAATGAGCTCTGACTTTGTGACCTTGTGTGAGCATTTGTAATGCAAGGACCTCAGCTTCCTTGGAGAAGCCACCCAGGTTTCCAGATGGGTGTCGGACTGTGGGTGTGTGTGTGTGCCAGGGCACGTCTCATGTGTCTAGGTGCATGCATGTCTGTTTGTTGTGTAGGGGCACACTGCGGGACTTGCTGGGGCAATCCTCAAGATTCAGCTGCCCAATTCTAACAAACGTTGGCAACAGCTAGACTTGGCATTTCCTTGCTCACTGCCAGATGTGGTTGACCTCCACCCGTGCCTGAAGTTCTGCAGAATGATCTGGATCCCTGTAGGCCGTTGGGGAGGCCACTCTGCCATGCCTCTGGCCCAGCTGGCCACATTGGCCAAAGAGCCAGGGCAGGAGTCTGGGACCTTTGATTATTCTTTAAGGCACTTCCTGCCACCTTCTCCCTCAAATGCACCAACACTTTGTGCTCCACATCGGTTTGGGGGGTGGGAGGGATGATATGAATGTCACAGGAGGAGACACCTTCTGTCTTTGTTTCAAAGAAAGTGATGTGCCATTTGTTAATATACAAGAGAAATATAGAAAATATATTGAAAAGAGCAATTTTAAATTATTTTTGGCTTATGTTGCAATATTTATTTTCTTGTATTAGAAAAGATTCCTTTGTAGAGAAAAAATGTATTTTTCATTAACGCAAAGACCTATTTCTCCTTTTTGTACATTGTCCATGTTTGCAACCCTTGACGAGCAATAGAATGTATGGTCGCCTCAGTGCGGCCAGTGCCCGCTGTGCCCTGCATGATTCTGTGTTGCCGCTGCTGCATAGCTCCCAGCCCCATCCTGTCCTGCTCACTCATAGGGGCTTCTAGACCCCAGCCCCCGCCAGGGCCTGTGTCTCAAGGAGCCCTTTGCACTCCTCGTGTGTTGGCAAACGCAGTTAATAAAGCAATGTTTTCTGTGCTGGCTGGTGTGAGGCTCCGTTGCCTTGGATGGTGTAGGGTGTTCTGGGGGTCCCATACACACACCCGACTGTGGGCTCAGCAAAATAGCAAGAGTTCCTGAGTTCCCCAGGGGACTTGCTGCTGCCTCCTAAGGAATCAATAGTGATAGTCATAGTAGGTGCTCAGCACACACCAGGGGCTGTGCTTTAAGGGCAGTATTGCATTTCATCTTCACAGTGATCACCTCTGGGATGCAGAAAGGAGAAGGAATATACCCAAAGTCACACTTCTGGTAAGAGGTACAGTTTGTCTCAAAGGCAGGACTGCTGCCCTGGGAGGAGCCTCCGGGGTATGTCCCTAAAACAGCAAACATTTTTGCCTGGGTTTGTTTTTCATTTGTTATTTTTTTCATTTGTTTTCATATATTTTTCATTTGTTATATTTACTGAGCAAATACTCCCCCACGCTGGGGCAGCTCACACTCCAGTGGGGACACAGACAATGAGGGAACTGTGGTAATTACTACAGAGGCCTGAGCTGGGCTGGGGGCAGGGAAGTTCAGGAAGGGTTTCTCTGAGGAAGTGATGGCTTTCATTCATTTATTCTTTCATTCAACAATTAGTCGTTGACCATACGCCTCACTCTGCCCAGGTGCTGTGCGTATCACCACGCCCTGCCTCTGTACGGCCTCCAGGCAGTGGAGACCTACACAATAAATAGTTGCTAGCTGTATTAGTCTGTTTAGGTTGCTAAACAGACTATTTGCCAATAACAAAATAATTGGAACTGGATAATTTATAAAGACAAATGAGATGTATTGCTTACCGTTTCTGACGGTGGGAAGTCCAAAGTCCATCTGGTGATGGTGACAGTGACCCAGGGGTCTCACATTGCAAGATGGTGGAAGCAGAGAGAGCAAAACACAGACTCTCCTATTCTTAAGCCCTCAGAACCACTCCCCTGACCACCATTTTTAATCCATTCACTACTGCACGGTCCTACAATCCAATCACCTCTTCAACCTACCATAATAGGATTTCCCACCCTTTTAACAGTGGGGGCAGGGCTAAGTTTCTAATACATAAAACTTGGGGGACACAATTCAAGCTTCAGTGAGTTTTGGGAGTACATAATTCAATCCACTACATTAGCCCAAGGGGAGCTGCATAGGAGGGTGGGACAAAGAGCATTCCTGGCAAAGGGCTCAGCATGTGCAAAGATTCACCAAGCTGTATCATGGAAGAGTCTTGAGCCTCCTCTGAGGGACCAAGGGAAGGCTGTGTGGGAAAAAGGGTAAACTGGGACTCAAGGAATCTAGCTTCTGGGGCCACTGACTTAGTTGTTTTCCACAGAGGATTGGTGCAATAGACGGTAGGTCCCCAAGAGTTCCTCCAGATCAAAGTTCTGGGGGGTCTGCAGTGCCCAAGGCGTTAGAAATAAAGCTCGGTGGAGGGGTGCTCCCTAAATGCCTGTGGAGGGAGGGAGGCCTCCCTCACCGATGGGCCACATCTCTGCTGGGTGGCCAGGGAACCCTAACGGGACTATGGGTGTCCTCTCAGGGCACCAACCCCAGCCATCTGGCAGCTCAACTGTGAGTGGGAAGGGCTCAGTGTCCTGAACCATGAAGTTAGCAGGGGTGCTGGCAGGAAATCAATCCTGGGGCTGACGAGGCTGTGGCAAGGGTCTGTCAGCTCCATGGGCCCACCACCCTGGGCACCGCACCCGAGCCTCCCTCCTCCCAAAGCAAGGCCACACCTGCAAAACTGACCCAGCTGATAAATGTGGGACAGGAGGGCTCACAAGTCCTGTGGGTCTGAGGCAACACTGAGTAGAAATACAGTGCAAATGACATCTGTAATTCTGGTAGCCACCTTTTTAAAAAGTAAAACAAGTAAAATGAATTTTAATAATATATTTTCTTTAACGTATTATATCTGAAATACAATCATTTAAACATGATATCAGGGCTGGCTGGATAGCTCTGTTGGTTAAAAGTGTGGTGCTGACAACACCAATGTCCAGGGTCCAATCCTTGTACAAACCAGCCACCGAAAAAAAGAAACATAAAGTCAATATAAAATAACTATTAATGAGATAGTTCACTTTTTTTTTCAGTCTAGTATTTTGTCCTGCTTATATTACATCTCAATTTGTCCTAGCCACATTTCAAGTGCTAAATAGCCACCACATGTGGTTAGAAGCTATCATACTGGCCAGGGCAGCCCTAGAGGCCCTCAGCTTTCCCCTGAGTCGCCTGGGATTCACCCAGGCTCCTATGGAGTAAGGAACAGACAGCTGTGAGGTCCCTCTGACCCCCTTCCACCGAGGATACAGGAGGCTGAGGAGCAGGCCTGGCCTTACCTTCCCAGTCCAAGTTTCTCTAGGATCACTTCCCGCACCTGTTCAAGTCCACGTGGCAGCTTTAGGGCAGGGGTCTTACATCTGATTGGTGCTCCTAGGCCTTCTTCCCTACTGCTGTCTCTGATGTCCCTTCCCCATGAGAGCCTCCAGGACAGGACAGCAGGAGTGTGGGCCTGACCTGGTCACAGCTCCCCCATGGCAGGCCAGTTCTCTTTCAGCCAGGACTGGCAGCCAGTGGCATAGGGATGTGAGGGAGGCCACGTGGGACATCTCAGAGAGGGGAGTGTCACCCATCCGCCCTTCATTCTTGCATGCACTGATTCAGCACTCTGAGCACCTGCTGTGGGGCCCTAAGGATGCAGTGGTGACCACATATTCCTCTAGAGAGGCCAGGCCACAGTGGGAGACAGACTTCATTCAGATAATCATCAGGGGGGTGAGGGAGGTCTCCTGTGCCCTCCCTGAAGTACCTTATTCTCTCAATTCCTACAAGGTAGTGTCTGGGGCGCCACCTGCTGCCTGCCAGGCCCCAGCCCAGATGCATCCAGCTCAGGGGCCTCAAGTCCCCTGCATTCCCCAATCACAGAGCTCCAGCCTTCCTCCTCCTTTGTCCTTCCTCAGGCTCCTACACACCAGCACCTCTCCTTTGCCAGCCAGGGCTGAGGGGTCTTCTCTGTCAGCCCTCAGGGACAGGGTGGCAGTTAAGGGACAAGACACCTCCTGGGAAAATAAGCAGGATGAGGCCTGCTGGGTGCCCAGCCCGGGTGGGGTGGGGAGGCCAAGGAGACCCAGGGCCTGCCAAAGAAAGGAGGGAAGTGAACAGTGGGTCAGAGAGGGAGTGCTGGGTCCTCCCAGAGCTGGCCTCAGGCCCTCTTATTTATTACAGCCTCCGTCTGTGCCCAGAGAGGCCAGAGGAGGCTGCATGGGCACCTTTTCTTGGAGACGAAGGTTCCAGGACTTGAAGAGGTGCCTGTGACCCACGTTGGGAAATGCAGGTTGCTCAAAGTGGTCCCACAACGACCTTCCCCTTCCCAGAAGACGCACACATTTCAGCCTCACACGGCCAGGCTTTTGAGGAGGTCCACAAAGGCCAGCTCCTTCACACTGTGAAAGCCAAGCCCCCAGCTGCCTATGGGTGTCTTCCCCAGACACCCACTCTTCATTCCTCTGATGAGAGACACAGGCAGAGGGACCGGAGGCTTCGTGATCATCATTTGGGGGTTCCCTGATAAGAGGAGATCATAACATATGGATTTTAGGTCAGCCTTTTGGAGTTTAGGCAGACTCCCTGCTAAGAGTCAAAGGGAGGAAGAAAAGGATGGGGCTCAGTTAAGCAGGCGACTTAAGGGGAAGTTTAATGTAGCAAAGTGGCACTGCCCAGTGCTCCAAGCCAGGCTTGATTCAGAAGTGTCAGTGCCGACCCATTCTGAGGGAGCCTAGGTAGGGCTACGGAGGGTTTGATTGCTGGCTGGTGAGGGAGACCTTCAGTGGGTAGGAGAGAGGGTGGTCAGATTTAGCAAATAAAAACAGAGGATACATAGTTAAATTAGAATTTCAGATAAACAATGAATAGTTCTTTAGTATAAGTATGTTCCGAATATCACATCCTGTTCTTTATTTGTCAATCCTAGTGGGAAGCCTCATGCCCTTTGCCAGGGGCTGATGCTGGTGAGTGATTTCCCACTGTTTTATAAGCTGGAGCAGATCTAAGACTATTCCAGCAACCCCACCATGCTCACCGCTACAGTGTGAGAGCAATGGAAAGGAGGCTGCGGCCAGTGGCTCAGGACGTATGGAACCCAGCCCTTGTCTTGTCTATGCCACAGCCTCCGTTGTATCTCACTCACAACCCAAGGCTGAACAGAAGCTTTGAAGTGTCCTTGAAGGGACCCTGCTCCCCAGTGCCCATAGCCCATTTATTTACTGTCTCAGCTCCACACCTAAAGAGTTTGTTGGTTGCAGCACCATTCACAATAGCCAAGAGGTGGAAGCAACCTAAATGTCCATTGAGAGATGAATGGATAAAGAAAATGTTGTACATAGGTACAATGGAATATTACTCAGCATTAAAAAAAGAAGGAAATCCTGTCATTTGCTACAACATGCATGAACCTGGAGGACATTAGGCTTAGTGAAAAAGGCACATAAAGACAAATACTGCATGATTCCACTTACATGAGGCACTTAGGGTAGAGCAGTTGAAATCATAGAGACAGAAAGTACAGCGGTGGATGCCAGGGGCTGGGGGGGGGACAAGGAATTGAGTTGTTTGGTGGGTGTAGAGGCAGGATGGGGTGCGGGTTCTGGGGATCTGCTGCACAGCAATGCACATGCAGTTGACAATACTGTACTGTACACTTGGAAATCATTGGGAGGGTGAATCTTAAGTTATGTATTTTTTTGCTACAATTTTTTTTTTGTTTTTTAAAGATGACTGGTAAGAGGATCCTAACCCTTGACTTGGTGTTGTCAGCAGCAGGCTCACCTAGTGAGCTAACCGGCCATCCCTATATGGGATCCAAACCTGTGGCCTTGGTATTACCAGCACTGCACTCTCCCGAGTGAGCCATGGGCCGGCCCTACAATTTTTTAAAAGAGAATATTTAAAAAAGGGGGGGGGGGAACGCAGCTACATGCAATACCATACAACTGCTTAGTTGCAACAACAATGTTAAGCAAAAGAAGCCATTTTAAAACATTAAAACAAAAAGTTCCCATTGAGCCTCTGCCTTTCCTGGGGTGCTCATGACATCTCCTTAGGTGTCCCAACTCAAACTCAGACTCAAGTCTCTTTTATTATTATTATTATTAATTCTTCCCCGCTCCCCAAGGCTTTTTGCACAGTTTTATAGGAAAATATGGCTAACCCAGGAGTGAAGAGTCTTCACTTTCCCACTGACTTGACATACCTCCGTTTCTCCATCTGTATAATGGGATAAGAGGGTGGCAAATATCTGATCTCTAAAGTCCAATTCCAGGGGGAGGGTCCATGGTCAGAGAGGATCAAGTGAGAGCTTTCTAGGACCAGCTGAGTGAGATAGGGCTGGCTGGCAGATGGGGCTAGGAAAGTGCTACGGGTCAAATGTGTCCCCCAAAGATTCATGTGTTGGAATCTTGTTTCCCTACTGTAACAGTGCTAAGAGGGTGGGAAATCCAATTATGATATTTGAAAAGTGGGGCCTATAAGAGATGATTGGATTGTGAGGACTGTGCCCTCATGAGTTAATCCATTCTTGGAGTAATGAGTTATTGTGGGTGGCTTTATAAGAAGCACATTAGAGAGCTCTTGTCATTCTTGCCATGTGATACCCTGTGTTGCCACAGGACCCTGTAGAGGGTTCCCATCCAGAAAAGGCCCTCACCAGATATGCCCCCTGGACTATGGATTTTCCAGTCTCCAAAATTGTAAGAAATAAATTTTGTTTCTTTATAAATTACCCAGTTTAAGGTGTTCTTTTATAAGAAACAGAAAACCAACTAATATTGTTAGCCTCCAGACTAGGCTTGGTCAGAGGGAGAGAAGAAAGAAGTTTTATCCACTCAGCTTGGGGTCTTGGTGAAATCAGATCATCATGGCTGCTGATTCATCTGTCGCCAGGTGAGGGCGCCATTGGGCGCATAGAATTAGCCATGGTGTGATCATGGGGTAAGATGTCAGGTCTGGCTGGGACCATGACAGGGTGAAGCAAGGAGCAGGGCCTGGAGGCATCTGTCTTCCCGGCTTGGGAATGGAGCCTAGGCCTCTCTGGCATGGCTGGGACCTCTGAGTTCTAGGTAACAGCAATAAAGGGTGGGCTTGCCCCTGGTCTAGAGGTTTGTATTCAGTGGTGATCCCCCTCATTCTTCCCTTCATCCTCAACTAACATTAAGCAGTAGGTGGCCATTCAGGTCTAGAGAATTCCTCCATGAATGCATTGTGAAAGGGGAAGTGGCTTGAAGTGGAAATTTTGTGGGTCTTGGGGTAATGGAGACCTAGGGACTTGCATTCTGGCCCTTTCTGGACCTCAGTTTTCTCATTTGTTAAATGGGGATGAGAGTTCCTGCTGGGCTCACCTGCAGGGGTTTGAGAGGCTCAAAGTGGGCAGGGGTGTGAAGTGGGCAAAATGAGGAGACACTTGAAGGTGTCAGAGGAGGGCAGGACATGGTGGTTTAGGCAGAGGGAGTGCTGGCAGGCTGACCAGAGGCAAGGAGGCCAGAGGGATTTGTTTACTACCTCTCACTTCCTGGAATCTGACCCGGTAAGCCCTGTTTGTTTACAAGTTTTCATGAGCCTCCCTAAGCAAAGCACAACACAACTGTAGTCTGGGGTAAAGGCAGGGACTGGCTACATTCAGGTCCTAGACAGGGGCGAGTTGTAAATAGCTGGTGGTCATCAGGGAAGCAGCTCAAGTGTCTGTGAGAGTCAGCTGCAAGGGCCAAAGCAAAGCCACACCCAGCTCCCCAGCATTCTGGGTTACTCAGCCCTGTGGTCATCCTGCACACCTGAAACCTTGTAACCTGAGAGGCTGGAGGCAGTTGAATAGGACATCCCTCCTGTCTCCCCACCTCCCCACTTTTTGCAAAGAAGGAACATTCCATTCCTAGGGATTAAATGTTGTGATCAACGTGAGACTTAGAAGAGCAGCCAAGGGTTTGCAGGAGAAGCCAAGGGGGAAAAGTGACTCAGCAAAATAAACTTTCACCTGTGGATATTCTGACTGCTCTTCTGGGGATCTTGAAGACTGCCTGGTTCTGGTGTCAGGAACTCAGTATACAAAGCCTTGGTCCCCCATGCCAACCATATTTGTGCTCATTTCTTACTGAAGTAGAGTCCTAGGAAGCTTGGGAAGGAGGTCTGATGGGTGGGCCTGATATCTGCCACATCCAGAGTGAGTCACAAGTGCACCCACGTCAAAGCGGGAGTAGTGTGCCCCTGTGGAGTCATCAGGAATCAGAGGGATGCTGAAGGAGAGGGTAAATCTTAGGGACTCCTCTCCCCTCCAGGAGCACTTCCAGTCAAGGGCATGGGATTGGCACCATCTTGCACCCTCAATCTTGATTCCTGCTTGGCTCTCATTCGAAAAGCTTCACGTGGATGATGGGACCGCTGAGTGTGGGGAGGGCGTGAGAACTCATTTTGTCCAACCACTGTCCCACATAGGTCCCTTTTCTAGGAGAGCCTCTGCCTGAATCCCAGTGACAGAGAACCTGTCATCTGAAAGGCAACCCACTGCTAAGATGCCTGTGTTAAAAAGTCTTCCTTTTTTTTGGCAGCTGTCTGGTACAGGGATCTGAGCCCCTGACCTTAGTATTACCATCACCACGCTCTCCCAAATCAGCTAACTGGCCAGCCAAAAAAAAAACAAAACTGTCTTCCTTAAATTCAGTTGTAATTGTCTCCCTGACACTTGACATTTCTACTCACAGGTCCTCTTGAGCCCTAGAGTCACAGAAATTAAGTCCAATACGGTTTCAATGGGCAGCCCTTGGGCTATTTCATCACAGTTAAGATACCCTGCCCACCTGACTTTTCAAGTTCCTACTTCCCTAGAGGGTTAGAATGTAGGGTATTCCCCCCTCTCTACCTCCATTACACTTCTAACAGTTAATGGATAGAACCACCGTACCCTTACACAATTCAGGCAAGGCCAGTCCCAGGTCAGAGGTTTGTGCCGAAAGGGGTTGGAGAGGGGACAGATGCTGTCTCAGCTCCCTGCTCCCAGCTGTCTCCTCAGTGAGCTCCCCCCTCCACCCCCAGGGCTCAGTGTATTTGGTGGCACCTGCTGTTTCAACAGCTTCAGCTTGTGTTTCAGTTTTATAATTCTTTTTTGGGGGTGGTGGTGGTGGCTGGCCAGTACGAGGATCTGAACTCATGACCCTGGTGTTACAAGGCTGTGCTCTAACAGCACCAGTCAGCTCCTATGTTTGTTTTACTTCAAATGAGAAACTTCCTCATTGTCAGTGCCACCCATGTTGGTGCACATACTCAAGGGTCAGTTTGGCATTTTGAGGGTATGTCTATCCTAATGGTCCCAGCTTCAAATAGTATGTCCTGATCCAATGGCCCTATGAGCAAGACTATCCTCGTGGATCCCTGGCTCCTACCTTGGCTTGGAAAACACGGTCACACATCAGTGTTGGAAATAATATAACATCCTTACAGGTGACAAACAGGTTAAAGATGGGAAAGGACTGCCCTGGACTCCTGCCTCCTTAGTTCAGGCCTCATGCTCTGCAGTCTTGCCCTCCACGCTTACCTCCTTCTAATATATTCTACATCTGGTACCTCTTCAGGCATTGAGCTATACCAACCCCCAAATCAGCATGCCCTTTTCTTTTCTTTTTCTTTTTCTTTTTTTTTTTTAAAGGATGACCGGTAAGGGGATCTTAACCCTTGATGTGGTGTTGCCAGCACCAAGCTCACCCAGTGAGCAAACCGGCCATCCCTATATGGGATCCGAACCCGTGGCCTTGGTGTTATCAGCACCACACTCTCCCGAGTGAGCCACAGGCTGGCCCCTTTTCTTTTTTAAAAAAAGATGACCAGTAAGGGGATCTCAACCTTTGGCTTGGTGTTGTCAGCACCACGCTCAGCCAGTGAGCCAACTGGCCATCCCTATATAGGATCCGAACCTGTGGCCTTGGTGTTATCAGGACCGTACTCTCCCGAGTGTGCCACAGGCCGGCCCTAGCATGCCCTTTTCTGCCTCCACAGCTTTGTCTTTGCTGGTCTATCTGCCTGGAAAATCCTCTCACCCCTTCTCCATTTAACTAGTTTGTACTCCAAGATTCAGCTCTGGTGCCCCCTTTCTAGAAACTTCCTTCTTAGTTGGCTGGCCCGTTAGCTCAGTTGGCTACAGCATAGCCTTGTAACACCAAGATCAAGGGTTTGCTTCCCCATACCAGCCAGCCACCAAAAAAAAAAAAAAAAAAGAGAGAGAGAGAGAGAGCACTTTCCATAGTGTTTGAGGGCCTTCTCCTTTTGCTTTCCATGGTGCCTTGAGCAGACTCTGTCCATTTTTCTTTATGCCATGCCAGACCCCAGCAGGCAGGTATTCAGGAGATGCCTGCTCAGTAACTGACTGAAGGGAAGGCAGACAGAAAGTGAGACAAAGCAGCCAAGCCTGAATCCAGCACTTCAGCACAACTGTTAATTCAGTGCCTGGCGATAGCTAATGGCTTCCCTTATGTAGGGTTCTGTGTGTAAGAGAGGAAAAAGAGAGAGATCCAGCTGAATAGGAACCCTGCCCCTTATTTTGCACATCCCAGCACTGGCACAAGGAGTGGTGGGCAAAAAGGCTGCCCAGTCTCTATGTAATCAGAAGGGTCAAGGCATTGCTTCTCCAAGGAGGAAGGCAGACTGAAGCCCCAGCAAATCCACCTGACTGCCAGAGAACTCAAGAGGCCTGATAATTTTGAGCCTGGCCCCAAATAGAAGCTGGGGTGGAGAAAAACTCAGAGACTGTTCTCTAAATAGCTTCATGCCCCTGCCATCTGCTGCCAGGCAGCCAGGAAAGAAAGCAACGTTGCCTGATTTCTTTCAGGAACTGTCAAAGCTATGTCCTAATATAATGGAGTGCCTAGTCACAAGTAAGCTCCTACTTGCTTTGCCTCTCTGGGGCCCAAAACAGAGCTAGAGGTCTCCTGTTCTGCCCTTTATCCAAAGAAGAACTCCTGGCCTCTAGATTCTCAAAACTGAAGTCCCAGAATGGAGGAAAATCAACTTGCTTTTGCTTTTCTCCAGACAGCAATCAATCTGGTTTGGCTTCCTAACCAGGAGGTGGGTCTTCAACTCAAACCCAATGGCTAGGAGAGAACCCTTAAATGGTGTTGTTACTTGGTAATGTTTAAGATCTCTCTGGTTTCTGAGATGTTGCTAATCTCAGATGAAATGGTACTACAATTCCACTAAATTTCACATTAAATTCCTTTTAGCTCAAGAAAGCAATGAACAAAAATCTCCATTTTACTCCCTCCTCCCAAGTGCTTGTCTCCCTGTCCACCTGTTCCTGAATTCCAGTTATTGGGTGTCACATACAGCATCTTGTCAAGGCAAAGGTGGGGCTGTCAGTGGCCAGGACAGTGACTGACCACTTGGGCAAAACTTGCCAGTAGGAGTGTGGGGATAAGGAGGCTCAGAAACGCAGAATAAAAGGTGCTAAAGTCAAAATAAATAAATTCCAACTATTCTTTCCCTTTCTTCACTTTTGATAACTACGTAACATGCCATTTACAAAGCTGATTAATTGGAGAAATCTGTTACCCATTAATGCAAGCCCCCCAAAATTCAAGAAAACTTCAGTTTCTTTTTGCAACATTATCAGCTTGTATGTAGTTGCATATTGCCATCACTAAAGTCATAGTGACTTTAATAAATATCTTAAATAGTTCTCCATGCCTCCAAAATAAAAATCCACATTTAAAAGCTAGGCTTATTTTGTTTACTAAATAATAGCCAGAAAATTATTGCACCTTGGTGTCTAATTTTAAATTAAGAGGCTTTATAAACACAGGCCCTAACCCTTGTCAATTAACCAGGTGAACCTTGCATAAACAAGACCTGTTTTAGGACCTTTGTTTTGTTTTAGGGCCTGTTTTGGGGGGAGGGTTGGCGGCTGGCCAAACTGGTGACCTTGGTGTTATAAAGCTACACTCTAAACAACTGACTAAATGTAAACGGACTGCCCCAGGATCTTTGTTTTTAATCATTAGATTTCTAAGCTGCTGTTCCCACTTTTCCATTAGCAGGGTGTTGGCCACCACCCAAAGGGCTTCATTTACATTGTTTCCTAGGAACTTCCCCTATTCCCAACAAGGTGTCTTTCACACTGTGTTTGGGACCGTGACACCTGCATTACTTGTACATTACTGGTACAAACATCAGATAGTCTCTTTGAAGACTGTATAGCTAAATTTTTAAAAAATGAGCTAAATTAAAAAAAATTTTTTTTGCAGATGGCCAGTATGAGGATCCAAACCCTTGATCTTGGTGTTATAATACCACCCCCTAAACAACAGAGCTAACCAGCCAAAATGAGCTAAATTAACTGGACTCTATTATTGTAGCATTGGTCCCTTCAGTGTATCACTATTTCTATCTACTTTTTAGTTTCAATTCAACAAATAACTTGAGGGTCCACAGGTAAATCTCTACTTTGATGGGTCCACTTGTAATAGAGTTGTGATTGATTTGTTAGAGAGCTAGTATAAAACTTGTCACTGCTATACATTATTAGTGGGAAGGTTAAAGGGATGGCTGTAGAAAGGTTTTATATTTGGATTTAAGTCTCAAAACTTGCTTGATAATCCTTACCAAAATAATTTTTTGTTTCACTGATTGGCCAATGATCATTTATTATTATCAATACTTAGTATTATTATATATTAATGTTTCTCCTAAATAAAAAAATCCAGAAAAACATGAGAAGCTTGTTAAAGATTCAGATTCCTGTCCCCCACCCATACTCCCAGATCTACTGGATCACAACCTCTGGTGGGATGTGTGTGTGTGTGTGTGTGTGTGTGTGTGTGTGTGTGTGTGAAAGCTCCCCAAGGAGATTCTGTGCATAGTAAAGTTAGAGAACCTTTATGTAGATAAAACTAACTGGTTGTCATATTTTTCACTATTCAACTGAGTCAGAATTGTATAAGTCCCACTTCAGCTTGCCCATAAATTGTTTTCAGTCTTACAAGGCAAATTAGGGCGTAGTACTTAAGCAAAGTGTCCTTAGAATCTTTGCACAAAGGCAAAGTTCAACTATGAGTATCTTTGTAATTTTCAAAATCTAAGAAATTTCTAATGAGCAAAATGAAAATAATTTATTTTATTTTTTGGCAGCTAACTGGTACGGGGATCTGAACCCTTGACCTTGGGGTTATAACACCACACTCTAACCAACTGAACTAACTAGTCAGCCCAACAATTACAATTAAATATAAAAAATGGAACTTGACACTATAGTTCTTCATAGACCAGATTACCATTTTATTTTTCTACTCCTGACACTCAATTCATAGGGGGTGAAAAAATAATAGAACATAATCAACATACAAACATAATTAAAAACGATTTAACTATTATAGCTGTTCTTTGTAAAGTACACAAAGGTAAACAGAAACATCTTTATATAAATTATACTTAATCTGTATACACTGTAAAACAATTTAAAATTCACACTAAGATCCTAATGCAAGCAGTGGTGTACAAAAGTGCAAACAAAGTTAGTGATGACCTTATCACTGACCTACCTCTTCAATGTATTTTGCACTCAGCCAAATACTGAAGGCCTCAACGTGGAAAACACTTTTAAAGTAACGTGACTACATTCACCCTGAGTGCTTCTTGCCTCAAAATGGCAAATTGGTTATAGGGTCAGGTTAGGAGCAGCATCAGGGAATACAGAAACCCATATGAAGTTGGCCATTCTGACGTGAATCTTTATACTTGATAATAAGAACAATTCTGAAGAAAACCTGTATGTCAAAAACTGTAGAACTGTCACCCCCTTTTACCTCCAGATATTTAAAACTAAAATTAAATCTAATCCTCCATGTAAAATGCATGGTGAAGAAGAATCCATCCACTTCAGTGCAGCTTTTCCAAAAATAATTCTGCATTAAATCACTTTCCCATTTCTGCCCTAACATCTATTTGGGATGGAGGCACACCTGAAACAAAGTTTGCTTTGGATAACCTCGCTTACTTTACTTTGATTATTTTGGATTTTATTTAAAAGTGTGGTCAAAATCCTAAACAATCAATCAGTGGCATAAACTATATTAACTACTTAATGTTCTAAATTACAAGGATAAAAATCAGTTGGTTCAGAAACGCATGTTCAGTAGTCTCCGCAGATTCTAACCACACTTGGGAATCTTTTTTTTTTTTTGGTGGCTGGCTGGTTTGGGGATCTGAACCTGTGACCTAGGTGTTACAAGGCTGTGCTTTAACCAACTGAGCTAACCAGCCAGCCCTATTTTATTTATTTATTTTTGGTATCTGGCTGGTACAGGAATTGAACCCTGGACTTTAGGGTTATCAGCACCACATTCTAACCAACTGAACAACTGACTTGCCCCTTAGGTGATTTTTTAAATCCAGGTGTGGGGTAGGGATGTGTGAGAGGGAATGGTTACAGGGTTCAGGAGTGAAACATGGTTTTAATAAAATCTCAATCACTCTACAAAGAGGCACAGTCACATATTCCAAGAGCTTGTTCTTTTTTCTTTTCTTGGTCATAAAGCACTAACTTGAATTTCAAAAGGATAGTAATGATAATGGAAGTGACCAGAAGCATCGACATGTAGCTTTGATAATGTAGTCCTTAACTGATGCATACTGTTTTTCTGAACTCTAATATTTACAGCAAAACCTCTGGTTTTATATTAATATAGGCTACTTTTTATTCCCTATTAATTTTGCTTTTTTTTTTTTTTTTTTATTTGGTGGCTGGCCAGTTTGGGGATCTGAACTCTTGATGTAGGCATTTACATTTGTTAACCTATATTGTCACATGCTTTCATGAATATTTTTAGAAGCTTCACCAACTTTTTACATATGTTTAAAATGATCCAAACAATAAGCTCTAAATAAAATGAACAGAAGGGCTAGCTGGTTAGCTCAGTTGGTTACAGCATGGTGCTGACAACACCAAGGTCCAGGGTTTGATCCCTGGACCGGCCAGATGCGCGCGCGCGCGCACACACACACACACACACACACACACACACACACAAAAACCCAAAATAAAAAATAAAATGAACAGAAGGAACTTTGAGAGATTTCCCTTTATATAAGCTATTCTCAGTATTATGGTCAAATTCTACTTGGCAATAAAAATCCTTGCAAACTTCAGTCATGTAAGTGACTAACAAGACTGAAATACCTCGAATCACAAACCAAATAGAGTTTCAGAAAATATAAACCTTTCTCCTGAAATTCTCAAATCATGTTCACTAGACGTAAACTGTTTTTAATGATGAAACTTGTGAAAATGGTTTTTGAATGGGGCTAATCATTGGAAAGTGCTATAGAGAAGTGTGAGCCAGCTGAAAACTAAGGAAAAGAAACAGTGTTCCGCTTTTACATTGTAAACCACAGTATATTTGCATAAGGATGCAGGCACACAAAACTAAATTGTAGGTCTATGCAGGCAACATCTGAACATAACATCTTTGGCACTCACACAAAGATACTGGTTCAACTAAGCCAACAGTGAAGAATATTTTTCATATACTTTAGGAAATGCGTGTTCTCAATTTAAAAATGCTATAATCTCCATTCTAAAAATTCATTGATAAACTTAAACCAGTTATAACCCAAAAGTGTAATTAAAAGCAGTCATTAAAACAGGTGTGGGATAGGAATCTCTTTTAAAATATAAAAGTGGGCTGAGACTTTATATTTTCAGAGTTTTGGGCTTCAGATTTTAAAACAACTTTTGAAAAGTGCCTGATTTGTATGGAATCCAGTCTTAACTTGTATACAACAGTGTTAACAACTATACTTTGACATCTTACAGTGTGGGAAACAAAATTAACTTATGTCCCTGATACTAATCTTTACCTGGGCAATACTCCACAGAAGCATTCACTTGTACAGGCAAATGCAGAGTTGTCTTTCCCGTGTGCTTCTACTGTTTCTTGCCATTCTCTTAATTTGCTTCTCTTGAAAGGGAGCAGTGAGCCAGCACCCAGTGTATGTGCTCTGGAAGGTTTCTCCAAGTGGATGGTAAATCCTCTGGCTGGGGAACTCTGCCCCCTGGAGCTGGTAGGAAAGCTGGTTGCTGCTAAGTGCAGCTTCATTTCTAGAGGCTTGGGCCATAAGAATCTTATGGTCCACGAAACAACTTATTTCTTTGATCCCAGTGTCAGAAGTGGAGCAAGATATTCTGTATCAAGAAGCACTTTTCCCCTCTAGAGAAACCAATAAGCTTGCTCCTTTATACCAGTTTATGGCACAAATAATTAGTTTCTCGAGTATTCCAATGGACACTCTAGGAAATTCTTGAAGAAAGACATGTCCCTGAAGGTACTGAAGACTGATGCACGAACAAGAGGCAGTTACTTTTAATAAGGCTTAGTTCTATTTAGTTAGGACTTTAGGAGTGAGTACTTTAAACCTATCTGGCAAAATAAATCAACAGGCTGCAATGGCATTTTCCCTTACTGCTACTGATGTTTCTAGGCAGGGAAGAAGCTCTTTTATTTACCAAAAAAAAAAGCTCTTTTATTTAGCTCACTTAAAAAAACAACTGCAAGTGAGACAGATTAACCAAATTACTAAAACTAAGTATGTTAGGAAATGACCTTGTCAGTTTAGCTAACTGATAATTCCTTCCAGTAATATTCCTCAATCTTCATCTGCTTCATAGGTTACATACTGATGACAAAAGGATTATAACAACTCTGACTTGGACAATGGCAAGAGAAAACACTAACTTTGCATTAAAATTATTCTTGATGGAATTGGAACAATCTATTCTCAATGGAATTGGTTAAAAATGCTATAAAAATTGGTTTATAATCAGAAGAGAAATCTTAAGCTTGAGAGTCTTTAAAAATACATTTTTGCACTTACCTTTCATCTTATCTAACTAATGATGACATATGAAAAAAAGAACTCAATTTCTTAGGAAATTATAAGGCTTTTAAAGAACTAACTAAAATATGATTAGTAAGTCTAGCAGTAAGGCTTGCAGACACTATCACATGGCAAGCATTATATCTAAAAACAAAAGTCTTTGTGCTATAAAGTAAGGGCTAGCTGAAAACTAAAAAAAAAAAAAAAAAAAAGAAATTTAAAAAACAAACATTTGTTTTCTTCCTACCAGAAAATAAAATATGCCAAAGAATGCAAATGAGCTATTGGATAGGAGCAAAATCCCCGCCTATCTCGGTGATGACTGGAGCAGAACAAGCTGTTTCTTTTTCCTCAGATATGCAGGTCTCTACAGTGAAATTGTCCCCAAAATCCTACTTATTGCCTGCCCTGGGGAGTACCTCTAAATATGGAGAGACTGGTGCCTGTCAGTACTTTCGGTGAAGAGGCACAGATTACTAAACTGGACACCAATAAGACTGGAGCACTTCAGAATTAGACAACTGGGATACAACTATAGGGCCCATCAAACTGAGAGTCAACCTTGTGTACTGTAGATGTGCTTTTCTTCAAAAGGCTGATACTACAGGGACTAGGACACGGACCCCATCAGCACTGGTTATAATAGCATTATTGATAAAAATACACATGATTCAGAGAGAAACATGGTATCAGGTACAACCAACCACAACTGTCTCACAGTAAATACTGTCTCGTGGTAAATGCAATAGCCTCTAGGGGCTTAAACATTAAACACTCTAAAGAAATTTCCTTTCTCAACAATCCCCTCAGATGTATAATATTAAATACTCAAATTTCAGATTATACTAGCTAGATAAGACACATTCAAATAAAACATTTGTCCAACAAGGATGCCAAACATTAAAGTTTGTTTTATTGCATGACGTTTGCATAAGAAAAAATATTATTGAAAACTGTAAGGCATCATGCAATAATTGATAAGCTCATTATTAACTGTACACTTAAGATAGGTGAATATATAATCTAAAATTTAAAAACTACTTCCAAAAAGTACATACAAAATTTAACATGATGAGCTTTTAAATATGGTCTATATATGTGGTTTCATGTTGTTAAAAAGTGCTTCAAACGTACTGCTGGAAAGTTGCTTTTTATAAATGGTGCTGGGAAGACGTCAGATTATCAACTGTAAAAACTAATTTTTATGGAATTAGAAAGCTAACATTGTGATATTCAAACTTACTTGAATCAGTTTTCGATTCTCACTCAAATTAAGTTGACATAATATTAATAATCTAAAAAACATCTGCTTTATAACCAACAAAAGTCTATTGAATTCAAGTTATGCACGTTGAGTGTCAAATCTCTGAGTAGGCCTGACTGTTGAGACCCGGAAACCAGGCAGGTTGTTGTTAATCAATGTACTGCGCCATCCAGCGGAAGCCTTCTCCATAACCTTGTCTTTTGAGCACACTGCACATGAAAACTTCTAGGGGTCGGGCATTCAGTTCTTTCAGAGATACACTGCCCTAGAAGAGAAGAGAGACATTATGTTGCAGCTTTATGAAATAAAAGCCCCACTACCCAGCAGAATTACATGTTCTACTTAAGAACAAAGGGTGACTGTGATAAAGCCATGGCTGCTTGACATCCAAATCCCCTAAACACATAGGAAGCCTCCTCTCACTCCACCTTAGGACAGAATGGTATTCAGTGGGAAAGAGGTGAGTTTGTGAGCCCACAAGAATAAAAATAATCTGTCTTAGAAAAAATCCAAACTGGCTTTAATGGTATTAAAGACAACATTCTTTGAGTAAGTTTATAACCAAACAAGGCATTTCCTAAAATTAATGTGGAGCTGACTATTAAAACAGACCAACGTCTACTTTGTCTAAGAGTCTCCTCCTATATGCTCTAGTATTTCTCTAACCTGAAAGAGTATATGTAAACCAAGGAAATTTTATTTATAAACTCTGGGATTCTTCCATTGTTTTACGTGGGATTTTTCTTCTTTCTTTTTTTTTAAACAGATGACCAGTAAGGGGATCTAAACCCTTGACTTGGTGTTGTCAGCACCACGCTCAGCCAGTGAGCTAATTGGCCATCCCTATATAGGATCTGAACCTGTGGCCTTGGTTTTATCAGTGCCACACTCTCCCAAATGAGCCATGGGCTGGCTCCAATGTGGGATTTTTCAATACAGATGCCCCCCCCCCAACAAATCCTAGTAAAAATGAACATAAAAATATTTTAAAACATTATAAAGTATATGTTCAGAAAACCCTAAAACACTCCTATACCCAAGTTCACATCTTATTTATCTCTGATGAACTCAGGGCCTAAAAACACTATTGGTATGCTTAAAACACTCAAAAAAAAAAAAAAAAAAAAAAAAAATATATATATATATATATATATATATATTTGAGTGTTTAATAGTGTGTTTAGGCCTTATTTGAGTGTTCTGAAAATGTATGATAAATAAAACTTTGAAAGCTTTAATTCAGTTTCCCATAAGCGCAAGCTTTAGGAGTAACTGAACCCTGACATTTCTATTATCACCAAGAAAAGTTTTCATTCAGTGGCAGAAAGAAATGAAGACATTTTTTAAAAATTCAAATGTATAAATGCCAGCTCTCTTTAAGAAAAAAAAAATGATAATGGGCTTGTATAGTTGGACAAGAGTAATTTAAGAAGACATTTGTACTGTAGAATTAAATACTCACACTTGTCAAAAAGTTTTCTTTTACCTTTCCTGTTGTCTGACCATATAAACCAAACGTCTCTCGTAACCTCTCTTCACTGATGGCTTCAGGTCTGTCAATCTTATTCCCAAGAATCAGTATAGGCACATTAGCAATAGTTTCATCTGTCATTAGTGACTGAAAAAAAACCAAAACAAAACAACAGACGTTGATATGAAACCATCTAAAGGACTTATTTTGAAAAGATACCAAAATAGTCAAGGATTCATTCTCTATCATATCATGTCATGCCAACTTTCTTTGGCAAACTTTTCCCACATTTTAAAGTGAGTTTAAAGAAAGCATAAGCTCTATTCTTCTGTTTCTTTAAGGATCATTCTGTAAATGCTCACTATGTAAATCAGTGAGCTAGAGAGGCTAGGGCCAACGCCTCAGAGGTGGGCAGACCTGGTTTCATTTCTGGTTCTGCTGCTTTTGATTTGTGACCTAGGGCAAGTTAGCCTCACTGAAGCTCAGAGAGAATTGAGAATAGTAGCATGTACCTTCTGGAGTTGATGTGAGAATTAAATGAAGTCATATGCACAGTGTCTAGTATAAGGAAGGAACTCAGGAATTCCCTGACCCTATTCCATGACCACAGACCTACCTGCACTTTTCCACATGAACAAGTATTTGTTTGCCTCTCTGGGTAGAGGCACGGTTGGGTCAACCTTCAGTCAAATCATGGATCTGCTTACTTTGTGGCCCCAGATCTAGTGCTGGCTTTACTTGCTGCTCCTGAGCACCTTTATGAAGCCTCTGACCTGGGAGATGGGAGAGGAGACAGCTACACACGCCTCTCCTCCCTCCTGGGAGTGTTAACAAAGATGGCATGTTCTACCATTCCTAGGTCCTGGCCAACTCCTGAAGAAATGGCATCTTAATATGACCAGGGACTCAAGATCCACCCACTCCAGGAATGTAGTGGACATGAAATATACTAGGAGGTCACATTCTGTACAGGGTGAACTCCTCAATTCTTCAGGAAGAATGTCAGCTTTCTCAATAGCTGCAATTACTCCAAGTTACTCCTTCTGCATTCTAAGTAATCATTACTTAAAGCAATCACTGAGCTTAACAAACTACCAGAAGTTTCATCAGAGACTGCAGAAAAGCTGAACTCTGCTACCTATATCTCTAACATATTTCTTCAGGCTTATCAGAGTGATTTAACTATGTTTAGTTTTAATTATTTAACTTAGATCAAGTTCTCCTGCACTGGACAGCTGCCAAAAACAAAAACAAAAAACCCCAACTTACATCAAGTTCTTCTTTTGATTCTAACAGCCTTTCATGGTCTGCACAGTCCACCAGAAATACAATGCCATTGATAGCAGGAAGGTAGTTTTTCCACACTCTTCGAGCTAACAAAAACAATCAGGAGTTAGATTTTATTTGCTGGTCTAACCTACCAGATGGTTTGATTGAAGAGTCCAACAAGATATCAAAGTGTAGTTATCCCTTAGCTGTTGTTGCTACTTCACTATATATCCAAGTTAATCTTTTCACCCAATGGTGCCAAAAATCTTCCCAGAATATGAAAGAAGATATTTCAGGTTTTCCTCGATTGTGGGCAAGTCAGATATTTTATTCTCCCCCAGTTTTCCCATGTAAGAAGTAGAATTGGGTTGGCCAGTTAGCTCAGTTGGTTAAAGCACATCTCTGTAATACTAAGATCCCAGATTCAGATCCTGTGTACTGGCCAGGTACCAAAAAACAAAACTAAACAACAACAACAACAAAAAAGTAGAATTAGTATTTGCCACCATTGGACAATGATGTACATTAAGTTCACTGGAGGACTGCTAGTATATAAATCTAAAATATAAACAGTAAAAAATTTATATACAGTTGACACTTGAACAACACAGGTTTGAACTGCATGGGTCCATTTAAATGCAGATTTTTTTGGGCCGAGCCCGTGGTGCACTCGGTAGAGTGCGGCGCTGGCAGCGTGGCGACGCAGCGGTATAGGAATGACCGGTGCACTCACTGGCTGAGTGCCCGTCACAAAAACGACAAAAAAAATAAATAAATAAATAAATAAATAAAAAATAAATAAATGCAGATTTTTTTCAGTAAATATACTAAAATTTCTTCTCTTCATTATGATTTGCTTAATAACATTTTCTTTTGTCTAGCTTACTTTATTTATTATAAGAATATAGTGTATAGAACATAAAATGTACAAAATATGTGTTAATCAACTGTTATCTGTAATGCTTATAGTATATACAGTAACTAAGCTTTTGGGAAGTCAAAAGTTATACACAAATTATTGACTGCATGGGAGGGAGGGTCAGTTCCCCTTACTCCACATCGTTCAACTGTATATATAATATGTAATATGTATATGCAGTATGTATATGTATTTTTTGACATTTCCAGTTTATCAGTTTTTTTGCCAGTGATAAATTTGGCATCAGTGACAGAAGTAAATTGGTACCAGGTATATGCTTAAGTTAAAATAATAAAAGCAAACTATTCTACCTAACAAGCTCAAATGTTAATAATTAATTAAAGTTTATGAAATCATAAGGGTAATTTTTTTTCCATGACATTCTTTTTTTAGAGGAGAAAGTTTTGGGGGTACCCCAGGGAAAAATAACTTTCCTCTCTGGCTTGAGTTTTATGGCACATCTTGAAAACAACATAGAAATGAAGTTGACAAACTCCATTAGATTACAATTCCCACTAATCATCATATTCCAGAAATTAATTATTTTATGTCTGAAATGTGTTTTCACTAGCTACAACCACTTAAAATCTTTTCAACTATATGTCATATCAGGTTTTTAGAATGCCTATGAACTCCGTAATATTCATTAGTTATGACTTACTATGTGCTGAACACTGCCAAGCACTTTTGGGGATATAAAAAGGAACAGGAATTTAGTCTCAGAAAGTTTGGTATAGGAGATAAGACAGTGTTTCTAAACTTGTAGACACGTATGAAAATGCACTAACTTCTATGGAAGTACAGTTGAGAGCACTCCTAGCTGGGAGTGGTTTCCCAGGGGAGGTAGCAGGATGTACACTGGGTGGTGAAGGGGTTACTCATGTTCAGATGGAGATGGCATGAGCAAAAGCACAGAGGTAGGAGAACACCAAGAAGGTCTGGTTTGGTTCGAGTAAAGAGAATGGGAAGAATAGCAGGAAATAAACACTAGAAAAGTAAACTTGGACAGCTCACAGAGATCCTGAATGCCAGGTGGAATTTGGCCTTTATTTTGTAGGTAATGACTTAGCCACTGAAGGGTTTTTTTTTTTTTTTTACAGAGCAGCAACATGTTCATAACATGGCTATGACACTAGGTGAAAGGTAGATTGAAGCAGAGAGAGAACTGAAGCTAAATTTTACTCATATACTTTACCACCAAAGCAATTCAGACTTAAATTGACCAGAAGAATCATGGTCAATTTAACATCCCACCCTTGCTTTTAAAGCATTTATGTGGGGGTAATAATTCCTAAATTTTAAGTCTACTCTGGCCTTGATTGAATAGAATGAGATTTCATGCAGTGGAACATAATGGCCACATTTTTATTAAGTTAAAATAAAAAAAAGCAACTATAAGAGTAATAGAATCTTACCTTGAACGTGTCCACCCAGATCAAAAGTTGTAAAAGTCATTCCAGCAATGGTTAGTTCTTCTGAGGCTGAATAATACAAAATATTTTTATAACATGAAAATCAGAAATCCAATCATGGCATATATTACTACTTAATGTTTGCTTTACTTTTATTGCAAATAAGGTCAAATCAAACATTTAGGAACTGGCAAAAGAATACTTTGCTGTAATTAGATACTCTCCAATTCATATTGACAATATAACACACATAATTGTAATATTCAATTCTGGTGTTCACTACCCACCACAAATCCAACATTTACTTTTCCTTCTCTATTCCCCCTGCTAAAAGCAATCTATTCAATTATTTGTTACGAATTCAAATGACTGCTCCAATCTCATAATTTTTCATTTAATTACTTAAATGATACAGGTGAAATAATTTTTTTTATGGCTGACATGAGATAGTCTTTAATGACAAACACAATTATAATACAAAATGTTGGCAATTATTTCTTCAAATATTTTTTCTGCCCCCTCCCTTGCCCTTCTGGGACTTCAATTACAAGTTTGTTGGACTGCTTGATATTGTCCCCCAAGTCACAGAGACTTTATATTTCTTTCAGTCATTTTTCTCTCTGTGCTTTGTTTTGTACTTTCTATTGCATTGACTTAAGTTCACTGGTCTTTCCTTCTGCAATACTGGCACTGTCTAATTTGCTGTTAATCCTATCCCATGAAATTTTCATTTCAGATATTGTATTTTTCATTTCTAAAAGTTCCATTTGGTTCTGTTTTATATCTTCCATTTCTCTCATTATGTTCATGTTTTCCTTTAAATCCTTGAGCACATTCACAACAACTTTGACATCCTTATCTGCTAATTCCATCATCTTTGTCACTTTTGCATCTGTTTTTACTGATTCCTTTTTCCCCTGGTTATGGATCACATTTTCCTGCTTTTTGCATGTCTAGTAATTTTATATTGGATGCTGGATTTTGTTGTATTCCTTTGAAGAGGAAGGTTGGGCTTTGTTCAGGCAGACAGTTCAGCTGCTTGCAGATTGGTTTTTAAGTTTTCTTATGGCAGATTTATTTTTATTTATTTATTTATTTATTTATATTTTTAAAGATGACCAGTAATGGGATCTTAACCCTTGACTTGGTGTTGCCAGCACCACGCTCTCCCAAGTGAGCTAACCAGCCATCCTTATATAGGGATCCGAACCTGTGGCCTTGGTGTCATCAGCACCACACTCTTCCAAGTGAGCCATGGGCCGGCCCTGTTATTGCAGACTTAGAGTAGCCTTTACTTTGGGGCTAGTTTAGTCCCACTACTAAGGTATGCTCTTTCTGGGGTCTCTATTAAATGCCCTGTGTATCTAGCCAAGTGTCTTTTCATTCTGGCTGGTGGGAACTTGAATGATTCCTAGGCCTATGTGAGCTCTAGTAATTATTTGGCTAATGGCTCCCTATAATTGCTCCTTCTCAGAAATCATCCTTTGACTGGCCTTGTGGAGTCTTACCCTATACATGTACAGATTGGTATTCAGCCATGCAAATTTCTGGAGTCCTTTCTCTCCAGACCTCCATCCTTTCCAGTACTCTGTCCAGCAAATTCCAGTCACCTTGGCCTTCCCACATTCTGGTCTCTATCTCCTCAACTCAGCAAGACTACTGGGCTATGTTTGGGTTTCTTCTCCTTGCATCATGGTCTGAAAATTACCTCGTGGAATAAAGCTAGAATAAAGAAGAGTCTGCTTTCTTTTTCTCAAGAATCATAGTCCTCTGCTAGCTGTTGCCCAATGTCTGAAAACAGTTGTATGTTTTTGGGCCAGTTTTCTAGTTGTTTACAGTGGAAGGGTAATTCCAGACCCTTTTACTCATTGCCAAAAGCAGAAGTCCACCACAATTACAATGAGTTTCAGTACTCTGGCCCAGAGCAATTTATCTTGTTAGGAAATTCTGCTGTACCCCATAATACGTGCAATAATTTGTACAATTATGTATCAATTAAAAATAATATAAAAAAGAAATTCTGTATGTAGATTGCAAAACTGAATGAAATATTTAATATAATCTGTGTTCAAAGTCACTATCCATTAAAAAAAAAAAAAAGATAATGCTTGGATGTGGATGGCAAACCACCTGCATGGTTACAATCCCCCATATGCTCCCTGCTTTATAAAAGAAATCCTAATTTGATTGATTAAAATCCAGAACACTGTTAACATCCCAGAAAGTCTCCTCTTGCCCCTTCCTGGTCAATCTCCACCTCCGCCCCCAGAAGCAACCACTGATCTGAATTCTATCACCACAGGTTAGTTCTGCCTGTTCTAAAATTTTATAAATCGTATCATACAGTAGGTAATGTTTTGTGACCAGCTTCTTCCACGTAGCATAATATGACTGAATGCATCAGCAGTTTACTTCTCTTTCTTGTTGAGTAGAATTCTACTGTGTATTCATTCTTTTTTGATGAACGTCTAAAGTGTTTCCAGTATGGGGTTATTACAAATAAAGCTGGTATAAACATTCTTGTAAAAGGCTTTTGGTAAATACATGTTTTCACTTCTCCCAGATAAATACCTAGGAGTAGAAATGTCAGATCAAAGGATACATGTATGTTACCTTTTTCACTTATGCTTTTGACTAACTGAAAAGTCTAAGTTGAAATCAATGTGAGTTGCAGGAAGGTTGAGATAGCATCTGTTTTGTGCCACTGCTGTACCCTAATATCTCTAGAACAATGTCCGACATAAAATAGGTGCTTAATAAATATCTGTTGAATAAATGAAAGAGAGCAACATCAAAAAAGTAAAAAAGACTTACACCTAATATAAGATCATTTTGTAGCCTCTTCTAATTCTGCTGTTTTTACAGATAATTTTATATACTCAATTTCACCATGATTATTTTTTCTTTAACAGTATTGTTCTTGTATCAGAATCTTATTTGATGGGCTGGCCCGTGGCTCACTTGGGAGAGTGTCATGCTGGTGGCACCAAGGCCACATGTTCGGATCCCTATACAGGGATGGCCGGTGAGCTCACTTGGGAGAGCGTGGTGCTGACAATACCAAGTCAAGGGTTGAGATCCCCTTTAAAAAAAAAAAAAAGAATCTGGGCCGGCCCATGGCTCACTCGGGAGAGTGCGGTGCTGATAACACCAAGGCCCCGGGTTCGGATCCCATATACAGATGGCCGGTTCGCTCACTGGCTGAGTGTGGTGCTGACAACACCAAGTCAAGGGTTAAGATCCCCTTACCGGTCATCTTTAAAAAAAAAAAAAAAAAAAAAAAAGAATCTTATTTGACAAGCCCTACTCTCTTCTCCTAATATAAAAAAAGATTTATCAATTTTATGAAATCTTCCTTTTCCAACCTCACTAACAGCTTTAGAGATAAAATGATCCTTTGTTTTGTTTTGTTATGTTCTTCTTCCTTGTTCTTTGAACATTCACTGAACTAAATAACTATGGTATTATCTACTTTTTGGTCCAGTTCTCAATTTTATACTCATTATTTCATAATTAATTTGTGGATTAACTTGTCTTTAAACTTTGTGTCTACTTCATTCATAATCTTTTACACCAGTAAAAGTAAGGTCACAGGTATTTACTTATTTATTTATTTATTTATTTATTTTTTAAAAAGATGACCGGTAAGGGGATCTCAACCCTTGGCTTGGTGTTGTCAGCACCACGCTCAGCCAGTGAGCAAACCAGCCATCCCTATATAGGATCTGAACCCATGGCCTTGGTGTTATCAGCACCTCACTCTACCGAGTGAGCCACGGGCCGGCCTCACAGGTATTTATAAATTAGGTTTTTTTCAAATAATTTTGCCACTTCAATATTACTTTCTCAATTAATACCCATTATGTAACTTTATACACTAAAGTAATTTATAGTCATTATTAATGTTTTTCAGGTGGTCTTTCTAAAAGAAAGCAAGCAAATTATTTTTAAAATCATTTTAAAGCTTTCTATAAATGTATCAGTACATGCCCTGTTTCTTAGATTAATTCTATGGTGTTCATATCAGATATTAAGATTGTTAGTACTAGAAAAATAACTGGTTAATAAATTGAGAGTTGCCAGCAATGTATAAAACTATAATCTGTCTACTGAATTCATGATTAAAATAGTGTGGTTTTAAAATTTGAAAGAAATTCGGGTTATGTAAACAAGGTAATGGTGGACTGTTTACCAATCATGTCACAATTCCTGAGACAATAACTTTTTAATTCCTATAACTGGAGAAGGGAGTACTAACTGATAAAAAGGTATGTGTATTATTTCAAGATCTAAATATACTCCCTGGGAGCTAGGTCACCTATTAGCTACCATATGATTTTAAGAACAGATCAAATCACCTGATCATAATTTAACTGCCAAAAAAACCCCTGCCAAACAAAAAACTTTTGGTTAGCATCTATGACTCAGCATCACTCAATCACATGTTATGTTGTATGGGGGAATATACTTACTGGGATGTAATGTTGGGACATGTTGTCCAAGTCTGTCATCTTTTAGCATGTGCAGCAATGTTGTTTTTCCTGCATTATCCAATCCAAGAAATACCAATTTACCAGTTTTCTTATATAACCCTGCAGAGTAAGAGCTATGATTGGTCAAAGTGATATCTGACACAGATTATCAAAATGACTTTATATTGGGCCCAAATAAGTTTGGATTTCTAAATCTATTTTCAGTTTTAAAAGAGCTATTTTTAATCTATGGATGATCTGGGACTTAAATAATTATAAAACTAAACTTTGCCCCAGTCAATAGAATATGTGTTGCTTAAACATATCTACAATGCCAAAATGCTGATTACCTTGATAATTTTTAGGGGTCAATATCTGTGTCCTCTTTTAGGGAAACATAAAAGAATTGACATCATATATTTATGAAGCTAGACTGAAGAAAAAAATTAAAGAAGAAATTTTTCATGGGTAAAAATAACATTAACAATAATAACTACAGTGAGAGTTTTTTCAGTCAAAAAGTTAAGTATTTCATTGCAAATTTCCCTGAGAATAAGGTTAAACTATTCATCACAGGATTGCATAAAACTAAGCAACAACAATGAAAAAACCAAGCACATAATTTTAGAAATATCAACCAGGCATTGATAGACAGATAAATTGGGGCTGGACAGTCAGCTCAGCTGGTTAGGGTGTGGTGCTGATAACACCAAGGTCCAGGGTTCAATCCCTGTACCAGCCAGCTGCCAAAAAAAAAAAACTAAGAGAGATAAATTGATAAACAGAGAAAAGGCACCATTGACCAATTTATAGTAGACTAGCATAAACTGCTAAATTTGATACTGAACTTTATTTTTTATGTATTTCATTGCCTAAGCCCCACAGAATTACATGAGGACAGGGGACTTGACTCATAGTAGCAGCTCAAAAAATATTTACTCAATCAGTAAATGAACTTTTAGAGACATTAGGCAATGACCGTTTCAGGCCATCCATTTCTAATAAATTCATGCCAAAATAACACCTTGTTCTTTATCCACATTTAAGTCTAAGAGGTAAAGTGTTTGAAGTCCTAATCTTCTGATCAACTACTGAGCAACAACTCTGATCCTAAGGGGAAGATTGTCTTCCATACTTACTCAAGCTGGGATACATAGTTCTCCTTTAATTAATCTATTTCCTCGGTTAAGATTATGTTTGTGGAGGAAGAACTATTTATATAGGAGATATAATTCCATAAGTACTATTGTGGCCAGTTGGAAACTTTACTGACCACTCTGTAATTACATGAAATGCTTCTCTTTCTGCCAGTTCATAAGATGATGATTATACAGAGACTAATCTTAGGGCAAAATCTGATAATCAGGGGACCAGAAATATTTTTAAACATTCATTAATTATTACAATAATAAAATTCTATATATCCCAACATAAAAGTTAATCAAAACTTAGTTTCACTGAAAAATATGACAAGTCAAAGGTTTCAATAAAAGAATGAGAAGCTAAGGCAAAAATAAAATCTGTAAAGAGAGGAAACTCACTAGTCAGAATTGCTGGGTAAACAAGTCTCATTTAGCAGATTATAAACTGCCAGTTTTGATATACAAGGTACACTACGGAACGTGCATTTTTATAATAATAAAAATAACACACTGGATTGGATTCCTGTGAGGATTAAATGAGATAAAGCATTAAGGCACATAGTTAAACTGGCTAATTAATGGTAGGTATTTCTGTTAGTAATATTCCTAACAATAACCTTAAGAGATAGGAATTATCATTACTGTTTTACAGATAAGGAAACTCAGGCTAAGGTGGAGAAAGTAATTTGCCCAAGATTATGTAATTTAAAAGTAATACAATGAGTAATTGAACATGTTCATATGATTTCAAAGCCCACATTCCTAACTACTGGCTTACATATAAAGAGGCTCTACAAAAAAAGCACTGTTATATAAATAGGACAAAATGGGATAACTATGGAGAATAAAGGGCCAACATTACCTAAAAACTGTAGCACACTGCTGAAACCACTGTAAATCCAGTCAAATATGAAGGACATATCCAAATCTTATAGGGTCTGAAAAAGAGTTTTGAATTTAGTAGTCAGTATCAAACACCAATATATATTAAATGTTAACAGTGGTAAAATACTAACTTTGAGTAAATAATCCTACAATAATCTTACTACAAAGAGTAAAACACTCTTATCCAGGCTGGTCTAACATGATTTATATGGATGCATAAAAAAACAAGATGCCATTAAAATACCAAGTAGTGGGTTGGCTGGTTAGCTCTTGGTTAGAGCATAGTGCTGATAACACCAAGGTCCAGGGTTTGATCCCTGTACCAAACAGCTACCAAAACAAATAAAAAATAAAATTAATAAATTTAATTAAATACCAAGTAGAGACCATTCTCTGCCCATCAAAGTAGCAAAAAAAAGATTTATGCAGGCCAGTTAATTCAGTTGGTTAGACTGTGGTGTAGTAACACCAAGGTCAAGAGTTCAGATTCCCACACTGGCCAGCCACCAAAAAAAAAAAAAAAAAAAAGAAAGAAAGAAAAAGAAAAAGAATTATAACAGCTATGACTAGAAAGAATGTGGTAAAAGAGGCACAGTTAGTGGCAGTATAAACTGGTATAATTCTTTTTCAAAGCCATCTTGGCGGTAATATATCTGTTGATCACATTTGACCCGAGAATTCTACTTTTAGAAATTGCCCTAAAATATAGAAAAGCTTTATGTATTAAGATGTGCATCACAAATGTTACTTAAGAAAAATTTTGACAAGGGTTCAGATCCCCATACCAGCCAGCTGCCTAAAATAAGATAAAATTTAAAAAAAAATTTTAAAGATAAAATTTTGGAAATATCTAGGTTCAACAATAAGTTAAATAAATTACAATATATATAGCCTATGGGATATTTAACAAAATCTGTTGGTGGTGAGGAGAAAGGAGCAAGAGTGGAGAGAAAAAGTAGGAAGGTTATGATAATGAAATAAGAGTTTCCAAGTCTGATTATTCCTGGGTGGAGTAAAAACCCTTTTTGTATTTCTTTTGGTCTTTTATAGCAATTGGTTCCAGGTGGTAAATTTCTGGGTTTGTTAACTTTCCGCATTTTTCAAATTTTAATCATACTTATTGAATGTTAAAGACACTTTTAATTCATAATAGAAAATACAGGGCCGAGCCCGTGGCGCACTCGGGAGAGTGCGGCGCTAGGAGCGCCGCGACGCAACGCGATGCTCCCGCCACGGGTTCGGATCCTATATAGGAATGGCCGGTGCACTCACTGGTTGTGCTGGTCACAAAAAAGACAAAAAAAAAAAAAAAAAAGAAAGAAAATACAGAGTACAGTTCAATTCAGAATTTACTTGACATGCCTTGATAAATTAATAGTGGTAATATGAAAAATAAGAGAAAAAAATCCTGGAAAAAGATTATATATACAAAAATATACTTTTAGATCAACAAAGTTTAGTTTCCAGAGCTGAACAAAAGAACCCAGGCCCAAAATTTGAGTCAAGTCCAAAAAGTTTGAAGGGTCGTGCTATCTTTGACATTCTTTAGACAAAGTATGACACAAAACACTGCTTTAACTACCTCTCACTCACGTGGGCTGTCAAGCTTGACACAGATGGGCCCACCAAACTCAGAATTCTTAGAGGATGAGGGGCCAAGAGACCATATCACCCTCAGAGGGAGGAGAGTGAGATCACCTCCAGTTTGTATGAGACCTAGTAGTATTTCCTACAAGATTCCCTGGATCCTGGCAATAGCCCTTCCCCTTTCCTCTCCCCCTTACTTGAACCAACATGAGCAGAATTTTTTTCTTATGATCAATCAAAATTAGCAAAATTATGAATAATTCCACGTGTCAGTATAAGAATGAGAAGTACAACAGCAACATATATGTGTGTGTGCGTGTAAGAATATAACACGTTAGAAATTCTTATTTTAGGGCTGGCCCATGGCTCACTCGGGAGAGTGTGGTGCTGATAACATCAAGGCCACGGGTTTGGATCCCTATATAGGGATGGCCGGTTGGCTCACTTGGGAGAGTGTGGTGCTGACAACACCAAGTCAAGGGTTAAAATCCCCTTACCGGTCATCTTTTAAAAAAAAAAAAAAAAAAAAAGAAGTTCTTATTTTACTCAGTCTGAAAGTTATACCTTCTCTACCATTAACATTCTAAGTTGTAGAAATTGAAATTTGTAATCAGAGAGAATATGAGGGCACTTAAAAGTTCATGAAAAAATAGAATTAAAAGATAATATGAATCTTCATGAACTTTTTGAAGACCCCTCATATATAAGTGGTTTGTCTTTCCTAGAGATTTTTTTTTTTTTTTTTTTTTTTTTTGTCTTTTTCGTGACCGGCACTCAGCCAGTGAGTGCACCAGCCATTCCCATATAGGATCCGAACCCGCGGCGGGAGCGTTGCCGCGCTCCCAGCGCCGCACTCTCCCAAGTGCGCCACGGGCTCAGCCCTTTCCTAGAGATTTTAAGGTGTGATACATGTTTTGCAAAGAGAATCATAATAGCCTTTGCTGTAGAGAATCAAATAAAGCAGTAGATTGTGTTGAGATATTTTATTCAATTCCATACACATTTACCAAGTTCATATTATGTCCAAGCTCATATTGTGTCCTGAGCTAGACACATGAGAAATACAAAGATTGATGATAAACTTGGCTCTTTCCTTCAAAAAGATTATCATCTAGAGTGATAAGCTAACTACATAAATGCAATTTAACTGAAAATCGTTAAAACTCAATAGTATATTATCAGGAATAGCAACAACTTACCTTACAGGGTTTCAAAACTTAAACACAAAGAAAAAAAATTGCCTATATTGTAAATAATAAGCTCCTACGGGACTAATAAAAAAAAAACAGAATAATAAAAATAAATAATACCACAGGAAGAGGTATGGTATGTTCACAAATGTACTTTATATTATTATTATTATTTTTTTTTTTTAAAGATGACCGATAAGGGGATCTTAACCCTTGACTTGGTGTTGTTGGCACCACGCTCTCCCAAGTGAGCCAACCGGCCATCCCTATATAGGGATCCAAACCCGTGGCCTTGGTGTCATCAGCACCACACTCTCTCAAGTGAGCCACGAGCCAGCGCTGGTACTTTACATTATGCATTAAAAAAGAAAAACCATTATAACACTGAGGTCAATGGTTCAGATCCCAATGACAGCCAGCTGCCCCCACCTCAAAAAAACAAATGAAATCAGTCCTGCTGCTTCTCTCTCTGTCCAAAGTCCTATTTCTTTCTTTTTTTTTTTTTTTTATAAAGATGACCGGTAAGGGGATCTTAACCTTTGACTTGGTGTTGTCAGCACCACGCTCTCCAAAGTGAGCCAACCAGCCATCCCTATATAGAGATCTGAACCCTTGGTCTTGGTGTTACCAATGCCACACTCTCCCAAGTGAGCCACGGGCCAGCCCTCCAAAGTCCTATTTCTATAGTTCTGTAGAGGCAACAAGGTGCAGCTAAGGAAAGACTTCCCAAATGATGTTTAGTCTGTCTCTTGAAGATTAAGTAGGAGTTTGACAGAAAGTTTTGAAGGGCTTACCATGTACAGAGTGGTGAAACTGAAAGGGTACAGCAAAAAGTCAGGTATTGTTGGATGATATGATTGGGTTGAGAGAGTGGTGAACTGAGAGTAAAAGTCAGTGGGTGCTAATTAGTGAGGCAGGAGCCAGAGTGACAAACAAATTTGAGACAAAATTTAGTCATCTGGACTTCATGCTTGCTACCTATAATATATGGACAAAAGAAACAATACTGAATCAGTCCTTAAATTTAATAAAACAGAGTATAGGGCTTCTGGTCAAGATGGCGGAATAGACAGTCCCCAGTGTCACTCTCTTCCATAAATCAACAAATTTACAACTATTAAAAAGCAACAACAGCCAAGCTGGGGCCACTAGATCTCTGGGGAAAAGGAGGAGAGACCTATGGAGTGCATGAAGGTGGGAGAAGCCATGATGAAAGAAAGAAAGGACTGCTCCTTCCATTTCAAGCCCCCGCCACTTCAAGGCTGGAGTTGGTGAATGCATGGAGCAGGAGCTGGCAAAAGCCACAGCTGTGCCCTTTGGATGAAGTTGCTCGGAGGCTGCAGGGGAGAAGAGGAACTTGGTGGCCTCCAGGCCAGCAAGATTAATAGGGTTCCCTTGGACCCACATAGGAGCAGAGCCACAACAACTGAAAAAAAGGAGCCACTCAGAGGCTGGTGAGTCACCGCAAGGGACTAGTATATGACCTATCCCATGGGAAGTGTTTGGAGCACGGGCAGTAGGGGAAGACTGGCCCACTGGTAGAACACTGGGGAACAGCAAGGACAGATGATCTGCTCCCCAGTCAGTGCAGGACCACTCAGTGGAGACTGGTCAGGAATATAGAACTGCAGGGGATGCAGTTTGCTGAAAAGACTCAGGCCCACACCAGAGTTTCTACACAATTCAGGAGACCTGGAAGTACCTATAAAGTCAACCATTAAAACCTGAGCTGCACAAAAAGCATTCCCCAGGGAATCAGTAGCAAAGCAACAATTTAACTCAACCACAGGGCTCAAGTGCTGGTCCCCACAGGAAGTTCCCTCATTTTAGAAGTAAGCAAAGGACAACAAATTAGTTCCAGTGCAGAGTTTAAATGATAGGAATAGCAAATAATCCAGCACAGAACTGAAAGAAAAAACAAAATACCCACAGACCAGAGACAAAATTTGATATCAACTAGTAAAGGTTTCATATCACCAAAGAACACCTATAAAACCTAGAAGGACTAGAAGTCCCCTGGGTTACTAAACCAGGGAGGGGGGAGGGCTGGGGGCCTCAGCCACGCCTCCTGAGACCCACAACCAGCCCAGCCACGACCACTGAGCTGCCATAGGAAGCACCATGGGCTCTCCTGAGCCGGGACGGTGGGGGGCCTCAGGCCTCAGCCTCACCCTCCCAACACAGGCAACCAGCCCAGTCACAATCACCGAGCCACTACAGGAAGCACCCTGAGCTCCTGAGCTGGGGTGGGGGTGGGGTGAGGGCCTCAGCCACACCCCTCTGGCATCTGCACCCAGCTCAGGGAATGACCAGGCCACCACTGGAAGCCCCCTGGTCTCCCATACAGGAATGAGGGGGGTAACACAGTCCTCAACTCTGCCCCTCCTCCTTCCTCCTTCTCCCACTTTTTCTTCCCCTTTCTCTCTCCCCCTCCCCCAGCTGCTCCACAACATTATAGAATGTAAAAAAACCAATATTAATATATAAACTTAGAAATAAATAAAAACTTTTTAAATAAAGAAAAAATGAAATAGAAATAGAATTAATGCTGAACCAGTTTTATTTCAGCAATGTTATTTTTAACCACAGATACGTAAACTGATTGGATAAAAAAATAAAAGTCCCATCTATCTCATTAAAAAGAAAATTTAATAAAACAAGGTGAGACAACAAAAAATAGCAGCTACCATTTAACCCCTGTGAGCATTATGGTCTAGAGGTTAAGAGCAAGAACTCTGATGCCAGGACTTTACCACTTACTGTCTACCTCAGGCAAGTTATTTCACTTTCCTCATCCGTAAAATGGGGATAAAAAAATGGGGATAGTGGTGTTATAACACCAAGGTCAAGGGTTCAGATCACTATACTGGCCAGCTGCCAAAAAGTGCGGTGTGGGGGGGAAGAATAGTAGCTACCTGAGGTGGTTGCTGTGAAGATTAAATACGTTAGTGTGCACAAAGCACTTAGTATGTGGTATGGAGTAAAGCATTCAATAATGCTACCTGCTGTTATTATTTCTTCTATTATGTGGCCCACAGCATGTTTCATACATTACCACTAAATACCCCAACAACCTTTTTTTTTTTCCATATTTTATTTTATGTACAAGGAGCTAGCATGGTTTCTTTTGTTGGGTGGATGCTTTGGATGATTCATTCAAGGAAAATCTCTTAGTCGAACTTGATGAAGCCTATATCCTTCATGTTTTGACAGAAACACTGGTGACACATATTGAGGCCGTATATTTGGATCAGACCACGCCGGTCTGAACAGATGTGGCAAAAGCGAGAATTCTGGCCGAAGTTTCCAGGGTAGCTCCAGTAGAGCTGCTGGTGACCCATCTTGCTTTCAGGAGTGCAACAAGGCAAAAAGAAAAAGCCTGATAACCTTTCAAAGTAAATATATCATTGTTTGCATTATACAGAAGAACAAACTGACATTATAATAACTAAACCTCAACTATTAGTGATTGGCACATCTAAGTTTCAAACCTGTGTGTTTCTAATTTCCATGTCCACGCAACAGCCAAAATGCTATGGAAGAAGTAAGTTCTCACTTGAGATGGTCTTTAAGGGCCAGATGGAGGTGAAAAAACCAGTGGAATCCAGGAAGGGTAGAAGAAATAGAAGAGACAGTACAAAAATGAATGGGAAGGAAAGAAGATAACCACATCAAACACAGTTGCACAGTGGCCTCAGCTGGCCTTGGTGACAATGAGCCAATTGTTGACAATTGTGGCTCTCTAAAGCTTTATAACAAATAAATATAAATTTGTTTAAGTGATTAAGTATCTTTTTTTTTTTTTTTTGGCAGCTGACCGGTACAGGGATCCAAACCCTTGATCTTGGTGTTAGCAACACCACTGTAACCAACTGAGCTAACTGGCTGCCAAAATACCATTTATTAAATTACTCCAGCTCAGGACTCTGACATGTAATTCCTTCCTCTCTTTCAACTGTTATTCCCCAGTCCTATCAATTTCTTGCAGCAAAAACTAATGCTTTCTTTGGTTCTCAGGGGAATCATCTAGTCAAGAACCTTATGTCACATTCTTAAACTATGATCTTAACCCCAAAATTTGTTTCTATCCATCTTATACACTGCCTCCAGAGCAGCTTCACAAAAATGTCACTGTGGACTTGACTTGCTGCATAGTCAGGGTGACCATAACTCTCAGTTTGCTGGGGACAGTCTTGCTTATACCTGTTACCTTAGTATAATTATTAATAGTGCTTCCTTTCACTCAAAACCATCTTGAGTTAGGGTGATAAATTATTTGGCCACCCTATACATGTGGGTGGAGAGCACCCAGAGGATTTTGAGCTAAGAAATGATTCATTCAAACTCCTAGTCTAGTATTCCAGAACTTCCATCATCTACCTCTTAGCTACCTTTCCAAACTTAACACATATTACTTCCCTATTTGTAACTTTCCCTGGGTCAAAGTAAACTGTCATTCACTGTGGGTAACATGTATTTTGCCACCTTAAAACCACTGCCCAGGCTTCCGGTCAAGATGGCAGACTAGGTTGTAGCGTCACTTTCTCCCATAAAGCAACCAATTTATAACTATTAAAAAGAAACGACAGCCAAGCTGGGGCTGCCAGATCTCTGGGGAAGAAGAAGAGAGACCTACAGAGTTCATGAAGGCAGGAAAAACCACAATGAGAGAAAAAAAGGATCACTCCCATCCTTTTGAACTCTGGCTGCTTTAGGACTAGAGCTGGTGGGCTCATGGAACAAGAGCTGGCAAAAGCCACTGCAGTGCCCTTTGTATGAAGTTGCTTGGAGGTGGCAGGGGAGAAGAGGGCCTTGGTGTCCCCTAGGCCAGCAAGACCACTAATAGGGTTTCTGTGGATCCACATAGGAGCAAGGAGCCACAGACAACTAAAAAAAAGGAGCTACTCAAAGGCCAGTGAATCATTGCAAGGGACTAGCACATGGCCCATCCCAGGGAAGTGTTTGGAGAGTGGGTAGTGGGGGAGAAGTGTTTGGAAGTGTTTGGAAGTGTGGGTAGTGGGGGAGACAGGGCAGGGGGGAACACAAGAGCATGGTGTGGACCCAATCAGCACAGAACCACTCAGTGGAGACTGGTCAGGAATATAGTACTGCAGGGGGTGCAGTTTGTCAAAAAGACTCAGGCCCAGACCAGAGTTTCCACACAACTCAGGTGTACTAGACCTCACGAGACCTGGAAGTGTTTATAAGGCTAACGATTAAAATCTGAGCTGGACAAAAAGCCTTCCCTAGAGAATCAGCAGCAAAGCAGCAATTCAGTTCAACCACAAGGCTCAAGAGATGGTTCCTTTAGGAAGTTCCCCCATTTTAGAAGTAATCAAAGGACAACAAATTAGTTCTAGTGCAGAGTTTAAGTAATGGGAACAGTGAATAATCCAACTAGGAACTGAAAAACAAAACCCCAAATACCCACAGATCAGAGACAAAGTTTGATATTAACCAGTAAAGTTCTAACATCACCAAAGAATACCTATAAAACCTAGAAGGACTGGAAGCCCCCTGGGGAGGAGAAAGGGCTGTGGGCCTCAGCCACACACCCCCAATGACTACACCCAGCCCAGCAACGACAACCAGGCTGCTGCCAGGGCAGTGGGAGACCAACAGCCTCAGCCATGCCCCCCTGACATCCGCAACCAGCCCAGCAACAACCACCAAGCTGCCTACAGAAGCGCCTCAGGCTCCCAGGCCGGGCAGTGGGGGGCTGAGAGCTTCAGCCACGCCTCCCCCTAACATCTGCAATAAGTGCAGTGACAACCACCAAGTTGTCACAGGTAGTGCTCTGGGTTCCCGAGCCAGGGCAATTGGGGGGTGGGGGGCAAGGGCCTCAGCTATGCCTCCCCGATTTCCGCACCAAGCCCAGCAATGGCCACTGAGTCGCCATCAGAATCACCCTGATGCTGCCGGGCAGTGGGGGGCCAATGGCCTCAGCCACACACCCCTGACATCTGCATCCAGCCAAGCAACAACCAAGCTGATGCTGGAAGCCCCCTGGTCTCCCCTGCTGGAATGAGGGGGGTGCCATGTGCCTTAACCATGGCCCCCCTTCTTTCTTCTCCCACCCTATTTCCCTCCCCCTTTCCATCTTCCCCTCCCTGCCAACTGCTCCACAGCAACATCTTAGAATAAGGTACGGAGCTGGGGGAAGCTGTATTCAGATGCAACTATGCAAGCTGCTGCCACTGTCCTGGGGCCCTGCCAGGGTCCTGAGGTATGGAGTCAGGAAAAGCCGAACTCAGCCACAACTAGGCAAGCTGCCACCACCGCCCTGGGGCCCCACCATGGTCCTGAGGCATGGAGCCAGAGGAAGCCAAACCCAGCTGCAACTAGGCAAGCTGCCACCACTGCCCTGGGGCTCCACCATGGTCCTGAGGCATGGAGTTGGGGAAGACAAACCCAGCTGCAATCAAGTAAAGAGCACACTAAAATCCATTTCCACACAGGTAGCCCACTATAGCCACTGCAATTTCCATGGCTGCTGCAAAAGCAGCTAGTCTCTATAGCAACAGTCACAGCCATCATGCAGATGGCACACCAGACTCTCAATTGCATTGACACAAGGAGAAGCACACCTGTCTCAGCACTGCACAAATCATCTAGGCAACAAACTAACAGAGGAACAGTTAATCTGTCAGATGGAGAGAACAAATCTATGGTTATTACAGGGGGGAGGAGAAAGCGGGAAGAGAAAAAAGGAGCGGGAGGGGAGAGATTGAATAAGGGGCATAAAGAATAAGTATGATTTGTAATAATGAATATGCTAGTAAAAAATAAATTAAATAAATAAAACACTGCCCATTCTCCTTCCCAACATCAGAATGTCCTCCTGCCTCAAGCACCAGCCAAAATGCCATGGAAGGAATAAGTTCTCACTTGAGATGGTCTTTAAGGGTCTTTAAAGGAGATGAAAGAACCAGTGAAATCCCAGGAGGGTAGAAGGAATTGAAGAGACAGTGCAAAAATGGGAAGGAAAGAAGTTAACTACATCAAACACAGTTGCACAGAGGCCATAGCTGGCTTTGGTGACAATGAACCAGTTTTAGACAGCCTGAACAGCCTCTTGTGCAGCAGAGGTGTAGGAGAGCCTGTAATCAGTGCTTAAAGCAGAGCAGAGCCTATATCCATAAGCTGTATGACTTTGAACAAGTTACAAACTTCTTATGAAAAATCCCTCAGGGTGTTGCATAGACCGAATGAGAGAAAATGACAAAGTAAGCCTGATTGCTGTTATTTATGAGAAGTGAAATGGATAAGAGGTTAACAGGTGGAGGCAGTGAGGAGATTCCTCTTTCAAAACATTTGAAAGAGAATGAGGAAAATGAGATTTTCTTCTCAAGGAAGGCTGAGGCTTGAGTATGATAAGCTGAAGGAAAGAGGCTAGTAGAAAGAGTAGGGAGGTTAAAGATAAAAGAGTAAGAGAAAAAAGGAATTTACCAAAGGAAGGGACAAAGTCTCAAGAGGAGCTCAGAATGAGAGTGCATCTCTCCCTCTAAGATTAGAAGGAAAGTTAGAGCACGGTGTTATAACACTAAGATCGAAGTGCTCAGTTCCCATACTGGCCAGCTACCAAAAAAAAAAAAAAAAAAAAAGGAAGAAAAAAGAAGGAAGGAGGGCCAGGAGATTTTGGAAATTTGTGGAGGTAGTAAGAGTATGACTCCAAAAGTGAAGAAGGAATGTAGGGTAATTTTGAGGAGCATAGCAAACATTAGAATAGCTACTGTGGGGAATGGATCAGTTAAAAGATTGCTAAAGAGAGCCAAGGACTCAGTTGGAATTGAAAAGCAAACAATCACAGCAGTGCCAATCTGCACTGATTTCTGACCTCCAACCAACCTCCCCACTCACCCCCCACCCCCTACCCCCACCCCCAGCAATGCTCAGCTTTAGAGAACATGGAGTGACTGGAGATTAGAAACTTCCAGGATTGGGATGAAAAATGACAAGGGGAACAGGACCTTGAGAGGACTGATGAGAAGTGATCTGATCAGAAGTTCAGGCTGAGTGGATAAGGGTATAAACATAGGTAGTGTATAGAGGTGGGGTGGTAATTAAAGGCAAGCTTTACACAGAATAGAACTGGGAGAACAGAAAAAAAGTATATAGCCAAAAAGCAGGTGTTGATGTAGTAAAAGGGTGAGAGAGGTGAAAGGTGCGCCAGAACTATGTCAGCAAAGTGGAGGAGAATATGGGGTTCAATAATTCAAGAGAAGTACTGATAACACAGAAGTTAAGGTCAAGTTTGAACCTGCTTACTGGCCAGCCACCCCCCAAAAAAATATATATATTTTTTCAATAGAAGTTCAGGTCTGGGTGGTGGCAAGCTCCAAGGCCTGGTTCTGGCATGTACAAATGAATAGAGGTGGAGGTGAAAGATACAGGAAACACGATCCACACTGACAAGCAGTAGAATTACCTAGAAAAGTGGAGGGAATTGCTATAGGATTAAGACTATGAATCAAGTGGCAAAGTCCTCACTGAAGATGACTGTTGGTAGTGAGAGCTCTGAGGAATGGTGGAGGGTGGAAAGGGGTAATCCTTGAAGGAAAAAGGATTTTTTGCATAAGGGTGGTATAAATTTGCTGTTGTAAAATTTTGTCCCAAGAGAATGAATCTAATAATCCATATGCAGAAACTTTGTTTTGGAAGATAATAAGATACTTGTATTTCTATAAAGTGTGGTCTTTAAGACCTTAAAACAAGCTAGGAGTTGTTAGAAACAGAATTAACTATTTGTTGTTGTACGTAGAGGTAAAAAATGCCCAACTAAGAATAAAAGTTACTTAGCTACAGAAAACTGAGCCCTGAGAACAGGTAACACAACACCATGAACACAGTATTAAGACATGTGAAGAGCAAAGGTCAAGAACAAGGAAATATTACATGTCAGCAGATTTATTTATTGCACGAACACCAAACAGGAAAAGTCCCTATGCAGATTAGAAAAGTGATCTACTCAAAATAACGTGAAAATCAGTGCAAAGGATGTAATGGAACAGAACTTCTCAGATTACAAATAACTTCTTAAAGCCTTGTCCCATAAGACTTATATGGATGACTCTATTTATAAGAAATGTCCAGAAGAGGCAAATCCTTAGAGTAATTAAATTAGTGGTTGTCAGGCTGGGGAGGGCCAAATGGGGAGTGATTGCTCATGGGTACTAAGCTTCTTTTTGGAGTGATGAAAATGTTCTGGAATTAGATAGTGGTGATGTTTGCACAACATTGTGACTATACTAAAAACACTGAATTGTACATTTTATTTATTTTTATTTTTATTTTTTGGCAGCTGGCAGTATTGAATTGTACACTTTAAAAGGGTAAATTTAATGGTATGTCAACTATATCTCATAAAGCTACTATAAAAAAAGAAAAGAAAATTTAAAAAACTTAAATGGTCGTTTAATATTTACAACTGTTTTATATGAGTAATTAAGCAGAACCATTTAGGTATGCACTTTTAAAAAATACACATAAGACCCAAGCCAGTGACAGAGACAGCTGACGCCCAGGGGGTCCTGAGACGGGACAGGCCAGCCCCGACCTGGACTGCAACCAGATCTTAGAATATACTTATTAACAACTTGTGTTTCTTTGGGGTATGTGACTTATCTGCTCATGTCCTTCACCAAATTTCTGCTTTGATATTTCTAATTCATTTTTAAGAGTTCTTTTTGCAATTAAAAAAAGAAAAAATATACATAAAATTACAAGATATTAATACTCCAAAAAGTACCATGGGGAGAAAAGAGAATAGTCTAAAGAGGCAAATACAACATCAGCGTATGATTGTAGAATAAATGCATTAATAACTTTGGGATGCAAAGCATGGTACAGCTGTAGTAAAATGGATGGAGTAACTGTCCTAGAATAAAAAATATCTGGATTTAAAATGCACCTTTTGAAATACTATTATTTCATTCTGGGAATGGCAATCCTTCTGAGCCCAGTTTCCTCTTGTCTATAACAGGAAGACCAGCTGCATCACAGAGTTGTAAGAATGATTAAATATGATAATGTATATGAAAATACTTTGAATATGGGCCGTCCTGTGGCTCACTTGGGAGAGTGCGGTGCTGGTAACACCAAGGCCACAGGTTCAGATCCTATATAGGGATGGTTGGCTCACTGGCTGAGAGTGGTGCTGATAACACCAAGCAAAGGGTTAAGATCCCCTTACTGGTCATCTTTTAAAAATAAAAAATAAAAAGAAAGAAAATACTTCGAATACTACACAGATATAAGATGGTATTAACTCATTAGACTAAATTAATTGAAATTGAAAGCACAAAATTTTAAATGCCAATTTGCAAATTAACTTTAATATTAAGAACTTTTAATATGAACACGTTGTAAACGACATTCTGATTTTACTTTAAATAATAATACACCATCATTGACTGTCACCAGAAAAGGCACTAGAATAATTCTCCTCAAATGCAGGTAAAGAGGGCTGGCCGGTTAGCTCAGTTGGTTTAGAGTGTGGTGCTGATAACACTAAGGTCCGAGGTTCCATCCCTGCACTGGCCAGCCTCCAAAAAAAAAAAAAAAAAAAAAATCCAGGTAAAGAAATTTTACTAGAAGAGATGATTATCCAATTGTGTCAGATTTTTGATTAAAACATGTACAAATTCCATGAGATCAGTATGCCACCCCTAAGGTAATTAGAATCCCCCCTCCCAAATTAAAATAGTACAAGAAGACCAAACTGTGCTTGACTATATTTTGTAGGAATTCAGCAAGGTCCTGTACATTACCAAGAATGGACAGGTACAATATTGAATGTTTCAAGACAATGCTGCTTTATAAATATCCTCCCCTAAAACTGTTAGATTTTCTTTCTACAGCCTTTAAAGTTTTGAAACTGTGATGCAAAGAAAAAACTTAAGAAAACATTTTAGGACTGAATGTATAGTAGTTATAATAAGGGAACTAAACCTTTTGGTTCATGTAATCAACCCAAGCTTCTGTTAGGAAAAAGTGACACTCGATTAAGAGAAGATTAAATGATGATAAATATAAATAGCAGTATTTTTTTTTAAGAGTGAGAAAAGGAAAAGAAATACTATATTAAAAGAAGATTGTGAGTCTGAATACTGAGCTAAGAAAATGAAAACCAACACATGTGATGACAAATCAATCCTTAAAATACTCTAATTGAAATTGCTCTAGCTGAGGCCAGCCCCTGGCTCACTTGGGAGAGTGTGGTGCTCGTAACACCAAGGCCACGGGTTTGGATCCCTATAAAGGGATGGCCGGTTAGCTCACTTGGGAGAGCGTGGTGTTGACAACACAAAGTCAAGGGTTAAGGTCCCCTTACTGGTCATCTTTAAAAAAAAGGAAAAAAAGAAATTGCTCTAGCTGGCCAGTTAGCTCACAGACTTTTAACACCAAAGTCAAAGGTTCAGTTACCATACTGGCCAGCTGCCGGAAAAAATAAAAAAAGAAATTGCTCTAAAACTTATAAACAAGGAACAGAAACTTCTCAACACTGTGAATTAAAATTATTTGCTTAGTAATATTTTGCAGAGAAATAATTTAAGTGAGTTTCAGCCAAGTGTGGACTTAAAGAAGGGGGTGGAGAAATAATGAATCGTTACTATAGAATTCTAATTTGTAAACTTCAAACGATGTGGCAGTGATTTTAATTATTTTTTTCAGTTTCCCACCCTAATTTGATAGGCTAATCTTCTGTCTCAATTCGTGCTTGAATTTTTACTCCAGCACAATAGTGCACCTTATTTAAATTGCTAATCTTCATAATTAGTGACAATGCTTCTCTAACGTTTCTAAAATAAAGACAACACTTTCCTTTCCTGAAAAGTTAGAAAATGCCAACGAACTATCTTAAAATTTTTAAAGTTCAAAATATTTTCATAACAAATACAAATCTACTGAAAGGTACAATAGTGGATATATATGTTGCTTTGTTATATCAGCACCACTAATTATTGACAAACTGTATAAATAAATAAATCTCCCTTTATTCGTCATCTGTAAAATAGAGATGATACTACTATCTTCCTTGGTGGATTGTGCGCAGAGCTAGAGCTTTAACATAGTAGATAATCAATAAATGCTCCTTTCCCTTCCTTCTTTTATTTGCTTTTAATGCGACTTACGCTTAACTGATATATATATATATATATATATTTTTTTTTTTTTGTCTTTTTCGTGACCGGCACTCAGCCAGCCAGCGTACCGGCCAGTCCTATATAGGATCCGAACCCGCGGCGGGAGCGTCGCTGCGCTCCCAGCGCTGCACTCTCCCAAGTGCGCCACGGGCTCGGCCCTTAACTGATATTTTAACATTGAACAAAGGGCTACTTCAACGTAAGACACTTGGCTATACTCATGTAAGAAAATGAAAATAAACACTAGGTTTAGGGCCGGCCCGTGGCTCACTCGGGAGAGTGCGGTGCTGATAACACCAAGGCCACGGGTTCGGATCCCATATAGGGATGGCCGGTTCGCTGAGCGTGGTGCTGACAGCACCAAGTCAAGGGTTAAGATCCCCTTACCGGTCATCTTTAAAAAAAAACACAACAAAACACTAGGTTTAATTTTTCAAGTTAAAATTTCTTCACCTCGTTTTCCCAATGTACTAAATACCTTAAATTCCTGACGAATTTGGTTCTTTGGGTTAGCAACGTCAGTTTTTTAGCTGTTTTAAAACAAATTCCCATCTTGTTGGAAAATCTTGAATATTTTGTGAATCATTAATTTCCCCAACAATGTATGTTTTCCCCTCTCAACTCGAACTTGAGCTATGGCAAAACGTTAACTCAGTTTGCCTCCACACTAATTGGGAGAGCTGAAAACAGCACGCCGCGTCACAGCCTCTCCAGCTGTCAACGATCCCCGACGTCTTCACCTTATTGGGTGAGGAAACTGAGACCCTGGGGAGGGAAGGGGCAGACTTGCAGTCATCTCGCTCTTTCCTGAAATAACCCGGCGTCTCACATCAGCAGTGTCCACCCGAGGGCCACCACAGCAGTCCCGTGGACATGGATGGGACCTGTCCTCCTTCGCGCCGCCTGATTGCGGGGCGAAAAACAGGCACCCCTTCCTTATACGGCCACAGGCAGGGACACTGGGTGGGTCCAGTCCTTAAATTGCGCCTTCCCGGGGATCCACAGCTGCCACCCGCCGGTCCTTCCGAAAGGAGGGGCTGTCACTCACCTGCGACTGGAGAGAATGCAATCCCAGGCTTGGAGTCGACCCTACACCCTGAGACCGAAGTGCAAAGCTCGATGGCTGCCGCTGCCCCAGCTCGCGTCAGCTCCTTCCGGGTGGCGGGTGCCTCTCTAGCGACCGTCCGCAGGACCGCGGCACCGCGTGCCCTCAGTTCCGCCTCCTCGCACCCCCCCCACCAACCCCCATCCACTGGCCTCCCAGCTGCTTTGCCTCCCCACACCGCCCGAAGGGTCTTAAAGGGCCCGTGGGCCTGGAAGAGAAGGGAACACTCTTCCCTTTCTTGGGATAATTATCCTTGGCATCTGTGTTTTAAAAATACACTTTTAGGGCTGGCTGGGTTAGCTCAGTTGGTTAGAACATAGTGCTGATAACACCAAGGTCCAGGGTTTGATTTCTGTGTGGCTGGTTGCCAAAAAACCCCAACCAAATAAAAATACATTATTACAAAATGTGTTACAGCCGGCCCCGTGGCTCACTCGGGAGAGTGCGGCGCTGGGAGGGCCAAGGCCACGGGTTCAGATCCTATATAGGGATGACCTGTGCGCTCACTGGCTGAGCATGGTGCCGGCAGAACCAAGCTCAGGGTTGCGATCTGCTTACCAGTCACACACACACACACAAAAAAGTGTTGGATGCTGAGTATTCAGCTTTAAACAAGCCTGTCTTGCACTATCCAGTTGGTTAGAGTGTGATGCTGATAACACCAAGGTCAAGGGCTCAGATCCCCATGCCAGCCAGTGGCCAAAAAGACTGTCTTTGCTAATGGAACTCCACTGTTCTTTGCTAATGGATTACCTCCCTTAAATTTGTTTAAATGGGAATACTTGGGTGCCTTGAATGAAAATATGATAGTGCTTCCAAATCTGCTCTGAGGAATAAGATTCTAGGTGACATGGACAGAATAAGGAGCTGTTTGAGGATTGTAGCAGTGGTTATTTGGTAGATTCCCAACAAAGCCTGTAAGTGGCTCTGCTGGATCCTCCCCTTTCTGCTCCAGCCTTAGAAAGTGTCTTACTCCATGTGCTTTTCTTTTGCACCTGCCATTCCCTCTGCCAGAATCGCTTCTTCCCACCTCTGCTCTTCACCCAGCTAACTCTTACACCCTCTTCATGTCAGCTCAAATAGCCCTCTTTCATCAAAGCCTTCCTCCTAGAATTGCTTAAGTCCTCTGTTACAGGTTTCCCCAGCAACTGTATAATTTGCCTTATCACTGAAGTCATCTCATTTATAATTATATAATTAAATATGTGTGATTATTTGTTTAAAGTCCCCCCCAACAGACATTTTATAAGCTTGCTAAGGTTATGAACTACATCTGCCTTTTTCCCTCCTGAACCCATTTTCAGTGCCTGGCACACAACAGGTGCTCAATAAATATGAGCAAATCATTTATTTGTAACATGAAGGTCTGGCTAGGTATATTTTTGTCCTCAAGGGGTTGAAGAGTTTCCTTAGAATCCATTGGCCCGAGTTGGAGGAGACTGTTTCAGTCTGGGTTCTCCTCCACTCCCTTTCCACTCACCTAGTGTTGAATTTAGTTTGGTTTAATGAACACTTTAAAGTGGCTGGAGGCAATTTACTGGGCTCCTCAAGAGTACTCTACAGCTCTTACCTTGGATAGCCTTTCTTTACTGATACCCCTGGCATTTTGTTCAGACTTTAAAAAATGTAAATTATGATTCCTGCTGTCCTCAGCAACAAATTGTAAAATGGCTAGGAATGTGGAAATGTGACAATAAGCAAGACAGTCTCTTCTCTTAATTGTGTTAGGTCATGACTAACTATAAAAGAAGGTAGAAGGAAAGAAAGGATAACAAAGTACAAAGTGGTGATGGCGGTGAGCGAAAGGGGAGGCAGGAGAAGCTGCTGTGTGCGGTGAGACTAATAGGAAACAGGATTTTTCTCCCGATTTTTTTTTTCCAGTTTTTTTGTTGCGGTGGTGGTGGTAAAATACACATAACATAAAATTTACCATCTTAGCCATTTTTAAGTGTACAGTAGTGGTATTAAATACATTCATAATGTTGTGCAACCAACAACCTCCATAGCTCTTTTCATCTTGTAAAACTGAAATGCTATACCAATTAAAGAGTAACTTCCCATTTTCTCTTTACCCCAGCCTCTGGCAACCACCATTCTACTTTCTGTCTCTATGATTTTGACTACTCTAAGCATCTAATATAAGTGGAATCATAAGTATTGATAACTGGCTTATTTCACTTAAATATAATGTCCTCAAGGTTCAACTATGTTGAAGCACATGTCAGAATTTCGTTCCTTTTAAGGCTAAATCCCCCAATCTTCTTGAGGATTGTTGTTGTTATAAAAGTAATACACAGTAATTATAAAAAGTTTGGAAAATCCAGAAAAATATAATGGAAAAAAAAATCAGCCTCAGCCATACCTCACAGATATAACCAGTTTTATAAGATTATAACCATACTATACACAGTTTTGTAAAACAGTAAAATTAAAAACAATCTAGCTGTAGACTTAATAGTCTACAGATTACAGTCAAAGACTGGTTCCAACCTTACCAGCCACTCAAAGTTTCAGTTCCTGCATCTGTAAAATTGGAACTAATATTCAGGAGTAATACATCATAATGAGAGAATAACATACAAAAAGGAATAGATGTGGGGAAAAAAGACCAGACAAGTGTTATGGTTTAATTGGATAGGTTTAGCCTGGACTATTGGGGATCTTAATTCCCAAACTGTAGAGACTTTTTGGGGGTTTTGAGCAGAACATGAACATGGTCAGAACTGTGTTTTCTGGCAGCAGTGTGTGGGTTGTATTAGAACAAGTCAAGACTGACAGATTAGATAAGTAATGAGGCTGCTGCAATCATGCAGGTAAGAGGTAACAAAGGCCTCAGTTGGGTCAGCAGAAACAGAGTAATAGGGAGTTAAGTGTGAGAAACTGTAAAGGTTGTAATCTACAAGACTTCATGATAGACTGCATGTGACTAGCAAAAGTAAAGGAGATACCAAAGTCCAAAGTTTTAACTTGGATTAGTAAATTTACTTCTCTCTCTCTCTCCATTACAACCACTTTATTGCAGGCCATCATCTCTGGTCTGTGTTACAGCAACTCCATTCTTTCCTCTCCAATCAATTATCCTCACATCAGTTGGATTTTTTTTTTAGTGGATTCATCTTAAAGTATGAATTGGATCAAGTTACTCCCTGTTTACAATTCTTAAATTTCTTCCCAAAGCCTCTAAACTCTTCACATGGCTTACAAGGCTGTCATTGCTCTGGCCTCTTCTACTTCTCCAATCTCATCTCATGCCACTGTGCCTTGCTCACCACAGCAAGTTTTCCTGACCCTGGGCCTTTGTACATGCTGTTCCTAAGCGTGGAGTCCTTCTTCTCCCTGTCTTCTCCCTTTGCATAGCTAGCTTTCTCATCCTTTGGATCACAGCTTAAATGTGACCTTCTGTCCTAACCATCCTATCCAGAGTCCTGCTTGTTCTTCTCTATCTCAGCAGTTATTCCTCAATAGCGCTTAGCAAATTCGAAACTTAAAAATAAATATTTATTTATATTTGTATTTTGTTTCCTTCAACTGTAAACTCCACAGAAGGGAGAGACCTTGTCTATCTCGTTCTGTTTTGCTTGGTGTCCAGCACAGTGCCTGACATTTGGAAGGCATTTAATAAATATTTTTTAAGGGCTGGATGGTTAGCTCACTCAGTTAGAGCGTGGTGCTGATAAAACCAAGGTCAAGGGTTTGGATCCCTGTACCGGCCAGCCACCAAAAGATAAATAAAATATTTTTTAAATGAATGAATTAGTGAATGAAGGAGTTGGTGAGGTCATTCAGCAGGAAGCGTCATGAGGAAAAGGGAGGTTTAGAGAGGAAGTTACACCTCACATCTCTGATTCTATGGTGTCAGAGTATTGTAGAGGGAGTCAGGGTAGAGGGAGGTATTTGGAGTTTGAAAAGGCAAAAGGAAGAGTTGGTATTTGATATTGTACTCCAGCCCTTCTCAGGGAGATGGGGACTGACCAGAGGCTGACACCATTTCAGCTATACTGTCAGGCCTGTATCAAAGGAGACACAACATAGCATATAATAGTTAAGATCCTAAAAGAACTAGAGACCGACACAGTTTAGAAACAATTGTTAGTGATGTGGTTTAGGCTATGAGTGCGAAAGGAGATTACAGTAGTGAATTAATGAGGGTCAAAAGAGTCAGAATAGAAGACTGGAAAACATGACACTTCAAATTTATTTATTCAAAAATACTGAATACCTGTTAAGTGTGAGGTCCCAAGCGAAGTGCTGAGAATGCACAAGTGAATAAGACACAGTCCCTGGTCTTTACTCTCTGACAGTCTAAGAGGGAGACAAACATGATTACTTTATAATTAACAGGATATGTATAGACATATTCAATTGAAGAAAGATAAACACAGACACAAATATATTACAATGATGAGAAGTGCTATGAAGAAACAAGCAAGGTAAGAGGGATAGAGAGTAAGCAGGGAGGGAAGAAAATAAAAAAAGAGAGAAAGCAGGGATGGTATGCTGTTGTACAGGGTGTTCAGAGAAGGCAACATTGAACAAAGGAAGGTCTGAAGGGGTGAGAGACTGAGCTCTGTGGATGTCTTGGGGAGGAGCATCCCAAGTAATGGAAATAAATGAAAAGACAGGCTTGTGCTTGGATAGCTATAGAAATAGCAAACGTATTGAGTGGAGTGAGTAAGAGGGAGTGTGGAAAAAAGATAAGGTTGGAGAGGTAGTAAGGCCAGGTCATATGCAGCATTGAAGACTATGAGTAGGACTTTGGATTTTGCTCAGCATGAGATGAGAAAAGCCATGAAGAGCAATTTTAACTTGATGCAGCAGGAAGGACGAGCAATTACAGGTTTTGTGGTATAGGAAAACAGAAATGGAATCAGTATTCTAGGAGCTCAATTCAACATGTAGGATGGGAGAGGGAATCTAGAAAGACTATTCCAACAGTTCAAGTCACGATGATAAAAACTAATCAGAGGGGGCAGGGAGAATGGTAAGAACTACATAAAAATGAAAAGTTTTCAAAGACAGCAATAGGATTTACTAGCTTGGTGTGGGATGAATGTACTTGTGATGTAGCTTCACGCTGCTGACTTCAGATACAAACAGATGTCCTGTCAGAGGCAAATGAGGCCAAAGGAACTGTTCCTAAAATGGAGCCACAAGAGAGTTTCAGCGAATGAAACTGTTGTTTGTACAAACTTGTTTATAATTGAAACTGGTTTGTTTGTTTGAAATAGAAACAGAACAAATTTTTTAAAATAATTAAAGGGCCTAAAATAATTTCCCCCTTCCTGAAAAGTAGACTGAATTGATCCTGTTTATCAGTTGACAATGTAACAGTCATGAGCAAGCAGGCAAAGGGGCCCTAGTGTGAGCCTAAATCCACTTCTGCATATCAGCAAGTTTTATTAGAAATGCCTGTCTCCCTGAGTCTACATAAATAATCAAACGTAATGAAATATTCTTTGTATAGTGCTTGTCTCCTTACTGAAACAGTTTCTTGTAACTCATTTTGCTGTTTATAATTTTCTTAAGCAGGGTTGAAGTCTATGAAATTATGTGCAGAAAATCTTACAATGGACAGATGAAGGATGTATATGTGGCAGAAGGGTCCTGTTCTGGAAATGAAAGATTTTAAAAAGTAGAATATGTTACTGACATCAGTTTAGGAAAGTGTGTGGTAGTGTAGAGTGGATACAAGGGTACTTCAGAAAGTTTGTGGAAAAACAGAATTGAAAGATAATAGGTATCTTTCCATGAACTTTTTGAAGTACTCTTGTAAAGAAATATCAATAACTTTAACAATTGATTATAACACTAATAATTTTTCCATGACATTTATGTGGCCACGTTTTAAGAAGTCAGAGAAGGATCCTATATTGTGTGAATACTTAATATGAAAATTACTTAACTTCTTTTATATATTGTCCCACCTCAATTACTTACTTATCTTTTTACTATCCCTGAGGGTGGGCAGATGATAACTACAGCTTTTCTCAATATTATAAATTGACTACATTGAAAATGTAAAAAAACATTTGAAAGACTTAACCGTAGTTAATGGAGGGAATAACAGCAACAAAGAAACAGTGGTGGAACAAATTTTAGAAAAAGCATTGTTTATTTATTAGCAAATTATGTTTATTTAACCTGATTTAACCAATGAGATTACCTACTTTTTAAGATATCTGAACACACAGATATTGCTTAAACAGAACAAAGTCCAAAGAAAGCTTGATTTAACCAAATCAAACCCCTGTGCCAATGTCAACAAACCAAGATCATTCAAAAGGAGTTGCATAAAAAGAGATAACTAATCCAAGTTTAGGAGCAGGCCTGTGCATTATTTGCCTCTTTGAAGAGTGACCCTGATTTTCTGTGTGACCTCATGAAGCTTCAGTTTCTCTCTGTTTGCACACCTTTTTAAGTGTTCTTAGATATATGATTGGAATTTTGTCACAGGGCACTAAGCTGAAAACAGTTTGACCAAAAGTATCATCTTCATCCTAAAGCCTTTGTACTTGAATCTTGTACAAAGGAATTTAATTGTTGAATTCCACTCACAGCAAATACATCTTTAGTAAGTTTCTGAGGCAAATGATAACAAAACAGCCTTAAGAAAAATTTAACATTTAGTTATTTGAATTCTTTTGTTGTTGCTGTTGTTGCTTTTCTTTAGCTATTTGAATTCTCACTGTTTTTTAGGCCTGACACAGTGGCCTAAACATGCTTTTTGCATGTATTATAACACTTCATAGCAGGCATTTGATATTAAATGAATTAGATAAGATGTACTCGTACTTCGGGATTGTGAAACCCGTGGCATGACATTTTAATCAACAGTACAAATCTGTAAGAAAGGCTTTATCATCAGTTCAGAGCACGAAGCTAAGATGATTACTGAGATCATTAATTATGTTGTCTCATCACCCCAGTTTCTACTTCCCTTTGGCCTGAAAAGTTAAAATATATATATATATATATTTGCCATAAAAAAAAAGAGAAAAAGTTCTACTTGCCCAGAAAGGATGTTTGAACTCTTCACCTTACTGTAAACTCTTAGAACAAATAAAACTTCCATTTAAATGTGCTGCTAATGAACTTTAGCGTGATTAAGCTATGACTCAGTAAGTTTCAAAATTTAAATTACCTCAGAATCTTCCAGTCAAAAAGCAAAGGCCTCCTCCTCGACTTGATCACACTTTTAAAACAAATATATATTTAACCACCTCTTTTTAAAATTTCCTTACTATTTACACCTGGAATATGACGAAGAACTGTGAAACGAAATACTGCGATGCACATTAACCGGTTCAGCTACCAGTCGTAGTACAGCCTCAACAGAGGATGAAGAGGCCTGTCGTCTCAGGTAATCTTCACAAAACCCAGGAAGAGGAACTGTCAGTCCCATCCCACGAAACCTGCCACTGAAGCCCAGATTGTGTTCCAACACCGGCCCTGCGGGCTAGGTCACGTTCACGACGGCGGGGATTTCCGTAGCGGTGACACGCGCCACTTCCGGTCGGCGTAAGAGTCAGTGACGTGGCAGGCAAGGCCAGGCACGGTCCTCGGAGCTGGGGCACCCGCAGCTGTCAGGTGGCCTCCGGACAGTCCCACCGGGAGGGAGCAGCAAGCCAGCAGCGGCGGAGGCTGCGAGCCCGGAGCCGGAAGTGCCACGTGTCCCGTTTGCGCCTGCGCGGCCGGCGGCTGACAGACACTTCCGGCTGGGGCCTCCCTCCTCTCCGGATTTAGCTGTCGTCTCCAAGCCGAGCATTTGCGGCTCCACCTGCCCGATTCCCAAGCATCAGCTCCCAGGCCAGGCCGTGGCCGCGGGCGGGCTGGGGCGAGTGCGGAGCCATGCCTCGTGCTTGATGCGCCGCCCTCTCTTCTCCTCGTCTTCAGTCCTTAGTCGTTAGCCCTCTCCCTCCGCTTACAGCTCTCGGCTTGGCGCTGTTGTCGATCCCGACCAGCCCCTTCCAAACCCGATAATCGCCGTTCGTCATGTCCCAGCCGGGAATACCGGCCTCTGGCGGCGCCCCAACCGGCCTCCAGGCCCAGAACGGGACCCCCTCGGCCTCAGGGTCTCCTTACACCAACGGTGAGTACTGCCCAGGGGCGGGGGGATGGCGCAGCCTGGGCCTGGACTCGAATTGACCTTTGGATGCTGCTGCCGCTTGAGGCGACGGAGAAGAGGGTGACCTCCCGGCCCGCGTCTGGTGCGGGTGGTGGTGGGCGGCTGGGGCCACGGAGACCGCGGCGAATGTGCACCCGCAGCCCTGGGCTCGTCTTAGTATTTTACATTTATTTATTCATTCAGTAAGCACACAGTTGATGAGCACCTGCTGTATGCGACGCCCTGAGTAGACATGGGAGAAAAAATAAAGATGCGGTCAATACCTTAAAACTCGCATACGAGGATCATAGTGTCTGTGTGCCTTCTCCCTCCGCACCATCTCACCCCCGTTTCCTAGAGAGCAGGGTTTGGAGTCTGATTCATCTCCGTTCTGCAGGCCCTGCAGTGGGGTGGGGGTCGTACTTAGTCTGAGTTTGCGGAAATGAATAAATGACTCTGCTTTTAGGCGACCCCTTTAGGGTCTACTCATCTCTCCCAGAACCTTGCCAGAATTATACCTAGGCGACCTGTTCAGTTTTTCAGCTGTGGAAGAACTAAATAGAAAGGACGGTCTTCTGTTTGATTTCTAGAGGTCTTTACATCACTTGGGAAGTGGTTGGACACACTCTTTGCACCTCTGACAAGAGTGTACATGTGGCACTATAGCTTGTTATTTAGTGTAACAATGTCTTATAATTTTATACCTCTTCAAGGATTCTTAAATTGTCCTACATTGTGATTTGCTAAGTTTATTATAATTATTATAATAAAGAAAGACAGATTTTTGGCCAACAGCTTGCCTACTTACCAGTTGACCTACAAATCTTTGGTTTATGGAAATAAGACTAGCAGAATAATACTAAAGTACTTAAGTTGCCCATTGGAATCTAAGATTGCTGTGAAGTTGGAAATAATAGCCAATGACTAAAATTGGTAACTTACATTGTTTTTAGACACAACTACTGTTTTTTTCTTTACAAAGAAGGCTCTAAAAGACTTTAAAGTGTTTGTGAGTAGGCAGCCTGTGGGCAGGAGCTAGAATAAATGGAGGGAGAGGCACTGAAAGGGTGTTAAGTTGAATCAATTTTTCTTTATCAAATTATGGTAACAGATTCTGTAAACTACATATTATTCTAGGATTTTTAGTAACATTTACACTAAGTATGAAATCATTTTAAGACATCCTCTTTAAGGTCAAAAAATAAGCAAGATGTTATATGGCAGTGGATTTTTCTTATACTCTGTAAATTGCAATTTTACATAAACTTTAAATGACAAATCCCACAGATGTGCTTGTAATTTTATATGTTAGTGTAGCAGTCATAATTTGAAATGTTAAAGGAATTTAACTACTATGATATGCTGTATTGGAGATGTTGTCACTATGTTAATTTGATCCAGTCCAACAGACATTTGTTGCACACCTCTTAAATTCTCTCCTTTGGGATATAGAAGAGAATAAGTAAGCACTCCCTGTGCACATGTTACCCAGAGACAATTGGGAATTCAGGTATGTAATTGGTGATTGCAATTCATGGTGATAGCAGCTGGAAGAATGTGACTGACTGAGGTGGAGAGTGAAATCATAGGACTTCAAATACAAGCCTCTTTTAAGATATAATTTTGACAGTCTTCTTGTAAGCGCCATATCTAAAGTGGTTTTTTTTATAGAAATATTCCTAATAAATGCCTGTTGTGCTGTATTGGGTTGTTGGGGTTTTTGTTTGTTTGTTTGTTTGTTTTGGCGGTTAGCCATTGGGATCCAAACCCTTGGCCTTGGTGTTAAAAGGCTGTGCTCTAACCAGCTGAGCTAACTGGCTAGCCCTTATTGGGTTGTTTTATTGTTCATCCTGCTAATAATACATAGTATGGATGTGTTGGTGAATTGGAGGGAAGGGTATTTCTCTAGAAGGTGAACAAAAGGTTCTTTGCTGGAATCTAGTTTTTGGTTAACTCTTTCAAGGCAGTAATTGTTGCTTAGTCTATTGAAAACTTTTTAGCTTTAGATTTAATGTAGCTTGTAGCTTTGTAAATTACAGATTACAGTACAGTTGGATCTTCAGATATTTTTTAGATTATAATTGAAAAACCTAATAGTGACCTTTTCATTTCCCTTCCTCCCTCCCTTCTATTCTTCCTATCTTTCTTTCCTTATCTTGGTGGTCCTGAATAATCTTTTTTATTTTTCTATAACTTGATTTCATATTGTATGGTGTTATTATATTACAGAATTCCTCACACACCAAGACGTTTCTGTAATAGATTGTTACATTGTATTACAACCTAAAGTTTGTCTAGACAGGTTTTTCTAAGTTTTTATGTAGATTTGTGTATACAGTACATATTTCCTTGTCAAAAAATTGATAGAGAGACTGTAAGACTACTTTAACAGATCTTAATCTGATTATCATATAATAAGGCTAAAGGTGGCTGGCTATTTAGCTCAGTTGGTTAAAGCACAGCCTTATATCACCAAAGTCACAAGTTTGGATCAGCTGCCAAAAAAAAATAATAATAGTAAAAGCTGCTTTATTGACTATTTAAATCAATTTGCCAAAGCAGTTAGAAACTGCAGTTTTATTAATTTTATTTTTTAGTAATATTTATTTAAATTTTGCATGTAGAATTAAGGATGAAAAAGATATTCTCCTCCTCCTAGCTTCTCCCCATTCCCCTGTTATATTGTTATTTTATTTCATTTTATTTTATTTATTTTTTGGGTGGCTGGCCAGTATGGGGATCCAAACCCTTGACTTTGGTCTTAGCAACACTGCACTCTAACCAACTGAGCTAACCGGCCAGCCCTGTATTTTAATTTAATAAGATAATATCTGACTTCCCTTTGGACCATGAACCCTATGAAAGTAAGAATATATGTTTTTGCACATCATTCTCTCTCCAGCTCTCCACACAGTATCTAGTGTATTTTGGGAGTTACTAGTTTTGTTGAAGGTAAGAATATATGTTTTTGCACATCATTCTCTTTCAAGCTCTCCACACAGTATCTAGTGTATTTTAGGAGTTACTAGTTTTGTTAAAGGAATGTTTTAGAGTTGGGTATTTTGCAATTCAGATTATTAAGCATGTATTGAATTATAAGATTAGAACTCACCTCCAACTTCTTTTTTTCTGGTTCATTTTTCTGTGGGTTTTTGCGCAATATTATCAGTCAAAACAATAGAATACGTGGGATTTTTTTCATCATCAGTTTAAATACTAGGTTTATGCAAATATCTTTATTTTAGGAGTGACAGAAATGTAGATCTTTTAGTTCCACTATGATGTAAACCATATTCATGATTGTGTATTTAATATAGGAAGTCTTTAGGGCCGAGCCCGTGGCGCACTTGGGAGAGTGCGGCACTGGGAGCACGGCCACGCTCCCGCCGCGGGTTCGGATCCTATATAGGAATGGCCGGTGCACTCACTGGCTGAGTGCCAGTCACGGAAAAGACAAAAAAAAAAAAAAAAAAAAAAAAAAATATATATATATATATATATATAGGAAGTCTTTAGTAATGATCAAAGCATGCTATGAATAAAAATAGCATGTGGTCTATAACACTGTTGTGGTTAAGTTCCATCTAATGTTTTCAGAGGGGGCAGTAACTCTGGATGCTCATAATACTCTTTACATACCTCTATTATGTGGTAACTATTGAGCATCTTGTTTGTCTCTGTTGATAGACTGAGAGCTCCTGAAAGACAAATAATAGTAACATAAGAACTAACATTTATTGTTCAATTACTATGTGCCCAGGCACTGTGCTAACTTGCATTATATGCATCATATCATTTAATCCTTAAAACAACCCTATGAGGTAAGAACTGTTTTTACTGACAAGTAAACTGAGATGAGTGGTTAAGCAACTAGCTCAAGGTCACACAGGTATTAAATTGTGGAACTCAGATTTAAACCCAGGCAATCTCTTACTTAGCCACTGTTATTCTACTTATGTGTTTGTTATCTCTGCCAGGACTTAGCACCCTGAATGAGTGCCTGAGTCAAGAATCAGAACCTTCTTTTTGGTTTCTTTATGATGATAGATACATTTAATTACAGTGAATATTTGCTGACGTTTTTTGAAACTGCCACATAGCTTATTTTCCTGGGATTTTAATTAATGCATGATCTGACTCTAACTTTTGTTAGTGTTTAGTCCATTTTTTTGCTGTTTCAACATCACATTTCGTAAATGTCTTATAGATCCTGAAATTGCTCCTACCTCCAGTTTGATTCCTAGTATTTGCTTTTCCCCTTCTGTTGCTTTCTTAAAGCTCTTATTTTAGTGACTGACCCACCAGTTGTACTCACAGCTTGAGGAAATGGCATCAATTTGTTGTACTTATAGTTTCAGTCAGTTCTTCAGGTTATCAGAGTGTATTTTTGATGTATGGTGTGAGGTGAGGTGCCAAATTAAAATTTTTTTCAAGTAGTTAACTTGTTGTCTTTACCTGTTGTATTTAAAAGCACATAGTTAGAAAGAAGGAGCTTTTTAAGGTATAAGGAACATATTTGCTGTCTAAAATTGATGTTTTTTGAATACTTAGCCACTTTTCTGTCACTTATTTATACTTTCATGTAGGACACTATAATTAACGGAACCATATCCTGGAGAGTCTTGAATTAACTTTACAATTGGTCATTCAATTGGATTCATGTATGTTTGGTGGAAAGTGTGAACTGTGTTTGGCAAATAGTAGCTCAATATATTTACCTAATATATTAATAAATGAATTACTTAAGAGTAAAAAGATCTTAAGTCTGGGCCGGCCTGTGGCTCACTCGGGAGAGTGTGGTGCTGATAACACCAAGGCCCCGGGTTCAGATCCCATATAGGGATGGCCAGTTGGCTCACTGGGTGAGCGTGGTGCTAACAACACCAAATCAAGGGTTAAGATCCCCTTACCGGTCATCTTTTTAAAAAAAAGATCTTAAGTCTTTATCTTACCTGGAATTATAGGGGAAACAGTTTGGAAGACATTTTTTCCCCTTACTATTAAATTTATATGAAAGGTGTAGTTTGTTTATTTATTTATTTATTTGTGTTTTTATTGTTTTTGTTTTGGTGGCTGGCCTTGTTGTTACAAGGCTGTGCTCTAACCAGCTAAGCCAACCAAAAGGGTAGTTTAGTTTATTCAGTGTGTTTTTGCCACTGTTTAGTAGGCTTTCTTAGAAAAAGTTGTAAAGTTATAATTATTTTACTTTATATTAATTGGGGTGATTATAACACCAAGGTCAGGGGTTTGAATTCCTGTACCAGCCAGCCGCCAAAAAAAATTAATAAATAAAAATTGGGGTGGTATCATCGGAAGTATCTTTTAATTTTTACGTGCTAGATTTAATGAAGAATAATATACAGCAATCATTTTGAAAGTTATCTACATCAGTGTTTAAGTTCCTAAAGTACATTCTGAAGTACATGAGAATTACCAGTACATGAAGTTTTTTACTAATGCAGAATCTGGGATCGCACTGAGTCCTATAGAGTAGGAACTTACAAAGGTGGGACCTGGGATCTCAATTTGTACCATTATAGCAGTTTTCTCTTTGATTCTGAAGCTGGTGATTGGGAAAACCTCATCTGCATTCATTTTAATATTGTTTGCTTCTTTGCCTCTCTAGTATTCTAATTTGGCTTCTGTTCCTACACATCCCCCAAACTGCCCTTAAGAAGGCCACAAATGACTTACTGGTTATAAAATTCAAAAAATATTTTTCAGTCCTCATTTTATTTCCTGAGCAGCATTTGATTCCCTTGACCACTACTTTATTATTTTACAAAAATCCTTTACCTTGGTTTCTAGGATATCACACCTTCCCGTTTTCTTTCCACCTTTTTTGGTTTCTTTTTCCCTCTCTCTCTCTTAAATGTTGATGTTCTTCAAGGTTCTGATCTCTCTATTTTTCTTACTTCTGTACATGCTCTCTGGATGATATCAATTCCCATAGTATCAGATATTATACATATGCCAGTGACTCCCGAAGTTATAATTTAAGCTGAAACCCATCTCTTTTGGCTGCAGATAGATATCTTCCTATTGGACATCTCACTTGGATTTCTTGGTGGCACCTGAAGTTAGTATGTTTAAAACATGTAACTCTTCAGTCTCTCTTTGCCATTCCCAACCTTCCCCAATCCTTTTCTCCTTCTGTCCTGATGCAGTACTACCACCCATGGAGTTGCTCAGGTCAGAGATTTAAGAGTCATCCTTGATTCCTTTCTCTCTTTATCATCCATATTCAGTTCCACATCAGATCCCATCAGTTTTCAGTTTCCTCAATCATTTTTTTCCCTTTTCTTTTTTGGGGAATCTGAACCCTTGACCTTGGTGTTATGAACACTGTGCTCTAACCAACTAGGCTAACCGAGCAGCCCTTTTAAAAATTTAAGTAATGTATAGATGCTGAATATTTCTCTGTGACCCTGATGTGAAATTATTTTTATTAAATGTATGTACAAACACAAAACTAGGTATGAACTCCATATGTTTATAGCTACTGTAACACTGTAAAAATAAAACATTAAAATAACATTTACAAAAGCGATAAAATTCAATAACATTAAATAATGTGATGGATTATATTTGGCTAAAGCCAAAATTGATTTGCTTGTTTTAATTTTGAACATATTGGAGAATTATTTGGGTGATTATCATGGTCATTATTCCTTTTTTGTGTGTGTGTGGCTGATCGGCACAGGGATTGAACCCTGGACCTTGGTGTTATCAGCACCATGTTCTAACCAACTGGCGAGCCCTTTTTTTCCTTTTTGAAGATGAAACTTGTTTGCAGTTGTTGGGGAGGAAAAACTTTTTCTATACCTTCTTAGGTTCAATAGTTGGGGGCCTGGTAATTAAACTGACAAAACAAGGGCCAGTCGTTGTCTCACTTGGGAGAGTGTGGTGCTGATAACACCAAGGCCATGGGTTTGGATCCCTATAAAGGGATGGCTGGTTTGCTCACTTGGGAGAGCGTGGTGCTGACAACACCAAGTCAAGGGTTAAGATCCCCTTACCAGTCATCTTTTAAAATAAATATATAAATAAATAAACTGTCAAGACAGATTAGCAAGAGAAAAGACAAAATGTAATCACATATGTAGAGGAATTCATGAAAATGTGACTCTAGGAGGTGGCTAGCCACACTGCACTTTAACAGGCTGAGCTAACCAGCCAGCCCTTCGAGGTAGTTGGAATTTGGAGCTTCTTTCTATACCGTCTTTTTTTTTTTTTTTTTTTGGTGGCTGACCATATGGGAACCTGACTATACCATCTTAATAGGGGAAGGGGTATGGTGGGGGGAAGAAGGGCACTTATGGGAAAACAAGTGACTTTTAGGAAAGATAAATGGGCCCTTAGGAGAATAGATGTGATAGTTTTGTGACGATGTCTGTTTAGGTGTGGTGTGCAGACTTATCTCAGGTGATGAGTCAGTCTTACTTGTTTTCTCCTAGGAAGAGAATTATAACAATTGAGTTCTTTTTGGAGACTCTACTTTTAGCCAGATAAGAGATTTCAGGAACTCGTGCCTTCTGCTCAAAATAATTTTTATGCCACAGTGGTGTATTCTGGACCCCTTCACAATCACTGATCCATTATTTTGATGGGCTACTTAATTTAGTAATGACTTCAGAATAAAAAAAAAATGTAATCCATTTAGTGAAACATTATTGTATATTTACTACTACACTTCTATTACTAAATATAAGATTTTCACATTATAGTCGCTTACAATGGGTCTACGATGGTGACCACTGCAAAGCAAGTTCTTATGTATTTGTTTTTCTGCAGGGTGGTCTTATGACCATATATTCTTTTCATCTTCTTTATTGGCTTACTGTAAAACTCTTGCTTGTTTTGTACATTTTGATGCTATTTGGCTTTTACTTGGCTGCACCTGGCTTGAAGGTGCCTCTTTAGCATATTATTAGCCTCTGCTAAAAATCATAGATACAAAAGTGGGCCATGAATCTTGTGGCAGTAGTAGGCTGTGAGATGGCCTGTTTTTATCCAAATAACACAAAATGTGCTTACAAGTTAATTTTTTACAAATGTTTTCATTTATTTAAACACCTCTGTAATCCACTGCTACTATTTAGTCCATCATTTCTTGCCTGGATTGCTGCTGTAAGACTCCTTCCAGTCTTTAATCTCTCTAATCTCCAAGAGGTTCTCTTACATGTAAATTTATAACTTCTCACAGGTAGCCTTTCAAAGCCCCATTGCCTTTAGGCTCAAATCCATACTTCTTAAGGGTGTAGTCCTAAACTCCTGCTTCACTTCAGATACTTGACTCAGCACTTTAGTCCTGCTATACTGTACTAAGGAGGAAAAGCTTAGTCCTGCCATACTTAAGCTTTTTTCAGAATGCCCTTTCACCACCACAAACTATTACACAGGTTGTTCCCTTTACTAGGGACACCCTTGACACTACTTTTCCAGAGGCGAACTCTCTTTAGGTTTCAGCTTAAAATTCCCTTTCTTAGGAAACCATCTTTGCTATTTTTCTGCCTTCAGTGTAGTCCAGGTGCTGCTTCCTCAGTGTCCTCATAGTGTCCTGCGTTTCCCCTGTCACATCATACTCTATTGTGATTGCTTTATTATTTGTCTTCCCATCTAAACTGTGAGCTGGGCCGGCCCGTGGCTCACTCGGGAGAGTGTGGTGCTGATAACACCAAGGCCACGGGTTCGGATCCCATATACGGATGGCCGGTTCGCTCACTGTCTTGAGCGTGGTGCTCACAACACCAAGTCAAGGGTTAAGATCCCCTTACCGGTCATCTTTTAAAAAATAAATAAATAAATAAATAAATAAATAAATAAACTGTGAGCTGCTTGCGGGCAGGGATGGAGTGGAACTTACTCCTTTTTGTGTCCTCACAAGATACTTAGTAAATATGTCTCTTCAGTCAGGGAATGAATAGAATGTTTTTAGTTAACCATTTGGAGTAAAATAAATAATTAACCTAAATATAGGGCTGATATTTAACTAGATGACAGATTAGGGGAAAGAAATATTAGCTCAAATGAAATTATTTGCTTTATTAATTATATTAATAAAGAATTGTAGAATTATCAATGAGTAATGCAGTGTTAAGGATACAAATATATGTTTCTTAGATGATGACAGTAGCTAACATTTAATGAGTGCTAGCTATATGAGAAATACTATTATAAATGTTTCACATAAATCTCATTTTCACATTGTATTAGTTTCCTATTGCTGCTGTAAAAAATTACCACGTATTGAGTGGCTTAAAACAACACAGATTTGTCATCCTATAGTTCTGGAAGTCAGAAGCCTGAAATGGGTCTGACCATAAAATAAAGGTGTCATCAGAGCTGCACTGCTTTCCTGCAGGATGTCCTACTTCTTTGGCTCCTGGCCCTCCTCCATCTTCAAAGCCAGCAATGGCTTGTTGAGTCCTTCTCACATAGCATCACTGACCCTGACTCTACTGCCTCCCTCTTTCAAACTTGTGGTTACATTCGGTATATCCTCATAATGTATAATAATCTTCCCATTTCAAGGTCAGTTGATTAGCAGCTTATATTCTATCTGCAACTTTAATTCTCCTTTGCTGTGTCACCTAATATGGTTCCAGAGATTAGGATATGGACATCTTGGGGGGCCATTTTTCTGCTTACCATATATATATATCAACCCTATAATGTAGGTTCTATTCCTGTTCCCATATATACATGAGGAAACTGAGGTCTAGAGAGGTTAAATATCTTGCTCAAGGACAAACAGTTATTAAATGTGAAGGTCAGAATTTGATCTCAGGTAGTTGTTCTAGTCTGTGCTCTTAATCACTATAATGCCTCTTTCTATATACATTTCATATAGAGTGACCTTGTACCATTAGGAAGTTGATTGCACAGGATTTATGATATTCTTTTAGATAGTTTTTTATAGTAAGTCCCAGAGATTGAATATACACTGTACTATTGAGTTAGAATATATAGACTATGACTAGGAGTTCAGTAAACTATGTTGACTAGCAGTATGATTTAGGACAAGTTGCTTTGCTGCTCTAAGTCAGGAGTTTCTCAGAGTACCAGAATCTTCAGGGTCCTATGGAATATGCAGATTCTATAACTTCACGTGTTAGTGTTTGATAAATTATACATATACAGGGCGTCTTTAAAAAATTCATGGAAATATTTGTATTATCTTTTAATTACATTTTTCCACAAACTTTTTTTTTTTTTTTTTTAATTTTATTTTGTCGATATACATTGTGGCTGATTATTGCTCCCCATCACCAAAACATCCCTCCCTTCTCCCTCCCCCCCGCCCCCCTCCACAAACTTTTTGAAGTACCCTCACCTAAGCAAATATTTTTAGAAATCGTAAGTAGTTAATTTCCCAGAACATATCCCTGTAATATGTTTTGGAGATCAGCCAGAGTTAAGTGATATATTTATGCTTCTCTCTCTTCCTTACCCCATGTCTTATTTAAAGAAGGATTCAAGATGGCTGTATAAATGGGTTCTATAAACATTGAGTAGGTAAAATTTAGGGAAAGTGAAACCTTTTAAAATCTGCGTATTTGGTAAGATAGTCACTATGTTTAGCTATTATCAGTGTGTATTCAGAGTAGGTCAGCCTCAGGGACCCAAGACATTCTCTTGGTTCTAAACATATATGTTTAACATTCTCATTGGTAGCTTCTCATTGGTGGTGCTACTAAATAGTTGCTTTTTTCCTCTGGGCAACCTTTTATTTACTTACTTTTTTTTTTTTTTTTTTAATTTTTGGGCCAACCTTTTAATCTGCTTATCTTAAAATGATTCCAGACCCAGGGTCACCATTTGTTTTTGTTATTATTCTTTTAGTCTCCTCTTAGAGCTGATTGAATAGTTCAGACACTTTTCAATTGGATTAACATGGCACATTCACATTATTGCTTTCTTCAGGGTCTTTAGACAATGGATCAGTAACAAAAAACCTAATTGTAAATAGAAAGGTCCAGAAAGTAACCTGAAATGTTCTCAGTGGAGGCAATGCACTTGCCAGTAGCCAGGGCTGTACAAGTTTATTTAACTGTTCCTTTTAGTCCTAGTAATTTTATTTTTTTCAGTTTTTTAAAAATACATATATATGTTGTTTCTTTTTCTTTTTCTAATTTTCTTTTTTCTTTTTCTTTTTTTAAAAATTTTTTTCGGTTTGGAAAGGTGACTGTGATTCTGGCAGTCTTTGGTTTTCTCTTGTAATCCCCTCCATTTTAGCTTAGCCATTGTTGAAAAGTAAACTGAGGCACAATAAAAATTTAGAGTATGTTTGAGCAAATGGTGATTCATGAATTGGACAGCTCCAAACCAGAAGTGATTATGGGGCTCCACCAAGAGAATGCAAGAGAAAGACTTTTATAGGGCAAACATGGAATTAAAGCAAAGAAAATATTTGATTAGTTACAGTTATATGGTTGCTTTATTTGGTCTATCCGGCTGGAAAGTCCCTAGTTATGTAACTATAAGGTAGTTGGTGGCTTCTGATTGGTTGACCTTAAGTTTTATTTTTCTTTATTATAGGTATTTACAAGAAATAAGCCAAGTTAAGTTTTGCTTATGTTTGCAAATCAAGCAAGGTTAAGGTCACTCAGGAGGTCTAACTGGCTTTGTCTGCCCAGGGATTCTTCAGGCCAGGTCTCCATTTTAACTTACTTTAACACAGTCAAGTAGGAGAGGGAACCAAATCAAGTATTTGAGTCAGAACAGTGCCAGGCTCTGTGGGCGAGACAGATTTTGTTTTGTACCCAAAGAAGTTAAGGTGATTTTTTTTTTGTCAGTAAAACTTAGCCTATTTGGCATCCTATAGGGATGAAATATTGTATTTGCTTAAATATAAGATGACCCTAAAAAAAAGCAATCCTCCATTTTCCCAATGAGAAGATTCCCCCTTCCCAGTTTTTTTCCAGCAAACTTAAAAGTATGAAATTTTAGGGATAATGATGAAATAATTAAATGAGTACTTATAATATTTAATGTTTTATTTTGCTAACACATACATCTTTAAGCTTTGTATTTAAAAATGTATGTGTAGTAATATTTAAAATATTTTTTAATATATAAAAGGTTTGAAAAAATATGTCATTAGAAACATTAATTTTCTACTTTTATATTCATGAAATAATTTTATTTAAACTCTTTACATGCTCTTTTTTGTTTCGTTTTAAAAATGTTTATTGTGAAACACACACACAAAATGTATAGAACACATATGTACAGTTTAAAGGGAAATAATAAAACAAATTCCTATGTACGTAGTTTAACAGAGTATTACCAGTACCATTGAAACCCTTGTGTTCCTCTTTATCCCAAAACCCCTTCCCTCTCCTAGAGGTAACTATTATATGAATTGTATAACTTATTCTCTTTCTTTTCTTATTTTTAAAAATAGCTTTATTGAGATATAACTCACATTCAATTTACCCATTTAAAGTATACAACTCAATTTTTTTTTTAGAATATTCACATACTTGTGCCACCATCACTAAAATTGAATTTTAGAACATTTTTGTACCCTCTGAAAGAAACCACATACCCAATAGCAGGCAGTTACTGGTTCCCATATCCCCACACATGAGCCCTAAACAACCACTAATCTACTTTCTTTCTCTTTAGATGTGCCTATTCTGTAAATTTTATATGAATAGAATCATATAATATGTAGTCTTTTGATTGGCTTCTTTAACTTACCATACTATTTTCAAGATTCATCCGTGTTTGTTGTTCATCCATGTATCAGTTCTTTATTCCATTTTATGGTCCAATTCTCTCAGATGTATATTCCTAGGAGTGGAATTGCTGGATCATATGGTAACTCTATGTTTAACATTTTGAGGAACTGCCAGACTGTTTTCCAAAGTGGCTGCAGTATTTTACATTTCCATTAGCAATGTATAAGGGTTTCAGTTTTTCCCTGTCCTTGTCAACACTTGTTATTGTCACTCTTTTTTATTATAGCCACCCTAGAAGGTATGAAGTGGTATTTCATTATGGTTTTTCACATGCACCTTTGACATGAATGTTGTCATTATTAGAAGAGTTTTCCAGAGTACATTATTTTCACTTCTCATTAAGTTGTTTGATATACCAGACACTCTGAGTATGGGTAAGAATGCTGTTCTTGGAAAGTTTTACCCCAAGCCGCTAAGGTTTTATTAGCCTTTCTCATTTGTTAAGTAGGTGTGATTTGTAGTCTCCACACTATTATCAACTTACTGTTGCTTTAAACTTTTTGGAACAGTCCTGACTTTATAGGCAGGTTGCAAGTACAGTATAAAGAACATTTTTTTCCCAGAGCCATTTGAGAGTAAGTTGCCAACATGATGTCCCATCACCCCCAAATATTTTAGTTTCTATTTCCTACAAATAAGAAAGTTTTCCTACATAACCACAATATAACTATCAAAATTAGGATATTAACATTAATGTATTACTATCATCTAATTCTCAGACCCCATTCAAGTTTAACAGTTGTCCTTGTGAATGGGAAAAACAAACATTTTTTTCTTCTTCTCTGAAACCACAGTAATCGACACAGAAGACAGATTTCCGTAACCAATGTGTGGAGTTTCTCCACCATCAAGCAAGCAAGCAGTTCTGCAGCAGACACCAGCTGGGTGTCCTCTAATTCAGTTCAATTCTGACACTGTCTACCTGGAGATAGTGTCAGATCCCATGGGTTGAGGGTTCAGTCCCCAAGACTCCCCCCTCCCCCACTGTGATGCCGATCTCAAGCTACAGGTTGTTTTACCCTGCTTCAGACCAACTGGCTATAAATTGGGATTCCCATAACCCTCTTCTTGGGTTGGATTAATCTGCTGAGCGGCTCATGGAACTCAGGGAAACACACTTTTACCAGTTTATTATAAAGGATATTACAAAGGATAAAGATGAAGAGATGCATAGGGCGAGGTATGGGCAAAGGGGTGCAGAGCTTCAGTGCCCTTCCAGGGGCTCTACCCTCCAGGAACTTCCATGTGTTCAGCCATCTGGAAGCTGTCTGAACCCTGTGCTCTTGGGGTTTTATGAAAACTTCATTATGTAGGCATGATTAAAGCATGGACAACCATGTAGAAATGTGATTGGACAAGGGCCGAGCCCGTGGCGCACTTGGTAGAGTGCGGCGCTGGGAGCGCTGCCACGCTCCCACCGCCGGTTCGGATCCTATATAGGACTGGCGGGTGCACTCACTGGCTGAGTGCCGGTCACAAAAAGGACAAAAAAAAAAAAAGAAAAAGAAAAAGAAATGTGATTGGACAAAAAGGGTGTGATCTAACACTAAAAGACTGGGTGGGGAAACCCAGCAAGGCCTGTTTGCTCAGGTTCTTCTCAGCTCTTCTTTGTGCAGCATTTCTTCCTCCTGGGTATGGGGCAGGACCCCTTCTGGAATGGGGGTCTTGTCACCTACAATCAGACAAGGTAGGTCAGAGGATTTCTTTATAGCCAGCTCTAAGACAGAAAGGCAAGGGAAGATAGGAGTCCTACTTTGGAGAGGCTGGAATAATTTCTTTACTTTTATTTTAAGGGATACCATCAGGTGTTCACTATAGCAATTGAAACTAGCCTCTATTAAAGTTAGTTCTCACTAATTTGTCTTCTCCAAATAGTATTTTATTGTTCAAAATAAGAGAGAGATTGTGCTGTAACATTTATTCTCTAATTCAACAAATGTTTATTGAGTAACAAATATGTGATAGGCACTGTTTTAGGTGGTGGGGATATATAGTAGTGAACAAAGAAATTCCCCACCTTCATGGAGCTTATGTTATTGTGAGGTATACAGACTATTTATGTACCTATCTGTTGATTAAATGATTGTCAGGTAAACACTAGAAAGAAAAATAAGGCAGGGTCAGAGAGGAAGAAATGAAAGAGGAGCTATTTTAGGTATGGTGTTCAGGCAGTGCCTCTTTGAGGAGATAATATTTTTGAGAGACTTGAATGAAATGATGGAGTGAAATTATCTGGGGGAAGAGTGTTCTTGGAAAGTAAAAAGTGAAAGACACTGAGGTGGGGGAGCATACTTAGCATGTTGGAGGAACATTAAGAAAGTGGGTGTGGCTGGAGCTAAATAGAAAGGGAAAGGAGTAGGAAATTCTTTGAATAGCTTGCTAGTAAAGGCCTTTTGGTCATTAAATGGAATAACTGATGTCAGTTGACACGGTGACCTTACCACAGGCCTTTATTAAATTCAATGAAGAATGGTTCTATTATATATATATGTGTGTGTGTGTATATTTAAGAGAGGCTTACAGTCTTCAGTGGACATTATTCATTAAGCCATTTATATTGTGTGGTAAAGTATTATATGGTAGAATTGTCAAGATTGTTATGTTTGTTTGGAACTGCAATCTGCTCCAAGTTGGCTTAAGTACAAAGTGCATAGCCACCTCTCCAGATTTAGAGATCTCAGATAAAAAGATTCATTGGTGTTCACAGGTGAACAAGTATTACTAACTAATAGTAAAGTGGAAGAACCAGCTTAGGACTGGAGGGGCCTAATGAGAGAAAAACGATGTTTGATTAATATAACAAATATAGATCTAATGAATCTGTGGTTCAAGACATTGGCCACTTGCTTGTGTGAGTAGGCAAACTCTATATTAAACCTAACTTTACAGATAAATTGAACTTTATAGTAAAATTTGCCTAGGGAGCTAGCAAGAAACAAATAGAATAAAAGAATCAGGATATAATAGAAAGACTTGAGTTCCAGATCAGAAAAAAATTATTATCCTGGCTCTGTTTTATTAAAATAAAATGAAGATCCAATATAAGAAAGAAAGAAAGAGGGCTGACTGGTTAGTTCACTTGGTAGAGCATGGTGCTGATAACATCAAAGTCAAGGGTTCGAATCCCCATACCAGCCAGTTGCCCCCCAAAAAAGGAAAGAAAAGTAGGAAATGAAATCAGAAAAGAAGCCAGGGACATAGAGGGTCTTGTAATCTATGATAAGGATTTGGAAATGTTGAGCCGGAGAGTAGGGTAGTTGATGTGATTCATGTTTTTTTTGTTTGTTTGTTTTTGTTTTTTAATAAAAGATGACCAGTAAGGGGATCTTAACCCTTCACTTTGTGTTGTTAACACCATGCTCTCCCAAGTGAACTAACCGGCCATCCCAAGGGATCCGAATCCGTGTCCTTGGTGTTATCAGCACCACACTCTCCCAAGTGAGCAATGGGCCGGCCCCGTGATTCATGTTTTAAAAAGTAATAGGATGTGTAAGGAATACATCATAGAGGGATAAGGGAGAATGCAAGAGCATCAAGTTAGTCAGATGGATTTTAGACTTTTACTGTAATCTAAAATAAGGAATATATTTTATATAGTGACCCAGTACATATATTCATTTATGTGTATATTTACAACTGAAACCACACAATCGCATTTGCCCTTACGAAATGTAATGTGCTCTGATATTTTCCATTCTTAACTATTATCTTGTATTTCATCAATAAAAAAGGTAGTTTGCAACTCATATTGATTTCATGACTCATTAATGGGTTGCTACCCATGGTGTGAAAAATATTGAGTTGATTCAGTAGGAGAAAGCAATCTTGTACAATGAGAATCTTTGTAGAGACTCATATGACTTCCTCTTTTTTTGAGAAATAGTCTGGGAGAAATCTTAACCTCATAATTGGGCATTTATGGTACTTTGAATAATTTATAGCCTTTTCTTTGAACTAGTTAGAAACAGAAATGACATTAAATATTCCACTCATAGTGGCAAGCTACAAAATACCTAGCAAGAAATTTAACAAATAAGATATAAGACATCTTTTGAAAAAAGCACGATATATTTGAAGATACAAAATAAGTTTTGAATAAATGGAGAGATATACCATGTTTTTTAATGGAAAGACTTGGTATCATAAAAATATCAACCAATCCAAAATTAATATGTAAATACAGTGCAATTCCAGTCAACATTTCAATATTTTTTTGAGAGACACTTCATGAAGTAGTCTTATGTTTTTGTGCCTAAAATTTTTCGTAATAAAAAGACATTAAAAATGTATCATACTTATCTCTCTGTAGCTTCCTTTTTTCTCTTCATGTTCTTTTTGTAATTTATCTTTATTTATAGATGCATATTTAGTTTATTCATTTTATTGGTAATTAGTCCATTGTGTGACTAATCCACAATTTATTCAGTCCCCTGTTGGTGGTTATTTAATTGATTTCCAACTTTTTAATGTTATAAACAATGCTGCAGTTAATACATTTGGATCTATTTCTCTTGTCCTGGAAGGATGTCTATTTTGTTTTGTAAAGCAATGTATATAGACTAACTCCCTCCGCCAACTTTTATATATATATATACACACACACACACATAAGTTTATGTATATATGCTTTTGTAACCTCCCAACCTACCTCTCTGTGAATATACACATGCTTATACAAGGGTACTTCAACAAGCTCATGGAAAAATGGAATTGGAAGAAAATATGAATCTTTTCATGAACTTTCTGAAGTACCCTCGTATATGTTTGTGAAAGGATACAAATTAGGCTGATGACATTGGTTGCATGGATTGAAGAGGTATATTTAGAAGATAAATATTTTCTTTTTATATCTTTTAAATGTAAAAAGTCTAAGTAAATGAAACGTTTGTATAAGTGCTATACATATATATATATTTAACATTCATCTTATTTCCTTTTATTGTCTAATTTTATGGACAGAAATGCTGTATGTTACTGAGTAGAAGTGATGATTCTAGGAATTTTTTTTTTAACAGCCATTTGAGATATAACAGCTCTTTCATTTACATACCATATAATTTACTCATTTGAAGTGTACAATTCAGTGGATTTTATTATACACACAGGGTTTTGCAACCATCATTATCAATTTCAGAATTTGTTTCACTCCAGAAAGTAACCCCATTCCTATTAGCAGTCAATCCTCACTCTCTCCCCCCAACCCATGTAACCACGAATAATGCTGCTCTGAACATTGATTTACAAATTTTAGTGTAGACTAGGAGTGGAATTGATGGATCATATGATAACTATGTTTAACATTTTGGGGAACTGTCAGAGTGTTTTCCAACATGGTTGCACCATTTTACATTTCCAGTAATAATGTATGAGGGTTCCAGTTTCTCCATATTCTTGTCAACACTTATTATTGTCCATCTTTTTTATTTTAACCATCCTAGTGTATGAGTGGTATCTCATTGTAGTTCTTATTTGCATTTCTCTAATGACTAATGATGTTGAGTGTCTTTGCGTGTGCTTATTAGCCATTTGTGTATCTTCTTTGGAAATATATTTGAATGTCTACTTAAATCCTTAGTTTATTTTTAAATTTGGTTATTTGTCTTTTATTGCTGAGTGTAAGAGTACCATATGTTTTACTATATTTTTTTAAATTGACACATTGTGATTGTACAAGTTTATTGGGTATAATTTGATGTTTCAATGAATATATGTTGTATAATGATCAAATCTGTTTTACTGTATTTTTAAAAGTATTTCTATATATGTTTGCAAGACTAATTTTTCCTACTCTTATTGGAAGGTCCTGTCCAAAATGCACGGATTTCTTCACAAGTGTCAATGAGCCAAGGATATAATTCCCAGCTTCCAGGATCCTACCCTCATTTAATACCAGCAAAGACTTTGAATCCAGTTTCTGGACAGTCTAACTATGGTGGTTCTCAGGGATCTGAGCAGACTCTTAGTAGACCACCTGTGGCTTCTAATCTGGTGACATCTTCAATCTACAGTGGTCCTGTTCCCCAAATGCCACTACCTGCTTCTCAGAACCCAGTTGCTGCAACAATGCCTTCTGGTAGCTTTCTTCCTGGAGCCAACCTACCACCGCCTTTGAACTGGCAATATAACTATCCACCCACAGTATCACAGACAAACCATTGTCCTCCTGCAACATCCCAACTAACTGTATCTGGGAATACAAATTTAACAACAAATCATCAATATGTTTCTTCTGGAGATATTTCACTTCAAAACAGCTTCATAAAATCAGGTAGTGTTCTTACAGGAGTGCTTAAAATGTAGAAATGTGAAACTTTTGCTTGTTTAGATGTTTGAATTAATACTTTTTTTTCTTTTTAGAGGCTGCTCAGATTTATTGTCAGTAGAAAAGTGGCTGTACAGATTCGAGGTGCCAGAATGGAGACAGGGTAGACTGGTCCCCCGCATCTGGGGCTCCACCCCTATGTTAGAGAGCTCTCAAATTAATACACGAAGCCTTAAAACCATGTAGAAAACTATTGATTTATAAAATGATTGTTAGTCTTTATTTTTAATTTTTTGGAGGCTAGCTGGTAGGGGAGATCTGAACCCTTGACCTTGGATTGTTAGTATTTAAATAAATTACTTCTCTAACCTTTGAGTTAACCCTAATAACTTAATCATGGATGCTTCTTTCCTTTGAAGGTATCTCCTCTGTATCTTTCAGTCACCCATGGTATTTCAGGGATTCAGGTATGCCTGCAGAACCACTTCCTTAGGGACTGGCCATTACTATTATTATTAACTGTGTTTCATCTTACAGTCTAGGGAAACTACTGGCCATTACTATTATTATTAACTGTGTTTCATCTTACAGTCTAGGGAAACTGAATGTGAACCCCTGTGGTCTCTCTTTGGTCTTGATCTGAGGCTTGGGATATCTTTTTGGCATGGCTGTAGGCAGTTTTTTCCCCAGAAGCTGTGCAGGTTCCTGGAGGGGTGGGTCAAAACAGACAACGCTTTTGTAGTGAGGAGAATTATTGAACACAGCTGTGATCAGTGGTCAGTGCAGTGGACAAAGATTTATATGTATATTTTCTTCTAAGAGTTTTATAATGTTAGTCTTTACATTTAGTCTTTGATCAGTCTTGAGTTTGTGTATGGTGTTAGGTAGAGGTCCAACTTCATTCTTTTGCACGTGGATATACAGTGTCCTAGTACTAATTGATGAAAAGAATATTCTTTCTCCCATTGAATAGTCTTGGTACCTTTGTTGAAAATCAGTTGATCATAAATTAAGGGTTTATATCTGGGTCCTGAATTTTATTTCATTGATGTATATGTCTATTTTTATGCCAGTACTGAACATCTTGATTACCGTAGCTTTGTAATAACCTTTGTGTTTGGGAAATGTGACTCCTTAAACTTTTTTGTTTTCAAGATTGTTTTGGCTCTCCTGGTTCCCTTGCATTTCCATAAGAATTTTAGGGTCAGCTTGTTAGTTTTTGCAAAGAAAAATAGCTGGGGTTTTGATAGGGATTGTGTTGAATCTGTACATCAGTCTGGGGAGAAAGGTATATATTCTTAGACTGACTTTGATCATTTTATTTTTTAACCTTAGTGTTTGGTCCTGTCTGGTACAGAAGTAGGTTCATTTAACCATTTCACTTTTCTTTTCCTGCTATTAAATTAGCAGGGTCTTATACATTTAACAACATTAGTAGTGTTACTTTGGAAAGTATTTAAAATTCTGTAGTAGGATCCGAAGGTTGATTCTGCTCAGCAGACATACTCAAGGAAATGAACTAATAAAAAATTCCAAGCGAAATGTAATATCAATGGTTACCTTTTTTAAACTCATGTATTTCTTTTTTTTTTTTTTTTTTAAAGATGACCGGTAAGGGGATCTTAACCCTTGACTTGGTGTTGTCAGCACCACGCTCAACCAGTGAGCGAACCCGCCATCCATATATGGGATCCGAACCCGTGGCCTTGGTGTTATCAGCACCGCACTCTCCCGAGTGAGCCACGGGCCGGCCCCAAACTCATGTATTTCTGTATCTATATATGGCTTACATTCCATTAGGCTTTTGGCTTGTTAACTGCTGAAACTATTAGGCTTTTAGCTTGTTAACTGCTGGAACTGTTAAAAGCCTGGCGAATGCATTTTGGCCTTGTACAAATTAAGCCTGCTTGTAGAAACTTAAGTTTTTTTGTAGAAATCTTCTGACCCACAATTGCTAGAACCAAAATCCTTTAGGTTACTTTTATTGTAATTCATTTGACACCATGTGTGAGCATCACTCACTTGAAATTAATGAATATTCATCTCACTGCTAATAATTATAGGCAACATTTATCTAGCATTTATTATTTTCTAGCACTCTACCAAACTTTATTTTTTAAAAGACTCAAAATTTATTGAGTACAAAAAAAACATATACAGCACATACAAGACCTCTGTGACATTTGCAGCTTTAACATTCAGTATTTTATTTTATTTTATTTGTTGGCTACAAAACCAGTCTTTATACATTTAAAAAAGACTAAGATCATAGAAAACATGTTCTCTGACCACAATAACAGAAGGACATTTAGAAAATTCACAAATGTGTGGAAATTAAACAACACTCTCCTAAAATAAACAACAGGAAATTAGAGAGTACTTAGAGATGAAAAACAAAGTGCAGCATATCAAAATTTATAGGATGTAGGGCTCATGTAGTGTGTAGAGGAAAATCATACTTGTAAACACCTATATTAAAAATAAGAAAAATCTCAAATCAGTAATGTGAACTTCTACCTCAAGAAAATAGAAAAAGAAGAGCAAACTAAACCAAAAGCAAATATAAGTAGAAAATAACAAAGATTACAACAGAAATATATGAACTAGGGAATTAAAGAACAAATAGAGAAAATCAACAAAACCAAAAGTTTATTCTTTAAAAAGATCAACAAAATTTGCAGACCTTTATACTGATCAAGAAAAAAAGAGAGAAAACCAAAATTACTAAAATCAGAAATAAAGCAAGGACATTATTACATTGTCATTATGTTTTTTTGTGGTTGTAAGTTTTAGTTTCTCTCTTTCTCATTTGCATTTTTGTTCTACTATTGGGTTTTGTTCTTTCTAGTGTATTTGTAGTAGTAATTATTGTTTTTCAGATTCCAGATGCAGGATTTCCTTGAGGATTTCTTGTAGGACTGGTTATGTGGTAGCAAACTCCTACAGTTTTTGTTTGTCTGGAAAATGTACTGTTTTCCCCTCATTTCTGAAGGATAGCCTTGCTGGGTATAGTATTCTTTTTTTTTTTTTAAAGATGACCGGTCAGGGGATCTTAACCCTTGACTTGGTGGTGTCAGCACCATGCTCACCAGTGAGCAAACCGGCCATCCCTATATGGGATCCGAACCCGCGGCCTTGGTGTTATCAGCACCACACTCTCCTGAGTGAGCCACGGGCCAGCCCTGGGTATAGTATTATTGACCGTCAGGTTTTGGGTTTTTTTTTTTAGAATTTTGAATATATCATCCCAGTTTCTTCTGGCCTGTAGAGTTTCTGTTGAGAAGTCTGCTGTTAGTCTGATAGGGGCTCCCTTATAGGTGACTTGACGCTTTTCTCTTCCCTCTTTTAAGATTCTCTCTTTGTCTTTGAGTTTTGCCAGTTTGACTATAATGTGTCTTGGAGAGGATCTTTTTTGGTTGAATCTCTTTGGGGATCTTTGAGCCTCCTGGATCTGAAGGTCCATGTCTCTCCCTATAACTGGGAAGTTTTGCATTGTTACTTCATTGAATAGGTTTTCTATGCTTTTTCCTTTCTTCTCCCCTTCTGGAACACCCATAATTCGAATGTTTGTGTGCTTAAGGTTGTCTGCTAGCTCTCTTAGATTTTCTTCATTATTTAAAATTCTTTTTTCTTTTGTCCACCTGGGTTATTTTGAAAAGACTATCTTCAATATCAGAAATTCTTCTGCTTATTCTAGCCTGCTGCTTAAGCTATCAGTTATGTTTTTCATTTTGTTGCATGAATCTTTCAGTTCTGTGAGTTCTGCTACATTCTTTTTTAAGGTATTAATCTCTTTTTAAATTTTCTCCTTCATATCCTGGATTTTTTGTCTTGTTTCATTATGTTGTCTCACTGAATCTTCTCTTATCTCAGTGAGTTTCCTTAAGATTGTTGCTCAGAATTCCTTTTCAGTCATTTCAAGGGTTTCCTGCTCTGTAGGATCTGGTATTTGAGAATTCCTATATTCTTTTAGTAGTACCATATTTTCTTGGGTTTTCATATTTCTAGTATCTCTACATTGAGGTCTGGTCATCTGGTGGAGCAGTTGCTTCTCCTATTGCTCTGGAGTGGGCTTTGAGGAGAGAGATGTCCTCTTCTTTTTCCAGTCTCTGCTGGTATCTCTCTGTGTCAAGTGGCGGGCCACCTGCATGGTGGCTGTGGCTATTGCTGTGGCATCAAGCTGCTTTTGCGGCAGCCATGGCTGTGGCAGTGGCTGTCGTGGGTCACCCATGCGGAAGTAGTGTTTTTGGCATGCTCTCTTCCTTGCTTCCAGGCACAGGTACTGCCCTTGGCTCCTGCCTAGGACCCTGGGTGTTGCTCTCTTCTACCAAATTTTAAATGTGTTATTTTATTTAATCTTCACAGCAATCTCTTTTATAGATAAAAAATGTGGGACTTGAATAATTTGCCCTAAGTATAAATAGTTTGAAAATGTACTATTTGAAAACTATTTAAGCATACATGTAGTTTAAAAAGGCACATGGTCATCAATAATCTGAAATTTCTTTGGCTATAACAGAAGTCCTCAGACAGAGCACCTTGAATCCAGCACAGATGTGGTGAGAGAAACATAAACAAGTGCTGAAATGTGTGAATGTTCCCATATGAAAGAAAGGAACATACTGCCAAAAAGAAAATAAAGGAACAAAAATTTTTTTAAAAGGAGAAAGAAAGATATATAAACTAATTAAATAAACCTAAAATAAATCTATGACTCCCCTTCTTTTTTCTTATGAGACCCCTAAAATAAATGCTTCACTTTTTACTTCTGTTTTTTTTTAACCCATAACTGATAGTAAGTACCTGATAGTCTGATATCAAAACCAAGTGTCTGAGTTATATTGTTTCTAGTCTACATATTAAGTTTTCTGAATTTTTCTTTCTTTTCTTTTTTTTTTATAAAGATGACTGGTAAGGCGATCTTAACCCTTGACTTGGTGTTGTCAGCACCACACTCTCCCAAGTGAGCTAACTGGCCATCACTATATAGGGATCCGAACCCATGACCTTGGTGTTATCAGCACCACACTCTCCCAAGTGAGCCACGGGCTGACCCTTGAATTTTTTTTCTAATAGGCCACCTATTAGCATCCTCAAATTAATTAGCTTTAGGGATCAGAGAAGGCAGATTCTGAAACTATAGGTATTAGTGTTATAAATAAGAATTATTCAATTTGAAATATAATGTCTGTTTTTTGAAATGTGGCATGTTCTGGACTCAAAAATATTCTTCTAAAATCTATAAAAAGAATTTCTATAAGTTTGTATTCTGTTAAACATTAGGTTGTTACATCTTTGTGGCCAAATGTATCATACATTCTTGTTCATGCTGAGTTGGTAATGTACCTTGCCCCTTTGTTTTTTTCGACTTGTCTGTATTGCCATAAATATGTGTGAGTGCTTCTTTGATAAGGGAGTTAAGTAGCAGTAATTTTTGTCTTCACTATTGTCAGCAAGGCACTGATTTAGTCTTGTTGGAAGCTGTAAGTTTCAGTAATAAAAATAAATTTTCAATTTGGCCCTGGAGAATTTTAAAGTATTGAAGAAGCATTTTGAAAAATTTTGTATCTGGTTGCATTTATTCCTTTTGTTTTATAAAATACAAGTTATCTGTATTTTATATATAATATATGTAAATTTATGACTTTATAAAGTCATATAAATGTATATGTGACTTATATATGTAAATTTATTGTCTATTTTACTCACAAACTTAGATGTTTAAAAAAAAAAGTCTTGTGAAAAATTAAAGCACCTACTTATCAGTGGTGTTTTATCTATTATGCAGACTTTGCTCCTCCTCTTTGGCTAATGAGAAGGTGGAAGCAATGTGGTTAACTTGAAAGAACTGGTGGTTGTGGGTTTTGAACCTTTGATTATCACATAGAAGAATTTCCCATAGAGTAACTGTTTTTACACTAGTTGGAACTTATTTTCCAAATAGAAAAATGGTAAGATTAGGGCAGTGAAATACTGGTGAGATACAAGGACAAATAATTTGTCATTCTTAGTTTGGTTTAATAGGTACTTATAAACCTCCTGGATAGCAGTGTTTTATAATGTTTATATATAAACTTTGGATCATTTCCTGATTTTTAAGACTACAGAGTATTCTTAATATATTTAAACCAGTATAGAAGGTAAGCTAGATTTAACTATTATAAAGTGAACATTGAACAGTGTCCAAGTTTATAGTCTCACTTTTTAATAGGTTGTACTCCAATAAAACAAAGCCAAATGAGATAGAACTTGGAGAAATTAGAATAACCACAATATTTTGTATTTTTAGAAAGCTAATTCTAAACTTACTGGATGTTAATTGAATGGACTATGTTAGTAAAATTAACAGAATATTGTAGAATTATAAAATAAAATTAATGACATTATTCCAGTGTGTCTTCTGAGATGGAAAAAAAATAATGAAATTTTATTCATGTTAATTTCCATTAGAATATTTCACTTGGCCTATTGAACCTCTGTGATCAGCTAATGAAAAATTAATTAATAGGGCATTGTATCTACTCTAGAAGTGATTTGATGCTGATTTTATATTTACACTGTTTTAATAATTGACAAGAAGCATGGCAGTAGAGAGTTTGAAATGTGTAAAGTATACATATAAATGAAAAAGTCATAAATATAGGAAGTTAAGATATTTCTGGTGATTTGTCAGTGATTATAATTAAAATGTAAATTTGGGAGTTATTCAGCTTTGGTAAAAGGCTGGTTTTGGCCTTTATCTTAAGTTCTTAAGTGACATGTGAAAAACCAATGTTTCCATAGGTTCTGCACCTCCCTTAGCAAATCCACCTTTGCCTACTACTTTTCAACCAGGAACTCCTCATGGGCCCCTTCCAACTGGAGGCATACCTCCAGTAAGGGCCCTCATGCCCCAGAAATCATCACATAGAGCTGTACCTCCACCTTCATTTAATTCAGCTATCAACCAAGAAGGTAAGCAAACCAAAAAACAAAGTCAAGTCCTAAAGTTTTGACTTAGGGTAGAAAGGTGAGTGTTATCTGAATTCTGTGCATTAGAATCATATTTTTCCAGAAAATCTAGTTTTGGTTAGGGATGGGGCTTCAGGAATTTAAAAAGTTCCTTAGGGGCTGGCTGGTTATCTCAGTTGGTTAGAGCATGGTGCTGATATCACCAAGATCCAGAATTTGATCCCTGTACTGGTCAGCTGCCAAAATAAATAAATAAATAAATAAAAATAAACAAAAAGTTCCTCAGGAATTCCATTGCCTTATACTGGGCTGTGGACTAGCATGAGGGAACACTGCTCTTAACTTTTTTTTGTTTCTTTTTTTGTTGCTGTGCAAATTTTTTTAAAAAAATCATGGCTATAAAGTTAGGTGCCTTTGGGGGATGTACAAGAGAAGAATTCCTGCTTTTCTGGACATGGTGTTAGAACTCTCCTTTTAAAATTTTGACCCTTTTCCATCAAAAATATTTTGATTGCCACTGTTACTGTAAATATTAACAAATATTTGAGACTAAATAAAAAGACAAATACACAAGCAGTTTGAAGTTTTATATAGGTAAAATGTTTTAAAGCATAATCTTGGGATGTAACTTTGAAATATAAGTATTAAATAAGATTTTTGTAAAGTAAGAAATATGATTTTAACACCACTGCAGCAAGATGTATAAATAGGAAAACAGAAGAGGAGAAAAAACAATGCCAATATCATACTATTGAATGTAATCAATATTATCATTTTGTATTTTTTTCTAGCATATTTTTTTTAAGTATTATAAGTAGGGAAAAGAATAGTGTTAATAATGAGTAACAAAACAATAGACATTGTCTCACTGGTTGCCACGTTATAACTTTGACAATCAAGCTACAATAAATATTACATTTCTAACCAGTTAAGAAGAATTCACATTATGCCCTATGCTTTTGTTTGTTTCTACTAAAAGTTATACTATGGGGTTTTTTTTGTATCAATTTATGGCTAAACTTAGTTGGTACTGAGAGTTGGATGGAAGTTACTGACTATTGAAATCATTAAATTTACCTACTTGGTGTTAGTATGTTTGTTAAAGTTAGCACCTTTGTACTTAGGTGCTAAATGCTGATGCTGTTTGCTGAATGTAGTTTCTTCTGCCTCTGAATTAGAGCTCATAAAAAGCAGGGGTACTTGGAAATACATTTTTAGCCTTCATAAGCAGATGTCTATGACAGTTATCATTAATCCTATACAATTTTGGGAGAAGACAAGTTAAGATTTTAATCTAATTTTAGTGGTTGTTCTCTAGACTTAAAGCAGTTGTTTTAATTCATTTATATCACCTTCATATTAATTTTGGATTCCACTTGGTTAAATATTTTGAAAATAAGGTCTTTTATCCTCATAATCTTACTTTCTTTAAGTAGTATTGATTATGATGATTTTTTTTTTCATAGTGTACTGCTCCTTAGAGGTTTTTGTGTTTTTTTTTAATTTCCCCCCCATATTCCTTTATTGGCTGCCACAATCAGAAACAGAAAGCATGAGGACTTTTTTCTTGTATCTGTAGTGGTCCTTAGAGGTTTTTAATGCAGCTCTTACAACTGCTGAAATCTTTCAGAAAGTATACAATTTTATAAACTCCACACAAAGGACCATCATTTTTAGAAGTTATTTTGCTAGAGTTAAGTTTTAAAGCCTTGCTATATGGGCCTTTGGTTTAGGCACAATGTAAGATGAAAAAAGATTTTCTGAAGACTCATGTTTTCCTTCCCTGAAGCTGCATTTAAGTTGTTTGAAACTTTTGTATATTTTAAAACTTGCATTTTTTGAATTTTTTATTTCAACATTTGACGTTTTTGATAGGCCGTGGTTTAAACTATTTGGTGTTTGGAAAGTTATCGAAAATTTTAGATATTAAAGAAATTTTTAGATATTTGCAGAAATTGTAATAATCATTCTAATTTAAATCTTGCTAATGAACTTCTTTCTTAGGTATTACATCAAATACCAATAATGGATCTATGGTGGTCCACAATAGTTATGATGAAATTGAAGGAGGTGGCTTCTTGGGTGAGATGCTATGAATGTTTTTTTTTAAGTCTTTTTTCCGATTACAGAAGTAATATGTAATATGTGCTCATTGTATAAATTTGTGCTCACTGTAGGAAACTAAGAAAACTTCATAGTCATGTTATGTAGCTGTACTTACTGTTAACATTTTTCATCTCTGTGCATGTAGATTTTTTGTTTTCTTCCCTTCAGAATTGGGGTCGTGGGTTTCATTATTATTATTTAGAATGTAGAGTAGTTTTATCAGTTAGATATATTTAAATTTATTTAACCAATCCCCTAAGTTAAACATTTAGAATGTTTCATTAAAGTTGTTTTGAATTAAAATTTTAGTTTGAATACAAAATTTAGCATATGATATGAAAGTAAATTAATCATACCAAACTTATTTTTGTGTATTTACATCTATAGTCTACATTAACTAGATATTAATAATTGGTAATACTTTGTTACTAGTGTTTATTTGTCTTATTTTATAAAATTGATGAAGTATTAAATTATCCAAAGAATTTTATAATTATAATTCCTATAATTTAATGGATCTATGTGTTGATTTAAATTATTCTGGAGTATAAAATAGAACTTAAAAGTTACCTTGTTTCTAGCAACACCACAGCTTACTAATAAGAATCCCAAAATGAGCCGAAGTGTTGGATATTCATATCCTTCCTTACCACCGGGTTATCAGAACATAACACCACCTAGTGCAACTGGAATGCCACCCTCTTCGTTGAATTACCCAAGTGGGCCACAAGCCTTTACTCAGGTAAACTTTTCTTTTTTAATCCTATTTTCCATCTTTTAGTTTTAATTGTATACACATGAAGCAAGTTTTAGGAAGGTATACTTAACATTTTTATAACCAATTAGAATAATAATGGATATTCTGTAAAGGCTTTGTCCTTATACATTGCTTCAACCAAAAGATTGGCCACGAAATCTAGATTACACTTTTGTTATTTAGAGAGAAATTAACCAAGTCCCTACACACTTATAAAGGTTACTTACTTTGAAATTATGTATCCATAGACTCCCTTAGGTGCTAATCATTTAACCACAAGCATGAGTGGATTAAGTCTGCATCCAGAGGGTCTAAGAGTTATCAATCTTCTTCAAGAAAGAAACATGCTTCCTTCAACACCTGTGCAGCCTCCAGTTCCAAATTTGCATGAAGACATCCAGAAACTCAACTGTAACCCAGAGTAAGGCTTTCCATAGCATTTCTTATTAAATGTGATAGCATGCATGTTCTAAAAGTTTTACAGATTTTTTTTTTTTGGCGCTTCAGGGTGTTCTGAATAAGCTGTACAAGTCTCTTAATTTATGAAGGAAATTCTGGACACAGAAGATAGAACTCTGTTACTTAATTGAGATTTGAAATGTCTAAGTCAAAAAATAGGGTTGTAATCCCCAAATTGGTTGTTGCTCTTTTCAGCAATAGTGAGATTATGATATTCATTATCATTATGGTGGCTACATTTTTTCTCCAATATCCAAAGTACAGAGATTAGATTCTATATAATCCTTTGTTTTACTCATTTTAAATTGCTTTCTTTCTTTTTTTTTTTGGCTGCTGGCTGGCATTTAAGTTGATTTCATAACAAACATAATTGTAATACATTTTTCTTCCTAAAAATTTGCCGTAAGTTTAAATGTATGTGGTGATGACTTTCTGATTAATTGAACTTTGTTATTTTTAAATAGTATTTTTAGAATCTTCAGCAAAACTGAACTTTTATGTAATAAACTGCATTTGCAAATTTGGGTCATATCCTGGTAATTCCAGTTTAATCTAGACTTACATAAAGAAAAATAAGTCATTTGATAGTATAGACTGTCTTACACATAAAGCCAAGAAGAGACTGTATTTTAGTTATATAATATGGGGTAACCATTTATTCTCTATTTCTCAGTAGGAGTTATACTTAAATATTTTAATGGGATAAAATTTGAGAGGGCCTATTGAAATATTTCATTTGTAATCTGTTTCCAAAAAAAATTTTTTTTGATACAAAAATAATCATAGCAGCATCCGACACATGCTTTTTACTTTGACATAGGTTATTTCGATGCACGCTGACTAATATTCCTCAGACTCAGGCCTTACTGAACAAAGCCAAACTTCCTTTGGGGCTACTGCTTCATCCTTTCAAAGACCTGCTGGTATGTTTCCCTAGTGAAAGTAAATGTCTTGTGGAAAATTATCTTGGTGGTGAAAATTTTCTGCAACAATGCAAGAGTCACATATAGAATTTGTTTGAGCTATCTTTAGGTACTTGACTATTGACAGATTTCCTTATTTGTAATTCAGGCAAAAATTTTATTATCAAACACTTTCAAAATGAGGTAAAATAAGCATATTGTTGAGAAATTCGAGAAGTACTGAATAGAGTAGAGGTACTGAAAGAAAATAAATGAGTAAACTGTACTGTTTAATAAGTTTTAAATTATCCATTAAAGTAATTCAGTCTCTTTGTTCTGCCATTGTTGGAGTAAAATTTGATGTTTCAAGAAGTTGTTACAAAAGAAAAAAACAGATCTACCTTTGTCCTAAGGCTCTGGGACCTTGACATATGACCACATACTCATGAGGATCAGTGTGTGAGTGAGGTGACTTTCCAAAAACAAATCTATTGTTGATATGATTTTATTGTGTATACTGATTTTTGATATTAAGACTTTTGAACTTTTAATATGTAGGAAAAACTTTAAATAGGAGCATAATTGAAAAGTTTAATTGAATATTTAAATATAATTTAACCTTACCTTACTTTATAACAGTTCTTTTATGAGAACTAAGTAGGCTTTTTAATGTAACATCAAGAAACTTTGTAATGATTTCAGTGGTCATTTGTTTTAGAATGTTGATTGCATTTCCTTTGCGATCCATCCCAAAAGTATATTGTAAATTTACTACCTTGGTTTTGCAATGTGAGTGTTTAATGAGAAAGCAAATACTTTTTAAAAGGCAAATTTTAATGAGAATGGTACCGGAAAAACAATAGGGTTTAAAATCATTACGTTTCATGTACATAAATTTTTTGTGTGGCAGTTTGGATACTTCTTTTACTCTAGGTTTTTTCTCCAAAATTATATCCCAACAGTTATTTGGAAGGGATGGATTAATGCTTGCCCTTTCAACATGATGATCATTGCCTTTAAAAACTTGGTTCTGTTTTTTCAGCAATTGCCTGTGGTTACCTCCAGTACGATTGTGAGATGCCGTTCATGCAGGACGTATATCAACCCTTTTGTCAGCTTTCTTGATCAAAGGAGGTGGAAGTGTAACTTATGTTACCGAGTCAATGATGGTATGCTTTTTTGAAACGTTTAAAAATTTTATCTGCATTGTAGGGAAATCAGATAATACAAATGTGAAGTTTAAAAAAAAAAACCAAACAACCCTCTTATTTATCTGAAAGCAATCCCTCAACGTGGAGAAAACTACTGTTAACTTTTTTGTATGTAGTTATACCTTTTTTTTTTTTTTTTTTTTGAGGCTGATCCATTTGACCTTGGTGTTATAATACCGTGCTCTAACCAACTGAGCCAACCAGCCAGCCTTTTTATACTTATAAATAAATGATTATATACTTTTTAAAGTAAAAAATGTGATAATATTATGTTATTAGAAAATGTATGTATAGTGTTTATTATACCTTTAAAATCTAATGTGTATGTGCTTCAGTATACAAAATGAAATGGTAATAAAGGTTGAAGCCTCTTTCATAAGCTGCTCATTTCATGAACTATAGCTTACCCTGTAGAGTACATAGAGATTTGAATTTCTAAATAGTTACTCGGAAGACAGGTGATTTAGAAAATACTCTCTGAGCACTAGTGTAAGTGGCAGGCAACTGATGTTCCATAAAGATCTCATTAATTAAACTCACTAAACCCTTATGGCTTTAACCTATGAAATAGTTTTACCTTTCATAGGTAAAACTTTCTAGGTCCAGCCAGAGTCTTTACGCTTCATATGTCGAATGTTAATATCCTTGTTTAATTGTTAAATTTAAGAAAAAATTGGCATTTAATGAGTTTTTATCATCTTTTCAAGAAGCTATTTTAGGAAAGCTGCTATAGCAAGAATTAAGGTAAAGAGGATTTCAGAAGATAGAAAAAAACATCACAGTGATTATAGTTGTAAAAGTAGGACATATTTAGTGCCATTTAATATGTGGGGAACTTGAGTGGAACTAAAAAAAAGTGAATTTATCCCATAATATTTGGCCTATATTGAATTATTTCTAAGCCCCTAAATTAAGAAAATGGCCAAATGCAAGGTATATTAAAATAATCCTTCCAGTTTTATTAATATATATATATATATATATTGTTAACTTTATGTAGTTCCTGAAGAGTTCATGTACAACCCTTTGACCAGAGTTTATGGAGAACCTCACAGAAGACCTGAAGTTCAAAATGCTACTATTGAGTTTATGGCTCCTTCAGAATACATGGTAAGTGTTTACTTTTTATAAAGTGCACTTATTTCTTAATACTGGGTTTTAAATAAAACAATATAGCATCCTTTAACAAAATTTTATGTTTTAAATTTATAAAAGTGTAGTACTTGTTCATTACTTATAAAATTAATTAATTAGTATATAAGGGTATGTTTGAAAAGTAAAAGTGTATGTAAAGTTCCACTTAAGTTTCTAGTGTGTCCATCCAGAGATTTGCAGTATAACATCAGGGTAATATTGACTTTTAAGTTACATCCAATTTTTTTCTGTTACAAATAATGCTGTGATGAACATCTTGCAAGTACTTTCTCATACACTTGTGAGAATATCTAAGGTCTTGCATTTTTAAAATAATTATGCCTAATGTTTAATTAGTACTTTATATTTTACAAAGCATTCATATTTTTTATTATCACAATCAATACTGTGAAGTAAGCTAGGGAAATGAAATGAATCCTGTTTTACAGATGTGAAAGCAAACTTGGGTTAAGTCACTGGCCAAATATCACTTAGTAAGTGGTAGAACTTGCATAAAAATCCAGGCCTTAATTCGGTTATTCTTTCACTGTGCCATAATTGCCGCTAGGGAAAGGGAAATATTAAAATAAGACTTTACAGTGACTTTTAATATTTTAATATTTTAGTATATTTTTGTGGCATAGTCTTTTTTTTTTTTTTTTTTTTGTCTATCTTTTGTCTTTTTGGCAGTTGGCTGGTATGGGCATCTGAACACTTGACTTTGGTATTACAAGGCAGCACTCTAACTAGCTGAATTAAGTGGCCAGCCCTGGGCCACTTAATTCTGGGCAATTGGAACCATTTTACTATAGAACTTGTGAGGGATCAGTCTCTTCACCACAGAAAAGCTTCAGTGTAGAAAACATTTTGTGGCATTTTGTGGTTGGTAATAGCTATCTGCAGTGTAGCTGTGCCTTTACTGAATTAAAACCAAAAAAAGCAGAAGCATTTGTTCTTTTGAATCAGCCTTCCTAGGTTCCTTTTATCTCCCAGGTTTTGCAAAAATGGTTTCCTTTAAATTTGGAAACTTGCCTGTTGCAAAGGGTTTTTGTTCTTTTTTGGCTTATCTCTAGGGCGACAGGTTCTATGAATTTGTCAAGTGATACATGTAAAAATAAAAGTCATTATGCTACATGCCCAATAGTGATTGTGGTTGTTTGATGCTTTTTGCTGAGTTGATAACCAGTTTTGAGTTTGGAAGTTTAAAATACAGTCTTAAATTTTTATGCAATTTGGCTGAAATGTGTTGATTAAATAAACAGCTGAGGCTAACTTTGTCACTTTCAGAATTATAATTTCCCTACATTGTGAAATATAACACACATATAGAAAAGTCAATAAAACCTAAATATACAGATTACCAAATAATTATAGAGGAAAAAGTTTTGTTAGTACTGTTCAGGTCAAGAAATTGAACATTGCCAGTACTGCCAGAAGCCGTTCTATTCACATTTCCTTTCCTCCCTATCCTAGAAAAAACACTCCTGAATTATGGCAATCACAGACTCATTTTAAGTATGCATCTGTAAACAATATATTATAGCTTTACCTGTTTATTATACTCTCCACTTATTCTGTAAATAGTGCTTATTGTCTTGTCATGTGTGAACCTAGCACATGGTAAGTTTAACTATTAAACATGTTTAATGAGATCCTCTTTTTTCCTTCAGTTACGACCACCTCAACCTCCAGTGTACCTCTTTGTATTTGATGTGTCTCACAATGCAGTTGAAACTGGATACTTGAATTCAGTTTGCCAGAGTTTGTTAGACAATCTGGATTTGTAAGTGTCTCAATTCATTTTAAGTCTGAAATAAATAATAATGTTTGCAAAATGAATGAGTAGTTTTCAAAATACAAAAGAAAAACCTATATTATTATGTTCTATAAGTCCATGTAAATCATTTGTTAACTTAGGCATCACTCTCTCTAGAAACGTTATTTTCAAACCTATAGTAAGTAGAAAGAATAATGTAATGAACTTCCAGGTACCCATTCCCCAACTTTATCATCTTCAGCGTTCTTCTGTTCTTGCTTCATCTAATCCTCCCCCTTCACACACACTTTCCCCCGCTGAGTATTTTAAAGCCAATATGGACTAACTTTTAATCCTAACTCCAATAGTAGTATCACACCAGCCAAAATTAGCAATAATTCCATAATATGACCTAATACCCAGTTCATTTTTTGTTTCTAGTTGTGTCAAAAATGTGTTTTTACTGAATGTTTGTTGGAATAAGAATCCAAACAGTGTACACACATTGCATTTGGTTATCATGTCTCTTATATCCGTTTAAATAACTGTATTTTAAATGGTGCTTAGATACTTAGTACAATCCATGAAATCTGGTGTGCCCTTTCATTATAAAAAAGTATAGTGCTCTTGTGTGGTATGGAGGAATGTGGAAGACCAAATCTTATCACAAATGGAGTAACTTTCTTACCTTGGTGAAAGAGCATCCTTGTTCCTGCCAGCGTTTGTATTTTTAATGTTGTAGATAGTGTGTGGGATTGTGTATTGATGAGATAGTTTGCTGACTCACCCAAGCATGAGTAAGAGTGGAAACCAATTTCTCTTTCCCTTTATGAAACTGTAGTTCCACATACTTGAATTATTTAAAACAGATGCTTTTGCTCCTCTTTGTTCTTAAATAAATGCATTAAACAATATAAAAAGAGGTAAAGAGATGCACTACCTAAATTTATATTTTAGAGTTGATATATAGTAATTTTTTAAAGTACTCTTTATAAAATAGCTTCAAATCATCTGCAAAGTTTTATACATGCTTTCCAGTATTTTTACGTGCTATTTCCTAAGTGATTAGATATAACTTTATATATATATGTAATTGGTTTTGAATTGCTGTCTTATTGTACTTTTTTGTTGATTGTTTGGTTTATGTGTAGTGTTTTTCCTTTGAGTGAGATATGTTTTCATGTTAGTTAAACATTGGGTGGTTTAAACTTTTGTTTATGTTGAGCCAATTTCCATAATATTAAATTAGATATTTGCATGTAACTCTTAGATATTTTATGTATGTATGTATGTAGACTGGAAAACTTGATAAAATAATCTTCCGAATTTGTTTTTAGGCTTCCTGGCAACACTAGAACAAAAATTGGCTTCATAACATTTGACAGTACAATCCATTTCTACAGTCTTCAAGAAGGTCTCTCTCAACCTCAGATGCTAATAGTTTCAGATATTGAAGGTATATGTTATACACTTAAATTTATTGAACTGCCTTAGGAATATTCAGTTTTAGAAATATTTCATGACTGTTTGATAAATTACTGTATGGTATGATTCTAGTATATTGAGGAGAATCTTGAGTTAAAAATCATGAGATTGTTGGAGTTTTAAGAATCCTTCAGTCTAATCTCTCATTTTATAGAACAAGAAACAGAGTAAAGTGAATTCTGAACAGGTAATAAATACAAGTTAATGTTAATACTTAGATTTAGGTTTCTTTTTCTCTTCTTCCCATTCCTTCATTCAAAAAGTATTTGAGAGCTCAGTTGGTTAGAGCACAGTGTTATAACACCAGGGCAAGGGTTCAGATCCCTCTACCAGCCAACTGCCAAAAACAAACAAACAAAAAGTATTTGAGGTTAGACATATAGACCAAAGAAATAGAATAGAGAGCTCAGAAATAAACCTCAATTGATTTTTGACAAGGGTGTTAAAACTGTTCAATGGGGGAAAAGATAGTCTTTTTAACAAATGGTTGTGGGAAAACTGGACATGCAAAAGAATGAGGCTGGACTCTTACCTTAAACCATATGAGGATAAATTACCTCTAAATGGATCAAAGACCTAAACATAAGAGCTAAAGTATAAAACAGGGGGAAATCTTCACGGTATTGAATTTGGCAATGATTTCCTGGATATGACACCAAAAGTACAGGCAATAAAAGAATAAGTAAGTAATTGGATTTCATCAATATTAAAAACTTTCGTACATTAAAGAACACTATCCAGACAGTGAAAAGTCAACCCACAGAATTGGAGATAATATTTGCAAATCGTATATCTGATAAAGTATTTAATATCCAGAATATCTAAAGAACTCCTATGGCTCAACAACAAAAAAACAAAACCACAATTCAAAAATGGGCAAAGGATTTGAATAGACATTTCTCCAAAGAAGATACACAAATGGCCAATAAGCACATGAAAAAGTGCTCAACATCATTAGTCACTAGGAAAATAATGCAAATCAAAACCACAGTGGATACTACTTCATACCCATTAGGATGGCTGTTATCAAAAAATGGAAAATAACAAGTGTTGAGAAGGCTGGGGAAACACTGGAACCCTTATGCATTGTTGATGGGAGGGTAAAATGGTACAACTCCTATGGAAAACAGTTTGGCAGTTCCTCAGAGTTAATATAGAATTACATATGATCTAGCAATTCCACTGTTCAATATATATTCAAAAGAATAGAGAGCAGGAACTCAAACAGATACTTGTACATCATCATTTATAGCAACATTATTCACAACAGCCGAAAAGTGGAAACACCCCAAGTAGCCATCAACAGGTGAATGGATAAAAAAAGATGTAGTGTAAACATATAATAGAATATTATGTAGCCTTAAAAAAAGTGAAATTCTGATACATGCTACAATATGGATGAACCTTGAGAACATTATGCTAAGTAAAATAAGCCAGACACAAAGGGACAAATAATATATGATTGCACTTACATGAAGTACCTAGAATAGCCAAATTCATAGAGACAGAAAGTAGAATAGAGGTTACCAAGGAATGGGGGGAAAGGACAATAAGGAGCTATTATTTAGTGGGTACAGATTTTCTATGTGGGATGATCAAATTCTGAAATAGTTAAGACTGTAGATTATTATGTATATTTTACCATAGTAAATTAACAGAAAATGGGTCATAGACCCAAGTGTGAGACTAAAAGTATAAAAGTGTTAGAAGAAAATATAGAAATCTCCATAACCTTAGATTAGGCAGTGTTCTTAGATATAACACCAAAAGCACAGGCAACAAAAGAAAAAAATGATAAATTGGGCTTCCTCAAAATCAAAAACTTTTGTGCTTCAAAGAATACCGTCAAGAAAGTGGAAAGACAACCCACAGAATGGGAAAATATTCGTAAATCCTGTCTGATAAGGGATTTATATCTAGATTACATAAAACCCTCCTACAACTTAATAATAAAAGGACAAATAACCTAATTAATAAGTGGGTAAAGGATTTGGATAGACATTTCTCTACTCAGTATGCAATATTCAATATTCTCTATATACAAATGGTTGATAAGTGCATTAAAAGATGCTCTACATAATGAGATATCAGGCAAATGCTAATGCAAACTGCAATGAGATGTCACCACACACCAACTAGAATGGCTAAAATTAAAGAGGCAGGCAATAACAAGTATTACTGAGGAAGTAGAGAAATTAGAACCTTCATACACTGCTAGGGCAATATGAAATAGTACAGCCACTTTGGGAAAGTCTGGCAGTTCCTTAGAAAGTTAAATAATAGAGTTACCCAGCAATTCTACTCACTAAGTATGTACTCAAGAAAATTGAAAACATGTTTGTACAAAAATTTGTACTTTAATGTTCACAGCAGCATGACTAAAAAAGTGGAGAACATAAAATATGATACGTCCATACAATGGAATGTTATTCGGCAATAAAAAAGAATGACGTATTGATGCATGACAACATGGAGGAATCTTGAAAACATTATGCTTTGTGAAGGAAGCCAGTCACAAAAGACATATACTATATTATGATTTTCTTTATATGAAATGTCCAGAATATGCAAAACCATAGGGACAGAAGGTAGATTACTAGTTGCCAGGAACTTGGGGGGAAGGGAAACAGACAGTGACTGTTAATGGTTGCAGGGTTTCTCTTTGAGATGATAATAAGGATCTGGAATTAGATAGTGGTGATCTTGGACAACTCTCTGAATATATCAAAAATCCCTGAATTATATATGCTCTTTATAAGGGTAAATTTTATGATATGTGAATTATATTTCAATAAAGTTGTTATAAAATAATTATAAAGGAAAAAAGGGAAGAAGACTGAAGAGTAGCTGGTGGAATTTTTATATGACAGCTGAAGTAAATAATGTTTCAAATTATTTTTTTTTATTTTTTTTTTAACTTTATAATGAGCCTTATTTTTTTGTAATTAAAAACAAACTGTAGGGCCACCTCATGGCTCACTCGGGAGAGTGTGGTGCTGATAACACCAAGGCCATAGGTTCAGATCCCATATAGGGATGGCCGGTTGGCTCACTGGCTGAGCATGGTGCTGACAACACCAAGCCAAGGGTTGAGATCCTCTTACCGGTCATCTTTATATGGGAAAATAAATAAATAAATAAAAACTATAGAGGGGTCCTGGCTCATTAGCTCAGTTGGTTAGATCATGGTGCTAATAACACCAACATCCAGGATTCAATCTCTGTACCAGCCAGCTACCCACCCGCCACTCACAAAATCTATAGAAATAGAGAAACTGATTCTCCTCATAATCTTCCTCTACCAGTCTTCTCTTCCCAGTTTTGCTTCCTTTTAAGGAAGGGAGTTTAATTCCTAAGCAGGAATAAATGTGAATCATGTATTTTTTTCTTTGTTTGTTTTTACGGCTGGCTGGTACAGGGATTGAACCCTGGACCTTGGTGTTATCAGCACCACACTCTAACCAACTGAGCTAACTGCCAGTCCCAAGAGGGTCATATGAAGAGGTCAGTTAGCATACCTTCTGATTCACTTGATTTTGTACTCCACTATTGAAGGCACTGGTGTGGGCCTTTATGAGAAAGAATCAGCTTTTTGAATGACAGAGCTCTTGGTGAGCTGTATTACTTCTGTATGGAGATATAGCATTCTTGTGTGTCATGTTAGTCAACATTTTTTTTTAATGCCAAGAGTGTGTCTTTGACTGGTTTGAGCCAGCCATTAAAAAAAAAAAAGAAGGTAATGCAGGATTCTAAATTGTCTTCAACCTAAGAAGCAGAGCACTTGCACAAAGCCTTAGTGAGTATTTAGAGGTCAATATTTCCATACTGGGAGAATACTTATCTTTTATAAGGTGGCAGATGAGAAGCAGAAAAGTTGCAATAAACACCTGAACTAGTGCTCCTTTGGTGGCTCTTGGGACATATATAGACAGTGCTATCATAGTGTAGAAGGCTTTTCTTTAAGTTTGGGAGTAGTTAATTGCATCACTGTTATGTATTTGGAGCATCTTTAGCAATTAAATTTTGTTTAAAATAAATGTTTATTTATTTTTCAGATGTTTTTATACCTATGCCAGAGAATTTGTTAGTAAATTTAAATGAAAGTAAAGAGGTAAGGCACATTTTCATACCTGACATATTTAATTGAAATATTGAAGGAATATATTTTTGAAATGAACTTTAAGTAAAATTTTGCTTCTTTCTGTGACATTTCTAAGATGTATATCATTTTATATTTGTTCTTAGTTAAAATTCATTAGAGGAACAACTCTTGAGTTCAACCTTGAGCTGATCATTTTTAAGTATAATGAAGCAAGTTGTATATCGTAGGGTAGAAAATAAGCCTATTCCATAAAGGAGGAACACCTGAACCAAACCTGTCTTGCCAGCCATTTGGGAAGTTGGGAGGGTTGCTGAGATAAAGCTTCTGGTCACTACACAGAAGCACATTAGCTAGGCTGCTTTCAGTGCCCTTTGCTTTTCTGATTCACAGAGTGTCATTGGGGTCAGTTCAGAAGAAACTCTTATTACCTGCCTGGAAATTGCCATGACATAATACAGTGAGAGGTGAACAGAATGTGTCTGAAGGGGGGATGTTGTCTACCCTGTACATGCATATATGCCATAGGGGTAACATTTTAACTAGCAAGTCTATGGTCTCCGCTGTTGGCAATGGTGATTGTGCCATAGTGCAATGTATTTTTTTCCCCGTTAACTATTTGTACAACCTAACCTGATATAGGTAGTAGTTTTTTATTTTTCTTTTGTAGTAATATTACTAGTTAGCAAAGTTACTGGATATCTTAGATTTTGCGACAGGGAAGAGTTAAACTCACTTTGGAATTTAAAAGAATAAAGTATGTAGAGGTGATGGAGAAGGCCGTATTTTATGGCATTAAAATATATCTCTTTGGGGATATTTGGTAGAAAAAAATAACGTCAAATCTCTAAACTGTGATGGTTCTTTTGGATACATTTTGGACTTATAGTCTTGCTGGACTACTGCATGTGCAAGAACTGTAAGGCCCCAATTTTGATTTGTCTTGCTTGCCAATATATAATGTTGACTTAAAATGGTGTTCCCATCATTTGAACAACTTCATTGTTTACTGTAACGTCTGTAGATTCTCTGACCATCATCATGACTCAATGTCTTTCTTGTGTATTATGCAAGAGTACTTCAAAAAGTTTGTGAAAAATAGAATTAAAAGAATATGAATCTTTCCATGAACCTTTTGAAGACCACTCATATTAGATACTAACTGTTGTGAAAAAATAAATATTAATTGTAATACTCTGGAGTTTTCTTGCTTTATTTCACAAGCTTGTCCAAGATTTACTGAAAACTTTGCCACAAATGTTTACCAAGACTCTGGAGACCCAGAGTGCCTTGGGTCCTGCACTTCAGGCTGCCTTTAAGCTGATGTCCCCAACTGGTGGTCGAATGTCTGTCTTTCAAACACAACTTCCAACTCTTGGAGTGGGAACCCTGAAACCACGAGAGGAACCCAACCAAAGGTCATCTGCTAAGGTCAGAAAGTTATCAAATATATGAAAAGATTTATATTGGTGTTCTGTCCCTTTGATCACAGAGCTTGTTTTTTTAAATTTATTTTTCAGTTGTTGGGAGGAGGGACCATAAGGAAATGGGTAAACGGTTTCACTTTTATGTAGACATTTTTATTTTATTATATTTTTCTCTGCCTGATTCACCCTTACCTTATTTTTAATATCTTTACCAGGCCACTAGCAATCCAGCCTGCCTTTGATGTGAAAATCTGGGTGGCTAAGAATATGCTTTCTAGGGACAAAGTAGAACATAGATTACCAGTTAGGGATATATTGTAATATTGACGGTCATGGATTGCTTTTTAGCTCCTGTGTATGTATACTTAGAGTTTGAGACCTGTATTTCTCAAAAGATTAGGGGAGAGAGGTCTGTATACTAAACTGGTTATGATCTCACTCCTGGAGTCGGACTGCCTATGTTCCATTGCTTAGTAGATTGAATAGTTAAGTAACTTGAATAGTTACCTAATTTCTTTGCCTTTTTGTTTCCTTACATGTATAGTGAAAATAATGATAGTATCTACTCTTAGGGTAGTTGAAAAGACTAGATATTACATATGAATTGTTTAGAACAGTTTTCAGCATGCTGAGCATTTAATACATTTTAGTTAATCTTAACCAATTATGAAATTAATATAGTACATGTATTTCTTTCTTTTTAGGTATAAAACAAAGAAAACTGTAGAATCTTAAGCAATACATAATTCTGAATGAAAAATCAAATAATATAACAAAGCAAAAGGATTTTATAGAATGCCCAGAGATAATTGTTGTTAATACCATGGTATATGTAGATGTGTATTTAAATTTTATGACAATTTACTGATTTTTAAAAATTTCTCTTTGTAATTTATTATCAATAGGAAATACACCTAACACCATCCACTGACTTCTATAAGAAATTAGCTTTGGACTGTTCTGGTCAGCAGGTAGCTGTTGACTTATTCCTTCTCAGTGGACAGTATTCTGATTTGGCTTCTCTGGGTAAGTGCCTCCTAATGATATTTTTTCTTAAATGAGTATCAAAATGTTATTTATATACATGATAGCATTCTAAAAGAACTTTTATTCCCTTGGGAGAGTTAATCAGTCAGTTTAGTCTACTATAAATCTTATAATCTCTACTTTAAGCATTTAGTAATAGGGAAATTTCTATACTGCTATTTAAAGGAATGAAGTATTTTTTTTAAATTTATTTTATTTATTTAATCAAAATCGATTATACATTTTTGGGGTTGAACATTGAGATATGTTGATTAAATCAATATTAATAGCATATATACTGTTACAAATTGTAATTATTCTTTATGCCCCTTGTCCAACCACTCCCCTTCCCCCATTCCCTCCCCATCCCCCCTCTAATTGCCCTAGATTTCTTCTCTCCTTCTGAAAGAGTAATGGTTACTCTGTTAACTTGTTGCCTAGATGATCTGTCCAATGCTGAGAGATGTGATCAGGTCCCCCAATATTATCATAGAGCAGATGCTGCTTCTGTCACTCTGAAATGGGTTTTGTGGAAAGAGATATCTTCTTCTTTTCTTTGTCTCTGCTGGTGACTCTTCTTGTGTGAATGCACTCCAGTGGTTGGTGGACCATCTGCATGGTGGCTGTGGCATATAGCCGCTTTTGCAGTAGCCATGGTTATTGTGGTGGCTATGGTGGGCCACCCACGTGGGGGTGCTGTTTTTGGCATGCTCCTTGGCACTGGTGGTATGCCTGGTTGTAGGGTGTGTTTGGTCCCCTTCTCCATGCCCCTGGTCCCTTGGGCAGGCCCCAAGGCGCTGGCATAGTGTGCCTGGCTGTGGGAGGAGGGTCTGGTCCCCTTCTCCATGCCTCGGGTACCCAGGTGGGCCCTGAGGTGCTGGCATTTTGTGCCTGGTGTGGGAGGAGGGTCCAGTCCCCTTCTGCATGCCTCTGGGCTGGGCGGGCCCCGAGGTGCTGGCATGGTGTCCCTGGTTGTGGGAGAGAGGTCCAGTGCCCTTCTCCTTGGTTCGGGTCCCTGGGTGGGCCCCAAGGTACTGGTGTGGTGTGTCTTGTTGGTGGGAGGAGGGTCTGGTTTCTGGCTCCATGCCTTGGGTCACTGGATGGAACTCAAGGCGCTGGCTCAGTGTGCCTGGTTGTGAGAGGGTGGTCCGGTCCCCTTCTCCATGCCCTGGGTCCCTGGGCGGGACCCAAGGTGCTGGCGCGGTGTGCCTGGTTGTGGGAGAGAGGTCCAGTCCCCTTCTCCATGCCTCAGGTCCTCAGGTGGGCCCTGAAGCACTGGCGTGGTGTGCCTGGTTGTGGGAGAGAGATCCATTCCCCTTCTCCTTGCTTCGGATCCCCAGGCAGGCCCCAAGGTGCTGGCATGTTGTGCCTGGTTGTGGGAGAGAGATCCATTCCCCTTCTCCTTGCCCCAGGTCCCTGGGTGGGTTCTGAGGTGCTGGCATGTTGTGTCTGGTTGTGGGAGGGTGGTCTGGTCCCCAACTCCATACCCTGGGTCCCTGGGTGAGCCCCAAGGCACTGGCTCAGTGTGCCTGGCTGTGGGAGAGAGGTCCAGTCCCCTTCTCCTTGCCTTGGGTCCCTAGGCAGGCCCCAAGGTGCTGGCATGGTGTGCCTGGTTGTGGGAGGGGGGTCCAGTCCCCTTCTTCATGCTGCAGGTCCCCAGGCTGGCTCCGAAGCACTGGTGCAGTTTGCCTGGAAGTAGGAGTGGGGTCCAGTCCCCAGATCCAAGCCTTCAGTTACCAAGCAGACCCCAAGGTGCTGGTGGTGTGCTTGGGCCGGAACTAATTTTTTGTCCTTTGCTTCTAACACGGCAGAACTTCCTGTGGGAACCAGTACTTGAGCTGTGTGGTTGTTTAAATTGCTACTTTGCTGCTGTTGCCCTAGGGAAGGCTTTTTGTGCAGCTCAGGGTTTAATGGTTGACCTAATAGGTACTTCCGGCTCTCCAGAGACCTGGTGGAGCTGTGTTTTGTAGAATCTCTGATTTGGGCCTGAGTTTTTCATCAAACTGCACCCCATGCAATTCTATATTCCTGACCAGTCTCCTCTGAGTGGTCCTGTGCTGATTGGGGGGCAGATTGGCTGTCCTTGCTGTGTCCCATTGTTCCCCTGGTGGGCCCATCTCCCCCACCGCCCATGCTGCAAACACTTCCCATGGGACAGGCCCTGTGCTGGTCCCTTGTGGTGACTCACCAGTCTCTGAATGGCTCCTTTTTTCAGTTGTTCTGGCTCCTCGCTCCTGCGTGGGTCCACGTGAACCCTATTAGCGGTGTTGCTGTCCTGGGGGCTGCCAAGGCCCTCTTCTCTCTTGCTGCCTCCAAGTAACTACATCTGAAGGGCACGATAGAGGCTTCTCCCGGCTCCTGCTCCATGCGCTTATCAGCTTGAGCCTTAAAGCAGCCGTGGCCCAAAATGCTCAGAGCAGCTTTTTCTTTCTCTCATCGTAGTTTCTCCCTCCTTCATGAACTCCGTAGGTCTCTCCTTCTCCTTCCCTGAGCTCCAGCAGCTCCGGCTTGGCTGATGTTACATTTTTATAGTTGTAAATTTGGTTGATTTGTGGGAGAGAGTGATGCTGTGGACCGTCTATTCCGCCATCTTGATTGGATCTCATGAAGTATTTTTTTTTTAAGTACCTTGGGAAGTTAGAGAAAGATTGATTCAAATGCCTGCAGTTACTTTGGTATAGTAATAGTAATGGCCCAATTTAAAAGGACTTTGTATTCTCTTCCAGGTTGTATTTCTCGATATTCAGCAGGTAGTGTTTATTACTATCCCTCTTACCATCATCAGCACAACCCAGTCCAGGTACAGAAATTACAGAAGGAACTGCAGAGATACCTCACTCGGAAGATTGGCTTTGAGGCAGTCATGAGGATTAGGTGCACTAAAGGTGAGGACCTTTTTTTTTTCCTTTTTTGGTGGTTGACCAGTAGGGGGATCCAAACCTGTGACCCCCTTTTTTTTAATGTGGTAGTAAATGTTGTTTTTGATACCGGTATACATGTTTCACCCAGTCTTGTCTTATAAGATTTGCTCTTCTAAAATACTTTGCTCATGGGCCGGCCCATGGCTCACTCGGGAGAGTGTGGTGCTGACACCACCAAGTCAAGGGTTAAGGGTTTAAGATCCCCTTACCAGTCATCTTTTTTTTTTTTTTTTTTACTGGTAAGGGGATTGCAACCCTCGGCAAGGTGTTGTCTGCACCATGCTCAGCCAGTGAGCGCACCGGCCATCCCTATATAGGATCTGAACCCACGGCCTCGGCGCTACCAGTGCACCCGAGTGAGCCGTGGGGCCGGCCCCTTACCAGTCATCTTTTAAAAAATAATAATAATAAAATAAAATACTTTGTTCACTCTGATGGACTATGCAATTAAGGAAAAAACACTAACAGAAAAAAAGGTATTTTTGTGAAACCCTAAAAACCTCTGATTTGTATACTTTAAAATGGTGAATTTGAAGCTGGCTAATTAGCTCAGTTGGTTAGAGCATGGTTCTGATAACACCAGTGTCTGGGATTCAATCCCTGTACCAGCCAACAATAACAACAAAAGTAAACAAACAAATAAATAAATAAAATGGTGAATTTTATGGTATGTGAATTATCTCAATTAAAAAAAAAAGACCACGTCCCTAAAGAAAATAAAACATGTTACTGATAGATTTTTATTCCAGTTATGAGGGTACTTCAAAAAGTTCATGGAAAAATAGAATTAAAAGATCATATGAATCTTTCCATGAACTTTTGAAGTACTCTCAAATTGAACAATAGTAGCAGAAAGTCTTTTTTTTTTTTTTTTTTTTTTTTGGCAGCTAGCCAGTAAAGGGATCTGAATCCTTGACCTTGGTGTTGTAATACCATGCTCTAATTAACTAAGCTAACTGGCCAGCCCCTGAAGATCTTTCCTTTTAAGAAAAATTATTTTTATTTTTTTAAAATTGCTGTAAGATATACATAACATTTACCATTTTAACTATTTTTAATTGTACAGTTCAATAGCATTGGGTACTTTCTCATTGTGCAATCATTGCAATCATCCATCTCCATAAGTGGGAAATCTTTTGTGTTCTAATTCTTGGTTTTTCATTTCTCCACATTATCAATCTGGTTCTAATTATTATTCAGATATTAAAATATTATTGCTCTATAAAGGGGTGTGAGGCAGTTATTTGTTAAGTGGAAAGACTAAATGAAATATGTAGCAAAAATTAAAAATAAGGCTCCACTAACCTGCCCTCTACATGTTGAAATCTAATAGTCAAACCATGTGCCACATGAAGTTTCTCTATTATCCATCACTGTAATAATGCAAAGTTCTTGAATTCATTTATTAATTCTAATAGCTTTTTAGTGTTTTTGTTTTAAAGGACACTTTTGTTGGATCCTATTCATTCAGGATTGACAGACCTCAAAAATGTTTATTTCTGCAGATATTGGCTATACATTAGGGAAAAGTACATCCTGAAAGTGCTTTTAGGCACTCGGCAAGACGGAGGTTATTTTATATGTACCTTACTTTGCATAAAGAACTTGAGGATATGCCAATGAACTAGGCTTTCTAAAGTGCTTAATTTAATAAAGCTTTGTGGTTAACTTGCTTAGGTATCTCTTTATTTTTTAACATTTATTTTATTACAAATAAAATACATACTCTTGGCAAAGCTAACAACAAAAAAGATAAAGTACAAAAAGTTATAAAGTGAGGGATCAAACATATGCCAGTATCTTCCCCTCCAAAGTTTCTTATATGCCCTTCAAAAGTTTTCCCACGCATATATAAGCATATATATTAGCCTTAACTTTAAATAAAAGCAGTAGGAAACACACCTAGCATTTTTTATCACAATGTCTTAGACACCTTTCTATTTTTGTATACACAGACCTGCATCCTTCTTTTTTTTTGATTACTATATTAAAGGAGGTTTTTATTTCACAAGCAAAATATGCATCTATTCTTCTTGTAAAAAATAAAAACATTATTGCTAAAGCTAAAGTCCTCCTATATCAATTTGCACATGTGTGTGTGCTCACACTTTCACTCCATCCTTATGTGGTTACTGTAACCACTTTGGCATATATCAGAAATTTCTGGGCTGGTCTGAAGGTTGTGAGTTATCTCAGTTGATTGTTCACCGTCAGTTACAGTTTGAACTCCTTGTTGTTCTCTTTCCCCACTTCTCTCTTAGTCTTAAAAAAAATTACTTAGGTATTCCATGGAAAGTATATGGTAAGGTGTATTTGCATAAATAATAAATTGTACATATTTTTACTCAGTAAATCTTGAAGATCAATTAATTTTAGCTCATGTAAATCTATCTCATTCTTTTTAACTTCTATCTAGTATTCAGTAGAATGGACAAATCACAATTTAGTTATTTTCCTACTGATAGCCATTGATGGCATTTCTGAAATTTTTTTGCTGTTACAAAAAGGTCTGCTTAAAATTTTTTTGCACTTATAAATTATACACTTCAATGAGTATATCTATAGGATAAATTCTTAGATATGGGATTGCTAAGGTCAAATAAGTATTCATTTAGAATTTTGATAGATATTGTCAAATTATCCTCCAAAAAAGTTTTTTGAAAATTTGTATCCCCACCTTCATATAAGAAGATACCTATTACCCCTCAACCTCACTAAGTACTGTGTATTATCTTTTTAGCTTTTTTACTTTCTGCCAATCTAAGTGACTAGTATAAAACTTAAAATATCCATATGTAGGTATACATAAATCATTTTAATAATTTTTTCTTTTTAGGTCTTTCCATTCATACTTTCCATGGGAACTTCTTTGTTCGATCAACAGACTTATTGTCTTTGCCCAATGTCAACCCAGATGCTGGGTATGCAGTACAGATGTCTGTAGAAGAGAGTCTTACTGACACTCAGTTGGTTTCTTTTCAGTCAGCACTCTTGTATACATCCAGCAAAGGTAAGTTTTTGTTGGTTTGTTTTTATTGTGGTAAAAAACACAGAAGATCTACTCTCTTAACAAATTTTTAAGTGTACAGTACAGTGTTGTTAAACTATAAGCACAATGTTGAAATAAAGGAAGTTTCTTGATGTGATTATATGTTCTCTGCCCATGATAAATTCCCTCTTATTTGGAGGTAATTAATTATTCTGTTAAGCCAAAAGAGTATTCCTAATCATAGGAGCTTTGTTGCTGTTCTTGGTAAAGTCAAGATGTTTGGCATTTATTTTCTTAAACCATTTTATATTTATTCATTTTTTAAACATATTTATTGAGAGTCTACTGTGTATCAGACAGCCTGATACAACAGTTAATAAATTTGAATTTTAAAAGTCCCTTTTCTCACAGACCTTTATTTTAGTAGGAGAAACAGACATTAAACAAGAAAAATGAGTAATAATGATAGTAGTGAAGGAGAAAAATAAAGCAGGTAAAGGGAAGAGGAAGTTCTGGATGGTTACTCTTTTACGATAGAGTATCCAGGAAAGGCCTCACAGAGGTGACATTTGAGATAAGTTTTGAAGGAGCTTATAATGGAAGATAGGAAACACTTTTTAAGGCTGTGATTTGTTTGTTCCTAATTAATTTATAATTTCTGCTTTATCCTAAGGTGATGTAAAGGGATCATAATTAGTTCCATTACCCCAAACATCTTCCCTTGCTTTTGTGGTCAACACCTCTCCTTTCTTCAGCCCCTGGTAACCACTGATCTGTTTTCTTTTCTTTTTTCTTTTTTTTTTTTTTAAAGATGACTTGTAAGGGGATCTTAACCCTTGGCTTGGTGTTAGCACCATGCTCAGCCAGTGAGCTAATCGGCCATCCCTATATAGGATCCGAACCTATGGCCTTGGTGTTATCAGCACCATACTCTCCCAAGTGAGCCATGGGCCGGCCCCATGGTCTGTTTTCTGACTATAGTTTTGCCCTTGTGGGAATGTCATAGAAATGGAATTATATAGTGCGTAGCCGAATCTGGTTTCTTTTACATGGCGTAGTAGATGTGAGAGTCAACCATATGTTGCACCTATTAGTAGTTTGTTGCTTTTTATTCCTGAGTAGTGTTCTGTTGTACCTAGTTTGTTTATTTACTTCCCAGTTGCGGAACATTTGGATTGTTTTCAACTTTCGGCATTTTCAAGTACAGCCACTATACATATTTAGGTACAGGTTTTTTTCATTTCACTTGGATAAATACCTAGGAGAGGGATTGCTAGGTTGGATGGTGTTTGACTTTATAACCACCAGCCAGACTGTTCTCCCAAGTGGCTATACCATTTTGCATCTCATCAGCAGTGTATGAGAGTTCTATCTGCTTGGCATCCTCACCAGCATTCTGCTATTATAGTTTGGTTTTTGGCATGAGGTTTTTTAAAATTTTCCTTTCCTTTTTTTTTTTTTCTTAAAGTATGTAGTGGTTTTACTTCATGTTTCCCTAATAACTAATGTTGTACATCTTTTCATAAATTTATTTGATATTCTTATGTCTTCTTTGGTATTCAGATCTTTTCAGTTATTTTACTATTGGTGGATAAATTTCTCTTTTGTTCTTGGCTTCCATGGATCACATTAGATGCCTGTATAGTTTTTGGTTTTATTGTTCAAGTACATTCTTTTTTTTAAAAGTAGATGATATAAAATAGTAATTTTCATATAATGAAAATGAAATATTGTTGAAGGGTTAATAAGATCACCTTACCGGTCATCTTTTTAAAAAAAAAGAAAAAAAAGTAGTTTGTATGAGCTCCTTATATATATATTTCATTAGTTTTCCATGTGTCTGCTCAGGTTGTGGTGTGAGTAGCCTCTCTAGTTTTTTAACTTGTTTTTCTTTGGTGTATCAGGGTCTTGCTGACTAGAAATTTTTAAAGGGCTAACTTATTTGATGATTCTCAAAGCTTTTCTTTTGTCTCTTGTAGTTACTGATTATTATGGGTAATTACTGAAGAAAAATATTGTGGATATTATTCCATTTCTTTTTATTTTATTTTATTATTTTTTTTTAAAGATGACCGGTAAGGGGATCTTAACCCTTGGCATGGTTTTGTCAGCACCACGCTCAGCCAGTGAGCTAACCGGCCATCCCTATATAGGATCCAAACCCATGGCCTTGGTGTTATCAGCACCACATTCTCCTGAGTGAGCCACGGGCCGGCCCTTCTTTTAAATTTTTTTTTCTGTGATTAAGGAGAAAATTATAAGATTTCTCTGGACTTCAAATGTCAAAACAGGCTGTAGAACACATATTGGGGCAGTGATGTTTTATACAAAGGAACTTCAGAAGGTTCAGGGAAAAATGTAATTAAAAGATAAAAATAAAAAATATAAACTTTATTTCTCAATATAACCTCTGTCAAGTTCAAGACACTTTTGAAAGCGATAATACCAGCCTTTTGTTCATCCCTAAAGAACTGAGGTTCCTAGTAATTTAACTATGTGAATGCAGGCTTCATTACATTATTATGAAGAAAACTAGTGGCCCTTGAAAGATTTTTTAAGATTAGGAAACAAAAAGAAGTCAGAAGGAGCCAAATCGGAACTGTAAGGTGGATGCCTAATGATTTCCCATTGAAACTCCTGGAAAATTGACCTTGTTAAATGAGAGGAATGAGCAGAAGCATTGTCCTAGTGAACAAGGACTCTCTGGTAAAGCTTTCTTGGGCATTTTTCTGCTAACGTTTTGGCTTACTTTCTCCAAACACTCTCATAATAAACAGATGTTATCATTCTTTGATCCTCCAGAAAGTCAACAAGCAAAATGCTTTGAGCATCCCAAAAAACTGTTGCCATGACCTTTCCTCTTGACCAGTCTGCTTTCGCTTTGACTGGACTATTTCCACCTCTTGGTAGTCATGGCTTTGATTGCTTTGTCTTTAGGATGGTGCTGGTAAAGCTATGTTATAATTATATAAATTATAATATGAAATTATAAAAAATATAATATAAAATTATAATTATATAAAAAGCTATGTTATAAAGTGTCTAATTCTTAGAAGAAATGCTTCAGGATCTTGATCTCACTTGTTTAAAATTTCCACTGAAACCTCTGTTCTTGTCTGTAGCTGATCTGGGCCTAACAGTTTTTGCACCTATCGAGCAGAAAGTTTGCTCAACTGTAATTTTTCAGTCAGAATTGTGTAAGCCGAACCATTTGAGATGTATGTGGTGTCGCTGTTGTTTCTGCTCTTAATCGTTGGTCCTCTTCAATTAGGGCACGAACAAGATTAATTTTTCTTCCCAAATTGATGTGGATGGTCTGTGGCTGTGGGCTTTATCTTCAAAATCATCTTGCTGCTTCTTAAAATGAGTTGTTTATTTGTAAACTGCTAATTCCTTTGGTGCATTGTCCCCCTAAACATTTTATAAAGCATCAGTGATTTCACCATTTTTCCCTCCAGCTTTATCATAAATTTGATGTTTGTTCATGCTTCAATTTTAGCATAATTCATGTTGCTCTGATTGGGGCTCTTTTCAAACTGATGTCTTATCCTTCTCAGTGCCTCAAACTATATACTATTCAGACATGTTATAACAAGTTAGTATGAGTTTATTTTGGTGCAAAAAAATTTCGAGATCCACGCATAGTTTTTTCATAATATGCATTTTCCATGAGCTTTCTAAAGACCCCTCAAAGGTATTAACTCAGAATTGTTACTACCAAAAAAAGTAAACTAACCAAAAAGTTCAGAAAAGAGATTTTTTAAAGCTAGCATATTATCATCATTTGAATATAATCCCTGCTATCTATTAAATGAAAAGAATTTTATAATTAAAAAATTTTTTAAATAAATCTTTAGTTTTCACTCATTAAGGTTTTGATTCTATTTCTGCTTACTATATAATTATACTTGGTTCTAAATTAAAAAGAAGTGATTTTTCTGGCCAGTAACAGGATCCAAACCCCTGACCTTGGTGTTACAAGGCTGTGTTCTAACCAACTGAGCTAACTGGCCAGTCCTAAAAAGAAGTGATTTTTTTTTTTTTTTTTTTAAAGATAACCGGTAAGGGGATCTCAACCCTTGGCTTGGTGTTGTCAGCACCACACTCAGCCAGTGAGGAAACCGGACATCCCTATATAGGATCCGAACCTGTGGCCTTGGTGTTATCAGCACCGCACTCTACCGAGTGAGCCACGGGCCGGCCTAAGAAGTGATTTTTTTTAAGCGACGCTAACATAAACTCTTTTTTATTTTTATGTTTTTTTTTTTTTTTAATGGGAGTTTTTATTTTTTTTATTTTTTATTTTTTTTTAATTTTATTTCGTCGATATACATTGTGGCTGGTTATTGTTCCCCATCACCAAAACCTCCCTCCCTACTCCCTCCCCCGCCCCCCCAACAATGTCCTTTCTGTTTGCTTGTTGTATCAACTTCAAGTAATTGTGGTTGTTATATCTTCTTCCCCCCCCCCGCCGGTTTTTTTGTGTGTGTGTGTGTGTGAATTATATATTAAATTTTAGCTCCCACCAATAAGTGAGAACATGTGGTATTTCTCTTTCTGTGCCTGACTTGTTTCACTTAATATAATTCTCTCAAGGTCCATCCATGTTGTTGCAAATGGCAGTATTTCATTCGTTTTTATAGCTGAGTAGTATTCCATTGTGTAGATGTACCACATTTTCCGTATCCACTCATCTGATGATGGACATTTGGGCTGGTTCCAACTCTTGGCTATTGTAAAGAGTGCCGCGATGAACATTGGGGAACAGGTATACCTTCGACTTGATGATTTCCATTCCTCTGGGTATATTCCCAACAGTGGGATAGCTGGGTCGTATGGTAGATCTATCTGCAGTTGTTTTTTTTTGTTTGTTTGTTTGTTTTTTGTCTTTTTCGTGACCGGCACTCAGCCAGTGAGTGCACCGGCCATTACTATATAGGATCCGAACCCGCAGCGGGAGCCTCGCCGCACTCCCAGCGCCACACTCTCCAAGTGCGCCACAGGCTCGGCCCGATCTATCTGCAGTTGTTTGAGGAACCTCCATACCATTTTCCATAGACGCTGCACCATTTTGCAGTCCCACCAACAATGTATGAGAGTTCCTTTTTCTCTGCAACCTCGCCAGCATTTATCATTCAGAGTCTTTTGGATTTTAGCCATCCTAACTGGGGTTAGATGGTATCTCAGTGTGGTTTTGATTTGCATTTCCCGGATGCTGAGTGATGTTGAGCATTTTTTCATATGTCTGTTGGCCATTTGTATATCTTCCTTAGAGAAATGCCTATTTAGCTCTTTTGCCCATTTTTTAATTGGGTTGCTTGTTTTTTTCTTGTAAAGTTGTTTGAGTTCCTTATATATTCTGGATATTAATCCTTTGTCAGATGTATATTTTGCAAATATTTTCTCCCACTCTGTTGGTTATCTTTTAACTCTTTTAATTGTTTCTTTTGCTGTGCAGAAGCTTTTTAGTTTGATATAATCCCATTTGTTTATTTTTCCTTTGGTTGCCCGTGCTTTTGGGGTCGTATTCATGAAGTCTGTGTCCAGTCCTATTTCCTGAAGTGTTTCTCCTGTTTTCTTTAAGAAGTTTTATTGTTTCAGGGTGTATATTTAAATCCTTAATCCATTTTGAGTTGATTTTAGTATACGGTGAGAGGTATGGATCTAGTTTCATTCTCCTGCATATGGAAATCCAGTTATCCCAGCACCATTTGCTGAAGAGGCAGTCCCTTCCCCAGTGAATAGGCTTGGTGCCTTTGTCAAAGATCAGATGGCAGTAAGTGTGTGGGTTGATTTCTGGATTCTCTATTCTATTCCATTGGTCAGTGTGTCTGTTTTTATGCCAGTACCATACTGTTTTGGTTATTATAGCTTTATAGTATAGCTTAAAGTCAGGTAGTGTTATGCTTCCAGCTTTATTTTTTTTGCTCAGCATTGCTTTGGCTATGCGTGGTCTTTTATTATTCCATATAAATATCTGGATAGTTCTTTCCATTTCTGAGAAAAATGTCTTTGGAATTTTGATGGGGATTGCATTGAATTTGTATATCACTTTGGGTAGTATGGACATTTTCACTATGTTGATTCTTCCAATCCAAGAGCATGGGATATCTTTCCATCTTCTTGTATCCTTTCTAATTTCTCTCAGCAGTGGTTTGTAGTTCTCATTATAGAGATTTTTCACCTCCTTGGTTAACTCAATTCCTAAGTATTTTATTTTTTTGGTGGCTATTGTAAATGGGCAGGCTTTCTTGATTTCTCGTTCTGCATGTTCACTATTGGAGAAAAGAAATGCTACTGATTTTTGTGTGTTGATTTTGTATCCTGCTACTGTGCTGAAATCATTTATCAATTCCAACAGTTTTTTTGTAGAGGTTTTAGGCTGTTCGATATATAGGATCATGTCATCTGCAAACAGAGACAGTTTGACTTCCTCTTTTCCAATCTGGATGCCCTTTATTTCCTTCTCTTCTCTGATTGCTCTGGCTAGTACTTCCAACACTATGTTGAATAGGAGTGGTGAGAGTGGGCATCCTTGTCTAGTGCCTGTTCTTAAAGGAAAAGCTTTCAGCTTTTCCCCATTCAGGATGATATTGGCAGTGGGTTTGGCATATATGGCTTTAATTATGTTGAGATACTTTCCCTCTATACCTAACTTATAGAGGGTCTTTGTCATGAATGAGTGCTGAACTTTATCAAATGCTTTTTCAGCATCTATAGAGATGATCATATGGTCCTTGTGTTTGAGTTTATTAATATGGTGTATCACATTTATTGATTTGCGTATGTTGAACCAACCTTGCATCCCTGGGATGAATCCCACTTGATCGTGATGAATAATTTTACGTATGTGTTGCTGTATTCTGTTTGCTAGTATTTTAGTGAGGATTTTTGCATCTGTATTCATCAAGGATATCGGCCTGTAGTTTTCTTTTTTGGTTATGTCTTTACCTGGTTTTGGTATCAGGATGACGTTTGCTTCATAGAATGAGTTTGGGAGATTTGCATCTGTTTCAGTCTTTTGGAATACTTTGTAAAGAATCGGTGTCAATTCCTCTTTGAATGTTTGGTAAAATTCTGCTGTGAATCCATCTGGTCCTGGGCTTTTCTTTGTTGGGAGCCTCCTGATAACAGCTTCAATCTCCTTTATTGTTATTGGTCTGTTCAAATTTTCTACATCTTCATGGTTCAGATTTAGGAGCTTGTGTGTATCCAGAAATGTATCCATTTCCTCCAGATTTTCGAATTTGTTGGCATATAGTTGTTTACAGTAGTCTCGAATGATTCCTTGTATTTCAGATGAATCAGTTGTAATATCGCCTTTTTCATTTCTAATTTTTGTTATTTGAGTCTTCTCTCTTCTTTTTTTAGTTAGCCATGCTAATGGTTTGTCAATTTTATTTATCTTTTCAAAAAACCAACTTTTTGATTCATTGATCTTTTGAATTGTTTTTTTGGTTTCAATTTAATTCAGTTCTGCTCTGATCTTAATGATTTCTTTCCATCTGCTAACTTTGGGTTTGGATTGTTCTTGTTTTTCTCGTTCTTTAAGGTGAAGTGTTAGGTTGTTCACTTGCCATCTTTCCATTCTTCTGAGGTGAGCATTTAATGCAATAAATTTCCCCCTTAATACTGCTTTTGCAGTATCCCACAGGTTTTGGTATGATGTATCATTATTTTCATTAGTTTCAATAAATTTTTTGATTTCCTGCTTGATTTCTTCTTGGACCCATATGTCATTAAGTAGAATGCTGTTTAATTTCCATGTGTTTGTATAGTTTCCAGAGTTTCGTTTGTTATTAATTTCTAGTTTTAATCCATTGTGGTCTGAGAAAATACATGGGATAATTCCATTTTTTTAAAAATTTATTGAGACTTGATTTGTGACCTAATATGTGATCTATCCTGGAGAATGATCCATGTGCTGATGAGAAGAATGAATATTCTGAGGTTGTTGGATGGAATGTTCTGTAGATATCTGCCAATTCCAATTGGTCTAGAGTATTGTTTAGATCTTGTGTTTCTCTACAGATTCTTTGCCTAGATGATCTGTCTAATATTGACAGTGGGGTGTTCAGGTCCCCTGCTACTATGGTATTAGTGTCTATTTCCTTCTTTAGGTCTAATAGAGTTTGTTTTATAAATCTGGCTGCTCCAACATTGGGTGCATACATATTTATGATATGTCTTCTTGATGGATCAGTCCTTTTATCATTAATTACTGTCCCTCATTGTCTCTTTTTATGGTTTTTAGTTTAAAGTCTATTTTGTCAGATATAAGAATAGCTACTCCAGCTCGTTTTTCTTTTCTGTTTGCATGGTAAATCTTTTTCCATCCTTTCACTCTTAGTCTATGTGAATCTTTATGGGTGAGGTGGGTCTCTTGTAGGCAGCATATAGTTGGGTCCTCCTTTTTGATCCAGTCAGCCAGTCTATGTCTTTTGATTGGGGAATTTAAGCCTTTTACATTAAGAGTTGTTATTGAAAGGTGTTGATTTATTCCTAGCATTATATTGGTTGTTTGGTTGTCTTAGGTGTCTTTTGTTCCTTGCTTTCTGATTTACTGTTTGGTTTCTGTGTTTGTTGGTTCCTTAGGTTGTAGATAGCGTTTTTGTTTGTTTGTTTTCTCTTCATGAATGCCATTTTTATTGTACTAGTGGGTTTTGATTATTCTTGGGTTTTTATGGCAGTGGTAGTTATTTTTCAGGAACCCAACCCAGTACTCCCTTGAGGATTTCTTGTAAGGGTGGTCGTGTGGTGGTGAACTCCCGCAATTTTTGTTTGTCTGAGAAATATACTATTTGCCCTTCATTTCGGAAGCATAGCCTTGCAGGGTAGAGTATTTTTGGCTGGCAATCTTTGTCTTTTAGTATTTTGAATATATCATCCCATTCCTTTCTAGCTTTTAGGGTTTGTGATGAAAAGTCTGATGTTAGCCTGATTGGAGCTCCCTTATAGGTGATTTGATGCTTTTCTCTTGCAGCTTTTAAGATTCTCTCTTTGTCTCTGAGTTTTGCCAATTTGACTATGACATGTCTTGGAGAAGGCCTTTTTGGGTTGATTAGGTTTGGAGATCGTTGAGCTTCCTGGATCTGAAGATCTGTGATTTTTCCTATACCTGGGAAGTTTTCTGCCACTATTTTGTTGAATATGTTTTCAATGCAATCTCCGTTTTCCTCCCCTTCTGGAATACCCATGACTCGGATATTTGAGCGCTTAAGGTTGTCTGATATCTCTCTCAGATTTTCTTCAATGTCTTTGATTCTTTTTTCTTTCTTTTTGTCTGCTTGTGTTATTTCAAACAGCCCATCTTCAAGTTCAGAGGTTCTCTCTTCAACTTCGACAAGCCTTCTGGTTAAACTCTCCGTTGTGTTTTTTATTTCGCTGAATAACTTCTTCAGTTCAGCAAGTTCTGCTACATTTTTTTTCAGGACGTTGATTTCCTTGTACATTTCCTCTTTCAGGTCCTGTATACTTTTCCTCATTTCATCATGATGTCTAGCTGAGTTTTCTTGTATCTCATTCAGTTTCCTTAGAATTATCACTTGAAATTCCCTGTCAGTCATTTCAAGGGCTTCTTGTTCTATAGGATCTAGAGTTTGAGATTTATTAACTTTTGGTAGTGTACTTTCTTGATTTTTTGTATGTCTGGTATCTTTTTTTTGATGTTTATTCATTGTGGCAGGGGGTTTCACAGTCCACCGGTTTGAGACTATTGACTATCTAAGATGTTGCTGTGGTTGCCAATTTGGTATGGCTACCTCCGTGGCTGCTCAGTTGGCCTCTAGTGCCTTGTGTGTATGGCTGCTTCGGGTCTTGGGCCTCTCCGGGGAGCCACCTCTGTGGTCAGCTTGGACTCTGCTGGGCTGGTGGATCACGTACCACAGGGTGTGTGATCTCTGCTGAGCTTTCACTTCCCATGCAGGACTTCTCCCTGTTCCGTGTGCTCTGGCCCGGGCTGTTGGATCGTGCAGTGGTGACCCCACAGGGTGTGTGGTTTCTGTCGAGTCTCCGCCTCCCTGGTTGGATGTCTCCCCGCTCTGTGCGCACTGGGCTGGGCTGGGAAGTGTCTTCTGCAACCCTCGTCTATCAGCTGGGCTTTCAAGACCCTGCTCGGCACTGCCTCGCCCAGGAAGTCTACCAGGTTTCTGCTAGGCACAGACGACCGGTCGCTCTGGGTGCCTTTGTAGCACTGTGTAGATCTTTCTTGGGACTTATCACCTTCCTCCTGGTATCGCGGTTATTTGTGTACTTGTCTTATCTCCCACACCAGAGCATGAGCTCCTCGGGGGAGGAGCCCACAGCACATAAACTCTTTTTTATATAGCTGTCCCTTACTATCATATGTGTGTTTTCCCCAAAGGTGAAAGAAGAATTCGTGTCCATACTTTGTGTTTGCCAGTAGTTTCAACTCTGAATGAAGTCTTTCTTGGAGCTGATGTTCAAGCAATTTCAGGATTATTGGCCAATATGGGTAAGAGTTGTTATCTCCCATTGTAAATATTTTGCAAATAATATTAGGCAAATCCACATAGCTTTGTTTTTCTTTACATAATTAGCTTTATGTGATTCAGTATTTTGGATTTTGTGCGTTCCTAGTAAGTAACTGTTTGAATGAAAAGATCTGCTGCGGGTAATCTTGTTTTTTTGTTTGTTTATTTAAACAGCTTTACTGAGATATAATTACATACCAAACCACATCACCCATTTTAGTTATACAATTCCATTGTTTTTAGTATATTTATAGAATTGCCCATCCATCACATGACCTAATTTTAGAACATTTCTATCACCCCAAAAGAGAACCTCATGCCCATTAGCAGTTACTACCCACTTCTTCCTCTCTTCTTCACTGGCCTTAAACAACCACTGCATATTTGTCTACTTTGGACTTAAATAACCGTATCTTATGTAATGGTTAATATTAGTGTTACCAGGGCCACTCAGCTCCTGGCTGAGGCTCCCCAAAATTTGTTACTGGGCACATAGGTCTGGCTGCCTGGCCCCTTTCAAAATAAACCACTCAAAAGTTAAATGTTGGTGAAAATAGAAATCAGCTTTTATTCAGGAATACCAGCGACCTGAGGAGAGATGTTAAGCTAACCCATCTCTCCAGTAAACCTGAAGGAGAATGGTCAGACTGAAGCCATCTCAAAGACTCAGATTTACTCAGGGGTCTTTAAAGAGGGTCCTGAGGGAATGGAAGGTGGGAAATGAAAAGTAGGAGGGTAGGAAATGTGAGCCGTGAGGGTTTCACGCAAGGTCTCAGGTGCAGCGTCTAGCCAAGAGACCGTCTGGTTTCTGCTCCCATGCTTGTTATCTCATGATTCTGCTAGAAGTATGGAATCAGCATAGCTTTATTGATGTCTTCCTTGGTTTCCCAGGGTCTGCAAGTTTGCAGCTTCAGAATGGATGGAAAGCAACTTTACATTCATGTTAATAATGTCATCTTTCCACATAGCCAAAGTTTAAAATATCAAATAACCACGGGAAAAGAGGGAACTCAGAGAAATGCATGCCAAGAAAAAAAACTGTCTTTTTATTTTTTAATGGCTGCACCAGTACAGGGATCCGAACCTGTGACCTTAGTGTTATAAGGCTACACTCCAACCAACTGAGCTAACCAGCCAGCTAAAACTATGTCTTTTTAAAATGTGCCTATAGTCCATGTTGTTTTGGGTCCTAATATGGCTTCAGTTCTGCTCACTCCAACATTAGCGCTTAGTAATGAGCTTTGTGGCATGGATTACAAGAGACAGCAGTGTACCATAAAGATCATTAGACTTGGAGTCATGGAATTTGGGGTTGAAAACCAGTTTGCTACCACACTTCTTTACAGCCTTGCCCAAATCATGTGAGCTAGCAGAAAACTTACTGATATCTTTGCCTATTTACTCTATCTCAGATATAGCTGCCTTCTTAATTTTTTGTCCCTTTTTCAAATATATAGAGCTTAACATCACTTTGATTCTTGCTGCCTTTCTCCTTCAGAGAAGACTTTCAGTGGGTCCATTTGCTTCAAACTCAAATCTGCCTATAGCAGGAGCAGTTACCCATTTTCTCAAACTTCTTATTGGGAAAATTTTTCTTTCATGGAGCCTGTTAAGAAAAATTCACCCCTACCTCAGTCTTTTATGTTGTTAAAAGCTGAAGATTGTGACCTAAGAAATTTGAGGGTCACTACCTTTATTTTATGTTTAAGTAATATTTTTTGGTAACAGTATGATCATTATTATCATTATGTTTATTGATAGCAAGAACTATCAGGCAGCTTTTGTGGATTTTTTTTTTTGATCTTCACAACAATTTTGTGAGTATTCTGCTACCATATTTAGTTGAGCCCAATATGTGCATTTTTTTCACATTTTACCATCTTTAAAATTAGATATGTCTTCAGTTATTGAAGTCTTGCATTACTGTTGAACCAGGTAACAATATTCTTTATTCTTTCCTGTCTATGTGCAAATTTTGCATATAGCCATTAATAATATCCCTTCAGTGAATGTACTTTTGATACATGGATTGAGTTAGACTTTGAGAAATCTTCAAAACAATTACACTGTTTTTAGTATTGAAAAAATTATTTGAATATGCAGAAATGCATATAAACAGAGTGGTATGATAGATGATAATAATTTGTCTAAGTAACTGTTTAAGAGCACTTTCCATAAGCATAAAATAAAAACTGTGTGATAAGAAAGCATTGTTAGGGCTGGCCCGTGGCTCACTTGGGAGAGTGTGGTGCTGATAACTCCAAAGCCATGGGTTCGGATCCCTATATAGGGATGGCTGGTTGGCTCACTTGGGAGAACGTGGTGCTGACAACACCAAGTCAAGGGTTAAGATCCCCTTACCGGTCATCTTTGAAAAAAAAAAAAAGCATTGTGTGTTTAATTGCAGCATTTTTTCTTTCTCAGTGGTATATAAAGTATGTACAATTAATAGCACCTTAGATTATAATCAATAGCATCTTAGATTCCACATAGTATAGTTTTCCTGTTCTATAGATAAGGAAACTGAGGCTCAGGAAGGTTAAGTTACTTGCCAAATTGTAATATAGTTAGGAAATAGCAGATTAGCATTTTGACAGAGGTTGGCTTGATTCTCCAGAGCATGCATTTAACTGCTATATGTTTTGGCTCATTGTGTATGTAATAAATTTGAGAGATACTTAGTATAGTTGTTAAAAATTATCTCTTCTATCCTTAATAGTAGCGTAGCTGAACTTCTATCTTATTTCTCTTTTGTCCCTACCTTCACCTCGATTAGCTGTTGACAGGTCCGTGACTTCCAGTCTGAGTGACGCTCGAGATGCTCTAGTGAATGCCGTCATCGACTCTCTTTCAGCTTACCGTTCTTCAGTCCTGAGTAACCAGCAGCCTGGACTCATGGTTCCTTTTTCTTTGCGGCTTTTTCCACTTTTTGTGTTGGCTCTCCTTAAGCAGGTAAGAAAAACAAAAACAGAAACTACCAGAGAGTGAAAACATCAAAAGCCAAAATTTTTATCCAGTAAGCCCCTAAACATTTTATAGATAACTTTATGCTGGTTAAATTTACTGAGGACAGGAACCTTACCTATTATTTGAACCTTGAAGGAATTTAAAAACCAAAGAAAGTTGTAAATAACTGATTTAAAACAAGTGCCTTGTTCAAAAGAGATGCTCACTAAGTAACATACTCAGTAATGTTATCAAAAATTCAATTGATAATCAGTTTTCCAAAACAGGAATTGCATATTTTATTGCTGGCCCAAGAAGGCACACATGCACTGCATGTTCTCACTTATATGTGGAAGCTAAAAAAATCAAACACGTGTAAGCAGAGAACAGAATGATGGTTACCAGAGGCTGGGGAATGGGGAGAATGGGGAGATGTTGGTCAGAGGGTACAGTGTTTCAGTTAGACAGGAATAAATGATATTTATTTGAGGTGACAGATACGTTAATTAGCTTGTTTCAATCATTCCACATTGTATACTTTATCATAGCATCAGTTTGTAACCCATAAATATATACAATTATAATTTGTCACCAATAAAATGAATAAATAAATTCTAAAAAAGAAAAGAAAGCGTTAGCACATGGTGCTGATAACACTAAGGTCCAGGGTTCAATCTAGCTAGCTACCAAAACAAAACATAACCAAAAAAACACACAAAAACCCAGCATGTGTGACTCTTTTTTTGACTCTTTCCTGCTCCCTATAGTATTTCAGCTACATTACACTTCTTAATCTTCTTTGGATATGCTTTCTCATACCCGTGTACCTATTTCCATGGCCTGGACTGCACTTCTGTATCCTTGTCTTTGAGCTCAAATGTTATCTCTCTGGTATCTTCTTTGTTTGTATGTTTTTTGTGACAGGTAAGGGGATCGTAACCCTTGGCGTGGTGTCGCCCGCACCGCGCTCAGCCAGTGAGCGCACCGGCCATCCCTATATAGGATCCGAACCCGCGGCCTCGGCGCTCCCAGCGCCGCACTCTCCCGAGTGAGCCACAGGATCGGCCCTCAAATGTTATCTCTCTGACAGCTTTCTGCATGTTATCTCTCTGCATGTTTCCCCTGCCTGATCTTTGCCCCTACCCCTTCCTCCCATAAAAGAAAGAAAATTCGGAGCTGGTAGAGTATACTTACTTATCCATTGTCCAAAATTTAATGCGTAAGCTTATAGACCTGGGGTAACTTTCCCTTATAAAATTTTATTTAAAAGCTCCTGTTAATAAAGCACCTGGGCTGGCCTGTTAGCTCAGTTGGTTAGAGCATGGTGTTGATAACACCAAGGTCCAGGGTTTGATCCCTGTTACTAACCAGTAACCAAAATAAATAAATTAATAAAGCACCTGAGGAGGAATCTCAGATTCCAGAACTAATCAAGAATTGCTCTGGATCTTGTTAATCTCTATATTTTTCTGAACTCCAGGATCTATCTGTCTCTTCCAAATGAGAAGAGCAACCGGCTACTACCTAATAGGAATGGTTTTTGAATTTAACTCAAGTTAAATTCAAATTTAACTCGAGTTTCTTTAACTCAAATTATATATTTTCATTTCTGAATAGAAGAGTACAGAGATTACATAAATATTTAGATTTTAACATTTAAAAATCTGAGCTCTTTTATGAAATGCTATCAAGTCTTTTCTCAAATGCTATCTTTTCTCTAAGGCTTGCCTTCCCTAGTCTCCTGTTTAATATGCAACATTCTCATCCCACACCACCCTGTGACACCATTTAGCTCTCTTCTGTATTTTTTCCATAGTACTTATCACTGACCTACCACATATTTTGCTTATTTTTTATTTACTTGTCCCTTAATAGGAAGTAAGCTCCAAGAGGACATGGAACTTTTTTCATTCTCTACTTTGTCCCAGCACCTAGAATATTTCCTCATATATAATAGACACTCAGTAAATACTTCTTAAATGAATAGATGGAACTTTCCTTTCTCCATTTCTCATAATACTCTTTCCTCACTCTTAATGACTATCCACATACCAATTTTTAAAAAATCTTAAGAGCCTTTTCTAATCTTCCTTTATTTGTAGTCAGTGTATTTGCTTTAATGCATCATTTCATTGCTGTTCTCTCTGTTCCTCTTTTACTCCTTTTCGTCATTTAGAATACTTAAAACCTTATCATAAAGCTAATATACTGGTTAAATCTCACAATTACTTATTAACTGTTTTCTAGTAAGTAGCTGACCTCATTTGTGTTATTTTCATTGCTGATTTGTAAGCTTTGTTAGATTGTTAATTTCTCTAACTGTAGGAGAAACAATGAAAGCCACCATTAATTATCACGCAGCATTTATAGAACACTTAGTGGATATCTTTTTGGTCTTTCATATGTGCCTTTATTTTGTCATCCACAATATAACTTTATACTTCCCATGGTGTTGCTTAGGTTGTTACATCACTGTCTCTATATGGGAGAGTGTTTAGATATATTTTACTGGTTAGGAAATAGACACAAGGGAGATGAAATAACTTTGCCATTGTTAGTTAATTAACTTGTCAAGCCTTTTAGATGGGGCTACAGCCACAATTTAATAGATGTGTATGACTTCTTAAAATAGTTTTTTAAAGAATAATTAACAGTAAGTTTGTGAATTCTGTCTGAAGATACTTTTTTAACAACTGACATTTACAAAGGTCTATATGTATTGTATGTATTTTTTAAATACCTTTTGCGGGGGGATGGGTTTTTTTCTTTTTTTACAGAAATCATTCCAGACTGGGACAAATGCACGGCTAGATGAACGCATTTTTGCTATGTGTCAAGTGAAAAATCAGCCCTTGGTTTACCTTATGCTCACAACTCATCCCAATTTGTACAGAGTCGACGATCTCTCAGATGAGGTAAGATTGATTCTTTTTTTTTTTAGTGGCTTTTACTTGAAAGTTTATAGGCCTAATCATATTCAGTCCAGTGCAGGAATGAGGATTGGTTTGCTTGTTTTTTAAAGCTTTATATTTTACTTCCTCGCTAGGTTTGTGTAAAGAAATTTAGGCTTAGGGAAACTCCTAAAAATAGTGCTTTTATTTAAGTTTCCTTAAACAAACTTCTAGAGCAGATTTAAGAATTAAGGATATTATCAAATTCACCAGAGCTATCTGTTATATATTTATTTAAACAAATTGATCCAAAAGGAGTATCCTGAGAGTGAAATTACATCTGAACGTCTTATGCCAATTTTCAGTATAACAGTGTCCTTGAATTAAAGAAAAAAGATTTATCTAAGCTGTAACATTATTTGCCTTTGATAGGAAATTTACCAGAGTTAACGTCATAAGCATGAAAATGTTAAATCATAAGCCTTCTATAATTGTGATGAAGTTATTAAGATATGTGAGGGTACTTCAAAAAGTTCATGGAAAAATAGAATTAAAAGATAATATGGGGCCAGCCCGTGGCTCACTGGGGAGAGTATGGTGCTGATAACACCAAGGCCACGGGTTCGGATCCCTCCATAGGGATAGCTGGTTCACTCACTTGGTAGAGCGTGGTGCTGACACCACCAAGTCAAGGATTAAGATCCCCTTACCAGTCATCTTTAAAAGAAAAAAAAAAAAGATAATACAAATCTTTCCATGAGCTTTGTGAAGTACCCTTGTATATGTTGGAACTAATATTTTGGTTAAAAACCTTTTAAAGTTAAAAAAAATTTTTTTTAATTCATTTTTTTTTTCTTTTTTTTGGTTTGGGGGGTGGTTGGCTGGTATGGGGAACCAAACCCTCAACCTTGGTGTTACAAGGTCATGCTCTAACCAACTGAGCTAACTGGCCAGCCCAAAGTTAAAAAAATTGAAGTTATCTTGCATATGTAAAGGAGAAGATGCCTATAAAATTTGAGGTAACTTTTTAGCAAATGAAAACTTTTGATAACATTATTAGTTTGTATTGCAAAAATAATAACTCTAGATTAATTTTTTTTGGCAAGTTCAATTAACTGGATTTACCTGTTCCTCACATTAAAAAATAACAACAAGGTTGACCAGTTAGCTCAGTTGGTTAAAGCATGGTGTTATAATACCAAGGTCAAGGGTTTGAATCTCTATACTGGCCAACCACCAAAAAAAAAAAAATACACACACACACACACACACACACACACACACATACACATAAGAAATTAACATAAATGTAATGTATGTCTATAATATGGAGAGAACCATAAATAAGAAGAAAAATCACTTATAATACTTTCATCAAAAACAAGCACTATTAACAAATTGGTGGTATATTTATCCAGGACCCTTTTGGCTGCAAGGAAATTTAGGCAGAAAAGGGGACTGAAATGACACTCAAAAACAAACCACAGGGGGCTCACCAGTTAGCTCAGTTGGTTAGAGCTTGGTGCTGATAAAACCAAGGTCCAGGGTTCGATCCCTGTACTGGCCAGCTGCCAATAACAACCAAAAAAAAAAAACCATTGGAAAGGCATGGGTAGAGCAAGACTCAGAATCTACTAGAACCTAGGATTCAAAGACGCTCTTTGCATGATTTACATTCTTTGTGATCAGCCTTCTCTGCAAGACTGGAAAACCGAGCCACAGATAGCTTCTCTTCTTTACCATCTGAGAAAGACAGCTCTCTTAGTTCTCATAGAAAACCTCTAGGGGAATTTCTGATTGATTTTATTTAGGTTATAGTGACTCTTCTGCTTCCCACATTTCCCAAGGGCAGAGGTCTTAAAGTAATATGCTTAATAGCCCTTAGAGCCAAAGACTCGTCACTGAAATGAAATGAACAGGTCTCTCAAACAATAGGGAATGCAGAAAGGAGGGATGCAGAAAGCACAGAGCAATAAATAACTTCTACAGGTATACATTCTTCCTGCCTTTACTTTCCATGCTTAGTTTTGTTTGCTTTACTTCATTGTGGTTATACAGCTTGAATCCTGATGTTTTTGTAGTTTTGAACATTAAATGCATTATTGTATGTAAAGCTCTTAGAACAATGCCTGGCTATGATAGACACACCACATAAACTGTAAATAGCTATTATCACCACCACCATTGTTAGCATCATCATCTTCATTATTATTATTGTAATTAAGCATATTTCCATGCATATAAGCATTAATTTAAAACATACACTTTAATGACTTAATAAATTCATTAGACCATTCTACTATTTTTAGCTATATACACTGTTTCCAATTTTAACCATCTATATTCACATAACATAAACATCCCTAGGCTGTACTCCTTGGTAGGTCTGTGTTTTACTTCCTCCCTTGGGTAGGATTTAATTAAGTACCTAGTTTAAGTAGTTAAATTTATTTTTGGTCAAAATGAATAGTTATGAATGTTGAAAGATTTGTGTTTGTGTGGTTTTTTTTCCAGATAACGGCATTTTAGTCAATTATAAATGAGAAACTTCCATTTCTGGCTTTATTAAATAAATTTGAAATTAAAGAAAACTATTAAAATCTCATTTCAGTTAGGCTTTTTTCCCCCTCCTTTAGGATGTGCCCATGACCCAAGCCAAACAATCAGGTCCAATCAGAGCCAATTTGGAGATTTCTGATTAAATTTTGAAAGAGAGATACTAGGTTTTTTTTCTCTCTCTCTAATAAACTTTTTATTTTGGAATTATTTTAGATTTCAAGATAAGTTACAAATATAGTACAGAAAGTTTTCATATACCATTCACCCAGTTTTTCCCTAATGTTAAAATTTTACATAACTATGGTACATTTGTAAAAATCAAGAAACCAACATTGGTACTTTATTAGTAACTAAATTCCAGAATTTATTTGGATTTCACCAATGTCATTTACCTGTTTAGAATACAGCATTCTGTTTATTACATTATTACATCCATTTTTAAAACAATAGTTAAGATCAGGGCTGGCTAATTAGTTCAGTTGGTTAGAGCACAGTGTTATAACACCAAGGTCAAGGGTTAGGACCCCCATACTAGCCAGCCACAAAAAAAATAAATAATTAAGATCAGAAGTTAATTTGGCTTTACTGGGATTCACAGTGGCTCTATTTAGATAAGTGATACATATTTTTTTAAACTTCTTTATATTTAAATATGAATAATTGTGATTTTCCTAAGTAAGGTCCAAACTCTTAGAGGTATTCATTTAATTTTTTGTTGTTGTTATTTAATTGTGACTGCATATTACCTGTATCTAAAAGCTTTAATCTTTTGTTCAATTCCTCAGGGAGCACTCAACATCAATGATAGAACCATACCTCAACCCCCTATTCTTCAGCTTTCAGTGGAAAAGCTGAGCAGAGATGGAGCTTTCCTCATGGATGCAGGCTCTGTGAGTAGTTTGACTTATCCTGACCCTTCACACTGCATACCACTGTGCCTTTTCAGCATTTGCATTCATTCACCTTAATATCTCTCGTTATCTCTTCCTGAACAGACCGAGTACTCTTTAACCTACATATATTTGTATTAGCTACCATCTCCCTCCACACCATTCTTGTTTTGTACAGAGCATAAAATGTCTCATCATGGTAAAGTTCAGTTAAAGGCTGTACAGTCTCACTAAATATACTTATCCTTTTTATAATTAAAATTTTTAAAAATTTTCTGGCAAATTTCATCTGGAAATAATGAAAACCTACTTATCCTTTTGATCTTTTAAAACATAGGAGTAGCCGAGCCCGTGGCGCACTTGGTAGAGTGCTGCGCTGGCAGCACGGCGACGCTCCCGCCGCGGGTTCGGATCCTATATAGGACTGACCAGTGCACTCACTGGCTGAGTGCCGGTCACGAAAAAACGACAAAAAAAAAAAAAAAAAAAAAGAATAGGATTTTGGGGGCCGGCCTGTGGCTCACTCGGGAGAGTGCGGTGCTGATAACACCAAGGCCCCGGGTTCGGATCCCATATACGGATGGCCGGTTCGCTCACTGGTTGAGCGTGGTGCTGACAACACCAAGTCAAGGGTTAAGATCCCCTTACCGGTCATCTTTTAAAAAAAAAAAAAAAACATAGGAGTAGAGGGCCAAACCAGTGGTGCACTGGGTAGCGTGCGGCGCTGGGAGCGCGGCGACGCTCCCGCCGCGACACACACACACACACACACACACACACACACACACACACACACACACACACACACACACACACACACACACACACACACACACACACACACACACACACACACACACACACACACACACACACACACACACACACACACACACACACACACACACACACACAAAATAGGAGTAGAAAAGGTTAGTCAATAGATTGACTGTTGATACTACATCTCACACACACACACACACACACACACACACACACACACACACACACACACACAAAATAGGAGTAGAAAAGGTTAGTCAATAGATTGACTGTTGATACTACATCTCAAAATAATTTTATTTCTGTCCCCAGGTACTGATGCTTTGGGTTGGAAAAAATTGTGCACAAAATTTTCTCAGCCAGGTTCTAGGAGTTCAAAACTATGCATCAATTCCACAGACTATGGTAAGACTCTTTTATTATAGTGATTACAATACACTTAAAGAGCTTTTCAAAGGTGGCAAAAACATGAATATCCATTTTGAAATTAGAAAATACTACTAAAAATTTTATCAAAAGAGAAATGGATTATATATGTTTCAAATGAAAATACTCATGTTTTAATGGCATGCTTTAGGTCACTTTGTATCATCAATTTACCTGTTCTTATGTGTCTAAGACAGTATACTATTTTGGGGAGAAAGAAATGAATTTAGTTAATGACAAAAAAATAGTTTGTTGCAAATGGCATTAATTTTGTGGCTTGTTTGTTTTTGAGTTTTTCCCAAGTGATTTCTTGTTCTTTGGCAGGGTCTTTTATTTTTATTTATTTATTTATTTATTTTGGTGGCTGGCCAGTATGGGGATTTGAACCCTTCACTGGTGTCAGCACCACACTCTCCCAAGTAGCAGGGTCTTTTAAACTGCTGCTTTGGAGTAAGAACTAAACTAATTACCACACTAGTGTAACTAGTGACAGGTGGTTAGTGTCAGCTGAATTAATACTGATTACTGAAGAAAGTATTAATAGACTCTGTCTATACTAGCTGTGTGATCTTGGACAAGTCACTAAATAACTTCACTTGTAAAATAAGAATGCTGTTGCTTATGGAGGAGTAATTGAAATAATTCATGAGAAAGTGCTTGTTAAACTATATAGCATTTGGAGAGTTTAGAATTATGAAGTTAGAATTAATGATAATAAATAGATGGTCTTATTTAGTGTCATATTTTTCAGTCCCTAATACCAGTTTGTATCCGACTTTGGAATATGTGTTTTATTTCATCACTTGTTCATATTGATGGGTTCTATGACTCCATTCATAAAAGCCATTAGGGGATTAATTTATTAAAAGACATACAAGGGTACTTCAAAAAGTTTGTGGAAAAATGGAATTAAAAGATTTTTGGGCCAGCCTGTGGCTCACTCGGGAGAGTGTGGTGCTTATAACACCAAGGCCACGGGTTCGGATCCCATATAGGGATGGCTGGTTGGCTCACTGGGTGAGCGTGGTGCTGACAACACCAAGTTAAGGGTTAAGATCCCCTTACCAGTCATCTTTTAAGAAAAAAATTTTTAAAAGATAAAAGATTTTTTTTTTAAAAAAAAGATGGATCTTTACATGAATTTTTTTTTTTTTTTTTTCCCAGCTAGCTGGTACAGGGAAAGAACCCTGGACCTTGGTGTTAACCAATACCACACTCTAAACAACTGAGCTAACTGGCTGGCCCTCCATTAAATTTTTGAAGTGCCTTGTATGTCAGGATTATAGCTAGGATTATCCTAGCTTTCAGACTTTGAGCAAAACTACTGGACAGGATGACTAAACATTTTAAGTAATGAAGAAATAAGACATTGTCTTATTTGTAATAACCACCTAAATGAATCAATTAATTCTCTAGGTCATAATAAAATGAAGAGAAGAGCTAGGAGATTCTTCTAGATCAGGGCTCAGCAAACTATGCCCAAGGGGCACCTGCCACCTGTTTTTGTAAATAAGGTTTTACAGCAGCATAACCATGCACATTCACTTATGTACTACCTATAGCTACTTTAGTGTAACAACAGCAGAATTGAATAGTTGAAACAAAGACCAAGTAACCTGTAAGCCTAAAGTATTTACTGCTAGGTCCTTTAAGAAGTTTGCCTTTTCCTGTTCTGGTTTCTTACTAGAAAATTGTGGTCCCCAGTCAAGTAGCATTGGCATAACCTGGGAGTTTGTTAGGAATGCAGAATCTCAGGCCCTTCATTAGACCTCCTAAATCAATATCTGTGGTTCAACAAGATCAGCAGGTGATTCACATACATGTTAAAATTTGAGAAGTACTGTAGACCATATGAAAGATATATTATTAGAGTGAGTTGGATATTGTTGGTTTTGTTTAACAGACAGATCTTCCAGAACTTGATACACCAGAATCTGCCAGAACAATAGCTTTCATCTCTTGGCTTAGAGAGCAGAGACCATTTTTCCCAATACTTTATGTAATAAGGTAAGTTGAATTTGCCATAGGCTAGTAGTGAAACAATTTGTTTGGCCTTTGATGAGTTGTTTTGAATCATAGATATATGTGACCTAATGCTTTAGCAAGCCTTTTATAAGAATACAGGGAAAAAAATGAAAAATAATTCTTCTCAATAAATAGTACTAAATTATGCTTTATGTTTAATTATTAGGATTATAAACCTTTTTTTTTTTTTTAAGATGACCGGTAAGGGGATCTTAACCCTTGACTTGGTGTTGTCAGCACCACACTCTCCCAAGTGAGCTAACCGGCCATCCCTATATAAGGATCCGAACGCGTGGCCTTGGTGTTATCAGCACCACATTCTCCTGAGTGAGCACAGGCCGGCCCTAGAATTACTAAACTTTTAATGAACTTGTTAATAAAAAGCTTAACTAGGGTTGGCCAGTTAGCTCAGTTGGTTAGAGTGTGGTGTAGTAACAATCGAGGTCAAGTGTTTCGATCCCTGTCCTGGCCAAACGCCAAAAAAAAAAAAACAAGCTTAACTGTTGCTCTTTTTTTAGTTTTCTTCTATTTTTAACTTACAAATAATAATTGTATATACTTATGGGGTACAACGTCATGTTTCAATATGTATACATTGTGGAATGATCAAGTGAGGCTATTAACATATCCATCACCTTAGATATTTATTTGTGGTGAGAACATTTAAAATTCATTCTTAGCTATTTTGAAATATACAATACATTATTATTAACTATGGTCACCATGCCGTGTAAGAGATCACTAGAACTTATTTTTCCTGTCTGAAACTGTACTCTTTGACCAATATACCCCTTTCCTCATTTACATACCCCTAACCACCATTCTACCCTCTACTTCTATGAGTTCAGTTTTTTTAGATTCCATGTACAAGTGAGACCATGCAATATTTGTCTCTGTGCCTAGCTTATTTCACTTAGTGTAATGTCCTCTATGTCCATCCACATTGTCACAAATTATTGAATTTTCTGGTTTTTAAAGGCCTAATACTATTTTATCACGTATATATACCACATTTAAAAAATCCATTTATCTATTGATGGATTGTTTCCATATCTTGGCTATTGTGAATAATGCTACAATGAATGCAGACATCTCTTTGACATACAGTAGTTCCCCCCCTTATCCGGGGGGGATATGTTCCAACACCCCCAGGGGATACCTGAAACTGCAGGTAGTTCTGAACCTTATATATACTGTGTTTTCTCCTGTACATACATACATACAGTCGTGCATCACTTGAGGAAGGGGTTTCATTCAAAGAAATGTGTCATTTAGGCTATTTTGTCATACAAAAGTATATTATGAAAGGAAACATCAGTGAATTTTCCTATTATCTACCCTGGCCACTAATTGCATGAGCATGGGCCCTCTGTTAAATGGGGATTAGAATAATACTACCCCCACAAAGTTATGAAAATGAAATTATAGGTAAGAATCGTGCCTGGCAGTCAGCAAATACTGAGTGTTAGCTAACTGTTATTAGCTATGATTTTGCTGTGGGGATGGGCGGGAATCATTTTAAAATGCAAGAATTCTAAAGTATACGGTAATCCTTTCACTTGGTATCAGACCTCTTGTGTCAAATGCTTGGCTTTCTATCTGAAAGGTCTGAGCTGCCTTTGGGAGGGTCACCCTGTGGGTAAGCTAGACTCCCCCTCAACATATTGTGCAGTAGGTTTGTTTACATCAGAATCACCACAAACATGTGAGCAACATGTTGTGATAGGACATTACAATGGCTATGACATCATTAGGCAATAGAAATGTTTCGACTCCATTATAACCTTTTTTTTTTTTTTTGGCGGCTGGTCAGTACAGGGATCCGAACCCTTGACTCTGGTGTTACAACACCACGCTGTAACCAACTGAACTAACCAGCCACTATAGTCTTAGGGAACCACCACAGTATATGTGGTCCATTGTTGACTGAAATGTTGTTATGCCACATATGACTATACCTATGATGAAGTCTAATTAATAAATTAGGCACAGTAAGAGTAACATAGATAACTAATAATAAAATAGTACAATTATAACAATATGCCAGCATCACTACTCTTGTGCCTTGGGGCCATTATTAGGTAAAATCAGGGTTACTTGAACACAAGCACTGTGATACTGCACTGGTGATCTGATAACAAGGTGGGCTACTAAGTGACTAACTGGCAGGGAGCTTACACAGCAGACGCACTGGACAAAGGGATAGTTCACATCCCAGGCAGGATGATGCAAGGTTTCATCACGCTACTCAGAATGGAGTGTAATTTAAAACTTATGAATGAATTATGTCTGGAATTTTCCTTTTAAATTTTCAGACTATGGTTAACCGTGGGTAACTGAAATTGCAGATAAGGGAAGACTACTGTACTCAGTTTAATTCCTTTGGATATATACCCAGAAATGGAATTGCTGGATTAACTATTTCTCTTAATTCCACTATAAACTTTTCCCTCTATCAGCACCATGCTCTAACCAACTGAGTAACCAACCAACTTACAAACTTTTCCTTCTAAACAACATGAAGTTTACATAATCAACCAAATATTTTCAGAGGAAGCCTATAGAAGAAGCTATTTGTGTGGTAAATGTTATAGTTATCAGAGTAAGTCAAAAGCCTCTTGAAAAATCAACTGTTTATTTTACTATTACATCTTATCTAATGTATATAAATATTTTTGCCTTTTGTTTCTAAGGGATGAGAGTCCAATGAAAGCAAACTTCCTTCAAAACATGGTAGAAGACAGAACAGAATCTGCATTATCATATTATGAATTCCTCTTGCACATACAGCAACAAGTGAATAAATGAACAAATGAAGAAATTTGACTTAGTTATTTCTAAGGAAAGTCATGATAAGGCAGAATATCTGGGAATATATAACACCTTCCTTTTCTAATAAGTTTGTGAACTTACGTGATGATTAAGATGTTCTCACTGTGATTTCAACAAACTATAGCAAATAAAGGACCAGAGCAGAGAATCAAACATACAACTCTGAAATACTGTATTTTTCAAATCAAAATATATCTATATATGATTGAATACCTTTTTTCCTTTGCTGCCAATTATGTTTGAGTTGTTATGGATTGAAATAAGACAAGACAATATTGCAGAGGCAAAGTACATTTTGTAAAATAAAGAGAATTCTGTGTTCAACATGTATATTTCTCATTTTTTATTTTTCTGAATATTTGGCTGCTACATTTAAAACCTCACAAGACTAAGCGTTGCAGGGAAGTTACAAATCCATTGGTAATGATATTTTTAAAATCAAAAAAATTCAGAAGTAAATAGAATGTAGAAAAACTAGGAGTAATACCCCATACCCACTTTTTTTCCCCTTTTTTAAGAAAGAAAAAGGATCATCATGTTAACTAAAACTAGAGTAAACTAACTAGTCTAGCTTGAGAAGAATATGAAGTAATGCATTTAAGCTTTAAAATCAGTCAGTATTCTTTATACTTGAAGAATAAAGTCATTTGACTTGAAGTGAAAACTATAATAAGGTGGTTTTCTGATTTGGCTGAGGAAAACTTGGACATCCTGTCTTACTCTGCAGTACAAAGAATTGGAGCTGTCTTTATAAATATATTGGGACTGGTGATGATAATAGAGAGAGAAAAAAACTTTAGTTATCTTGATCCCTTTAAGTGGGTTTTTGTTGGGTACATTTCTGCTCTGTGATGTATAATAAAAGTGTTAATTTGGTGAAATGAGGATGAATGAAAGAAAGATTTCTTAAATGGTATCTTAAATGTATCAGCAACATTTTCCTAAGGAGTTTAATAATTAAATTGGAAGCCACTCATAAGAAATATTTATTCTTGGATATTAAAACCCATTAAAGCATGAATGCTGCTATTTGATTTAGTGGATATTAACATTTAACAAATTCAATATATTGATGTTCTGAAAGACTTGATTTCTGAACATGCTCAAGAGACTGCTTTTTTGATTCAGCTCAAGAAATATTGTCAAAACTATTGAGCAAATTTTGTTTACAAATAGGTAAATTACACATCTGTGTATTTAAAGTGCTGTGATATATCTCTAAAAGAGTTTGGCTCAGTTTTCCCAGATTCATCTTGTCTTGAATGAACTTCTTATAAGATGTTCATGTCTTATACTTGATGAAAAGATTTTTGGTTTTTTGTTTTAATGGGTTAGAAAATGTGTTTACAATCTTGGTCTCATATGATCACCAGTGAAATAGTAACTTTCAGGTTTACATCAATATGAGCTGATTTTAACTAAGTTGCTTGGGATAGGGAAGAAGCAGGTCCCTCTAGACTATACAACTACTTCCAGCTGTATCAGAATAATCATGTTTTATAAAAATATCATCTCCCTTAAACAGTGTTAAAGTTTGTTTTCCGTGTGCAAGTGGTACGTTGAACTGGAAGTTTTCTTGAAAGCTGCTTCATTTATTTGAAGAAATTTTCAAATTGTAGTAAATTAAAATAAATTTATATTTTCCCCTATTTTAAAGAAAGAGTCATTATGTACTTATTTTGAGAAACATAAGTACATAACTAAAATCTTCTTAATGTGACTTAAATGTTGGTATTTGTAGGTCCTTTCTTAATAATAGTAAAGAATCTTCCAGAGGGAAACATTTGTGCTTCTAGGGATAATCTTCCTTGTGCCTCACTACATCCCTAAGTGGATATGACTCTTGTTATTACCACATGCTTTGTTAGTATATTTCACAAATTTAGTTTTAAAAATTTTACTTTAAAAAATTGTTTTAGATATTGTATAACATGTGCAATCCAGAATAATTTTATAACAGGTCATAAAAACATAACTTTAGTTAGGATTCACAGTATTTGTTCTCTAGATAATGGGAGAATGAATGAGCCTTTTCAGGATATTGATATAAAGCAATTATTTTTTGCAATATTGAATGTGTTTTCTAGTTTGATTTTTTTTTTTTTTTTTTGCAGTAGGGCACTATCTGCCGTATCATCTTGTATTACTTTTTGATGTAAAGCAACTAATATTTACACTATGCCATATTTTTTTTTATTGTAGTTGTAAATTATGAAAGATCCTTGAATTTTTTACCAATCTACAACTACTAAAATAACAGACAAGGGCAATCTTGGTATTTAAATCTGAGCATGGCAGTTCTACCATAAAAAGTACTCTATTTTTCTAATTTCTAGGGTTTTTAAAATAACATTTCTGTAAGTCTTCTGACATACTAATATTCACTCAAGCAGTACCATTTGTTTTAGTTTGCGTATATTTCATTCTTTTTAATTTAATGTAATGTACTGAGTCTAATAGACTGTTTTGCAATAATTAGAATAAAAGATTTATTTCTTCTAATAAAAGATGCATAACAGCTATTATCTAGGGGACCACCAAATGTGATTTCAAGATTTAGTTAACTATTACAAATGTAATCCTTATGTAGAAATTTTAATTTTGTAAAGTAGTGTATAATATTGTAACATTAAATTCTTGTTCTCAAATTCAAATATGTATTGATTTTTCAATGTGCTGTGTTAATCTTGCTTCTCTGAAATGTTAGAGACAAGATTTGTCTTCCTTTTTAAAGTTTGTAATTTTCACTGTTTTATTCCTGTAAAAAAACAAAAAAAAAAGTCATTTGTAACCCATGCAAACAATCATTTGATCTGTGCTAACTTACCAATTTGGCTATTCAATAAAGTTAATTGAAAGCGCTTACAAACAGTGACTAGTTATTTAAAGTGATTGAACAACTTGCCAATCACTTAGTAGTGCTATATTGTGTATTCGAGTTAAGTCAATGGAAAATTATTGCTGAAGGTGCTCTAAATCTCTTAAGTAGGTAGTCTGGGAGGTCATAAACTGAATTTTTTTTTTTTTTCCTGTGGTACAGGGATCTGAACCCTTCACCTTGGTGTTATAACACTGCTTCCTAACTGAGCTAACCAGCCGGCCCATAGACTGAATTCTTGATGCACATTCCTCATGAATAGCTGGGTTTGAAATTGTAGATTGAAGGTTATTTCTTCCTCAATATTGTTAAGCTATGACTTCATTGTCTTCTGGACCCTTTTGTTACTGATAAGATGACTACTGTCAGTCCAATTGTTTCATTTGCAGATTAATTTCTTAGCTTTTTTTTTTTTTTCTTCCCCTTAGGCAGAGGTAGAATCTCTGTTAGGTTTTAAGATTTTTCTTTTATCCTTAATGTTTTATAGTTTTATTACTCTGGGTTTATTGTTTATCCTTATTATTCAGAGCACACTTAAATCTGAAGATTCTAGTCTATCTTCAATTCTTGAAAATTCCCAGCTATTTTCTTTTCAAATATCTGCTTCTCTGTCAATCTCTCTATTCTTTTTTTACCCCCAGAATTCCTATTAGATGTATGTTTTCACTAATTCCTTTTTTGACCGTGTCCAGTCTGGAGTTTAATCTTATCTATTGAATTTTGTATAACTACATTTTTCATTCCCAAGATTGTTTTTTTTAAAATATATCCATGTGTTTTTTATTCATTTCTGTCTGGTTTTGTTCAATAATGTATTTTTGTTTAAAAAAATTTTTTTTTTAATTTTTATTTTTTGACAGCTGACCAGTATGGGGAAATAATATATTTTTAAAAACTGTTCTATAGGGGCCGAGCCCGTGGCGCACTTGGTAGAGTGCTGCGCTGGCAGTGCGGCGACGCTCCCGCCGCGGGTTCAGATCCTATATAGGAATGGCCGGTGCACTCACTGGCTGAGTGCCGGTCACGAAAAAACGACAAAAAAAAAAAAAACTGTTCTATAGGGCCGGCCTGTGGCTCACTCGGGAGAGTGTGGTGCTGATAACACCAAGGCCACAGGTTCGGATCCTATATAGGGATGGCCGGTTTGCTCACTGGGTGAGTGTGGTGCTGACAACACCAAGTCAAGGATTAAGATCCGCTTACCGGTCATCTTTTTTTAAATTTTATTTTGTCGATATACATTGTGGGTGATTATTGCTCCCCATCACCAAAACCTCCCTCCCTTCTCCCTCCCCCCCCCCCAACAATGTCCTTTCTGTTTGCTTGTCGTATCAACTTCAAGTAATTGTGGTTGTTATATCTTCTCCCCCCCCCGTGTGTGTGTGTGTGTGTGTGTGTGTGTGTGTGTGTGTGTGAATTCATATATTAATTTTTAGCTCCCACCAATAAGTGAGAACATGTGGTATTTCTCTTTCTGTGCGCCTTACCGGTCGTCTTTAAAAAAAATAAATAAATAAAAATAAAAACTGTTCTATAAGATTAATTCTTTCTGAAGTGAATTCTTATTCCAACTTTTAATTTTTCTAGAAGAATTTAAGTGTTATATTTCATGTTTGTTGGAATTTGGGTTTTTAGGCTCCTCTGAGCACAAGGATTTTTATTTTTGTTTTAGCTCATCTCTCTCTGTCCATGCCTAACTACCCCCTACTTAGGGGTTTTGTAGTTGCCTTTTCTCATCCCCTTTTCTATTACTAGGGCTCATAGTGGTGCTTGTGGGCTCCTATTCTCCAGTGAGTTGGGATATCACCATTCCATTCACCCACAGAGGGAAGTCTACTTGTTGCTCTTTCTTCCACCTTACTAACTATAAAGCTGAAGTCCAAGGCTGTGTGGGTCAACAGCAAATGGTATTTTGAAAATTTTTGGAAGGGCAGACATCAAGCAATGAGTTTGGCCTGGTATTCCCTATCTCATGGAATAATTTTAGTGCTCGTTACCCCACAGAAAGTGCTGCCATCCCCTGCTCTGGACCTGCAGCCCAACAGGCACCTGACTTCAGCTCCACACTGCCTTATGTTTCTGACACTTTGATCTGCTGAGATGTTTCTCTCATGGTTTTGAGTCAAGCCATTTCTTTTTCTCTTTTTGTATTTTTAACTGTTACTGCTGTGTGTAGTAGAGAGGAGTCCAAGCATCAACTTACTGCCTAATTTTAAACCCAGAAACTGAATTCTAATTTTATCACTTAATTCTTAATAATCTGTTTGGCTTTCTTCTACAGTTTACCAATAAATTGTTAATATTAGCCTACCTAAAATAAGCTAGGATCAAATAAAAATTATATGTAAAACTCATTGAAAATGCCAAGTTTTGACACTTCCTTTAAAGATAAATTTCTGCAAATATTCAGGTAAGTTTAGTCTAGTACTCTCAGTGCTAGACTTGGGGCAAAGTGGCACTTCAAAAAAAAGGATAGAAAGGATAGCCTTGCCCTTGTAAGGTATATGGTGAGGAAGATAGAATTTAATACAAGAATCAAAAATCAAAAGTACACACATCATTTATCAAAGAATCACATATACCATTGAGAAGTGCTAGAAAAGATGATTAATAAACCACAGAAACCCACCTGGAAAAAGGTTCCCCAGAGATAGGTAAGTATGCAATATGAAATCTTGACACTTTTAACTCTTACCTTATTAAATGAGCCATCAACCATCAGAGCTGGCTGGTTAGCTCAGTTGGTTAGAGTGGGGTTTAGATCCCTGCACTGGCAAGCTGCTCCCCACTTCCCCCCCAAAAGTCAACATATCTGTCTAAAGAAGTGAAATTTTCATCCGGCTTCTATAGGCTTTCTCAAGTGAAAAGTTTTTTTGTTTATCCTGGAAATGTATTTGGCCAACTTTGTTGTTAAATGAGAAGATTTTAAAAGGCGAAGTCTTCACAATCGCTTTAAAAGTACCAATTTGAAGGTATGCATACTAGGGGTTATGGAAAACCACTACTATTTTAGAATACTGGTGAGATTCTGAGTTAGTGGAAGGTTGTTTTTCTAGGAATGTATTTCCACCTGAAGATTCAACACTTAACTAGCTTAGTAGCTGGTATATAGTAGGCACTCAAATAACCAATGAATGAATGAACAATCTCAAACACGATTTATTAGTGAAACTAGAAAAGTCCATACACAATCACAAGAATTCTGTATTTATGGATTCCTCATTCCCTTCCAATCTTTGTTCATATGCATATAAGATGTTTATACACTTAGAAATCATAGTTAAGATTCCATTTTGCATTATACATCACTGTATATATTGCTTTATCTTTATTATTGTTAGTGTCTGCATAATAGCACATTATAAGCTATTTAATAAGTACATATTGTTCTCCCAATGTTGGAAATACAAATTAATTTCAAGTTTTCACGGTTATTCATCAAACATCTTCATGTTCATAGTTTTTCTTTCTTGACAATAGTTTACTTATGGTAAATTTTAAGGGATTCCTAAATCAAAAGATAAATTTTTTTGGTTCATTATACATTTTGTAACAGTGCTAATTCACTATCAGCACACTATGATTTGGTGCATGATTTTGTCTTCATGAATAGGGACTATATATTGGTTAGCAGGATTAATTGGTGTCATAATTAATTAGCATTTCTCCCGATTGTGCTTCTCCATGATGACATCAAACTGTAGTATCATTTGGAAGTATAAGATTCTTAGCAATTCAAACTCTGTGTTATATATAAGAGGGATATGCAAAACTATGCTGCCTGAAACAGTGTGTCAGTATATCTAATCTATGAATAAATTAGTTACAATGTGTGTAAATACACCTAATAAGAATCTAAATGGTGAGGAAAAGATGGTAAAGGCCTAGGGCTAGTTCTGCTCCATGCCCAGCCTATGATAAAAAATGAGACCCCAATGCAAGGGGAGGCCTATGGCTGAGGCCAGCATCTCCAGGCCACTCTGTAGAGTGAGGGATGATAGAGAACTATTGTGGTCTACGAACACACAAAATGCCTCTCTTCCCTCTTCTTATCAACAGAACTACCTCAAAATATAGATACACACACACACAAGAAAAAAAATAAAAAATAAAAAACCCAAAAAGCCAAAAAGCCAAAAAAAAAACCAAAAAAACCCCCAAAACTCAAAAAACAAAAACACCCATCAAAATTTCCATTGCTTTATTTGGATAATATTACCTAAAGCCTGGCATCTTCTGTTTCTTGCAGTTTAGAATGAGAAGAGAAAGGTAGCTTTAGAGCAGGGGTGAACTGAGAGGGAGACTCTGAAAGATGTGATAGTTACAGCACAGGGACACTCGGAAGCTAAGGAAGAGGGCTCTCAGGAGGCAGTTTGGGCACAACTGACAGCCAGAGATCATCAGCCTCATAAAATAAATGTAACTAATTTTAGGTAGTTTGAATATTTAGTTTTAGAGTATTTATGCCCATACTAAAAATTACTGTATGTATATGAATATTGTGGGTTGGAGCAAAATCATTTAGCTCCTTAGGACATTTTTTTTTCCCTCAAAGACACCTGTAAGAGCTACCATAACATGCCACTGAAATTCTCCTGTATGCAAATTGTAGGGGAGACAGGACTCTACCTCTACCCTCTTAAAGTACATGACACGGTAACCCTTATAAAATAAGGTTTCATAAGAAGACCCAAAGAAGTGGCAAAACACAAATGTGTTTATACTCGGTTGAACAGAGACGCAATTTTGGAAAAGTAACTAAAATATATGGGGAGGCTAAAAGGAAAATAATAATTTTAACAAGATTTGTTTGTACAGAATTCTCTTGTTCTCAACTTTCCCCTTTGATGATAAGAATATTTCTTCAAGGGGCTGGCCAGTTGCTCAGTCGGTTAGAGTGTGGTGTTATAACACTAAGGTCTCGGCTAGCCCGTGGCTCTCTTGGGAGAGTGTGGTGCTGACAACACCAAGTCAAGGGTTAAGATCCCCTTACTGGTCATCTTTAAAGAATAAAAAATAAAAAAATAACGCTAAGGTCAAGGGTTTGGATTTCTGTACTGTACCAGCCAGCCACCAAAAAAAAAGGGAGGGGGAGAATGTTTTTCTTCTCCTGGTATAGGGAGGGTAACTCTCACATGGGAATTTTATCTCCTGTTTTTAAGAAAAAGGAAGATTAGAGTATCCTTCTTGCATCTTCTGTTTTTCAAGTGTCTTTCACTCAAAATAGTCAATATGCCAGTACAGCACATTTTGAATGCTGGTATGTTCTGAATTCCTACAAAATTCAAGCACTGGTCACATCTTATCAGGTATATACAGTACTTATCCTTGCAGGATACATTCCAAGATTCACAGTGCGTGCCTGAAACTGTGATAGTACTGACTCTTTATATACTATCTTTTTTCTTACACATATATACCTATCATAAAGTTTAATTTATAAGTTAGGCAAAGTAAGTGATTAACAATAACTAATAATAAAATAGAAAAATTCTAACAATATGCCAGCACCATTACTCTTGTGCTTTGGGGCCATTATTAGGTAAAATCAAGGTTACTTGAACACAAGCACTGCCATTCTGAAACAGTTGATCCTATAATGTAGTTGGCTATTAAGTGACTGACAGGCAGGTAGCCATAAACAGTATGGATGAGGTAGACAAAGGGAGGATTCGTGTCCCTGCAAGACAGAGTGGGACTGTGCCAGATTTCATTACATTACTCAAAACAGCAAAAAATTTAAAACTTATGAATTTTTTATTACTGGAATTTTGCATTTAATATTTTTAGACCACAGTTGACTGCAGATAACTGAAATGGAGAAAGTGAAACCATGGATAAGAGGGGACTACCGTATATCTGGTTCAGAGAAAGTTAAAAATTAGCCTTAAAAAAAAAGCAGGGCTTGCTGTTAGCTCAATTGGTTAGAGCACGGTGTTGGTAACACCAAGGTCAAAGATTTGGATCCCTGCACCCGCCAGCCACCAAAAATAAATGAATGAATAAATGAAAAGCAGTGGAACACTCAATTTGTGACTGAATAATTGTACTATTTATCCCCATACCAGCCAGCTGCCAAAAAAAAAAAATTTTTTTTTTACTATTTACTGGGAACTTTGAGGAGTAGTGAGACAGGGACTGGCAGTTTATACAAGTTATTTGATATTGATTATACCAAGTCTCACTGGAGAAAAGGGACTGCTTTTAGGAAAAGAGGAGGAACCATTAGGGGGAAAAGACTGCCTTCTGAGGCAGGAATATGGAAGGTATAAAATTCTTAGTGTCTCTTGGGCGCTTTCTCTCTGAATTCCTTCTTCAGGTATCTGGGGCTTTGAGTCAGGAAATACTCCCTTACAATAATTTGGCAAAAAGGGGTGATGCAGGGGCCAGCCTGTGGCTCACTCGGGAGAGTGTGGTGCTGATAACACCAAGGCCATGGGTTCAGATCCCAATAGGGATGGCCGGTTCACTCACTGGCTGAGTGTGGTGCTGACAACACCAAGTCAAGGGTTAAGATCCCCTTACTGGTCATCTTTTTTTTAAAAAAGGGGGGTGATGCATCAATATGAATCACTTTATAGAAGCGCTAAGGACAGTGAGTATAAGGAGGACTTCAAGAGTCTGAAGAAACAAAGGTCAAGGGTTTGGATCCCATACCTGCCAGCTGGTGCAAAAAAAAAAAAAAAAAAAAGTCTGGAGACTGTCTGAGGGCTAAGGGAGGCCAGAGACCTTAAAATACCATTTTCAGGGAGTAACAGAAATCCTCATTAGTATTACTCTAGAGTGTAACATTTGAAAGTAACATCATCCAAGGAGCCAAATGATTGTGTCCCAACCCACAATATCTACACATTTATAGTAATTTTTATCTGTATGTGAATATCAGTCCAGAAAAATAGTTAAAAAACAAACAAAAAAATATATAGTACTTTTTAGTATGATTATAAATACTGCAAAACAAAATATTCAGTACCATGTAAAATTGGACTGGCCAGTTCCTGTTCCAGCCAGTTGCCAAAAAACAAAAACAAAAACATGTAAAATTCGGTTTATTTCATGATGTTCACTACCTGGCTGTCACTTCGTTATACTGAAACCCAATTTCATTAAGGAAATTGTTAGTTCAGCCTGTTGCTTGTAAACTTTGGATGTTTAACAACTATACTTGAGAAAATTATTGAAATAATGTATTTTGGGATTTAGAGGAAATAATTTCCTAAAGTTTACTCTTGAATTTCTTCTAAGCAGCCTCATCAACTCACTCTTTTTTTTTCTACTTCAGTTTCAAGGAGGAATAAAATATCTCTTGGAAGGAAACACTTGTTTTGAAGCTTAATATCACTGAATCTAACATCATAATTCTAATTTAGCTCCTCCAGCCCTTTCTGGAACTGTCTTGACTCATCAGGGCTATGCTGCATCAAGTTCTTTTTTTTTTTTTTTTTTTTAAAAGATGACCGGTAAGGGGATCTTAACCCTGACTTGGTGTTGTCAGCACCACGCTCACCCAGTGAGCAACCGGCCATCCCTATATAGGGATCCGAACCCGTGGCCTTGGTGTTATCAGCACCACACTCTCCCGAGTGAGCCACGGGCCGGCCCTCGCTGCATCAAGTTCTGCACGTTTGTTACTATTTGACAATTATTTCAATTATTTCCAATTGTGTGTAGAATTTTTTTAAGGCACAGTAGGGGCTCAGAGATCTAGGTCTGTACAGATATGCATGGAACATCCTCTAATACTTTAAAATGATTAATTAGGGCATGTGGGGAAAATAAGATAATTTTGTCAGGCTCCCTGGACATTTCTTGTAAACAAGTTGTGTGTGGGTGGAGTTAGCCTGCATGTGCACCAATGTATCTTTTTAGTTTTGTTGCTATTGTGTGTTCTTGAGTTTGTGAAGCAGGCTAGCCAGCAGAGCTTGAGTCTAAAAATAGAGCATGTTTACTCTACTGTCAGCTGCTCAGTTTTTCCTTGGACTTTGCCAGCAGCAGTTGAGTTTCTGGGTTTCTCCTTTGGACTGTTTAACTTTTAGACACGTGTGTGCTGAATAAAGACTATTCCTACTTCAACCAAGGCTCCAAGGACATTTTTGCCAGTTACCTAGCTCATAGACTTGTGTGTGAAGGGTTTGTGAATGGGCTTGAGGGGTCTGTGAGCTCCAGACCCTAGCCCTTGCTCTACAGGGCATTTCCCTGAGATTGAACTTTCATCCAATCAAGGGTGAAAGTTCAGTCTTTATCTTTTTTAGGGATTTTCATGTTGTTGAATTCCAAACAAGATTTTTTTGTTTGTTTTCCCCCAACTTCTTTCTGCATATACATATAGTATTTTATTACCTTATAGGTACGATTTCACCTGCTTCCTGATTTTGAGGATGACTGTGTAGCAGGCATCATTGCAAGGGGCCCAGCAGACTACTTCAACCTCTGCAGCCTCAGTTGTGAACTGGGTGTGTCACCCTCTCAGCAAGGCTTGATGGATTCACTTCCTTCATTAATTTACTCATTCTCTTAGTAAGTCATTACAGAGTGCCAGTATTGCATTACGACTTCTGTGGTACATAGGCACTTTTGCCTTCATGGGTTCCTTCTGTTACAGGGCACACTCAGTTTGTGGTGGAGGCTCCCCAAAATTGATATCAAACTCACGGGTCTGGCTGCCTGCCCCCAGACAAAAGCAAATCACTCAAAAATCAAATGTTGGTGACAATGGAAGTCAGCCATTGTTCAGGAATACCAGTGATCTGAGGAAAGATGTTTGGCTCACCCATCTCTCTGGTAAACCTGAAGGTGAATGGCCAGGCTAAAACCATCTCAAAGACTCAGGTTTACTGAAGGGTTTTTAAAGAAGGGGATGAGAGAACGGAATGTGAGAAATTGTGAGGAAAATAGAATGGTGAGGCTCCCTCACCTTATATCCAGCTAAGCATGTTAAGCATGTCTGTTGTAAATACATTATGTAAGGATGGTATAACTGCATTATATGCACTCATATGTTCCTTGGCTACCTGACGCTATTATAAAAGGCAGTGGCTCTGATCAGTATGGGTGGGGCTGAGCTCACATCCGAATAAAGCATGTCAACCTTACCAACGGCTCCCAGAATCTTTTTCCAACTACCTAGCTGTGATCTGCACAGCACCGGTTTCAAGGGTCTATGACCCAGCCCAACAGAAATGAAAAATAGGAGGGAAGGATCCGTGAGCTGTGAGGGGTCTGTGTCTATGAATCAGGTACAGGTCCCGTCAAGGCCTTTGCTGTTATCTCAAGACCCTGTAAGATTTTCATCTGCTCTGGAGTAGAATCAACTGTTCTGCAAAACCTGTTTCACTTCACAGAGCTCTGGTCGATTTGGCTGGTGCCTGAGATCAGCTTCCAGTCATTTAGCCTTAACCACTTTTCAAAACTCTACAAGTCTCAAAGAAAGAACTGTTAGCTTTGCAAAGTATTGATTGGCTTCTCAGACTTGTTTCCCTGTTTATCAAGCAAGATAAGAAAGTCAGGGGATGGGAACATAGGGTGGAGAAATCTGTCCCCCAACACCCCCTGCAGCCCAGGCGATTTTAGGTCCCGACATGGCTTTATACCTAAAATTATATTTTATGACAGTATTGGTATTAGTGATAACTATAATCCAGACTGGGTTTGTTATTATATAGTAATTATTATTATATTATTTTTCTTCTGATCATAAAAGAAAATTAAAACATTTTTTGTGGGCTCCCATCTCTGTGCCTAGTGGAAAAAGCTGCCCTGCTGTGCTGTTCTAGGAATTGCAACAGTGAACAAAACAGTGCTTGATTTCGAGAAGCTTACGTTCTAGTTAGTAAGAAACATAAACAAAATTAAGTACATTTAACATGCGAGGCGGTTATAACTGCTAAGGAGAAAAAGCGGAGAAGGGAAATAGGGAGTCTTGGCAATTTAGATAGAGTGGACACGAAGGCTTCACTGGGAAAGTCTCGGAACAAACCAAAAGTGTGCTTGCGAGAAAAGCAATTCAGGAAGGACCAGCCTCAAAAACAAATCCCAGCGCAACGTTCCCTAAAGGGTCGCGTCCAGAGTTACGTATTCCCACAGCCTATGAGCGAGGCCGTAGAAAGTCTGGTCGCACGTACCTGCAGCCGCAAACTCCATTTTGCTTCCTGGCACCAATCTAAGGTACGCGTGCTCCTCACTGCCATACCTATCCCGCTCCTCAACCCCAATGCCGGTCTTTTTCATCTCCGGGTGAACCGCTGAGGGAACCCGGTGGCGGGGGAGGGGAGCAGTGAGGGCCAGCCGCGGCGGGGAAGGACCGGGGTGTCCCGCGCTGCCCTCACACAAGATGGCGGCCAGACCCTTGCGCTGGATCCCATCAGGCAGCGCGCGAATGCTTATCCCGCAGTCTCCCGCACCGCACTCGTGGGTGGGTTTTTACTGAGACGAGGACGCGCGCCGTGAGGCCGCGCTCAAGTCGTCGGCGCCGCCGCTGCCTCCGCTGCCTCCGCTGCCTCCGCTGCCTCCGCTGCCTCCGCTGCCTCCGCTGCCTCCGCTGCCTCCGCTGCCTCCGCTGCCTCCGCTGCCTCCGCTGCCTCCGCTGCCTCCGCTGCCTCCGCTGCCTCCGCTGCCTCCGCTGCCTCCGCTGCCTCCGCTGCCGCCATCAGCACCACCGCCACACCACTCCCAGACAGTGGAGGGGAGGATGGAATCGGTGACCGTCGCTACCGACAGCGGGGACAGGCCGGCGGTCCCGGCAAGCTCAGGCCTGTCAGCTTCCCAGCGTCGCGCGGAGGTGCGGCGGAGAAAGCTGCTCATGAACTCGGAACAGCGCATCAACCGGATCATGGGTTTTCACAGGCCCGGGAGCGGCGCCGGTGAGAGCCGTGATTTTTCATGTCTCTCGCCCACCCCCCCCATTAAGTTTTCGGGATCATCCCTCCCCGCCTCCACTCCGCTGACCTTTTGACCAAGCCCTGCTCTCTGACCTCTTTCCCGGCCCCGCCCCTTAGGTGATACCCTAAGTTCTCACTCCTGTATCCCGGGACCTTCCTAGTCGCTCTCCCCTAATTTTCCGGGAGCCTCGTCTTGAGATTGTCCCCACCCCCGCTGCAAAGCCTTCGATCCTGAGTCTCTCTGCCGTGCTTCCTTCTGCCCAGTTACCCGGAGACGGCCCCTTTCTCCTTCCCTACCCCTTCGCCTTTCTTGAAGGGCGCATTGTATGCCCAGTCTGCTCTGCCCACTGCGCCCCTCAGGAAGATTTCTTTCCTTTCTGTCCGTTCCAAATGTTTTTCCTTCCAGTGCCTTCCCTAGTGTTTACTTCTTTTGCCTTTTGCTGTAGAACTCTTGTCCGCCCACATCAGCTTCTTTACTGAACTGCACCCCTAGTCCCTCCTACGTGGATCAGGCACTCTTATGGTCATATCCTAGTGTTCAGTGCCCTCAACGCTGTCACCTACAGGCCTTCTAGAAGAGGTGAAAAAAATAGGAGTGAGCATTCTTTATAGACCCAGCAAGTGCGACGTGCCCACTTGAGGTATCTTTTCATTAGCCGAGCTTGATGTGATTGATGTCTGGAACATCAATCCTTATTTATCCCCCAAAGACATGTCTATCGAGTTTTTTAAATAATTTTTTTTCATGTGGACATAATTGAACATTTAGTATGTCTAAGCATTATCTAAGTGTCCATCGAATGTTTCCTTTAGTAATTGGCCTTTAGTCACTGGTTGCATGCTCCTTAGATCTTAGTGTCTTTTGTTCAGTGAGGCTTTAGATATGTAGCTCTGAAAGTCTAAACAACTCAAACGAGAGAGGTAAGAGCACCACTTCATATTCTTTCAGGACAATAGTTAGGTCAAACATTTTCTTTTAACATTAGACTGGTATCAGGATACTTTTTTTTTTTTTTTTTTTTGGTGGCTGGCCGTTACAGGATATTTATTCTTTCCCAAAGCATTATTTGTTATCTTTCTTGAGGTACTTTTTATATTTTGTTCTTTTGCTTTGAAAAATTTATGTGTCTTGAAGTCTTTTTGTTTTTGTTTTTAAACCAGAGCAGCATACTAAAACTGCTGAAGTACCTACTAATGGCTGCCTGACTACATAAATAATAGCTGTAAGATATGCCACACCCTATGCTAACAGGGCTCTGTATTCAGAAATCTAATTTTAAATACAGATTTTAAAAAGCCTTAATGATTTTATATTTTTAACCAAAGAAGCTAGAACAGGCAATGCAGTCATACTTCTGGGGTACATTATCTGTGAAAAGTTAGTCTTTTAGCTTCCTCCATCCCTGAATGTCTTTCCCAGTTTGTCTGCTGGTCTTATCTCTTACTCACAAAGTTTGAATTATTTCCTCTGCAGGAATACTCTTTTTGGGTGATATATTTTGAGGATATAGAGGAAGGAACTAGTTTTCATTTTATGCAGAATGAGTATTTATTTCGATTCAGATATTGCTGACTTCTGGCTGCAGCAGCATATTTTTTAATACTAACATGTAAGGTGTTTGCCAGTATGTAATACATAAAGCTTTTACATTTCTGTTTTTAGAAGAAGAAAGTCAAACAAAATCAAAGCAGCAGGACAGTGATAAACTGAACTCCCTTGGCATTCCTTCAGTTTCAAAGCGAGTAGTGCTGGGTGATTCAATTAGTTCAGGAACAACTGACCAGCAGGGTGGAGTGGCCGAGATAAAGGGGACCCAACTGGGAGACAAATTGGACTCTTTCATTAAACCACCCGAGGGCAGTAATGATGTCAACCTTGAGCTTCGGCATCGGAACAGAGAGGACCTGACAGCGGACACTGTCCAGAGAGGTTCTCACCATGGTCTAGAACAGTACCTGTCCAGATTTGAAGAAGCAATGAAGCTAAGGAAACAGCTGATTAGTGAAAAACCCAGTCAAGAAGATGGAAGTTCAACAGAAGAATTTGACTCTTTTCGAATATTTAGATTGGTGGGATGTGCTCTTCTTGCTCTTGGAGTCAGAGCTTTTGTTTGCAAATACTTGGTAAGACAAGAGTTGTAAACTGTTAACTAACTTAATGGAAAACGCAAATTGGTTATAATAGTGAGTGCTTTTAATCCACAGACATCATTGCTGATATTAATTTAATATCTACCAGATCTACATAGCTGTTTGGAGCTGTATTATAAAGTTTGCTATTCATCTTATTTATAGAATGAGGTGTTCTGGCTAAATATAGAGCCTAATAGTAATAATTACTAAATTCTTTCTACATGCTAGGTACCATTTTAAGTACTTTGCATATATTAATTCTATAATTCTTATCCTCATGAACTGGGTATCATTTGTTTTTTATTTATTTATTTATTTATATTTTAACTTATCAATATACAATATAGTTGATTTTCGTGTCCCTTTACCGATTCTCCTTTTCTTCCCTCCCTCTCTCCCCTCCCCCCACCAACATCATATCTTTTCACTTATCTTAACAAGTTCAAGGAATTGTTGTGATTGTTGTGTCTTCTCCCTCCTCCCCGCAACCCCGTTCATTTGTATATTATTTATTTTTATTAGCTCCCACAAATAAGTGAGAACGTGTGCTATTTCTCTTTCTGTGCCTGGCTTATTTAACTTAATATGATTTTTTCTAAGTCCATCCATGTTTCTGCAAATGGTAGTGTTTCACTTTTTTTTTAATAGCAGAGTAGCATTCCATTGTATAGATATAAATTAGGTATCATTTGGATCCTGAGGGAATGAGCACTTAGAGAGATCCTCATTTGCCCAGGGTCACATAGCTATTAGATGACAATTGGGATTAAACCCAGGCAGTTTCATCTCAGAACCAAAGGGTCAGATGCCTATGTATGATGTATACTAATTACCAATTTTCCAATAACTTAAAATATTAAAATACAGTTCCTGTGGTTCTGAATATGAGGTAATTTTTCTGTGGCTCAGAAAGCACCTCAGCGTTCTATAATGTTGTAGTAACATTATGATGACAGTCCAGGGTCCTTTTGTTTTATAGTATGTGGGAAAATGCAGAAAAGCATGGCTCATAGTTTAGTGTCTTGCTCTCTGAGGTATTTCCATTCAGTAGTCGTTTTAAGAATACTTACCATGTATCAGGCACATAAATAAATTTTCCAGAAATAAGGTTTATATCATTAAGCACAACATCTTTTTAAACCTATTTTTATACAAATGTTTTTGTAAATAGAATGTGTTGAACAGATCTGATTCCCCTTCCCCTGACAAACTGTCGTCAGCAAAGAGAAATGATGTTTTCAGCATTTAATGAGTTGTATAGCTGCTTTTTTGTCTCTTATGTAAAGGGTTTTGTGCTTTCATGCCTTTAAACTTACAGTATGTCCTATTTTTATTTTTGTTCCTCATTTTTGTATGAGGTTTTTTGATTTGGTTTTCTGGTTTTTTTCACTGTCAGATTTTCAACTGTTTATCATTGCTTGCACCATACTGCCATCTAGTGATGTTTGCTCTTTCACTCCCTTCATAAAACTTTTAATTATAGAAATAATTATGTAAATTAATGTTATTTTGGTTTTTTCAGTTTGTCTGAGAAGCCAGATCATCAAGTCATTTTATCTATAGTGAGAAGAGCTTTTCATTTCAGTGCCAGAGATGGTGGCCGTATGAGTTAATTTTTTGCCCCAAAGTCTGAGGAATGAATGACACCTATTTTGAATGCTGGGCCTTTATGTGTGCTTGCAGGTTGTCAGTTAATTCCCTCTGTGTGAGGTAGATTTACTGTACGATGTGTTATATATCATATGTCATTATGTGTGATATATTGGTATTATTTAATACTTTAAGTAACTTAAAAGATAAGTTTTTATGAGAGAAGACATTTTTGGGGGACACTAAAAGAATGTGAAAGAATTGTATGATTTGAGAAACATGTTTTATAGTTAGGAAATCAAATCTCTTTATTTTCTTCACCCTTCTGCAGAAACAAGATTACTTGCAGCCAGTAAAATTAAATATATTATTATAGTTTTTTTGTTTAGAATTTTATAGCTGCTGTTAGTTTGATTTATTGTTATTTGAATAATATGTTGGAAATACTTAATTTTATCTTCTGTCTTCACAGTCCATATTTGCTCCATTTCTTACTTTACAACTTGCGTACATGGGACTATACAAATATTTTCCCAAGGTAAATTAAAATCTTTTCTAAAGTATCATGATGTATTTAGATTGATTCATAACTAGGTAATTTTAAGAACTTAAAAAAAAATTAGATCAATCATGCGTATGTAGTAAAGCCAGAAAAAAAATTAGGCCTACTTGTTGTCTGAATCAGTACTACTCAAAATGTGGTTTTCCCACTAGTGCTGACCTTCGAAGTATTTGTTTCTGTTTGTGATGCATTAAGTTAAAAGAGTGAGTAATTAGAAACTTTTTTAGCAATTTGACATTGCCATAACACTTTTATTATATTTTACAAATATGTTGGTCCACAGTTGATTGGGGGAAAAACTCATCCTTCATGATGACAGTTTGAATAATACTTGTCTAAGAAAAGTGTTCAGTTTACTTAGTAAATTTAGTAATTCATTTTGTCTATAATAAAGGAAATTATTTTTAAAATGGGTTCCATTATCTTTCTGTGCTCCTTACTGGACACTTAATAGCAATGCTGTGCACTTTATCTTTGATGTTGAGGGCCTGATATTTGCAGGAAATATTTGGCCAGTATTACAGAACAGAGTGCAAGTGAGAGTCAGTGTTTACCTGGTCTGCTTGACTGCAGATGTATACACAGTTTTATGGTGCTTGGCTTGCATGACATAGAAGGTAACATTATTTGTGATAGAGTTTGTGCACTCTTGCTGAACAATGGCTACTTGGCTGTTTGCTTAGTCATATCTAATGGGCTGACAGATCTGTTTGTGGTTTTAATGGATTTGAAACATTTGCATTTTTGAGGTGTCGAATACAGAAAGTAAAAGAGTAAAGAAAGAAATGTGATTTTAATTAAAGCCTTTGTTTAGAAATTTGCCCTTGAAACATTGATTGCAGTTATGCAATAGCAAAAGTTTGGAAACCACCTGAATGTCCACTAATAAGTGACTAAATTAAAAAAATTATGGCATATCCATTCAGAATGAAGAAGCTCTCCAAGAAATCTTAAGAGAAAAAAAAGGTAGATTTCAAATGTTAAGGAAAAAAACAATGTGCAGAATAGGATTTATATTATACTCCTTTTTTTGTGAAAAGGAGGAAAAATAATACATATTTGATTTCACTTACTTTTTTTTTCTTTTCCATTTTTTTTTAGCAGCTGGCCGATACAGGGATCTGAACCCTTGACCTTGGTGTTATAACACCACGCTCTAACCAACTGAGCTAACTGGCCAGCCTATCAACAGTGGTTATTAGTGATAGGTGTGTGTATGGCTTCCTAGGTGAATGAGGGAGAGAAAAGGAAGACTATTATATACTTTCTTCCAACAAAACATTTTGTTATAGCAGTTTTTACATATAAAAGTTGAAAGAATTGTGCAGTGAACACCCATTTATACCTCCCACCTAGATTCTATAGTCAACATCTCATATTTACCATGTATCTGTCCAATTTTCTATCCATTTTCATACCATCTTATTTTTCTTGATGCATTTCAAAGTTTATTGTGGAATTACCATATCAGTATACTTCACTCCTCTTATGTAACATTGACCAGAATTCAGTGTTTGTTTAGGGTTCTTTTTTTTCATAAGGGAAATGCTTAAGTCTTAAGTGTGCCGTTTAATAAGTTTTGACAGTTTGTGAAACCCAAACCCCTTTCAAGGTTTAGAGCTTTGCCATCACCCTAGGAAGTTTGTTCATGCCCCTTTCCAGGCAGTCCCAGCCCATAAACCCCAAAGGTCTGATTTTCTTTTTCCCACCATAGATTAGTTTTGGCTGTTTTAGTAATTCATATAAATGGGATTATTCCTGTTTGTACTCTTTTGTACAAACCTTCTTTCATTCTGCATAATATATACATATGTTTTTTGGCATCTGGCCAGCACAGGCATCCAAACCATTGACCTTGGTGCCTTGGTGTTAGCACTGTGCTCTAATGAAGTGAGCTAACTGGCTAGACCTATTCTGCACAATATTTTTGAGATTCATCCATGTTGTTGAACATGTCAGTTCATTCTTTTTTTTTTTTTTTGGCTGGGTAATATTCCATTGTACGAATATATTTGTTTGTTTATTAAATCTCCTGTTGGTGGACATCACGGTTGTTTCCAGTTTTTGGTCATTACTAAAGAACTTTCTTGTATGAGTCTTCTTGTGGACATAGACTTTGATTTCTCTTTGGTAACTATAGCTTTTGTATTTAAAAAATTTTCGAACCATGTGACTGGATTTGGTGATACCAAATCAATAAATTAAATAAAAATCCAGCTTTGAATCTCCTTAAAAAATGAGGCCAGCAAATTATATTAGTAAGTAAATGTTCTCTCTCTCCCCAAAAGTATTCTGAACTGTCTAATGATATCTGTTGCATGTGTAATCAAATGTGAATTCCTTTGCATAGCAATTAGGGCTCTACAGGATGTTCCTATAATTCCATTACAGATTACTCACTGATCTCCAATATACCTAGCATTCTTCTCCCTCAGACTTTTGTTGTCTTGAGACTACCCTACCATAAGATTTTTCCTATCATTTCTGTCAGTCTAAATCCTGCTCATCATTATAGTCAGCTTTTTTTTTTGTTTTTGGGTGGCTGGTGGGTACAAAATCTTGCTCATCCTCAAAGGCCTATTTTTAATTCTATTACTTCTGAAATCCTTCCTTATGCTTTATTTAAAACACTGGAGCAGTTTTTATCTCCTTTGAGCTCCTATGCCACACATTATCCATGTCATTCATTTAGCAGTTATTTATGTCCTGTATTGTAATGTTTTTCCTGTTTTTGCCTTGAGCTCTTATTTATATCTCAAATCATTGTTTATGTCTTGCTTCCAAGATGATACATTTTTAAAACTTCTGATAGCAAGAACAGTTTGCTGATTATGTATTATATGCTCAATAAACATTGACATATTGGTTGTTTTGAAACTTTATTTACAGTTTTGAAATTATTTAGGCAAAAGTAACAGTATTGATTATATTTTTATAGAGCTTAACTAGTCTGCTGTAAAATTAATTTGAGTCTTTCTCTATACAGGGTGAAAAGAAGGTAAAGACAACAGTACTAACAGCTGCACTTCTGTTATCTGGAATTCCTGCTGAAGTGATAAATCGATCAATGGATACCTATAGCAAAATGGGCGAAGTCTTCACAGATCTCTGTGTCTACTTTTTCACTTTTATCTTTTGTCACGAACTGCTTGATTATTGGGGCTCTGAAGTACCATGAAGCCTGTAGTACTCAGAAGAAGCTTACATATTGCAGTGTCTCTAAAGGAGGCAAATTGGTTTACACCTTTATGGAATTCTTTTACTTTATAGAAGTTGTAAAACCACTCTATTAGGAATGGAATGGCAGTTCCCCTCATTTAAAAGGGTTGAGTTTGTATTAGTACTGATATGAAGAATAGAATACCAGTACCATTAATTGGTTTTTCTTGTTTAATTAAAATCCCTACTTGATACCTTTCCCCTAACTTCTCAGATTTATAATTCCTCTTTTGGGGGCCGAACTAGTGCTTTTAGGAGAGCAGATGAACATGGTCTCAGCCAGCCTTAAGGGCTGCTTCTTGTATGTGTGTTGTTCTGTTCTTAGAAACGAAGCCATCTTAAAAATAAAATGAAAGAAACAAGTCTGCACATTTCAGATTAAGGGCTGAATAAAGTAGCTAATCTTTTCTTGTTGAGTTAGTATCTTAATTTTTACTCCACAAATATTTAATGGAAGAAATGATTAAGATTCATACATGTGAAATCGGAAGGTACTTATAAAAATTTCATTTGCTATATGTCAAACTCAGAATTGGAAATTTTCTCTTGAGTTTTCAGTTTTTTTTTTTTTTTTTTTTTTTTTTTTTAAAAGATGACCGGTAAGGGGATCTTAACCCTTGACTTGGTGTTGTGAGCACCACGCTCAGCCAGTGAGCGAACCGGCCATCCGTATATGGGATCCGAACCCGGGGCCTTGGTGTTCTCAGCACCACACTCTCCCGAGTGAGCCACGGGCCGGCCCGAGTTTTCAGTTTTTGGAAGTCTGAGGGTGCTTCAAAAAAGATCATCGAAAGATTCGTGTTATCTTTCAAATCTATTTTTCTATGAACTTTTTGAAGTACCCTCATATTTTTTAAGCAAACTAGAACAGAACGATTAGATATAAAACTGGAATCTGAAGAACTGAGGCATGCAGAACCCAGTAACATAAATATCCTTTTAACTAGGTAACAGTGTCATATTTGGAAGATTTGTCTTAAAAGAATATAAAACTTAAGTGTTGTATCACTTGGTGTTACATTTCCTTATAGTTCTTTGTATGGACTATTTGGTTAATTCTTGTGATATTAAAAATACACACTTTTTTTATTACTCACTGTCTTGATTTTTGTCATTTTATTTTGACCCAGAGTAATAGAGAATAAGTATAACAATATCTCTATTCTTTTGATTTAGGATTAAGATTACAAGTACACATTTTTCCAGATTCCGTATGAATCTAGTATCTAGAGGACTGTAAAACATCTTCACAGTTGTCACTTCCACGCTTAATCCCTGGGAAGATGCTACTAGTCTTCAGTTGCACGTTTACTAATTGTCTTTCTTAAAAACAAAAAAACCCACTTAGCCAATTGACACATGCAAAGTTTTAGTTAATTGTAGATTATTGCCAAATTATATTTCAAAAAGAGCTGTAAGCTGTGTCTTTTGGTGCCACTTTTTCTTTTCAAGTGATTGGCATCTCCTTTATTGTTTGTTTAAGTGTGTTGAATAATGCCAAATGGGAATGGAAGTTTCTTAGTGCTTGAAATAATTAAAATGAATTAAAATGCTGTTATTTAGAAATTTCAGAAAAATATGAGTTAAAACTAGACTGACAGATGGTTGTTTAGAGGTGACATCTTTAGGGCCAGCCCATGGCTCACTCGGGAGAGTGCGGTGCTGATAACACCAAGGCCACGGGTTTGGATTCTATATAGGGGTGGCTGGTTAGCTCACTGGCTGAGCGTGGTGCTGACGACACCAAGCCAAGGGTTAAGATCCCCTTACCGGTCAACTTAAAAAAAAAGGTGACATCTTTGACTATGTTGTCCATTAGTTTTTTGGGCTGATTAGTTGTCTTTGTCCATTTTCTGTCACTTAAAATAGAATACATGAAACTGGGTAATTTATAAAGAAACAAGTTCTTACAGTTTTGGAGGCTGGAAAGTCCAAGCTCAAGAGGGTGCATCTGGTGAGGGTTTTCTTCCTAGTGGGGACTCTGCTCAGAGTTCTGAGGTGGCCCCGGGCATCACGTGGCCCCGAGCATCACATGGCGAGAAGGCTGAGCATGCAAATGTGCTCACTTGTCTCCTTATAAAGCCACCAGTCTACTCCCAGGATGACCCATTCATCCATTAACTCAAATCCATGAATGGATTCAGTCATTCATGAGGGCAGGTCCCTTATGATCCAATCACCTCTTAAAGCCCCACCTTTCAAATACCATAGTCAGATTTCCCACTTTCTTACTACTGTTGTAATGGGAATTAAGTTTCAATATGAGATTTAGAGGGCACATTCAAACTATAGTGGTTGTGGGGCTGAGCCCGTGGCGCACTCGGTAGAGTGCGGCGCTGAGAGCGCGGTGACGCTCTCGCCGCGGGTTCAGATCCTATATAGGAATGGCCGGTGCGCTCACTGGCTGAGTGCCGGTCACGAAAAATGACAAAAAAAAAAAAAAAAAAAAAAAAAATCTATAGTGGTTGTGTAAATGGACATGTACAGCACAGTTGGTACTAAAAACACAGTTGGTACTAAAAACAGCAAGAGGGTTATGAGATGCTCAACTGGGTTAATTAGAATCAAAATACGCTGCTTTGGAAGCCAGGACAGTTTGCCGACAGTGATGTATTAGAGACAGTGGACTATAATCACTTCTTTCACTTTTGCTAATAGATACACACTTTTTGTAGAACTCAGAACTAATGTGAACTTGCTATGAATATGTTGTAGGCACGAAATATTCAAGCTAATTAGAATTCTCATGTTAATGTGTTCTCTTAAAGGGGAGTTAGGAATAAAGTATCTGGGCTCGCTGGTTAGCTCAGTTGGTTAGAGCGTGGTATCAGAATACCAAAGTCAAGGGTTGGGACCCCCATACCAACCACCCGCACGCCTCCCCCCCCCAAAAAAAAAGTATCTTGAAAAGAGTTTTGGCTTAGGTATCAGATGCCTGCGTTCTAGTTCCCGTTTACATTCCAACAAGATTAGTGATCTAGGACTAAAAATGTTTCCTGAGTCTCAGTTTTCTGAAAGTCATGAAGTTTGAGTATGTGATTTAAAAAATCCGTTCCAGAGCCGGCCCGTGGCTCACTCGGGAGAGTGCGGTGCTGATAACACCAAGGCCCTGGGTTCGGATCCCATATACGGATGGCCGGTTTGCTCACTGGCTGAGCGTGGTGATGACAACACCAAGTCAAGCGTTAAGATCCCGGGCCGAGCCGGTGGCGCACTCGGGAGAGTGCGGCGCTGGGAGCGCGGCGACGCTCCCGCCACGGGTTCGGATCCTATATAGGAATGGCCGGTGCACTCACTGGCTGAGTGCCGGTCACGAAAAAGACAAAAAAAAAAAAAAAAAAAAAAAGGGTTAAGATCCCCTTACCGGTCATCTTTAAAAAAAATAATAATAATAAAAATAATAATAATAATAAAAAATCCGTTCCAGCTATAATATTAATTCTGTGATTCTAAGCAATATTCGAATTGTGTTAATTTCAAAAGTTAAAGACAATTATTTCCTTTGATTTCTGCATGGCTTCACCCAGTTCCATGGCTTCAAATACTAAGTATTGTACATTCTATAAAATGCTGACAACCCATATCTCAACTTTATATCTCCTTTGAATAGCCATTATCTCCTGCATGTCTACTAGGCTTCTCAAACATCACGAGTGAAATAGAACCACTGATTATCTCTCCTTCCTCCACCAAATCTGCTTCTCCCAAGCCTTTCTCATCTCCACAGATTTGCCACAATTCACAATAGCTCTGTTGAAAACAGTTCACATCCAATCTATCAATTAGTGTTTTGAGAACTACCTCCAGAATACATCCGGAATCTGACAATTTCTCACTGTCTCCACTGTTTAAACCACTAACGGTTTCCTGTTTCTCTTAGACTGCTTACCTGCTGCCTACATCCAAGCAGATTGCAGTGCCTCTGATACCTGACCCTACTTGGTGTCCATCCTGTCACACATTAGCTCAGGCCTTCTTATCCTTGGACTGGCAGACCCTCCAGTCTCTACCCCTCTTCAGTGTTACTCACTGCTGCCATAGGGGAAGAGCAGAAACTCATCTTGGAGTCTTACTCATTGGTTTCATTTTTATTTTATTATTATTTTGTTGTTGTTTCTGGTGGCTGGCCAGTATGGGGATCTGAACTCTTGACCTTGGTATGGTTTCATTTTTTTAGAAAAACCAACAGTAAAACGCACTAATTTGAAGTGTCTATGTTAGTGAGTTTTAACAAATGCATACTCGTACATCCACACCATGACTGCCCCAATCAAGATGCAGAACTTTTCTATTATCTTGTGATGTAAGAAAGTAAAATAGTTCAGAGGCATGTGAAGTAAAAATGAGAGCCTCTGCCCAACTCCGTTACAGCTTTCTGCAAAAACATTTCTATGTGATCCATGAGGCTGGTTTTTTCAATCTTGACTGTACGTCAGAATTACCTTGGAAGCTTAAAAATTTCCAGTGCACAAGATGTACTCAGACCAATTAAATCAGAACATCGGGGTGGAACACCGATTGCCAGGTCAGGCAATGTTAAGAACCATTATAATCTTTTGCTAATATATTTTTAGCTAGCTCTTAGTCCTCTTCTACACCGGTTAAACTCCTACTTGGTCTTCAAATCTCACATCAAAGGTCACTTGCTTGCTTTGGGAACTCTTTCTGATCCCCTATCCAATGGTGGACTCTCCTTGCTATATTACATCTGCTTGCATTTTCAGTCATGTCTATTTCCTACCCTTGACTGTAAGCTCCCAGGATCTAGCACCTGCCTGGCACATGACAAAGCATATAAACACGAGTGGATGTATAAATGAATAGAGTGTATGGAGATGGTTGCACTATTATTTAGCTCCGATTAGGGCAGACTTCCGTACAGGTCCTGGGACAGCAGCGGCCTGCCCGGGACGCCCTCGTGGCCCTTGCAGGAAAGACCCTCCCAGGGCCGGCTAAGGCTGTGGCGCCCCCCGGTAGTGCCAACGAATTTCCTTTCGGCGCTGCCCGCGCTGTGCGCCCTCCAGCCGAGAGGCGGCGCTGTGGAGAGGCAGCCGTTTCCGGCCGCCTTTTCCCTTCCTCCTGCCACTGGCGCCAGCACGTCCTGTTTTCGTTGGCTGTGCTGGGATGGCCGCCACCGCTGGAGCTGCTGCCGCCTTCTAGTGCTGGTCCTTGCCCGGCTCTCCGAAGGCAGCGCGGTCTCCTCCTTTGTCCCGTTCATCTACGCGTCGTCCCCAGCGGCGCCGGCTTTCCTGCGGCCGGTAGCATGGGTCGGGAGTCACGGTAAGGCATTGCGCCGGGCGGGCGAGCGGGCAAGTGGCTTCTTGGGATCGTGAGAAGAGGCGGGAGTTAAAGTGGTTGAGGGGCTAGGCCGGGCATGTGCGGCCGGCGCTGCTCCGCGGCCACTGTAGGGGTTGAGGACCTCGGCTGAAGGAATGGCTGTGCTCGGGCCGGCGACGGGCACAGGCTTCTCCTGCCCTTCCATCCGCCGGTTCGAGCCCTTGAAGCGGGAACAACCTTCCAGGACGTCAGTGATTGGGCACCACATCCCGCCACTTCCACGCAGCGTACCCAGATCACCTCAGTCATTGGTGATCCCTGTTGAATTTCTCATCACTTCGCGTTTGCAGCATTTTCTTGGCGCCCATCACTCTGCATTTTAGTTATCTGTGCCTATATGGTATTTTCCCAAGTCAGTTGATAGGAGCGTGTAGGCAGACAATTTTACCGCACCTACCGCACTACACGACTAGGCTTTTAATGCGCTACTATAAATATTTGTTGCGTGGACATTTACTTCGCAAACAGATTTCATATTTTTTTTTGTTACCTGCTTTCTATCCCTTTGAAACTATGGACTGGGAAATCTTATTAGAAATATGAGATCTCATCATAACTTTAGATTGTTGATAACTGGTTCGGGACCTTGAGGTTTGTTATCTTAAAGATGACTATTAGCTTGTATTTAGCTGTGACTGTGTTTATATCTAGGGACAGTGAGAGTTTTGTTTTTAATGCTAACAGTATTTTATTGAGGTATAATTATATTCAGGGAAATGGACAGAGTGTGAGGGTAGAACGTGATGAAATTCAGCAAATACGTAAACCTTGTAACCATCACCTGGATAAAGATAAAGAATATTTCCTTAATTACAGAAAATTCCTGTGAAGGTCTTTTAAATCTCTCTGAAGGCATTGCCATTCATCTGGCTGCCCAAGCCAGAAACCTGGAAGTGGTATTTATATGATTCATTTTTCTCTTTCTGCCTACATCCAACCAGATTCTGCACCCATTCCCCATTCCTGCTCTACCTGACTTAATTGAGGCTGTAATCATTTATTGCCCAGCCTTCCACACCTGCTTCAGATAGGTTCCTCCCTGAATTATCTTCCTCTGATCTTGATCTCCTAATCGTAGATCCCTTGCATTGTAGCCAGTGACACTTCTGAAATAAATATCATGTCATTTCCCTGACTTGGTCTCCATTAGTTCCTACTGCTTCCAAGGTGAAATTCAGACTCTTAAGACAGCCTTCAAGGTCTTTCACAAGAAAATCCATCCCTTCAGCCTTCTCCCTTTCCCATCTGCTGTGCATGGTTTGTGCTCTGGGTTTGTTCAGGGAATAGTGAAAGGCTCAGAGGTAGGAAATGGCAAGGTGTTAGAGAAATAGCTAGAGAGCCTAGCTTGCCTACACATGAGGGTATTGCAAAAAGTTCATGGAAAAATTAGTATTTTCTTTTAATTCTGTTTTTTCCCATGAGCTTTTTGAAGTATTCTTGTTTGTAGGTTTCATGAAAGGCTGAAGAGAAGTAGTAGGAATGTAGGTCCTGAAAAGGACTTGGACCCAGAAAGTGGGTGGATTGTAGATTTAGTTTTGAAGGTAAGAATTTATTTGTGAGCCTTTGAAGATTTTGTGTAAGAAGTGTGCAATAGGATCAGAATTCTGCTTTAGGAAGATTACCCTGGCGGCACTAAGACAGATTGAAAGGAAAAGGGCATAGAAGGAGGAAGACCAGGAGTCTTTAAAAATGTCATAAGTAGATAGGTCTGATATGGAATAGTAACAGTGGGAACTCTGAGGAGGAGATATAATGTGAAAGGAATTATGGAGGTGAAATTGGTGATAGTTGGTGTTTTATTAGTAGTGTAGAATGAGAAAAAGAAAAATATTGAGGGTAACTTATGTTTTGAGCTTAGTGGTTGAAAGTTGGGATATAAATGGTTTGGAGAGGGAACCGTAACAAATTTGGGTTTCTACGCATTGAACTTGAGGTGCTGAAAGGATAATCGGGTGCATTCATTCCCTAGTGGTGTTATCCAGGTTTATAGCTTTAAATAGCCTTTGTACACTGATGGCTCCCCAACTTATATTTCTAGACCAGACCTCTTCCTTGAACTCTGTACTTATATTTCAGCTACGTACTGTATATGTCCAAGTAAATATTCTGACTTCCCACATTCCCCCCACATTTACTCCTTCCTTAGCCTTCCCATCTTAGTAAATGGCAACTTAATTTTTCTACTTGCTCTGGTCAGATATCTTGGAGACATCCATGACTTCTCTCTTGCTGTCACACTTGACATTTAGTTCATCATTAAGTCCTATCAGTGCTACCTTCACAGTATCCAGATTTTGGCACTTCTCAACATCTCCACCCTGGCCATTCTGATTTAAGCCACCACTGTCTGGATGATTGCTCTAGGATTTTACCTGTTTTCTCTCCTTTTGCGCTTTCCTTCCTTTGGTTTGTTCTTCATTCAGCAGCCAGAATAATACTTTAAAAACATTAGTGAGGTTATGCTATGCCTCTGCTTAAAATCTTCAAGTAGTTTTTCATCTTATTTAGAGTAAAAACAAGTCCTTATAATGGCCTATAAGGCCCTCCATGTTTTTTTTTTTTTTTTTTTTTTGTCGTTTTTTCGTGACCGGCACTCAGCCAGTGAGTGCACCGGTCAGTCCTATATAGGATCCGAACCCGCGGCGGGAGCGTCGCCGCGCTGCCAGCGCAGCACTCTACCAAGTGCGCCACGGGCTCGGCCCAGGCCCTCCATGTTTGACTGCTGTGGTGTTTCTCTCATCTTGTTTCATGGTGCTCTCTTTGCTGCTCTTTCCACCCCAGCCACACACATGACTTCCTTGCTGTTCCTTGCACCAGTCGAGCTTCCTTCTCAGGGACTTTGCACTTGTTGTGCCTTTTGCCTGGAAGGTTTTTCCTTTACTCTGATCTATTTTTCTCTATAGCACTACTTGACATACTGTATATTTGTTTCTTTGCTTGTCTGTCATCCCTTCCTTTACCAGAAGTAAGTTGCCTTGGTCTATTTTGTACCCTGTCCTTGCTTCTCTTTCACGATAGTTTTTCCCTCTCTGCATGTGCTGTAGCAGAAGGGTTCATTGTTTTCCTCCTAATTTTAAAAAAAGTTTATAAAGAGCCCTTTCAGTGATGAATTTGTTTGCTGAAATTTTTTGGAAAAAATGTCATAAAATAAATAAAATGTAATAGAAGCTAACTGTATTTGCTAAGCTTAATCTTTGGCTTAATACTATTCTAGCCACTATCGGAAGCGATCGGCGTCACGGGGACGCTCTGGAAGTCGATCTAGAAGTCGCTCACCCTCAGACAAAAGAAGTAAACGTGGAGATGACAGACGATCTAGAAGTAGAGATAGAGATAGAAGGAGAGAAAGGTCTCGTAGCAGGGATAAAAGAAGATCTCGGTCAAGAGACAGGAAGCGTCTGAGGTAAGACTTTTTTTTTTTTTTTTTTTTTGGAGGTAAGACAATCTCCAAAGGACCAGTGATGAGTTGGGACTTCAATTAAATTGCGCTTCTTCAAAAGTGTGTTTTGGACTAGAATTTGGTGGTCTATTTGTAGGCCTTCTGCTTTATCCCAAGCTTGTTTGATTAGACCCAGAAAGATTTGCCTACGAAGACTCTCTCAAAGAGTATTTTAAGTCTGGAAACTTTAGGCTGTATTTCCTGTAACCCAAAGTGAACCCTGAAGTCCCCTGAGACAGGTAAAACATGAAGTAAAAAGTAAGATAATATGTTCTCTACAAGGGATTCTATTCTAATTCTGCCCCAAGAGAGCTGACCGATGTGTTCAGAGCCACCACTAAACAGGAAAAAGAAACAGGACAGAGCCCTCTCCAATCCCTCCTTTCCTTTTTAATCTATTTTAATGAACTGTCTTAGGTTTAAACTAAAGAACACCTTAATTTTTATTTTACGTTTACTTGATTACATATTCCTTGGCACTAGTCAAGCAACCACAACCCTTTCTTGAGGCAAAAAATAGTCTTTAAGTAAAAATAATCTTCCCCACACCCCCCCAAAAAAAGAATTCTAATGCAGTTTCTCGTTAAAATAGGAAAGGAAGATATGTTATGCTGTGAACTGATCACAGAATCACAGAAAGAATTTGACTTTATCTTTTTCAGACATTGGAAAGAGAGAGTGCAATAGTATCACGTAGTACTCAGGGAAAATACTTATGACAATGCGGATAGTGCTGACTAATTCAATTTCATATTATGTGGTCCCAGGAACAATTTCACACTATTTAGTTAAGCGAAATTGGTCACTTTACATTTGGTCTTTGACTTTTTGGTGTGAAAGTAGAATCACAGAATTTTAGAGCAAGAAGGATTTTGAGATTATCTAACAAAATCTCCAAATTTTATAGATGAGGAAACAGACCCAGAAAGTTGAAGATTTGACCTATGTCATGTAACTGATTAATTACTAACAGTACCAGGATAGAATTTCTTGCTTCCTCATCTTCAGATTAGTGATCTTTTCACAGCCTCGTTATGCCCATCTGACACTTAGGTTTAGGCTGTCTTTGAAAATTAGATTTTCTATTATAGGCTGTAGATTTAAAATAGCTATTATTACAGATTTGTTGTTTTTCAACAAACATCATTATAAAATTGGTGTCCCCATTTTTACATTGAGTACTTGTAAAAATTGGCTTTACTCCTCCTTGCCCCTCTTTCCTCTCCTCCCCTCATCCCCAGTATGGGGAATTACTTGTTTCTTAATTAGCTGATTTGATAGTTAATTGAGGCCTTGGCCTTTAATAATGGTAATAATTTAAGAAGTTTGTTTCACCATGGAACAGAATCATGATCTGAAATAATAGCTACATTTGGCCACAGAATAAATGAAAAATGACCCCCTTGCAGGCGTTCCAGAAGTAGGGAGAGAGAGAGAAGTCGAGAACGAAGAAGATCCCGCAGTCGAGACAGGAGACGCTCAAGGAGTAGAAGTCGGGGTCGGCGATCCCGGTCCTCCAGTCCTGGTAATAAAAGCAAGAAAGCTGAGAATAGGTAATGTTACCATTGGACTGTATCTATCATGCAGGTTGGGAACTGGCTCTCTTCTCTATCTCTCCTTTTTTTTTTTCCTTTAAATTTATCTTTCTAAATAATTGCCAAATATAACTTCTACCTTGAACTGTTGGCAGAATTTTTTTTTTTTTTTTTTTTTTTTTAAGATGCCTGGTAAGAGGATTTTAACCCTAGACTTGGTGTTGTCAGTTCCACCCTCTCCCAAGTGAGGGAACCAGCCATCCCTATATAGGGATCTGAACCCGTGGCCTTGGTGTTATCAACACCATACTCTTCCAAGTGAGCCATGGGCCAGACCTCAGAATTTTATTTTAATAGGTTATAAAGTTTATGTTTCAATTGGAAAATACTAGATTCTGTCAGTTTTAACACTCGATGCATTGTACTTTTATTTAATACATACTATTTAGGGCCGACCCCGTGGCTCACTCGGGAGAGTGCGGCGCTGGGAGCCAGCGACGCTCCTGCCGCGGGTTTGGATCCTATATAGTAATGGCCATGCACTCACTGGCTGAGTGCAGGTCACGAAAAAGACCAAAAAAAAAAAAAAAAAAAACCATACTATTTATGGTCATAATTATGTTTTATAGACATCTTTGTAGGAACTGTGTTTTTTCCTTTGAAATTATTATTATTTTTGTTTGTTTGTTTGTTTTGACCGGTAAGGGGATCGCGACCCTCGGCACAGTGTGGTCTGCACCACGCTCAGCCAGTGAGCGCATCGGCCATCCCTATATAGGATCCGAACCCGTGGCCTCGGTGCTACTAGCACTGCACTCTCCCGAGTGAGCCACGGGGCTGGCCCTTTCTTTTGAAATTAATTTCTTAGATAGTATTTCTGAGGTTGGTTGGCAAATAACTTTTTAACTAATGGTGTGCATTGCTGAATTCAGGATGGGTGAGCTTTGCTTGTGTAAGTTAAATGTACATGTTTCCTTGAGATGCCAGTAATATTCAATTTTGAGATATAATTTATCTGTTAGATATAATTTGTTTATTAATATTTCATTTATTAATATTTTGTTCTTTACCTATTATTGTTTCTGCATTGAAATCATAGGATAGTTGATGTGTAGACTTGTATCTGTTTTCTGTATATTTTTCATATTAGTTATTAGTATTTTTCCCATGTTTATTCTACTTTACAAATTTTAGTTTTATTTTACCAAGGCCAGTGTAATACCATTGTGATTTTTGGTGGTAGCGGGGAGGTGGGCAGCTGTCAGGTACTGGGATCGGGTGTTATTGTTATTGGTGTTATAACACTGCGCTCTAACCTAATTGAGCTAACCAGCCAACCCCTCCAATAGGATTTTTTTTAAATTAAAAATAAAACAAATTTAGAAAAGTGAATGAAATATAAACATGTAGTTTATTAAATAATTGTAAAGCAAACATCCATGTATGCAACACCAAGGTCAAGAAATAAAATGTCAGTACCCTGAAAGCCCTCTGTTTCCCTTCTCTAACGCAACTCTCTTCCTCCCTAGATAAAACCACTGTTGACTTGTGCTAATAATTTCCTTGCATTTCTTTGTAGTTTCACCACCTGCATTGTATCTGGGAAAAAATTAATTTATATATTTTTAAACTTTACATGAATGGAGTAGTATATTCTTTTATGTCTTTGCTCACCATTGTTTCAGATTTATCTGTATTTTTTGTAGCAATGGTTCATTTTCATTGCTGAATAGTATTCTGGGGCATAAATATACCACAATTTTAGTCATTCTTCTGAGGTGGATGTTTAGTTTGTTTTTCTTGGGTTTTTTTTGGTGGCTGGCTGGTACAGGGATTGAACTCTGGACCTTGGTGTTATCAGCACCGTGCTCTATCCAACTGAGCTAATGAACTAGCCCTGGTTAGTTTTATCTTTTGTGCTATTATGAGCATTTTTGTGTATGTATATATATACTAGTATACATGTGCATGAGTTTCCCTAGGGCGTATGTCTAGGAGTGAAATTGTTTGGTATAGAAGAAACATAGCTTTATTTTTAGTAGGTAATCCCAAATCGTTTTCCAAAGAGTTTGTACTAATTATCATCAGCATATGAGAATTCTGTTGCTCCATACCCGTTCCAGTGTTTGGAGTTGCCAGGCCTTTAAGTTTTTGCCAGTTAGGTAGATGTGTGATAACACAAATCATTGCGATTTTAATTTGCATTTCCATGACTACTAATGAGTTCGAATGATTTTTCATGTTTTTGTTCATCTTGTGAATTTCCTCTTTCCTGAAGTACATCTTCAAGTCTTCTGCTCCTCTTCCTATGGAGTTGTTTCTTTCTTTAAAAATTGATTTATAGGAGTTTTTGTTGTAGTTTTTAAATATTCTGCATATTTGTATTTTGTCAGTTATATGAGTGATAAATATATTTTCTTACTCTGATTAGTCTTTTCACTCTCTATAATGGTACGTTTAATGAATAGAGACTTAAAAAAAATATCTTACTTCATTTTGTGAATTGAGAATAACGTAGATATTAATAAAACCTGATATGAGCAGTGTGAGAAAAGAAAATTATAGGCTGTAGTCAATCTAAACATAAATATTTGTATACCAAATCCAACAATGTATAAAAAAGGATAATATAACATAAGTTGGCTTTATTCTGAGAATGGAAGGTTGGTTTAACATTAGAAAAATCATTAAGAATAATACTCTATATTAATAAGATTCAAGGAGAAAAGTCATATTAAATAGATTTGGTAAATATGTTTTCTTAATTTCAATATTACAGTCATGTTTAAAAGTTCTTAGCAGATATGAATAGAAGGGTATTTCATAAATTGATCATAAAATTAGAAATGCAAAGGGATGTAAATACTGATTTTTTTTTTTTTTTTTTTTGCGGCTAGCTGGTACAGGGATTGAAGCCTGGATCTTGGTGTTATCAATACCATGCTCCAACCAACTGAGCTAACCAGCCAGCCCCATAAATCCGTATTTTTTTTTTGTTTGTTTTGTTTTTTCTTCTTTTTATTTCTCTCTTCTTCTTTCTTTTTTTTTTTTCCTTTTTTCCCAATAAATACTCTTGGTTTTTGGGGGTTTTTTTTTGGCAGCTGGCAGGTACAGGAAACCAAACCCTTGACCTTTGTGTTAGAAGGCCACACTCTAACCAACTGAGCTAACCAGCTACCCCCTCCTCCTCTAAATACTCTTGAAGAAAAGGTTGGAGGACTTGCTCTACCAAGTCTATCAAAACTTGTTATAAAGTTACACAAATAAAGACAGTGCAGTATTTGTGTAAGGATAGATAAATAAATCAGTGGAACCGTATAAAGAGGCTGGAAATAGATCTATACTTATGGCCATTTGATTAATGACAGAGATGACACTGCAATCAGTGGGGGAAAGTTTTTAAAAATAAATGGAGCTAGGAACATTTGCTTTTCTATAGTGAAATAAGACCACCCACCTCATTCTGTGCACAAAAAGCAATTCCAGACAAGTTAAAGATCAAATTAGATGGCAAAACTATAAACCTTGTAGAAGCTTATACTGTAGAATATCTTCTTCACTCCTAGGTATCTTCAAATCTGGGAGGTTTCTAAACTACTCAAAAAAGCACCAATCATAAAGGGGAAAAAAATTCATTAATTTGATTACATTAAAATTAAGAAATTTTATGCATTATAAGATACCATAAGTAGGCTCAAAATGTAAGCCCATTTAGGTTTTAAATATTACATGTATAAATTATCTTGCAGAGTATTAAGATCCTGGTGTATTTCTCCATTTATTAAATTTTAACTATACTATTTAAATTTCATAATTGTTTCTATATGGTATGTCCAGTTTTTTTTGGTTGGATTTCCAAACATTTAGTGATGTTTGCTTTTAATGTCATGAGATTAATTTTTTCATTATATTTTTAAGGTGTTTATTAATGGAACATGAAAATGCAGTTGGCTCTTAGAAGTTTATTTCTTACGCAAAAGTGAAATACAAGTCTATAAAAGTATTTTAAAATGTGTGTTTCCAAGCACAAACAGATGATATCTCTTGCTTGCTTTCTTTTTTTTGGTAGGTCTAGATCCAAGGAGAAGACTGATGGTGGGGAAAGTTCTAAAGAGAAGAAAAAAGACAAAGATGACAAGGAGGATGAAAAGGAAAAAGATGCTGGTGTATGTTTACTAACTTAAAAGTAATTGTATCAAATCAAACTTGTTTCTATGATGACAAGTTCAGTTTTTTTTTTGGTCTTTTTTTGTGACCGGTAAGGGGATCGCAACCCTTGGCGTGGTTTTGCCGGCACCGCGCTCAGCCAGTGAGCGCACCGGCCATTCCTATATAGGATCCGAACCCGCGGTGGGAGCGTCGCTGTGCTCCCAAGCGCTGCACTCTCCCGAGTGCGCCACGGGGCTGGCCCACAAGTTTAGTTTTTTAATGCCATATGCTTTATTTTTAAATAAATGGTAACAGATACATAAGATAAACAGGAAAATATGTGTCCCATGAGAAAATTGTTTTCTGTAAAAAGTTGCAGATCTCTACATATTACATGTTTTTATTTATAGAATGCGATCATACCATATAAATATTATCAATTGCCCTTTAAAAAAGTGTATAAATTTATACTCAAGAATTTAGACATATGAAAATGTTTGTTTCTCCACATACTTGCTGACTTGGGAATTTCAAAGTTTAATTTTACCAGTCCAATAGGAAGTAATTGTAATCTTATTTTCTTCATTTTTATTTTTGGTGGCTGGCTAGGGTGGATCTTATTATTTTGAGTTTCATGTCTCTTTCTTTTGGTGGCCAGAGTTACATGTCTTTAAATTAGTGACTATTTAAATGCTATGGACATAATATAATATAAATTTATAATATAAATAATATTTTTTTTTGTAAGTTTGATTATTTGCACTTTTCTTTGAACTACCTATTCATATCTTTTGCCCATTTTAGAAAACATTATAGCTTTACTTCTTTTTTTGTTTTGTTTTCTTATTGAATTCTGATTTTTTAGTGGTTCCTTTTCTTAAGAGACTTGCTTGCTGATCAGGGTAGCTAAGAAAGGATACAACACAGGAAGACTGAGGATCTGGCTTCTTCTGATCGTATCTCTTCTCTTTAATGACTGGTTGATCTTGAGAAAGCAAACATTCCTAGGCTTATCTTTCAAGAGGATGGATTTTATTATAAAGGATATAAATTTAGGAGCAAAGCTTTTTTTTGTTTGTTTAAGAAATAAATTTATTTTTAAAACACAAACATAGAATAACCATGTCAGAAAACATTTAGAAAGTCAGAAGTAATTCTCTGTAATCCCAGGCACCCAAAACACCATCATTACAGTTTTGTAATATTTTCTTCATTTTTTACATGTATATTTTCATAAATAGACATAATGATAGCATGTGTAAAATTTTGATTCCTGTAATGCTTAATCTTCAAATCTTTGATTGTGGCTGTGAAGGTGATTTGCTTCCTCCTCTTCAGAGCATTAATAGTCTTGATGAAGGCTTTAGAATGGCTGTTTCTAGGAAACCTAGACCTAAAGCCTACAAGACCAAAAGTTAGTCATGTTGATATGCTTTCCTTTACTCATTAACTTGTAATAGAAAATTGCTTTAGGCTGGCTGGTTAGCTCAGTCGGTTAGAGTGCGGCCTCATAACACCAAGGTCAAAGGTTGTTTTCCTCATACCAGCCTGGCACCAAAAAAAAAAAAAAAAATTGTTTTTCACAGAAGCAATCTTGGAGGAGTTTGGGGGATTTAAAATTGAGAATAACTGGGGAACTGTGCTTGCTAGTTGATTTAGTTTTTTACTCTGAGGAAAAAATCAAATTTATGTGTGTATATTAATTGTAGCTAAAATGAGATTAATTTATCGTGTTTGAAATCTTTCACCTTTCTTAGTTGAAGATGATTTTTATTGTGATTTCATTTTGGTAATATATTTGTGGATATATTTATAAAAATGTGTGATCTACTAAATCTGGTCTACTTTTAGAAGTTTGTATGTATACCTGCTTTTCCTTTTCCTTTTTTATACTTTGGAGAACTTATTTGGAATGTCACTTGGAGTAGTATTATTAATACTGGTTTTGTTTTTTATTTTTCTTCTCTCTTTATCTCTCTTTTGCCCTCCCAAGAATTTTGACCAAAATAAGCTTGAAGAAGAAATGAGAAAACGAAAAGAGAGAGTGGAGAAATGGAGAGAAGAGCAACGTAAAAAGGCCATGGAAAACATAGGGGAACTGAAAAAGGAAATTGAAGAGATGAAACAAGGGAAAAAATGGAGTTTAGAGGATGATGATGGTATATTTGTTTGTTAGCCTAATGACCTGTATAACAATTCATGTAAATTATTCTAGAATTATGGGTAATATTTCATGTTGGGATTTTTTTGGCCTTTTTTCTTGTGAAAAAATATGCATAACGTAATATTTACCATTTTAATTATTAAGTGTACAATTCAGTGATAATAAGTACATTCATAGTGTTCTACAGCCATCACCACTGTTTCCAGAACTTTTTTATCATCTCAAAGTCTGTACCCATTTAACAACTCCCCATCCTGCCTCCTCCCCAGCCTCTTGTAACCTCTGTTCTACTTTCTGTCTCTATGAATTCGCGTGTTCTAGATGACTTATATAAGTGGAATCATAGAATATTTCTTTTTTATTTGTCTGGATTATTTCCCTTAGTATAGTATCTTAAAGGGTTTTTTTTGTGTGGTAGCATGTGTCAGGAATTCTTTCCTCTATATGGCTGAATAATGTTCCAGTATATGTATATGACACCATTTTGTTCATTCATCTGTGGTTGGACATTTGGGTTTTTCCACCTTTTGGTTATTGGGAATAATGCTGCTGTTAGCACTTGTGTGCAAATATCTGTTTGAGACCGTGTTTTCAGTTCTTTTGGGTATATACCTAGAAGGGGAATTGCTGGATTCATGTTGAGATTTTAAATGCCCCTTTTAATAATTGTAGTATTCAGTAAGGATCACTGATTTTACTTTACAGTGAAGAGTTGGGTGCCTATGGATGTAGTCAGTAAATAGCTTTTTACTTTTTTTACCATCAGTAGGAATGTTAGTAATGAGAGTAAGTTAAGAGCATGCTTTCTAGTCCCTTCTCTGATTTTTCCTAGTTTAGGAGAGAAACATTACCCCTCCACATCTGATTTTGAGTTTTGAGGTTTTAGTAAGCTGGAAGATGATAGAATTTTATAGGAAAATGGAATTTTGGTCAATTTTCTGTGAAAGTTTCAAAGAGTGGTTTAAATAGATTAGTGGATTCTATTTATAAGTGGTCATGATGTCTTAGTTATATAAAAGATTGGCTTGTCTTGAATTAAGAATGATGTGCAGTTTTTTTTCTCTGTGAATTAAAGAATGGTAATTGAAAGAAAAAAATAATTTAAAATGTGATTTGGCAGAGAAAGTTTTTGGTTCTGCTTCTAGCAGTGTAGCTGTAAAATCTAACACAGGAGATCCATTTTTTAGGCATAATCTTTTTGTCCCTTTTGAATGAAATGATTTGTAATTTATTAGCATTTATTTCTTTTATCATTATTATTGTTATTCAGAAGTAATACATGCTTGATGTAAAAATGTTAAAACTTTCCAAGTGTGAGCATTTGAACTGCAGCGTGGCTGGAGTAATTGGAAACGGGGGTGTTTGGGCAGTGGGAGGAAAGGTTGGAAAGGTGGGGTGTGGTCTGATTGTGGAATATTTCCTTTTGAAACACGCTTACAAGGAAAGTATATTCTCATATTTTAGATGATGAAGATGATCCTGCAGAAGCTGAAAAGGAAGGAAATGAAATGGAGGGTGAGGAATTAGATCCATTAGATGCTTATATGGAAGAAGTGAAAGAGGAAGTAAAAAAGTTTAATATGAGAAGTGTAAAAGGTGGTGGGGGAAATGAAAAGGTATGGAATTTTCTTTATTTTTAAAGATTTATATTCCCACTTGGATAACTTGAATTCATTGTTGCATTGGATCACTGCTGATTTGCATGACTTTGTAAAGTTAAATGTTTTGTTTCCCTTCATCTCAGAGATGAAAGTACTCATTCTGAGTACTAGAGATACTGGTGAATTTTAGCTGTGAATGTTCTTCTTTCAGGGCTGGCCTGATAGCTCAGTGGGTTAGAGTGCAGCCTTAAAACACCAAGGTCATGGGCTGAGCCCGTGGTGCACTCAGGAGAGTGCGGCGCTGGGAGCGCGGCGGTGCTCCCACCGCGGGTTCGGATCCCATGTAGGAATGGCCGGTGCACTCACTCGCTGAGTGCCGGTCATGAAAAAAAAAAAAAAGACAAAAAAAAAAACCCACCAAGGTCATGGGTTAGGATCTTCGTACTGGCCAGCTGCCAAAACAGAAAAAAAGAAAAAAAAAAAAAAGTCATTCTCTCACCAGTATCATTTTTGTTCAGTATCTTTGCTTACATGTTACCTTTTTGATAGGTCCTCTCCAGACTTCTCCAGCACTCCTATCTTTCAAACTCTTGACCCCCTTCACCCTATCCTTTTTTTAAAATAGCATTTACTACCTTTTGACAAATTTTGTAATTTATTTTTTTTATTGTGTTTACAGTTTGTCTCTTCTCCCCTCTGAAATATAAACTTCCCAAGGACAGAGACCTTTACCTGTTTTGTTTGTTGATTCATCCAAGCTCCCAGTACAGTGCCTGGCTTGTTTAATGAGTGAAAACTACCATTTAATAGTATTTTAAAAATATATTATATAAAATTATATATTATACAGTAAACTATGTCTGTATGGATGTATTATAAAATATAGTGTAATTATATTACGTTTAAAGTTTGTACAAATTAAGGATAAAAACAGACTACTATTTGTCTTTTCATTAATTGTCACTAATAACTAAGGTAATTGGAATTACAAATTATGACAGTTATCATTGTACTTCAATTGACATACAGTTCGTTTCAATTTTGCAAAATATTTCATATTCCTTTTTTATTTTAGAAGTCTGGGCCAACAGTCACAAAAGTTGTTACTGTAGTGACAACCAAAAAAGCAGTTGTAGATTCTGATAAGAAGAAAGGCGAGCTGATGGAAAATGACCAGGATGCCATGGAGGTGATTCTTCATTAATTTTGACTTTGCTCATGACTTTGTCTTAGAAGTATTTATTAGAAAGCATTAGTGGAGATATGCTTTTTAGTTTTGCAAACTATTAGGAGAAATTCTTGCTATTCTCAACAGTATAATAGTATTAGAGCTGTATATCCAGTTGGTAGAGCATTCTAACATCTTTTATCTCTCACTGTGTGCTCATTTTTTGATCCCCTTTATCAGCTTACCTCAGGCATGCAATACAGAGAGAAGAAATGAAGTGATAGAACAAATTTCTTCTCATTAACATATTGGAAAGATCTATATAATGAGAATAATAGCAAAACTTCATTAATGCCATCTCTGAGAATTATCATTTTATCTTTCTTGGCATTATGACTTGCTATAAGGGCAAAGAAAAAAGAAACTAAGTTGAAAAATTTTAGGAGCTGATGTGTTTCTATTCAAAATGACAGATGTCACTTGAGGTGATTGTGAAATTATGAGGTTTAACTTTGCTGGAGCAGCATGAAAATCCTGTGGATCAAGTAGCCTGTTTTAGAAAGTAAAAAAATAAAAGCTAACGAGTAGTTTCTAGAAAAGAAGAATTTTAAAAGGTGGGACTATAGCTTCCCATAAGTGGAATATAATAATGAAATTAGATCTTTCCTTTTTTTTTTTTTAACTATAGTATTCTTCAGAGGAAGAAGAAGTTGATCTTCAGACGGCCCTTACAGGCTATCAGACAAAACAGAGAAAGCTTCTAGAACCTGTTGATCATGGAAAAATTGAATATGAACCATTTAGAAAAAACTTTTATGTTGAAGTTCCAGAACTAGCAAAAATGTCTCAAGAGGGTAAAATTCTTGTATTCATTTACTGGTTATAATGGGAACAGAGGAAGATGCATTTTACTTTTTCCAGCAGGAATGCATATAGGCCCGTTAGTTGCAAGAGAAGTGTTAAAAAAATGATTAATTTAGCTCATGTAGTTGGGTTTTTTAGGGTTGAAAATCTCCATGTGAAGTGGCAAATAAAATATTTCTGTTAGCCTTTTCCTTCTGGGATTTGGGAGTTAGGGACCACTGTGAATCTGTTTATCACTGGTTGAACAGAGGTAATCAAGAGCTAGGAGACTATGTGGTTGGATTACTTGTCATTGTTCCTTTTATTGCCATTGCAATTTAAGACAAAAACCAAATTGTTGAAATTGGGGTATTTTTTCTGTCTTTAGTTGCAGCAGTAATTGCTTTAGCTATCCCTCTTACCTGCTCAGTGCTTCCTCTTGTAGCTCCTCTATGGAATTGTCTTTGATAGCGTTAAAAATAAAAGTTGAAGATTCTTAATCTTACTATGCCTGATTGAAAAGTAGAAGGTACCAGTAGAACAATATTTAAGAGTTTTTAATATGGGTTTTGTTTTGTAGAGGTGAATGTATTTCGATTGGAAATGGAAGGTATTACAGTCAAAGGAAAAGGTTGTCCCAAACCAATTAAGTCTTGGGTCCAGTGTGGAATTTCCATGAAGATCTTAAATTCCCTCAAAAAGTAAGTGGTTGATGATTGTCCACATTTCTCAGTATCTTGCTACTCAAAATAGTGCTTTCACATAAGTATCTCCTTGGGTACATTTTTACTCTAATAGAAAAACTTACTCTTTTTTTTGTAAATGTTTTATTGAGATATAACTTACTTATCATAAAGGTTACCCTTTAAAGTGTACAATTCAATGATTTTTAGTATATTTATGGAGTTCTGCAATTATCACCATAACCTATATTTTAGAATATTTTCATCATTCTGAAAAGAGACCTGTGTCCATTAGCAGTCAGTCTTCTCTTTTCTCCTCTATCCTGTGTTGCTTTGCCCCCCACAGATTTGTCATCCCACTTCCCTTGAGTGACGGAGATGCAAATGATTACTCAAAGCCCATCTCTTCTGAGCAGTGAGAGACCCCAAAGTTATTAACCTCCCCCCAGAACCCTTAAGCGAGAGGCATCCTTGGGAAATTAACCCCAAATTGGGGTTCTCTTCCTGCATTTATTTTCCAGACTAGGAAGTTACAGGAAGAGAACATAGGTGGGGTTATAGTTTAACAATATAGGCTGGTAACTTTCAGTGAAACAAGCCAGATAACTTTCCACTAAGGCAATTAAGTGGTCCTATCAACAAAAGCTTGATTTTAGCAAACATTCCTTCTCTCTCCAGCAATTTTCCAGTATCTTTACATTCCAATCAGTAACTAGTCTGTCCTTGAGCCAGCAACCTTGCTGTGCCACAAATCTTTACCTTACACCAGAGACTTTATAGCCTGAGGAAAATTTCCAGTCCTCTGCAAAGTCAATATTTGAAACTGTAAGGCTTTGGAAAACCAGGCCCTGTGAAGTACATTTGCTTTAAGAATCCTCTACAATCCTGAGCAACCATTAATCTACTTTATTTTTCTATAGACTTGGCTGTTCTGAACATTTCATATAAATAGGATCATACAATATGTAGTCTTCTGTGACTGGCTTTTTTCACTTAGCATAATATTTTCAACACTCATCCATGTTGTAGAATGTCTTAGTACTTTATTCCTTTGTATTGCCAAATAGTGTTTTATTGTATGGATATACCACGTTTTGGAAGAGCTTATTCTTATGGGACTATGAGGGCCCCAGAGATGCCAATTTTTACCTTGTCTTTGGTTTTCTTTTGAAGGCATGGCTATGAAAAGCCCACGCCAATTCAAACGCAAGCAATTCCTGCTATAATGTCTGGAAGAGATTTGATTGGCATTGCCAAGACAGGAAGCGGAAAGACCATTGCTTTTCTGTTGCCCATGTTTAGACACATCATGGATCAGAGGTCATTAGAAGAAGGAGAGGGGCCAATAGGTACAATTCTTTTCATTAAACTTTTTTTCAGATAACAACTTTGTTGTCAGTTAATCAGAAAGACCTGATACTTGTAATTATTCTTCATTATGACAATAAAGATGTCTTCGTGTACATTTTGTCTATCAATTTGTCACTTCGGGGCTGATTTCCCCCTACCAGCAGGTGGAGTGAGAATCTTCAGAGCTCTGGAGTGACATCTCAGAAGTATAAAAACAGCCTCTCCTGGCGCAGCTCAGTTTTTAAACCCTGACTTGTCAGGTAGACTCCTTGTGCATCTATCTGCTTATTTATGTTGAGGTTTGTTCTTAGCCAAATATCAGTGGATATATAAACTCAATATGAAGATAGTAGGGAAATGTATTTTCCTAGTTTTTAAAATGCCCTTAGAAGGCTGTAGTGCCAGCATTTCATTCAAGATTAGGTTTTCAGATTCAGATTTCTTGATTCATTTTGGCAGAGATGTCTTCTGCAAATTAGAGTAGGGTTTTGAAAAGTTGTTTAGCCGCTCTCTTGGAAACACAGGGCACAGTATATTTCTCCTCTGTCTGTGCCCCTCAGACCAAGGTTGTTTCTGGAAGCAGCGGTATGGCTTATACAGCAGAGTGAGTCACTTGATTTTCTTCATTCTGTGATTTGCAGTTGAGAACTGTTTGCATTCTGTTCAACCAAGTGTTTTCCTGAGGTTGAGTGAGGCGTTTAACTGTCATTTATCTTCCTGTAGCATATTCTTAAAGTCTATTTATACTTATCCTTCACCACAGTCTCTACTGTTATGAAGTTTTTGAAAGAGTTTTCCGAGAGGCATAAAACACAAACAAATTGGACAAAGAGATCTGAACTTTATTGCAGAGATTAAATTTAACACTTTAAAGCACAGCCTCTCAAGAATTTTGGTGCCTAGGCTATTTGACATATTTATCTTTTCAGCTGTCATCATGACTCCAACTCGAGAACTGGCTTTACAAATTACTAAGGAATGTAAGAAGTTTTCGAAGACCTTGGGACTTAGAGTGGTTTGTGTTTATGGAGGAACAGGAATCAGTGAGCAGGTAAAGAAACATTCATTTTTTCCATTCTTTTCTCAAATTAAGTGATTAAAGAATGATTTTTATTTTAGTGTTTCAAACAGTGATTGCTTCTAAAATCTTAAAAAATATGAGGTGTGAAAATACTAGTAAGAATGAGTTACATTCTGTAGAATGAATACATTCTGGAGATCTAATGTACAGCATTGTAACAATAGTTAATAATACTGTACTGTAAACTTAAAATTTGCAAAGAGAGTAGATCTTAATTGTTCTTACCACAAAAGTAAAAGTTGATAACTATGAGAGGTTATGATATGTCAATTAGCTTGATTGTGGTAATCATTTCACAGTGTATATGTATATCAAAACATTAAGGGCTGGCTGGTTAGGTCACTTGGGAGAGCGTGGTGCTGGTAACAATCAAGGTCACAGGTTCAGATCGCCATACTGGCCAGGTCCCCCCCCCAAATAAATAAATAAACCCAGAAAAACACAAAAAAACCCATTACATTTTACACTTTAAGTATACACAATTTTTATTTGTCAATTATATTTCAGTAAAGCTGGGGGGGGGAGAACAAATTGTTTTAATTCTATGTTTTAGAATTTTTAAGTCATTTTTACATTAGCTTGTCCTTCCTCCTTCCTCTTCCCTTGCCCAGGGAAAGAAGATATTTTGTATTTTACAGATGAGAGAATGTCCAGAAAGATTAAGTGAGTTGACCAATTAAGTTAGTAAGTATTGGAGTTAGCTCTAGAATCTAGGTCTTCTGATGGCTAAGTCAGCATTTATTTTCTCTGACTCATGCTGACATCTTTAAAAGGTGGTGATGAGTGGAAAGCATTGATATCAATTTCATCTGCATTCTTAAATGATTTTAGCAAGAATTATTTAAACAAACCTTGACTGTCTTTAGTTTGGCATTTCTCCAAGTGTCTTCTAAAGAATGATAGTTATCAGATATTTTGCTTAACTAGAAGGGAAAAAAGTGAGTCTACAAGTATGATCAAATAAGTTTTGGAAGTGTTGGATTATGCAAAGTTAAAACAGGTTTCTTTCCTGCAAGATTTAGTCATTAATAAGCTAACGTATATTGTGATGCTAGAAGAATGGGATAAATTAAGTGGCATTTTTTGAACTTATTTAACTACAAAACTAGCTTAGGACAAGGACACACTCTGAGAATGTTTGCTTTTGTTTTCCTAATACTATTTTAAACCCTTGAACCTTAGATCATTTTCTAAGTTTATCTTGCCAATTTTCTTGAACACAGCCTGTAATAAGAAATACACTTAAAAAATAACCTGGTACATGCATGCATGTTATGTTTATGTGGAAGTCAAACAAAAGTTTTATGATATCTAAGGCATTCTGGAATTTTTGATTCTATATCATTTTTTAAATGCTGGTTGTGACTTATTAAATTGATTTCATCATTTAGTAATGGAGGCGACCCTCAACTGAAAAGCATTGATCTATATGATCACTTTGTTTTTTTATTTTAAAGATGACCGGTAAGGGGATCTTAACCTTTGACTTGGTGGTGTCAGCACCACTCTCTCCCAAGTGAGCCACGGGCCGGCCCTTATATGATGACTTTTTTAACTGCTCTCTTAAGTTCCTTTCTTGGTGTTGAGGTATAGCAGCAAATTAAAGTTGGTAAAATTCTCTAGTTTTCATTGGTTTCAAGTGTATGACGTGGTCTTACTGCTGCTACCTATTCCTTTAGTAGTGCCACAGCATTCCAAAGAATTAAGAAGAAAGCTTTAGAGTCTTCTAATGAGACTTCAGTAGCTTGCCGTATAGAGCTATGCAAGGATCAGGTGCGATATTTTTGAGTCTGTTTAAGTAAGCATTAGTGATAAATAGCCTAAAATTTCATCTTTTTTTATTAGATTGCTGAGCTGAAAAGAGGTGCTGAAATTATTGTTTGTACACCTGGTCGAATGATTGACATGTTAGCAGCTAACAGTGGTAAGTCAGGGCTGTTTTTTGTTCTCTTTTCTCTTATTTTTGAATTCTATACAATTTTGTTAAAGCAGATACAAGAAACCAACAAAGGGTTTCTGCATTTATTCTTAAAGCTGTAATATCTTAAAATTTGTATTGTAATAAGTTTATTGTTGTAAGCATTAATCTTTTTGAAGTTTAATTTAAAATTTCTTTTCAGAATTAACTCCATTTGTTTTTTGGGGGGTTCTTTTTGGCGGCTGGCCTGTACAGGGATTGATCCCTAGACCTTGGTGTTATCAGCACCAAGCTCTACCCAGCTGAGCTAACTGGCGATCCATTCGATCTTAACTCAGATTCTTAGTCCATTTTTGTCCTGGCTTTGCTGTTATAAGGGTGGGGTACTGTCTTTTTCTTTGTTATAAAATTTATACTTTATCCCCACAGGAGCTAGTATTTTCTTACAATACTGGATAAATATTAATATATTGCAGCTTTAAGAAATTTTATCTTTTGTAAATATTGCATGTTTTTAGCTCAAATGTTATGCTTTGTTAAACTCTTCCCTATCAAAACTGTTACTAAACTGTTGACATTATTTAACTTCTGTGGAGAAAGGCCCGTCAGGATTTATAGAACTGGGCTTCCGAGACTTAAACCATCAAAGGTAGGTAATTTAATGCTGTTCCCAACATTGCAAAACTAATTGGGCTGCAAATGTTAATGTGGAATATTGAAATATTAGGAAGCATTTATTTTGGCTCATTTCTATTTTTAAAGAAAACGCTTTCAAAGATTTCCTTTGCAGTATTCAGTATCCACAAATAGAGTATTAAGAACTCTGACTAATGCATGTTTCTAATAGCATTTGCTTGAATTTCTGTATAAACTTAATTCTAATTCTACATGAAGTTGGCAAAGTGACATAGAAATTTGTTTGATAAGTCATTGTGCTTCTACAGCATATGAAAAGTTTTGGATTGAATGCTGATTAAATAATCCCTTGTTTTTTCTCAATTGCTGCATTGATTAAGTTTCCTCCTGAAATTCATCTTAATTAATTTTACCTTTTTCCTTTATTTGTCCTTTTGGTTTATTTTTAATAACTATTTACACATGTTTTTGCCAGGTGATTGATTCAACCGTTTGTAGCAATGTTTGTATCGATCTTTTAGAAAGGATTTCCTGTGTTTGTATTTAGTTTTCACTGGTTAAGAAACCAGTTGCATTTATTTAAACCAGAGGGAGCACTTAATAAAATTTGGAGTTGTATTTTTGTGTAGAAAAATGTATTTACGTGTAATGCATTTGGTATTTAAGGTTTTTGTGTAATCTGTTAGTTACCTATTGATGTCAAATGGCTTCTCATTAATGGTTTAACATGCCCATTTAAGAACCTTCTAAACTATATGGAAGTAGGTTATAAAGTAATATAAAGAGAAGTTTTCTGCGTCTGATATTGTTAGCACTGGAACTTGCTTTCCACACATACGCTGTAATCTCTAATATGTTTTTTTCTAGGTGATGCTGTCAGATAATGGCTGATGTGGCTCGATGCTTCATCTCAGTCTTAGTTTTATGATGTGTTTTGGAGAGGGCTGTTTTCTGAATTTTACAGGTTCTTCAGGCCCTATGATGGTATGCAAGAGACGAGTTTGACAAAATAAAGGGCCTCATATACCCATTGTCAGAAAGTATTTGCCACTAGATTAGACATTGTAGACCAAAATTTCTTTTCACTGTTTAAAGATACCTAACCTACCCCACTGGTTAAGTCAGGCATTTTAGTTCCCTCTACAGTTTTTTAAAGTTTTGGTAGTCATGAAATGAATTGTGACTGATTTTTAGTTTTCTTTTTGTCTTTATTTTTTTCTTCTCATCTTAGGTCGGGTCACAAATCTTCGAAGAGTGACCTATGTTGTTTTAGATGAGGCAGACAGAATGTTTGATATGGGTTTTGAACCGCAGGTAATCATTACATTTCTTAAGCATTTTAAAATGTTAATATAACCTTGTAACTGCCATAAGAATGAAATGTTTGTGAGGTTTCTGAAATTTACATACACACACATCTGTTGCTGCATGGTAATACAGAGGGTTGGGAACATATGGAATTGAAATAGATATTTATGTTTCAGATTCCCCATGAAACTCGTTTAGGAGGTATTTGTGCAGGCTTTCCTTAGCCATATAAAACTATCATTAGTAAAACTAGAATTGAAGTACTAATAATAGAAGCTTAAAGCTTTCATATTTTCTAGTTTTCATTGTCCTTCCAAGTAAATTGCTTTAATTCATGGCTTTAACTACCTTATGATCTAGATAGTTTTACATTTACCAAAGGTAAAAACTACCAAAGCATTTGTCTAGCTTAGGTTTTTATATTCCTTATACATGCTATGTGCTCAAGTACAAAATTTCAGTGATGTAAATTTATAGAAACATGATAAAAGGTGGTAGAAATTTTTCTTAACAAGAAGAGCAGTGTGAGTTCTCAATAGGCTATGGATACCAAAAGAAATTTATGATCACAGTCTGCAGTGATAGAAATGGGTATGAGAAAGGGGTAAGATGAACACTGTTTTAGCCTTTTCAGTTTATTCATGTATTCTCCAAAAATGTATTGCCTGTCATATGATAGTACCTGTATTGTGTTTAGATTTAGGGAATACATTCTAAATGAGATATAAATAGAGGAGCACAAGAGAGTAAACAGGGTTATGGTAATGCTTGAACCATGTGAGAAACAGTTAAAGGAATGAGGAATATTTAGTGTAGAATAGGGGACTTAAAATAATCTTTTAACCTCAGAAAGTCCATCACATGAAAGTATTGAATTTATTCTTTTGGTTCCAAGCTGTAGAACTGGGACCCAGTGTGGAAGCCTTAAGGAGCTTGATCTGAGTTTAGTATGAGGAAGGACTGAGTAAACTTTTTTTTTCCCTGATGGCTGGCCGGAAAGAGGATCCAAACCTGTGACCTTGATGTTATAAGGCTGCACACCAACTAACTGAGCTAACTGACCAGCTCTGAGTAAATGTTATTTGGAGATGAAACATGTTCCTTTGTGGGAGGGGAACAGATGTTGATCATCCTTTTCATCCAGTTGTTTAAGCAGAGGCAAGGGGTCCATTTGTGGAAAGATAGTATAGGGAATTGAAGTATCAGATGGAAAATGGAATTACATGTCCTTTAATTTCTTTCCACATCATGTGAAATTTTAGATTTTATGATAATGCTTTGGGTAGATTTAGTGATAGGGCCTTTTTGATAAATCAGTTAAGTTTTTCCAGAAGAGTCCAAAACAGCATTTTCTATTGATATGCAAAGTGTGAATCATCCCCTTGCCATAAGCGCATACATGTATGTAAGAATAGTCACGCATCCCCCGACAACTGGGATACATTCTGAGAAACGTGTCGTTAGGCAATTTCGTCATTGTGGGAATATCATAGAGTGTACTTACACAAACCTAGATGGTAGGGTGGGTGGGGGGTTTAGGGAGAAATTGGGTAAGGGGCACAGAATAATTGTGATTTGTAATATGAACATACTAATATTGGTTTGATCATCACATATTGCACAGAAATACTGATAGTCAACTCTATACCCCATAAGTATGTACAATCAATTATGTTTCAATTAAAAAGTAAATTTAAAAAAAAACAACCTAGATGGTATAGCCTAGTACACACCTATAATCTTATCAGACCACTGTCAAATACGTGGTCTATTGTTGACCAAAACGCGGTCAGGCATACATGACTGTGCATAAATGTGCATACATGTACCTGAGTACGTGTAAACAGGTTTCAACAAAATAAACAATTTAGTATTTCCCCTTCTATATTTAGATACATGTGTACATACCTGTCCTTATGTACATGTGTGTACTTATGTATGTGCATATACTTGTGTTCTTACATACATGTGTGTAAGTATAAGAGGGAGAAATGCTGAATAATTGTTAATTTTGTTGATTACTAAAAACCTGTTTGAAGAGAGGAAAATTTAGATTTAGTCAATAATTATTTTGTGAACTTATAGATTAAAAAACACTGGGCAGAGGTTCAGTGCCATGGACCACTACTTGGATGTACCACAGGAAAAGACACTGCTATGTTAATCAAAACTGGTGCTACTGAATGTAAATATGCACACTGACTTCTATCTAGAGAAGAGTTAGCTTCCAGGTATGATTCTGTATTGAAGAAAACAGTGAAAATTGGGAATTTAATTGTGGCAACTAAATATACATGTTTCAGAGTACACCAAGTTGTACAATGACATGGGCAGTATGTCCAGGACTCTGCTTTTCCACCTTCAAGTGTATACAGGCTGGTAAGTGGAAAGACATTTATGCAAATTTTTGTGAATTGCCCTAAACTTAACACTTAAGAGCTAAAATGAGAGTAAACCGTGGAGGTGAAGGTAATGGGATTTTTTTAAAAAGACCAAATTGGTAGAAATGGCTTGATTGCTTAGTTTGCCTCTTTCTTAAAAGTTACTGATTTTTTCTGTACTTACTGAAGAAAAATTGTAGACTTATTAATGGACACATTTCTAAGTGCTGTAACAGAATGTTAAGCAATACTTTCAGAATGGAATGCAACTGAAGAGTGGATTAGGAATCCACTTGTCCCTGCATCTGAAATTAGACTTGCAAGAGTAATAACAGTGGTTTTCCAGGAGAAATTGCTCCATAGTTTCTGGGGTTTTTATTCTTTTTTAAATTTAGTAGAAATAAAGAGTAAGAAAAATTGATTGGATATGGAAATTTAGCTCAAGTTAACCATCATGGAGCTGGATAGACATACTTTAAAAGTGTTTTTAAATAATATTTCCAAGGTGGCTCCGTGGCGCAATGGATAGCGCATTGGACTTCTAAATAATATTTCTATTAGTTATATAAAATAGATATTTGTTTTTATTATTAAAAAAGTGAACAATATTTTTAAAAAATTGACCTAAAATTTATCATTCATACCTATGCCTAACACTAAGTGAGCTGGAGATTCTAAAGAAGTTCACTTCCTGTTTTTACTTTCTTGAAAATACCAATTACATTGTAAAGTGAGACCATAAACATACTTGTCAGTTGTACACTGCAGAGCACCATACTTATGTCATTTATTTTAAGGATCCCACTGTCCTAATGGGAGATTATCATAACTTTGTGTCCCGTCCTGCGGGACAGGTAAGAACGTGGGCTCGAGGAGGACTACCTGTAGCTGGTGAAAAGAGGAAGAGACAGGAGACACACAGAATGGAGGCAAGACAAGATTCTGATCAAGCCTCAAAATTTTATTGTCAGGCGATTGCTTATATACATAGTGAAGAAGGGGCGGGCTGTCACAGAGTGTGGCAGCTTATGATAGGCGGAAGAACAGTGGGGTGATAGTGGCGTGGTATGAGAAGAGGAGGTGGGAGAGGTGTTGGCTTGGCGCGCGCGGGCTTTTCTGAGGAGGAAGAGAAAGGATTACATAAAATGGCTGTTATTTGTTAAAATGGTGGCTATTGTTAAAATGGCTCCTGACAACTTTGAATGCCATTTCAAATTGGCATTAAAAACAGGTAAACAGATCATTAGATATCTCAGCATCTCTAAGTCATCTCTGTTTCGGCCACCTGTGAAGGGTTTGGTGAATAAGCAGTTATTGTTTAGTAACATAGCTACTATTTAAGAAAGTTAAGGTATTGAAAAAAGAGGGATTTTTAAAAATTTATTTCTAAGTCTTATAATCCTTTACATGAGAGGAAGGAGAGTTGGGCAGATAATGATAGTAAGGACCTTTCTCCCCAAGTTTTATTCCTACCTCAAAGTATGATCTAATTCAGGATAATTTTTACCAGCATACATATTAACATCACAGGGATCATTTTTGTGGTTAAAAAGTAAAGGTTGTGATATTCACATTGATGGGTAATTAAATCGTTAACCTGCTACTAAATGATTTTCTTGAGAGTAAAGAAAAGCATTGCATATCATCTAGAGATAGAATGGGATAAAGTTTTAGAGCATCTTTAAAATAAGCATATGCCAATTTTCTGGTTTTGAATCAATGGAAAGTGGAATAATTGCTAGCTTTGTAATATAAGAGACTGGACTGACGTATTTAGTTTTAGTGTATGAGTGTGAGTAGAGATAGAAGGTAATGGGGATGTTTTTAACACAGCAAAGTTGTTATATTTATAAATAGCATTTTTACAGACATGAACAAAGAGTATATGTTTAAGTCATGATGAAAGCATATGTACTACTTTTGGGAGCAGAATGTTGAGGCTTCCCTGGAATGCTGGCATGATTCATTAAAAGATCTTTTATTTTTTATTGAATCATAATTGATTATACATATTTTTGGGGTTCAGCATTAACATATGTTGATCAAATCAATATTATTAACATGTATTATTACAAATCATGCTTATTCTTTATGCCCCTTATCCAATCTCTGCCCACCCCTGTCTCCCTTCCCCCTCCCACCTCTGATAACCCTGGATTTCTTCTCTCCTTCTGAAAGAGTAAAAGTTACTCTGTTGATTTGTTTCCTAGATGATCTGTCCAGTGCTGAGAGAGGTGTGTTCAGGTCCCCCACTATTATCGTAGAGCAGATTCTTCTTCTTTCACTCTGGAATGGGCTTTGTGTAGAGAGAGATCCTCTTCTTTGGTCTCTGCTGGTGATTCTCCTTGTGTCAATCCATTCGAGTGGCTGGTGGGCCATCTGCACAGTGGTTGTGGTATCTAGCCATTTTTCCGGCAGCCGTGGCTGTTGTGGTGGCTGTCATGGGCCACCCACATGGAAGTGGTGTTTTTGGTGTGCTCCTTGCCTGGTTGTGGAAGGAGGGGTTGGTCTCTGACTCCATGCCTCAGGACCCTGGGTGGGCCCCATGGCAGCGGTGGTATGCCTGGTTGAGGGAGGAGGAGTTGGTCCCTGAATCCATGCTTCAGGACCCTGGGTGGGCCACATTGCTGTGGCGGCATGCCTGGTTGCAGGAGGAGGGGTTTGTCCCCAGTTCCATGCCTCAGGACCCCGGCCGGGCCCTGTACCAGGGGTGGTGTACCTGGTTGCAGGAGGAAGGGTCAGTCCCTGGCTCCATCTATTTTTACATTCTAAGTTGTTGTTATGTAGTAGTTGGGTGGGAGGGAGAGAGGGGAATGGGGAAGGAAATAGGGTGGGAGAAGGAGGAAGGAGAGGGGTGTGGTTGAGGCCCGTGGCACCCCCCTCATTTCTGCAGGGGAGACCAGGGGGCTTCCAGTGGCAGGTTGGTCATTGCTGGGCTGAATGCATATGTTGGGGGGATGTGGCTGAAGCCCTCAGCCTCCCCTTCTCTGGCTCAGGAGACCAGGGGGCTTCCAGCCGTGGTTCAGTGGTCATTGCTGGGCTGCTTGCAGATGTCAGGGGGTATGGCCAAAACCCTCAGTCCCCCACTGATCTGGCTCAGGAGCCTGGGGTGTTTCCTGTGGCAGCTCAGCGGTCATTGCTGAGCTGGTTGCGAGTGTTGGTGGGATGTGGCCAAGGCCCCAGACCCCCCATCATCCTGGTTTGGGAGCCTGGGGCGCTTCCTGTGGTGGATCAGTGGTGGTTGCTGGGCTGGTTGTGGGTGTCGGGGGACATGGCTGAGGCTCTGGCGCTTCCCACTCCCTGGCTTGGGGCCCGGGGGGCTTCTGGTCCATCTAGGTTTTATAGGTGTTCTTTGATGAAGTGAGATCTTTACCAGTTAATATCAAACTTTGTCTCTGGTCTGTTGGTGTTTTGTTTTTTCTTTCAGTTCTGTGTTGGATTATTCTCTGTTCTCACCACTTAAACTCTGCACTGGAATTAATTTGTTGTCCTTTGCTTACTTGTGGGGACCAGCACTTGAGCCCTGTGGTGGAGCTAAATTGCTGCTTTGCTGCCGATTCCCTGGGGAAGGCTTTTTGTGCAGCTCAGTTTTTAGTGGTTGACTTTGTAGGTATTTCCGGTCTTGTGAGAACCACTACACCTGGGTTTTGTAGAAACTCTGGTCTGAGCCTGAGTCTTTTGAGCAAACTGCTCCCCCTACAGTTCTATATTTCTGACCAGTCTCTACTGAGTGTTCCTATGCTGATTGGAGGGCAGATCAACTGTCCATGCTGTGCCCCAGTGTTCTGCCAGTGGGCTGTCTTCCCTACCGCCTACACTCCAAACACTTCCCATGGGATGGGCCATGTGCTGGTCCTTTGCAATGACTCACTGGCCTCTGAGTGGCTCCTTTTTTCAGTTGCTGTGACTCCTTCTATGTGGGTCCACAGGAACCCTGTTAGTAGTCCTGTTGGCCTGAGGGCCAACCAAGTCCCTCCTCTCCCCTGCTGCCTCCAAGCAATTTCATAGGAAGGGCACGGCAGTGGCTTTTGCCAGCTCTTGGCTCCGTGCACTACCAACTCCAGCCTTGAAGCAGCTAGGATTTGAAATGGTGGGAGCAATTCTTTCTCTCACTGTGGCTTCTCCTGCCTTCATGCATTCCATAGGTCTCTGTTCCTCTTCTCCTGAGCTCCAGCAGCCCCAGCTTGGCTGTGGTAGCCTTTTAGTAGTTGTAAATTGGTTGATTCGTGGGAAAGAGTGACGTTGGTGACTGTGTATTCTGCCATCTTGACCGGATGTTCATTAAAAGATCTTAAGTATTGGAACTTCATCTGTAGGAAGAGTTTTGTCCTTTTAATCTGCTCATGAGAAGATTTATTAAAGAAACACTTGTAGGAGAAACATGGGAAAAGAAAAGTATTTTCTTAAAATGTGTTTTTCAAGAGTTCCTGGTTTATCCCAGGGAGCTCTAAGATGTGGCATTAGAGAGTTAAAAGAATGGGGGTAGATTCAAGAGGAGGTTCTAAATGGCATTTGTGTACTTTTCGGTTTTGCTAAGAATTTAAGAAAACTTGGGGATAATATTTTAAAATTTAAATTTAAGATAGCTTTTGAATATTGTTAACAACCATTAAAGAGGAATTAGTTGGTGGGAGAAAAATATGGTTATGTTTTTCCCAGTTGTGTATGGCACCTTTGAACAACACTTAAAAATTATACCTTTGCTTATTTTTCTTCATAAAAAAATCATATTTAGAATAATATCTAACAATATTTCAGAGTACTTTCTGCTGTTAGTTAGGAGAAATAACATAGGGGCTAGATAAAGAAATAGATGGGGATTAGAGAGTTAGGATATGAATTGGACATACACATTATCTACTTTGAATTTTCTAATGGGGATATAACATCATTAAATGGAGATGATTTATTTTCCTATATAGTCTAATATTAGAGTATTTTTATTATGGGTTAAATAACAAAACCACTTTAGTGTGTGACAAGAGAAGTCAAAGGGGGAAATCTAAATCAAAAGCAAATGTGGAAGAAACTAGTTTTCTTAGAAGCCAGCCATTAAATATTCTGAAGTGTAGTAGAGAAGGATTTTCTTTACTGTCTTACACACTATATTATAAAAGGTATTTCCTGTAAACATCTCATTTGTTTAAGGCAGCCTGGCTTCCTTAAGTACCTAACCAAGGACCTAGAAGGATGCAGCAAGATGTTTGGGCAGCTCAAATGCAAGCATTAACCCTTAACATGTTTGCCTCAGAATTAAGTTCCTAAATCTTGAGACACTTAAGACAGAATCCCAGTAAGTTTATGGACTTACTTGGCAGTCCATAGCTGAATTGCCATATCTGTGTCCTATGAGAGAAGGAATATACTGAAAACTTTCAGGGACACCTTTTAGTCAGCAACCTGAGAGCCAAGTGAGGGGAAGAGAACAGTCAAAACCCTGACCAGATGTAACTGAAAAAGTATTTTATGACTCTAGGGTCATTGTAGGAGCATCTTCACAACTCTAAGCAGTCATGGTGTTCAGTAGGCTGTTAAATGAAGCAGAGAGGGTTTGTTACTTCAAGAAGATATTTGTTCATATTATGGCAAGTAAAGGAGTTAGCTTTGGCTCTCTTGAAAGCTGTTATCCTTTGATATTGCCTCTCTGCATATGCTGAAAACAAAAGGTCATTTGTGAACATTCTAGGAAGGAAAAATATGCATTACTCTTTGACCAAGCCTTTTTTTTTTTTAAATGGTCGCTTATCTGATATGGGGATGCAAACCCTTGACCTTAGTGTTATCAGCATCACACTCTAACCAAGTGAGCTAATTGACCAACCCCCCCCCCCCCCCCCCCCCCCCCCCGTGTGTTATTCTTTAAAGAGATTTTCAAGGCCACGATGTGGGTTTTAATATGAATGGTCTGATCCTTGTTTCCACATCTGTAAAACAAGAAGTTGAGATTAAACTAGCAATCCTTACACTTGTTTAGGTGATAAGATACCTGAAATTTGTAATGCTATTTTATATAATGTCTTAAAAGATATCTGAAAATTGTGATGCTTTTTATGTAATGTCTTGAAAGATTGACACGTTAAATACCCTTGTGTGAATTTCCGGTGATATTACAGTACTACCAGTCTCAAATTCTCAAACTAAGTATGGTTAATGATTCCTGATTTTTTTTTTTTTTTCAAAAGATGACCGGTAAGGGGATCTTAACCCTTGACGCTCTCCCAGGTGAGCTAACTGGCCATCCCTATATAGGTATCTGAACCTGTGGCCTTGGTGTTATCAGCATCACACTCTCCCAAGTGAGCCACGGGCCGGCCCTAAGAAATTGAATTCTTAATTTAAAGTTGGTTAACTTTAAGATTCACCAAAACCAGACAAAGATATTCCTGGGAAACTACAGACCAACATACCTCATGATCAGAGATCCAAGTGAGCCATGGGCCAGCCCTCCTGATTTTTTATTAATATCATTCAGATATTAATCGAATGAATACCATGTGGTACACATTGTAGCTACTCGGGAAACAGCAGTGAACAAAAAGTCCCTGTTTTCACGAAATTTACTCTTATTAATGAGGAGAAACAGACCAACAGTACATGTCAGATGATATGTGCTGTGAAGAAAAATAATGTAAAGTAATAGAAAGTGATGGAAGGAGAAGAGGAGAAAGGATGCTACTAAAGGTAGTGAAGAATGGCCTTGCTGATAAAGTGACCTGAATAAAGTGAGGTATTGAGCTGTGGAGATGTTTGGGAGAAAGGACAAGTATAAATAAGCCTTTTTGAGTTGAGAGCTTTCTTGGCCAGTGTCCCTGGAGCAGAGTGAAGGAGGGGGAGAGTGATCAGAGAGGATAGGAGGAGATGAGGGCAGAAAGAGGTATGTATGGGTATGTGGTGCTGGTTGTTGTAGTGAACATGTCAGGCCTGGGCTTGGAATTTGGATTTTGTTTTGAATGTGATGAGATGATATTGGAGGGTTTTGAGCAGAGGAATTCCTGATCTGGTTTCTTTTTACTTTTTAGTTTTATCAACATGTGGGCATAAGTTTAACAGTAGCCCCTCTCCCACTGTCATCTCTTAGCTGATTAGTTTGATATTTACCTCCACTTCTCTAAATAGCATGCTTTTATTACTACTTTTTGATTTTTCTGTTTTAGACATTATTTATTGACTTCCCACAGTGGAACATCAAAATTTATTTGTTTTTTCTTTCCTTGTCACATTTATGCACCATTTTCATTCCTTATCTTCCCAGTAGCGTTGTGTTGCTGTTTTAATTGAATCAGTACACAGTGTTAAGACAATCTAAATGTTATTCACAGCTGGAAAATGTAGTAAACTATGACTGTTTTTACTTTCCTGTATAACTTTTTGCTTTCCCTAGAGTTCTTAATTGTCTTTTGGTTTGCTGGGTTTCTTAGGTCCCTATATAATTAAAACTAATTCAGTACCAAACCCTTATTAGTTATCTAAATCTCCTCTCAAGCAGTTGAGACATCAATATTCCTATCAGTTTCATCTTCCTTAAATAGTTTCTTCAGATCCTCCTGACCTATTCAACTCAGGATTCATTGTCCTCTATATCTGACATACAGCTGTCATCCTGGGATCTTCATCGATCTGAGGGTCCCATTTGTTTCTCACTTGTTTCTTATTTTTTAAAGTAAGCGTTTATAGCTATAAATTTCTCTCTTAGCACTGCTTTTCCCGCATCCCATAATTTTTGGTATGTTGTGTTTTTGTTTTCATTTGTCTCTAAATATTTTCTAATTTCTCTTCTAATTTTTTTTATCTATTGTTTAAGAGTATATTGTTTAATTTCTACAACTTTGTGAATTCTCTAGTTTTACTTCTGATTTCTAAATTCATCCTATTGTGGTTGGAGAAGATACTTTGTATGATATATGTCTTAAACTCTATTGAGATTCAGTTTGTGGACTAACATAAGGCTTATCCTGGTACTTGTCCTATGTATACTAGAGAAGAATATGTATGCTGATGTGGAATAGAGTGTTCTGTATCTGTCTGTTATATCTCTTTGGTTTATCACGTTAAGCTCTCTGTTTCCTTACTTCTAGTTTATCTATTAAGGTGTGTAAATGTTTATAAGAGCTATATCTTCTTTTTTTTTTTTCTTTTTCGTGACCGGCACTCAGCCAGTGAGTGTACCGGCCATTCCTATATAGGATCCGAACCCGCGGCCGCTGGGAGCGTCGCTGCGCTCCCAGCGCAGCACCCTCCCGAGTGCACCACAGGCTCGGCCCAGCTATATCTTCTTGCTGTATTGAACCTTTTATTAATATGATGTCCTTCTGTGTCTCTTGTAACCTTTTTTTGATTTAAAGCCATTCCTGTTCTCTTTTGATTACTATTTGTATGGAATATTTTTTTTCATCCTTTCACTTTTAATCTGTTTGTGTCTTTGGGTCTAAAATGAGTCTCTTACAGACAGCGTATACATGGATCATGTGTTTTTATCTCTTCTGTGTCTTTTGCTCAGAGAGTTTGTTTAATCCATTTACATTTAAAGTAATTAGTGATAAAGAAGAAATTTTATCAAAGGAAGAACTTTTATTAGTTTGCTGTTTGTTTTCTATATGCCTTATAGGTTTTTGTCCCTTATTTTGTGTATTATTGTCTTTTTTGTGTTTAGTTGATTTTTGGTAGTAAAATGTTTAAATTTCTTTCTCATTTCCTTTTGTGTATATTCTGTAGTTATTTTCTTATGGTTACCATGGGAATTACATTTAACATCCTAAAGTTCTAATACTCTAATTTGAATTTATATCAGCTTAACATCAATAACATACAAAAACTCTGCTCCGTTATAGCTCCATCTTTAACTGCTTCAGCTGGTGATACTATTAAATTACTTCTGTGTACATTGTGTATCCTGACACATAAACTAATACTTCTTTTAGATACATTAGTCATTTAAATTATGTAGGAAACAAAATGTGGAGTTACAAACCGAAGTTACAGTAAAGTAGCTTTTTGATTCGTAATGGGGGGGGGGCTGGTGGTATGGGATCCAAACCCCATGACTTTGGTGTTATACCACTGTGCTCTAACCAACTGAGCTAACTGGCCAGCCCCAGATTAATAATTTTTAAAAATGTGTTAGTCTCTTAAATCATGTAGAAAAGAGGGGAAGGGCGGAGGGAGGGAGGTTTTGGGTGATGGGGAGCAATAATCAGCCACAATGTATATCGACAAAATAAAAAAAAATAAAAAAATCATGTAGAAAACAAAAGTGAAGTTACAAAATGTTGTTAAAATAATACTAGCTTTTATAATTGCCATGTATTTCCCTTTTTTGAGATTTTTAATTTGTCATATGGCTTCAAGTTACTATCTAGTGTTCTCTCATTTCACCTTGCAGGACTCCCTTAGGTATTTCTTGTAGGGCATGTCTAGTGTTGATAAACTCCTTCAGTTTTTGTCTGGGAATGTCTTAATTTCTCCCTTACTTTTGAGGGACAGTTTCACTGGATGTAGGATTTTTGGTTGGCAATCTTTTCTTTTAGTACTTTGAATATACAGACAGTCCCCAACTTATGATGGTTTCACTTTCGAGTTTTTGCCTTTATGATGGGTTTATCGGGATGTAACCCCATCATGAATCAAGGAGCATCTGAATTTACAAAGGTTCAACTAAAATTTTTTGACTTTACCGATGGGCTTATATCAGGGTATTAAATACATTTTCAGCTAACATCATTTTCAACTTAGTGGGTTTATTGGGACTTAACCCCATTGTACGTCAAGGAGCATTTGCATCTGCCAGCTTCCTTCTAACTCCAAAGATTCTGTTGAGAAATCTGATAATCTTATTGAAGATCATTTGTATGTGAGAAGTCACTTCTCTTTTGCTGCTTTCAAGATTCTAGAAAGTCTGATTATAGTGTGTCTTTGTGTAGGTCTCTTTAAGTTCCTGTTACTTGGGGTTTGTTCATCTTCTCAGATGTTTATATTCATGTCTTTCATCAAATTTAGAAAATTTCACCCATTATTTCTTTAAATATTCTCTCTGCCCCTTTCTCTCTTTATCTTCTTCTGGCATACCCACAATGTGCATACTGGTTTGCTTGCTGGTGTCCCACAGTTCTCTTTTCTCTGTTCATTTTTCTTGAATGTTTTTCTTTCTGCTCATTAGATTCAATAGTTTCTATTGTCCTATCTTCAAATTTGCCAATTCACTTTTCTGCATGCTCATATCTGCCTTTGACTTCCTCTACTGAGTTTTTCATTTATTGTACGTTTCAGCTTCAGGCTTGCTTTCTGCTTTTATTTTTTGGTTTCTTTTTGGTTAAGATTTGTATCTCTTTTTTGATATTTATTTATTTATTATTATTATTATTTTTAAAAAAGATGACCGGTAAGGGGATCTTAACCCTTGACTTGGTGTTGTCAGCACCACGCTCAGCCAGTGAGCAACCGGCCATCCCTATATGGGATCCAAACCAGCGGCCTTGGTGTTATCAGCACCACACTCTCCCGAGTGAGCCACAGGCCGGCCCTCTTTTTTGATATTTACATTTTGTTCATACACTGTTTTCTTGACTTTCTCCACATCTTCCTTTAGTTCTTTGAGCATCTTTGTGACAATTGTTTTAAAGTCTTTGTCTGGTAGACCTGCTATCAGGTCTTTTTCACAGACAGTTTCTGTTGATTAATTTTTTTCCTTTGAATGTGCCACCATTCTTTCCTGTTTCTTTGTATGCCTTGTGATTTTTGTTGAAAACTGGACATTTGAATCTAATAATGTGGTAACTGTGGTGATCAGATTCTTTACCTTTCCTATGGTTTGCTATTTTTTGTTACTGTTTTTTTTAAAAATTATTTTTGGCTTTTTTGATTGTTGTAGGCTGTCTCTGTGCCAAGGATCACTCTGAGGTGTAAGCTTAAGTTCTTCTGAGGTCTTTTTGAACCTGCGCCTTTCTCTGAGTATGTGTGGTCACTCTTTACCTTTCCCTGTATATTTAGTTGTTTTTGAATATCCTAGTCTTTAATGTTTGGCTTCCAGAAGGAGAAAAGAAGAAAAATGAAGGGGAGGAGGAAGAGGTTTGGGGCCTTTAATTCCATGGAAGTCACTTCAAATGGGGGAGGGAGGGATGGTTTGCAGCAGTTTTGGGGGTGAGTGCAAAACAGTGGGCACTGCCTCTTTGTTGTATACCTCTGTGATCAAAAGTAGCAGTTAGATTGTAGAACCTTGATATTTGGAGGACAGAGTCCTTTTTACCCACCCTGGCTCCTCTGAGCTGTGTGCAGTCTATTCCCGAAGGACCTGTGTGAGATGAGTAGCTGCTAGTGTGCTGAGCTGAAATTGGTGGAAATTAACTGTATACTGTTTGCCTTCCAAGCCTTCTCCTGGAAGTTGCAAGCCTTCAATGGATTCCAGAGTTCCAAAATAGTTACATCAGACATATCCTTACAGTGCAATATTTGTCTAGGTGAGGATACAGATTCCCGGTGATTCTTATTCTGCCATCTTCTAAGAATCCTCCTTTTTTCTGATTTTATTGCATATTACTAACACTTAGTACAATGCCTGGAACATTTTTATTGAGCCTGGGTGCTCAATAAATAATTGAATTGAATAATTGAAGGAAAACAGTGGTGTTAGTGGATATCGGTTGCATACTCGATATAGTTTGAAGATAGAGGCTACTTGGATTGGTTGTGAGATGAGTGACAGAGAGAGATTAGTTAAAAATGACTCAGACTTTTGGCCTAACCATGTGGAATTGTCATTTCTTGAGACTGGGAAACAGAGAGTAGCAAATTAGGAGATAAAATGAACTGTGATATTCTAAGGTAACAAGTTTAAAAGTAACTGAAATAGTTGTACTCAAAAGTTCTTCTACTTGGTTTTAACATTGTATAAGTTTTGAAGACTACACTCCCTGTGTTCATTTGTAATGTTTTCTCAGGTCATGCGCATTGTGGATAATGTTCGTCCTGATCGACAGACGGTTATGTTTTCAGCCACCTTCCCCAGAGCTATGGAGGCTTTAGCTCGCAGAATCCTGAGTAAACCCATTGAAGTGCAGGTTGGAGGCAGGAGTGTGGTTTGCTCAGATGTGGAGCAACAAGTGGTGGGTATTATTTTTAGGACATCCTCAGTCTCGATGTTTAGGCAGTATGGGTGATCCTTTTGTGATCACTGTTTGTGAGGTGGGCAGATAATTTCTTTTTTTCTTTTTTTTTTTTTTTGCGGGGGGGGGGGAGGTTAAGATGACTGGTAAGGGGATCTTAACCCTTGACTTGGTGCTGTCAGCACCACGCTCTCCCAAGTGAGCTAACCAGCCATCCCTATATAGGGATTCGAACCCGTGGCCTTGGTGTTATCAGCACCACACTCTCCCGAGTGAGCCACGGGCCAGCCCTATAATTTCTAAAAGTAAATAGTGTATGTCAACTGCAGCCTTCAACTTCTTACCAGATACTCTTGACTTATGCTGTTCCTCGGAACTGACTCTTTTAAATCCTCTTTGTAGTTTCTCCCACCGGAAGTGATGGGCAGGTAGACAGCAATGTCACATACTTATCTTATTCTTTGGTTACTGGAATATGAAGTTAAGAGACAGAACAGGTAATCATTTGCCCACATTTGTAAGCCTCTTATTCTCTTAAAGCTTACAATTTTTTGTTGTTGTTCTTACTGGTTTACCAGTTAAAATCAGCATTTTCCTAGCCGTTCCTAAAGATATAGCAAGATTATTTATTCATTCACCACAAATAAAATGAATATTTCTTTTCAAGGGATGTATTTGCATTTTCACTCAATTAACTTAGTGCAATTTGGTGTTTTCAGATTGTGATTGAAGAAGAAAAGAAATTCTTGAAGCTACTTGAGCTTCTAGGCCATTATCAAGAATCAGGATCTGTTATTATATTTGTGGATAAGCAGGAACATGCTGATGGGCTTCTGAAGGATTTAATGAGAGCATCTTATCCTTGCATGTCTCTTCATGGAGGTAATGTTTAATTTCATTCACACATGAAATATCTTTTAAGTACTTAACTTGCTAAGCACTATGCTGTGTTCTGAATGATAATACTTTATTCTCTGTAGTTTAGAATTAAATTTAACATCATTGATCTCAGTTTTTATTTACAACTGCTCTGGGGGTAAGCATTATTATCACCCCATCTTAGAGATAAAGAAGATCAGACAGGCATTCATTGGTGTGACCAGATTATATACCATTAATCAGCTTAGAAGGAATTGAAATGAAAATTTTCAATTTAATTTTAGAATTTAAAATTAAAATTTTCTGACTTATGTTATACTCTTTCCACTATGTACGGCTACCTAGAGGTTTTCGTGATTTACCTTGGAGCTTTTATTGAAATTTTTAAGTAACATTTTAATTTCTGTGTAATATCACCCTTGTTACATATATGTGGGACTAGAACACAAAACATATGGAAAAGAGTTTGAATTACCCTCATTAACCAGGTGTTTGGACTATCTTTAGCTTTGTAATGAACTACCCCAAATTTAGTGGCAACAGTTTGCTTATGAACTGGCACAGCTCAGCATGTATGAGGGTACTTCAAAAAGTTCGTGGAAAGATAAATATTATGTTTTAATTCTATTTTTCCATGAACTTTTTGAAATACCTCCTGTAAATCTAGTCTCTGTTTCATGCTCGGTCTATTGGGGTGGCTCATTTGGGTCTGGGGATCCACTTCTGATTTGCCTTACTTATGTGGCTGAAATTCCTAATGTGCACATGTAGCTTATATAATTTTTTACATCATACTCAGGTGTACTGGCATTATTAGTGAGAAGTATGGGCTTTGAAATGCATACCTTTTTTTTTTTTTTTTTTTTTTTACTTCTTTAGGAGAAATTCAAACTGCAAAACATGAGGCCCATTCTTGCTGCTAGGCTTATTACGACTATAAGATGCTGATAACTCTGGAATGTGACCAAATGAGAGAAAAAATATTGAACTTGTTAATTTTTGTTAATTTGTAAGGATGGAGACTTTGGTATTTCTCTTCTTTCAGAATTGATCTCCATAAAGGGGCAGTTGGTCTAATTGGCAAAACTTAACATTTAATGGCTTAACATCTCTTTATTTCTGCTGAGAAGCCAATTCAAAGACACTATACTGATGCTGTTTTCTACAGAGCTAGCTGTAGTTGCTCAGTGGGGAAGAGTTGGGTGGCAGGAGATAGGAGAGTGGATTATATATTCTGCCCAACCTTGGTCCTCTTCTTAAAAAATTTATTTAGATTTTTAAAAAAATATATTTTTAATTGACACATAATAATTGTATATACTTATGGGGTACAGAGTAATATTTCAATACATGTATAGACTGTGTTGATTAAATCAGGCTAATTAGCATATCCACCACCACAAACATCTATTATTTCTTTGTGCAAAGAACATTTGAAGTCCTCTCTTCTAGCCATTTGAAAATATACAATAAATTACTGTTAATTATAGTTGCTTAGCACTACTGTAGACCACTAGAACTTATTTTTCCTATCTAGCTGTAATTTTGTATCCATTATTCTACCTCTCCCTATCCCTCTACTATCTCCCCTTCTTCCCCTGCCCCTCCCCTTACCAGCCTCTAGTAAATGTGAGTCTACTCTCTACTTCTATAAGCTTAACATTTTTTAGCTCCTGCATGAGCTAGAACATGCAGTATTTATCTTTCTGTGCCTGACTAATTTCAGTTAACATAATGTCTTCCAGGCTCATCCATGTTGTTGCAAATGACAGAATTTCATTCTGTTCCATTGTGTATATATACCGCATTTTCTTTATCCATTCATCTGTTGATGGACCCTTAGGTTGATTCTACATCTTGGTTATTGTGAATAGTGCTGCAGTAAACATGGGGATGCAGATATCTCTTCGGCATGCTAATTTCCTTTTCTTTGGTTAAATACCCAGCAGTGGGATTGCTGGATCATATGGTGGGTTCTATTTTTAGTTTTCTGAGGAACCTCCATACAGTATTCCATAATGGCTGTACTGATTTACATTCCCATCAACAGTGTGTAAGAGCTCCTCTTTCTTGCATCCTCTTCTGTGTTTGTTCTTTTTTGTCTTTTTGATAATAGCCATTATAACTGGAGTGAGATGATAACTCACTGTGGTTTTGATTTGCATTTCTCTGATGATTACTGATGTTGAGCATTTTTGATATAACTTTTAGCCATTTGTATATCTTCTTTTGAGAAATATCAATTCAGGTCATTTGCCCATTTTTAAATTGGATTATTTGTGGTTTTTTGCTGTTAAGTTATTTAAGTTCCTTGGATATTAATTCTTTGTTAGATGAATAGTTTGCAAATATTTTTTCATATTCTGTCAGTTGCCTCTTCACTCTGTTGATGGTTTCCTTTGCTGTGTAGAAGCTTTTTAGTTCGATGTAGTCCCATTTGTCTTCATTCCATTTTTGCTTTTATTGCCTGTACTTTAGAAGTCTTCTTCATAAAATTTTTGCCCAGACCAATGTCTTAGAGTGTTTCTCCTATGTTATCTTCTAGTCATTTTATAGTTTCAAGTCTTTAATTTGTTTCGAGTTGATTTTGGTGTATACTGAGAGATGGGGGTCTAGTTTCATTCTTCTGTGTATGGGTATACAGTTTTCCCAGCACCATTTATTGAAGACGCTTTCCTCTTGCCAGTGTGTGTTTTTTGCATCTTTGTCAAAAATCAGTTGGCTGTAGTTATATGGATTCATTTCTGAGTTTTCTATCCTGTTCCATTGGTCCATGTGTCTGTTTTTATGGCTCCTGATCCTTTTAACCTGAGAAAATTTTCTCAGTAGAGCAATCAGAAAACGTTCCATGGTTTTTGACTTTTTTGTTAAAGATTTGTCAGAACATGAAAGTCCAGGTAATTGTGTTTTATGAAATAAAATACATGGAGAGCATGTTTTTCATACTACTTTATTTTTTATTTATCACATGCCTGCATTCCTTTAAAGTGGAAGAATCTGAAAACACTTTAAACCATGTCTGAAATTTCTGTTTTGTCAGTCATCCATTTCTTCGTGTTTGTACTTGCACTGAATAATTTAAAAATTTTGTTAAAACACATATTTGTATTTAATGTGGCAAATAATGTTTAAATTAGGAAAGTCATCCAGTAGTTTTTTTCTTCCTGTTAATTATGGTATGTGAGAATAGAGACATTGTTTAGCAGGCAAAATGCTTCATTGAGGTCTTTGAAATGTGCTATTAATATTAGTTTTTTGTTTTGTTTTTGTGCAAGTAACAGAAAATGTGGATTCAGCTGCCTTAAATTGTGAGGAAATTTTATTTTTTCACACAGTGTGAAATACCACAGCCAAGTGACTGACTCAAGAGTTCCTTTCTTTAGTGGCTCAACATCACCAAATTGTAGTTTCTATGTTGCCATCCTGTGAATGTTAGCTTAGTTATTAAGCTAGCTTTTCTCATGGCAGCAAAAGGGCTCTAGTTTTTTAGTGATCACCTCCAGATAGGACAACTTCCAGAGAAAGAAGAAAGACTGTTTTCCATATGTTTGTGTGTATATCTTTTTTTCTCTTGTTTTTATTGCCAACATTTTTAAACACAGAAAATCTGAGATAATTGTATAGTGAAACCCTTATATTTGACACTAGATTCTACAGTTAACATTTTGTTGTATTTGTTTATCACATCTTTAGCTATCTCTCCCTTCTCTACTCATGTATCAATTTTTCTTAGTTTTTTGATGCATTTCAAAGTGAGTTACAGCATCAGTTCGTCACATTCTTATTTCAGTATGCATATCATCAACATTAGTTCAAAATTTGTTTCTTTACAATAAAAAACTATAGGTAAATGATAGTAAAATGTAGATTTTAGGTGTGTACCATTTGATGAGTTTTCACAATGCATGTAAGCTGTGAAACCCAAACCCCTATTAAGATACAGTGTCAGAAATTTCCCTCAGTTAATCCTGCCCCTACCACCCAGAGGCAACCAGTTTTAAAATTTTTTTCCAACTTAGATTAGTTTTATCTGTTGTAGAATTCAGATAAAAGGAATCATACATTATTACTGTGTAAGGTATTACTGTTACTGTACAAAGTTTCTTTCATTAAGTATATGCTTTTTGAGATTCATCTATGTTTTTGGATGTATCAGGTTTTCCTGGTATTGCTGGATAATATCCTATTGTATGAAAACATTAGTTTGTTTAGTCATTTTTATTGGACACCTGAGCTGTTTCCAGTAGTTTGGCTGCTTCTGCATTCCCATAGAACACACTATAATCAAGATACAGAACAGTTCCATTACTCCCTAAAACTATCTGATCCTGTTCTTATAAAGGTAATTATAAAGGTACCCCCTCCCTCATCCATTGCCCGTGGCAACCACTGATGTGTTCTTACAAGGATGTTTGTAAATAGAATCTTACAGCGTGTAACCTTTTGCAGTTGGCTTTTTTCACTAAGCATAATGACTTTGAGATCCATCTTAGTTGTTGCATATTTCATTTCTTTGTATTGCTGAGTAGTTTTCATTGTATGGATGTACGACTGTGTAACTGTATCTGTTTAAGGACATTTTTGGTTGTTTCTAGGTTTTTCCAATTATCAGTAGAGCTGCTGTTAAATATTCAAGTAAAAGTTTTTTGTATGAATGGAAGTTTTCATTTCTCTTGGGTAGATAGTCAGGAATGGGATTCCTGGGTCATATGGTAAGAGTATGTAGGGAATGTTTTCTTGTATTTATTCTGCTAGGGGGTCACTTTTATTTCTAGAATCTCTGAATTTATGTCTTGCACCTGATTTGAGAAATTCCTGGCTGTATTTTCTTCAGAAACTTTTCCTGCCCTATTTTCTCTCCTTTTTGTGACTCCAATTATGCATATGTTTGACCTTTTGATATTGTTTTACATGTCACCGATGCATTGATCAGTCTTTTTCAACCTTTTTTCCTCCTCTATAATTCAGATTGATAATTTATTTTATTCTGTCTTTAAGTTCATTAGATTGTTTTTTTTTTTTTTTTTAAAGATGACCAGTAAGCGGATCTTAACCCTTGACTTGGTGTTGTGAGCACCAGCACCACGCTCAGCCAGTGAGCGAACCGGACATCCGTATATGGGATCCGAACCCGGGGCCTTGGTGTTATCAGCACCGCACTCTCCCGAGTGAGCCACGGGCGGGCCCCAGATTGTTTTTGTTTTTGCCATCTTCTATCTGCTGTTAAACCCATTCAGTGAATTTCTTTCTTTTTTTTTTTTTTAGCAGGTGGCCAGTATAGGGTTCAAACCCTGGACCTTGGTGTTTATTAGTACCACACTCTAACCAACTGAGCAAACTGGCCAGCCCTATCCAGTGAACTTTTAAATTTTTTTTTTTTAGTTTTGAAATTTCCAATGGGTTCTCTTTTATATTTCCTTATGTGTCTGATTAGATATTCTAGGCATTTGTTCTGAGTATTAAAAATATCATATCCTTGATCGTAGTTATGATAAGTGCTTTAACATCTTTGTTATAATGTCTGGGTCATCTTGATGTCACTCCCTATTCGTTGTCTTTCCTTTTGATTTTCTTATATGTTTTTCTATTTCTTTGTAGGTCTAGTAATTTTGGTTTTATATTGGATTTTGTGAATGATACATTGTAGAGATTCTGAATTCTTTTATATTCCCCTCAAGAGTGTTTTTTTTTTTTTTTTTTTTTTTTAAACTTAGCTGGACCCATATTCCAAACTAAGTCTTTCTTGTAATGGGCAGCATCTGAAATATCTATTAATTTTTTTAGCCATAGCGGGGCTGCTTGAATTTTGCCCCACGCATGTGTAATTTAGGGGTCAGTCAGATATTTGGGCAGCGTATATATGCACAATTAAGGGTGGCTGGTCTGTTTATCCACCTCCTTTTTCCAGTCCTGAGTTTGTTCTAAACTCTTGTTTATGGTTCTTCTTGTCAGTAAGACTGAGTTTCTATTCAAGTTTTGACTTCCTCACTTAGGCTACCCATGGCCACTTCCAAGCAAAGAGATTTAAAATAAATAAATAAATAAATAAAATCCTGTAAACTTAACTAGTGCCATTACATTCTTCCAAATGTCAACTTTCTTCCAATTCCTGCCTGCTTTTAATCACTCTGGTGCCTTTAAGTTAGTTGCTCTTTATATTTGGCCTAGAGCTCTCAGTTGTTATGTACAAGAGAGTTGGTCCCATAAGAGCTTCCTCTACTTTGGTGGAAATGTGTGTTTTTTTTATATAAGTAAGGAAATTGTTTCCCATAATCCCCTGTGTGTAGTTCTTTTATCTTTTTGGCCAGAATTACATCACGTGCTTAAGCCTAAATCATTCATAGCAAGGGGAATGACAAGTGCTTCTTAAAGTATTGTCTTGCGAACCTTGAGAGTCTCTGAGACTTCAGGAAGTTAGTGAGGCCAAACGTATTTTCATAATAATCCATCAGTGCTATTTGCCTTTTTCACTTTCATTCTCTCAGGAGTGTGCAGTGTTTTCTAGAGGCTACATAGCATATTATATTGCAACAGATTGAGAGCAGAAGACATGAGACTCCAGCTATCTTTCATTAAGCCAGACATTAAAGAGATTTGCAAAAATGTAAAACAGTGTCATTCATCTTACTTGTTTTATTGTTTTGGAAAAGTTGTTTTTCACAAAAATGTTTTTTATTTTAACATGTAATTGCTGTTATTTTTAAACAAGCTAAGTATTTTAAAATTTCCTCTCTTCTAATTTCTAATACGTTAAATATTGATAGACAAGACCTATGTACACTAAAGCTCTTTAGGTCTGGTCCTTATTGGTTTTAAGAGTGTCAAGGCATGGGCTGACCCCGTGGTGTACTCGGGAGAGTGCAGCGCTGGGAGAGCAGCGGCGACGCGGGTTCGGATCCTATATAGGGCTGGCTGGTGCGCTCACTGGCTGCGGGCGACACCAAGCCAAGGGTTGCTATCCCCTTACTGGTCACAAAAAGGACGGACACACACGGCATCCTGAGCACAAAAAGTTTGAGAAGGGCTGGTTTACACTAACCATGATTCACCTCTTGAGACTGAGATATTATATTTAATTCCAAGGAATAAAATGTGTGTACTTGCAGAATTGATACAAAATGTAATCATTTTTTTCTGGCCCTTTACCAATTTCTCTTTAAACCCCCCTTTCTATTAATTAATAGAAATTAATATTGGTAAATATTTAGATGCTAAATATCCTGTGCATGTTAAGCCTAGATTTTATGTGAAATCTCCTGTTCTAAGCACGAATTTTAAAGTTTGAGAATTTATCCTATTCTCTTCTCTATTACCAGAAATTCCTGGGTATCCCATCATAAAATATATCTGTGGCCTGGGCATCTTGTAATAGAACATTTTGGTATTTTATACTCTGCCTTGTCACTCATTCTGAGTCTCTTTAGTTGACCTATTTGAGATCCAACTGGGTACTTTTTAACCAGTGCTTCTCAATGTTAAAATGCAGATTTTGATTTAGTATTTTCAGGTAAGACCTGAGATTCTGCATTTTTAGCAAGCTCCTAGATGATGCTGCTTCTGGTCCTTGGACAAAACCAAGTAGCAGGCTCTGAGTAACTGACAGGAGGAGAAAGATCTGAATCCTGTCAGTATCCGCTGAATATTTCTGCTTTTTGTCCCTTTGCCCCAGAACAGGTTTACGTTAGTGGTTTTGAGACTGGGCCTCTGAAATTGTAAGCCTTATATATAAAAAAGGGGGCAAAACAAGGGTAGATTTGGAAGATTCGTAAATGAATTGATAGCAGCAACCTTTAATCTTGCCATTTTTCATAGTCTTTTATTTTCTATATTGTAGATGTTAGAAATGTAGGTTTGTTCTTTACTCTTAGTTTAGATTCCTTCTTTGTCAGAGGAAATGGAAAATTTAACTTGAACATATTGTTTTACAGCTCTTCTCTTTAATTTACTTGCAGGCATTGATCAATATGACAGAGATAGCATCATAAATGACTTTAAGAATGGGACCTGCAAACTTCTTGTGGCCACTTCTGTTGCTGCCCGAGGTCTAGATGTGAAACATCTGATTCTTGTAGTAAATTACAGCTGCCCCAACCATTATGAGGATTATGTGCACAGAGCAGGACGGACTGGAAGAGCAGGCAACAAAGTAAAAATAATTTTTTATAGTTGATTTCTATTATATTAAGATATAGATGTTTCTTCACTATTTTAAAGAGTAGATGATAGGAGTTAGGGGGATGTTTTGAAAATCCTTAATCAGCAGAGTGTGGGGAATAGTTGATGTTAATCATTTATACAGTAGTTTCCCCTTATCCTTGGGGTATATGTTCCAAGACCCCCAGTGGATGCCTGAAACCATAGATAATAACAAACCCTCCATGTCCTATGTTTTTTCGTATACAACCTACCTATTATAAAGTTTAATTTATAAATTAGGCACAGTAAGAGATTAACAGTAATAGTAGAGTAGAAAAATTATAAAATACTGTAATAAAAGTTATTTGAATATAGTCTCTGTCTCTCTTTATCTCTGTGAGAGTGTGTGTGCGTGTGTGTGTGTGTGTGTGTGTGTGTGTGTGTGTGTGTGTGTGTGTGTGTCTGTCTGTCTGTCTCTCTCTCTCTCTCTCAGTGTGGTCATATTTTCAGATCTTGGTTGACCGCAGGTAACTGAAACTGCAGAAAGCAAAACCACAGATAAGGGAGAACCAAAGTATACATATAAATGTCTAAGTATTATTAAACTTTTCAGATACCTAGCTGCTCTCTATAAGCAGATATTGTTAACAGTTTGTGTCCCCTTTTAGGTTTTTCCACCTGCTACCTAAAAATTTCTGTGTATATATACATGTATATAATTTGGGATCTTTCATTGCTTTTAAAAACCATGGTATTGTTAAATACATCCACCCACCTTCACACCTACCAACCTCCCCACCCCCGTATATCACACATGCATACATACATACATATACATATATATATAAATTACTTGCCTTTTTTGACTAACCTGTATTTTGGTAACTATAGGTCTAACTCATTCTCTTTGAAGGCAACAGAATATTCTGTTGTTGGAGACATTTATGATATTATATTTGATTTTCTAAGCCTGGACATTGCATAATAAAGCAATAATAGTATTAATAGTAATAGCTTATATTTATGGAGTGCTTTTATCTGTCAGGCACTTCATTACATATATTATCTCATCCTCAAAACTTTCCTTTGAGGTGGATGATGTTACTCCATTTTATAGGTGAGAAAAATTATGGGACATAGAATTAAATCACTTGCACAGGGTTACACAGCTAATAAGTAATGATGGCGTTTATTTTTTTAACTTGAGTATTCTGAGGAGTGGTGAACTTTTTCTGTAAAGGGCCAGAAAAATCATAGCCTGTTTGGCCCACATACAGTCTCTCACATACTCTTCTCTTTCTCTCTCCTTCTGTGTGTGTGTATGTGTTTATAACTCTATAAAAATGTAAATATCATTCTTAGCTCTTAGGCAGTACAAAAGTAGACCATGGATTAAGTATGGTAACAATTTAGATATTCCTGAAATAAAATCTTAAGCCATGTTTTAAAATTTTAACAGTTCATTCTTAGGGGCAGAGTGTTTTTTTAATATAGCAGCCTGAATATGGTTTGTTACTCTTCCATTTCCAACTCTAGTCTTTCTCCTGCCTAAACCAAATAGCTGCTAGGGGCATGTGAAGACTTGTGCTTTAGGTAGAATCCCAGGGAGGTGATGTAGCTGATCTCATTTATGCAAAACAGCTACATAAATTAAGTATATAAAAACAACTCATTTGTGTATATAATCACATTATATACACATATATGTATTACACATACATATTTTTATATCTTTTATTGGTCTTGAATAAGAATAGGGAAAGCTGTATCCTAGGAAGTTAATATGCGTGAGAGTGCTACAGTAGGTAGTAGTAGAAGGAGATGCAAGCAAAAAAAAAAAAAAACTATATTAAAGAAAATTAATACATAATGACAATGTAATTGTGCATTTGTGTAAAATCACATATATTTTTCTTTTGCATAAAGAAATGAGAAATTCTTTTAGTTTTGCTTATATTTTTAAATATTAAACTTAAATATTTCACTTTAAACTATTAAATAATTTAGTAGGACTCTTGTGGCCTTTAAAGTTCTTTAGTAATGGTATCAGTCTCAAGAGGATTTTATTAGGTGGTTCTGATTTTATCTTTGATTTAAGTAGGATTCATCTTGTTAGTGTCTAATAATTCTACTTTTCATCGTTCATTAGGGTTATGCCTATACTTTTATCACAGAAGATCAAGCTCGCTATGCTGGTGACATAATTAAAGCTCTTGAATTGTCAGGAACTGCAGTGCCTCCTGATCTAGAGAAACTCTGGAGTGATTTCAAAGATCAGCAGAAAGCTGTGAGTTTTTTAACCTCTGTTACTTATATGCAAATTATTAATGTGGTCTAAACCTTAAATATTTAATACTTACAGATTTTGATAGGACTGTTTTTATTTCTCTTTAGAGAGGAAAAAAAGGGTGAGAACAAAATCCTGCTTTTGCTTGAACTTAGTATTTTGTGAAGTCTATACAGAGCTCTATTTTTTTTCTAAGTGTTTTTGTTACCTTGGCATATTACCACTTTGAAAAATATTTAACTGCTATAAATTATTAAACATTAAAGTTTTTACTATAAGATTAACTTTTTTTGTTTTTCCTTGAAAGGAAGGGAAAATAATTAAAAAGAGTAGTGGGTTCTCTGGTAAGGGATTCAAGTTTGATGAAACAGAGCAAGCTTTGGCTAATGAGAGGAAGAAGTTACAAAAAGCAGCTCTTGGTCTGCAAGATTCAGATGATGAGGATGCTGCAGTCGATGTAAGTATTGTTCTTCCAAGCCTCCTTTTTGCCAATTGAAGGCATTATTTCTATTCTACTGGAGGTCTTGCCGTATGCTTGAGATAGGCAATCACTGGAAACCTTTTTGGTGTGTACCCCACCTAACCTTTTTCTGTGTGTGTATGTGTATTTACATATGCTCATATTTATGTATTTTCATAAAAATAGCATCATACTGCTTTATAACCTTCTTTACAACAACAGTATGTAGAAATCTTTCCATTTTAATAAATTCACTCTACATTTTTCTTGATGGCTACATAATATTTCATTATATGGATGTTTCACAGTTGAATGAATCAAACTCCTATTTTTGAATATATGGGTTGTTTCTATGTATTCATTATTTGGAATATACTATTATAAATTATACTTCATTGCATATCCTTGCACATTTAACTGTGCACACTCATCAGATTAAGTCTTGAGGATGCCTTTATAAGTGGAATTGCTAGGCCATAGGGTATATTTAATTTAGTCTTGAACATTGTCAGATTGTCCTCCAACAAGGGAGTACCAATTTGCACTTAACTGTAGTGCTTTTAAAGAGTGCATGACTTCCTATACCTTTAACAACATTAGTAGTAATATTTTTTTATCGTTTTTAATTTGATAATTATAAAACATCTTTATTAATAATAATAGTCAACTTTTATTGAGTGCTACCAAGTGCTTTATAGGGATATTTCATTTACCTCCTCACAATAGCTATACAAGGTAGATACTCAGAATATTCCCGTTTTATAATCGAGTAGACTGAGGCTTAGAAAGAAATAATAACCTTTTCAGGTTTAAACAACTGTAATGGGGAAGAGCCGGTAATAGTACCCAGTCAATTCTTATCAAAACCCATGTTTTTTACCTTATGACATTATCTTTGATCCAATGAGAAGAGACCCTGAGAGCTCAGCAAGTAGAAGGTTTCACAGAGTGTATTCTTTGGAACCCTAATCCCAGGAGCTTTAGAAAAGGATGTTTCCATCATTTTTGTGAAATGTGCTTAGTATATACCAGTAACCCCCCTTTCAATATGTAGAACACACATAGCACATGAAAGCATGTAAAAAAAATCGGTAATAAAGGAAGCTTATTTAACTTTGTTTAAGCCAGAAATTCTCCAGCATATGTTGTAATCATAGAACTTTTTTTTTTTTTTTTTACATACCGTATTAAAACTTAGCTCAGAACACAGTTTTGGAAATCAGGAATTCAATCCGATCTTATCATTGAGGAAATTGAGGCCCAGAAAAAGTGTTTGGTCCTGGACCATATTAGTAGTTAATCACAGCCAGGACTAGAACCCAGGTCTCCTGTTAACTCTAGGCCATTTCTTTCTAGTGTACCATACTGTCTCAAAATTTAATGAAGTCAGTGTTTTAGTTATCTGATAATGTATAACAAATTAAAACTTAGCAGGTTAAATCAGTAAACATTTATTATCTCACAGTTCCTGAAGATCTGGAAATCAGGAGCAGTTTAGCCAGGTATTTTTGGCTTCAGCTCCCATGAGGTTGTAGTCATCTGAAGGCTTGACTGGTGCTGGTAAATCTGCTTCCCATATGGCTCACTCTGATATTTACAGGGTCGCTCAGTTCTTCACCACTCTACCTGTATGTCCTCTTGACATGATAGCTGGCTTCCTCCAGAGCACATGATCCAAGAGTGAGAGCAAAGAGGAAGACTTGGTGCCTTTTACGACTGGTCTCTTAAATTATACACAGTCACTCCCACTTTATTCTGTTAGAAACAAATCACTAAATCCTGCCTACACTCCTGGGGAGGCTTCACCTCTTGAAGGGAAGAGTATTAAATAATTTGTAGCCATGTTTTAAAACCAACCCTGTCAGGGCCAGCCCGTGGCTCATGTGGGAGAGAGTGGTGCTGATAAAACCAAGGCCATGGGTTTGGATCCCTATATAGGGATGGCTGGTTGGCTCACTTGGGAGAGCATGGTGCTGACAACACAAGTTAGGGGTTAAGATCCCCTTACCAGTCATCTTTAAAAGAAGAAAGAAGAAAAAAAAAAGAAAAACCACCCGTCAGTTTTTTTATATTTTAACAAATTTCAAAATCTCATGATGAAATATATTTATCATTTCTCTGTTAAAGTATTGTATGATTTTTGTAAAAAATTAGAATAGTACTTGAGTGAATAAAATAAAAAATAAAGTTAGCCTTGTCAACTGGCGCTGTATACATTCTCCATTCCTCTTTTTTTTTTTTTGAAAAAAAGATGACCGGTAAAGGGATCTTAACCCTTGACTTGGTGTCGTCAGCACCACACTTTCCCAAGTGAGCCATGGGCCGGCCTTTCCATTCCCCATTTTATGTACTCATTTAGATTTTAATACCATGCATACTGTTTAATTTGAAAGTTTTCCTCAGCTAAATGTTGAGTTTAAAACCATTTAAAACTAAAACCCCTCAATAGATAGGAATGTTTTAAAATGAAGCTCAGTTGACTACAGCTATTTTAGAAAAAGGGCTTTCTTTCTAATTTAACCTAAATAATTTAAAAAACCCGAACAAACTTTCTCTGCATTTGGGGCAGAAGCCATCTTTAAAAAGAAATATAAATAGCCTTGCATTTTCTTAGTATGCAGGTGTGATTACCCTGAGTATTACACAGTGGCAGTAGTAGTCACATGACTTGAGAGTTGAGGCTTCTTCGTTGCTCTTTGCCTTGATTGGGAAACCAACCTTCATTTCTTTCGTGTCTTGATTCAGAGGAATAAGGCAATAAGCCTTCTTTTCTGATTCTGTTACCCTGTTTTTAAGGGAAATCCAATTTCATTTTAACAGTTGGGCAGAGTTTTGGGAGCCCTGCCTTAGGAACATTTTGTATCATTCCTCATGAGAATTATTGTGTGTATTTTTAGTTGTCCAGTGGTCTTGAGTTACAGCGCTTTCTTCCAACCTCTTTAATTGCAGTATATCTGTCATCAGTGCCTGAGCCCTGTAGCAACTAAGGTTCACCACATTGGCTTGATGGCACATATTTCCTCATTTATTGAACTGGGATGTATTTTCTGGACCTCTCAGGAGTCTGATTAAGTGGTTCATGCAGCATTGTATCTGTTTTGTTTTGTTTTTTTTTTTCTTCACCATAGACAACTGATTTTTGAAATAAAATGTGTTGCACTTAATGAATAGGTGGTATATTTTCCTATTGATCTACATATTGGTTCCTATTGATCTGTTTGTTTACATAAATGTAACTGTTTGATTCTAACCTTTTGGTGGAGACATTTCTTGTTTTTGTAGGTAGACCTAAATTGGTATTTCTAATCCAGTTTTTACTAATCCTTCTTGTTTTTACTTTGGTCTAGATTGATGAACAAATTGAAAGCATGTTTAATTCAAAGAAGAGAGTAAAGGATATGGCTGCTCCTGGAACATCTAGTGTTCCTGCTCCAACTGCAGGAAATGCTGAGAAATTAGAAATAGCTAAGAGATTAGCTCTTAGAATCAATGCTCAGAAGAATTTGGGCATCGAGTCTCAGGTATTAAGTAATTTATTCCAAGTCTCAGTCAATACTTTTAATTAGTTCTTTGATTTAAGTAGTTTATAGGAATTATGTTGAGCATGAGTGATCAAGAAGTTGTCCTAGGCATTGAGTTTGTGATAGTTTAACATTCTCAATACAGAATTCTTTGATGATTGCATTTGGATGATTTCACTTTATGTCTGTTCTGCAGTGCCTAGCTGTTAGGCATGTTAGCCATAGATAGTTTTATAGAGTAGTATTCTGATTGATTGTACCAAAATTTTAAAGAAGTTATTCTCTTTTTCTTTCTTCATCTACTTTTATTGGATGAGTATTGGGCACACAAACAATTCCCTGGATGTATAAACACCCAGTTACATGACTTACATTAACATGGGTTTAAACAGTGGAGAAATCTGTTTTTTAAATATTTCACATGGCATCTTTTTCTCGAATCTTTTGTTAGCTTAATTTTTAATTAAGGGCAAATCTTCATAGCATTCCCAAAGAATGGTTTGTTAATTTCAATAATATTATGAAGATCATTTACTATAATTTATTCAATGTTAGGTTGGGCCACAGGGGAGGAAGAGCTCAGTGTTGGTAGTGGTACAAAGATTCTAATTCAGAGGAAACTCCTAGGAGTCACAAAGTGTACAAATGATTTTGGAAATATTGCACTGTATCTGATAACAAGATTTACCTAATTATGAAGGGCATATCTATGATTCAGCAGAATGTTTAGTAGAGAGTTGAATGTTATTCAGTTTTCTCATCAAGAGTAAGAGAGATACATTAAACTATTAGTTATAAATATGTACTGCTAAATTGCACATATGAGTGGGACTCTGAATTAGAAAGATATTTACTTATTTATTTAATACAGAGTTAGTGGCTTTTCAGAGAATAATATGTGGTAGGGATTCTGGTCCTGTCTCTGCCCTCATTGGAGATTTGACTGTAGGTCTTCTTTAACTGCAGGATGTGATGCAACAGGCCACCAATGCAATTCTCAGAGGTGGCACCATTCTTGCTCCCACTGTGTCTGCAAAAACCATTGCAGAGCAACTTGCTGAAAAGATCAATGCCAAGCTCAATTATGTGCCTTTGGAGAAACAAGAAGAGGAGAGACAGGATGGTGGACAGAATGAATCTTTTAAGAGATATGAGGAAGAATTAGAGATCAATGACTTTCCACAGGCAAGTAACAGGTTTAAATCTTTTTTTATTGTGAAGTAGCAACTCTTGCTTCTTTAGGAGTATGTGAATATAGGAATAAACAAACCAAATTGTTTTTCCTGTACTTTTACTCAGCAACTATCAACACAGAAGACTACTGTGACCAAATGTGTGGGGGTTTTCTCCACACATCAAGTGATCAGTTTTGCAGTGGACACCAGCTGGGTGCCCTCCAATTCAATTCCAACCCTGTCTACCTGGAGATAGCATCAGATCCCACAGTCTCAGTCCCCCAAGACTGTGCTGGTCACAAGTTGAGGCCTCTGGAACATGTGACCAACCAGCTATGAATTGCTGTTCCCACAATCTTCCACTCCTTTGGGTTTGGCTAATTTGTGAGAGCATCCCACAGACCTCAGGGAAACACTTTGCTTACCTTTACGCATTAATTATAAAGGATATTACAAAGGATACAGATGAAGGGATGCATAGGGCAAGGTATGGGGCAAGGGGTACGATGCCCTTCCCTGGTGTGCCACCCTCCAGGAAGCCCACCTGTTCAGCATTTTGGAAGCTCTCCAAACCCACTCCTCTTGGATTTTGATGGAGGCCTCTTTGTGTAGTGCATACATAATTGAGGCCTCATTATGTAGCCATTGTTGATTAAATCATTGGCCATTATCAGCCTAAGTGTCAGCCTCTCTCCCTTCCCGGAAGGCTGGGGGGTGGGGCTGAAAGTCCCAACCCTTTAATCCTGCCTTGGTCTTTCCAGTGACCAGCTCACATCCTGAAGCTACCTAGGGGCTTTCAGCCTTTAGTCAACTCATTAGCATATAAAAAGACACTCTTATCACTTTGGAGATTCTAAGGATTTTAGGAATTGTATGCCAGGAGACAGGGATAAAGACCGAATATATATTTTACAATGTCACAAGCAGCATTTAAAACCCATGATCATAGCTACTTTACTTTTTACCTAAATGGTGGAGGTAACAATAGAAATTTGATTTTTATGAATATGTTCTAGGTACATTGTGATCTAAAAGAATGTATGGTAAACATATGGGTTAATTATGATCCTAGCGTTGACTAATATGATATTAGCTGACCTATTTTTTTGTCAGGTTTTTTTAATCCTGTTATGAAGTGATTTTTCTTCCCACTCTTTCTTTTAGACTGCTAGGTGGAAGGTTACCTCTAAAGAAGCTCTGCAGAGAATCAGTGAATACTCTGAAGCAGCAATTACAATCAGAGGAACATACTTCCCTCCTGGCAAAGAACCCAAGGAAGGAGAGCGGAAAATTTACTTGGCAATTGAAAGTATGTACTTTTGGTTTTATTTCAGGCTTGAGTTGGATCCAGGGTTATATAGATCAATAGACACAGAAAGAATGTGAGGTCAATTCTAGAGAAGACTGAAAATAAGGAACACCTGTAAGAAAAAAAGTTTCATATGTTATTTGCTGTCTTTATTCATATACACACACAAAGTGCATATACAAAGTTGAATGATCTGTTTGTGAGACTCTTTCACTTTTGACAATTCAATCATATTTGAAGATCACTCTAAAAGAAAGCAGGCATTATAAGAACTGATCCATTTATGCTTCTAATAAGTAGAATATTCTGGCCAAAGTTTAGGTTAGAAAGTAAATCAGCTATGTTAGTTCACTTAATGAATGTTTATCTAAGCAAATATTGTCTATGAAATTTTGTCCATTAAAATGTATTCATATCTTTAACGAAATAACAAGTGCACAGTTAATACCATAACCTAAAGGATGCAAGTAATGCATTATCTAAGCGCAATCAGGTTTGGTCTTTAACCTTATTTCATTCATTCATGAATGAATTCATTTCAGAGGTGAAAGACAGTGAGCCCAGATGCCGGGTACCGTTCAAGCTTTATTAAAGAAGGAAATCTGCCGGGCTGTACTTAGAATGGAGGACAGCCCAGGGCTGCCCTGAAAATGGGGGACAGCACCAGGTGTGGGGTGATAGAGCTTATATTGGTATGTTGGTGCCAAGAGCTGGGTGATGTAATTCCAGAGTGGGGATTGAGTTAGGTCATGGGGATGGAGAGTTCTGCGCATGTAGAAACAATGAAAAGTTTCATTTTCTCCTAAACCATGAGGTTTATTGTAAGAGAAAATGGAGGGGAGGGGAGGAGGTGGATGGTGCTGTTTTGTACTTGGGCTTTTCTAAGATGGCGGTGGTTATGTTGCAGGTCTGTTAAGAGGCAGTTTCCATTTTTGTCTTTTCTGATGTATTACTGCATTGCCTAGTAGGACAACCTGCTTCACTTCATTTATATTTAATCTGAACATCTTTGTAGTAGACTTCTTAAGTGTTTGGTTCGTTTTTTAAGGCTAGTCAAAAAAAACTTTTTTTTTTTAACTTCATGTGTGATGGAAGCAAGACAGAGAGAACTAAACTGTTAGATAGTGGAACCATCTGTGCTGGCTTCATTTGCCTGGCACCGTAGCATTGTTCTCAGTACAAGGCTCACATTGCCGATTTGGCTATTACTTTTTGATTGGACTGTCCCTTTTAGAACTGGCTTTAAAATTGTCAGCAAATTTATGCCATCTAGGGCTTAATGTGTGAAACAATGTCTATGTTAGGTGTCAGTCACTATTGGAACTTTTTTTTATTGAGGTAAAATTTGCATAACATAAAATTCACCATTTTAATCATTTAAAATGTACAGTTAGTGGCTTTTAGTACATTAACAAAACTTATGGGATGCAATGAAAGCAGTGCTCAGAGAGAAATTTATAGCTGTAAATGCCTACATTATAAAGATCTCAGTTACTGCCTTTTTTTGTGTTAGATAAATATTTTCTTGTGTGCCGTTTTGATTTGCTCTTGTTTCTTTCACTATATATATTTTTAGGCATTTTATTAGTGGTCACCCTGTGGATTACAATTAACGTCTTAACTCATAATAATGTAGTTCAATTAATACCAACTTAGGTATAGTGATATGCAAAAATTTTGTTCCTATTTTGTTGTGTCCCATCACTTTTTTGTTGTCATTGTCACAAAGAACATCTTTGTACATTGCTTGCATACCCTTTGACATAGATTCATAATTATTTTACATATTTGTCTTTCAAATCATGAAGGAAATAAAGAGCAGCTATAACCCAAAAATAATACTGACTTTCATATTTACCTGTGTAGTTAATTTTATCAGTGTTATTTATTTCCTCATGGGTTCAAGTTACTCTCTGGTGTTCTTTCACTTCAGTTTGGAGGATTCCCTTTAGTATTTCTTGTAGGGCAGTTATATGTGCAATAAACTCATTTTTTGTATATCCGAGAATGTCTTAATTTCACCTTTAAAAATATTTTTTTTTCCACCTTCATTTTTGAAGGATAGTTTTTTGGACATGAATTCTTGGTTGACAGGGTTTTTTTCTTTCATCACTTTGCCATCCCACTGCCTTCTAGTCTCCATGGTTTCTGATAAGAAATCAATTGTTCATCTCATTGAGGATCCCTTGTAGGTGACAAGTCACATTTCCAGGATTCTCTCTTTGTCTTTGGCTTTTAATGGTTTGATTATGACATACATATAACATAGTATATATAATATATGTACTACATATATATGTAGTATATTCTACATGGGTTTTTATGTTTAGATTTTTGGATGTATAAATTCATGTTTTTCATCAAATTTGGGGATTTGGGGTCATTTTTCAAATTTTTTCTGCTTCTCTTTTTCTTGCCTCTCCTCTGGAACTCCCATTGTGCACGTGTTGGTGCATTTGATGGTGTCCCACAGGTCTCTTAGATTCTGTTCATTTTTCTTCATTTCTTTTTTTTTTTTTCCTGCCTTTTCATACTCAATCTCAATTGACCTGTCTTCAAGTTCAGTGATTCTTCTGTCTGCTCAAATTTGCTCTTGGATTCCTTTAACGAATTTTCATTTCAGTTGATGTACTTTTCAACTCCAGAATTTCTATTTGGTTTATCCCCTATTTAGTCAAGACATCATTTTCCTGGTTTCTTTTAGGTCTTCGTGCATATTTAAAATAGTTGATTTAAAATCTTTGTCTAGTAAGTTCACTGGGTTTCCTTAGGGACATTTTCTATTAATTTCTTTCTTTTTTTTTTTTTTTGGACCAGTAAGGGGATCAACCCTCGGCATGGTGTGGTCTGCACGTCCCTATATAGGACCTGAACCCGCGGCCTTGGCGCTACCAGCACCGCACTCTCCTGAGTGAGCCATGGGGCTGGCCTTTGATTTCTATTTTTTACTGTGAATGGGCCATACTTTCTTGTTTCTTTGCATACTAAATTTTTTGCTGAAAACTGGGCATTTTGAACATTATAATATGGTAACTGGAAATCAGATTCTCCTCACTGTTGCTGCTGCTTGTTGGAGCTGTTTAGTGGCTTTTATGAACTAATTTTGTATAGTCTGTATTCTTTGTCATGTGTGGCTACTGAAGTCAGCTAGTGATTTGATAGAGATTTCCTTACATGCCTGGGAAAGAGAAAGTTTCTTGTCTTTGCAGGTATGCTCTCTGTGTGTACTGGGGCAAGCCTTCAACTCTCAGCCAGTAAGTTTATAACTCTGCTTTAGTTTTCATTTTCTCCTTGCAGAGAGTCTGAAGGTCAGCTAGAGGTGAGAACTTAGGGCTTTTTCAGGTCTTTTCTGAGCATGTGCCCAGCCCTGGGCATGCACATGGCCTTCTAGATTCCTGTGAATATGTAGGAGCTTTAAGCCCTTATTCCTGAAAGCATTGCATTCCCCAGCCTTTCTTTTCAAGCTTTTTGTTTGTCTTTTGCCCCACCTGTTACCCCTTGTCCCAAGGGGTAGTGGCTAATTCATTTGCATTTTAACAAATCCCAACCCCCTACCCCCACCCCCGTCAGTAGCTGCCTCAGCCCTGAGAGAGTTCTAAATAAAGGCAAGCCCTTTGAGGTGGTCCTTTAGGGAGCCACCAGTCAGGTCAAACACAGGTTCATTCTGGTACTGGGAATGTGGGCTATTGTCTTAAAGGCTGTGAGTGGGGAGCAGGTAGTAGGGTTGGAGGGGAGTTGGAGTCAGGGTAAGATAAAACACTGTAAGTACTATTACCAAGATTCAGCTGATTTTTTTTTTTCCTTGAGCGAGTGTTTGCCTGGTTTCTGTAAACTTTTGGTTAGTTTCCAGAGTTCAGATAAAGTTGAATTTGACAGATTTTGCAAATTTGTTCCCTGCTTTTATGGAGTACAGGCTTTTGGAGTTCCCTGCTCTACCATTTTCACCAAGGTCACTCTTACTGTTAGACTTTTTGAATTAATGATGACTTGTGGCAAAGATGAAACTCAGATGCAGCTTTTATGTTTTCCATGGTTTTGCCGCTCTAGCATTGCTGTACAGTTAATTTCATACATATTTTTAAATGGTGTACAAAGGATGTGGGTCCAAACTAGGCAAACTGCATGTTTTTGTTTATGTTTGTGACTGAGAAATTGACTCATCTATTTCAAGTTAGGTTTTAAAATGGCACCCTTTCATGTATCCTGAGAGACTTTTGGTCTGCTAATGACTCAGTCTGTTTTTAAATCATGTGACATTATTCCTTATTATGTAGTAATATGGGGGTTGCTGGCACCTGTGTCTTTAAGCAGAGAAAATTAAACTGACATCTTTCTGTATTTGAACTGGATAAGTCTTTATTACAGTGTTCATTAGACCACACAGGATGGAGACAGCGATATTCAGAGGAATCATGATGAAAACCTTTGGTACACATGGAGTCAGACTTTTATTCTGTGCTTGAATATCATAAGTATCATTTAAGGAAAACCGATATTTAAATGCCTGCCTTATAAAGGAGGTTAATTGGAGACATGATTCGCTTTGAAAAAGGATCCTTTAGGGCTGGCTGGTTAGCTCAGTTGGTTAGAGCATGGTGCTGACAACACCAAGGTCCAGGGTTTGAACCCTATACTGGCCAACTGCCAAAACAAAACCACAAAATGAAAAAGAATCCTTTTTGTAATTCATTTATTAATATAAAGGTAGTTATGCTTATTTGATGTGGTATAATTAATATATCAAAGTCTGATTTACATATAACTTTATCAGAACACATCTCCTATACTACCGAGTGATATGAAGTAATATATCCATTGTATACTGTCCACAGCTTCTACTTACTTTTCCTTTCACCTAGAATGGTTCTGGTCACTCCTCTCCGCTGACAACTTGCACTCTTGAAATAACATCTAATTTTAATAATAATCTAAAAAGTTTTTCCCCCCCAGTAAAACCATAACCTTGTCAAAAACGTCTTGAGTATTCTAGCTATATAATGATGGTAAATAAGAGCTGGGGATTGGTAACTAAAATAATCTAAGGCTTTTAGAATTTTCAGAGATAAATTACATTTTTTAAAGTATCATTTAATTTTTGAAACCCCAACCAAACTCAGCTAAACACTAACAGAATAAAAAGAAGTATTTCTAGTGTGGAAGGAACCTAGTGTCACCTGTTTCTAGTTCTGTAATTGGAAGTACCCCACTGCCTGGCTCTTTGGAGGCTCTATAGGGCTCAGCCCCCTCAGGCCTCTCACTGGGCAGAGGGAAGGAGAATACGAAAGAAGTTCGTGCCTAGTCAGCCTGTATAATTTATAATTATATATAGCCTGTTCTATGGCCTCTTTTTACTAGTGGAGAATTCCTTAACAACAGCCAGAGTTGTTTTGGGACCAGTGAAGGGAAATGCTTATAAATATATGTAACCTGTTACCTAAAGAAGGTACATAAGTCAAAATTTAAACTGGTCCAAACGGTCACGATCTAACTAAAGTAGGAAAATTCTTCCATTTGCATCTGGGTAAGAGTGTCATTTTCCTTCTTTTTAAAACAGCACAAGAATATCAGCAGCAAGCTTCACACCATCTCAAGCCAAGCAACATATTTTCCTCCCAAATTTCTTTTTTCTTTTTTTTTTTTTTTTTTGTCCTTTTTCTGTGCCCGTGCTCAGCCAGTGAGCGAACTGGCCATCCCTATATAGGATCCCAACCCGCGGCGGGAGCGCTGCTGCGCTCCCGGTGCCGCACTCTCCCGAGTGAGCCACGGGGTCGGCCTCCAAATTTCATTTTGATTGTAATTTTCAGTTTTACTTGGCTCTTGATTCTACCCTTCCCTTCACCTTTATTCACCTCTTACTCCTTCCAGCAACCACCTTCCACACAGCTTTAAAATATTTTGGTTAGTGGCTGGTGCAGGTACAGGACTTTAATTAGACATGTTGCTATAACTTCACAGCCATACCCTTGGCCCTTTCCTTCCTGTTGTTAAACTATTTCTGCATCTCTGTCTCTCTGGGGTCAGAAAGGTTATGTACTTCTAATAAAGGGGAAGGAATTTTCTCATTTCTTTTTGTTGTTGTGGTTGCAGCTGGCTGGTGTGGAAAAAATTCTCTTTCTTTTTTTTTTCTTCAAAATATAGAATGATAAAAATGCAGCTTGCTGCATTGCAATCCCAGTTCTTTTATTCTTTGGCATTTCAATCTCTAGTGTACTTTGGTCCAGAGCTTTTTCTCTTATCAGTGTGCACTGTGCTACCTATTTTCTAGTTACCTACTCCCTGGTATTGTCTCCTGGCCTCACATCCCACCCGACCTACCCTTGATGGCTCTGTAATATTCATCTCTCCTAAGCCGGTCCATATTTCCATTGGTCTCATTTACATATCTAGCTGTTTATCCCATGAGCATCTCAACTACAGCAATCTCAGAATTAAGTTTTACCCCCATCACTGCTGAAAACATCCTCCTGGATTCATTATCTTCTTTATTACTTCTAACTTTCTTCACTTGTTAGTCAGAATAATAAGCAGCCATTATGTAATGTGGGTGATTATTATGTAATGTAATGTGTTAGGAGTTGTACAGTGTTCCTAAAAGTTACCTACAGTATTTCCTCCTGAACCTCCATGACATGGATAAACATTCAGTGCAATTCTAGTAAAATGAATATGTTTTCCACTCAATCACCAGGTGCCAATGAACTGGCTGTGCAGAAAGCAAAGGCAGAAATCACCAGGCTCATAAAAGAAGAGCTGATCCGGCTGGTGAGTGAAAACCTGAAGGGCTTATTTGTTTTCTTGTAATAAGTGTTTTATTGAGCTAAATACAAATGCAGATAAATACAAAAATCATAAACATATAGCTTGGTAAATTTTCACAAAGTATACTGATGTAATTACTACCCACATCAAGAAATATAGAACATTACTAGCATCCCAGAAGTTTTCCCCCTGGCCCTCCTTGTCACTATTTATGTCCCCCATATGTAACCTTATTTTGACTTTTAAAATTCTAGATTAGTTTTGCCTGTTTTTGAACTCTATATAAATGGAATCATATGCTATGTATTCCTTTTGTAGCTAGTTTCCTTCACTCAACATTATTTTGAGATGAATCCATGTTATTGGATGTAACAATAATTCATTCATTTTCATGGCCATATAATATTTGTATGAATATACAAGAGTTCATTTATATATTGAACTTTGGGGTTATTCTAGTTTTTTGTTTTTATGAATAACACTTCTATAAACATTCTTCTATATCTCTTCAGTACACATTAGTATGCTTTTTTCTTAGGTGTATACCTTGGAGTAGAATTGCTAATTATAGGGCATATATAGTTTAGCTTTAAGGAGGTGTTGCTAAGTAGTTTTCCAAAAGTTATTTCAATTTACACTTCCCCTAGAAGTGTATGAAAATTCCAGTTGTACATCTTTGCCAACACATGGTCTTATCAGTGTTTTTAAGCTTAGGCAATTATTTCATTTTGATTTTGGAAAAAGCAGCCCTTTACAGAATACCTTTCCAAAGGGGGCAGATACATCCCTGTGTCTTTAGTGCCAGTGGAAGCTTGTAAAGTTTTCCTACAGTGTGTGCATTTCAATGAAGGCCCTTTGGAAGGAAACCTTATCCTTTCTCTAAGAATATGTTTTTGAGGGCTTTTCTAAACGTTTCCTTAAAGAATATTCTTTGGAGGGAATTAGAAGTTTAAAGAAAAGAGGGTACACAAAACAAGAGGGACGAAGAAAAACAGCCTTTAAATCAAGTGCTTAAGACCATTTCACCAAGGAGTGATAAAGCACCTTGAGCTTGTAGATGCTACCACCATAAGTTGATTGAAAACACGGTTGTCAAGGAGTAGATGAGTGAACCAAGAGAAATGATTAGTTAGTGAACAGTTTCTTCATCCTTGATGCAATAATATTAACATTTTTATTTTAAATATTTGGTAGTTTTATAAGTTATTAAAGGAAATTATCTTAAATGTTTTTTTTTTCTTCTATTTTCTATTGTAGCAAAATTCATACCAACCAACAAATAAAGGAAGATACAAAGTCTTATAGACATCTGGAAAAAAACATTTACCTGTACTGGTCTGTGATACATTTGGCAGTTGTTGTCTGCCATTTACAATGTAATGTAAATTAAGATTTTTACAATTCTGTCTTGCTGATTTTTTTAAACACGAGAAACCAGTATTTGCAAAAGAAATCTTCTGTCAGTAAGTACCCCCACAATCAGTCGAACTATATTAAAGCAAGCCTGTTTTCACAGTATGATGTCCTTAATATAAAAGTTAAATATCAATATTTTAAATATCTGGATAATATTCTAGAGGTTTAAAAAAATGGAAATATTTGGACTTTTAAGTACACAAGTTGCTTAGGGGCCATTCTCCTTATCCTGTACTGTCAATGAAATTGTGATCATCTCCTGAGAAAAGGTAAAATTCTCTGTCATATTTTGTGTCCCCCGCCATGAGCTTAAATGTTGCTTGACTCAGTGGAACAATATGAACTAGATTTAAGAATGTTATAATAGTAAGTTTTACAAAATAGTTTCAGAGCTTTTGTTTCAATTTTTATCATCATAAATGGGCAATAGTTGGACTACTTTTGGTTTTTGTAAAATTAAAGATTTATAGTATAAGAATTTTTTGCATTTCTTTATACTGAGTGTAAAACTCTACAAAGAGTTTTAGTATTTGCTACTTTTAGGTTCCCCAGGCAACCTCTGGCTTCATGCCTGGTTACTCTTTTTTTAGTCTTCCTTAAAAGAAAGTGATTATAGCCTATAAATAGTAAATATGATTCCTTTTTCCCTCTGAATGTGTTTGTTTATAAATCTATGTATATGGCATATATAAACCCCCCTACTTTTAGTCTGATTTTCCTTTGGGATTATTGAGTGGGTTGTGAATTTTCTTTCTTAAAAATCTTTAAGCATAATGGTACCCAAGTTTTAGACTTAGACTTCATCATCTCTCAGTGAAATTTAGTTCATAAGGAATCATAAATTGTATTTTTGAGCCTTCAAGATATAGTTCCTGAATATTCTAATTTAAATTGTTATAATTGGATTACCTAATATTCTTTTCAAGACTCCTCGTATATTAAACTTCATATTATTATCAGTTCTTGAAAAAAATAACTTTTTAAGGAATTAAATAGATATATTTCTTAAATTAAGAGACACAAAAGTTCTTTCAATATTCTTGACTTATATAGTTTAAAAAAAAGAAAAATCGAAGCATATTATCTTACTAGTACATTTAATGGCTAAATTGACGGGGAATATCAGTCATTATTTCTTTAATATAAAGTTATCCTTACTGAAAAAGTAAGGTATAACTGGGAAATATTCTTGGATCCCTCACACGTCCACTTACTTTCTTGCAGGAAGAAAACAGACAAAATACATGTAACAATAGAACCAAATAAACCATTTACTCTAAAATTCCAGGCATCGTGGGCTCCTTTTCGCCCTAGTTTATTTATTTGTTTATTTTTATCACCCAGTGGTAGTTTGTTTTTTTGATAGAATATTTAGCAGTCCCACATTGGTGACAATTGGTGCTTCCTTCAGGCAACTGGATCACTTTGAGATTCAGAGTTTTACATCATTTTAGCATTTCCTTCATTTGTGTATCTAGTTGTGATGAGTCATTCATTGATAGTATTTTGTTCTAAAATGAAACATTACTGTTAGTACGTTTTTTAGTATCACACTGACTGATTTTTAAAATTTGAATGATGTACAGACTTTAGTTTTTTTAATGCAATATGAATATTTGCTCATGTTTTCTAAATTCCTTATAAAATAAAGTTAATTCGATCTGCATTTTTCTAAAAAATTATCTTTCTCAAATGCTTTTTCTTCTGCTGTTTCTCTAATTTGGCTCATACTGGTAGACATGTGGGAGAGGTATTGTACTCTGTGTATCTTTATTAAAAAATTCTAGCAATTTACTATCCAAAATATTTACAGTTCTATGCCAAAAATTTCTTCTCAAAGAAACCTCTTAGTCTTTGATGTTCTTTGTATTTAGTGTAAGAAAAATATAAGTGAAATAATAGGTTTATTTTTTATTTGGAGTTTTACCACAATGACATTCTTACATAATAGAGGTATAGAATGAAATGATAATGGCTAAGTTCTCCCCAGCTCCTTTTGGACACTTTACTGTTTGATATATTTTATGTATTACTGGCCTTTTTGGTGCATGCATGGTGTTCAACTCGTAGTTGTAATGCACTTGTGAGTGCTGATCCTTCTTTTGAGGCAGGCAATCCCTTTGTATAGAGTTGGTTTTGTTTTGTTTGTTTTAAAGGAGAATTGGCTCTTGAATACTTTGAATTTATAAATCCCATTTAGCCAGCTGTGGGATCTGCTTCTAAATAACACGTAAGAACTTTGAAAATCACAAACTAGAAAGCAAAGTCACTAAAGTTATAACTTAGAGGTTTCTGAACTCTTTTTGTTCTGGTGCCTTGCTTTGTTTCTTGAAGCCATAAGCTAAAGTCCTTTAGTGACAGATTAATATAGTGCTTAGGAGCTGGGGAGAAAATGATAGTTGAAATGAGGTCTGGGGTAAGTAAATAGCTACACTATTTAGTAAAGTGTCCCATTTTGCTGTTTTATAGATCATGCTAAGTTCTTATAGCAGGTAGTAGTTCTGAGTGGCTAGCCCAATTTGGTCAGTGAAACTACTCTTCCACTTAGATGTGAGCTTAGAGCTGCCAGTTCTTCATATTTTGTTACATAGTTTTATGTAAGAATGGGAATCTACTGGCGTTTTCTCATGCCTTCTGCATCTGGCATGAAAAGCTGCAGTTTATCTTTAAAACGGGTGTGTGTGTGTGTGTGTATAAATATAAGGGAAGAGAGAGAAAGATAGTGAATGAATATGTCTTAAGTTTTTATTTAGTTTAGGTGTAACCATCAGAAAACCTTAACAAAATCTTACTGCAGTGGGACATTTACCTTGTAGCATAACAACATCTTCTTACACACCACTTAATGGAATATCTGCCCTATTCTTATGCCAACTCTCTGGAGCTACATTTTCCTCACTAGGTAAAGATTGTCTGATAATGTTGGCAGTTAATGGATATTTGAAGGTCCTTTTTCCTGTATCAATTTACTATTTTCCTCAGGCAGGAGTTCAAGTAGGAATGTGGAAAAAAAGTGTAAACAAACATATTCTTAAGATATCCCCATGTTATCAGTGCTTTTCCCTTTATAGTACTGTGTGGCTTACTGGTATGTGTGTGTGTGAGTGAATACTGTCAAATGACATCATTACTGGTGAGGAATTTACTTTTGATTATTTTTCTTGACCTTGTTCTCTTCCAAATATGGTATCAACTTTTAGGAGTTCATGATTTTGAAGTTCAAGCCTTTAAGAAGAATTTCTAAGTCTGCATTAACTCTGTTCTGTTGGAGAGGGGAAAAAAATATGAAATAAAAATGAAAGTTTAACCCCTTTGGATAATTAGAACTCAAGAGTTACTCTCTCAGATATTAGGATTACTTTAAAAGCTAGAGTTTCAGTTCACTAGTGCGATAACTTGCTCTTGAGAGTCAGCACCATGGCGTTGCACTGCAAGATTGGCCTGTCCATCCTCAACAGTGACCTGGCCAATTTAGGATTTGAGTGCCTCCAGATGCCATATTCTGAGACTGATTACCTGCACCTGGACATAATCAGTGGGCATTTTGTTCCCAGCATCACTTTTGGTCACCCTGTGGTAGAAAGCTTCCTAAAGCAGCTAGGCCAGGACCCTGTCTTTGACATGCACATGTTGGCATCCAGGCTGGAACAGTGGGTAAAGCCAATCGCTGTAGCAGGATCCAATCAATACACCTTTCTTCTTGAAGCTCCTGAGAACCTGGGGTTCTCTCCAATAAAGACATTCGAGAGAATAGGATGAAGGTTGGCCTTACCATTAAACCAGGAACTACACTTGAGTATTTGGCACCATGGGCTAATCAAATAGATATGGCCTTGGTTATGACAGTGGAACCTGGGTTCAGAGGGCAGAAATTCATGGAAGATATTATGCCAAAGGTTCATTGGTTGAGGACCCAGTTCCCATCTTTGGATGTGAATGTCACTGGTGGAGTAGGTCCTGATATTGTCCATAAAAGTGTAGAGGCAGGACCTAACATGATTGTGTCTAGCAGTGCCATTATGAGGAGTGAAGACCCCACATCTGTGATCAAACTGTTAAGAAATGTGATCAAGTTTGGATGTGTTGTCCCCTCCAAAACCATGTAGAAATTTGATCCCCAGTGTGGCAGTGTTGGAAACTGATTGACTCATGGGGGCAGGTCCCTCATGAATGGATTAATGCTCTCTCTGGGGGAGGAGGGGTAGTGAGTGAGTTCTCGCTCTATTAGCTCCTGCGAGAGCTGATTGTTTAAAAAGACTCTGGTACTCCCTCTCGCTCTCTTGCTTCCTCTTGCCATGTGATCTGCTTGTACCCGCCAACTGCCTGCCACTCCGCCATGAGCAGAAGCAGCTTGAGGCCCATACCAGATGCAACTGTCCCAGAATCGTAAGCCAAATAAACCTCTTTTCCTTATAAATTACCCAGTCTCAGGTATTTCTGTTATAGCAACACAAAATGGACTAATACAGAAAATTGGTATTGAGGAGTGGGGTGTTGCTATATAGATACCTGAAAATGTGGATGCAGCTTTGGAACTGGGTAATAAATAGGCAAAGGTTGGAGGAGTTTGAAGGACTTAGAAGAAGACAAAAAGATGAGGGAATGTTTGGAATATTTTAGAAATTGGTTAAATAGTTGTGACCAGAATTCTGATAGAAACGTGGACAGTAAAGGCCATGTGGATGATGAGGTCTCAGATAAAAATGAGGAACTTATTTGGAATTGGACAAAAGATAACCTTTGCTACACCATAGCAAGGAGCTTGGCTGCACTGTGTCCATGCCTTTGGACTTTGTGGAATGTGGGACTTAAGAGTTGTGAACCAGAATTTTTGGCAGAAGAAATTTCTAGGCAGCAAAGCATTAAGGAAGCTGCATGGTTACTTTTAACAGCCTATGCTGAGTTATGGTGGCAAAGGCATGATGTAAAGCCAGAATTTAAAAGGGAAGCAGAGCGTAAAGATTTGGAAAATTTGCAGCCTGGCCATGAGGTAGAGAAACAGAGAGCAGGAGAAAACGCAAGGGTGAAGCAGATAAACTGTTTGCTAAAGACATTATCTTGGTAGTGAGGCAGCCAGATGCTAATAACCAGGACAATGGGGAAAAAACCCTTAAGGCATTTGAGAAGTTTGGAAGGGTGCCCCACCTATCACAGGCCCTGAGGCCTAGAAGGACTGAGTGGTCCCGGAGGACAGACCTGGGGTGCAGCTGCCCTCAGGGACCTGCTCCCTGCATCCCGGCTGCTCGGGCTGGAGCAGCCCCAAGTGTGGTTTGTGCAGCAGTTCTGGAGAGTAGAAGCCTGAAACCCCGGTGGCATCCACATTGTAAGTCTGTAGGCCAGCAGGACGTGAGAGCAGTGGAGGCGTGGCAGCCTCCACCCAGATTCCAGAGGATGTATGGAAAAGCCTGGGGGCCCAGACAGAGACCTGCCGCAGGGGCGGAGCCACTGCTGAGGCCATCTACTAGAGCAATGCTGAGCAGGAAAGTGGGGTTGGAGCCCCCACAGAGAGCCCCCACCAAGGAAATGTCTAGTAGAGCCAAGGCAGCAGGGCTGCCACCAGGACCCCAGAACTACTGGGTCACTGGTAACGTGCAACGCAGGCCTGTAAAAGCTGCAGGTACTTGTGCAGATCACTGGGCTGTGCTTGGCAGAGCTGTGGGAATGAGGCTGCCTGAAGCTTTGGGGGCCCAGATGCCCATTTGTGCCCAGGATGCAGGACTAGGAGTCAAAGAAGATTATTTTGGAGTTTTAAGACTTAATGTCTGCTCTGCTGGGTTTTGGACTTGTTTGGGGCCTGTTTCTCCTTTTTTCTAGCCTATTCCTCCTTTTTGGAATGGGAATGTGTACCCAATGTCTGTTCCATCATTGTATCTGGGCAGTAGATAAATTTGTTTTTGATTTTTACAGGTTCACAGCTGGAAGGACTTTTGCTTTTGATCTCAGATGAGACTTTAGACTTTTAAGTTGGTGCTGGAACAAGCTAAGACCTTTGGGACTGTTGGGATGGAATGATTGTATCTTGTGTGTGAGAGGGACATAAGTTTTGGGGGGGCCAGGGATGGAATGATGGAGTTTGGATGTGTTGTCCCCTCCAAAACTCATGTGGAAATTTGATCCCCATTGTGGCAGTGTTGGAAACTGATCGAATCATGGGGGCGGATTCCTCATGAATGGATTAATACTGTGCCTGGGGGAGGGGGGATTAATGAGAGAGTTCTTGCGCTATTAGTTCCTGCAAGAGCAGGTTGTTTAAAAGATCCTGGCACATCCTCCCTTCCCCTCCCTCGCTTCCTCTCACTTCCTTTCGCCATGTGATCTGTTTGTACCCACCAGCTGCCTGCCACTTTTCCACAATGATTAGAAGCAGCCTGAGGTCTATGCCAGATGCAGCTGCTCCAGAATTGTAAGCCAAAAAAACCTCTGTTCTTTATAAATTCCCAGTCTCAGGTATTCTGTTATAGCAACACAAAATGGACTAATACAAAATGTTTGCTCAGAAGCTGCTCGGGAATGTTCTCTTGATAGATGAAACCACAAGGAGCCCAATATTTCTGCTCATGAGATCTCCTTTTTACTGGAAAATAGAAATTTTGACTAACAAATCATTGCACTTGAGGCAGTGCAGCTTTTCTGAGCAATTATTCATTTCAGTGATAAAAATCTATTGTGCAGGATGCTCTGAGAGGTTAGAAGTTGGTGAGTATATGCTGGAGGGCCTTGTGACCACCTAGAAGTTGGTGAGTACAACTACATTTTTAGTGATGCAATTTAAAGACTAGTGTGATGAAATACCCTGTTTTTACTGGGAGGCTTAATTTTTGTAAAGAGTAAAAATACAGCTGTTTAAGGTTACGAACAGAAACGTGTCCTAATGCCTAAGGAAGGCAAATTAGCTACTATGAAAAAACTTTTCTGTATTTCTGAACAGGATTTTCTGTGGTTTCTCAGCTGTTTTCCCAAAACAAAGGAAGTCATATGTTTTTCCTCTTTCATGTCATTTGTGATTTGTTTATAGGCTTGATAATATGAGTAGAATGGAACTTAAAAATGTAAGTTTGGGTGGCATGGCATACCCCATTCTTGCACTTGAAACATTTATTTTTCACTTTTCACCTTATACTTGATTCATAAAAGCTATAAAATTTATGAAGCCCAAGAGCTCTAAAATTCAAGCATAGACTTCTGTCAGGGCGTTACCATTGTCTAAACTGGTTATTCAGCAATTCTTCCCCAACCCTGGTTTTTTTTCTTTTTCTTTTTTTTAAAGGGGTGACCAGTAAGGTGATCTTAACCCTTGATTTGGTGTTGTCAGCATCACTCTCTTCCAAGCGAGATAACCGGCCATCCCTGTATAGGGATCCGAACCCGTGGCCTTGGTGTTATCAGTGCCACACTCTCCCAAGTCAGCCACAGGCTGGCCCTCCAGCCCTGGTTTTCTTAAACTCACCCACCATTCTTCCCCACCCCCTTTCCCCACCATCCTTAAGGCCAATAAATAACACTGTTGTGTTAGCTCTGAGTAGAAAGTAAAAGAAAACCTCTATTTGGAAGTAATGCCCCTTTCTAGCTATTTGACCTCAGCAAATCACCTGATCCTTTTTGGTTAACTCATTGTACATTAAATGTAATTTAACCTAAGGGTCGTGTTGAGGATTAGAAGAGGTAATGTTGTATATGTAAAGCTTCCAGTACTATTCTTAGAATTTAGAGGGTGCTCAACACAAAAATTATATAAATTTGTTTTGTGGATTATAAAGTACTTTGATATAATCTCATTAAATCTATACATCATTTCTGTAAGTAGAAGGACAAGTAATTTTGTCCCTATTTTAAAAACGAAGGGCTGGCTGATTAGCTCAGTTGGTTAGAGTGTGGTGCGGATAACACCAAGATCCAGGGTTTGATTCCTTTACTGGCCAGCTGCCAAAAAAGCCACAAAAGAAATAAAAAATGAAGAAACTAAGGCTCAGCAATAGGCTGGTAGCATGGAAAGGATCCAGGAAGGCATAGGTTTTCTGGTCTGTACTCTCTTTAAAAATGGAGCCCTTGAGAAGTGTGTTAGACTAAAGAAGCTTCTTTTACTTAACATTGTCTTATTTCCTGTCTTATTTTAACCTGTAGCAGAACCAGATGCTGAGAATACTCTGGAACTATGGATGTTGACCCCAGGATGTATATTTCATTCCAAGAAAGACCAGGTAGACTAAGAAGTGACAGGGTACAGAGTTAATACATATACTAAATATTGTAACTGTGTTCCAAATTATACAGGGACTACAGATATGTCAGCTGCTTCATCGCTGTAAATACTCTTGGTGTGTAATTAATATGGCAAGAAATAACAGGACCAGTGTTGTTAAACTTACTGAGGCTACTATGAGTTTTGAGAAGTAAGGTTTGAAAAATGAATGTTAACACGCATAGAATAAAGATTGCTTGGGCTTTTTTTCTGTACTTCAAGGTAAAAATTTGTTTCTTAATGTTTTTATTTTGGCTTAGGAAAGTTTTGTGCCATGAATAGGTGACATTTAATCAAATCAAAGAACACAAGGCATATAGAAATAATTTTAATTTAAAAACTTACATAAGAGCTCAGTGTCAAGGGTTTGGCTCCCCATGCCAGCCAGCGACCAAAAAACAAAACAACAAAAAATTTACAAAGAAGATTATAATATCAGACTTGACAAAGATTTGAATTTATTTGCCTGGACAAGTTGGGTTTTTCTGGCTTTTGTTTTCTTTAGAAATAAAAAACGTACAGGACTGGCTGGTTAGCTCAGCTGGTTAGAGCATGATTTTGTAACACCAAGGTCCCCATACCAGCTGCCAATAAGTAAATAATTAAATAAATGTACAGTAAAAGTACAAGCAAAAATAAGTAAAAGCTAGAGTTTCAGAATTTAAAAAATGTAGCCATATTTAATATCTAGAAATACCCAGTAGCCAATGTTTTGAATATTTTTCTCTTCACAGTTTTGCGATTTATGGAATAAAGAAAATGTGAGGATTCAATGTAAAAAAAAAAGTGTTCTTTTCACAGAAAAAGATTCTCGTTTGAACTTGGTAGTGGATAGATTTTTAGAAGCCTATCAACTCTAGGCCCTTTTAGCAGTCTTGGATGTTAAAATGTCCTTGGCCTTTCTTCCTGAAATCTTAGGAGGGTCTCAGGTGCCTTCTAGCCAGCCCAAGGGTTGTTGAAGACAGCATATTTTCTCTGTGCTTTGCTTAAGGGAGTATTCTGGGAGCTGAGATTCCCAAAACTCTACTGTGGATTTTGGAAAAGAGTCCTTCCCATCTCCCAAACCAACCCAGGTCCCAAGTCTCTGGCACAAGTTTTGCATATGGAAAGCTTGGTGGATGCCTGGGAGCTTCAAAGAGAGCACAGATTCCTCAATAAGCACATAAAGATAGTGCCTGGCATATGGTAAGTATTCAGTAAATGTTAGCTAGTATTTTTAATACAGTGGGTGAATGGAGGTTGGTTTTCTTATGTTCTCTGCTGTAAGCTAAATGTTTGTGTCCTCCCAGAATTCATACATTGAAACCTAATCCCTAATGTGATGGTATTTGGAGATGATTAGGTCATGAGGACTAATGGGACCAGTTCCCTTATAAAAGAGACCCCAGAGAATTCCCTTGCCCCTTCTTTTTTTTTTTTTTTTTAAAGATGACCGGTAAGGGGATCTGAACATGTGGCTTCGGTGTTATCAGCACCATACTCTCCCAAGTGAGCCACGGGCCAGCCCTTCCCTTGCCCCTTCTGCCATGCGAGGACATAGGAAAAAGGTAGCTGTCTGTGAACCAGGAAGCAGGCTTTCAACAGGAGCTGCATAGTCAGTACCTTTGGTCTTGGACTTCCCAGCCTCCAGAATTGTGAGAAATTAATTTTTGGATTTTTGTAAGTCACCCCATTGTTATAGCAGCCCAAACGGATGAAGACACTATCTTTCCTTTCAGTATTGCTATAAACCTGTGTATTTAGCAATGATAGTCAACTGCTACTGGTAAGTTAAAATTTAGAAAGCAAGATTCATCTTTTCCTGTGTATATCTTTCATTTCAAATGAAAGTGTTTAAGAACACTTGTAGCCTCAATTGAAAGTCTTTAGAGGTAGCCAGCTTCCGGGTCTGGACAAATATTCTTTTTTATGGCCTTCTTTTCACATTTATGCAATCACCATTTATTATTCAAAAGCCTATTAACCGATGGTTTGTCTGTATGGTCTGGCGTACCTTAGGCCAGGCTGAAGCTGTTGGAGAAGCAATGAAAAATGTTGGTTTGATTCCAGATTGTATTTCAGGAGTATATACTTTTGAAGAAAAAATGTTGGGAGATAAGTCAAATAGTGTGACACTTAAAAGTGTGCTCTTGTTGTAGAAGTGACAATAAATGGCTATGCTCTTGAAATAGCCTTGACATTCAACACTAATTGTACATTATACGTGTGTGATGTGCACTGTGCCCATACTGCTTTTATTATTTGCACTGCTGCTGAAAGTACTGGAAAGAGGGTGTTGTTACTGTAGATGCTGATGTAAAGTATTAAGGAATAACTTAACCTTAAGAACAGGTAAGTGATGTGGCCTTAGCATCCTATTTAAATTGCTATTCCTTCTCTCTTCAGGATCTGAAGTAACATATTCAATAGGTGTTTCCTTGCCAAGTCTTCCACCGTGTCTTAAATTGGAAAACATGGTATATAGATTACCAACATGTCTGTACAGTTTTTACACAGTGAGCTGGCCAAATCCTAGTGACAGCCTTTTAGAGTTGACTGGAATGGCAAGTCACTACAGACTGAGCTTATCTAATCGAAAAAATCCAAAATCTGAAATGCTCTGACATTTGAAACTTTTTGAGCACCAACGTCACACTCAAAGGAAATGCATTTCAGATTTCAGGTTTTTGGATTAGGGATGCTCAACTGGTATGTATTTTGCAAATATCCCAAAATCTGAAATTCAAAACACTCTTGGTTGAAGCTTTTCGATAAGGGATACTCAACCTGTACTAAAAATTAAAAAGTAACAAGCATAGCACTGTAAAAACACTGAAAACCTTTGCTCTGGTTAATGATTCTTAGCATTTTAAAGATGCCTTAGAGCATTCTTATCAGATACTGCTTTGAGTGACCCTGAAGCTACAATGTGAATTTTGAACACTTTTTCTAACAGTAACTTTTTTGGTAGTTAAATTCTAGTATGGTTCTTAGAGAAGACTAGCCAACCACTTCTGCTTTACTTCCAAAATATGAATGTGGTCCTCCCTTGCTCCTTTCCCCAATGTAATGAAAACATAAGATGTCTGTAGATTGTAGCACACTTTTCTGAAACCAAAGGATCTAATAAAGAAATATATATAGCATGATAAGGAAAATGTAAAATTGGATGTTAAACCACTTCTTCAAAAGTCTGTTGCCCATTCTTCTTACAGGGAGTCCCCTAGCACTTTCTTGAAATCCTTTGCTGTGAAGTTAGAGGGAGCATAGCCCACAAGTCTCTTTCTGACACCAATTGCAAGTTCCGGGGTCCCCAAGACTGTCTTTAGGTTTTATTCAGTAGAAGGACTCACAGAACTCACTGAAAGCTGTTATGCACACAGTTACGGTTTATTACAGTGAAAGAATACAGATTAAAATGAGCCACAAGAAGAGCCTCATAGAGCAGAGTCCAAGGAAGTTCCAAACGTAGAGCTTCTAGTGCTCTCCCTGTGGAGTCATGGACAATGTTATTTTCCTGGCAGCAATGTGTGCCAACATACCTGCCTGCCAGAAAATCCTGCTTCCCAACAAGGGAAGCTCACCTGAGCTGTGGTATCCAGAGTTTTTACTGGAATTCATCATGTAAGTGTGATCAGCTACCTGTATGGCTGATCTCAGTCTCCAGTCCCTGAGAGGTGGAGTTCCACCATTTGACCCAACTCCCCATACTAAATCATATTAGACTATGAGCCAAGGCCCCAGGCAAACAAATACACTATCAAGCATGACATTCCAAGGGCTTTCACCTCCAAGAATCCAAGGGCAAAGGCCAGACCTCTCTTGGGCAAGGTTAAATTCTTTACTTATACCTTCCTTTCTCTCCAATTTTTTAGGTTATTATATTATTTAAAAAATTCTTCCCCTAGCTTTTCACCAGGAGTAAAAATACATCTCCATTTTATAGAATATGATACATTATGGTGTAGCAACAACCCAGAATTCAGTGATTAAAAATAAAAAGTTTATTTCTCATCCATACTAAATTCTCTTTCTATGTTGGGGAAATGGAAGCGTCACTTCACATCTTTCTTACTCCAGGATCTAGAATGATAGCACCTCCAACATCTGAAATATCACACTCTTAATGGCACTTTCATTGGCCAGGCCAGGCCTAACTTTGGGAGAGGGGAGGCTAGAGAAGTACAGAGGAGCCAAGTAGTGGAAATTAGTTGTAGTAACTATTGTGACATCCAATAAAGCCCTTCCAGAGGTCGACCCTCCACGAATGAATGTCTTGAATGAATGAAATGAGGACCTTGTCACAGAGGTGAGCAAGATCTTATGACTGACTTTGTGCAACTTGAGTGAATAAAACCAGGACAATGGGTAGACAGTAATAAGGAAGCTGATGACTTCAATATGAGGTCAAACTTTTTAGATGTTAGAGATGGCCTGTGATAAGAGGGATGGCCTAGAAAGGTAATATATTCCTATGTAAAAAGGAGTTATTTGGTTAATATCTCATTAATGACTATTGTGGAGAAAGTTCATAGATTTTGGTGAAGTGCTGTTATTTTGTATGGTTATAACACTTGTCTATCCCATTGAGTCTTTAAAATAGGTCAACATATAGCATTAATGAATAGGCATGTCAGAGGGTGAGTAAGCCTGGAATGGTCTCCTCTTTGATCAAATGCCCATCAGGTGATTGTTTATCAAATTGCTAGTGACCCCTGTTTTACTGAGGTCAGCACCTGGAAAAGTCAGCTGATATGTCTGCATAGTTCCAGTTTGGTGGCTGGATATCTTTCTAAAGAGAGCTGGCTGGAGATTTGCTACTGACATTTCCTGGCTAAGGCTGCTTCTGTGAAAGATCTCTCCAGAATAAAGTGGGAATTTTAAGCCCACTTAAATCCTTCCTGCAGCATTCAATGGCTAAAGGTTGTTCCACCAGTGTAAATGTACTTGCTGCTATTCTCTTCCCCTTCTGCTCCATCAGTCCATGCCTGGCACCTTCAAATCCAAGCCAAAAACTCAAATTCTCTGCAAGTCTTTCTCAGTTATTCCCCTCAATGTGAATCAAGAGCATTGTGATGAATACTTTATTTACTACTATGAATTCTTATTCAACATTTTATTGGAATGCCCATATTTGGTTACTTCCAAGAATAATATAACAAAAACTTGTAAAAACTCTTATGGAAAATTTCAAATATTTGAAAATAGTATGATGAACCTCTCAGTACTGATGGATACTTTAAATAGACTAGCTTACTTATTTTCACAGTCCTAGGAGGAGGATATTGTTTTCATTTCACTGCATGTGGAAACTTGGAAGTACAGAGACTTGCCCTAAGTACCACAGGAGGCAAATGGTAGAAACGCATTCAAACCCAGGAATGTCTGACTTCCTTTATTACTCTGGCTACCCCTGTATGGAGCCTGTAAACCACTTGACCTTGTTTGTACAAAAGTTTCTGTTTCTCAAGTGTTTTTATGTACAAATGCCATCTCAGACAAAAGTTTAGAATTATGATTTGGAATAGTCATGGCATGGGAATGCTATGATGCATTCTCAAATTCCACTTCAAGAGTAGAAAAGCCTTGCTTAGAGAACACGTTTTTTGGTGAGGCTACTTAATATGTCTTCAATTCTGTGTATGTATTTTTAACTGTTTTTTGTTTTTGGTGGCTGGCCAGTTGTAGGGATCTGAACCCTTGACCTTGGTGTTTTAACAACTGTGTTTTAAAAAATTTTTTAAAAGTATTTTAACTATATTGGTATTTTCCTTTTATATATAAGCAATACTAGCATCATCAATACTGTTTCCTAGTATTTTATAGGGGTAATTAGTTAGAATGATGTGTAGAATCATGTTATGAAACCCTGCCTGCCAGAAAAAATTCTACCTTTCCAATCAGTGGTGCTCACCTGAGCCTTGATGTCCAGTTTTTATTGGAGCTCATTATATAGGCATGATCAGTTGTCCATATGGCTGGTCTCAGTCTCCAGTCCCTCAGTAGGTTGATCAATGGGCTTGCTTGTTTTATGAGTTTTATTTGATTTCTGTCCTGGCTTGTGTGTTTACCCAGAAAAGTTGCTCCTCCTCTCCTGTCAGGGCAGCATCTGGCCCTGTGCTATGCTTATGGTAGAACTCAGTGCTAAGTGTTGTCTCCTCAAATAGCCTTCACTGCATGGGGGGAAAGGACACGCTCCCACCTCTAGCCTCCTCCCACTGCTTAAAACAGTGTCTTCCCCTCGGTAGCCGCCCTAATTCTGGATCCTCTCCTAACTTCCAGAAATTAATGGGAGGAAGAATTGAGTAAACTTACCCTTTCTGCTAAGTGTGTTTGTATGAGGTGACCAATATGCCAGAAATCTCACCATAAATACATAAAAGGAGGAGTTTGTCAGCAAACTACTTGTCTCATCCTTGCTTGTGGTGGTGGAATGAATATGGCAATTTTAAGGAGATCGTGGATGTAAAAACTTTTTAAAGTATGGGTTGTCTCACAAGCAGGCTTTTCATTATCCCATGATCCTGTATTTGAATTATTCCCCATTTTGTTTGCGGGTGGGAATCTCACCCTACTCATCTGTAAGAAACCAAAGGGTAGAGGCTGAGTCTTTTTAACATGCTCTGAGCACTAGCAACGAGATATTAATGAATCTTTTTGCCAACGCGATTAAAAGCAGTCTCTGGGACCAGACTGCTGAGTTCAAATCTTGACTCCACCATTTATTAGTTATCTTCGAGAAATAGGGTCAGTAGTAGCTCCCACATCAGAGAATTGGGGTGAAAATCGATCCACATTAAGGAAGTTGTAAGTTCCAGTTTTGGTAGGTCCTTCCAACCCGGCTACTGCGGACGGTCCACGCCAGAACCCGCGCAGTTCAGGCCTGAGCCCAGCCTCCCTCCCGGTCTCACGACGCGCACGCGCAGCCTGGCTGCCGAGGATCCCTCCCCAATTTTGCGTGCTGGTCGTCGGCGGGAGATTGAGTCTCGCGATGCGTGCGTGCGTGTGTGCGTGCGCGGTCTTGGAGCACGCTCGCGCACGCCGCCTCTTTCACTACGGGGCTCAGAGAGTCTCTTCCTTCTGCGTCCGGGGTGGTACCGTACGCGGTGGCCGCAGCCGGAGCTGGGAGCCAGCGTCTGCATCGCCGCCGTCGCTACCGCCGCCTTCGCTGCCTGCGCCTCTGCCTTGGACTATTCTCCGCACCGTGCAGAGGCGGCGGGCTAGTGAGAGAGCGGCGCCAGCGTGAGGTTCCCAGCTGATGGGAAGCCCCTGGACGCGCTGAGGGGCCGGGCTCGAGCGGCTGAGGTAGGTGGGCGCGCACGGGTTGGTCAGCTGGCTGAGAGCGGAGTTGCGGCGGCGGGCGCTCTTTGAGAAGGCGAACAGGCGGCGAGAACGGGCGTCTTGCAGCCTGGTGAGAAGGGGTCTCCGACCCACGCCTGCGGAGGGGCTCTGGCCTAGCCCGGAGCGAGAGAAGGCCCCGGAGGTAGCCTGCTTTTCCCTGGATGTGGAGCCATTACTGGGGGGAAATTCCAACTGTGGCAGAGGGGAGGGGGGGAGGGGTCACCCTTTCTTTTCTTTGAGAGGTCAAAATCCGCAGTCTTCTCTCCCCTGTTTGAATAAAACCCTCCTGGCTTCGAGGTTGGCGTCTAGATGGAGTGGCCTGTGGACTTCTACGCTTGCAGAACTCGAGTGGACGGACAGCGAGTTATGAATTTTGAATTTTGGAGGGTACAAAATCCTTTCTTTAGTGTGGGCGTGAATCTTCTGTGAACTTGTTATTGCTAATATATTGATAGTTGCTTTCGGACATACAACAGGTAATACATTTCTAAACGCCTTATGTCGAATAAGGATTCTGGCCCTGGGGAAACTGTGCTGTGGGGCACAGTTACGGAATAGAAGGAAAACAAAGGAGGCCGTTATATATGTTATGTACTGGTATCAAAACTTTCCTGGTGGGGCAGCGTGCACAGCTCCGGGCCTTGGGTAAATAGACTCTCAAGAGTGATTGAGGTGGGTCGTAAATGGATACTTCATTTAGAAGTATAAAATATCATGAGTGTATATAATTGTTAGCCAAATGACCTGAAATTATGTGGTGTTTGATGTATGGAGAAGAGCAGAACTTGAGTTTCTTAAAAGGAAGGTTTTCTCCATGTTTAGAAAGAAAGCTTCATGCATGTTTTGTGAAGTTGCTAAAAACAGTTTTAGTTTTTTATGTTCGCAATTAAAGGCTGATTGATGCATTCAAGAGAAGAGAAAAGAATTGTTTTATTAAAGAAGGGCTCACCGAAAGACATTAGGGTTAAACACACAGTAAAACAACTCCAGGGATGGCAAGTTTTAGCATGTGCTTCAAAAATTCTAATTTAGTCACATTGAAAATATATAGAAGCTCTTAGTTAACTCCCTTACTTCAGTGAACCATTTTAAAAGATGATCTTTAACCTTTGGTAGTTTACACAGTCTGTTCTATCTCTTGGCTTCCATTCAGTACAAACTTTGTAGACATGTAGTATTCATTCTGACTGTCTTAAGAAATGTGGCCTGCGTATTTTCAATGAACTCTGTATGGGAAGAGTCTTTCAAGAATAATTAGCTGTCAAGCACTGAAGTGGGAGGAGGGAGGTATTATGAAGTGTAGGGTTAATGCTTATGTATGCAAATACTGTATATAAACATGCTTTTTGCATATAAATATATGTGATGGCTCCCATCTTACTAAGTTTGAAGTATGAAAGTAGGAAAGGATTGGTTTTATCTTTTTCCTTTTTTAGTTAACTATTTACATGAATAATTGTCATAGTAAATTTCTTGTCTAGTTTGTTAATCAATTATTGAATAAGCAGAATAGTGTACTGATTTCTTGGCAGTTACAGGGAAGGAAAATACAGAACATATAGACCTACTGTCTTTCCATTGCAATACACGACTTTACTCTTGTGTATTTTGTGTCCTAGTGCTTAGAGTAATGTTTTGCATGGGGTTGACCCTCAATAAATGTGAGCTATGCCAGAAGTAAATTGACAATACAAACCAAAGGCAAACGTTCCTGGAGAAGATTAAAGGAATTAGAGATGGGTGCTTTATTCTTTCTTTCTTTTTTTTTTTTTTTAATTACAGGTCTGATTTTTTAATGTGTTTTTTTCAGTGTGAGTTGGTATCTGAATAAAGGACATGTGGCAACGTTTTGCCTCTAAAAGTGTAACGTAATTTAAACTGAGGATATATATCCTGAGTGCTGATAGAATGTGAATGTTCTAATATACTAAGAGAAAATGAAGTAAGAAAAGGTCCAGAGGGAAGGTTTTGGTAAATTTAGTGATAGGTATTGAAAAGGCATGACCTATAAAATGTTGAAACAGATTATAGGAAGAAATATTTTGTCTCCTTACTGGTAGTTCTACCTGTGGAAGAGAACTTGTACCTTTCTACCTCTTTCTGTTAGAGCTTTCCAGCAGGATGATTTCTGAATAATAAGATTGAAAAGGGGTTTGCTTTTTCTCTTACAGTCTTCTTTTCACAGGTCTGTGTATTTCTCTTTGTATTTGCATATGGTCTCTAGTCCAACTCTATTGACAGTAAATTGGTGTTTGGATTCCTATCTAATTCCTGTGTATATTTCTTAATTAGTTTATGACTTCAAGGGAAGGGGAATGTAGTTGGTCCCTTTACAGATCTCAACGTTGGCTTTTCTTCAATTTGAAAAACAGATCTCTTTGACTTTGTAGATGTTACTAACACAATTTGTGGCTGTTTGGAGGGATAGGGGCTAAAGGGGGGATAAAAACTTAAACAGGAATATTTTGAGTTGGGTCTTGTGTTTTCATTTTAGTATAGCTGAGTGATTCTCATGGTGGGAAGTGGATTTTGCCCCACAGGGAACATTTGGCAACATCTGGAGAAATTTTTGGTTGTCACAAATTTGGGGGAAGGAAGAGAGGTTGTTACTACTGACATCTGTGGGTAGAGAGGCCAGGGATGCTGCTAAACGTCCTTCAGTACACAGGACAAGCCCCTATAACAAAGAATTAACTGACCTAAATGACGGTGCTGCTGTTGAAAAACCCTGGTATAGCTGTATACTGTACCGTAAATTGTTGGTTCCGAAGTCAGATTATCTAAATTCATATTTGGCTTTACCATGTCCTAATGTGTGACCCTGGCAGGTTGCTTAAAGCATGTGCTTCCATTTCTGTAAAATAGACCTAATAATAGTATGTTCCTCATAGGCTTGTACTGAGGATTAAATCAGATAATGTGTGAAGTGCCAAGCTTATCGCCCGGCACATAGAAAATGCCCCAAAACTGTTAACTTACAGCTAATATTATATTTGGAACTCATCTTGAGGTTATCTCTTTATTTCTCATCTGAAATTAGAATTTGAACTGTTAAAATGATAATTAATAACCTAGTTCTCCTATATCCTTGGGGAATGGGTCAAAAATTACTCCTTTTAATACTTGTGTTTAGCCAAATCTTGTCTTATGTTCTCAAGTCTATAAGGCTTCTGCCATAAAAAAGAAGCTTCTCATTGTAGATATTTTTCCTTCATAGTTAAGACTGGCTGACAGCTCTGTATCTGTTGATTCTCAGCAAATATTTTAGTAATTTAACAGAATTTGATTCTATGACTTAATCCCCCCCCCTTTTGTCTTTATAAACAAATAAGTTTGTAGTGGTTTTGACTCACATTAATTACCTGTTTGAGTAACTGTTTTCATAATTGGGGTCTTGGTGCAGTTTTACATGTATGAAGTATACAGGCAAACATCTAATGAAATGGGGCTGGACCTTAATATACATTTGTGACTCTTTTTCTAAATCTGAGTAAGAACCCGCATCTTTATTCATTGCAATATAATACTGTTGTCTTTGTAAAACTCTCATTTCCTGTGTGTCTAAACAATATAGCTGTTTTAGGGCTGGCTTGTCATAGTGGTGGTTTTAATACATCCCTTATAAAGAAAAAATAACAAGGATGTACTCATAGAGAAAACAGAAACGTTGGGCTGTTCATTAATAAATCACAGGGCTCTTGTAAGGGAAGAAGATCCACATCACATTTATGATCAAGGGAGAAAGCAGTGTTGTACATTCAACTTTTTGTCTTAATAACCATGCTTTAAAAATAGGTATTTTATTATGTTTGTTACCAATATTTTCATAATATAAGTCTTAACTTTGTATAAATATTCATTTTAGTTAATGGAAACCTTTGTTTACAATTTGTATTGATACTGCCTTCTGTTTGAGTAGAGTATGTTTGAAGAGAGTCAGTACCTTGGACCAAGAGATTGTGTTCTTTGCTTGGCACATTCTATCTTTTGTAAAGTGTAACATACACTCACTGTTCTGTATAAATAATAAATCATAATAATGATGGAGTGTCTGTCTTGTGGAAACTATGGTCAGGTCAGAAGTATACATGTGAGAAATATAATAAAAGGCCAAAGGGAGGCATTCTAAGAATGTTAGGCAAACTGAAAAATAAGAATCATGTTAATAAGAGTTATTCTCTTTACTATTTTCCTTTAGGGGTTTCAAAATCTAGAAGAGAAAAGCCTACAAAACGTAACATTTGTTTTCTACTTAGAAACTTTTCCAGTTCCTACTCAGAGAATATTATGGCTACTAAATAAGTATTATAATTCAGTTATCTTATATGACATTTGTTCCTACCCATGATTAAATTGAGAAAAACAAGTATCTTTTTGTTTTGTTTTGTTTTTGTTTTTGACTGGTAAGGGGATCGCAACCCTCTGCATGGTGAGGTCTGCACCACGCTCAGCCACTGAGCTCAGCCAGTGAGCGCACTGGCCATCCCTACATAGGATCCAAACCTGTGGCCTCGGTGCTACCAGTGCCTCACTCTCCCGAGTGAGCCACGGGGCTGGCCCAAAACAAGTGTCTTTGAATCTGCTTATGTGTGTTTGTTTATAAGTGGTTTGGAGTCCTGCCTGTCAGCTTAATTTTAGGTAGTCTGCATGGTTATTGGAAGACAGACTGTTTTCCCGCTGAATGCTTTATACAGGTATATATTTGTGTATGTGTATTTATGCATATTTGTCTTTTATTTTTGGTAGAAAATGATGCATCCTGTTGCCAGCAGTAATCCAGCTTTCTGTGGGCCTGGCAAGCCTTCGTGCCTGAATGAAGATGCCATGAGAGCTGCTGATCAGTTTGACATATATTCCTCCCAGCAAAGCAAATACAGCCACACAGTCAGCCACAAACCAATGGTTTGTCAGAGGCAAGACCCATTAAATGAAACACATTTGCAGACTACAAGTGGCAGAAGCATAGAAATAAAAGATGAACTAAAAAAAAAGAAAAATCTCAACCGATCTGGTAAACGTGGCCGGCCATCGGGAACCACCAAATCAGCAGGATACCGGACCAGCACAGGCAGACCCCTGGGAACCACTAAAGCAGCTGGATTTAAGACAAGTCCGGGCAGACCTTTGGGTACAACTAAAGCTGCGGGATACAAAGTCAGCCCAGGGAGACCTCCAGGTAGCATTAAAGCTCTATCCCGTCTTGCCGATCTTGGTTATGGCTGTGGCACTGCTGCTTTTCCTTATCCTATGATGCATGGCAGAGCAGTTCACGGGGTAGAGGAAACCAGCAGTGAAGTCAAGCCACCCAATGAGTGAATGAGGCAGGAAAGGAGGGCCAGGTTCGGAAGGAAGATTGTGAATAATCCCAAAGCCTCTTGGTTTTATTTTGACATACATAACTTTATGACCTGGGCTTTCCAAATTTGTTTTCCTGTTTAATTTGTTTTCCTGCTTTTGCTCAGAAGCTGCCATGTGCTGACAGGTGCACTCAGGGCAATAGCAGTGGCATTGTATTTGTACATAGGTTCAAGTGTAACACCTAACTAAATCATTTTTGCTTTTCCTTTAGAGTTACAGTTGTGTTTCATGTTTCATTACTACTTTGGGGCCATTCTTAATCGATGCTTTATGTGCTGAACAACTGAAACCATTATACCTATGAGTTGTGAAGTAAGCCTACAATATAATAAAGATACTATCTAAGGTATTTTTAACTGATGGAGCAAAAAAGCAAATTAATGATTCAGGATTACTTGAGGTAATGGCTGTGTGAGTTTTTGTAACATTTATGTTCATGAGACAGGACACAGATTTGTATGCATTGGCATTTACATAGACTGCAGATGTTAGAAAATTATTTTTAATGTTCTAGGTTCAGACAGCTTTTTATTTATTGATCTACATGGCATTAATTGATTTAACCATTATTTCTAAAAGAATTCTTTAGTGTTTGCCTTTCAGCAGTGATTAAGTTGTGTATTTTTAAATTGCCTAAGAGCATATATACCAAACACTACAAACGATTCATATTTACAGAAATTTTAAACTATTTTATAAAAACTGCACATTACATTTTTGGTGAAATACAATGCATTCTGAGAATAGCATATTTAATATAATAGAAAAAGAAACATTTTAAGGTCTGCATGTAGCTTGTAGTCACTATATTTTGCCTTTCATACAGTTAGTGAGTTCTAAAGTATTATGTTTAAAAACATTTATTAGTATTGCTCATTTATTTGGTATGTTTTTTAATTTTTCTGAGAAATTGTCCTATTGCATTAGCACTTATTGTGTTTTCAGGTTTATATCTACCAAAGGACACAAAATGAATGGTAGACTGTAAAACTGGTATAAATAGAATGCAGTTTCCTGACAGTCAGAACCCAAATATGAAGAAATATATAGGAATCCATCTATGCATGAAACATGTAAAAAATATGTTGGTTAGTTTAATTAAAAATCTTATTGTGGCTCCAGTGAGACCACTTCACTCAAAAGAAATTTTGTTTTCCAATAATGTTTGCTTTAGAAGCAAGATAGAAAAGAAGAAAAGTATTGGATAGATACACATAGTGGAGACAGAGGGAAACCTCTCTTCCCTCCTTACTGAAAGTAATATTACTTGTTAATACACATTTTATTACTGGCCAGCCGCCAAAAAATGTATATATATACACATTTTATTTATTCTGAGTTTGTTCTAAATAAAAGATTGTAAACTTTGGATTTGAAAAAATTCCAGTGAACTTTAAATTAAAGTTACAATGTTTGTACTTGCAATTTTAAATGCCTTTGAGATTAAAATGTAGATTTGCAGGACCCAAAAACTTTTAAAATAATAAAAAATTTTAGAGGGTGCTTATTGTGTTGTTCTGGGCTTGCTCTCAGTTAATGCAAACTCTGATTGCATATGGATGTCATGTTTCATACCTTTTTTATCAGGAAAAAAGCAGCAAGCCTTCAGGTGTTCCAGTGATGCCTGACACATTGAGCTGGACTTTATACTGCTCTTTACAGTAAGAGGTGTTGCATTATATGTGGAGACTATGTGTGCACTGGCATCTAAGACAGTGACCTCAACAATATTAGCTTTGCACAAACCGTAGAGAACAATGTTGGATGACTACATAACACTTGTAATATTCTGGCAGCTAAATTGCTACAAAAATTTCTTCTTGCAGAAGCTTAAAATATAAAACTTTTAATAATTAACTCAGACAGTATAACTTCTGACACACACAAATGCTTGCATCTTTACTCATATGTTCCATCTATCCACTATTTTTATGTATCGGTCATTTAGCTGTTTCTAAAGATAATGTTTAGCAGTTGGCTGCTTAGAAATCTTCTTTTGAGCTAGTTCCTGAAGACAGTTGTTTAATTAAATGTTCTGCCATAGAATAATATACACCTTTGTCAAGGATTTGGTTTCATGTTGTGTTTCATAGTAAAGTGCATTTGACATTTACTTTTCAGATTATTTTCATTCTTGCTTTTGTTATAAATACCCTTATCTTTCTCCTCTGCCCTTTTCTACATTTCATTCCACCACCACCACTACCACCCTCCTCCAGCACATCTACTCAGTGGTGCTGTGCTGTGTGTCAGAAGATAAAGCAGGTGTATTGTATAATGAATTTTGTATACATGTATATGAAATGGTGAAATCAACTAAGGGAGGTATGTTCATAACAGTGTTTATTATCAGCAGCTATGTCCCAGGGGAAAAAAAGAGGGCAAATGGTTACAGTTTTAAATGGATAAGATTACTTAGAAAGATGAATTTACTATTCATGTGAGAAGTTACCTGGAGTATTAGGTCTGTACACTGGTGAGCATCTCCTGATTTCACTTTTCTCCTTGTGAACAGTTTACTGGTACCATGCTGAAAAGAAAGACATCAAGTTATAACATGAATGAAGTCTTAAAATACAAAATATTTTTACTTCCATATATCTAAAGACTACATTGTGCATCTTTTGTAACACTGTCTTTTGTCATGTTAAACACTGAAATAGCATGTTAAACAGTTGCCTATACTTTAATATAATCAGTTGGGGAAAACTGGCCTTTTCCCCCTGCTGTATGATTATTCCTTGAAAGGTAAATTGCTAATTTTATACTATGTAATTCTGTTCTTCACAAAATAGGTTTCACTGTTCTATATTAAAACTATTGGTCAGAAAATGATCTGCTATTCAAGTAAGTTTGCTTTACTTTTTTCTTTAAAAAAGATTTTAACATGCCTTATTTATTATTGCTATATTAACAGATCAAGAGCTAATACAGATGAAATTTCCACTTTTGATGGATATGGTCTTGCATAACTAATCTTTAGTGTGGGATGATTTTGATACTATCTTTGGAGTTTTGCACTGGATATTAAAAAATATTGGCATGATGTATTGGAAGAGAATAAGTAGTATCTGGTTTAATTTTTAATATTTGGGGACGTTTAAAAAATCTTTTAATTAGACTAAAAATTCTTTATATTTTTTATTTACTTTTTAAAAGAAATATCTGTCAAAGTAACATCCATTTCAAACTGATGCGTGAATTTACCTGTATATTTTAATGAAATTAGAATAGAGTTTCTTTGAGTTAAGGAGGGGGGGAAATATCTACATCCATTTATTAGGTTAAGGGTGATCCATCCAGTGTAAGGATAACCACAGTGAATGAGCTAAAGTAAAAAAAAAATTAAACTTCTCCTTTATATTCTAAGAAGCTTTAAAAGAACAATTCAAGGGATACTGATGATAACTGCTATTCTGTCAGTCACTGTCTGTATATGCGGTAAAATTTTATGATCTCTTTATAGTAAAATATAAGAGTTCAGAACAGTTGTTCAAAACATCTTTTCCTTGTACGTAAAAAATTTGATGCTATTACATTTTTGTTTCTATTATAGCTTAACTATATGCTATTCAACTCTAGGATGTATCTAAATCTTTCCTTTGCTTTTTCTCTCTACTGCCCCCAACTAGATAAATCTGTGCTCTCACATATAATGTATTTAATTTTTGGAAAATTTAATGCTATAGTAAATCAAGTGTGTGATTTAAAGTAATCAGACCACTTTGATTCTTTAAGTTTTCACTATTTCCTTTTTCCACAGATAATTATGGAGAAAATGATTACCAATTAACTGATAATAAGCACGCTGTCCTCTGCTGTAAAAAAGTCTGAATAGATACTGTGTATGTTTTTATGTCCATGAACTTGAGCTACTCGTGTGCAATTATGTGTATGGGAATGGAGTAGTGTTCATGATTTGTATCTACATCATCATATGGATGTATATTTATTAATAAAGTCATTACTTTAAAACCAGTTATGTTTACAACTTTATTTTTTAGCATAGCACATTTTAGTAGGGAAATAGTAAATGGTAAACCGTTTTCATGACTGTGGATCTTGTATTTTTATTAGAATTTTGCTTTCTAAAATCTGCCCCTTTATACTTTTAAAAAAATTATTTATTTTTCCCCTTTATACTTTTTAATTTTTGTTAAAGCAGCTGTATTTATATATTTGTAATTTAAAATCCTTACAGATAGATCTAATTTTCTTTGCATTTTCTTCCCATTATGAAGATACATCAGACTAATAGTTTTACTTAAAGCTTATATTTAAATTTTAACATGATTGATCCCTTTGGTTTAAAAAAATCAGATAATAAACATGGCTCATTTTATTTTATTTTATTTTTTATGTTAACCTTAGGGAGATCGGTGTGTGCATCTTTTGTAACTGTCAAATATTTGAGATATAAAAAGGAAAAAATACTTTCTCATGATTACTTGAATGTATAATTGTGTTTTTCATTTTCTCTGAAGGCTGCAGATCATCTAGAACAGAGATTGGCAAACCCTGGCCCACTGCCTGTTTTGGTCAATAAAGTTTTATTGGAGTAGATATTTGTTTACAGATTGTGTATGGCTGCTTTACACTACAGTGGCAAGAGTTGAATACTTGTGACATAAGGCCTTGCATAGCCTAAAGTTTTCTTTTTTCTTGGTGGCTGGCTGGTATAGGCATCTGAAACCCTGATCTTGGTGTTATAACAGAGTGCTCTAACCAACTGAGCTAACCAGCCAGTCCCCATAGCCTAAAATATTTACTAACTGTTCCTTTGCTTTACAGAAAAAGTTTGCTTAACCCTCATCTATAAAGAAATTGGAGTGGGAAACAGCAAATACAATTTGAAGTTGAATTTCAAAACCTTTTAAAAAATTGATAGTGGCTTTTTTATTACCTTTAGAGATTGCATTAGAAGTGATTTTATGTGTGCTTTTGCTCCAATTGTTGAAGTCCTTTCACTTGTATATGGGCATGTGCTGTTGATTAGGTGTGCTATTCCTAATCTAGGAAAATATCTACATCATCATAGTAAAACATGGGCCATTTGCTGTAGCTCACAGGATTATTTAATTATTGTTCACTAAATATATTTTATCACATTTTTCTTTAATTTTTTATAGAGTTTTGTAATAAATATTTACTATTTCGTTGTAATTATTTTTTCCAAAATTCTCATTCTCTGGTAAATGTCAGCAAGCACATCAGTATTTTATTTAGTTGAGAAAGCCAGCCAATTGAAAATCCATAGGTTAAAGAGAAGGCTGTCTCCCTTTATCACCTAGAATTTATACCTTGAAAAATAACAGGCTTGTGTTCTTTATCCTAACAGCTGCCGGTGGGTGAGAATCATGAACAACCTTTAGAAAATATTAGTCAGTTGGCATTTGATAGTTTTATAAAACTATGGAATTATGAATTTTGGTACAAATATTTAGATTGTTACAGTTGAGAATGAAAGATCTGCTGCAGCCATATATATTCCTTTGTTAGCACCTAGAATACTTTGTTCTGGTTTTATGAGGATTTTATCAATACCAATCAATCATGTTTCTAGATGTGCATCACATAAATTGTGAAGTAGATGGGAATTTTAATGCCCAATTTCTGTAAGAGTATTATAGTAGTAGAGGTGAGGTAATATATGCAAATGCCTGTGGTAGGTGTTGGCAAATCTAGAATACACTGTGATGTGGCCTTTTGCCTTAAAGGGAACTTGCAGCTGCTTCAAAATTACTGTCAACTATAAATCTTTTCCAAAACAAAACCCCATTGGGGTGAAAATATAATAATAGGGTACAGTAATAATGGCTGCTTAGTACTGTGCATGGCATATAAACACTTTACATACTTTATTTCATTAAGTCATTGCGGTTTTACTGAATGGTGCTGAAGGAGTTGGAATACCCCTCTTAGTGGTAAGAAGTCTTGAATCCCAGAGACGTTAAATAATTTACCCAGGATCATACACCCAGTTAGTGATAGAGTCAGCATCTGAGCCCATGCCTATCTCACTCCAAAGCTGGGGATCTTAACTGCTACTGTAAACTCACCATTGGGAAAAAAAATGGGGTTCTGCTTTTAGTAATAGGTGTTCTTGAACTGAGTCAGATAGATAAATGTGGCCATGGAGAACTGTGATGTATTTCATTTTATCTCCATGGCCATTCTGTTCTGAGATCCTGTGGGCTTTTGCAGTAGCTTCTTAGAAGGAGAGTGAAAGAAAAAGTCAGTCTTATTTTTAGTTTTCTCTGTCATTTGTCCTTTTTACAACTCTGTTAAGGTTTTTAGTCCATTATCTTAGGTGTTTATTTCCATATGGGCTTGGAATGTTTTTCAGTATAGAATCTGCCACTTTGTCTCTGATTTGCCTAGTGCTGGTATGTGATCTCTAAGAAGTTGGTTTATGATTTATTGTTTGTCATCTGTCCCTTTATCCTTGGGCTAGCTTTTCTTGGGATAAGAAGTTGTATGTAGAGTGGCAGTCAACCCAGTTGCTGCCTTATAGCTGCTTGTGACCTATAGGCACCACAGACACATACTTTTTTTTCTTTTTCCTCTTTGAATTGTTTTTACTTGCTAATTTCTTGCTGATTTTGTTAATTTGCCTCAAATAACATCAATTCTTTCTCATTAAAGAAAATATTTTAACTAGTTTAGAAAATACCTAATTTCTGTATATTTGTGTGACCCTTGGTTCCTACTAATGCTGTTTTTCATATTATGGGAAATTTTAATCTTTATGAGATCAATATAGTATTTCTGAATATCTGAAGTCTTCCATTTCATCTGCCTTGCCTATACCATGTGTATCAGTTAGACCTTATGATATTGATAGTTATAACAAAGAGACCTCAAAATGCAATGGCACAGATAAGACGAGCATATTTTTTACTCACATAACTCCTGTGCTTTCCCTGAAGTCTTTCAAGTACCTGGGCTTATAGTGATTTTGCCATTTTCAAAACATGGCTTCCAGTATTACTCTAGTTGTTTTCATTTTAGCCAGTCTGAAGGGGGGAGGGATTGTAGAAGTCTAAGCACTTTTAAGCAAATAATGTGAACTTAAGTCCCTTCTCACATTCCTTTGACAATAGTTTAGTCACATGACCACATAACTGCAAGAGGTGTTGGGAAATGTAGTCACTACTTGAACAACCAGGTTCATTTATTATACTATGGGAAGAGGGAATGGATTTTAGTGGCAGTCTCTACCACATTACTATAGGTAAGGTTTGTGAATGGAGGTTGGGGTAGAATGAATAAGCAAAAACTATACCTACAGGTTACATGAAACCAAACTGAGGTTTCTGTTTTTTCTTCATTTGGTTTTTTTTGTAGGTGGCCAGTACAGGGATCGAACATGCTCCAACCAACTGAGCTAACTGGCCAGCCCTCAAACTGAGGTTTCTAAGGCACATTTAAATTTTTACTAGTGGGCCGGCCCCGTGGCGCACTCGGGAGAGTGCAGCGCTTAGGAGCGCAGCGCCCGCCGCGGGTTCGGATCCTATATAGGAATGGCCGGTGCACTCACTGGCTGAGGGCGGTGTGGGCGACACCAAGCCAAGGGTTGCGTTCCCCTTACCGGTCACAAAAAGACAAAATAAATAAATAAATAGTTACTAGTTGTCATTTTTTAACAGATTAATTCAGTAAAGATTTGAGTGTTTTCTTTGATCCAAACAGTATTCTGGGTGCACTAGACTACTGGTTTATAAACCAGTGAAAGGTTCACACAAGTGAACAGTTATAATACAAATTCAAAAAGTCTTTTAACATTAAAGTATCTTAAAATGAAAATGGATGCTGAGTTTTTTTAATTTGAAAAGTTTGCTCATTGAGTTGGGCCTTTGGGTACCTGTATCAGCAGAATATCCAGCAATATCATAAGATATTCCTTTAATCTTCAAGTTATCTGGAGATTGGAGTGGGAATGGAGCTGGGAGAGGAGAGAAACCTCAATTGATGCAATTATTCTTAGAAAACTGGTTATAAGGGTACTTCCAACACTCGAAAGATTTTCTCTTCCTTAAGAATTTCATGAAGCCTTACAGCACCAAGGTTAAGGGTTCAGTTCCTCCTACCAGCCAGCTGCCCAAAAAAAAAAAAGGGTGGTACAGGCTGGCTGGTTAGCTCAGTTAGAACATGGTGTTATAAGACCAAGGTCAAGGATTCAGATCCCTGTACCAGCCAGCCTGTAATAAAGAAATTTCATATTTTAAAACAAAATATATATGGCCTACTGCCCCTTTTTTTTATACACATCACTTTTATGTCAGTTTTAACATTTTAAAGATGGCAGTAGTGAATTGGTATCTCCAAATTCTACATTTGATACACTATCAAACAGTTAAGTCGAATCATAATTTAGCTATTTCTTTATTGCTTGAATATTTTACATTTTCTAAACAGAAGAACTCATATCTGTGGTAAGCTCAAGTACTTTTCAAAAAAATCAGATTCAATGAATTGGAAGGGATAGCATATTAAGTAGTTAGGTAATTGACCATTAGGTAATGGTCTTGGATAGGTATTTTTTATAATGTTATTCTGTTGTTATTTATAATATTAAATGTTAAAACTATAGATATTCAAATCTTATTACTTGATTATGGTAAGCCAGCCTCCAAGATGGTTCCTAATGATCCTCACCTCCTGGTATGTATGTCCTTGTGTAGTCCCCTCCCATATTGTATATGGCTGACATATGTAACCAGTAATAGGATATTGCATAAATGATGATGTGTGACTTCTGAGTCTAGGACATAAAACACATTGCAGCTTTAGCATTGCTGTCTTGGATCACTTGGTCTGGGGAAAGCCATCTATCATGTCTTAGGACACGAACAGCCCTGTGGAGAAATCTGCATGGTCTGAAGAACTGAGCCCTCCTGACAACAGTCAATGTCAGCTTGCTATCTTGGAAGCAGATCTTCCTGTCCCAGTCAAGCCTTCAGATGACTATAGTAGCTAACATCTTGATTGCAGCCTCATGAGAGATTCTGAGCCAGAACCACCGAGCTAAGCCACTCCTGAATTCCAGACCCACATAAATGGTTTGAGATAATAAATGATTATTGTTGTTTTAAGACACCCAGTTTTAGAGTAGTTTGTTCTGCAGCGATAGGTAACTAATACACCAATCGTAAGTGACTGTTAGGTTATATTAACATATCTAAGGAATAGCCAACTCTTGAAATTTCCCTTTCAAAATAATGGTAAAACTGAATTATACAGATAAAGAAATCAACAACTATTATTAAGTAACTTGCCCATGGTCTTTTTTTATTTTCCTCGTGTTTGGCCAGTGTGGGGATCCAAATCCCTGACCTTGGTGTTACTAGGCTGTGCTCTAAGCAATGGAGCTAACCAGCTATCCTGCACTATCACATCAGCCTGGCAAAACACTAACTGGGCTATTTTTGACTACCATTTACTCCTGGGCTGATGGAGAAAAGTGCTTAACTGTGCTGTTTGCCACTATAAATTCTTGCTTTCCAACCACAGCTGGATCTCCAGTGCTACCAACAAATTCATTTTTTTTTTTTTGTATCCTTGGTTCTCATGCCATTCTTAAGCTATTTTACTGTATTTTCCACTCTCCTTAGATACTACCACAGGCTCTCACTCTCAGCAGACCACCTTTCTTCTTGACCAAGAAAATGGCTTATCTGCATGTATACTTTCCTCCTATTACAATGTAGGAAGTATTCCTCTTACTGTCTCAAGTTTATTCTTCCCTGGAAGTTTATCTTCTTCCTTCTTAGAGATTATCCTCTCTTGTATCTTTAACCTCTCCCTATAGGATCCTTCTCATTAGTGTTTTAAAAAACCAGCTTATTTAAATGTAATATTTACACAAGTTATTACAGAAGTATTGATTAACAATGTGATAGCATTGGAGATGAGTTAGTGATTGCATACCATGACATAAAAAGTCTTAAGATTGGTTTTGTAGCCTTACCTCTGTCCAAAATCCCTATGTGACACTGAACAAGTCATTTTCTATATTTCAGATTCCTAATGAGGCAGATAAGAGTGATATCTTTGGGAGAAAACCATCTGAGTGAAAACATACATGCCAAGGGCTTAGCACCCAGATTAGAAATGCAGAATTTTCCTCTTACCACTGATGTTTATTGTAATTATACCAGGTATCATTTCATGTATATCAGAGTAAAGCCTGATTTTGAATAGGAATGCAGTTTAGGGTATGTGCCCTGAGTAAAGTTAGAAAGCCTGTGTTTGTTTGTTCATTTTTAGTGTTTAGTTCTCAACTACTGTACATTGTTCTGATTTACCCTGTTCTTCAGGACACAAGTCTCTTAAGATAGTAAATATCTTAGGAGAATAATGAGTTATTGAAGGAGCTCAGTTTAACCTTTTATTGTAACTACAAGGAATATTCAGTATTGATGAAATAATGAATGCATTGGGTCAACTTAATTCTATCAAAATACAACATTAAAATGATAAAGTTGTAAGGATAACTACAGGCATACCTAGGAGATATTGCTAGTGCAGTTCCACACCAATATAATAAAGCAAATGTCAATAAAGCAAGTCACATGAATATTTTGGTTTCCCAGTGCATATAAAAGTTATGTTTATACTATATAGTAGTCTATTAAGTATGCAATAATAGCATTGTCTAAAAATTACATGGCCTTAATTAAAAAACACTTTATCGCTAAAAAATGCTAACGATCATCTGAGCCTTCAGCAAGTTATAATCTATTTGCTGGTGGAGGGTCTTGCCTTGATGTTGATAGCTGATGGCTGCTCAAGGTGGTGGTTGCTGAAGACGGATGGCTATGGGCCGAGCCCGTGGCGCACTCGGGAGACTGCGGCGCTGGGAGCGCAGCGATGCTCCCGCCACAGGTTCAGATCCTATATAGGAATGGCCGGTGCACTCACTGGCTGAGTGCACGTCACGAAAAAGACAACAAACAAACAAACAAACAAAAAATTAAATAAGATTTGAAAGTAAAAACTACTACTTCATCTATGGGGAACAGAATGGATGTTGTGTTAGCAGGCATGAAAACAATAGTCATCATCTTGTACATCTCCAGAAGGGCTCTTGAAGACTAAGTGCATTATCACTGAGCTGTATTATTTTGGAAGGAATCTATTTTTTTCCTGAGAGTAGGTCTCATCAGTGGGTTTAAAATATTCAGTAAACCATGCTGTATATGTAAACCTATGTGCTGTCATTTAGGCTTTGTTGTTCCCTTTATAGAGCACAAGCAGAGTTAGATTTTAGCATAATCTTTAAAAGCCTTAGGATTTTCAGAATGGTAAATGAGTACTGGTTTCAACTTGAAGTCACAGCCGCATTAGCCCCTAATAAGAGAGTCAGCCTGTTCTTTGAAGCGTTGAAGCCAGGCATTGACTTCTCTCTAGCTATGAAAGTTAGATGGCATCTTTTTTCAGTATTAGGCTGTTTTATCTGCATTGAAAATCTGTTGTTTAGGGTAGCCACCTTCATCAATTATCTTTGCTTGATCTGGGTAATTTGCCACAGCTGCTACATTAGCATTTGGTGCTTGACTTTGCACTTTTATGTTGTGGAGATGGCTTCTTTCCTTAAACCTCATGAACCAACCACTGTTCACTTCAAATTTTTCTTCTGTAGCTTCCTCACCTCGCTCAGCCTTCACAGAATTGAAGAGAGTTAGAGCCTTGCTCTGGATTAGGTTTTGGCTTAAGTGGATGTTGTGGCTTGTTTGATTTTCCATCCAGACCACTGAAACTTTCTCGGTATCAGCAATAAGGCTGTTTTGCTTTCTTTTAATTGGTGTGGTCCACTGGAGTAGCATCCTTAATTTCCTTCAAGAAATTGTCCTTTGCATTCACCACTTGACTAACTGGAGCTAGAGGCCTAGCTTTCAGCCTATCTTGGCTTTTGACAGGCATTCCTAAGTTTAATTATTTCTAGCTTTTGTCTTAAAGCGAGAGGTGTGACTCTTCCTTTCATTTTAACATTTAGAGGCCACTGTAGAGTTATTTTAATTTGCCTAATTTCAATATTGTTGTGTCTCAGGGAATAAGGTGGCCCGAGGAGAGACAGGGGACCAGCTGGTCAGTGGAGCAGTCAGAACACACAGATTTATTAAGTTCACCATGCTATATGGCACAGTTCCTGTTGCCCCAAAACAAAGATAACTGATCATAGATCACCATAACTGATATAATAATGAAAAAGTTTGAAATAGTGCAAGAATTACCAAAATGTGATAGACACAAAATGAGCACCTGCTGTTGGAAAAATGGTGATGATAGACTTGCTCGACACAGGGTTGCTAGAGACATTTAATTTGTAAAAAAAAATACAAATCTGCAATGTGCAATAAAGTGAAGCAGAATAAAGTGAGGTATGCCTGTGTGTGAATATATGCCCAAAGTACTGATTTATTAAATTAACTCAAATATTCTCTTCAGATTAAAGATATTTCATTACAAAATAAGATGATACAGGGCTAGCTGGTTAATTCACTTGGTTAGAACACTGCCTTGTAACACCAAGGGTTCGGATCCCCATACTGACCAGCTACCCCCCAATTATCCAGTTATTCTATAAAAAAAAAAAAATCAACTAAAACTTAGTGACTTAACAACAATTTTTAAAATCTCTGTTTCCAAGGGTCAGGAATTTGGGAAGAGCTTAGCTGGTCATTTCTGGCTAGTTTCTTGGGCATAGACTGATGGGTGGCCAAAGCTGGAACCGAGTAGGATCAGCTGGAAATGGTGGGCATCTCTCTTTGTGCAGTGTCAGGGCCTCTCTGTGCAAGTTAGTTTGAGCTTTTGCATAGCATGACAGCCTTAGGACAATCCAACTGCTTACCTTGTGGTTCAGAGCTCCAGTAGCTCCATTGCAAATCTTCCAGCAAAAGAGGATAAAGCTGTGTAACCTCAGACATCATAGAGAATCACTTCTGCTACACTCTGTTGGTTAGAAATGAATCATACACCCCTCCAAATTTAGGTAGAATTAGATTCTACCTACTGATGGGGCAGTTGCAAAGTTACACTGTAGAGCAGCAGCATGTGGGATGGGGGATTGTAGTTGCTTTGCCCCCCACGGATTTGTCACCCCACTCCCCCTGGGTGACAGAGTCACAAAGGATTCAATGGACTCAAAGCCCATCTCTTCTGAGCAGTGAGAAGCCCCAAAGTGGTTAACCTCCCCAGAATCCTCAAGCGAGAGGCATCCCTTCCTTGGGAAATTAACCACGAATTGGGGTTCTCTTCCTGCATTTATTCTCCAGACCAGGAAGTTACAGGAAGAGAACATATGTGGGGTTATAGTTTAATAATATAGGCTGGTAACTTTCAGTGAAACAAGCCAGCTGACATTCCAGTAAGGCAATTAAGTGATCCGTTAACAAAAGCTTGATCTTAGCAAACATTCCTTTCTTACAGCAATTTCTCAGTATCTTTAGATATCAATCAGTAACTTGTCTGTCTTCGAGCCAGCAACCTTGCTGTGCCACAAATCTTTATCTTACACCAGAGACTTTATAGTATAGCCTGAGGAAAATTTCCTGTCCTCTGCAAGGTCAATATTTGAAACTGCAACGCTTTGGAAAACCAGGCCCTGTGAAGTACATTTGCTTTATGAATCCTCTACAGATTGTTGTGGCCATCTTTGGAAAATATACTTTGCCACAGTGATCTAAACCAAAGTAAATACTTGTCTGTATGTTGTTGGGGATGGAGGGGTGGGGCTGGGGTGGGAAGAGAGAGAGAGAGGCTCTCATGACTCATCAGAATTAAAAACTTAGGAAAACCTATAGGAGGACAAACTATAAACAGCAGGAGTGCAAGTGTATAGCTGTGCATAACAATTCCATTATTATCAGAATCTTTTTGAACAAACCCAGGTCATATGTTATTGGCAGATAGATTTAATTTCAGCCAAAGAAAGAATGATGTCAACTTTCTTTCCACCCCTCAGTAACCTGACAGAAACCAGGAAAAACCTGAAGGCATTTTCTCACTGAAAACAAGTGCATGTGCCACCTAGTGGTGAGACAGCCAAATGAAGAGTCTATCCTGTTGATTGCATTAAATTGTCATTAGAGGGTGTAGATATAGTATTTATTGAAAGAACAATTCTAACTTCTATAAGTGTATCTGCCCAAACACACCAGCTAAAGCATATACGCAAGAAGGAAAGGATATAATAAAAAGACTAGTAACCACAGAGCACCCACATGGAGTATCCAGATGAATCAAATCAGCCTCTTTTTTATTAATTATTATAAATCCCGGACTGGCCCCGTGGCTCACTCAGGAGAGTGCAGCGCTGGTAGCACCAAGGCCGCAGGTTCGGATCCTATATAGGAATGGCTGGGGTGCTCAATGGCAGACCACACCGTGCCGAGGGTTGCAAGCCCCTTACCGGTCAACAACAACAACAACAGCAACAACAACAAAATATATATATATATATATAAATCTCTTTAGTGCTCTGTCCTATTGGTTTTTTTTATGCACCTTCAAATTGGGTATGAGGGGTATGGGAGAGAATAAATTAACGGAAAGGTTTGCTATTACACTGTTGAGGGTGAGGGATGTAGTTAGCCAAATGACTGTAGTGATAAATTCTAGAACTGTGGGCTTTTTTATTCATGTTGTCCATTGTCTCAGATCCTCTTAACCCACAAAATGGCATTTAAGGATTTAAGTATAGCAAAACCATGGCAGCCTATTTAGACTATAAGATTCATGTTGCTTTGCCTCAGACGGATTTGTCACCTCTCTTCCCCTGGGTGACGGAGCTGCAAAAAGGATTACTCAAAGCCCTTCTCTTCTGAGCAGTGAGAGACTCCAAAGGGGTTAATCTCCCAGAACCCTCAAGAGTGAGGCATTCCTTTTTTTGGGGGAAATTAACTATGAACTGGGGTTCTTGACCCACATTTATTCTCCAGACCAGGAAGTTACAGGAAAAGAACACGGGTAGGGTTTTTGCTAAGTATAGTTTAACAAGTTTAATAAAGAGGCTGGTAACATCAGTAAAACAAGCAAAGTGACATTCCATAGTGCAATGTGCAAAAGGTTAAGTCGATCCACCAACAAAAGCTTGAGCTTAGCAAACATTCTCTTTCCCTACATCAGCTTCCCAGTATCTTTACATATCAATCAGTAACTTGTCTGTCCTTGAGCCAGCAACCTTGCTGTGCCACAACTCTCCATCCACATCAGAGGCCCAGCATGAGAAAAGTTTCCTGTCTTTTGCAAGGTTAACATTTCTATATGTAATTTCAAAAGGTTAGGCTAAGCCTGAAACTACAAGAAACTAAGCCCTGTGAAATATATTTGCTTAATAGTATACTCCACAGATTCATCCATGCAGTCAGATTATGATGCATCTTTCTAGTGTAACAGTCTCTCTTTGATGGGTACAAGGGAACTATGGTTACTGCACTAGAATTGTATGGTACAACTGATAATAGCTATGTATTAGTTTGTTTCTGTTGCTCATAATAAAATATTTGGTACTGGGTAATTTATAAAGAAAATGAAATTTATTGCTTACAATTGTGGAGGCTGGGAAGTCCAAAGTCCAGGGAACAGATCTGATGAGAGTCCTGGTGGTAGCAACAGTGACTCAGGGGTTTCACATGAAGAAAATGATGGAGCAAAGAGAGGGAGAGAGCAACCTCCTCATGTGCTCTCCTTTTTTTTTTTTTTTTGTCTTTTTGTGACCGGTAAGGGGATCGCAACCCTTGGCTTGGTGTTGCCCACACCGTGCTCAGCCAGTGAGCGCACTGGCCATTCCTATATAGGATCCGAACCCGCGGTGGGAGCGCTGCTGCACTCCCAAGCACTGCACTCTCCCGAGTGCACCACGGGGCCGGCCCCTCATGTGCTCTCCTTTTAAAGCTCTCCAAACCATGCCCCTGACTACCGTTTTTAATCCATTCACTATGTGGCACCATCCTTCCTACAATCTAATCGCCTCTTCAAGGCCCACCCCCTCAGTTACCATAATAGGATATCCCACCTCAACAGTTACAGTGGGAATTAAGTTTTGGGGGGACATTCAACCCAAGACAGGGTATCATTTTGAAGTGCTTACTGTATACCAGGCACTGTACTCATCTCATCTCCTTTAATTCACATGACTATAATTTATCCCCATTTTACAGATGAAGAAACTGAGCTTTAAAGAAAGGTTAAATCACCTGCAGACCCTTTACTATCATAAGTGCTGGAGCTGGGATTCACCATATGGCCAAACAACCCAGGTTTCCCTTAACATTGCTATGTTAACAAATTGATGTAAAGATCTTTGAAATCTATTTCTATTTTTTCCCAAACCTCTTATTATAATAAGTTTGGAAGCTGCACTCTGCATTGATTAGGCCTGGTGGCTGCTCAAAACTTGCTTCATTAGATTTTTGAAGACCCTCTCCATCAAAAGACCCTAATCATTGACAGGATAGGATCATCCTCTTTATCCCTCCTAAGAATTTTCTCTTACACTTTCCCTCTGTGCCTTCGCCTGGGAATGCAGAGCCCTGTTCCTCAGTTGCACACCTCACCTTCCCATCTATGCCTTCATTCTAAGCCCCTTCCTAGCTTTATGCTCCAGGTAGCTCCACCTCCACCATGACCCAGAGCCAATGCTCATGGTCCAAGCCCTAGGTGGGTGATTTAGGGAGGAAAAGGTTGCTCTGGAGGTTAGTTAAAACCAACCAACCAACCAACCAACCAACCAACCAACCAACCAAACATCTCTTGCTCTGAGTAGATAGGTAGAGTTAGGGTTGTCAGATATAGCAAATAAAATTACAGGGTGCTCAGTTATGTTATGTCCCTTATTGTGAAAAATTATTTATGTGAAACTCAAATTTAACTGGGTATCCTGTATTCCATCTGTCAACCCTAGGTAGGGTAGCACGAATAAAGCAAGAGATTCGAGATTTGCAGAGTCCAAAGGTTCTCTATGGGGTACTCCAAGATTTCTGGGCCTTTCTGGCTCTGGGAATGAAGTGTGGAAACATTCTGCGAGTAGGAGCATTGCGTGGTGCAAGGAGTCAGGCCCTAACTCGAGTGGGAAGAAAGGGGGCCACGGACCTCTACTGAAGCACCATTCTGGACGTGGGGTTCCCCGGACTTCGAAACCACCTGCGATATCCGGAAGCTGGCTCCTAAAGAGAGCCAGAGGACGTCTGCCCGACTCAAAGATGGCGCCGGCGGTGGCTGCCAGGTGTCAAGATGGCGGGGCGGGGCCGCGCCCGCGCTCCCGGGCTCTCCTCCCCCCGCCTTCCTCGGTCTGAGAGCGCGACTCGCGTCGCCGTGAGCCGGTTACCCTTCGACCTGCGTGGTGGGCCCGGCCGCCGTACGCCATGCAGCTCCTCGGCTGGGGGCAGGTACTGCTGTGGGTGCTGGGGCTTCCCGCCCGCGGCCTGAAGGGTGAGTGCGGGCCGGGGCTGGGGCCGTGGCCGGGGGCGGCAGGCGGCGGTGCGTGAGATGACGGAACGAGGAGGTCTCCACCCGGGCGACGCTCCTTTACCTGCGCGAAGGCCCGCAATGCGCGCCTCGCCTCTGGCCGTCGTCCTCCCTTGCGCTCGTCCCGACCTCCTTCCGCGGTGTGCTGCCCGCTCGTGGTCCGCGGTAGGGGGAAGGCGGAGGGATCCCGGGTGCGACACCGCCAAGTTCAGGCCCCTTCAGTAGCATCTGTTAGTCCGGAGGGACCGCGTATACAGCGCCTGCTGAGGCATACCCTCCTGTGATGAGCACTTTATTATTAATAATAATCATAACCAATAGCCGACATTTGTTGCTGCCAGGGCCAGGAACTTTGCATAAAGCAACATCATCTCATTAAATCCTCCCACCAACCCTGTGAGATAGATTCCATTAGCATCTACAGATGGAGATGCTGAGGCCAAGCAATCTGCCCAAGTTTGCACGTATGGTAAGTGTCAGAGCCTGTCTCTGACTACACAGGGCGCGCTGGAGTCCACCCTGCTGCACCACTGTCTTAAGGGGGACGCTCTAGGTCGGATGACGGCATGAAGGACAGACAAGAAAAACAAAGGAGATTCCCAGGGTAACCCCCCGCTTGCCAGAGCATGCTCTGAGGAGCTTTTCTAGTGAGGAAAGCACCACGCTGGAGGCCTGGCTGAAGTGGGAGTGGAGGCCTTACCCTCATTGCTCCTGCATAGTCCTGTTAAAGTCCAGACCCTTTGGCCTTGCTTGTTATTCAAAGCTTAATAGGAAGCTCTTTCATTTTTCTGAAATGCCCTGGAAGGAGGCCGGTCAGCAGACTGTTGATGAGCAGGGAAATGGGTGAGGAATAGTAACACAGTTATTATCATTAATGAAAGTATTCACTGTGTGCCAGGCACTATGCTTAGTGCTTTACGGGCATCATCTTATTTCATCTTGAAATGCTTATGCAGTGGATGTTGTTATTGTTCCCGTTTTTTTTTTTTTTTTTTTTTTTTTTTTTTTTAATGCATATAACTTTTTACTTCATTTAATTGATGAGATAAGAAAATGATACATCTTCATGATCTGAAGAACTGAAGTTGTGAGATTTTCAGTTTGGCAAACACAATATGAATAATTAGTAATTATTGTTTTTAAAAAAGTGATTTCTCATACTCAAATAATGGGAAATTTGTTCAGAGCAAAGTTCTGGGTCTATGAGTATAACATCAGAAAAAGATAAAAATTCAGGATCAGAAAAGTAGGTGATAGGGAATTAGAAAGATAGAACATATTTAAAGATGTCTCTGTAGGAAATGAGTCATCATTCTTTGTGTTTAGGTATATTAGGTATATTATAAGGCTCAAAATTTAATCTTCATCCCTTTATCTCTAAATTTTTCTACTCATTCTAAAATTAAAGAAGTTGAGAGCTAGAAAGTAGCTTGGAAATCATTTTTGTTAGTTCAGTTATTTATTTTAGAAATAAGGGAACTGAAGACAGAATAAGAAACAGACCACGTCATAGCAAATGAGAAAAATTTTTAAAACTTCAACTAATTATTACTAGATCCATAAATAGATCTTCTGATTAAAATTTTAATCTTCTTTGTATTATATCACACCATCCCCTTATCGATTTATGTGGCAATATGCTTTTATTGACAATTCTTTTTTTGTATTCTATTTATGGGAATATCCTTTTGTGGTTGGAATATTCTAGTATATAATTAACAGAGTAGCTGTAAGATTGGTTGTACATGGGTTTACAATGAAATCGTATATGTTAGAATGCTCTGCATACCATAAAAATCAGTGCTCCTAAACTTCGACCACACATGAAGATCACCTAGAGCTCTATAATCGCTTCTCGGCCTTTTGGCTAAGATCAAGTGTAGAGAGCTCTATAAAATACTGGGGCCTACTCCCACACCTTGAGGTTCTGATTTAAGTGTAACCTAGGAATCGGGATTATTAAAACCTGCTGTAAAGAATTATAAACTATTTTTGTCCTTTTAGCCTTTATTCTTTTTTTTTTTTTTTTTTTTTTTATTTTTTTTATTTTTTATTTTTTTTAAATTTTATTTTGTCGATATACATTGTAGCTGATTAATGCTCCCCATCACCAAAACCTCCCTCCCTTCTCCCTCCCCCCCTCCCCCCCAACCATGTCCTTTCTGTTTGTTTGTTGTATCAACTTCAAATAATTGTGGTTGTTATATCTTCTTCCCCCCCCCCCGGTTTGTGTGTGTATGTGTGTATGTGTGTGTGTGAATTTATATATTAATTTTTAGCTCCCACCAATAAGTGAGAACATGTGGTATTTCTCTTTCTGTGCCTGACTTGTTTCACTTAATATAATTCTCTCGAGGTCCATCCATGTTGTTGCAAATGGCAGTATTTCATTCGTTTTTATAGCTGAGTAGTATTCCATTGTGTAGATGTACCACATTTTCCGTATCCACTCATCTGATGATGGGCATTTGGGCTGGTTCCAACTCTTGGCTATTGTAAAGAGTGCTGCGATAAACATTGGGGAACAGGTATACCTTCGACTTGATGATTTCCATTCCTCTGGGTATATTCCCAACAGTGGGATGGCTGGGTCGTATGGTAGATCTATCCGCAATTGTTTAAGGAACCTCCATACCATTTTCCATAGAGGCTGCACCGTTTTGCAGTCCCACCAACAATGTATGAGAGTTCCTTTTTCTCCGCAGCCTCGCCAGCATTTATCGTTCATAGTCTTTTGGATTTTAGCCATCCTAACTGGGGTTAGATGGTATCTCAATGTGGTTTTGATTTGCATTTCCCGGATGCTGAGTGATGTTGAGCATTTTTTCATATGTCTGCTGGCCATTTGGATATCTTCCTTAGAGAAATGCCTATTTAGCTCTTTTGCCCATTTTTTAATTGGGTTGCTTGTTTTCTTCTTGTAAAGTTGTTTGAGTTCCTTATATATTCTGGATATTAATCCTTTGTCAGATGTATATTTTGCAAATATTTTCTCCCACTCTGTTGGTTGTCTTTTAACTCTTTTAATTGTTTCTTTTGCTGTGCAGAAGCTTTTTAGTTTGATATAATCCCATTTGTTTATTTTTCCTTTGGTTGCCCGTGCTTTTGGGGTCGTATTCATGAAGTCTGTGCCCAGTCCTATTTCCTGAAGTGTTTCCCCTATGTTTTCTTTAAGAAGTTTTATTGTCTCAGGGTGTATATTTAAATCCTTAATCCATTTTGAGTTGATTTTAGTATACGGTGAGAGGTATGGATCTAGTTTCATTCTCCTGCATATCGATATCCAGTTATCCCAGCACCACTTGCTGAAGAGGCAGTCCCTTCCCCAGTGAATAGGCTTGGTGCCTTTGTCAAAGATCAGATGGCAGTAAGTGTGTGCGTTGATTTCTGGATTCTCTATTCTATTCCATTGGTCAGTGTGTCTGTTTTTATGCCAGTACCATACTGTTTTGGTTATTATAGCTTTGTAGTATAGCTTAAAGTCAGGTAGTGTTATGCCTCCAGCTTTATTTTTTTTGCTGAGCATTGCTTTGGCTATTCGTGGTCTTTTATTGTTCCATATAAATGTCTGAATAGTTTTTTCCATTTCTGAGAAAAATGTCTTTGGAATTTTGATGGGGATTGCATTGAATTTGTATATCACTTTGGGTAGTATGGACATTTTCACTATGTTGATTCTTCCAATCCAAGAGCATGGAATATCTTTCCATCTTCTTGTATCCTCTCTAATTTCTCTCAGCAGTGGTTTGTAGTTCTCATTATAGAGATTTTTCACCTCCTTGGTTAACTCAATTCCTAAGTATTTTATTTTTTTGGTGGCTATTGTAAATGGGCAGGCTTTCTTGATTTCTCCTTCTGCATGTTCACTATTGGAGAAAAGAAATGCTACTGATTTTTGTGTGTTGATTTTGTATCCTGCTACTGTGCTGAAATCATTTATCAATTCCAAGAGTTTTTTTGTAGAGGTTTTAGGCTGTTCGATATATAGGATCATGTCATCTGCAAACAGGGACATTTTGACTTCATCTTTTCCAATCTGGATGCCCTTTATTTCCTTCTCTTCTCTGATTGCTCTGGCTAGTACTTCCAACACTATGTTGAATAGGAGTGGTGAGAGTGGGCATCCTTGTCTAGTTCCTGTTCTTAAAGGAAAAGCTTTCAGCTTTTCCCCATTCAGGATGATATTGGCAGTGGGTTTGGCATATATGGCTTTAATTATGTTGAGATACTTTCCCTCTATACCTAACTTATAGAGGGTCTTTGTCATGAATGAGTGCTGAACTTTATCAAATGCTTTTTCAGCATCTATAGAGATGATCATATGGTCCTTGTGTTTGAGTTTATTAATATGGTGTATCACATTTATTGATTTGCGTATGTTGAACCAACCTTGCATCCCTGGGATGAATCCCACTTGATCGTGATGAATAATTTTTCGTATGTGTTGCTGTATTCTGTTTGCTAGTATTTTAGTGAGGATTTTTGCATCTATATTCATCAAGGATATCGGCCTGTAGTTTTCTTTTTTGGTTATATCTTTACCTGGTTTTGGTATCAGGATGATGTTTGCTTCATAGAATGAGTTTGGGAGATTTGCGTCCGTTTCAATCTTTTGGAATAGTTTGTAAAGAATCGGTGTCAATTCCTCTTTGAATGTTTGGTAAAATTCTGCTGTGAATCCATCTGGTCCTGGGCTTTTCTTTGTTGGGAGCCTTCTGATAACAGCTTCAATCTCCTTTATTGTTATTGGTCTGTTCAAATTTTCTACGTCTTCACGGTTCAGTTTTGGGAGCTTGTGTGTGTCCAGAAATTTATCCATTTCCTCCAGATTTTCAAATTTGTTGGCGTATAGTTGTTTATAGTAGTCTCGAATGATTCCTTGTATTTCAGATGAATCAGTTGTAATATCGCCTTTTTCATTTCTAATTTTTGTTATTTGAGTCTTCTCTCTTCTTTTTTTTGTTAGCCATGCTAATGGTTTGTCAATTTTATTTATCTTTTCAAAAAACCAACTTTTTGATTCGTTGATCTTTTGAATTGTTTTTTGGTTTTCAATTTCATTTAGTTCTGCTCTGATCTTAATGATTTCTCTCCGTCTGCTAACTTTAGGATTGGATTGTTCTTGTTTTTCTAGTTCTTTAAGGTGAAGTGTTAGGTTGTTCACTTGCCATCTTTCCATTCTTCTGAAGTGAGCATTTAATGCAATAAATTTTCCCCTCAATACTGCTTTTGCAGTATCCCACAGGTTTTGGTATGATGTATCATTGTTTTCATTAGTTTCAATAAACTTTTTGATTTCCTGCTTGATTTCTTCTTGGACCCATATGTCATTAAGTAGAATGCTGTTTAATTTCCATGTGTTTGTATAGTTTCCAGAGTTTCGCTTGTTATTAATTTCTAGTTTTAATCCATTGTGGTCTGAGAAGATACATGGGATAATTCCAATTTTTTTGAATTTATTGAGACTTGATTTGTGACCTAATATGTGATCTATCTTGGAGAATGATCCATGTGCTGATGAGAAGAATGAATATTCTGAGGTTGTTGGGTGGAATGTTCTGTAGATATCTGCCAATTCCAATTGGTCTAGAGTCTTGTTTAGATCTTGTGTTTCTCTACTGATTCTTTGCCTAGATGATCTGTCTAATATTGACAGTGGAGTGTTCAGGTCCCCTGCTATTATGGTATTAGTGTCTATTTCCTTCTTTAGGTCTAATAGAGTTTGTTTTATAAATCTGGCTGCTCCAACATTGGGTGCGTACATATTTATGATTGTTATGTCTTCTTGATGGATCAGTCCTTTTATCATTAAGTAGTGTCCCTCATTGTCTCTTTTTATGGTTTTTAGTTTAAAGTCTATTTTGTCAGATATAAGAATAGCCACTCCAGCTCGTTTTTCTTTTCTGTTTGCATGGTAAATCTTTTTCCATCCTTTCACTCTTAGTCTGTGTGAATCTTTATGGGTGAGGTGGGTCTCTTGTAGGCAGCATATAGTTGGGTCCTGCTTATTGATCCAGTCAGCCAGTCTGTGTCTTTTAATTGGGGAATTTAAGCCTTTAACATTAAGAGTTGTTATTGAAAGGTGTTGATTTATTCTTAGCATTTTATTGGTTGTTTGGTTGTCTTAGGTGTCTTTTGTTCCTTGCTTTCTGATTTACTGTTTGGTTTCTTTGTTTGTTGGTTCCTTAGGTTGTAGATAGTGTTTTTGTTAGCTTGTTTTCTCTTCATGAATGCCATTTTTATTGTACTAGCGGGTTTAGATTTTTCTTAGGTTTTTATGGCAGTGGTAGTTATTTTTCAGGAACCAAACCCAGTACTCCCTTGAGGATTTCTTGTAAGGGTGGTCTTGTGGTAGTGAACTCCCGCAGTTTTTGTTTGTCTGAGAAATATACTATTTGCCCCTCATTTCGGAAGGATAGCCTTGCAGGGTAGAGTATTCTTGGTTGGCAATCTTTGTCTTTTAGTATTTTGAAAATATCATCCCATTCCTTTCTAGCTTTTAGGGTTTGTGATGAAAAGTCTGATGTTAACCTGATTGGGGCTCCCTTATAGGTGATTTGACGCTTCTCTCTTGCAGCTTTTAAGATTCTCTCTTTGTCTCTGAGTTTTGCCAATTTGACTATGACATGTCTTGGAGAAGGCCTTTTTGGGTTGAATACGTTTGGAGATCGTTGAGCTTCCTGGATCTGAAGATCTGTGATTTTTCCTATACCTGGGAAGTTTTCTGCCACTATTTTGTTGAATATGTTTTCAATGGAATCTCCATTTTCCTCCCCTTCTGGAATACCCATGACTCGGATATTTGAGCGCTTGAGGTTGTCTGATATCTCTCTCAGATTTTCTTCCATGTTCTTGATTCTTTTTTCTTTCTTTTTGTCTGCTTGTGTTATTTCAAACAGCCCATCTTCAAGTTCAGAGGTTCTCTCTTCAACTTCGACAAGCCTGCTGGTTAAACTCTCCGTTGTGTTTTTTATTTCGCTGAATAACTTCTTCAGTTCAGCAAGTTCTGCTACATTTTTTTTCAGGACATTGATTTCCTTGTATATTTCCTCTTTCAGATCCTGTATACTTTTCCTCATTTCATCATGATGTCTAGCTGAGTTTTCTTGTATCTCATTCAGTTTCTTTAGAATTATCACTCGAAATTCCTTGTCAGTTATTTCAAGGGCTTCTTGTTCTATAGGATCTAGAGTATGAGATTTATTAACTTTTGGTGGTGTACTTTCTTGATTTTTGTATTTCTGGTGTCTTTTTTTTGGTGTTTATTCATTGTGGCAGGGGGTTTCACAGTCCACCGGTTTAAGACTAATGACTAACTAGGATGTTGCTGTGGTTGCCAATTTGGTATGGCTCCCGCCGTGACTGCTCAGTTGGCCTCTAGTGTCTTGTGTGTGTGGTTGCCTCGGGTCTTGGGCTTCTCCGGGGATCCACCTTTCTGGTCAGCTTGTACTCTGCTGGGCTGGTGGATCACGTACCACAGGGTGTGTGATCTCTGTTGAGCTTTCACTTTCTGTACAGGACTTCTCCCCGTTCCGTGTGCTCTGGCCCAGGCTGTTAGATCGTGCAGTGGCGACCCCACCGGGTGTGTGGTTTCTGTCGAGTCTCCGCCTCCCTGGCCGCACGTCTCCCCCCTCTGTGCACACTGTGCTGGGTTGGGGCGTGTCTTCTGCACCCCTCGTCTATCAGCTGGGCCTTCAAGACCCTGCTCAGCACCGCCTCGCCCAGGAAGTCTACCAGGTTTCTGCTAGGCACAGACGACCGGTCTCTCTGGGTGCCTTTGTAACACTGTGTAGATCTTTCTCGGGTCTTGTTCACCTTTGTATCCCCCCGGTATAAACCGAGTCTAGTGCCCGCCTGCAGCCTGCTCTCCGGCAGGTTCAAGCGGACCTGGGAACTCTCCTACCACACTATTCCCAACCAGAAATTCGTTAGGCTTTTTTCCAAACTGGTGGTCACAGAGATGGTATCTGCCTCCCAGTAACAGGAAGTTTACCGGGGCCGGAGTCCAGGGAGTGGTGGAGTGACAGTCGGCCCGCCCGTACTTCCTAGCCCTCCCAAAACTGGTCGGGACGCCCCACACCCCCAGCCCTGCCAGAGAACCGTGGAGGGAGTGGGAGAGGAAGCCGGCCCGCAGGGTCCGGAAAGCCCCGCGCCAGGCCAAGCAAATGGGCTCAGTAATGGCCGAGCAGGGCGGAGCTGCCCGCACCTGGGAAAATGGAGGCAGCACCGGGGCAGTGAGTGGCCTGGTGGTGCAGTCGGGGAGCCGCGTGGGCAACCACCCCCCGAACAGAGCTGTGCCAGGGATCACTCACAGTGCTGTGCCAGGTCGGGCGCTCGCTCTGTCACTGGTTTGTTGCCTTCCGTGTTCTCGGCGCTGCCGCCTCGGGCTGTTCAGTCGCGGCGCAGCTCGGGCGCTCCCAGGAGTCTTCTTTAATGCCGGCCTGAAACCTCGAATCTTGAATAGGGCAGCTGGCCGCCTTCAGTGCGGCCCCAGCCTCCGGGATCCTGGCTGCATCCACAGCAGCCCTGGCGCCGTGTTCCCTATTTCAAGACTCGCTTTTGCAGCTAAGAATCAGTTCTTTTCCTGCTCCACACTTTAAAGCTGTTGTCTGTAAATGAGGCAGCCTCTCCTGCCGGGGGCAAAGTGGCGTTGAGTCCCCACGACCGGCCAGCAGCAGCAGTCCTCCCTTAAGAGATGGCCAGAGGAAGGTCCACAAGTTTCCCGGCTGCCTGAGGCCCAGTGGCCACCTTTTCCACCTCAGCTACTCCGCGCCAGCCGCCGCAGCCGCCGCCATCTTGAAACCCTTCGTTCCCGTTTTATAGATTAGTACACTGAGACTGAGAGACAGTAAGTCCTTTGCCAAGGTCATACAGCCGAAGTTGAGGAGCCACAACCATTTAAGCCCACGTCTGCCTGACTTCACAGCTAAACCTCTGTATTCTCACTACACTTAATCACCAGCCTCAGAGTGGTGATAACATGTGCTGGGTATCTTCTGTTTGTCCCCCAGATCATTCTCCAGCTTCTCCACCCCACTTTGTGCCCTCAGTGGCTGCCCTGTATGGAGTAACAGGCTTTCCTGCCACCTTGCTTCCTCTGAGTTGGAATGAGGGGGGAGTGAGGTCAGGATATTGATTCTCTTAGCTCTCTCCCTCAAGGCTGTCTGTCCCCCTTCTTCCCCCATCTCCCCACCCCTGCTGAAAGGCAGTGACTTTTATAGAGCTCTCCTCTTTTTTTTTTTTTTTAATTTTTATTGAATCGTAATTGATTATACATATTTTGGGGGTTCAATGTTGACATACGTTGATCAAATCAATATTACTAGTATATATATTGTTACAAATTGTACTTATTCTTTATTCCCCTTTGTCCAATCTCTCCCTCCCCCCTCTCCCTCCCCCCATCCACCACTGATAACCTTGGATTTCTTCTCTCCTTCTGAAAGAGTAATGGTTACTCTGTTGATTGTTACCTAGATGATCTGTCCAATGCTGAGAGGTGTGATCAGGTCCCCCAATATTATCTTAGAGCAGATTCTTCTTCTTTACTCTGGAATGGGCTTTGTGGAGAGAGACATCCTCTTCTTTTCTTTATCTCTGCTGGTGACTCTCCCTGTATCAATGCACTCCAGTGGCTGACGGACCATCTGCGTGGTGGTTGTGACATCTAGCCATTTTCATGGCAGCCGTTACTGTGGTGGCTGTGGTGGGATACCCACACCGAGGTGATGTTTTTGGCATACTCCGTGGCACTGGCGGTATGCCTGGCTGTGGGAGGGGTAGAGCTCTCCTCTTGGGGGGCCCTTGACTGCTTCTGCCTCTGGACCTTGAGTTCCTTACCGTTACTTTTAGTTTCTCTGCACACAGCTCACACTGGTCTCTTTATTAAGTTCTCCTCACATTACCCAAGTTAAATGTGCTGTTTTTCCTCGCAGAACCTAGGCTGATTCAGGGGACTTATTGTTGCGGTCAGTGTGAGCCCACCTGACAGTGAGGGTCACATTCATGTAGATCCTAGGGATAACATCAGCTGTGGGGTGGATCATTGGTCATCATGGCCAGGCCATGAAGACAGGGTGCAGACAGAGGAGCCTTCACCAGCTGTTTCCTTCTCAGGGTGGCTGAAAATCTAAGGCTTTTTTTCTGCATAGGGTACCCCTGGCAGATTAGCAACTGGAGGTGTCAGTGCTGTTCGGGTGTTTAGGAATAGGAGCGAACTCCTGGCTTCAAGACCCCTATGCCAATCTTCACTAGGCAGTCAGCTAGCAGATTTTACTGAGCACCTGTCATATGCTAGACAGTGTACTGGGCACTGGGGGTACAGTGGTGAGCCAGACAAAGCAGCAGCCTCGCTCTCCTATCTGGTGGGGAAGGCAGCCATGAAATGACTACAGATAATTAAGTAAATTGCAAGACTGAAAAATACATCAAGGAGAGTCTCAGGGCATTATCAGGCACTGTAATGGGAGTCCTCCCACCCTGGTTTGAACGTCAAGGTAGGTGTCTTTATAGAAGTGATGTTAGGGTAAGATCTGAAGGATGAATCAGCTTAGCCAGAAGAAGAGCGGGGTCAGAGGGCTTTTTCAGCAGAGAAACAGCCTTAGAAAGCTCTGAGGAAGGCAAAAGAATGTGAGTGATCAAAGACCATGTCTGGTGGTGCCAAGTGAGTATGCAGAATGCTATGGAATCCATACTTATTCACAGGGCAGGCGGAAGCCATTGAAAAGATTTTAGCAGGGGAGTGATATGATCAGATTTGCCTTTTAACTTTCAGTTCCACTTGGTTTGCTGTGAGGAGCAGGGTCTGGAGAGGAAATAGAGGGCTGACCGCGGAGACCAGTTAGATGGCTATAGCAATTGTCCAAGTGAGAGAAGGCTGAGGAGTGTTAGTGGGCATGGGGGCAAGTGGATGGATTCTGAATGTGTTTAACAGGGGAATTAATAGAACTTTGTTATGGCACCTTTCCGTCTCTTTGAATTGTAACCTCCAATCATCATTATCATCATCATCCCTGCAGCTGTTTATGGAATGCTTACCATGTGCCAGTGTCCATACACATCTTTTCTCATTTAATCTTCACAGTAGCCCTGTACTTTTCTGCATTTTGGTGGTATTTTCTCCATTCGTTAGATGAGCACACCGAGTATTGCCTATGGAAACCATGGGTTGATGCCCCTCCAACCCCTGGCTATTTTTGATCCTTTTCCACTTGGCTTCCCTGCCACAGAAACCATTGTGAAGAAACCTGCAGCTGGTAGAGAGCCTTCTGAGAAAAGCTGGAAGGGTGTGCTGGTGCTGACCTAGGCTAGTGCTCCCTGGCAGATTTGGCATGGTGCCCCCACTCTTGCTCTCCAGACAACTTCCTTGCTACCAGTGATGCAGTAATTTTCACTTAATGCATGGCTCAAAGTGTAGTCAGTTTGTTAGGTTAAAAAGTCTCTTAAAAAGCACATTACCGGGCCGACCCCATGGCGCACTCGGGAGACTGCGGTGCTGGGAGCGCAGCAGCGCTTCCGCGACGGGTTCGGATCCTATATAGGGATGGCTGGTGCGCTCTGCAGCCGGTCACAAAAAAGACAAAAAAAAAAAAAAAAAAAGCACATTACCATGGGAGGGTTCAACAGCTCTCACATAGTATGCCATTTTTATCTTAGTATGGAATGTTTCATTTCTTCTTAACACCCGAAAATATTGGGTCCTGAGGGCATAAAAATGTTTTTTGTTCCTAATCTGTACTGTATACTTAAATATCTTCACAGGGCAGAAAAACAATATTCCTGAACATAAAATACTAGCATCGTGCATCACTCAGACTCCCTGTTGATTTTCTGCAGGGGACATCTATGCGAGGGTGTCCAGAGAGAACCAGATTCTAATTTGTGCCCTGATTTTATTTTCTTGAGGTTCTTTCAGTGTTTAGACATTCTGCATTTACTTATGGAACCTAGGCTGTTGATTAGGTTTAGTGAGGGCAATCTTTGAGGAGCTGGGTGTTTGTGAGTAGGATTGGCCCTTGTAGTGGACTGAATTATGTCCCCCCAAAACTATTGAAGCTTGAATTGTATTCCCCAAGTTTTATGTATTAGAAGCTTGGCCCCCACTAAGACCGTTAAGAGGGTGGGAAATCCTATTATGGTAATTAAAAGGCAGAGCTTTGAAGAGATGATTGGATTGTAGGACCATGCTATGGTGGTCAGGGGTGTGGTTCTGAGGGCTTTAAAAGAAGAAGAGATTTTGTCTCTCTCTCTTGCTCTGCTTTCACTGTCTTGCAATGTGAGACCCCTGGGTCACTGTTGCCAACACCAGATGGGCTTTGGACTTCCCCGCCTCAGAAACTGTAAACAATAAATTTTGTTTTCTTTATAAAACACCCAGTCTCAGGTCTTTTGTTATAAGCAACATAAACGGATTATTAAAGCCCCCAAACCTGGCATCCTTCTTTCTCCAGATTCTTAGCCTCTCTGGCTTCATTTCCTGCTCTATCTTGTGGATGATCCAACCAACATGTTTTTTCTTCTGATTATACAAGCAATACATGCTTATCAGCCTAAGGCTATATAGAAAGACAGGCTATGTGGTCCTGTCCCCACAAAAATGGCAAAGCCCCCTGCCTAGGCACCCAGCCCCGTCTCTGGGTTATAGTCATGGAAATGATTGACCTTTTTCTTTTCCTTTTTTTTAAAGATGACCGGTAAGGTCATCCAACCCTTGACTCGGTGTTGTCAGCACGACACTCTCCCAAGTGAGCTAACCAGCCATCCCTATATAGGGATCTGAACCCGTGGCCTTGGTGTTATCAGCATCACACTCTCCCGAGTGAGCCATGGGCTGGCCCTTGATTGACCTTCTTCTGCTGAAGACTCACCTTGCTGCCCAAGCCCTGAACTCTGCCCTCTTTAACCTACATTGTCACCTCTCTCTCGTTACCTGCTTTCCTATCAACCTTATATATCCTCAAATTGCTCCCATGTCCTAAAAACCAAAATAGAAACTTCCCTTAGTCCCTTGCCTGCCCATGGCTACTACCCCGTCTTCCTTTTTCTCTTTATAGATAGGCTTTTGGAAAGAATTGTGTATTTTTATCCATTTAGTTACCATGTCTGGTACTCTTTATTCGCTTATGTGGATTCATATTTCCATCTGGTATCATTTTTCTTCTGCTTGAAGGAGTTCCTTTAAGATTTTTGTCATGTGGGTCTGCTGGTTATGAATTCTTTTAGCTTTAGTGTGTATGAAGAAGTATTTATTTTACCCTTGTTTTTGAAAGGTATTTTGTTGCTTATAGAATTCTAGATTTATAGTTGTTTTCTTTCAGTGCTTCAAAGACACTGCTCTTGCTTGCATTGTTTCCAGCAAAAAATCTGCTGTCATCCTTGTCTTTGTTACTCTGTACATAATGTGTCTTTTTTCTCTGGCTGCTTTTAAGATTTTTCTCTTTGTCACTATTTTGAGCAATTTGATTATGATATGCCTTGGTATAGTTCATTGAGCTTGGGGTTTGTTGAGGTTTTTGGATACTAGGATTTATAGTTTTCATCAAGTTTGGAAAGTTTTTGTCCATTATTTCTTAAAATATTTTCTCCCTGCCCCACACCCCCTTTCCAGTACTCCAATTATCTATACATTAGGCTACTTGAAATTGTCCCATAGCTCACTGATGCTTTTATATGGCCGGAGGTGGGGGGGCAGATTCTTTTTTTCTGAATGTGTTTCATTTTGGATAGGTTCTGTGTATTACTATGCCTTTAAGTATACTATTCTTTTGTTCTGCAATGTCTTATCTGCTGTTAACCCCATCCAGTGCAGTTTTCATCTCATACATGTAGTTTTTTATAGTTTTCATCTTTAGAAGTAAGATTTGGGTTTTTTTTTTTTTTTTTTTAAAGATGACCAGTAAGGGGATCTTAACCCTTGACTTGGTGTTCTGAGCACCACGCTCAGCCAGTGAACGAACCGGCCATCCGTATATGGGATCTGAACCCGAGGCCTTGGTGTTCTCAGCACCACACTCTCCCGAGTGAGCCACGGGCCGGCCCAGGTTTTTTTTTTTTTTTTAACATCCTAAACTAACTTTTTGAACATATGTGACACAGTTATAATTACTATTTTAATATCCTTGTCTACTAATTTTGACATCTGTGTAAGTTCTGGGTCAGTTTTGATTGGCTGGTAACTCTCATTATGGATTATATTTCATGTCTGGAATTTTTTTTTTTTTTGTGGCTAGCCAACATGGGGATCACAACACCACACTGTAAGCAACTGAGCCAACCGGCCAGCCTAATGTCTGGTAATTTTCGATTGGATGCCAGACATGAGTTTTACCTTGTTGAACACTGGATATTTTAGTATTCCTATAAATATTCTTGAGCTTTGTTCTGGGGTACTGTTAAGTTACTTGATACCAAGTTCCAGGATTCAATCCCTGTACTGGCCAGCTGCCAAAAAAAGTCACTTGAAAATGGTTTGATCCTTTCGGATCTTGCTTTTGAGGTTTGTTAGATGCAAGCAGAGCTGTATTTACCCTAGGGTTAACTGTGCCCTCTACTTAGGCAAGTCCTTTTGTGTACTCTACTCAGTGCCCTCTGAATTATGGGCTCTGTAGGGATATTTTTTGAGGCCTTTTACAAATGTGCATACCTTAGGAAGCTCCCAAACCTGTTGCCAGCTTTGAAGCCTGTTGGTCATTCCCACTGTTGGCATGCAGAGCTCATTACACAGCCTCATTCCCCAGCCTCATGGTGAGCTTTCCTGAGGGTAGCTAGCCTCATTTGTTTCCCCTGGTCAGGGCCTGGCACAGAGTCTGGCAGCTGGTGTTGAGTTGATAAGAATTAGAAAGCAGGAGTCATTGCTACAGATGTGAATGGAGATGCTAAATGGGTATACAAAACTGCCTGAGACTCTTCCCTTATCTGAGCATTTTGCCCAAGGCTTTCCTTCTGGCTCCAAAGTAGGAAGAAGGTCCTCTTCTTCCTTCTCCTGCTGCCCCTGCGTGGGTGGGCCTATCTCTTAGTACTCCCAAGGGCAGCAACCCAAGGGTGCAGGCAGGAGAGCAGAGCAGAGTCCAGCTGTCAGGCCACCTCAGGAAGGAGCTGCTGTGTGGCATGAGCAGTGTTCCTCAGGAGGTATGTCTCAACATCCCCCAAGGTATCATGGCAGGGAGGATAAGGCCCATTCTGGGTAACAGCCAGAAGATTTTGCTTCCAGACCTGGCTCTGCTGCTTACTAGCTATGTGCCATTGGGCACTACGCTTAGCTTCTCTGTGCTTTAACTTGGTCATCTATTAAGTGGGCTAGATAACGCTTGTCTTGCCTATCTCACAGAGCTGTTACAATGTGTGCAAAGATGCTTTGCCCTAGTAGAATCTTGCATAAAACTGTTAGTAGTTTCTTGAGTATTCTTATCAAACAAATAAAAATGTTAACAAGTTTATATTTTCTTAATTGGATATCTCCACTGGAATATTTTTGGTTATAATCCACATGGCAAGCTGCAGGGTTCATGTAAAACTATGTGTTTGTCCACTTATTTATTTAATAGTCATTAATCTAGTGTGCTCTGTGACCTTCTTCCTGAACTGGAGAATGGTGGATAGCTCTCTGGTAGTTTAATGGAAAGGGAACATTTCATATGTGAGAACTGTAATTCTTTGGGGATCATTTATTTTCAAGTCAAATATGACTGTGAACATGCTGGCATGGTTTAGTTGCAGAAGAAGGTGGTCACTTGTCAGAGGAGAAGCCTGCTCACCCTCTGCAGGTGGGGGCTGTGTACCTGAGTGAAGAGGAGCCCCCACGTGATCCGATGGGCCAGGACAGGGCAGCAGAAGAGGCTGGTGCAGTGCTGGGGCTGGACACCCATGGTGACCACAGGGTGATGTTGTCTGTGATTCCTGGGGAAGCTGAGGACAAACCGAGCTCAGGGTACAGCAGTGGCACCTGCGATGCTGGAGGAGAGGAAGACTCGAGGTGTGACCTCCGAGAGAGCCTCTACTCTCTGGACAGTGCTAGAGCAAACTTCCCTGATAGGGAAGAGGAGTATTACGCAGAGCCAGAAGTGCCAGAATCCGACCCAGCCCCGACAGAGGACGCCAATAACACCGAAAGTCTGAAATCCCCAAAGGTGACCTGTGAGGAGAGAAATGTGACAGGATTAGAAAATTTTACTCTGAAAATTTTGAATATGTCACAGGTAAGAAAAAAATTATATAGTACTTTTCTCCTTTCTAGCACATTAATTTTATGATTTAATACTCTATCAACTTTCAAAGTGAGAGTCAATCTTTATCATATTGCAATTGGAATAGCATTTAATGACTGCTCCAGTGAAAATTAACTTTGCTGTCTATGATGTTTATAGGGAAAGGAGGAAATATAACTAGTGTCAATTAGGCTTTTTAGGTGGCCTAAGCCTACTCGTCTTGCAGTAATTTCACCACCAGGACTCATGATAAAAATCCCAGTGGACAGATAGGTGCTTGACATCAGAATCCCAGCGTTTTTCTTCTTCCAAATGAAGTATTTATAATAGAGACAACTTAAAAATATCTGAATTACTAAAATTGCAATTTAGCATTATTTAGACTAGTGATGCCCCTAGAAAATATGTTTTCATTAAAATATTGATGATAGTTTCTCTTTCCTCTAAAGAATGTGAATCCACTGTTTATTCTGGAGTGAGAGCTGAAACCATTCTCCTAAACCAAGCCATGCTTTTCCTGATAGTTGGATAAATGGTGATTCCAAAGGGAATACTGAAATAAAGACTGACAATTTCTGTCGGCTGGTTAAGAAGCCAGAATAACAGGATGAATTCAGGCTGCTTATAAAAGAGAAGTAAATCCTAGCTTTGAAAGTTGTGATTGCTTGCTGTCGAGGAGGGCACAGTACATTTAGTGCATGTCACTCCTCCAAGGGCAGGGGCTAGTGCTGCCTTCATGTTCCCTCTGAGTGACTGGTAGACACTGTGCCTCAGCTCTTCAGGACTGTTTCACGGGTCATACATGACCACGAGAGAGCAGTTTAAACGGTCTGAGTTACAGTTTAAACAGATGGTGGCAGGGGCGGTGCACCCTTGAATTGAACTAACCTTTGGCCAAATTTTTTTATTTTTGGCAGGTGGCTGGTATGGGGGTTAGAACCCTTGACCTTGGTGTTATCAGCACCATGCTCTATGTAGTGAGCTAACTGGCCAGCCCCGTGACAAAATATATTTATCTGACTGCTTAGTACAGACCCACCTCTACTGAAATGATAGTTTGGATCTGAGATCATAGTGCTCTAATAATGCCATTTTAGATTGAGATGCACAGCTGAAAGGTTGGTGCAGTGGCCTGTATCCTGTGAGCATTTAGTATTTGAATTGATGAATTATTAAAAATATTGAATAGCTCTGTAGTAATATTAGGAAAGCTTAGAGGAAAGTTTATAATGTGGCATCTGGTAGTACTTTGCTGCTGATTCACAGGTTCATATGGTTCTAAATACAAAAGGTTCCTGAGGGTACATTGCACAGTCTCCCTCCTCTCCCTGGAGGCAGCAGTATTTCTTGTTTCTTGGGGATCCTTCCAGAAAAGTGTTACATGTACATTTACTGCTGACTTTAACACTTGTTTCTTTTACCATAGGATCTTATGGATTTTCTAAATCCAAACGGTAGTGACTGTACCCTAGTCCTGTTCTACACCCCATGGTGCCGATTTTCTGCCAGTTTGGCCCCTCATTTTAATTCTCTGCCCCGGGCATTTCCAGCTCTTCATTTTTTGGCACTGGATGCATCTCAGCACAGCAGGTATGTTCCCTGGGTGGGGTTAGCGTCTCATCCTTTTGGCTGATGGTTGTAGTTATTTGGAGGCTTTAATTAGTTAGCTTAGAAATAGAGGAGGTGGGCATGAGCTTTGGTACAGGACTGAAGGAAGGGAAAGGCAGGAGTGAATAGTGAGGATTGTCAAACTCTTGAGGGAGCTGGTGGCATCACTTTCTTTTTCCCTTAAAGAAAGAGGCCTGTGCCTGTTCTCTGTGTGGGGGATTTAAAGGTGGCAGATGGGGCCAGCCCGTGGCTCACTTGGAAGAGTGTGGTACTGAAAACACCAAGGCCATGGGTTCAGATCCTATATAGGGATGGCCGGTTCGCTCATTGGCTGAGCGTGGTGCTCACAACACCAAGTCAAGGGTTAAGATCCCCTTACTGGTCATCTTTTAAAAATAAATAAATAAATAAATAAATAAAAGGTGGCAGGTGATGGCACCTGATGGCAGGGGAGGAGCCAGAGGAATTTTTAGGGTCCTGGCCAGACTGAATTAGCACAGTTGGCATCACAGTAGGATATTCCTTTCTGACTTTAACCTACAGTTTAGGTCCCCACCCCTGGCAGTCTAACTCCCAGCACCCCTGTTCTGTGTCTACTTAGGATTTCTTTCTTTCCTTCCTTTCCTTTTTCCTCCTTCTTTCTTTCTCTCTTATGATTTACATTTATTCTTGCATGCATGTTCTGCAGTAGACAATAAAATAATGAATCAATTTAGCTCTTTAAAATAACATTTACCTTTGTTTTATATTTCTTTTAAAGTTCACTGAGCTTTTCTCTCTCTTCCCCCCCACCCCCCACCCTGAGGATGACTACCAGCAAACTTTTGTCTTATTTTAAATGTTCAATAAAATAAGGTACAGAGAACTTTGTTCAGATGTTCTATATTTCCCTGAAGTGCTATGATTGTGCTGGGGTTATAAACTGTGTGTTCCCCCTCTTCTTCTAAATCGGATGCTTCTTAGCAGAGCACAGGGAGTTTGTATGTTAATACTTAGAAGTGTCTGGAAGACGAAGAAAAATGACGTAGAGCAAAACCTTATTAATTTGCACTCCACTGATTTTCAGTATGGGAATGTAACTGCCAATGTTTACCTGAAGCTGTTTATGAAGAAAGAAATTCCCCACAAATTAGTAATTCTCATATGGGCATCAGACTAAGTGGCCTGGCCCAGGGAAACAGATTGATTGGGAGGACAGTTCAGGTCAATGTTCAGCTTTGACAGGCCCTCCACTGCCCCCATGCATTCTTAGTACTCTTTGGTTTGGGGTCTGGCACTGTCTGCCCCCGCCACCTCCCTCCGCCCCACCACAGACTTTTACTGTTTGCTTTGTTCTTTCTTTCCTTCACCTCCATATAGTGCCTGGTATGGTGCCTTAATTATGGAGAAGTGGACACTTGTTCTTATTATATGGGCTGGGACATGTGTTTGCCTCTTATGTTAATATTTAAGTCAGCATGTTTACAAAGGAGAAAAATTCTGATTATCCAATATTACTATTTTACTAATGGGGAAACTGAGGCTTGAACACAGAGTGTTTTGACTCTGGAGTTGATCACCACTGGTCTGTGTTATGTAAAAGTCATATTACTTCCAAGTCATCCTGCCCTAATTGTACACTTCCTGGAGTGTTTGTTAGATCATATATTCCCATGTGCCAACTTACCAAACTAATTGCTTACCATAAGTTGATCTTTTTTGAGGGGTGAGGAGGGGCATTCTGAAGACTTTGAAATTTCTTCTGTCAAGTAAGTTGCCAGTGTGCTTTGTCCATGAATTAGCATTTTATGTTTGATCTGTTTTCACAGTTAGGAACTTAAATAGTGAAATAATCGTGTCATGGGTGCATCTATATTGTAATAGAAAGCAACTCAGATTGCAGAACAGGAATGCCCCGAACCAAGACCCATAAGGAAAGACATCAGTAACAAACTAAAAGCCTGAAGTTTATTTTTTATTTTATTTTTTTTAAAGATGACTGGTAAGGGGATCTTGACCCTTGACTTGGTGTTGTCAGCACCACACTCTCCCATGTGAGCTAACCAGCCATCCCTATATAGGGATCCGAACCCGTGGCCTTGGTGTTGTCAGCACCACACTCTCCTGAGTGAGCCACCACGGGCGGCCCTCTAAAAGCCTAAAACTTAAATATCAGAAACCTCCCTAGGTCACGCGAAACTGATCCTTTTTCATTTATTTCTGTCCATTCTGATATGGTAATCGTGTGAGAAAGCCCATCGTTAATTTAGGTTTTCTGACTGACTTCTTTCTCTTGTAGTCTTTCTACTAGGTTTGGCACTGTAGCTGTTCCTAACATTTTGTTATTTCAAGGAGCTAAACCAATGGCTAGATTTAACCATACAGATCGAACATTGGAAACACTGAAAATCTTCATTTTTAATCAGACGGGTATGTAGAAATAATATACTGAGGGAGAAGATATTTTATAGTGGGGGGTATGTGCCTTCTGTGGGTTTTGATCTATTATAATCCTTATCCTAAGTGAAGGATTCAAGATTGATTTTGAGATGTAATACTTTTCTAATGAACTGTTATGATCCTGTTAAATATCTCCCAATCAATGGCAAGTTCAACATGAATAGGTAATTTTAACGTTTATAGATGCATTTTTAAGAAAAAACAAACACCTTTATTGAAATATAATTCACATACCATACACTTCACCTATAGATACTTTTTATTTTATTTTTGGCAGCTGGCCAGCCACTTATAGATACCTTTTAACATATATTTTTCACTTACATTTTAATATTTACACAAAAATGTGCATAAATCATTAAGTGTACAGGGTGATGAATTTTCACAAAGCGAACAGTAACCAGTACTCAGATCAAGAAATAGAACATTTCTAGCCCCTCTTCAGCATTACTTCTCCTGTCCTCCCTGAAGATAACCACAATCCTGACTTCTAATACCATAGACTAGTGTTACCTGTTTTGAACTTTGTATTAATGGAGACATACAGTATGTATTATTTTTTGTCTGGCTTATTTTACCCAACATTGTGCTTGTGAGATACTGCCTTGGTTATGTTTTGTTCCTTTATATTGTTGAGTAGTGTTCCATTTATTAATTCATTTGCAGATGCTATTTTCTTAATATTTGCCAAAACATATGACCTTATTTTTTAATGTATGTAAATTTTGAGCACTGTAAATTGGAGAAGTCTCTTCCACTGGAAAAGTTCACTCCTCAAAAGCGTTAATGCCTCAATTATGAGCACCCCACTTCTTCCTGAAGAATATTCACTGGAAGTAAATACAAATTGTAACACACCTTTCATATATATTAAGTTGCATGTAGTCACTTTTATCTAGCCCTAAAGAACAAAGAGCTGAGTTAGCTCATAGGCGTAAGACTGGGATATTACAAGGTGGTTAGCTATTTCAGGTCTTGCAGTGGATTCCCAATTGTCACTCAGATTGATGTGGGGAGTGGGACTCATTTTTTTCAATGCACTAAGAAGACCTAGAACACAACTGAAACCTAGGTAGGAGTCACAGCATCTTTGGTAATCACTGATCCCAGTGGTGGCTAGTTGGTCTAACAATTCTTTCTGTAAATTTAAAAGCATTTTGAATTTAGCATTACTTAACCTGTGAAAACATTCTGTAGACTTCTGAGAGTACCTTTACTAGTTACTTGTTGAATTTTGGTCTCAAAAGAGCACAAAAGGCAACTCTTAACAATGCATTGTCTAAGAAACCTCTTAATGACTTCTCAGAAATTCTAGTGTTTTAGCTTTGAATAGCTGAATGGATTCCTGATCCTTTGATGCGTTGGGGAGAAAGGCAAGTTACAAATTAAACTGACAGGCAAGTGAAATCCATCCCAGATATATTAGTGGTGGTGTTTATTTTAGGACTGCATGTCATTTTGCATACCATGCATAATACTTAAGAGAAGTCTGTGGCAGGTGCTTTTTCTAACTGATTTGAAACAATTGATTTCTCTTTCAGGTATAGAAGCCAAGAAAAATGTGGTGGTAACTCAAGCTGACCAAATAGGCCCTCTTCCCAGCACTCTGATAAAAAGTGTGGACTGGTTGCTTGTATTTTCCTCATTCTTTTTAATTAGTTTTATTATGTATGCTACCATTCGAACAGAGAGTATTCGGTGGCTAATTCCAGGACAAGAGCAGGAACATGCGGAGTAGTGATGGACTGGAGGGAGAAGTTGGAAAGAGGAATTTCAGTCCTTTTATTTCAGAAATTAGTGCTGCAATTTCATACATTTTCTCCAGTTGACTTGCAACTTCAGTCAAATTAAAAGTATCATGCATTTGTTGAGCCACTGAATGTGCAAAAAAATTATTTGCTGGTGTTTTAACTAGTATTGCAATAAGAACATGCAAAAATATTCAATAGAATGCACTGTTCTTGTTTTTACTACTTGAATGTAATCCAGTATTTTAAAAGAGTAATCCAGTTTGAAATGTGAAGACGTATTCTAGTAGAATATGAGAATGACAATATGCATACTATACAGAAGGTAGAAATAGGACTTTCAGATTATACTTTTAGAAAACTCTTGATTCTTTATGTATGTCTAAAAAGGTTGGTTTTCTGTTTGTTTGCAATTTCTCTTTCAGAGTCCATAAGCAGAAAAGTGTTCTGTTACGGGAAGAGTAACTAGAATTGACTAGTGTGACTCCACAAATAGCAACCGATAGAAAATAAAAGAGTCAGATACCTTGGTGTTTGCGATCTATACTTTCACTGAAAGAATTTGAAGTGGTTTAAGTTGTTTCTGGGTAAGGCAGATGTTAGGAGAAAATAAATGTGATAACTAAAGCTCATTTGTTATCAATTCCATGCTAAAACATAAACTTTAGCCATGGTTGTCTCACCAGCATGCATTAATTGACCCTTAAAATGTTCCTAGTAATGTGCCAGGTTTAGTGAGTCAAAAGAAGTATAAAACACCGTTCTTGCTCACAAGTTGATTTTATTCTAGTTCAGGACACCTTTAGTAAAGAGACAACATATAATTTATACAAAATTTTTGAAAAGGTACTTCTAAAAGATCCCTTAAAATAAATTCAGATATAAGACAGCTGATTACCTAATGATAAATTACTTTTATACTGTTTCCAGTGTTTTAGAAAGAGTAGTTGAATGTTTACTTCATAAGGTACCCTAAGTCTACAGAAATAGAGACCTTAGATGTCTCCTTCTCAGAGTGTTGAATGGGAGTTTACAACTTTAAAGTTATGTGTCATGCTGTGAACAGCTATGGTTGGGGTGGTCACTGGCAGGAGGGGACCATGACTCAGAAAGGTACCATTATTTCCATTTTACAAATGAGCAAACTGAAGCATAGAGGAGTTAAATAACTTGCCCAGGTTACACAGACAGTAAATTGATGAAGCTGGGATTTGAACCTTCACATGGATGTATACCTGTAATTACAAATACAAGAAAAAAAAAATCTAGTGATTCTACTTTACAATAACTAACATTTGAGTTATTAATATATGATGGCCTGATACTGTTTTAAAAGCTTCACATAAACTTTTATTTATCTATACAATAGTCCTGAGATTGACACTATTAAATATCCTTATTTTTAAAAGTAAATTGAGGTTCCGAATAATTTCTTAGTCATGGAGCTTTCAGTGGTGGGACCAAGCTTCAAACTTAAGTATTCTCACTGCACAACCTCTGTGTGGGATGGCACCCTCCTGGCTTCTGTACCATGGCCCGTGTGACCATTGAATGCATTTCTCTCTCGTCTTTCTCCTGTGTGTATTTCCCATGGTTGTAGTCATAATATAGCTATAACTTAGCACCTTACTTTTTTGTTTGACTAACAAATGACAAATATTTTACTGTTGGTAATAGTTTTCCTAACCTTAGATACATAACAGGCCTTTGAGTAGACTCAACATTACTTACCTAACCTGTCTTCTTTTGCTGTATATTATTGTTGTATGTATAGTCTCATTTCTTTGGGGGGAAATTCCCAGAGTAGGAGTTATAATATCAAAGATACAAAAACTTTCATGCCTTTTGAAATATAAGGGGGCCCTATTCTAGTCTGAAGGTGGAGGGAAAGCTCCCAGGATGACCAACAGATCCATGGCTTTGCTTCTAACACTCGGCTGAGACCAGCTACATGGGATTCTCCTGGAGGGAAATGTGGAACAGGGCTGTTCACTGGAGAGGAGGTTCAAGTTTAGAGAGGATCAGCCAGGAAGCACTGCTGTTGAGGGAAGCGGAAGGGGGAAGCTAAACCATCTAAACCATCTAAACAAAAGCACAACCAGCCAAACCATCCCAAGCCATCCCAAGTGAGCTACAGAGGATGTGCCCAGTTCATCTTTGCTAAGGGATTTAAATCCTGTCAATTGGGGAGCTTTGTGTGAGGGCAGAACATTCACAGCCCCTATTGGTAGACATCACTCTCCTGGGTCCTTGCATCCTTCTCTTGATGTTTTAATGACTAGACTTGAGATACCACAGTCTTGTACAGTGGTGTTAAGGAAGGAAAATGATGAAAATAAGCTCACTGAAAATGCTGAAGGGTCACTAACTTGTCAACCAATTCATCTTTCAGTTCTCACTTTAAAGAACAAATATGAGTATTTTTCATGATCATAAACACCAGATATAAATATTGGAAATACAACCTTTAAGTCCACCCCTAAGTCTCTGTCTGCTTTAGGCCTCAGGCAAAAGAAACCAGAGTGTCTTACATAAATGCCTTCAGACCAGTGACATCTGATCAAGCCCTCTCCCTGACTCCTCCCTTGAGTTTTGCTTTTGTAATAGTTACATCTTGTCAAGCAGGCAGAAGGAAGAAGAAAGGTCAGGCCAGAAGTACATGAATTTTAGGCTAAAATTTAGACAAAAAGTTTTATTTTTTCCAAGTCCATATGGGATATAAAACTGACCACTAACAACTGCTAAGTTGAATAATAGACACTCATTCTTTAAAAAAAAAAAAAAAAAAACATTGTTTTGCTATATCCTCTGCAAAACTGCTTATGTTATTAATTTGCTTAAATTATTTAGTAAAAAGATACAAATGAATATACTAAAAAACACTACACTTTAAAGGGTGAATTTTATGGTATGTCAATTGTATCTCAAAAAAAGGAATGAAAATAAAATATTAATAAATACAACATATAAAAGTACTTTCCAAAGAAATGATACAAGAGGAAATTTAACTAAATATGTCCCCATCTGTCTCCCTGGAGTGCCTACTGTGTGCTGCAACTGTGCGGACGCTTAATGTCACAGCTACTTTTCAGAAAGCACTATACGCCAGGTTTTCCACTTGTAACTAGGCAAATGCAGATGAGCCAGCTTGCGCGAGGACTTGGCACCTAAGCAGTGACCCAGCAGCGCACATTCGAACCCACGGCTGACTGACTGACGGGCGGTCGATGTAAACAACTACTGTTCACTGTCCCCTGCGAGTACGGAACGACAGTCGGGGGGTGCCCAAACACCCGCGACTCATCTCCCTTGCCCCTGCCGCAACATCCTCCCGCCGGCGCGGACTGTGCGCCCCGCCGTCCAGGAGGGAGCCCAGCACGGTCGGATCGACCGCGAGTGCGAGCGCAGCCGAGGCCTGAGGCGAGGGCAGGGGCCCGACCTCCGAAGAGCAGGAGCGGAGGGCAAGCCGAGCGCCCCTCCAGCCGGCCCACCTCCCCGGCGCAGACGGGACGAGCCGGCACCGGAGCGGCGACCACGCGGACGGAGCGCGGAGGCGGGATCTGAGGGCAAGAGCGGCTGAGGGGCCTGCCGCGCCGCGTCCCACGGCAGCCAATAGAGCCGGCGGCCGCTGAAGCGCTGAGCGCCCTCGGGACCTGGGCCGCGCCTGGGCCTGCGCGGCAGGGCCGGCTGTGCGGAGAGAGCCGGCCTGCGGCCGGGCGCTGCTCGCACGGCCCGCAGCTCTGGGCCGGCCCCGGGGAGAAGCGGCCGGGGCAGCGGTAGCCGAGCGGGGCGGGCGCGGACGGCGGGCAGGCAGCGCGCAGGGCAGCCCTCGGCGGGCGGCCATGACGGCGGCGCTCGGGGCGCGGGGGGCGACGCGGCGCTTGTTGGCGGCGCTGCGAGGTCGAAACCTGAGCCTCGTGGCCATGGTGAGTGCCGAGCTGCCGCGGGTGCGGGAGGCGTACGAGGCCCCATGGCGTCGGCAGAAGGGCGGGAGGGGCCGGGGCAGCCCCGAGGTGGGGCTGGTCTTCGGGCTCGGACGTTGGGTCGCCGCGATCGGGGACCGGGCACCTGCCCGACGCGCCGGCCGGAGACAGGGGTGTCTTCTGCATTTGCCACTTTTCCCTTGGCTTAAAAACTGCGCCATAGCCTACAGACTTGCTAACCGGAAACACACAAGAACGAGTTTTGTTAAAAATAGTAAATCTGAAAAGTAGGTGTAAAAGTGTGTGCGGCCACTCGGTGTGCTTAGTGACCGAAGACGTGCGCTCGGTGAGAGCAGGGCCCGTCTCTGTCACCGCGGGTCGCGCTCAGCGCTTCACACAGTTGCGAATTCACTCGTTCTGGTGCTGATGTTTTGGAGGAATTGTTAATGAATTACCTTTTTTGGTGATACATCGATTTTTCTTTCTTCTTCCAAGGGGCGTTCAGTCAGTTTTCCTGCTTTAGAAATTAATATTTTGGAGTAAATTGAGGGAGAGTTTTAACATACAGCACCACCTAGTGGAGAAATATTGCGTTAACTCACCATTTTATTTACTTAAGTTGCTCATTGAAATTCTTTAATAGAAGAAATCTAAACTAGCTCGATGATGGGGCAAGATAAGCACTGTGCTTAATGGCCACGAACGCGAGAACACAAGTTAAACGCTGTCACCTAGGCCCGTTTCAAGGCATACATACCTCTGCCCAGGGTGCCGGTGATCAAGTAAAATCTGATGTTCTGGGAAGGAATGAATAAACAGACATGATTTGAGTGGCTGCCGCGTGCCAGACTCTATGCTGGGTACCTTCACATTCAAGATCTCTTTAAATCTTTCAAAAAATCTTGGCAGGTAGATATTGTAATATCTTCTCTACAGACATGAAGACACTGTAATACAGAGAAGCCAAGTTCAGCATCCCACAGCTAAAACTAACAAAACTAGTCCTTGAATCAGATTTACTCTTTCTAAATCCTATGCTTTTTCTTCTCCCCGACCCCTGTCCCCCAACCCCCGGGGGGAAAAAATTAAGCCCACCACAGAGGGTTCTGCTCAGGATGTGTCCTCCTGGCGTCCTCTGGTGTTATGTAGATGAAGTGGCTCCACTTTCCAGTTCTGGACATGATCCCTGTTGCTGGGCAGACGTCTGTGGTGAGCACAGAGTGCCTACCATTTGATGTCAGTGGGAATGGGGATGTGGAAGGCGGAGTTTGCAGAGAGAAACAGCTCAGTGAGTTCCACAGGCTCCAGGTGCCTGCTGCATCACCTACAGCATGCTTTATAGTTTTCTTTGCAGCCACTCAGTGTGCACACAGATCATTCTTTATCTTTTCTGAAATTTTCTGAGTTGACTTCAAATATTCAAGTGTTTAATAAGAATTTTAGATTATTTCCTATAGTAGATCTTCGTGTGAAAATTTTCAGAACTGAAATTTTTCATTGTACAACTCATGAATAGATCTTTTGGTTCTTAATAGTAAATGATTTTTAATAATAAGCCTTTAAATGTTTTTGTTTAATTAAGAGGTATTCTCATTTTTCCCCTTTGTTAGTTGTGGGGAAGAGTAGCTGACCTGGCAAGGAAGAAACACTAGAAAATTGGTTCATTATTATCCTTTTTCCTTCTTCATAGAATAAATGGTCTAAAGGTAAAAGAGTTTTGCCCTCTTAATTATATTAATGTCAGTGATGAAAGATTTTAGGATTTCTGAAGTGGGAGTGAGTTGCAGCCCCCAGATGCCCTTTGATGAGGAACCCCCACATTAGTTCAGTCCTTCTGGGTAACAGTCTCTCTCTCACCTGAGCCTGCAGTAGTCCTACAAATGGGTAAGGCAGGAGGTACTGGTTGGCACTTATGCTGGAATGAGAACCCAGCTTTTCTGACTTCTAGGACAGTATCCTCTCTGACGGCAATGTTTAGAGTTCTTTCATTTAAAAAACAGACGGCATGGGAAGTGTGGGCCTGTTACCCAACAGAACCTGAATTTGTGAATGTCATCACTAGGATGAGTAGGAACAAGATGGACAGTGCACGAAAGGGCTTTAGATTGGGCAGTACTCTGCCAAACTGTGGAGGGAGTTTGTCTTTCCTGGTGCTCTGAGAAAAGGGTTTCATAAACTCACTCCAGTAAAGCAAGGGCTTTTTACCTGTGGTTCATGGGATCTGTAGACCCCCAGAAGTTATTATACAAAATCGTATGTAAATGTGCATTTTTTCCCCCTCTGGGGATTGATTTTCATCAGATGTGAAAGGAGATACTAATCCCAAATAGTTAAATCCCATGTGAGTAGGCAGTGAAGGCTACTGAGACGATGTGGGGCCATCCAAAGAGCAGTAGACTAGGAGTTTGGAGCCTTGAGTTCTAATCCTGGTCCTGCCAATGGACTTGTAGGGTTATCTTGGGGTGTTTTTATCTCAGTTTCCCCAGTTCTGGAATTCTGCAAAGTGTCTAGGATGGCCAGAGGTAATGGTCAGTCTCAGTTGTATCTGTAATAAACCAGGGAAGCTAAATTGTGAAGTTCGAGGCAGCAGTAAGGGGTAGGGAGATAACATACCAAGGAGGCGGCTTATTTTGTACACAGCCCACCTTGCTTTTGTCTGTCTTTTGAGGGCAAAAGAAGGAAAGCTGGTTAGAATTTGTTGCCCTTGAGACTTTAGGAGCTACATCTCTACTTAAGGTAAAGAGTTATATGTTTATTTGGGTTCAAGTAAACCTCTGCCTTTTCAGATATGAAATGTGTTCTCTTCATAGTCAACAGATATTCACTGGTTGACAGCAGAGGAGAGGAACCAAGTTATACTTGACCTTAAAGCAGCAGGATGGTCGGAGTTAAGTGAGAGAGATGCCATCTACAAAGAGTTCTCCTTCAAAAATTTTAATCAGGTAATTATTATAAATTGTTCCTACTGCCACGGTCTATTTTTGTCACCTTAGACTGTAACTCCTTCTGATACTTCTGGTTGGTTCCGTGTAGATCCAAGATCCAAATCCTCCCTTCCTTAAGTATTCAGTGATAAAGTACATGCTTGTTGACAGTTGCTACCACCCAACTGGGTGATTCACAGCTCTAGGGGAAGGTGATGGTTTATATTATTTAGAAAATCAAATTCTGAATCCACTGTTGCTTTGATTCTGTATTGGTTAGTATATTTAGTCTCTCATGGAATTTTAAATAATATTAAAAAGGGTGTGAGCTTTTTATATTTATCAGAAAGGGGCATGAGAAAAATTGGTTGAGAAAGATACACCTGCCAGACTGATTTCCCCTATTTTTCCTGGGCAGTTAGTAAGTTTTCTTTTCTTCCTGTAGTTGTGTTTCTGTCTCTAAATCATCTCCCAAGCTTCACCCTCTTCCCTAATTGGCTCATTTTCCCCACGCCAAGTAGCCAGCTCAGGAAGCTTTTCTTAAAACATGACCTCCCCCTTGGAGACTCCGCCTTAAGGTAACTGTTCCTGTAGAGCCCCACCCTGTTTAGAGAGTCATCTCCCATGACTTACCCTTCAATTATTACTCCATTGTATTTATGTAAGGTAAATGCTTTTGACTATTTCATGTGTGTTCAGTTAGTTTGGTAATCCTTTGGACAGATTTTTTGCTTTTATTTATATTAGGTGTCAGCATCCAGTCAGAGACCATGTTTGCTTAAATAATTCTCTATTGTACTTAACACAGTTCTGGGTACAAACAAGTATTTGATAAATGCAGACATTGATTATAATGTTTGCTAGTTTCTAGAAGGGTGTGTGAGGACCGGGTTTTCACCAGAGAAACCCTCAACATGTTTTCCTAGTAGATGCCATTGGCTCTACTGAGCTGCATGCCCTATTCTGTTCTCTCTCCATCCATCTGGCTGCCAGCCTTCTGCCGTGAGTCCCTAACTCCTTAGGAAACCTGGGCCAAACAGACTCCCTGTCCCTGCTGCCCCCTGTGCTCGACAGCTCTTGTCAGGGGCTTAGCACTCTGTGGCTGGTGGCAGGGAATCCCATTGGTACAGTAAGCTTGTGCATAAGCTTTAGGTAGCATTTTCCAGGCTTATTAAAATTCTTACATGTGTACAGCTTGACTTCTTTAAGCCTGGCCTAATTTATTGGGCTTGAACATGTGGCTTAAAGTACTTGTGTGGTGTTGCCTCAGGCTCTGCCCATGAGTCAGTCCTCCAGCACCACTCTAACCTTGCGCTCAGGTGACTTTCACAACTGGGAGGGAAGGGAAGCTGTGCAGGGCATCCTTGATTAATTGTAATATTATTCACCGAGACATTTAATTAACTAGACTTCTTTTCCCTTTCACCCAGCTTTTAGAAGAAAGAGGCAGATGACAAGAAAATCAGCTGATGTCAGGGCATGTATTCAGAGAACCAGCACTGAGATTATATCCTGGGGTCAGCTTTCCAGCCAGGCTTCTGTGACTTCTGCATGTACAATGGCCTGTACTGTCAGTTGATGTTATGACAACTGTTAATGCCCTCCAGCCAAAGACAACCAGGAACACATCTATAGTTGAACAAGTTGTGTGGATTACAGCAAGAGAGAATGCACACCATAGGGAACCATGGGGTATCTCAGGAAGATGGTGTTGGAAAGACTCATCACAGGATTTGGATTGTACTAGTGATTTTGGAAGGTTTTTAAGGAATTGGGGCTTTGCTCTGGATTGGATGCTGTCAGGAAATGGGTAATTCTGTGATTCAGTATTTTTTTTTTTTTTTTTGTCTTTTTTTTTCGTGACCAGCACTCAGCCAGTGAGCGCACTGGTCATTCCTATATGGGATCCGAACCCGCGGCGGGAGAGTCACCGCGCTCCCAGCGCAGCACTCTACCAAGTGCGCCACGGGCTCAGCCCTGTGATTCAGTATTTTAATATGTCTTACCTAGAGGGAGAACAGACTAAAGCAGGGCCAAAGCTAAAATTGGAAAAGAAACAATAGTCACTCATTAAACTGGGAGAGGAGAATGTTTGATATTTTGTGGTTGGACAGTGTTCATGTTTTGCGTGTGTTCAGATATCATTAGAAAGTGGTGGTGTTTTTGTATTAATCTGTCATGGTCACAGAGTGGTCTTGTCTGATGTTGATGTTTATGTTTAACAGGAGAGTATCAAGGCCTAGTTAATAGTATCAGGTCAGCTCCCAGATAATCAGGAGCTGCTTTTCTCTTACTCACAACCAATGTTTAGAGTAGTGGCCCTCTGGCACTGACAGATCCTCACTCATCTTTCACCTAGGACAGAAAAGACATTTTTTTTATTATAACAATTTATTTTATTTTATTTTATTTTTATTTATTTTTTTTTTTAAATTTTATTTTGTCGATATACATTGTAGCTGATTATTGCTCCCCATCACCAAGACCTCCCTACCTTCTCCCTCCCCCCCTCCCCCCCAACAATGTCCTTTCTGTTTGCTTGTCGTATCAACTTCAAATAATTGTGGTTGTTATATCTTCTTCCCCCCCCCCCGGTTTTGTGTGTGTGTGTGTGTGTGTGTGTGTGTGTGTGTGTGTGAATTTATATATTAATTTTTAGCTCCCACCAATAAGTGAGAACATGCGGTATTTCTCTTTCTGTGCCTGACTTGTTTCACTTAATATAATTCTCTCAAGGTCCATCCATGTTGTTGCAAATGGCAGTATTTCATTCGTTTTTATAGCTGAGTAGTATTCCATTGTGTAGATGTACCACATTTTCCGTATCCACTCATCTGATGATGGGCATTTGGGCTGGTTCCAACTCTTGGCTATTGTAAAGAGTGCTGCGATAAACATTGGGGAACAGATATACCTTCGACTTGATGATTTCCATTCCTCTGGGTATATTCCCAACAGTGGGATAGCTGGGTCGTATGGTAGATCTATCTGCAATTGTTTGAGGAACCTCCATACCATTTTCCATAGAGGCTGCACCATTTTGCAGTCCCACCAACAATGTATGAGAGTTCCTTTTTCTCCGCAGCCTCGCCAGCATTTATCGTTCAGAGTCTTTTGGATTTTAGCCATCCTAACTGGGGTTAGATGGTATCTCAGTGTGGTTTTGATTTGCATTTCCCGGATGCTGAGTGATGTTGAGCATTTTTTCATATGTCTGTTGGCCATTTGTATATCTTCCTTAGAGAAATGCCTACTTAGCTCTTTTGCCCATTTTTTAATTGGGTTGCTTGTTTTCTTCTTGTAAAGTTGTTTGAGTTCCTTATATATTCTGGATATTAATCCTTTGTCAGATGTATATTTTGCAAATATTTTCTCCCACTCTGTTGGTTGTCTTTTAACTCTTTTAATTGTTTCTTTTGCTGTGCAGAAGCTTTTTAGTTTGATATAATCCCATTTGTTTATTTTTCCTTTGGTTGCCCGTGCTTTTGGTGTCGTATTCATGAAGTCTGTGCCCAGTCCTATTTCCTGAAGTGTTTCTCCTATGTTTTCTTTAAGAAGTTTTATTGTTTCAGGGTGTATATTTAAATCCTTAATCCATTTTGAATTGATTTTAGTATACGGTGAGAGGTATGGATCTAGTTTCATTCTCCTGCATATGGAAATCCAGTTCTCCCAGCACCATTTGCTGAAGAGGCAGTCCCTTCCCCAGTGAATAGGCTTGGTGCCTTTGTCAAAGATCAGATGGCAGTAAGTGTGTGGGTTGATTTCTGGATTCTCTATTCTATTCCATTGATCAGTGTGTCTGTTTTTATGCCAGTACCATACTGTTTTGGTTATTATAGCTTTGTAGTATAGTTTAAAGTCAGGTAGTGTTATGCCTCCAGCTTTATTTTTTTTGCTCAGCATTGCTTTGGCTATTCGTGGTCTTTTATTGTTCCATATAAATGTCTGAATAGTTTTTTCCATTTCTGAGAAAAATGTCTTTGGAATTTTGATGGGGATTGCATTGAATTTGTATATGACTTTGGGTAGTATGGACATTTTCACTATGTTGATTCTTCCAATCCAAGAGCATGGGATATCTTTCCATCTTCTTGTATCCTCTCTAATTTCTCTCAGCAGTGGTTTGTAGTTCTCATTATAGAGATTTTTCACCTCCTTGGTTAACTCAATTCCTAAGTATTTTATTTTTTTGGTGGCTATTGTAAATGGGCAGGCTTTCTTGATTTCTCGTTCTGCATGTTCACTATTGGAGAAAAGAAATGCTACTGATTTTTGTGTGTTGATTTTGTATCCTGCTACTGTGCTGAAATCATTGATCAATTCCAAGAGTTTTTTTGTAGAGGTTTTAGGCTGTTCGATATATAGGATCATGTCATCTGCAAACAGGGACAGTTTGACTTCATCTTTTCCAATCTGGATGCCCTTTATTTCCTTCTCTTCTCTGATTGCTCTGGCTAGTACTTCCAACACTATGTTGAATAGGAGTGGTGAGAGTGGGCATCCTTGTCTAGTTCCTGTTCTTAAAGGAAAAGCTTTCAGCTTTTCCCCATTCAGGATGATATTGGCAGTGGGTTTGTCATATATGGCTTTAATTATGTTGAGATACTTTCCCTCTATACCTAACTTATAGAGGGTCTTTGTCATGAATGAGCGCTGAACTTTATCAAATGCTTTTTCAGCATCTATAGAGATGATCATATGGTCCTTGTGTTTGAGTTTATTAATATGGTGTATCACATTTATTGATTTGCGTATGTTGAACCAACCTTGCATCCCTGGGATGAATCCCACTTGATCGTGATGAATAATTTTTCATATGTGTTGCTGTATTCTTTTTGCTAGTATTTTAGTGAGGATTTTTGCATCTATATTCATCAAGGATATCGGCCTGTAGTTTTCTTTTTTGGTTATATCTTTACCTGGTTTTGGTATCAGGATGATGTTTGCTTCATAGAATGAGTTTGGGAGAATTGTGTCCGTTTCAATCTTTTGGAATAGTTTGTAAAGAATCGGTGTCAATTCCTCTTTGAATGTTTGGTAAAATTCTGCTGTGAATCCATCTGGTCCTGGGCTTTTCTTTGTTGGGAGCCTTCTGATAACAGCTTCAATCTCCTTTATTGTTATTGGTCTGTTCAAATTTTCTACGTCTTCACGGTTCAGTTTTGGGAGCTTGTGTGTGTCCAGAAATTTATCCATTTCCTCCAGATTTTCAAATTTGTTGGCGTATAGTTGTTTATAGTAGTCTCGAATGATTCCTTGTATTTCAGATGAATCAGTTGTAATATCACCTTTTTCATTTCTAATTTTTGTTATTTGAGTGTTCTCTCTTCTTTTTTTTGTTAGCCATGCTAATGGTTTGTCAATTTTATTTATCTTTTCAAAAAACCAACTTTTTGATTCGTTGATCTTTTGAATTGTTTTTTGGTTTTCAATTTCATTCAGTTCTGCTCTGATCTTAATGATTTCTTTCCGTCTGCTAACTTTAGGTTTGGATTGTTCTTGTTTTTCTAGTTCTTTAAGGTGAAGTGTTAGTTTGTTCACTTGCCATCTTTCTGTTCTTCTGAAGTGAGCATTTAATGCAATAAATTTTCCCCTCAATACTGCTTTTGCAGTATCCCACAGGTTTTGGTATGATGTATCATTGTTTTCATTAGATTCAATAAATTTTTTGATTTCCTGCTTGATTTCTTCTTGGACCCATATGTCATTAAGTAGAATGCTGTTTAATTTCCATGTGTTTGTATAGTTTCCAGAGTTTCGTTTGTTATTAATTTCTAGTTTTAATCCATTGTGGTCTGAGAAGATACATGGGATAATTTCAATTTTTTTGAATTTATTGAGACTTGATTTGTGACCTAATATGTGATCTATCCTGGAGAATGATCCATGTGCTGATGAGAAGAATGAATATTCTGAGGTTGTTGGGTGGAATGTTCTGTAGATATCTGCCAATTCCAATTGGTCTAGAGTCTTGTTTAGATCTTGTGTTTCTCTACTGATTCTTTGCCTAGATGATCTGTCTAATTTTGACAGTGGGGTGTTCAGGTCCCCTGCTATTATGGTATTAGTGTCTATTTCCTTCTTTAGGTCTAATAGAGTTTGTTTTATAAATCTGGCTGCTCCAACATTGGGTGCGTACATATTTATGATTGTTATGTCTTCTTGATTGATCAGACCTTTTATCATTAATTAGTGTCCCTCATTGTCTCTTTTTATGGTTTTTAGTTTAAAGTCTATTTGGTCAGATATAAGAATAGCTACTCCAGCTCGTTTTTCTTTTCTGTTTGCATGGTAAATCTTTTTCCATCCTTTCACTCTTAGTCTGTGTGAATCTTTATGGGTGAGGTGGGTCTCTTGTAGGCAGCATATAGTTGGGTCCTGCTTTTTGATCCAGTCAGCCAGTCTGTGTCTTTTAATTGGGGAATTTAAGCCTTTTACATTAAGAGTTGTTATTGAAAGGTGTTGATTTATTCCTAGCATTTTATTGGTTGTTTGGTTGTCTTAGGTTTCTTTTGTTCCTTGCTTTCTGATTTACTGTTTGCTTTCTTTGTTTGGTGGTTCCTTAGGTTGTAGATAGTGTTTTTGTTAGCTTGTTTTCTCTTCATGAATGCCATTTTTATTATACTAGTGGGTTTAGATTTTTCTTGGGTTTTTATGGCAGTGGTAGTTATTTTTCAGGAACCAAACCCAGTACTCCCTTGAGGATTTCTTGTAAGGGTGGTCGTGTGGTAGTGAACTCCCGCAGTTTTTGTTTGTCTGAGAAATATACTATTTGCCCCTCATTTCGGAAGGATAGCCTTGCAGGGTAGAGTATTCTTGGCTGGCAATCTTTGTCTTTTAGTATTTTGAAAATATCATCCCATTCCTTTCTAGCTTTTAGGGTTTGTGATGAAAAGTATGATGTTAATCTGATTGGGGCTCCCTTATAGGTGATTTGATGCTTTTCTCTTGCAGCTTTTAAGATTCTCTCTTTGTCTCTGAGTTTTGCCAATTTGACTATGACATGTCTTAGAGAAGGCCTTTTTGGGTTGAATACGTTTGGAGATCGTTGAGCTTCCTGGATCTGAAGATCTGTGATTTTTCCTATACCTGGGAAGTTTTCTGCCACTATTTTGTTGAATATGTTTTCAATGGAATCTCCATTTTCCTCCCCTTCTTGAATACCCATGACTCGGATATTTGAGCGCTTGAGGTTGTCTGATATCTCTCTCAGATTTTCTTCCATGTCCTTGATTCTTTTTTCTTTCTTTTTGTCTGCTTGTGTTATTTCAAACAGCCCATCTTCAAGTTCAGAGGTTCTCTCTTCAACTTCGACAAGCCTGCTGGTTAAACTCTCCGTTGTGTTTTTTATTTCGCTGAATAACTTCTTCAGTTCAGCAAGTTCTGCTACATTTTTTTTCAGGACATTGATTTCCTTGTACATTTCCTCTTTCAGGTCCTGTATACTTTTCCTCATTTCATCATGATGTCTAGCTGAGTTTTCTTGTATCTCCTTCAGTTTCCTTAGAATTATCACTCGAAATTCCTTGTCAGTCATTTCAAGGGCTTCTTGTTCTATAGGATCTAGAGTTTGAGATTTATTAACTTTTGGTCGTGTACTTTCTTGATTTTTTGTATTTCTGGTATCTTTTTTTTGGTGTTTATTCATTGTGGCAGGGGGTTTCACAGTCCACCGGTTTAAGACTAATGACTAACTAGGATGTTGCTGTGGTTGCCAATTTGGTATGGCTCCCGCCGTGACTGCTCAGTTGGCCTCTAGTGTCTTGTGTGTGTGGTTGCCTCGGGTCTTGGGCTTCTCCGGGGATCCACCTTTCTGGTCAGCTTGTACTCTGCTGGGCTGGTGGATCACGTACCACAGGGTGTGTGATCTCTGTTGAGCTTTCACTTTCTGTACAGGACTTCTCCCCGTTCCGTGTGCTCTGGCCCAGGCTGTTAGATCGTGCAGTGGCGACCCCACCGGGTGTGTGGTTTCTGTCGAGTCTCCGCCTCCCTGGCCGCACGTCTCCCCCCTCTGTGCACACTGTGCTGGGTTGGGGCGTGTCTTCTGCACCCCTCGTCTATCAGCTGGGCCTTCAAGACCCTGCTCAGCACCGCCTCGCCCAGGAAGTCTACCAGGTTTCTGCTAGGCACAGACGACCGGTCTCTCTGGGTGCCTTTGTAACACTGTGTAGATCTTTCTCGGGTCTTGTTCACCTTTGTATCCCCCCGGTATAAACCGAGTCTAGTGCCCGCCTGCAGCCTGCTCTCCGGCAGGTTCAAGCGGACCTGGGAACTCTCCTACCACACTATTCCCAACCAGAAATTCGTTAGGCTTTTTTCCAAACTGGTGGCTGCAGAGATGGTATCTGCCTCCCAGTAACAGGAAGCTTACCGGGGGCCGGAGTCCAGGGTGTGGTGGAGTGACAGTCGGCCGCCCGTACTTCCTTGCCCTCCCAACACTGGCCGGGGATGCCCCACGCCACCAGCCCCACCAGAGATCTGGGGAGGGAGTGGGAGAGGAGGCCTGTCCGCAGGCTCCGGAAAGCCCTGCGCCAGGCCAAGCAAGTGGGAGGGCTCAGTGATGGCCGAGCAGGGCGGAGCTGCCCGCACCTGGGAAAATGGAGGCAGTACCGGGGCGGTGAGTGGCCTGGTGGTGCAGGCGGGAGCCAGGTGGGCATCCGCCCCCCAAACAGAGCTGGACCAGGGGGTCACTCACAGTGCTGTGCCAGGTCGGGTGCTCACTCTCTGTCTCTGGTTTGTCGCCTTCCGTGTTCTCGGCGCTGCCGCCTCGGGCTGTTCAGTTGCGGCGCAGCTCGGGCGCTCCCAGGAATCTTCTTTAATGCCGGCCTGAAACCTCGAATCCTGAATAGAGCAGCTGGCCGCCTTCAGCGCGGCCCCCGGCCTCCGGGATCCTGGCTGCATCCACAGCAGCCCTGGCGCCGTGTTCCCTGTTTCGAGACTCGCTTTTGCAGCTAAGAATCAGTTCTTTTCCTGCTCCACACTTCAAAGCTGTTGCCTGTAAATGAGGCAGCCTCTCCTGCCGGGGGCAAAGTGGCGGTCACCCCCACGACCGGCCAGCAGCAGCGGTCCTCCCTTAAGAGATGGCAAGAGGAAGGTCCACAAGTTTCCCGGCTGCCTGAGGCCCAGTGGCCGCCTTTTCCACCTCAGCTACTCCGCGCCAGCCGCCGCAGCCGCCGCCATCTTGAAACTCCTTTATTATAACAATTTAATGACATTAAAATAGGATGGTGTAAATAAAAAGTGAAGTTCCAATTGCAACTAATTTCATTTTTTTTCTGTTCTTTTCTAGTCTTTCTCCATTGGTATAGTTCATTCACAATGTGGTAATTATATATGCAGTTAAGTTTTTAAAAATTAATTTAATTTTTATCATAAAATTAATATTAATTAATTCAGCAAATATTGATTAGGCATCTTCTCTGTGCCAGGCACTATTCTAAGTGGGGAAGATAGACAGTAAACAAATAGATAATGTAATTTCAGCTAGTGATGACAGCCACGAAGGAGAATAAAGTAGGATATTGGAATAGAGAGTGATGGAGTGGTGTGGTGCTATTTAGGATGGAGTGGTCTGGGAAGGCCACTCTGGGGAGGGGACATCTGAAGGCTGAATAATGTGAAGGAGCTCAGCATGAGGATCCAAGGGGAGAGCATTCCAGATGGAGAGAACAGTGGGTACTGATTGCTGAAGCGGGTGATATGGGCATGACTGAGCAAGAGCCACAAGTCCAGTGTTCTGGAAGGGACAGAGAGAGGGGAAGAGAGGTGTGGGAGATGAGGCTGAAGTGGGGAGGGACCAGAGCACTGGGGCTTTGTTGGCATGGTGAGGAGTTTGGATTTTATTCTGTGAAGGAAAGCTGTTGGAGGATTTGAAGCAGAAGGTTGACATTATTTGGCTTATGTCCTAAAGAAAAAATCATTGTAGCTGTTCTGCTGAGAATAGGTGGTAGGAGAGTAAGAGTAGAAGAAGGCAAACTATACAGAACACTGTTGCAGTAGTCTAGGCAAGAGGTGATGGGAGATTGTGGAGGTGGCAGTGGAGGTGGAGATAAATGTAGGATTCCTCATATGTTTTGAAGGTAGAGTAATCAAGACTTGATTGGATGTGGGGAAAGGGAATGGTCAAGGACGACCCAGATGTTTGGTTCAAGCTGTAGGTTGAAGGGTGGTGCCATTCACTGAGCTGGGGAAGACAGGGTATGAGGTAGTGGGTAGGGGATTAAGAATCCTCTCTGGGGCATGTCAGGTTCGAGGTACTTATTAGTTGTCCAAACAGAGATATCAGGTTAGCAGGTGGATATATAAGATTGGAGTTCAGGCTGGAGATATTAGTTTGAGAGTTGTCAGAAGGGATAGTTGTAGGGCAAGAGAGGACAGGTTCGAGCAGGCAGTGGGGGTGCAGGGATGGTATGTCCATTGTAATAAGAGAGAAGGAAGAATATATGAGTATAGATGCAGGTAGGTTGGTACGTTCATCCTGGAAAGAGGCAGTAAATCTCTTTTGTTTGCTTCTGTTTTTTTAGTGAGGTCATCATTTGAGAGCGAGTGGGGATGGGTGGGTGTTGGAGATCAAGGGAGAGAGGAGGAGTGAAATGGTCATCTTGGAGACTAAGACAGTGAACTAGGGAAGTGTGGCTGGTTGGCTGGGCAGTTCTCAGTGTCACTAGAGATTTATGGTCACACATTTAAAGTGAAGATTTTGTATGTTTTGTCCAGCCATGTTCAGCTACTTGGGCACAGGCTTGGAGTAGGTGCAGAGTTGGGCTTAACAAAGGATGAACTTTTGCCAGATGAGTGCCATGGAGAGACAAGGGACATAAGGGTGTGTGCAAGGGAAGGATTAAACATTAGCCATGGGAGTCTAGGAGGGCGAGGAAAGTGCATTTGTGACGGGGGAGATGGATAGTAAAGGGCTGGGAGTGTCATCTGATATACAGATGCTCCTCTACTTACCATGGGGTTATGTTCCCATGAACCCATTGTAACTTGAAAATATCCTAAGTGGAAAATGCATTTAATACACTTAACCTACTGAACATCATAGCTTAGCCTAGCCTGCCTTAAATGTATTCAGAACACTTACATAAGCCTGGAGTTGGGCAAAATCATTCAGCACAATGCCTATTTTATGATAAAGTGTGGAATATCTCATGCAATTTATTGACTATTGTACTGAAAGTGAAAAACAGAACAGTTGTATGGGGACTCGAGGTATGGCTTCTATTGTGTATTTACTGCTTTGACACCATCCTGAAGTTAAAAAATCGTTAAGTTGAAGGGCCAGCCTGTGGCTCACTTGGGAGAGTGTGGCGCTGATAACACCAAGGCCGCGGGTTCAGATCCCTATATAGGGGTGGCCGGTTCTCTCATTTGGAAGAGCGTGGTGCTGACAACACCAAGTCAAGGGTTAAAATCCCCTTACCAGTCATCTTTTATGAAAAAAAAAAAAAAGTCGAGCCATTGTAAGTTGGGGACTGTCCATAATCTTTTTGGAGGGCAATTGGGCAGTGCCAAATTCACATACCCATTGTCCTAACCTAGAAATGTATCTTCTAGATGTAGCTCTGCCATTTGGATACGTGAGGATGTCCATTAAAACCCTATGGGCATGTAATTTTTGTTATGAGCAGGCATTTCCACGTGTAAGTGTGAACCATGGTAAGATCACATCTCCTTTGCTGCAGCCCTACCCTCAGCAGGAGATAAGGAGGGCCTGCTGCGCTCCATATGCTCATGGCAACGACAGCATCTCTCCTGGCCTCAGCTCTGCAAACTGGAGGAAGACATAGAACGATGACACCGGATGTTACATGTTTTAATTTCGATGAATGTAGGGATTAAAAAATATGTTCTGTCTCTTTTGCTCAATAGGTTATGAACATTTTTCAGTTTTTTATATAGTCTTTTCATTTTACTTACAATAAAATCTTCAGAAGTATGATTACAATTGGTTGGGCGTTACAGTTTTTAAGTGGTTTGCTTTTGTAATGTTCATATGATGGAATCACAAGTTTGCATTAGTCTTCATCTCTTTTACTGGTACGAAAAGTGAACTGTACATTTTAGGAACATTTTCAGTGACCGTGAATGAAAAACCTATTTCTTAAAGCTTTGGGTTATCCCAGGTTTTACTATAGTAATATATAGCCAGCAAAATACATTTGAACTTCTTTTCTCTGAGAGATTTTATTCCAAGATATGGTTAGTTCCAAATAATCCAAATTCATTTGATAGCTCAGAAGGGTACAAATACTAGAAGACTGTAAATGTAAAAACTCCCAAGAGATTCTGATAGTGTAGGTAGATGAAGTAGCCATAGGTGTTGGTTGCTATTTGCCCACTGTCTGTACCCTTGGTGGTGGTGCACGGGCTCTGCAATGCGACATGGATTGGTGGGTAGTGCAGTGGTGACAGAGGGTGATACTCTGTGAGCAGACAGCATGACAATGCCAGGACTCGAGGCAGGGAGTTTCTGCACCTCAGAGGGTTTGGACTCAGGGTGGGGCTAGTGTTTGTAAAAGAGTTTTGCTCTTTTTCTGTTCATGTAGACGTAAGGAAGGAAAGGTCCATAAGTGACATATAAATTTATTCCTAGGAATTTGGCAACTGTAGGGCATCTGCATTGAAAGAACAATGCCAGTTAGAAATGTGGATGTGAGTGTCCCGTGAAGATAGATTTTGTTAAGCATTTCTATGTATGGGGGTAAATGGGACACTTAGAAAATCAGAGATTTTAAGCTATAGGAATAGGGGCAGGTGACGGTTTGGAACCCAGGAAACAGCTACCTCAGATGCCAGCAGGTGGAGCCCTCCAGGGCAGGAGCCTAGACTGGCCAGGTGGCAACACAACCCCTCAGAGAAAGGCTGTCCTCATTCTCTCACTCCTGGATACCTGGGGCCACCTTTGTTCAGCATGGAAACAAGCTCAGTGTCAGGAATAGGGAAGCAGCAGTGGCTGGGCCTCTGATTTGGTTTGGTACCTTTAAGGTGGATAAAGAATTCTGAGTGGAGGATATAAGCAGCTTCCAGTCGGGAAAGGAGAGCATGTTGATTCAGGAGAAAGAGACCAGACTTTGTGAGAAAGAGCTGTAGTTCCCTGCATTCGTGGAGGAGCTCCTGTGCTTTGCTTCCTTAGGTGGCCTACCCAATAGGACATTCAATGACGTTAGATTGAATTAGAGGGCCTGGCCGATACTCAGCCGGTTTTGACTTACAAAAATGGTATTTTAACATGGCTCAATCTAATAGCTTGTCAAAATGTAGTATCTTTTGTAGGGCAAGGTTCAAGCTTTATTTGTTCTATATCGTGTTCATGACTTTTACATTTTAGTTGTTGTAACTGCTGCTATTGAAAGACTTCTGGAGCGGGCGTGAGGAGCAACCTTCTGAATGGCCTAGGCATGGTGGCGATGGTGGTCTGCGCATCTAGCAGGGGTAGTGCCATAAGTGACTCGGGTTTGTAAAATGTTTCTCTTCCTTTGCCCAGAGGGACTTGCTGTAGAGCAGTTGAAAGTTACTGTGCTGACTGACTTTATAAAAATGTTTTATTGAGGAATTTGATAATAGGCTTATGGTTAACATTTTGAAGCACTTAGTGAAGTCAAAGGCTTGATAATACCAGAGGAAAGACAACTGTTACTGAAAGTCTTCACAGTCCTCTGGAGGTCTCAACAGCTCTCATGGATGAATTTGTTTAGTTTTATTGTTATGCTCATCAAAATTATGAGTCAGTAATGCATCTGAGCACCTTGAAAGACTGTCTTCCACCCGTTGAGGGTAGGGAAGCACTGCCAGAGAGGATGTTCCCCAGTCTTGGGCATCATATAGGTTAGAAAGTAACATTTTGATTTTAAAATGTAGACTAATGTTTGTGTGACTGGGACCAGGTTAAGTGAGAACTTGTATGGTTATCATATACAGTAGCTTGCACTTAACACATGCCTACTATGGGTTTTGTACCCACAGCAGTCTAGAAACCTGAGAAAGTGTCTGTAGTTTTCATTGGAATGGAGAGTAGAGACACTCAAATTTTAGCAAACTCGACCTAAAATTTGAGAAGCTAATAAAAATATGTGTGATATTCGTGTTGGTATTCACTCTGGAGTTCTTCCTGGAGATCCAGGAGCGCCCTGGGGAGGAACATGTTGATGTTGTCAAGTGGTAGCTGGAACATCAGTGTTGGTGTCAACCGGAGTATGGAAATTGGAGCCTCAAACGTTATCATTTGGAGTTTTGCTTCTACTGTTTGTGTTGTTCAATAGGTGTAGACTTGACGTGTATTTGTAAAAACACATGCAATAGATAGACGAGAAATTTAAAACAGGTGTCAACAATGCAAATATGACACCGCTCTACAGTGTGAAAACACTGTGGTCATGACACCATCCTTTAATAAAAATGGACTTTTAACTGCATCAGTTTTTCTTAGTTGTGTAGTAAATCTTCTGTTTACAGAACTTAGCCTGGGTATTTTGTAAAAGTCAAACAGCCAAGAAATATAATTTCCTCAACAGTCTTTGTCTTGCCCTTTTACAGATGGCGTAAAATCAGGTGTGTAAAAAAATAAAAAAGCAGTTTGAGCTGACGTGAAAGGTATTTCAGATTTATGCTTTGCAGATGATATTGGTATGATTAATGCATTCATTGCTTTTTTTATTGCTTTTCACAGATAATGTACGTGATGCATGGAAAATGTTGTGGGCTTAAATCTTTGCCAGGTTTAGACTGTGAATATCAACAGATGTTATCATATAAGTACCATAATTATTATAAAATAAAAAATTTGTCATGAAATGCATTGACATAAATTTCATTTATGTAAATTGCTTTCATTAGTATAAAACCTTAGCGTAGCTGTTAGGGTTGTGGAGCACTTTAAATGAGATTAACTTGGTATAAAGTGGTCGCAAATGGGTTGCTTTAAATTTAACTGACAAGAAAATAACACTCAAGAGTTAGGAAATTACCATGGCATTTGTTTTCAGCCTGCATTGCTGGTACCGCTTAAATAAGCTGAATATGAATTAATAACAATGGACTGCTGGCTCAATAATTGCAGAAAATAATTGAAAGGGGACCTTAAATAATAAAACTATTTTGGTCTTGCTCTTTTCTTGTTCTGTTTCTGTTTTTCTTTGGTATGCCTGCCCACTGCTTCCATGTGGTCATTATCATTAGTGTTAAGGTTTGCACAGCAAGAGTTTTTTCAAGAGAGCCATGAGATGGAAACTCACATTCAGATATTTCAGAATATGGATGTTGGGTGCCCAATGGAGCAGCCGTATTATCTAGTCAGCTCTTCTAGCAGCAGATACAGTGCTGTACTCACATTGCTGTGGCTGGGCAGTGGCCATTTGCTGTCTGCCCTCAGGAAGGATTCAGTCCAAAGGTGTGGACAGGTGGGTGAGGTTCTTCTTCCTTCGCTCTTAGCTCTGTGTTCTGTTCTTTTTTCTACATCCTTTTAAACAAAACAAAGCAGTCACATCCTCTCTTCTTAAGATAGGAGATTCTCAGTTTCCATGGGTTCAGGACATACCTGAACAGTTTTCATGGGTTTCAGGACACACCTCTGGGTTTCAAGCTGCTCCCAAAGGTCTCAGGCCCCTCCTCTAGGCCCTGTCCTACAGGAGAGTTACTGTTGCTTATTGGACCTATTTTCAGAACCAACACAGGGAAATTGAGACCTTGGGGGTCTGACTTATGCAAATCCGGTGGCTGAGCATGCTCAGTAGAAAAGGGGTTATAGAACCCTAATAGCTGAGCATGTTCAATTAAGTGGAATGACCTTCCACTAGATGCGCTAAATAGCACAGAATATTCTTGAATATGTTTGGTGCATGTGATAGGATTTGACCAATGAACATGCCCTAAAAGGAGATCAACTGATTATGTGCAAAGACTATGTTATGTAACTGGGAACCAACCCCTTAGCTAAATATTCATTAGATATCATGACTATGTATTAAATAACAAAAGTATAAAAGTGGAATCCTGGCAGAAGTGGGGTTGTTGCTTACTTTCCTGGGGCCAACCTGCACTTCACCAGCTGAGGTGTGTATGCTTTCTTTTTGTATTAAATTTACTTTCAGCAAATAGCCACTCACTCTCTTGAGCGAGCCTGCACTTCGTGCTAAACTTTAAGTATGTGTTTCTAATTGCTAAACTTTAAGTATGTATTTCTTACGTTTGTATTAAATGTGGCACGGGCCCCGCTTGGTCTCTGGAGCTAGGCCACACTCTGTCTGTGAAATCTTTATCTCTTATTCGTTACATTAAACCTGCTCTCACTTTCCTATGACTCTGCTCTCGAATTCTTTCATCTGGTCAAGAACCTGGTAAAAGGACAGGGAGGTTGAAGTCAGCTATTGGGTCTCCCCAGACCCTCTCCTCTGGTATCATCTTGTGTTGCAGATGATTTACTATCATATTGATCTAGGCTAGAATGGGGACATTTTGATCTATTCAGTGAATTCCATAGAAGGACACTGAACCAGACTGAGATCATGGGATTACTTGTGGTCATATTGGCTTATGTCACAGTAAGTGCCAGACTCACATTCCTGGTTCCTATAGCAACATTTTTGAATCTTGCTATAATATAGACAGGTTATTTTTGTTTGTTTTTGCTTTTTTTAGGAGATATCTTGTTTTCCAAGGACTAACTGTTGGATTACTTTTCTCCCTTAAATGGGTTTCACCATACTTCCCTGAGAAAGGAAATATTCACCAACTGAAACAAACAAACTTGTACATGTTTGGGAGTAACCCAGGTATCACTGTTGAGCAATCAAAAGTCATTTTTTTGTTTCATTAAAATCAAACCTATCAAAACAGCAAATGCTGCTAATGAATCTGTTTGCTCTCAGCCAACACGGCAGGATTGTGGCCTTTACCATATCATTCATCAAACTGACTTCAAATTCCCTGTCTGCCATTGCAGCCCTGGCTGTGAACATGCACCAGGTGCCTGGAGCAGCCGGGGTTGGGCTGGGCCAGGAGCCACATGGTCTGGCTCTGTTGGGATCGGTGAGCACAGCGAGATGTTTGAGCTGGCAACCACTGAGGACCTAGCACCACTCCAGGCCCAAACTGCAAAAGGAAGAAGATGCAATAGAAGTACATGTTTCCCTTTCTCCCCAAAAGAGCTCCCTGTTTTGTTGGGGAGGTGGCACATCTGAATTGTACAAGGCAGTTGATTTTTCTATATTTTAATCAGGCACTAACATGTGAAGGACTAGTAAGCCACAGGAGGTGTATTCCAGAATGGCTTCCTGGAGAAGGGGAGTTTTGAGTTGGTCCTTGAAGATCTGATAGGGTGTTGTTGAGGGAAGAAGCTGAGGGAGGGGTAAGCAGGTGGCGTAGGTCAGGGACAGGGAGAGGACACATCTTGTTTGCAGTGTGTTGGGGAAATGACCCTAAGATTGGCTCAGTGAGCTGGGCTACAGATTGGCAGGGAGGGTCCTTGTGGTATACTCTCCCCTGGGCTTAGTGTTGTCTCAAGTTTAAGGTTTCTGAAAGCAGACTCATGTTTTTCTGTCTTTCATCCAGCTTGCCTATGTCTCTCAGCAGCAGTCTACCATCCTCTCAAGCACCCAGACCTGAAATTGAAGAATTATCTTGGTGATCAGTCACTAAGAGCTGGTCGATCATTTTTTAGTGTCTTTCATCAGGACTGTGCTGCTGGTCTGGGTGTGCTTACCTTTCTCCTAGAGTTCCGGTAGAAGCTTTCTGATCGCCTGTCATCTTTAGGCTCTCTCTGCTCCCACTGGCCTGCATGCACTTTGTTGTGACCAAGGTGGTTTCTGTTCAGAAAATCCCAGTGCCTTTCTGTTATATCTTATAGGACATACCTCATCTTCTCAGAGGTTTTCAAAGCTGCCTGCAGTCCATCCCTAACCCTACCTCTCGTGACCCCTCTGCAAGAAGCCTCTTTACTCAGAGATTAGAACTGTAAGGTACCCGAGAGGTCACCCAGTCATCCCCAACTGAAGAAGTGGAGAAACCAAGGCTCAGGCAGGGGGAATACCTTGACCAATGCACAAAAAATTAGTGGCCATGACGGAACTGAAGCCAAGACCCCCAGCATCTCAGTTCAATTCTTTTCTACCTTTTTTCAAGCTATTCATCTCCCACCTATGCCCCATTCCTACCCTATCCTGCCCCCATCTGTCCACATCCTATCCACTTCTAGAAAGTTTTCCCTGATTTTTATGTACTCGGCAATAATAAACAGTTATTGAGCACTTACTGTAGGTTAGGCACTGTGCTAGACACTGAGTGCAGCAGTTAACAAAGCAGATATTGTTCCCATCTTCATGGGCCTTATAGTGGGAGAGGGAGAGCATAAGCAGAGAAAAACATGAATATACAATTACAAATTATAGTGAGTGCCGTGAAGGAAAATCCTAATAGCTAATGCTTAATGAACACCTAAATTATGGGCCAGGCACTGTGGTAAGGACATTACCTGTATTTATTCATTTAATCCTTATAAAACCCTGTGAGGTAGATATTTCCTTCATTTTACAGATGAGGAAACTGAGGCTTAGACTAAGTGACTTGCCCAAGGTTCCACAGCTAGCAAACACAGAGTCAGGATATGACTCCAGGCAGTCCGTACATGAGCCGGCAGAGGTACTGCCACTGTAGCAGAAAAGGGTGCTGTGAGAGAGGACAATGAGAAGGCCTAGTTGTATTTGAGGAGAACGGCCAGGGAAGGCTTATGTAAGCGAGTGATCAGCTGATGCATTTTTCATAAAAGACCAATAATAGGGTGTAGAGGATGGAGTGGAGGTGGCCAAAGTCAAATCAGGAAGAACACGAGCGGGCCCATTGCCGGGGTGGACACATCAGGAGATCATGGAGTGGGCCAGTGACAGGAGAAGCAGAGAATAGAGGTTGGAGCTACACTAGGAGTTTACATGAGCAGCAATCAGTGGTGGCACACATACCTCTTATAGAAAATGGAAATATGAAGAGAATACCCATTTCTCTGACTAGGGAGAAGTGGTGATGGGAAGAAGAGCAGAGGGTGTTAAGAGTGACTCCCAGATTTCAGGCTTGGAGGAACTAGATAGTTGGAAGTGACATTTACTGAGTTGGGGAAATGTGGGAGAGCAACAGGATTGGGGCGCAGGGATCAAGATTTCTGGTTTGGACACTTAATGTGAGTTGTGAGAGATCCAAATATCAACTCCAAGAAGGTAGTTTTATTTCTGTTACAAATTCAGAGGCGAAGTCTGGATTGTAGATCACTGGAGAGCCGGAGGTGTGGATGGAAAAAAGCTAAGGTACGAGATGAGATCACTCAGGGAGAAATTACCGAGTGAGAAGAGAAGAGGGCTCAGGACTCAGTCCATTTAAGGGTTGGATAGAAGAGGAGGAGCTGGTCAAAGACTGAGAAAGACTTGTCAGAGAAGTATGAAGAAAATCAGGTCATTGTCATATCAAAGAATCCAAGAGAAGATGATGTCTTAAAAGGAGGGAGGGATCAATTCTGCTGACCCAAGTAAGGTGAGTCTAAAGGATGATCGCTGGATTAAGCAGCAAGGAGGTTTTGGTGGGTGGGGGCGCAGGCCTGGAGGGGAAGTGGAGCTCATATGCTTTCTCAGACATTAGTCTGTTGTCTGTCCTTTCCATTCAGAATTCAGTCTTTGGGTTATTTGTGGTGTTCTTTCAGCCTTGTTTTGATATTGAACCTGTGAATCTTAGAGCTTTGATATTGAACCTATGAATGCTAGAGCTAGAAAGGATGGGGCAAATGAGGCCCAGGGACGAAGTGGTTTTCCCAGGGTGACAATGAACCTGTGACAAGATTAGGATGAGACTAAGTACAGTTTAGATCGTGGAACAGGGTAATGTGTCTCACCTTCGTCTCTCCTGCATATAAGCAGCTTGAGGACAGGGACTGGACTATGTTTGTGTACGTGTCCCACAGTACCCAGCCCAGTGTTACCTAGGTGTATTCTGAATACATGAGATTCCTTGATTTGTTTCACTGTAGGTGATCCTAGTCAGCACCCTTAGCCCCAGGGGAACATACTGTTTTTCATCTTTTTGTTTCCTACAAAAACCCTTTCTCACTACAGACTTTTCCTCCCTTTCATCTCCCTACTCCTAGACACCAATGTTTCCTAACAGTGACCAGCTTATCTGACTGCTAAGTTGTTGTGTCTGATGGGATGAGAGAAGGTGGTCTGTAGTATGATGGGGCACTTCCCAGAATGACAAAAGCATTGATTGTGCCTTTGTTCTGCATGCAGCTTTGAAGCATCAGAGAAGGAAATAGGCCGCTTGTGGCATCTAGTCAATTGCCTCCAATAATGAGAGACTGAGGCTGGCACTCACTCAGTATGTTGGCACCATAGCTTCAGCTACCCACAACCACAACCACAGTCTGTTGTGAATATTGGTGTCCTGAGGGCCCATGACAGATTCTTCCAAGACTCCACAAAGCACACTGGGAGGCTGGATAGAAGGTAAACAGGCCTGTTTACCTTCTATCCATTAGGCACTCATTTCAGTTTCAATACAATTCTTTTTTTGTTTGTTTTTTTGTTTTTTTGTGACAGGTAAGGGGATCGTCACCCTTGGCTTGGTGTCGTTCACACCGCACTCAGCTACTGAGCGCACCAGCCATCCCTATATAGGATCTGAACCTACGGCCTCGGTGCTCCCAGCGCCGCACTCTCCCGAGTGAGCCACGGGGTTGGCCACAATACAATTCTTTTAATCTCAGATCCTTTCTTTTCCTTTCCTGTGACCACTGGTATAGCACTCTTGCCTGATTTTTCCTTTAAAAAAAAAATCATTAGAGCGCTGCCTTGTAACACCAAGGTCAAGGGTTCAGATCCCAGTACCAGCTAGTACCCCTGCCAAAAAAAAAAAAAAAAAAAAAAAAATCACAACTTGGTGGTGATCTGTATAGAAAAGTTAAAAATATATTGGATATATTTTTTAGGAATTATTTTTAGAAATCTTGATGTAAGGGCCGGCCCCGTGGCGCACTCGGGAGAGTGCAGCGCTTGGGAGTGCAGTGGTATTTTGTGAACTAATGAATGTTTGATTGTCTACTAAATGATAGTAGCTCATTATTAGGTGACCTATGAAACAACATAGATTGTGTCATTGAAGCTTCCCAGCAGCCTTGTAAGATTAGGTGTTAGTATCCCTGTGTTGCTAATGGTGAAAAAGTCAGAGAAGTTAAGGAGCTTGCTCAGACTTGTAGAGGAAACGGGCAGTGGGGCCATCTTTCTAAGCCTAGGCATTTCATCCTACGGTGACCTCTCTTCTCTTAACACAAGTCTATATTTTGAAGAGTTGTAAAATAACTCAGGATGTGGACTGCAGTTTTGTTTGAGAATGTTTTAGATCTTTGAATGAACAACTCTACTGTTCAAAATTGGGTCTATTTCTTTGTTCTATTTAGGAAAAAAATGTTTATTTTGGTGTGCTTAAAGGTTCTATATTCTTTGTATATTTTCAAGAAAAAGGTAGCCAGCTACTTACAGGAATTTGACCTATAAATTGTTACATGGTTCCCTATGTCCTGCCCTGAAAACATTAGTTTATACTACTCAATTGATCAATTATCAGTCCTAAATCTATTACAGATTGGAGGTCAACTTCTATCTGGAGGGGGAAGTCACTTCCAGATAGGTCTGCAAAAAGCAGCTGAAAACTTTACTGGGAGAATTTTAAGTCTGCATAGTGAAGATAAACATGTCCTTCATTGAGAGACCCCAGCTTTGTAAGCCACTGACCATATAGCTGTAGATACAGATGTGTAGAAGAGAGGGCCGTTGTAATTCCTAGTGTCCTAAGGAAAGATTCTGTTATGTAAGCTTGAGGGTGAGTGTCTTCCATCTTTCTATTTGTTTAAAACTGCAAACTTTAAATAGAGGGTTTAACATTTGTGGTTACTCATACCCCACGGAGATTAGCCAGGCCTCTCACTCTTACAGCAATGATGCCACCATGTTATCTTTGTGTGTTCAGCTTGTTAATAAATGTAATGTTTTGGTTTTTTTCTGTTTGCATAATATGTTTTATAATTTGGAAAACAGAGAAGTATAAAGAAGAAAAATAAGCCTGTAATTCTGCCCACTTAAAACATAATGTGTGAATGTATATTTGTGTGAGTGTGTATGTATATTATATGTATTTATATATATTTGGGGTCACGTTGTAGATACTTTTTGGTCAGCTGCTCTTTTCATTTCATGTGTAGTGACCATTTTTTCCATGTCAGTAAAATATTTTACCTCATGATTTTTTTTTTACAGTTAATATTGACTAAGATATCTCATGATTTTTAATGGTGGGATATATACAGTATTCCATTGAACAGAAAGGCCGTATTTAATTTAGCCAATGCCTTTATGCAGTATCCTTCTTCACAGATGAGACTTTGAGCCTCTCTTTTCTAAAAGCTCCATAATAATGCTGTCAGTTCAATGCAGAAGTATCAGGGAGCCATACCAGGTCCTTCTTGTTGGAGATACTCAGGATCTTGATGCCTGTTGAGATCAGGCATCAATCCAGTCACTTGTTAAAAAGTTAATTGAAATCACCTAAATAGAACTGATCTGTTGAAGGTGAAAAATCGAGCTGTTCACGTTACTTGAGAAGGCCTGAGGAAAACGTTACAGGCTTTGTAGCTGCATTCTCACAGCTTAGTGCAATGGTGTAGGAAATATTTTCATAGAAATGTTTCTCTTTTAGAGATTTTTTTTTTCCAGATAAAGAATGCTTGTTTAATTCAGGAAGAGTTATTTCATAGGAAATTAAATTTTTGTAAATCCTCTATCACATTTCTACACTTGCCAGTTCTGTGGCAAATGATGGCTTTTGAATGGTTCAGGAGGGTTTTTTTAAAAGCAAACAATTCTATATTTTATACATGTTCATCTTTTTATTTTTTAATTGGATAGGTAAGAGACAGTGTTTTCCCTTTGTATTTGTGTATGGGTGATATTGCTGGTTCTCAAACTCAGAGTGGTAATTACATATAGTAATTAAAAAAAAAAAATTCACTTGGTGAGAATGTTTTCTTGGGCGTAGAATGACTCCAAAGAACTTTAAAAACATAGGCAGCGATGTTGGCCAGGCCAGGCTAGAGAGTTGCTGCTGCTTAGAGATTAGTAATTGTTACATTTTGGTTTGGTATGCTTGGTGGTGTCTAATCATGTCGAGTGCTTGGGAATCATGAAAGCATTTTCTTTTCAAGTCTTAGTGCATCATTTTTTCCGACATTGATCAAAGGTTGGAAAACTAGTATTATATACGTAGCCAGGGTATTCATAACTGTCTTACATTCTTAATCTTTTGGCTATTTGGTTGAAATATATCTATGCCTCTTAAATATTGAAAGCATAATATCCTTTAACCTACAACTGCAGAGTTAAAATGAATTTTATGTGAAATATTTAGTTGTGGACCACATCTTCAGCTTTTTATATGCCACAGTGGTCTTGTTTTTTTCCCCTTCCATTGTCTGATAGTGAGGTCATTTTCAGTCCTCTGAGAAATTCTATTCCCAGCCAGATGCGGCTCATATATTAAAAGTAGCACCTGTGGCTAATATCACAGCAGCTTACCATAAATTTACATGGTAACTAGGATTATATCTGTCAAGACTGTTAAAAAACATCTAGATTTAATTTGATTTCCAGTATTGTAGAAGCTATCCAACGTTTTGCTTCATAACTATATTTTAAAAGTTAAAAATCACTCCATTGTTAAGTTTTATGGCACTCCTAGTGCCCATTAAGTTGATTTGTTCAATGGAGGTCAGAGTAAAGCAACTTGGCTACATTAAGATCGGAAACCAACCCATTTGTGACAAATTTAGTCCTTTCGTGTGAATCTTCTCAATGTCTCTGCACTGATTGGATTCAGGTGTAGCTTATGTCAGTAGCATTTAACCTCAAAAGAATGAGCAATGTGATTGGGTTGTTGTAAATTATGTAGCATTTTGCCTTTGCTTGTTTAAGTGTAACTGTTGACTCTGCTGCCCATGCCTGACTGCTCCACTGCATCCGCCTATACACAAGTAGTTTGGTTTTAAAAAGACATCTCAGAAAATTGGGGTACAAGCCCTTTTCCCTTTCCCTCCTTTATGTGACCCTTCCTAAACTGCTTTATTCCCCATTATCCTTTGAGTCATCTTCCACATGTTATGATTTGCACCTGCAGTTATAAAATTATTTTGGAGTGTCATTATATCATGTTGTTCACCAACTTTCCAGCATTTATGAACACAATAATGATGCACCGTAAATCAAAATAACTTACACGTTACAGAGAATCCGCTCCTACAAATAAGAATTGAATGATGAATTTCTTTGGTGTTCTCCCATTTGACATGGGTCCTTAAAAAGAAACTGGTAACATATTTCTTTGTATTTGCAAAAATTAATTCACAGTCCAGAACCGAATTAATGTATAAGTTCAACCTTCTGGACATTTTGTATTTTAAAACATGTAAACAAACATAAACCAATTAAGAAATAAGCAAACCCTATTTCTTAATTAGCAGTTGTAATTGCCTTGGAAATAATCTTGCTCCTGAATGAGATGGTGGTAACGTTAAGTGTTGGCACTGAGGTTAGGGCAGTGCTCAGCTCCTCAGCAGTCTATAACACTGTGTGCGCATGCCTGCTTTAAGTTGGAGCTCAGTATGGAAGTACTTTCCGCTCTATTGATCATCTTTCTGGAGGTAAGATTGTAAACTGCTTTGAGCCTGAGTTCCAAGGGAGTGGAAAGGCAGCCAAGAATTATTATGCTGAAAAGGGTGTGGTGATGGAAAAAAAATGATTGGGAGTGAGGCTAAAATTATAGTGTGTTACCAGCTGTAGCTAATCATTTAAGACTATAAGAAAAATACCATTAATAACCAATTTGGAACCTTGTAAAAATTTTTTTTGGTGGGTTATGATGTCTCTTCTTTGTGCTCAAGTACCCAGGATAAATTGAGCTTCTTGGGTAACTTAGGTGCCCTATTGGTGAATCTGGTCACTGTTGCAGTTACTACTTGGACATTTGTGGAGAGGAGGGGTGAAAATTTAAGATGATGTGCCCAAGCATCAGTCTCTCACACACCCTTTCCTGATTGCTTTCTTCTCTGCCTCCTTTACTACTTAGAAGCTCTTCATGGTTGACCTTTCTGCCCTCCCCTGCCACACTGTAAGCTCCTTGAAAGGCAGGGACTGTGACCTAGGGCCTAGAGCCCAGGAAGGTGCTTGGTACAGAGCTGCAGGTTGGTAACTGTGTATATCATGTACTTTCGAGAGCAGACTGTTGGGAATATTTGGAATTTCCAAATGTGTTAAAGGTTTCAGATCCTGTAGAGAAAGCAGAAACATGAGAAATAGATACTTTGTTTTGCTGACTGTAAATCTTTTTCAACTTAGTTGTCCATTGCAAGTTGGAAGCAAAGGTGTTATTTTGTTTCTAAAAGGTATCAGTTGATGTTCTGTAGGGGACAGGAATCATGAAATTGCTGGGGATGAGGCTTCCTCAGCAATTACCTTCAAGATCCCCAGATTTAGCCTACTAAGGGCCCAGGACCTATGACTGTACAACAAAGACATAACCTTAGAGGGCTGATTTTGAGAAGAGAAAAAACTTATTTTAGAAGACCTGCTTATTTTTAGAGAGAAGCATTATTTCCCCTCAACTCAGAAATGAGTTGTCCTAAAATAATTATTGAAGTACGCAGTGCCCGCTTTTATCACTCATTAATGCCATATTACCTTAAGTGGTTTAGATATAGGAGAGGTGGCTATAATTTAAAACCGAATGGACCGATTTTATAGCACTAAACAGGTATAAAGTACTTTTGCAAGCATTGACTTATAAGGCAATATTTAGCTTGGTTCTTTCGTAAGTAACATTCCATGTTGAAAGATGAAAACTGTGGTATTAACTGCATTTTTATTTAGAATTTTGTTTTAAGCCATGTAAAATAGTGTTGTATAATTGGTTTTGCAGATTGTAGGATATGAATAAAGTATATATTTCTTCCAATGAAATCCTTATTTGGTAAATTTTGGTTGCTATTCAATGAACAAATATATTTATTTTACATGAAGATTTTTTATCATTCTATCCATGAACATTTATTTCCTTCACTAAATTATTAAAAGTGAGTTTTATGTGAGAATTGTGACTTTGTTATACTGAGGTTATGTTATGAATCTAATATTGCAGTGTTCTAGGGTTCTAATTAAGAATGGGTTCTGCTGGTAAATGGTGGGAAGAGGCAAAGAAGAAAGCTTCAGTACATTGCCTATTTACCAATTAACCATTCCCTGCCAAAAGCACATCAGACCCACACAGCGGACATCCGCTAATCCAGTGGTCAGCCATTCCGGGCTCTAATGCACACTGTTTTACACGTTAACGGTTTTGAAGTTCCAGGCCAAAGCTGACCTTTCACATGTGCTTCGTTCACAGTAGGAATCTCCACTCACTGCTTCCTGTCAGAGTGGATTATGGTGACATAGCCCAGGGCTCACTTTGGCTGCAATTAAGTTTTTGATCAGAATTATTTCGTTCACAAACAATCACATTTGTTAAAACGTTACATCTGCCCTGAGAACCACTGGCAGCCTCTCAGTTTATCAGTGTGATGTGAGTGTAAATTCTTCATTTGTTTTTCATAAAATGGCAAACCATCTTATATATGTTATTTATTTATTTTTTTCTTTTGCTGGTTTCTGCATTTCATTTCATTGGGTTTGGAAGGAAACTATGTCTTGAAATTAGCACGAAGCTGCTTGAAGACTTTGGGAATTTGAATGGAATTGTTTTTGGTGCAGAGCAAAATTATTCAGTTGGAAGCCAAGACTCAAATATTATTTCCAAAAATTGTTAGTGGTGGTTCTGTTTCTCACATGAGGAAACATTTTGGCTTTGTGAGTGTGGGTGTTCGAGGGTTTGCTTGCTCGTCTGCAGTTCCTGTAGTCTTCATGCCTTTCTGTATTTATCATAATGCATATCTCCAGATCCATCACTGTTGCCATCAGCTTTGGTGCCAGAAGCGAAACCAGCATTGGCTTCATTAGGCTCTCCTCACGTAGTTCTTTGCCTTAGCTTTAGAAGTATTTTTCTCACTAAGAAATGGCAGCGAAGATGTACTGAAGGAGCTTTTATGCTGGCTGACCATTATGTTGATAGGACGATGTGGCTGACAGTGGAACTTTCGAGTTTCATAGCTGATCTTCACTATTTGACAACGGTGTCCTCTCACCCTTCTGCGACCCCTCACATTTTGAGAAGAGTCTGTTTGCATGGTAGTTTTGTGTGTTGGGTGGGATACTTTGGGAGCAGAGGATTAGAGTCTGGATTAAGAGTATGACTTAGAATGGAAATTAACCTTTGACTTAATTTTGTGTGACAGTAGAGGCTGGGAAGCTGGCCCAGAGGTAGTGGCAGGGATGGGGGAAGGAAGGGAGTTAGGAGGCTGTGAAGTTAGGAATGCTTGAAAGCTGTCAGAGAGGTTTAGAAATTTTAATTACTTTAAAATATGTATATATTTAGAATGTAATTAAAAGAATTTATTTTGAGGTTTTAAAATATTGCATTAAAATTCAAACCACTTCCCATTTGTTCTGATGTACCCAAACTCATTTATAACTAACTTATAAAATACAAGTGGCAAAAGAAAGACATTGCACAAAAAAAACCCCTCTTTAGTACAATTTTTTAAGCTTTCTAATAAAGTAGGGCCTACCTGCACATCTAAAATCCAAAGGCTTTACTTAAATGGAATAATATAAATACTGGCTATGTTAATATAACCTTCATTTTTCCTGTAGTCAGAGTTGTGAGCAGATTTTTCTTAAATCCATTATTATAATTGTTTTTACTCTTTTAAAAAATATCATATTTGGAATATATCTGACCATATTTACTGTTTAAAGGAAATATATTTAAAGAAAATAACAGAATAGTATTTTAGTAACTTCAACCTGCAACCTTCCAAAAATAGGAATACCTAAGTTTCTTTTGCTTGTCATCATTCAGTACTGCCTTGTCTTCTTAGAAAGTGGCACACAAACAGGAGTTGTGTGTAATTTTCTTATTTTGGGGTTTTGTTGATTTTTTATTTTGAGATTCTGAAATTTTTAGAAGTTTGTGTTCATGACATATTAAGCCCATATAATGTGTATGGGGCATCTCCTGGGTCAGAGGAGACACCTTCATCATTTTGGAGAGTGTTTTTGGGGAAATCTGAGGCAGTCAGGAGAAAGAGTGGTGCAGAGTGCCCCAGTCTGTACAGAAAAACAGAGATCGCTCAAATCCTGTGCAGTAACCACCGTGTGTAGACACAGTCTCCAGCTCTAAAACCTTAAACGCATCTAAGGAAGGCACCACCTTCTGCCTGCTATGAGCAGCAGCTTCACGTGACTCATACAAGAAGTTTAAAAAAATGCTCATTCTGGAGAAACTGAGACAGACATCTGTAACTTGGGGGTCTGTCTTACAGTATATGAAACTGAAAGATAAATGGGGCACTTAACTACCTTAAAGTTTTACTGGCGCTTGTAAAACACTTCCTTTATGCTAGACATAGAACTCTAAGATTCTCTCCCAACTACCAATCCCCTCTTCATAAACAATATGATTGCTGGCTTAGGGAGACCCCGCTCTATGCTATAAGAAGAGTTTTTTTTTTTTTTTTAAATCACCAGGGAACACTGCATTTTTCTCCTTAGGTTGGTCAAGTCACACAGTGGTAGGAACCCCACCTGTCATTCATCCAACCCTTTCTTCCCATGTTGGAGAGGCCAAGGCTGAGGGAGAAGTAATTACCTAAGGTGAGAGAGCTAGGTCTGCACCCCAAGCACACGTTTCCTTCTTGGTCTGTGGACTTCCTGTGTCACAGGACTATTCGGGTTCTTTTCCATTACATTTTGCATGGGCTCAGAGAGATTTAAGTTAAAGCAGAACACCACTTTTATAAATAAAATGAATTCAAACTCTAAAAATTGTAAGGCATGCTTTTCTGAGCCTCAGGGATTTAGGGCAGGTGACTGCTGCAGTCCCTGCCAGCTCCAACGCTGTTGGTCTCGTGAGGCATGACTCTCCAGATTGTGCTTGCTTTTCGGAACCACCCCAACTTATTCTGCCCTCATGCCCACTCCTCATAGTCTTAGCAAAGCATATTTTTTGTTTTATTATAATGCTGGATTTGCAACTGGTTATAATTCCCAAGGTTTCAATGAAGAATATATCTCAGAACAACAAGGTAGGAATGGCCCCCATGTTTGCATCAGGTGCTTAAGGTAAGATTAGGCAGAGCAAGAGGGAATGGAGACTTTGACCTCATTATGAAACTCTTCAAATATAATTTAGAGAACTTAAGGTTTGGGTCGTTGCAGAGCAGTACTCGGTGTTCTCTAAGCACTGAAGACAAAAATACGTAAAGCTCTTTTGCATCCTGACTCTTCAGCCTTCTCACAGCCCTCGCTGAGTGGCCCTCTTCTGGACAAAGGCGGGAGCTGAGTGTTTAGGTTGGGTGACAGAAAGAAGTATTTTGAGCAAGAGAACTCAATTCCCTGAGAAGTCTACTCCAGGGATCTTTCCACAGCATGCACTGCCTGCTCCTTGGAGGATTTCATGATGATGTCTGTGCCATTTCAAGTTTGGTGGGTAGATTATTTTTTCTAACAGTTTTAATTGTCATTGTTTTGTCACAGCAGACTGTTAATACCTAAAATAATTGGTTGCTTTAATAGGTGCTCAGCTAAAAAGAACTTTATTATATTATCTAATGTTTTCACTGAGCATTGAAAAAAAGGATTTTTTTAAAAGTTTTCTCATTTATTCTATAACTTCCTGATTATACAGTTGCTCTTCTAATTTTTTTCCTGAAACTCTGCAATCTACATTAGTAGAGAGTTCAAGGAATCTTTTTGTTCAGAAGGCCAAGCTTTAAAAGATATATTTGGTATACATGTCTCTCTTCTATGTGACTGAAACATTTATATGAATTAGTTTCTAAAAGAGACGGTTACCCATTGTATGTGAGATTGTGCAGTTTCTAAAAGTAGGTAAAGAAAACCATGGTGCCACATAGAAAATGAGTAGAGTCTTTTAATGTTATAAAGAGGTTCAGGATACACAATTAGATGAATATTATGACAATTGTGGGGAAAAGGGCACAGGGAAAATATAAAAACAAAATACATTTGTTTTTTTTCTAAACCTCGTAGTTTTTTCTAAACCTCTTGTAATTAAACTTTTAAAATAGGAATTACAGTAAACTTATTTTTGTTGTAATTCATTTTCAGGTAAAAGAAAAAAAGGAAATAGTATAATCTGACATGTAGGGATTTGTGCCTAAACACTCACACGCGGAGGCTTTGGAGTTGGGCACATTTGAATTTAAATCCTAGTCTCACTTTTTATGAGGGGTATGACTCTGGGCAAGTGATTTTTACCTCTTGGAGCCTCAGTTCTCTCTTCCATAAAATAGGAATGATAAACCTATTCACAGGGTTGCAGTGAATGCCAGGTCCAGAGTAGTTATTTTATAAATGCTCGTTGTATTTTCTCCTTTCTTCTATGTTCCCTGAACTGAGCAATGAGAGTTGTTTGTCAGAGTAATAGCCCTGAGATACACTAAGATCCATAGTCAGCAAGAATTGGTTATGTTCAGAAGGTGCTACTTGATCAGAAAAGAGTCTACTCAGGTGTTTCCATGTAAATGATAAGAATAAAAAAGTAATTTATGGTTAATACTGAAATAGTCAGAGACATCCTGTTCCTCGTGCATACTAGATGATGATATAATTACCTAGGTTTTTATGTTTGTTTTTGGCGGCTGGCTGGTATGGGGATCTGAACCCTTGACCTTGGTGTTGTTACACTACCATTCTCTAACCAACTGAGCGAATGGGCCAGCCCCCAGTGGGTTTTTGTTCATTTGTTTGTTTTTAAATTAAACATTACTGCTGTGTGAGGGCACAGTGCCATGTGATTGGTGCACATCATCTCCTCTTACCTAGAAGAGAGACTCAACCCAGCCAAGTCATGCACTTTGCTCAGGGTCTGGGTCAAGAGCCCAGGTTTTGGATTCCTGGTTTGATACTCTTTCCTTTTTATTGCACTGCTTCTGATACAGTAGATGTGTTTTTTAAATGTTCTATTCTTCTGCAAATCAAATATTTAAGTAAATTAACTATAATTTATCCATTCCCCTGTGATTGACATTTAGATTCTTTCTGATGTTTGTTATACTGTCAGTTCTGTAACAGGTATCCTTGTGTCTCCTTGTGTACAGGTGTGAGAGTTTCCATAGGGTATAAATCTAAAAGTGGAATTGATGGGATAGCCCTCTGGTATACATATTAATAAGAGTGAAGGTTCAGGATCGTGAGAAGGTCAAAGTTTGGTGACAGTCACGTCATAGCCCACAGACAGGCTCTATGTCATGTGAGTACCCCTACCCACGCATGAGGCCAGAGTAACCCATGGTGACCTAAGGCCCTTGTGACTTCAGAACAATGAGAGCTGATTTTGAAATGGTTCTGAGAACCTGGAAAAGTGTACATAAGTTCCAAAAATCATGGGAACATGAATTAGCAAGTGGGGTCTCAGTCTGGGTTATGAATACTTTTGGGCAAAAAAGATCCACTGTTAATGAAAATTCACTGTTGATAGCATGAACTTAGAATGTCACCAATACTGCATATTTGTAATCCATTACCTTAACTTTTTACAAATGTGCATGGTGTCAAGTTCAAACCCAAGTTACTGAATGTCTATTGCCTGAAAAAGGATACTTCAATATTATGTTTTTCTTTTAATTTCCTGAATTAAAATGCTCAACATTGTGACAGAAATGTCGCTACTTGCTGTCTCCATTCCTGTACAGACACCCGTGAGAGACTGAAAGATGGTGTAACCTAAGTTGGCTTAGGTTCTGTGAATTCTGAAACTGGTAGAATTGGGTTAGAATGTTGCAACGCGGACCCTGGGTTGGGTAGCAAACACCTGGTGTTAGCTAGTCCTGTCTCATCCATTTGTGTTTTAGTAATCTCAGTGCTTTCAGAGGAGGAAACCTATTTTACATTGGCCTTTATGGGCAGAGATAATTACATATATTTGCGTGGGTAAGCAAATTGATAAACTTCTAATAAAGTGTATCAGACCATTTCTTTGGCAGGACGGACCAGAACAGCTTGTGAAGCAGAGCCGTTTCCAATGGAGCATGAAAAGCTTTGAAAATTCTCAGTAACAGCAGAAAGCAATATTGGAAACCACCCTTAAACAATTGTTTGTTTTCCTCTTCCCCAACCAAGTTTATAAAAATTTGGTCAGACAGGCGTTTTGTTTTGATTTAAAATATTTTCAGTGAATTGTTATCTGCTGAGTGCACATGTGTTCCTGCACTTTTTCTTTCACGATTGAAACTTTAAACCCTTCTCTTAAGTTCCCCTAAAAACCTCCCTGTGCCTAGTAAGGCTTTGCATATGTGAAGAGGGTGAGGGGATTTGGACCTTGGAGAAATCCCGCAATTTGAAATCTGCCTGTGCAGTTGTATACCAGAAATGAACATAGTCAGTGCCATATTTGCTCTGTCTTTTCTTCTACCGAGATTCCTCATCCCCAAAAGACATTGGTTAATTAGGGTGTTTCTCTTTGGTTAATCAGATCATGAGTACCTGTGAGCATAAGAGGCATGATTGAAGCATTTATTAAAATTTGGCTCACAGTAAGCCCCATAATTAATTTTAAAGAATTACCTCTCCAGTAACATTTTTTTTTAAGAACAACTATACAAAAAATAACAACCAAAAGACTGTGGTTTTTAGCACCACACCTGGTCCAGATTGTACTGGATGAATCCATATTTGCTTCGCTGTAAATGATTTTGAGGGTGGAATTCTCGGATTGTTTTCTGTCTTGTAAACCCTTGACATTGTACTGGTACTTGTGTGCTCACAAAACTCCTGACATGGGAAAGGTCATCTCAGCCTCCCACTGAAATTCAGGTTAGCTGAATTCATTCTGTATGTTCCTAGAATGAGGAAATGATATGACAATAAACAGAAATGCCCTTGCTGAAGAGAGAAGGGAAGCTGGTGTTTATCTGGTCAGGTGGTTTAGATTAGCTGTGATGCAGCTCTGTATTATGTTACTTTAAATCATTGTGTCCCAACAGGACATAAATTATGAAGATTGTTACAGTATGTTTCATCCTATGTAAGATCAACAAATTGGAATAATTTTTTTATAGGAAAATCACAGTGCTTTTGGCAAGGCTATTGAAGCCTTTAATTTGACTTGAGTATTTCTTAAATATTATTGCCTAATATATAAAGTATGATTTACATAAGGTATGAAATAAACTTTTAAAAACAAAAGGGAAGAGTTTCTCTGTAGCGCTTGCATCAAATGGCAGAGCACTCCCACTGCATCGGTGTGCTTTTTTTGCCCCAATGTTTTAGAGGCAGTTGCATTGCTTTCCTCCGGTGAGATTGTAAACAAGCTATGCAGAGATGGAGCTTTGCTGTGTGCTGCCTGCCCGCCAGCCTCACCTGTACTCAGAAGGTGACTGCTCTGTGGTGGAACTGAATGGGAGTCTGCTCGGAGGGGAGAAAATAAGCATTCTCATTTATACACGTTCGGGAAAGCAAACCCTTTTTTTTTTCTTTCTTTCAGGATATTGTGAATTATAAAAGAAAACCCCCAAAACTAAAAAAACAAAACAAAACAAAAAAAACCTTACTAGATCAGCAGCTGAAGTTAAGGTAATTTATATAGGAATACTGGAAAAGAATTGACTTAAGTATTTATTCTTTTAAATGTCTCCTCCATTCATTGCTGTTTTATGAGTTATTAGCATTATTTGTGAATTTTTGGCCTAGAGACATAATTTTTCATTTGTATTCAAGATGTAGGCAATTTTATTTATCCACACAAAACAAATTTTCTAGATTAAGAAAAATGGCACAAAATTGCTTTGTGTATGATTCAAGCAAATTGGAGCCTTTTCAGAATCTGATGGTAGCATGTTTTCTGTGCACAGAACTCTGCATTTTTATAAGACCTCACACCCACAGTGACATTGAGAAGCAGTAGAGCCTTAAATTTACACAGACTAGTAGAGGGGAGAGAGGTTTGGGATTCGCTCAAGGCCATGGAACGAGACATAGCTGGGATTAGAATTTTTCAGGATATGATGACAGCACTCACCAGACCTTGAGTCTTCGATACCAGAAATAGGGTAAGTGTTAAGTTTACTTTACTCTCCATGTGGCCTTAAGACCTGAGATTTTTCTTTAATTATTTAGCATTATTGTTTAAAACACAAAAACAAAAACGTCCCTATTTTCAATGTGTAAGTGTAGGAATTTATCTCTTCTTAGGCCTCATCATAACAGGTTGAGGATAAATTCTGAATATATTTGTGGCTTGCTTTAGCTCAATGTCTGAAAACTCTGGCAGGTTCAGGGACCTTTCCAAGTTCACAACCCCTGTGTGCACTTTGAAACAAATAAATACAACTTATGAGATGGTCTATTTCCTGGGCTGCTTCTTGCTTGGCATAGTTTCTGGAACATAGATCTGGTGGGCTTTTCTCTTCCAGTGACACATTGCCACTGTCTGTCACTGGAGGTCCTTTGTGCAGTTATCGGGATGTCCAAACAGGCTCCAATATTTGGGTGATGTATTTTTCTTATAGAAAATATTGGGAAATGTTGCATAAACTTTGCTTTAAAACTCTTAAAAGGGGAATTGATTCCCAGTTTACAAATAAGTAAAAGAAAGGATAAATAGGGATTTGTTGATGCTGTGCATACCTCTTTATACCATCTGGTATTTTACTATATGAAATGAGGTGATGTTCCATTTTACAAAATGTGTACTGCTTGTGAAAAATGTATTTACTGTACCATTAAGTCAAATTAGTTGTTGCTTTGTTTCTTTAAAATATTTTTTGAGTTCCCCGTTGCCCCCATCGCCCCACAGGTGGTGGAGTGGGTGTTCTTTCTGCCCTGAGACTTTGTTCTTGTCCTTCACCCTTTTGGTTATTGTTACAGGATCTTGACTTTGTTTAATTTAACATGTCCCAATTTGAGCAGAAGCCTTTTTGCCTTTTCTTTCTCTCTTTAAAAGTAGATGCATAGAGATTTTTAAAAATCTGATAATAGGGGAGGATGGTTTCATGTCAGATATAAACGGGAATTAAACGATGTTAGTAGTTGTGTCTCTTGAAGGGAGCTAGTTGATGATAAAGAAGAAAAGTTAGGGTAGACTTTGCCATTTTGCATGTTATTCAATTTTTAAAAATGTATTTGGCCACATATGCATGTGTCTTAGTGATTTGAATGCATGAAGTTGAAGCCTAGGAATACTTTTTCTATATAAATTTAAATTTTTATAAATTTTATAATGATGGCAATACCAAGGAGCTTAATTAAATTCTAGTTCTGAAAGGATAGCTAAAATAAAACAAAAGTCTTTGGTAGACTTTGTGATACCTCTCATCTCATAAGACCCTGAAAGTTAACAAATATGGGTTATCAGCAATTCAGGGAACTGAGAGCTTTCCTGAGGCAGCGGACTGGCAATAATGAGCAGCCCAACGAACAGTGAGGCCTCAGGAGTTATTGTGACATTAGGGAACTCTGGTAAGTGGCTTTTCTGGTGGGTTCCTCTTGGAGTGGTTTTGCAACCAGTGTTCCGGTCTGCTTTAGGGGGAGAGAGTAGAAAACTGGTGTAATGTGCCGATTTTAAGAGGGCAAAATTGAAGGATTGTGAGAAACTCAAGAAGGAACTAATCAGACAGTAGTAGCTGATGAAGATGTGAGGAAAGGTAATTTCAAATTATGTGTAGAGGAATTCAGAAGTGAGTAGTGCCCTTTCAAGAAAAAGATACTCTCAGCTTGTGATCATCTTGGCCAGAAAGTCTTTTTTGTACACATCAGCTGTGCAAAATTTATCTAGTTAGAGAACTTTCACTAAAAATGGAACAGAATTAAGGAACCTTAGAAAATTGTGTTTAGTGGTGTTTATGTTGGTTAAACTCTGCTACATGGAGAGGAGTGGATTTATATTAGTAGACCCCTATCAAAGAGGAATTTTCCTAGCCTATGAATTCAGGAAGAATTTACTAATGTAGTGATAGGTCCTAATTCTGCAAAGGAAAACTGTTTTGCATCTTGCTTTTTCATTTAACAATATATATTGAAGATGGTACCATGTCATTAGCTAGAGAGCTGCCTTATTTTTCCAGCTGGCTGTTTAGGATATAATGGTAATTGCCAAAAATGGTGACTTAAGAACTTTCTTTTAAAAAGGTTCTAAAATGTTATGGTCTGTGAACACAGCTTTTGAAGGCAATGTTTAGAAGTGAGTGTGCTATCTCACAGATGGAGTACTTATTACCACTAGCTAAGAGGGGACTAATTCAGCCTGGGCCGTGGCAGAGCAGGCTGCTCTTTCAGTAGCTTGTGGATATTGTCGTTAGTGCCTGGGGAAGCCAGTTTTAATTTTAGAGTTGGATATTCTTGGCCTGAGTTATTGGAAATGTTGAGATCTGTAGTGGATCAAGTAGAGGGCAGATGGGCTAGAGGCCCGGGATTGGTGGGGGTTGTGTCTGCCTCCAGACACACACACTGAACTGCCCAGGGAGTGGTCCTCAGGCAAGGCCTTTAGTCCCACTTCCTCAGGGGCGACATGAGTCACCTGCTTGACTAAAATGCTCACCGACAGATTGCCAGTTCCACAAGAAAATCTTCCTATGCCTACACTCACTTAGACGGTTCTAAAGATGTTTCTGGTTTTCTCAGCCTTGCAAAGGTGAATTTTTTTGTCTTTCAAATTGGTCTTCTGCTATGTTTGGAAAGGAATTCTTCCTTTCCAGGCAACAGACCCTATAATGTTATAGGGTTGTTAATGATGATAGCATTCATTGAGTGCTTAATAGAGTACCAGGCATACCATAAAGTGTGTTACATGAGTTATCCCCCTTTCACATATGAGGAAACTGAAGTTCATTTCAGAGGTTAGGTAATTTTTATGAGGTCACATAGCTAGTGAATAGCACAGCTAGGAACTGAACCTCACTCTCTGACCCTAAAGTCACTGCAGTTGACCACCATGCTCAAAATACGACTGACAGTCCAGAAAAAAATAGCATGGATCAAATACATCTTTGGTTGGGTCTGTTCCTTACAATTCTAGTTGAGAATATTCTTGTGTTGCCTGCAAATTAAGATTTGATGTTTCCTTTGCAGTGGTAAGAATAGTTAACAGTATTTTCCATGTGAAAGTCATGGTAAGACGTATAATCATATTCTGGGGCAAAGAAAGCCTTTCCTTGGTGTGCCAAGCAACGTTTATGTGATTGTTAAGTCACCAACACCAAGGGAAGGTCCTGTCCTGTGACATGTGCGTGCTTGGCAATGATCTTGCTGTGCATTTTGCTTAATAATTTTCATTATTTTTAATTAAAGTTGAAGAAGTGCAGACTCTAGCTGAAATTAAGGTAGGTTGTGTTGCCGGAATCTGGTAATTACTTTAATTGATCACAAGATAGTTTCCTTGATCACCAATTAGAGTAAATTGCCGATCATGTTTCAAGACGTGAAGAAATGCCCAAACTGATTTATGTAATAGTGTTTTCATTTCTAATCAGACATAAATATCATTTCCTTCCATAGCAATCGTGTTTTATAAAAGAAGGGTTATAGGCCTACAAACATAAAGGTGATTCATAAACAATAGAGTTCTAATTCATTGAATTAGTAAAGGAAGTATTTAGAGGCTTAATGGAGATTGTACTGGGGAAATTACTTTGGAGTAGCTGGTGCTCATTTTCTTAGTGGGAGATATGTTCTTTTTTAGTGCATAATTAAAATAGTCTATAATCAAAATATAAAAGGCAGCTGATGTAAAGAATGTATATCAAAGAGAATTGCTGTGAGTAATGAAAGATTCGTATTGTAAATATGTGCTAGAAGTTAAGTCTTAGAACTTTAATAAATCATACATGTTATTTGGACTGAAGCTGCATTTTAAATTCAGGGTGCTGTTAAACATTTCACAGATTGATACAGGATTTTTGTTTTGGTTTTGTGTATCTGATAGTCTTTCATAGTTTCATGGAATAAAATGAAACAAAAGGAACTTTAAGAAAAGTTAAAGTTCCCAAAGAATACTTGATTTGGGGTTCACAGAAAAATCTTTAATTGCTGATGGTTTGGAGATTTCCAAATGACAAACTTCATTGGCCCAATTTGCTGTGATTGTAATGCTTACATTCCTTAAAATGGCAGAGTGACTTAAAAAGTCATACTTCATCATGCATTCATTGACTTGTTCATAAAATGTTTGTAATTTGCAATAGAGGAAAGACTGAAACTATTATCAGCCATTATATGTTATTTGTTGGCCATATGTTTGTTTGAAATGGCCGTAGCTCAACAGAACATGGCTCATAGACAAACTATGCTGTAAATTGGCACTAAAAACCCACCTAAACAGGTAGGCATATGTTAAGAAGTTAACATGAGCCAAAATATTTTAATATGAACCAGGTTCATACTCTGCAGGATCCAAGCTCCTTTTACGGTGGGAACTTCATTTGCATGGCTTGTTCATTTTTTCCGCAACTAATTTTTAAAAAGAGATCAGGTATATAGATGGTAAAAATTCAGAAGGTACCAAAGAGTATAGTAAGTCTCTTCCTGTTCCTGATTCTCATCCACCCAGTTCCTACTCTCCATTCCGCTCCTTCTTCTCCCCCAAATTCACCATTATCCCCATCCTTCTGTTTTGTTTTCTCAGCGGCTGGCCAGTACAGGGATTGAACCCTAGACCTTGGTGTTATCAGCACCACACTCTAACTGATGGCTAGCCCCCACACAGCCCGTCATTTTCTTATATATCATTCCAGAGATATTAATGCATATACATGCCTATAATTTTTTTCTCTCTTTTTTATATAATTCATATATTATTGTTATGCATCTTTTTCTTTTTCATTTAGTAATGTATCTTGGAGGTACTTCCATGTCAGAGAATAATTAGTTGGATCGTTTGGCTTAATGGCTGAATAGTATTCCAGTGTCTGAATGTACTGTAATCTATTTAATCAGTTTCCTATTGATGGGCACTTGGCTGCTTCAAGTCTATAGCTATTATAAGCAGTGTTTCAGTGACTATTCATGTAATTTATGGGTGAGTGTGTCTGCAGGACAGATTCCTAGAAGTGGAATTGTTTGATCTCAAGGCAAGGACATTTTTTCTTAAGGGCATGGATGTTTGTTATTTTGATAGATATTGTCAAATTGCCTTCCATGGTGATTATATCAGTTTATATTCACCAACAGTGTATGAGGGTGCCTTTTCTTCTCTATCTTCACCAACAGAATATTACCACACATTGATCTTTGCCAAATGAATAGGCTTAACTTACTTAGTTTTAATTTGTGCTTCTCTTATCATGAATGAGATTGAACAGTTTTTATGTTTCAGAACCATTCAAATTTCTTTTCTGCTGTTATGTCCTTTGACCATTTAAAAAAAATGGGTAGTTGGTTCTTATTAATATATAGGAATTTATGCTAAGGAAATACATATTGCAAATATAGTATGTTTGTCTTTTGATTTTGTTTGTTGTTTTTTATTGCCATACAGAAAAAAATTTAATGTAGTAAGATTTATCTGTGTTTTAGAAGTGATTAAAAGTTTTGTGCATATAGAATTTATACATTTCTTGTTAAGTTTACTCCCAGATTATTTTTGGTGCCATTTAAAATGGGATCTTCCAATGTATTTTCTAATTGTTTTTTGTTTGTATGAGAAGACTGTTAACTTTTTCTTTGTCTTATTCTTGACTTAAATAGGAAGTCTTCTGGTGTTTCCCTGTTAAGAATGATTCTGCCTTTTGGATTGAGAATATATTCTGTCATATTAAGGAAGTGTCCATCTATTCCTGCCTCATGAAGAATTTTAATAAATAATAGATACTGAATTTATCAGATGTCTTTTCTGAATTTATGGAAATTATATGATTTTTCTCTCTTGATTTATTAATATGGTAAATTATAAAATACAATATTAAATATAATATAAATTATAAAAAATGTATAAAAATCTAATGTATTCTCTAAAGTTGAGCCATCCTTGCATTCTCAGAATAAATCCTACTTGATCATAGTATTTTGTTCTTTCAGTGTGTTGTTAGGTTGTTTGTTAAGATTTTAGCTAATAAAGTATTAATCTATAGTTTCATTATATGTGCTATCTTTGTGGGATCTTGTAGTTAATATTATGATGGATTATAAAAATAATATGGAAATGTTTCTTCTTTTTTTATGCTCTGGAACAGTTTAATCAGTGCTAAAGCTAACTATTCCTTAAAGGTTTGGTAGAATTCCTTTGGATTCACAGAATCCAGATCTGTGAAATTATTTGGATGTCACTGTTAGACACATTTTTCTCTTTTACGGTTATTTAATTGTTTGGATTTTTTTTCTCTTCTGGGGTCAGTTTTAATCATTTTTGTTTGTCAGAAAACTATTTTACCTATGTTTTAATATTTATTTGTATAAACTTTGTATTTGCTTAAAATTTATTTTTTATTTTTTGGATATTTTATAATTTCTTTTGAATCTGTAGTTCCCCATTCTCATATCTTGTTTTGTTTATCTGTGCTTTCTCTCCTTTTTTCTTGTTTGCTTGTTTTTTGGTGAAGTAACCAATTTCGTATCATGTAATTTTTTTCACATAACCAGCTTTTGCATTTATGAGTTTTACTAGTCTTTGCTTTTTTTTTTTTTGGTCGTTTTTTCGTGACCGGCACTCAGCCAGTGAGTGCACCGGTCAGTCCTATATAGGATCCGAACCCGCGGCAGGAGCGTCGCTGCGCTGCCAGCACAGCACTCTACCAAGTGCGCCACGGGCTCGGCCCTAGTCTTTGCTTTTTTAATTCATTTACGTCTGCTTTTCTCTTTACTTATATTCATTCCTGCTCTTTTCCCTAAGTTTATTTTGTTGTTATTTACCTTCCTGGGTTAAATGCTTTATTTTTATTCTTGTAATTTTATTAATTTAGGTAATTTAAGTATTTAAAGATTATGCTTACTCTCATTATTGCTTTAGATGTATCCCAGGTACATTAATACATTAGTAGTAAAAGATACATTAAGAATGCTTGCATTGTTAATTTCTATTCAATTTCAGTTTTTGATTTCCTCTTTGATGCAAAAGTTTTAAGAGAAAGATTTAAAATTTTTTCCATGTAGTGCTTTTTCTTGCTTTTATGTACAAGTTTTCTTTTTAATTTTATCAGAGAATGTTGTCAGTACTATTTCTACTTTTTGGGATTGATTGAGATTTGCTTTTTTTAAAACTGTTGCAAAATATATATAACAAGGATTGCCATTTTAAGCATTTTTAAACATACAGTTGCTGTGTAAGCACTACCTCTATCTATTTCCAAAACGTTTTCATTATCCTAAACGTAAACTCTGTACCCATTAAGCAATAACTTCTCATTATTCCTTCCCCCCAGTTTCCGGTAACCTCTAATCTACTTCTGTCTCTGAAAAACATTTTTTCTTTTTAATTTATTTTTTTAATTGACCCATGATAATTGTATATATTTATGGAGTACAATGTGATATTTGGGTACATTTATACAGTGTACAGTGATCATAGGTATTTAGCATATCCATTGCCTCAAACATTTGTCACCTCTTTGTGTTGGGAACATTCAACATCCTTTCAACTAGCTACTTGAAGTTATAGGGTAATTTGTTGTTGACTTCAAGTAGCTACTTGAAGTTATAGTCTCCCTATATTGCTATAGAGCACTTGATTTTATTTTTCCTCTCTCTCTACAATTTTGTATCTATCTCTCCCCTTACTGATCTCTAGTAACCACTATTCTACTCTCTACTTCTGTGAGATCAACTTTTTAAGCTTCCACATATGAGTGAGAACATGTGTTATTTCTCTTTCTGTGCCTGGCTTATTTTACTTAACATAATTTTCTCCAGGCTCATCCATGCTGCTGTGAATGGCAGAATTTCATTCTATTTTTTGGCTGAGTAGTATTCCATTGTGTATATATACCACATCTTCTTTATCCAATCATCTGTTGGTGGACATTTAGGTTGATTCCATATCTTGGATATTGTGAATAGAGCTGTGATAAACATGGGAATGTAGGTATCTCTTTGACATATTGATTTCCATTTCTTTGACATATACTCCGTAGTGGAATTGCTGGATCATATGGTAGTTCTATCTGTAGTTTTTTGAGAAACCTCTGTACTGTTTTCTGTAGTGGCTGTACTAATTTACATTTCCACCAGAAATGTATAAGAGTTCCCCTTTCTCCACATCCTCACCAGCATTTGTTATTTTCTTTTTGATAATAGCTATTCTAACTGGAGTGAGATGATATCACACTATGGTTTTGATTTGCATTTCTCTGATGATTAATGATATTGAGCATTTTTTCATATACCTGTTGGCCATTTGTATGTCTGAGATTTTCTTTGTGGGCTAATATATGTTCAATTTCTGTAAATGTTTGATGGGAACTTTAAAAGCTATGTTCTCAGCTGGCCAGTTAGCTCAGATGGTTAGAGCATTGTGTTTTAACACCAAGGGCAAGGGTTCGGATCCCCATACCAGCCAGCCACCAGAAAAAAAGATAATAAAAGCTGTATTCTCAGTTTTTAGAGTTTTATCAATTAGATCTACCTTTTAAATTGTGTATTTAAGTAGTCTGTGTCCTTCCTTTTGTTTTACTTAATCTGCATAGGTTAAGAGATGTGGATTAAAGTCTACAAGTATAAACGTTTCTTTCTTTTTGTCCAGTATTTTCTATAATTTCTACTTCATTAATTTTGATGCCATGTTATTTGCAGTATAGATATTTATAAGTACTCAATCTTTATTGTGGATGTACTTTATAAATGTAAATTACCCTTCTTCATGAATTTTAATGTTTTGCACTAAATGAGCCTGTCCAAAATCATGATTTCTTTTAAAATGTTTTTTGCATTTGCCTATGTGCTTTTATTTTTAATGATTGAGTTTTGCTTTGATCCAATGTGTAAGTTTTCTCTTTTATTGCTTGGATTTAGGCTCTTTACATTTATTGATTGGACATATATGTTTGGTCTTATAAAAACATGACAGAACTTTTCTCTTTATTTTAAATCATGATATGGATTGTGCTTTCTTTGCATCATTTTAATTGTGTTTTTCTTTATTTAATTGGAAATGTTTATATTTTTATTTTGGTTTTGTGGATATTCTTATACCTATGATTTTACATGGCAAATTTAGTCCTCTATTTCTTTGGGTAGCATTCGTGATCCTCCCCATTAAGCAATATCAAAATTATACTTCTACTTTCTATTACTTTTTTTTTCACTATTCAATTTAATTTTAGATTATTTTATCTTTTAGTTCTAGTGCTTATGTGTTATACCTTTAAATGTACTTATATCTCTAACACTTGATCTTTCAGCTTTCAAAGATTTTGTTCTTTCATCCACCTTCCCTATTTCTTTTCCTTTCTCTTTCGACCCTTTTAATAGTTTATAACATTTTTATTCCATTTTGTAACTTAATCCCCACAATTGTTTTAAATGTATTTCTAGAGCTAAATGGATTTATTGCTCACTGCCAGTACTGTTGATATAGTTTCTCCGTTCATGTCTTAGTTACTCATAGTTCATTTTTTAATAGTTTCCTCAAGAAGGATGAGTGGAAATTATTCTCTGAGTTATTGCATTTTAAAAATTTCTATCTGTTACATTTATTTTGAGCAGTTTAGCTGGGTATAAAATTCTTTGTTTTCACTTTTATTTCCTGTAGTCTTCTATAGGCATTGCTCCTCTGACTTCTGATGTTAAGTGTTGGTATGTGGAAGTTTGAAGTCAGCAGAATCTTTTCATCCCTTATAGGTGAATTGATCTTTTTGACTGGATGATAAAAGGATTTTATCTCCCATGTTCACTAACTTTACTAGGTTATGTAGACATGGTTGAATTCTCATGATTCATAGATCTATTTCTTATTTCTGGAAATTTTTCTTGAATTATATCTCCAATTTTTTTCATGTTCCATTTTTTTTGGTTCTGTTAAATGACAACAATTATCTTTATGTTAGATTTCCTTTGTTTGTCTTATATACTTATTATTTTCTAATTTTCCTAAACTTTTGTTGATTTCTACTTCATTTTGCCTATTTTCTCGCTCCGATCCTTTAAGAGTATTATTGGGTTGTTAATGGTGTCTCTTCTGCCTTGGGCTGTTTATAGCTTTCTTTGATGGAATGGTTTTGGAAAGCCTGTACTTTTAGCTTGCTCAACTGGAATCCTGGTAAGCAAGTAGCTAGGGTTGTAAGAAGAAATCTTTGAAAGAAGGGACAGATGCTTTTCATCATCTTCTAAGTTGGCTGTTTGGTCATATTCCTATTTCATATTGTATTTCAGGTAATCAAGATTCATATTGTATTACAGATAATCAAGATTCATATTGTATTACAGATAATCAAAATTCCCCTTTGAAGTTTTGCTTTTTTTCTTTCTTATCCATTCATCTAAATTCTATGCAATAGTTCTTTTATGTTAATTTGAATGTGTATTGTTATGATTTTTTTTTTAATTTGTGGATTTAAAAATTAATATTTTAGGGATTATTTGGTTCTGATATGTGAAAGAAGGATTATAAAATTGTCTCTTTGCGCCCAGAGCAGATTGAGTGTTCTTTTCCCTAAGGAAGAATTAGGAATAAATCCTGTGTAAATGGTTTACAAGGCTTTGTGATATTTTATTAAGTGCAAATATTATGTGACAGTTGAAGGGAAATATGCAAAGCTGAGAAAAATATAAATTTGGACAGTCTTTGGATATGTCCTTTTTAAAAAATTATATGTAGATATGGTAGATGCTTTTTCTTTGATCAATATGCCTCTTAGGCCATGGGTGTTCCCTTTTAATTCTTATATACATTATGGAATAGCTTTTGCTACTGTGCTGATTGCATGCTGGTGGTCAAAGGTTTGAGGAGCACTTCTAACCGAGTTCAGGTCACCCACTCAATCCATTTGGCTCTTGGGAAATCGCAAGGGATTCTAGTCATTGCTTTGGACCTTTTGGGGGTGGAGTTGGGGTGGGGGAGAGTTTCTATTAAAGACCCAAAAATCTACTTGACAAATTCTAAAAGAGCTGTAGCACTCACTTTGGACCCTTTAGAATGACATGGTTCAAAGAAATTGTGGCAACAGGCCTTAAGAACTTGGGCAGTGACTGACTTTGCCCACATAATTTCTTGTCATTAAGCTGTTTTTCCCAGTGAGTGTTCATCAGGGTCTTACTCTATGATATATTTAGTATCTGTTTGTTTGGTATATGTGTGTAAGTCTCTATTCATGAGAAATAAGAAAAGGAAAAGACCATTTTTCTGGGAGACAGCAACTGGAATCTTAAGATTCTTAAGCCTGTGGGAGAGCGTCTCTTCTCTCATTGCGTTTTGTAAGGTTCTTCTTGTGTAGTTAGGCCAGGAGCAGTAGTGGTAGCAGTATGTGCCATTATTGATCTCTTATTCTGTGCCATGTGCCGGGCTAAGTGTCTTTTTATACCTTATCTCATTTTTTAGTTAGAATGATTATGTGAATTTTTCATTATCCCCATTTTACTGGTAAGAAAACTGGGGCTGAGAGTTAAGACACATGACAATTAAGTGGTAGAGTCAGAATTTGAATCCAGGACTCCCTAGCTCAAAAGGCCCTGCCCTTAACAACTGTATTGTCTGTCAGTGATGGTTAATAAATAGCCTTGTACATTTTCTAATGCTAAACAAGAATAAGGTATTATAAGCAGAGTAGATGTTCTCATTATACATCATTCAATAGGGGTTAACTCTGTTTGAATAATTGAAACAGACTTTCACATTTGACTTGTCCCCTGCTTTCACATAAGCTAGAGAATCAGATTATGAAGGGGAAAGAGTGGGAAGGTGAATATGTTTTCCACGTATAATTCCATAAATGGCTAAATGTATTTTGCTTGAACTTCCTAACTTTTCCTTGAATGTCAAAATGGAAATCTCCAGTCCAGATAAAATTGGCTCTGAGATAGGAACCATAATGAACGATACACAATTGTTTAAAATGACATCTTCCATATTTCCCACTGTTAACTAGGAAATGCATTCATATGTCATTGGTGAGCCAAAAACCATAGCCCAACTAACATCACATTGGTTTTTCTGGATAGGGGTAATGAAGTTAAATATTTATTTATGTGGATGTAATGGATACTGCCTGTGAATTCCACTGTAACTTTGTAATTAATGTGTCATTACCTTAGAGTCTCCTGCCTTCTGGACGCAATAAAGACAGTCTCTCCTATTGTTTGCAATTACCCTCATAAAAATTTGAAAGCAAATAACAAAAAAATATGTTTTTGCCCTTCTCAGGACAAGTTTGCCTTCTGCTTAACAAAATTATGTTTCCACTTTCCCTATTGTATGAAGACTTGGGCCTGTTGCTGGGTTTGCAGTCCTGAGGCGGGTACACTGCCACCTCAAAACAGCAGTGAGGGGCAGTAGCAAGAAGACCCCGAGCAGGCAAGCCAGTCTTTTGTGTCTCACTCTAGATGCCAATGAAAATAGTCTTTCATTCCCTCCTGTCCTCCCTGGGAGGCGAGGAAGTTGTTCATTTCTGCTAGTGCTTTTGCTTATGACACACTCCGAAGACCTTTTTCCATAGTCTTGTGGTCAATACCTTAGTGAGGAACCCAATCACTAAAAACAACAGGATCAGGGCTGCAAGAAAAGTGGCTCCTAAGATTTGGGGCCAGGTAGTGAGACCCGGGGCACTGGGTTAAAGGGAAATTATTCCTGTGCTACTTTGGAGAGTCTTGTCCTGAGGACAATTAAGTAGTCCACACAGGTCACTGGGTGAGACCAATTTCCTGGATTGTTTATTCGAGCCTGATTGTTCTTCCCCATCGAGCAGTAGGTCACAGTCCTGCTACAACACTACCCCATGCCTGCAGAGAACAGTCCTTTCATATTTGATTCCTCCAGGCTTCCCTAAGGATCCTAGCATGTCTTTATCTGGTTGGATTGCTGTAGTGTCTCTCTCAGGAACGTGGTGTAGGAAAATGTCAGTAATTACTCCTGATTTCATCTTATACAGGCATTTGGCTTTATGTCCCGAATTGCTTTACAAGCAGAGAAGATGAATCATCACCCAGAATGGTTCAATGTGTACAACAAGGTAACTAAATTGCCTTCTTTTGGGATCACCTTAATTATGGAGTTTAAGAAACTTCTTTCTTCCTGGTCATTTTGTGCAGCTTAATGTCACTGTGCTTAAGAAAGTGTTCTCATATCCTTTCTCTCAGAATCCCTGTATATTATTGCAAATTAGTTACAAATTTTCAGGTCTGCTCATAAGAACAGTGAATATTTTTTTTTTGTGCTTGTCTTCTACTGAAACTAATATGAGAAAGTTGGGCCAAATTAGGCTCCTGAGTTAAACTTGAATATCAGCCATGCAGATACATTTTTAAACTTAAGGTAAATTACTGAAAGAAATGGTAGCAAATAAGATCAATATGGCTTTATAATTGAAATAAATTTGCTTAAGAACTGTGTTTTAAATAATGGCTATTAAATTTTGTATCTTCAGTGGGGACCAACCTTTTAACTTAAGACCAAGGACAGATTAAAAAGTTTTAAGGGGGCACAGTGAGAAGAATCATGTCCCTCTAAAAGTGTCCTTTCCTTTATGGTCATGCCATTTGGAATGTCACATTCATATTTCTGTGTGGTTTTATTTTCTCTTCTTTGAAAAATACTCTTGTGATTTATTGGAATAATTCAAAGTACTCTGGCACCAGGATAAATTTTCTTTCCTACTTGCCTCTCTTTGCCCATATTTTTTAACCAGTTTTTTCAGGAATCAACAGTATGTTCCTCCCCCACTTCCCCAATTTGCAAATGTGCTTTTTTAACACCCCTGCTAAGATATTATATTTGATAGCTTGGTTTTTCTCAGTGGCTTGAAAATAGTCAATGTAATTAAAGTAATGGGAGTTAAAATGGAACCTCAGTCTCTCTCTCTCTCTTTTTTTTTTCCAAGAAACTAGATTTGAGATTCTGCCAGCTGAATTGCCTCTTCATATGAGAGAACTATTTTGTCCCTGGGTGGCTGCTGGGTCTGGCCTGGTGCAGACTGTGCCCCTGGAGTTCACTGGGTTTTGGAAGTGCTTTGCTTATAGTGGAGTATTTGCTAAATCATTTAATCCCCCTAATTTTCATATATGAATAATATTGAATTTTGAATACTAAGTTGATTTCTGAATCACCAAAGGAGAATACCATGAATTGCAGCTCAGGGTTTTAAAAACTGCTTTTTTCTTTCTTAGGTCCAGATAACTCTCACCTCCCATGACTGTGGTGGACTAACCAAAAGAGATGTGAAATTGGCCAAGTTTATTGACAAAGCAGCTGCTTCTGTGTGATTTCTTCCAAAAGGCATATAAGATCCTATGCACGTCTTAGCCAAAATGTATTTTTAAGGCAATTTATATGAACAAATTAAGTTGTAAATTTAGTTCACCTTTACAAACTGCATTTTGTAAAATCAGTGCTTAAATACAAAATGACTTGAACTTGAGCCTGAGGTATTTTTCATTATATCTAATCATATACAAAAGATAAACCAACCAACATAATTATATGAATAATATTTGAAAGGAGAAATGGCATTCTTAAACACCAGAAATTGGGATGGGGGAAAATTCACACATTTTGTAACTCAGAAATTCAAGCAATTATGGTGACTTTGCAAATGCATTGTGTTGGAGAATAGTTGTAAGGTGGAAAAAGGAGTATGAACTCTGCAGATAATGGGTTTTAACTTTAGATAGAAATTCTTTTGAAGCTAAAGTTTATTTGAATTTTAACTTATGTTACTGCTTAAGTCATTAATTAGATTACAAAAGTCGCAAAAATAGGGTGAGCTGTCTTGGTGTGTTTTATCTTTACTTTTCAGACAGGGAGTTGATAGAGAGGACAAGTGTCTCGTCCATGGCTTCTAGCAAGGTTTGGCAATACATGGATTCACTGTCCCAGTAGCCAACTTACAGGGTCATTAGTTGACTTGCTGAGTTAAAGAGGAACTGAGAGTCATTTTTTTTCATCATTTGCATGTTGTGACCCCTGAACTGAGGGTCTAAGCCACTGAGCTAGAAGCTTACTTGGGCCAGTAATGAGCTCTACTTCCTCCATGTGTCTCTGACACGAGTAAAAAGTAATATCAAGTAATCTATTATTGAAAAATTGCACTAACAGTGTTCTATGAAGGAACTCAGGAATGTACTTACTAATGAGATTATGATACAGATTAAAAGAACATATGTATCCATTCAAGGAGCATGTGTTAGTCCCTCAAAGCATAGTGGTAGTATTTAACAGGGATCAACTTTGTAACTCACCTTAGTTTAGAGGCTAGAAAAATCACTGTATTACAACCAGCAAACCTTCCTTTCTCCATCCTACCCTTGCTCCAAACCTGAGAAACCATATGGGAACATTACAAGGAGGCTGAGCTCTCTGAAGCCAGCTCCTGGCTGATTCGGCTGGCCTGGGAGAGGCAGGTATGGTCGGTCTGCCCTGTGGGCACAGAGTGTTCAGGGAGGGGAAGAGAGAGAAAGGCCACCCCTGGCTCTAGGGTTGTTGGCGGAATCCAGAGCCTTAACACTAGAACTTAAATTTCTTAGAATGTTTTCAAAGGAAAAGGCAAAGCTATATGTTTTCTATAAAATCTTTATTATAGATTTGGAACTTTTATACATTTTATTACCAAAGATTTTTAGTTCAATGTTTCAATTTTTTTACATCAATTTTTTAAACATGAAAAATTTTAAACATATTCAAAGGTAGATGAATAGTACATTGAACCTTTACGTACTGATCACCCAGATACAACAGTTACCAAGATTTTGCCCCAGTTGCTTCAAATAATCCCCCCGTTTCCTTTTTCTTTGCTAAAGTATTTAAAAGCAAATCCCAGATAGCATGTTATTTTACCCCTACCTCCTTCAGTAAGCATCTCTAAAAAATATGGTTATTTTCTTGTATAAACCACAATGCCATTATCATCCTTAACAAAATAAATCATGACTACTTGGTACCACCTAATACCCAGGCAAAGTCAAATTGCCTGAAGGTCAAGAATGTCTTTGGACAGTAATTTTGTTCTAATCAGGATCCATATGAAGTTCCACTCATCACATCTGGTTGTTTTATCTCTTTTATCTCTCTTAATCTAGAGCTCCCCTTCCTCCCCCCTTTTTTCCATGTAATTGACTTATTGTAAAAACTGGGTCAGTTGTGCTATAGAATATTCTACTTTCTGGATCTGTTTGTTTCTCCCTTGTGGTATCATTTACCTTGTTCACTGTACCATGAATGGAAGCCCTTACCCCTGTTTTGAGTGTCAATCTGAAAGCCTTACCTTGGTGGCTGGATTAACATATACCACACATAGCACAGCAGAGAAAGCAGGCTGTGGCTCAGTATTACAATGGTGAAGACCTGGGAGTGCAGTTACTAATTAGCATCTACACGAGAGTTTGACATAAGGTCCATGTTAAGAGGCATTGCCTCTGCTGGAACTCACAAACTTTACTACATAGAATCAAAGTCTCCATATCAGAAGTCTATTCAAATACTCCTTGTGATAAATTCTGACAGAATGAATCCCCAGACTTCTGCAAGTAACTGACATTTCAACTTAAAAGAGACTTTGTCAAAGTTGGAGGCCCCTAAGTTCCCATCTGTTCCAAATCTTTGCGTGATGACAGTGGTTTCTCTGATGTGGTAAATTTTGGTTTCTCTCCATTTTCTTTCTAAATGATCACTGGAGTAGAGAGGAGTTAAACACATGACCTATGACCCCTTGCATGACCTCCACAGATATCAAACCAGTATGTTTGACAGTGTCCTTTTCGAAAATGAAGTTAATGAAAGTTATGACAGTAATGGTTACTTTCTGATATTGTTTGGATTTAGGAAATCTTAGGATAAATAGAATAAGCATGGCTCTATGTTTTTGCTGTAGACGAAAAGCCGCAGCATGTATGTTGTATTTGAACACAAGCCTCACCTCCATCAGTGTATTGAACTACTAATGTTAGTATGGAGCAGTCTATTTACTTTCTGGCGTTTACAAATCGAGGATACTTCAAAAAGTTTGTGGGAAAATAGTATGGAAAGGTAAGTGAATCCTTCCATGAATGTTTTGAAGACCCCTCGTATTATGTACTACTGTAGTTGTAACTTTCAGTTTTGTAAAATTTCCTGCAAAACATCAGGAGATGTAATAGGATTTGGCTATAATATGTGTTTTGTGTTTCAATGCCAGTTACTTGGAACTAATGAAGGAATAACTCTGGCCAGAAGAGCAGAGTCGCCAAGCTGCCATAGCTGCTGAGAGCTGACTTTCCCCAGCTGTACACAGTTAGGATAGGGTGCCCAAGTCGGGCAGAGTGTGAGTTGCTTGCTGAAAGGGCAGAAGAGGTGGCCCTTTAACATCTCATCCCAGGATATCCGTACTGTTCACATATCCACAAAAAGTTATGGATGATTTCATTAGGCCCTGGATTAATCTTGTCACCTCTGATTTCCTGTTGCTTTCTACTCAGCTGTGGTTGGCTCTGCTGATGTAGTACACTAAGAACAACTAGGCTCTTCTGCGCTGCTTGCAGCTGGGTATCTTTGCTCACCCCTCTAAGCATCGTGAGAGAATTCTTTACATTTTAAATCTCCTCTCTGTTTTTTCCCCAAAGTGTGCTTTGGTGCTTAAAGAGAAAAAGCTTAGAAGTGTACCGTTGGAGTTCTTGGAAATGAAATCCTGCTATGCCCAGCTACTTGAGGGGACATAGGGATCTGTGGTGCCATCCATTGAATACTCACATAGCATATACAACACACTCAGGGCCTTCTATGGGCCCCAGGGGATTGGGCACATTGATGTATTGGCGCAGGTGGAAACAGAGATGGAGAACCGGAGCAGCTGCTCCAGGAGGCCACTGTGGGGAAGGTGGGAGCCCCAGAGGCATTAGGGGGCCCTATGACCAAAGGAGGCAGTGAGAGTTAAAGGAGGAGTTCATTCCGAGGGCAGAGTGTAGAGGGAGAAGATGGGGCTAAAGTTCGAATCTTGGGGACATTAATCAAAGTGATTCTTAAAAGTTTTGCTGTTGATGATTTTAAATGGAGAAAATGAGTAAATAAGATGTTATTTCCCAGTCCAAATAGTCTTGCCTACAAGAATATTTTTGTACCAAGAATGGTCATATACACTCGTTTAGAATACATGGGACAGCAGAGGTAGTGGGTGTTTACCTTCTTTTCTTATGGCCCAAGAACTTAGGTTTGTTTCCAGGAAATAGGCCAATTTAACCACTAAACATATAATACAACACAGGGCTGCCCAGAATCCTCTGTCTTGATTTGCCTCGAAAGCCAAAGGAGTTAGGAGAAGGAAAGGAGTGTGAGGAGAAGCTATTAATCCTGAGAGCTGAGCAGAGCAAAAGTCCATACTGCTCTTTTTAAAAAAAAATGTTTAAAGATAGTTTATTATACATCCATGTGGGATACAAAGTTGATTTTCAGTAGTTATGTACAATGTGTGATGCTCTTGTATTTAAAACGTTTGTACCCCACGGGCTTATCCCTGATACTTAGGTTGTTCATATGTGCAGATTCCATGCCCCCAATTAGCCAACACAAGGCATATGTTACCTTCTCTGTTTCTCCCGTTTGTTCTGGCCCCAAACCTATGAAAATCCTTCCTTGTCCTTCAAAGTGTTTTCAGTGCTGTGCCCTGCGTGTACACTCTCACTCTTATAACCCCAGAGAACTTTGCTTTCCCTCTTATATGACCCTTAACTTTTTCTAACACATTTTAAAGGACCTTTGTCTATCAGGTGGAAGCACTTCTTGAGAAGGGAGGGCCTTTGTCTGGCCTATCTGTAGCGTCTCCAGCTTTAGCCCAGAGCCTCACCATTGCTGGCTGCTCATAATAACTCTTTTGCTGATGTAGGCACTCACAGTCTCCTTGGGAAGAGAGGATCCATGGATAGACCCACTAGGGAGCTCCCTCCTGATGGGCCTGCAGACGAGTGATGTACTGGAATGCCTGTGAGTGACTTCACAGAGCAAGGATTCTCTTCATGGACCCTTCTCTGCTGCCTCTCGGAATCCAGACACTGAGGAAATCCCTAAGCAGAGATTTTCTGTTGGATGGTAAAAGGAAGGAATAAAAATAGAAAGTTTGGAAAATGTCTCAACTCTTTCACAAGAACCGCATGAGAACCATGTCTAGCTCACTGTTTGATTCTGCATCGGTGGCATTCTATGAGAAATTCAAGAAATTTAAGTAAATATTCTCTATCTCCATTGCTTAAGAAACATGCAGATGGCAGCGTGGGGTGGGGTGCCAGTGTTCTCTTAGCCTCATCGCACAGACACTCATCTGCTTCCCAAGCTGAGGTGCATGTCCTTGACCTTCTGGTTTCTCTGGTTATTGAGGTTGGCACACTGTTACTTGATCTGTAGACTGAATGCCTCGTTTGTCTGTGTTGTCCTTTTCTACCAGCTACTGTGTGAGATAGTTTGAAGGCTTTTCTTGGTGATAGACCCTATCTCAAATCAGTTCTTATGGATTATAAAATACATTCTGTATTGTTTTACTGTAATGAGAATGTGTTCATTTGTTACATATAATAGGCAAAAAGTAATACATACTCTTTGAGAAAAATTGCAAAGCACAGATAAATATAAACAAGAAAAAGAGTCACCTATAATCTTACCATTCATAGACAGCTGCTATTAACATTTTGGCAAATTTCCTGCTGAGTTTTTGCTATCCATTTTTGTGCAACCGAGCAAATTTTGAGCAGAGAATTTTATATACTGTTTTGCTTTTGTGTTTTGCTATCCAGTGGATCATAAACATTTTTCTTAATCATGAAAAATGCATAGACATATTTTAGTGTCTGTGTTTCATGAGATGGATATGCCATAATTTGCTAAACCAGTCAGTTCTCTTTTTTAGACTTTTAAATTGTTTCCAGGTTCTCAGTATTATAAGTAATATTGGGATACATATTTAGCCAAAGTCACTATCTGCATTTCAGGTTGTTTTCTCTTGGGATAGATTCCTTGGGTCAGAGGATATGAACAGTTCTCAGGCTTTTCAGAAAAGTTGGTCAGTCTGCATTCCTCTGGCTGTTTGTGAGAATGCCTTATCACACTATGCTCTTGCCAGCATTAAATATATCTTATGTTTAAGTCTTTGCTAATTTTATAAGCAAAAGTAATGGTTTTACTTTGCATCTCCCTGATTAGTATTGCTACTGAACATTTTGAGGGAAGTTTATTGGCCATTTGTATTTTTCTCATGAATTGACTGTTTGCCCATTTTTTCATGTGATATTCACTTTGTTATTATTGATTCGTACTTATCATTTAATTTGGGTGGTTATTTGATTATTACAGTTTTTCCTACTAGACTGACAATATTTAGGTTTGGTTTTTTTTTTTTTATATGATTCCATTGATATGAAATCGTTTGTTTATTTTAACATTTACTTGTAAATATTTAATCTTGCTCACATCGTATCCCCTGTGCCTATTGTATTGCCTGGCATGTGGTAGCCAATCAATAAAAATTTGTTGAATGAGTAAATGAAGATGATGCTTTGTTTTGCTGGAGAAGACATAGTGACCATTCTTTTTCAGAGGTCCAGAAGAGGTATCTGAGTAACTAAGTGGGGACAGTCCACTGATGATCATCATATATATTTCAGTGCTCATTCATTCAGCATGTCATTGCTGTTTAAAAGTATATATAAATTTTGGGCCGGCCCCGTGGCTCACTCGGGAGAGTGTGGTGCTGATAGCGCCAAGGCCGCGGGTTCGGATCCTATATAGGGATGGCTGGTGCACTTACTGGCTGAGCGTGGTGCGGACGACACCATGCCGAGGGTTGCAATCCCCTTACTGGTCAAAAAAAAAAAAAAAAAGCATATATAAATTTATACTCACAGAAGGGAGAAAGACCCTTCTCTGCACAAAAAGGCATGCATTGTGTGAGAATCTAGCTCTGTTGTATGATAACTGTACCTCTTATTCAACTTTTTGACAGGAGAAAAGATGATCAGTTTCAGTCATTTGTAAAAAGAGTCATTACGAGTCATCTGTTTCAGATAATTATGATTAGCACTGTCTCAATGAATGCCTGTTTTATAGTCCTGTGGACCGATTATAAAATAAGATATCGCTTGTTCAGACTTTATGAGGTAAGCAGCCGGGGTCCATTTTCGGCTTTTCATCTTTTACTTGTTTTATTTCTGCGAATGTTGTAAGATTTTTAAGGCATTTCGTTTTAAGGAATTCTCTGTAGAAAAAATTTTAAAGACCTTTAAAATATACTCTACAATCTGGTAAGATGGTGGCAGGAACAGTAGTGGTGACATGATTTTTAAATCTCCCTGAATCCCCTCTTAAAACAAAGCAACTAGATAGCAAAACCAAAAACTCATGGGCAGCATTTACAACAAAACTAGTTAACGAGATTTTCTTACTAAAAGCCACAAGAAGGGCATGACATCAGACTCTGTTGGAGAGGGAGCAGAGGGAAGCCAGTAAGTATTCATTAGAAAGTGTGATGGGCTGATGTGCGACAGCAGCTGAATTCAAGAAGGGTGTTGCCTAATCCAATACCAGGTGAGTGCAAGACGTTCCTCATAATTTCTGAAGGGTCTAGAGCAGTCTAGACTGTGTGCTTTCACCAACCAGGGCTCTCTTCAAAGACAGGGACCCACACTTAGGAGAAATATTGGAAGTGGAATAAAAATTGAGGATATTTGAGACATTGAGATGAAGGAAGGGAAGGTCCAGATAAAAGTGGAGGAAGGGAACAGAACCCAGAAGCCTCAAAAGTCAAGCTACCACATTTTTAAACACAACACAAAAACATAAGCGAGAGCTCAGTGAAGTCCGAATGACAGCTTCTAAAAATTCAGGAAAACTAATTTCACATAAAGAGCAGTAGAAAGAACTGAGGCAAAATCCCATACAAAATTAGTATAAGAAAAAGAAAATGTGGAGAAAATATCCCAATAGATAAGGAAAGCCCACCACAAAGACGTGCCCACAAAACAGAAAAACTGTAGTGCACAATTTTAAAACAAGGTACAGGTTAAAGAAAGTGGTACAAGATAGGAAAGAACAGAAGTGAAGTGACAAAACTCACAAAAGAATTAGAAATAAGAGAAAAATCATTTAAAAAATGAAAACTAGACCAAGAATAATTAAATACAACGGATAATAGATTAAGAGAAATAAAGGATTAAGTGGAGGAAAAGTTTAAAAATCAATAAGAAATGAAGAGATGCAAAGGATTCTGGAGAAAGTGATGAACACTGAAGACGGGTGAGAAGATCTAGTATAATAGGAGCCCCTCCATTGGAAACAAAACAAGAGCAAAGCAAAGGAACAGAACAAACACTAAAATCTATAATCCAAGAGAAGTTAACTGAAATGAAAAATTTGAAGCTATATGTTCAAAGAGTACACATTGCATACCTGAGAATGTGGAGTTAAATCAAACATCAAAACATACTCTAGCAAAATTATTGGACTTTAAAAAGGGATGGAGGAAACCGTAAGCATCTAGGCAATGTGGCTTGTAAGAAGAAAGTCGATTATCATCAGACTTCACTCTGGTATCGCTTTATGCCAGAAGAAAATAGAGTAACATGCTTGTATTTAAGATACTTTAGTAAAGAAAACGTAAATCAAGGATTTTAAATCAGCAGAACTGGTTTTCAAGTATAAAGGGTGCAAACAGCCACTGACACTCAAAACTTGAAGAATATTGTTCCCATGAGCTCTTCTTCAGGACTCTGCTAAAGAATAAGTTTCAGCCAACCAAAATGACTAGAGAAGGATCAATGTTAGGACTGGTGATGAGAATTAAATAGTTATTTGTAGAACTAATACTAATTGTGGTTTAACAGGGAGAGAATATGACATATAATGAATATATATCCTCTGACAATGAAGATGTGGTATAACTAAAAAATGGGGAATGATGAGAAGATCCAATGCAAAAAAGAAAAAAGAAAAAACAAAACCAAAAAACCATTTTCAGCAATCAACTTAGTGGACATACTGCTAGGAGTGTTATTATGAGACCGTTGTGTATGTAACGCAGGAGAAATGAGTAACTATGGAATAGTTTATTTCTATCATCCTCTGTGTTCTCGAGAACCAGGATACTCATGGAAGAAAGGAGATAAAAACCCTGTGGTTCTGCATTTGAATTGGAGGTATCAGCATAAACTACTTAGGTATTTTATCTTTATCCTTTCTAAGACCCAGAACATTGAATAACTCAGCAATTATACATCCTTAGTACCCCAATATGATGTTGAAATATCTTTTCTCACTAAAAGAAACCAGGGCTTCTTAGAAAAATAACTGATTCCAGGTCTAGGGCAGGAAATATATCAGATAAGCCAGGAATATCTTGTCACATACATAGCAAGAAAGCTACCGAAGACTGCTGGGATCATGTCAAAAGGACTCAGGAGACAACCTAAAGGGGCTCCTGCTGGCCAAAGACAGAACAACTTGAGCTTCAGTGAGGAGAATAATGACCAGTGATTGAAACTCATCAAATAATCTATGAAGTATAATGATGCCAAAAGACCTAACTGGCCACTGTGGAGGGTGATAAGAAGCTAATCCTTCATCTTGAAAACTACTAAATTAAGGGAAAGAATCAAACATTACTAACTTTTCTTACATGAATGGTAATACTGTGTAACCACATAATGGGTGAGGAAAACATATCTTTATGGAAGTGTCCCAGTTAAAAAAGGAAAGGGTAGATATCACCATTCTTCAACCCGCAGTGAAGTAATGGATGTAAGCATTGAGCATCAATGGTTGCCACCATCATAAAAAGAGAGACAACCAGACATTACATACCTCCTGTGAAAGAACTTGCCAAAGAGATCAAACCTGAATCCGATCAAGCCTTTGGATCTAGCTGTGAGGAAGTGTGGAAGGCAGAGGATCATGCTGAGCTGCACGATGACCGTGCAATCAGCAAAATCCAGACTGGAAAATTCTGTAAGTCGAATTACCTGGATTCTTTAAAAGATAAATTGCAAGGAAAGAAAAAAGATATACCAAATTTTAAGAAGTTTAATAAAATGGCAAGACTATATTATTAGTTCTAGGGATGTGTACATGGGTTTTTATAGAGAAAAAGAAAAAAAGGTTTTTATAGATAAAGAACATGGGTTCTTTATAGATAAAGAAATGCAAGGAAGTGATCACTGTAAAAACCTGGATAGTAGTTAATTTTGGGTGGAGGGAGGGAGTTGTGATTGGGAAGGGGCACACGAAGGGGCTTCTGGGACAGTTGGCAAAGTTCTACTTCTTGACCTGGGTGGTAGTTACAGAGATGTTAGCCTTGTATTAACTTATCTGTCTACATATTTGTTCATGTGGCTCTATATGTATGTTTTATTTTACAATAAAAAGGTTAAAAAAATACTCTATCATTTAGGGCAGATAACTTTCCTTCTTGGTGATAAAAAGGTTTAGCATCAACATAATGTCGTGTCAGGGCAGTGGAGGTGGTGGAGTACCCCAAATAATGCTTAAAATGTGCAGGGTCTACTTGGTGTCACTTCTGTGAACATGTTGATATGGTGGTGAATTCCATACCACCATTCCAAAGAATTTGGCCATGGACTGTAGAACATCATGTTAAATATAGGATTTGATAGGGGCCAGGAAAAGAGATGAGTTGAGGAACATGAATACTCTTATTGCCCTTGAGAGGCCATAAGGGTCACTAAGCATGTGTCCTGCAGGAACCCTAGTTTGCAACCGTAGGGAAGCTCTGTGCTGTGGAAAGGATGAGGTCATACAGATCTGGGTTGGAGCCTCAGCTCTCCTACCTTATTACTAGCTGTAAGAATTTGAGCAAGTTATTGAGCTCTCTGTGGTTTAGCTGCAACATTTGTAAAATGTTATTATTATATACCTTACAGGGTGGCTGTGAGGCAATTGAGAATAACATGTGTGAAATCCCCTGGTTAACTATGAAACTGTGATAAATTATTAACACTCTTGAGAACCCCAACGAAGGTACAAGGAAAGATCTGAGAAGACTCTGATCTCTCAATTCTGGATAACCTTGAGGCTCTTTGCAAGCAGGAAGAAGGCCAAGGCAGAGTGGTAAATTGTTGGGGCATTGAACACATCCTCTGACACACAGAGCCTCTTGGTAAAGGCTGGAAGACTTACTGGTTCCAGGAATTTAAGGAAATATCTGTTTAATCATTAGTAGGTCATTAAGTTAATTGAGCAGAGACTGTGGTGGCTACGTATGACAAAGAAGATAGACTTACAGAATTAAAGTTCAGGAAAGTTACTCAAAAAAGGAAAAAAAAAAAGAAAAGAGAAGAAAGAAAGAAGAAAGAATAGCAACAATAACAAACCCTGGGGACAGGGGAAGATCTGATTTTCAGAGTTGCAACATTATATTATTTAAAATGTCCAGTTTTCAACAACAACAACAAAAATCACAAGACATGCAAAGAAACAAGAGTGTATGGCCCATACACAATAAGAAAAGCAATCAATAAAAACTATCTTTGAGGAAGCCCATTTGTTGGACTTACTACATGACTTTAAAACAGCTATCATAAATATTTCAAAGAACTAAAGAAAATCATATCTAAAGAACAAAAGGAAAGAGTGAGAACAATGTCTCACCAAATAGAGAATATAAATAAAGAGATAGAAATGATTTAAAAAGAGCCAAATAGAAATTATGTAGCCGAAAAGTACAATAATTGGAATGAAAGATTACTAGAGGAACTCAACAGCAGGTTTGAGCTGGTGGAAGATAGAATTGATGAATAGGAAGATAGGTTGATTGAGATTCTCCAGTCTGTGGAACAGAAAGATAAAAGAATGAATAGAAATAAAAAGAGAGCTGTGAGACACCATCAAACATATAAACATGCAGTTAATAGGAGTCCCAGAAAGAGAGGAGATAAAGGACAAAAAAAAAAAAAAGTGTGAGAAATAATGGCCAGAAACTTCCCAAATTTGATGAAAGACATTAATTTCCACATCCAAGAAGATGAACTCCAAGTAGGGTAAACTTGGAAATCTATACCTGGACCTGTTAATCAAACTGTTGAAAGACAAAGACAAAGAGAATTTGAGAGCACAATCAGAAAAGCAACTCATCACATAAAAGTGATCCTCAATAAGATTAACAGCTGATTTCTCACTAGAAACCATGACAGTCAAAAGGCAGTGGTATATCATATTTTGAAAGTGCCAGAAAGAAAAGACTGTCAACCAAGAATTCTACATCCAGAAAATCTATACTCCAAAAATGAGAGGAGTGATGTCAGTGAAAATGGCAGAGTAGGTAGCTCCATGATTCATCTGTCCACAGAAACAATTTAAAAAGAGAGCAAAAACTGCCATAATTCTGGAAAATAGCCAAAGATTTACAGCAACCATGTGAACACTGAATCAAAAAAGAGGCAACTTTAAAAAGGTAGGAAAGCTTTTTGGCATTTCTATTTGCCTGTGTCCCAGCCCCGCTTCCCAGCATGATGAAGGTCCAGAAGGCAGCAGTCCACATTCACAATAGGGACCCAGGCCCCTAGTTCCAGAGGCAGCAGAGAAGACATTGTTCTTAAAAAGTTTTGCTTGTCGGTTTTGACCTGACGGTTGCTTGAAGGACTGATGGAAGGTGATTGCCTTCATTTCACCTAATGTGGAACTTTCTTAGGGTAGAAAAGTAGGTATGCAGAGGGCATTTCTTACAAACATTGAGAGACACATCAACAACTTATTGCTGCCTGTGGCAAAAAATATATAACAGTTTGGGCAAACAATAGGCATGCTGAAATCCTGGGAGAAAATGCCTGGAAGAGAGATTCTTTGGAAAATTAGGGTACTGAGAAGCTCCCTTGTATACAGAGGAATTTGGAAAGCCACGCATGCCCAGGGCAGAACAGATGCTTAGAGAAGACCTGAGAAGATCCCAAGGTTTTACCTTTAGGTGATTTTTAGGCTCAGCACAAGCAAGAAGTGGAGGCTAAGGTTTTAAATTGCCTGGCTAAGCATTAAATGAGTGCCACAACACAGAGCTGATCTGAAAAGACTAGGAGAGTTTTTCTTTTTTTCTTCTCTTCTCTTTCTCTTTTTTCTTTATTTTTCCTCCTTTCCCTGCTTTCCTTCTCTCTCCTTCCCTTCTTTTTCCTTCCCTTCCTTCTCTCCTTTCCTCCTTTTTTTTTTTATTCAAGGCACTTAAGAAAATCTCTGTCAAAATACTAGGTAATGAGAAACTGAAGGAAAGAGACTTCAGAGATCACACATGAGAAAGAATGCAGTCCTTTACAAAAGTAGTTTAGGAGAGTCACTAAACAACTACTACCCACAGAAAGCAACAACAAAAACAAAACCATGAGGAAGGGGGAAAATCTGATTTCCAGAGTTACTATGCTGTAATATTTAAAATGTTCAGGGGCCGGCCCATGGCTCACTTGGGAGAGTGTGGTGCTAACACCAAGGCCACGGGTTTGGATCCCTATATAGGGATGGCCGGTTAGCTCACTTGAAGAGTGTGGTGCTGATAACACCAAGTCAAGGGTTAAGATCCCCTTACTGGTCATCTTTAAAAAATAAAATAAAATAAAATAAAATGTTCAGTTTTCAACAAAATATGAAGCATGCAAAAATAAGAGAATGTACAAGGGTACTTCAAAAAGTTCATGGAAAAATAGAATTGAAAGATAATATGAATCTTCCTATGAACTTTTTAAAGTACCCATTTATGAAAAAACGCACAGCTAACATTATACTCAAATGGTGAAAAACCAAAAGTCTTCCCACTAAGATCAGGAGCAAGACAAGATGCCTGCTTTTAAACAGTATTCAATATTGTACTGGAAGTGCTAGCCAGAGTAATTAGGCAAGAAGAAGAAATAAAAGACATCTAAATTGGAAAGGAAGAAGTAAAACTATCTCTGTGCAGATGACTTGATTTTATATATAGAAAATCCTAAAGAATACATACACATAAACTATTAAAGCTATTAAACAAATTCAGCAAAGTTTCAAGATATAAGATCAACAATAAAATCAGCTGCACTAATGCACACTAGTTATTAACTATCTGAAAAGGAAAATTTTAAAATTCAATTTACAACAGCATCCAAAAGAATAAATACCTAGGAATAAACTTAACTAAAGAGATGAGAGGTGTGAATACTGAAAATTACAAAACGTTGCTGAAAGAAATTAAAGAAGACCTGGATAAATGGAAAGACATCTTGTGTTCATGGATTAGAAGACTTAATCTTGTTAATAGTCTTCAAAGTGATCTACAGATTCAATGTGATTTCTATCAAAATTCCAACAGCTGCTGCTGCCATCATCATTATCTTCTTATTTTTCTGCAGAAATGGCAAAGGAGATCCTCAGATTCGTATGGATGTGTGAGGGGCCCCAAACAGCCAAAGCAATATTGAAAATGAAGAACAAAGTTGGAGGGTTTGCACTTTCTGACTTTAAAACTTACTACAAAGATACGGCAATCAAAACAGTGTGGCACTGGCCTAAGAATAGACATATAGACCAATGAAATAGAATTGAGAATCTTGAAATAAACCCAAATATCTATGGCCAATTGATTTTTTGACAGGTTGTCAATACCATTCAATGGCGAAAGAATAGTCTTTTCAACAAGTAGTATTAGGACAACTTGATTTTCCATGCAAAAGAGAGAAGTCAGACTCCTATCTCACACAATATACAAAAACGAACTGAAAACATATCAACAACCTGAACATAAGAGCTAAAAAAATCTTAGAAGAAAAGATGGGGTAAATCTTCATGACCTTGGATTTGGCGATAGATTCTTAGATATGATACTAAAAGCACAGAAAAAATAGATAAATTGGACTTCATCAAAATTAAAAACATTTGTGCATCTAAGGACATTATCAAGGGAGTGAAAAGGCAACCCACAGAGTAAGAGGAAATATTTGCAAATCATACATCTGGTAAAGGATTAATATCCAAAATACCTAAAGAACTTCCACAACTTAACAACTACAGCAACAACAACAAAACAAGCAACCCAATTTAAAAGTGGGCAACGGACTCAAATAGACATTTCTCTGAAAGTATTGTATGGCTCCACTTATATGAAGTACCTAGAATAGGCAAATCTGTACAAACAGAGAGTAGAATAGAAGTTATCAGAGCTGAGGGGGGAGGGGAATGGGAAGTTATTGTTTATTGGGGGCAGGGTTTCTGTTTGGGATGATGAAATAGTTCTGGAAATGGCTGTGATGATTGTACAATACTGTGAATATATTTAATGCCAGTGAATTGTACACCTTAAAATTGTTTAAAATGGTAAATTTTATGATATGTATATTTTACCACAATAAAAAACCAAAGGTAACAAATGCTCAAAAAAAAAAAAAGAAAAAAAAGAAAAGAAAAGAAAAAGAAAAAAGCCACCAAAAAACTCCATTGAAAATTCTATACTTTAAATAGTGAATTTTATGAAATGTGAATTATATCTCAGCTAAAAATATTAATGAAATGAACTGTTGGGTAAAGAGCAACAGAATAAAACCAAAAACAATAGAAGGAAGGAAATGGTAAAGATAAGAGCAGAAATTAATGAAATAGGAGATGAAGATTCAATAGAAAGTATCAAAAAAGTATCAACAAAGCTGAAAATTAGATCTTAGAAAAGAATTATAAAACAAAGAGCTTTCTTCATGAGATGATCAAGATAAATAGGTGCCCTGAATCATGTTAGGAATTTAAAAGGGAAAGTACAGATAAAGTGGATAACAGAAATCTAATAATTGTATGCCAATGAATTTGAAAACCTAGTTGAAATAGACAATTTTTTTAGAAAAAAATTACAAAACTGTCTCTTAATAAGAAAACGAAAACCTGAAATAAATTTTGTGTGTCCATCTATGTCCTTTCATGGCTATAAAGCATTAACTTAGTAGTTTAAAATTTTTACCCCCCCAGAACAAAGAAACTAACCTGTACTAGATGGTTTTACATGCGTGGAAGATATAATTCCAAACATATAACACTCTTCCAGTGATGAGATAACTGAATATACCTGCCTTACCCACAGACAATTCATCTTGTGAAGGTAGTATATAACCTTCATGCCAAAACTAGATAGACAGTATATAAAAAGGAAAATTACATCTCAATGTCATGAATTTGGACACAAAAAACCCAAACAGAGGATTAGAAAACCAAATAAAAACATGTATGAAAAAGACAATATCCCATTGCCAAGTTGGGTTTCTCCAGGAATGCAAGTATGGTTTACATTAGAAAATTCTACCCATTTTATTAATCAGCTTAAGATATTAAAGGGAAAAGAAACCTCATAAGACCAATTCAAGAGATGCTGAAAAAAAAAAATTATCATAAATGTTCTTCATGAAAAAACTTAGCAAACTTGGAGTAGAAAGGATTTATTTTTAACCTGATTAAGGGTACCTATGAAAAACCTATATCAAAATTTACAATCAGTGGTGAAACTTTAGCAGTATTTTCTTTGAAGTTATTCCAGTTATTATTAATAAGATTTGTATTAGAGTCTTAACCAATGTATAATACTAAAAAATAAAAAGCATTAAGGATTAGAAAGTTAAAAAAAAAAAGCTGTCATTCACAGGTGATATAATTTCTGCATAGAAATCCCCAAAAGAATCTGGAAAATTATTAAGTTAATATTAATGAGTAAAGATAATAAATAATGAATTTCAGCAAGTTTGCTGGATATATGAATAATAAATAAAATTAATTATATTCAATATATCAGCAATAAAAGTGATGACATATATAACAACAAAATATAAAAAGTCCTAAGAGGCAAATCTAAATTTGTGTGACCTTTAAGGAGAAAAATATAAAAATGTATAAGCATCATTAAAGAAGACATAAAGAAATGGAAAAATATAACAGATAGATAGATAGAAAGGCTGTTTCTCAAAGGTGCAGTCTTTTCCAATTAATCTATAAAATCAATTCCAATAAAAAACTGGCAAGGATTTTTCTGTCTCAAAAATTTGATTCTAAGATTTAGATAAAAGAATGAAGGATGGAGGAAAACAAGACAATTTTGAAAGCAAAAAGGGAGAAGTCTTGACTTACCACATAATAAGATTTTCTATAAAGCTATAATAATTAAGGCAGGGTGATGATGCACGGATAGAAAAATAAACCAATGGAACAGAATGAGTGCTCAGAAACAGATCCTGACTTATGTGGAAAGCTGATACATGTCAAATGGCGCTACAGATGAGTAGTGAGAGGGTAGATTCTTCATTAAATGGGACTAGGATGATTAATTATCCGAATGGAGAAAAATGCAATTGATTCTCTATCTCACAGCATACATAGCTGGATTAAAGATCTAACTTGAAAAGTAAAACTTTAAAATGTTTAGAAGAAAATATAGAAGAATATACTATCTCAGGGAGGAAAAGGTTTCTCAAGGTATAAAACACATAAACCATGGATACAACTCAAACAACGTGATTAAAATAAAACCCCATAAACCATTAAGAAAAGGTTTGATAAATTTGATTTTATTAAAATTTTAGTTATTAAAAGACCATTAAAAATATGAAAAGTCAGTGTGATAAGTTAGTGTGGGAGAAAATATTTGTAACAGATATAACAGGCAACAGAGTAGGATTCAAAATCTGTAAAAGATGTCTTCCAAATCAGTAAGAAAAAGACAAAACAATCCAGCAGAAAAGTGGGCAAAGGAGAAGAAACAGGCAACTCACAATTTAAATATATAAAATGATGCCCAACCTCCTTAATAATTAGAGAAATGAAAATTAAAATAAAAAATAAGATACTATTTTGTATTCATCAGACTGACAAAAATTAAGTCTGACTGTAGGAAGTGTTGACAAGAATGTAGAGCAATAGGAAATTGCAGATATGAAAGCAAATTGGCTCAATAATTCTGGAAAAGATTTGTCAATATCTAGTAAGTTGAAGATGCTCATATCCTATAATTCCACTCCTAGGTATGTAACTGAGAGAGCTTTACACATGTATACAAGAAAATGTACAAGAATTGTTCATACTCTTTGAGATCTCTTAAAAATGTAAATCAGTTCAGATCACTCCCTTGCTCAAAATCATCCAAGGCTAGGATTAAAATTCGAAAGTGCTCACTAGATCTCCAAAGCCCTATGTGGTCTACCTCTCCAACTGCATCTCCTATTCTGCTCTCCCTCTTTCCATTCTAGCCAGGCTGGCTTTGCTGTTCTTTGAACAACCTCCTTTTTGCCTGGGGTCTCTTGGACTTGCCATTCCCCTACTTCCTGGAAGCATTCTCCCAGTTTTTATCTTGGCTCAGTTCCTGGCTTCAGTGAGACCTGTGTTCACCACCTTTTCTAAAATAGCTGCCAGGACTGCCCCTCTTCCACATGACCAGTCCCTCTATCTCCTTTGGCTGGTTTATTTTCCTTTCTACCTGACATTACACTATATTTTACACTCTGTATTTGTTAAAGTATTTATTTCTGTCTCCCCTACTAGATTGTGAGCTCTCTGGGGATGGATATTTTCTGTCTCATTCATTGTTGCCTTTTCCAGTGTCTCTAACAGTGCTTGCTTGGCACATGGTAGGTGCCCAATCAAAGCTTTTTCAATGAATGAATCAATTCATTTGGATGATAATCAAGATGACAAGTCAATGTAGATGATAAGGAAAAACTTATATGATAAAAAATACTTCTTGGTAAAAACAAAGCCATTGGAGTTGTAGATGCATGAGATGAATTTGAAGAAGATTGGTTCATAAAGTGTAAAAATGAAAAATGAGCAGAGTATTCTTTAGAAACATATTAGTTAACTGATTTTAAATATGTATAATTAAGTTAATAGATTAAATATATGTAGATATTTGAACACTTCATCTATATTCCTAAAAATTTGTATATTCAAGTTGGCCAGAAAACTCTTGGGACCTTCTCTTGGAAAACCTTAAATTCAGGTTATGTTGAAGTTGAGTTCAGGTTATGTCGAGCCTGATATGTTGAGTTGCTGTAACTGGAGTCGATACAGTCATCTTGTCTGCACCAGGGGTCAAACCTAGCCCCATGCTTAGGGCCACAGGGTACAGATGACACAGAAGGAGAAGGGAATCAGGCATGCTGAGCTTCCGCTGTCTGCCGGAGACTCTGCCTGGGTTTCTCTCTCGTGTGTGTGACTTAGGAACACCACTCCCCAACACCTGACTGGGTGGCTCAGGCAGGGAGAGGGTCAGGACTCTAGGGCTCTGCAGCTTGGTCTGACCCTCCCAACCCTTGCCACCCCTGCAGACCTCAGAGATTATGTTTGTGTCCATCTGCACCTGTGAGTTCTTCATGAAGGTCTATGTGGACCCCATCCACTACTGGAAGGATGGCTACAACCTGCTGGATGTGATCATTCTCATCATTATCTTCATCCCCTATTCCCTCCGTGAGATGCAGGGAAACTACTACCCCTACCTCAACATTGCTGATGGCATCCAGTCCCTGCGAGTCCTCAAGCTTATCACCTATAGCCGGGGCATCCGGGTGAGTGCCCTGGGGGTGCCATGGTGCTGGGAGGGCAGGCTATAGGGCCCATCTGCCCACCAGTCCCCAAGGAAATGATGATTCTACTATTATCTTCCAGTTATTGAGTCCTACTGTGTGGCAGGTTGATCTCTACTGGTATTATCTCATTTAACCTTAAAACAATTGTGAGAAAGGTATTATTAGCTCCGTTTTATAGATGAAGACATTGAAGCAGTTAAATGTCAGACTGAGACTTGAAAAGTGTGTTTGACTCCAGAGGCCATCTGAACTTTTCTTCTCTCCAATGCTGCCAAATGACTGGTTTTCTTAGGGTGCAGATCCTTTAACTACATAGTCAGGAGCCTACAGCTTTATGGTGGCCTTGGCCACTAGCTGCTTTCCCTACACAGCTAAAGGTCTGGGGCTTCTCTTGATGGGAATAGTCTCATTACTCCGTTAAGGCAGCTCTGGAATTGCTGCTGTTGCTGGGAAGTCTTTCTGGGTTGCTGAAAGTCATAGAGTAATCAGCCTTCTCAACTCAGGAGATTTTAGAATATACCTCCGGGCTGACCCCTTGCCCTCAATCATGGCCTCAGGCATCCGTCCTGGACACAGTGTGTTTGCCTTGGCTCTGCACTCAATATCCATGCTTCTCCAGGAAGGGGCTGATCTGGACCTATTTGCCCAGTCAGGGTGTGCCGGTTGATCCTGCTGAGAGATTACCCCTCTCCCAGGCCTGGGTGGCTGGCTGTCAGGGCCTAGGCCCTGCACTCAGGGAGCCCCAGTCCTGGGTGGAGACGAGAAGAATGTTGCACACATCCACAGTCATTCATTTCTTGCTCTCATGTAGTCACGTGCCTCAGTGTCTGTCTCCTCCCAAGCAATATAGTCCAGCCTGCCGCCTCCTTTGGCCAGGCTTCTGGAAAAAGGAGTCTGTGCTTCCAGTCCCTCTTCCTTGTCTATCATGTATGCCCTGTCTTCTTGCCCTCCACCACAGAGAAACTAGTCTCTCCAAGGTTGCCAGCAACCTCCTTGTCACTGAATTTGCTGGCCATTTCCATCGGCACCCTTGTTGCCGTTTTGTTCTTCCTCCAGCCGGGCTCCTCGGGTGCGTCCTCTCTGCCGGCCCACAAGTGTTGTTTTCTCAGGGCTGTGCTGAGTTCCCTTTCTCTTCCCCGCTGCATGTCCTCTCTGGGTGATCTTTTCCACTTCCCAGGGCTCTTCACTTGCCCACCCCTCTCTTTGACCTTCAGACCCAGCTGCCTCCTGGACATCTCAGGTGCTCCTCAAACTCATTGTGTCTAAACTGGAAGTCATCACTCTTTCCCAGCCCCAACCTCCAATTCAAAAACCCTGGCTCCTCCTCCAGTGTTCTGTCTTTTGGTGAAGAGTGTCCCCCACCGCCATTCACTTTCCAAGTCATAAGTGTGAGTGTCAGCCTTGACTCCTGTCTCTCAAAGTCCTGTTGTGTGGCCTCCTGAATGGTTATTGACTTGCTCACGTCTTTTCTTCCCTGTCACCTCCAGCCTTCACCTGGGTTCCTGTAATGGCTCCACACACTACTGAGAGCCCTGGAGCAGAAATGCCCCAGCAGCTGGGGGGAATCTCTAAAGTACACATCAGATCAGGCCAAATTTGTTTCAAACCTAAGGGTGGCCTCCTTGCCTGTGGGCTAGAGCAAACCCTGCAATGTGTCCTAGAAGAAGGGTAGAGGTGTGTCTGAGGTGCTGGGCATGGGAGCTGGTGTCAGATAGGAACAAGAGTTCGGCAGGGGAACAGGAAAGAAGACTGGAGGTCCCTGGGGGGTCAGTGCCAGGTGGTGGGCACCTCAGAGTGAGGGAGTGATCAGACAGTGGGAGGGCAGCCTGGTTTGTCCAGGTGTAGTACACCAAGGGAGCAGGGGCCTGGAGTGGTACAAGGGTCACTAGAAATAAGTCCAGAGACAAAGAGGCCTTGCGGATGGTGGGTCATTCATAAAGATGCTGAGGGCCCTCGGGATGACAGCAGGAAGGGTGGAAGAGATGGTGAGCCTGAAGGCAGAGGTTTTAAGACATGAGGGGGAGTGGAGAGCTGGAAGGTTGGCCCTGCCCAGAAGCAGGGGCTTTGCCCACAGAGGCTGGGGCTCCGAGGACAAGGCAGAGGGTTGCCCCTGAATCTGAGGTCAGTGGGGGCCAGAGCTGGAGAGGGCTGCTGGGGAGTGATGTGCTCAGGCAAGAGAGGGTTTTCAGGTGAGACCACTGTGAGATGAGCGGGGTGCCAGAGACCTGTGTGGGTCACGTGAGGAAAGGGGTGATGGGCAGTTGGTTGAAGGAAAGAAAGCCCAGGGCTGTGCAGGGAGGAGGGAAGCAAAAAGGACTGGTGGCAGGAGGGGCTTCCATCTTGGAAGGAAGGGGCAGTAACCCAGATTGGTACCTCGTGAGGCTGGGGGCACCACCCGCCTGCTGAGAGCACCTGTCTTGGCTATGTTGGGGCAGCCTTGTCAGAAGGCAGAGGCCTGAAGTTTCCTGGGGCTGATGGCCTGGCAGAGGCAGCACATCCTTCCAGTCCAGGAACCTCCCTGCTGGCCAAAGGCTGGATCCCAGAGCAGGCCAGGCTGGCTTGGTGACTGCAGGTCTCTGCTCAGCCTTTTGTCCTTGTAGACATGCACAAAGACGTGTGTGCATGCAGACACAACATGTACACAAACATGCACCCTATGTTTGGCTTCGGATTTTTCCTGTCATTAAGTAGAGCCTTATATCCTAAAATGGTTCCCTGGGGATCACCAGCCACCCTGGCTGTGGCTCTCCTGTAGCCTTTGGGATATCATGGGACCCCAACCCCCCGAGTGCACAGAAGTGACCCTGGATTACATGCCCTCTGTATGCTGCCCAGCCTGCTGGCCAAGAGGAGCTGGAGCTTCTAAAAGTGGGGGACTTGCAACTTTGTGCTAATTTGAATTAGTTGAAGTCTAAAGGAGCCCTTAACAGAGCTGCAGTCTCTGCCCAGAGCTGGCATGCTAACACATTTTTGGCCCCCAACCCCTGATTAATTAAAATGACATTCCACCCTCCATCTGATGGCAATAAACGTGCCCCATGAGGAAATAGTACCTTGTTTTGCACAGAGAAGTTCTTTTAGCTGAGACCCAAGGATCACACTGCTCCTGTTCATCTGAATTTCATCCTGAGAGCAACCTTCAGACACTGGGCTGTGGTGAAAGTGCCAGTCTTTCTCCTTGCCTCCTGGACCCAGATCATTTCTTGCATATCCAAGGGGCTGTGCAGGAGGGCTCCGTCAGAGTGTGGGGCCTGTGCACCTGCCCTACCTGGAGATCATTTCCACACCTGGAATACCCCAGGGCCAGGAGTATAGCCATGGTGAGACCCAGAGCCGAGGAGGGCCAAAGTGGGCTCTGGGAATTTCTTCCCCTAAGAATTTGGGAATTCAAAATCAGGCATAGATGGGGCCAGGCCATAGGCTTTGAAAACCCAAGACTTCCTCAGGGAAGGAGCTACTGGCCTATAGGGATCTGGGCAGCCATCCCCTGAGACTGGAGTTCTGCACCTTTCTGGACTGCACACTGATGAGGTCTGTCTAGATTGTGCTTGAAGAAGGTAGCCAAGACCAGCTGTTGGGGTCCTGCATGAGGTTTCCTGGACAGCATGACTTCTCCACTGCCACTCTCAAGGTTCTCTGTTTTGACCTCATGTGGCACCAGCTCATGGGCTGGCCTGGTGGTGGGAGACCACCAGGCCTCTTCCCCACCCTCTGCATGTGCTTCAGGTTCTACCACTCCACCCTCCCCTGTTTCCCACCTGTGCAAACCTGATCTGCAGACCACATCCCATTGTGGCATTTCTCGAGGATATACCATAGCTTTAGTCCTACTAGTGCTTGGGAAAAAAGTTCTGTCTCTATCTAGCTGGGAGGGAGACAACTTTTTAAAAAAATCTCAGCTCTTTTGGAATTAATCAAAAAATTCCAATTTTCTTCCCCCAGGAGAGGAGGAAGACATCTGGCATGTGTTCACCCCTGTAGTCAGCTGCCAAACCAGTTCACACACAGGGCAGCCCAGTGCTCTTGAGTTGTCTTTCTGCTTCCCAGATTACCCCAACCTGTCCAAACTGCAGGGTCCTGTGTCCTAGCTTTCTGAGTGCTGTGCCAATAAACAGTCTCTGTGCTCAGGGCTGCTGGTGGTTAGGGAGGTGGCATTGGCAAAGGACTTAGGAGTTGGGTCTAGCTCTGCCATTGTATTGGTGCAGCCCTGGCCAAGACATTTTGCATCTCTGAGCCTCTGACCCCTCATCTTGAAATGGGAAGAATGATAATACCTACCTACCTTTTATTATGTCTGTGAAAACGTCTAGGTAGGTGAACATGTACTGAGTACCTACTACGTGTGAGAATCCAGGGCATGGAGAAGGAACAAGGAAGAGCCATACACTGTGTTCCCAGGAATGGGCAATGTGGTGGGGAGAGAAGACAAATGTCCACTTCACTGGGAGAAGATCGAGGTCACAAGACAGGGACCTGCCTGTGAAGGTGGGGCCCAGAAAGAATGGGGAGCCACGTTCTTCTCAGGCCTTCGCCATCCTCACTCCCAGGGTGCCTCCCCTGTTCCTCCTGGGCTTGGGGCAAAGGACATTCAGGGTTGGCCCTAAGCTGAGAAGCAGGAGCAGGACACCCTGGGGTGGCCACAGAGCCTGGCTGGCCTTCAAGTGGAGTGGTTAGTGGTGCTGATGAGGAGGCTACCTCAGACCTTAGGCAGCACACATTATCTACCCATGGGTGCCTGAGCTTGAATGCCACACATTGGTAAACCACGGACAGGTGGATCCAGCCCTCAGTCTGGGCACAGTTCTCATTTATTCATTCAACCAACCTGTATTAATCATCTACCATGTGCCAGGCCTGGCAGCAGATGCTGGAGATAGCTGTCAGGCTGGACCGCTGTCATCTGAGCCCACCCAGCCTGGAGCCCTCGTCTAGCTGCAACGTCCCTGCCTTGCAGACGCTCATCACTGCCCTGGGTCAGACAGTCTACACCGTGGCCGCTGTGCTCATCCTGTTCTTCGTTCTGATGTACATCTTTGCTATCTTGGGCTTCTGCCTGTTTGGAGTTCCAGAGAGGGGTGACCAGGACAACTGGGGGAACCTGGCCGTGGCTTTCTTCACCCTCTTCAGCTTGGCCACGGTACTGTGTTTGGGAGCAGTGATGAGGGCAGGGGCTTTGAGAAGGGACTGTTCAGGTGGCTTGAGCATGTGGACATGCTGTGCCTCACATGGGGCCTGCCCCATGTGCAGCTGCTTAGTGCCCTGGACAGGGACCCATCTCTGTCTCTAATCCTGTGACTCCCCACAGGGCCATAAAACTTTTCTGAGTTCTCAAATGGTAGTTCATTTGGATTATGTTTAATTTATAAATGAATTCCATGTCACATAGACTTTTGGGGAACAAGCTGTCCTACCCCAGAATAAACATGCAAAACCCAAGTCTAGAAGTCTAAACTCTGTTGGACCCTGGAAAGAGTGGGGTCTTTTAAAAGGTTGGTTTGGCAGTGAGGCTGTGTCTTTTTGGAAAGGATGGGAGACCTTGAGAGAAGAGGCCCTAAGGCATGTTGGCCAGCAGTGCCCCCACCCGTGGTGCCCTGCATTTCCAGCCCACCAGTATAGGCTGGAGCCAGTGGACTGGGGAAGTGTCCAAGGGCTGATGTGGAGGCAGAGCCAGCTTCCTCCTCAGTGGGGCTGGGGCAGGAAGCACCCCTTTGGCTGGGGCTCCCTGAGCATAGGCAAGAGGAAGGCCTATCCTGCTGGGCCTTGGCACTCAACATACCCTGCCCTGCCTGAGCAGGTCGATGGCTGGACAGACCTGCAGGAGCAGTTGGACAACCGGAATTTGGTTCTGAGCCGGGCATTCACCATCATCTTCATCTTGCTTGCCTCCTTCATCTTCCTCAACATGTTCGTGGGCGTGATGATCATGCACACTGAGGTGAGTGAGGCCCCACCTGTGAGGATGGGGGGTCAGGTTAGGTGTGGTAGGTGGGGCTGTGGGCCAAGTCTCCAGCGAGGGCGCTGAGCAGTGTCTCCGTCCTGAAGTGGAGTGGAGGTGACCAGATGGCCCCCTACCCAGCCCACTCGTCTCCCTAAGCCTGTGCATTTACCTTGGCTTATGATGGTGGCCAGCAGGACAGTGGGACTCAGGGAGCCTCTGCAGCTGCAGTTGGCAGCTTTAGTTGGCGGCTGGTCCTATGTGTATGTGTGGCGGGGGGCGGTGGGTGGACCTTCCTGTTGAGGGCTGGAGCCACAGTACAAGGCTAGGAAAGAAAAGAGTGAGGAGTGATATGCAGTGAGAGCTTGCACCTGGACTTGAACCACCAACTCTCTAGGACTCCATCAAAAAGTTTGAGAGAGATCTGATGCTGGAGAGGCACGTGACACTTATGGAGGAGAAGCAGGTGATTCTGAAGCGGCAGCAGGAGGACGTCAGCAGGCTGATGCAGACACAGGTAGGTGATCACCACAGGCAGGTAGACAGACAATAGGTGGACGGTCAGGGCTGAAAGCATGGCCAGGAAGAGGGGGGCCTGTGTAGAGGGCAGGTGGCCAGGCATCTGTGGCTTTAGGTAAGGCAGGTGCATTCCCCCTGTATTTTCCAGAGTCAGGCTTTACTCTCTGCATTTCTGTGTTTCTCTGAACCTCTCAGTTGAGTGCTGTGATTATAATGTCTCCCTCCTTTGTGGGCAAAACTTCACTGCTGAGCCCTTCGGGGTGCGGCAGTCTGTGCTTAAGCTTCTTACTGACGGCTCACTGGGTGCCAGGCAGTCATGCCCCAGTCCTCCCAGTGGATGAGGACGTGGAGGCTCTGACAGGTGTCATTCGACCTCGATTTTCTCACAGTTCTAAAACCAGAACAAGAATGAGCACAACAGGCCAGAGATTTTCTGTCAGTCATGATATAACTGTGAGGGACTGGGGGCGATTCTTCTCTTTTCAGCCTAAGTGCTCTGAGCATCCCATGCTGGGCCCTGGCTGCTTTGCTAGGTCTCTGTCTTCAGCCTCTTCTCCAAGGTGGAGACATCTGCCTGTCTTGACTGTGCCCCAGAATTGTTCAGGGCGAGGAAGCCACACGGAGCCACACCCAGACTCCCACCTGTCCTCACGTGTCCTGATGGCAGCCCATGAGGCTACCCCATCCAGGGGATCCAGGCTCAGAGGGGGTCAGGATGGACTTGTGGCTAGGCTCAAGACTCATCCTGGGGCCAGGGTCAGGGCCCAGAGCCCACTGCGGAGGGTCCCCAGGTCTCTGTGCAGCCTGGCTGTCACCTCTTCCCCTCATTGCTCTCATTATGCTTCCCTCTCTAGAAAAGTGTTGACTATAAAAGTTTCAGTGAGCTGGTGGAGAACTTCAAGAAGACCCTGAGGCACACTGACCCCATGGTCTTAGACGACTTTGGCACTAGCATGCCCTTCATCGACGTCTACTTGTCGACTTTGGACAACCAGGACACTACTATCTACAGGTCAGTCCCAGCCCCAGACTTTCCTGGTCCTGGGGCTCCCTTGGGGTCAGGGCTGTGTTGGGTACCCCTGGAGAGCAAGGGGGATGATAGCCAATGTGAGGGATGGGTGAGTGGACCAAAGACCTATTTGGGGGTTCAGGACTCTATGTACACACAGTGGCTGGGCTGCTGTGTGCACAGGCCAGTGGCTGGCCAGAATCTGCTCACCTTGTCCCTCCCCAGCCTGCATTGACTTGGATTTAAATGCCAGCTCCTTTGACTCTCCAGGCCCCTCCTCATTACCCCCTTCTTGGAGGGCAAATCAGGAGCCCAGGCTCCTGGCCTGGTTCTGCCACTGCCTTGGGCAGGTCTCTGCTGTTTTCCTATCTGTCACAGGAGGGGCTGCTGAGCTGGTTCAATAAAAACAATGTATGCGAATCTCTGAGCTTGGCCTGGCTCAGGGCCTGTGCTCAGTGTAAGTTAGCTGGGATTATGACTGGCTATTACTGAGCAGGAAGGATATAAAAACCTGGCAGAGCAGCTGTGGGCACTAGGGAGCCACAGTGGGCTCTTGAGCAAGGATTGACATGATTAACCTGTCATTTTTTTTTTTTTTTTTAAATTTTTAAAATTTTATTAAAGATGACTGGTAAGGGGATCTTAACTCTTGACTTGGTTTTGTCTGCACCACGCTCTCCCAAGTGAGCTAACTGCCCATTCCTATACAGTGATCTGAACCTGCGGCCTTGGTGTTATCAGCACCACACTCTCCCAAGTGAGCCACGGGCTGGCCCCTTAACCTGTCTTCTTAATGAAAGCCCCCTGGAGGGCTTCAGAGATTGGAGAAACTAAAAAGGAGAGGGTCAAGGAATGCCCATTTTTGGCCTAAAAGTGGGCCAGGTACTGCCTGGACATCTCCACACAGTTACATCTCTCAGAGCCTGGGGGTTTGTCTCCAACCTGACATATGAGGTGAAATCCCTTACTACAGGGTACCCCAGACAGAGTGGCAGGTCAGCAGAGCCAGGACTCCAACCCAGCCTGATGTGGCTCTGAAGCTCTTTCTCTTTCCTGAATGCACAGGTACAAACATGTGTTGGGGAGTTCCCAGGGTGGCTCAGGGCCTGCCCCTGACCTCAGATCTCTCCTCCTGCTCTACTTTTCAGGCTTCAAGAGTTGTACTATGAGATTGTGCACGTGCTGGGCCTGATGCTTGAAGACTTGCCCCAGAAGAAGCAGTCCTGGTCCTTGGAAAACATTGATGAGAAGTAGTGGAGTGTGGGGGTGCCCAGGCACTGGGGACCTCGCAGGTTGTGACAAGCCCCCATTAAACACAGGCTTTCTGAGTTGGCCTCTCCAGAGCTGCTGTGATCATGGCATTTCCCCACCTTGGGAGGTTGGGCCTGAATAGGTGCCATGAAGTCTGATTCCCCAGAGCCCCCTCCCCATCTCCCAGTTTCAGGACATCTCAGACTTAGAGGGTAAGAGAGAGAGGCTTAAGACCCACCCTGGCCAGAGACCACATCCAGGGGCCACTCTGGCTCTAGTTTCCCTGGACTGAGCAGCAAGGACCCATGGAGCTCAGGGGGAAGCTGCCTGAGGACCCCAGACCAAGAAGGGCCTCCAGTAGCCCCATAAAAGTGCATGGCCCCTTTGAACTGGTGTGGCCCTGCTGATCTGGGAGCCTCTGAGGGCTGGTCTGTGTGGGTGTTCTCATGCCTGACAGAGTCTCATCTCTCTCACCCACTGCTGTGGAGACCCCTCTTTGGAAGTCTGCTCTGATTTCCTCTAGAAAATCTGGGGAGGTCCAGCAATGTCCAAGCACCTTGTACCAGGGCCCAGAGGAGCAGAAGCAGCAGCAGCAGGCACTTTGGGCTCCTTCCCTCATACGGTTAGTTAGGATTCCTCACTTAAAAAGTGGCATTTTATGTGTCATTCCTAGCCAGATGACCACCAGAGCTGCCAAGATCCTGGCATCACTCTGTTCCAGCCACAGTGGAGCCCTCCAAAGGCCACAGTAGGGCTGGGCGGCTGGCACCTCTTGCTCCAGACCAGCCAGCTCAAAGGACTGGCTCTGCTCTCACTGCTGGGGAGTATGCCTGAGGCCTGTCACATTGGCAGTGCCACCTCAGACAGAGGGGGAGGCAGGCCCTGGGTAGAGCAAGGGTGCAGGATGGGCACCCTCAGTTGGGTGTAAAAAGGCCCCAGACCCACACTGGGGAGTCAAGTCAGCAGGAAACACATTTAGTAGAGGTGAGAGTGACTGGAAAAAGGGTCTCATGAGTGGGCCCATGGGCTGCAGGCCTAAATGACAGCACCCCTGAGTTCACAGGACAAGGTCAGGTAGAAGCCATTCCTCATGGTTTCGTCCATGCATTTGACCACTGTTTACTGAGCTGTGCTATGTGCTGGGGGTTCTGTGATGAGAAACCCACAGCCCAGCCCTGGCCCTCTTGGTGTTCACGGCTGCATAGGAGAGACAGCAATCCAGTCAGTTTCCCTGAGGAATGCAGAGAGCACCTGTCCTCTGAGAAACTCAAACCATTCCCATTTGCAAAGGTTCACATTCTCAGGGCCATATTGGGAATTGTAGAAACAATGCCAAAGAAGGATCGCCTCAGATGAGACCCATTGCCATGCTGTGGGGGAACACTCTGAAGGCAGAGAGTGCAGCCTAGCCACTTCCTGGGTGGAGAGAACTTTGTGCCAACGCTCTGGGAGGTAGGGTGTCTGTGCCCCTGCTGGCAGGGGGAGAAGCTCAGGGTCTTACGTGTCCAGGGATAACCCCAGGCTGGGGGCTTTCAGGGGTGCTCTGGTGAGTGCAGCCTAGTTAGCAGGGCAGGCAGGCCCCAGGCAATGGCTCCAATTCACGGCTGGGGCAAAGCAGATATTGACACCTGCTCGCACTGTGTGTGCCAACATAGCTCAAGGGAACATTGAAACACATCCACCTGCTATCGTCAGAAATTCTGGGAATTGCCCTAGGCATCTGGGAGTAAACAAAAGATTTAAAAATTTGCCTCAGGGGACAAGGTAGGAAATGCCATGGTTTTGGAGTCAGGAGACCTGGCTTCCTTCATTGGGTGACCTAGGGCTAGATGTCTGGTCTTTTGAAGCCTCAGCTGTTTCCTCCAAGAAATGGGATGATAAAACTGACCAACTACAAGTATCAAATAAAGTACATGTAGGAGTGTGAGAAAAGATGTAGTCAACTCATGGGTCGTGCTCCCTGACCCTCTGCCTCTGCTAGGGGCTCGATGCAGTGGGCTGTGCTGGTCAGGGGCTGAGAGGGACTGGGCCAACATCCCTGTGGTGGGGAGGAAAGTATGGAGCTGAGAGTGGGAAGCAGAGGTCAGGAACCTGCGGAGGGCATGTGAATGGGGCTGCAGATGGAGCTGGTTCAGGATGGGCAGATGGCATGTCAGACGGGGAAGGCCTGAGTCCCAGGCCCAGCAAGGCAGCCCTGCGCATGGGCACTGGAGTGTGTTGTGGGAGGGCAAGCTTCCTTTAAGGGCACAAGAAGGTGGCTTTCAGAGAGCCAAGAACTAGGAGGGGGTGACGTGCATAGGGCTGGCCCAGCAACCACTGGCAGAACAAGCCAATGGATATTTGGCGCAAAGTCCCAAAGCTGCATTTCTGTTTGGCTCTATTTGCCCGCAGAGCAAACACTGGCAGATTGGAATTCCCACTTGGGCTCTCACCAACTCAAACAGGCTTGGCCAAGACCTTCAATTGATTTGCTTGGGGCAGAAGTGGCTGTGCTTGCCCGGGCCTGGCTGTTGAAAGCAGGACCCTCCTCCCCACCCCCCTCAGCCCTGGGATCCAACAGGGCTGTCCCTGAATGGCTCCTTCATCTCCAGCCTGCCAGCCTGGTGGTTTGGGGGCTCAGTGGCATGAAGGGGACCTGGGCCTGACTCTCCTTCTGGTTATACCCAGGTCTGTCCCCCAGCTCTGTGGGAAGGATCTGGAACCCAAAGCTTGAGGTGTTTGAAAGATAGCTGGATTTTTTTTTTTTTTTTTTTTGCTGCCTGTTAATTCCACCAGCAGGAAGCATTCTCAATATTGTGGAGATCTAGGCAGTGACTGAGAGTATGAACTCTCCTGGTTAGTCTAGCAGCCCTAGGAATCTGACACTGAGATGTTGGGAACTGAGCACCTTGATGTTTTCCTCAAATGTGGGTGAGACAGGATGCCTTCCACAGCAAACTGGCCTTCACCAGGTCAGGTTGTGCTCTCAGGGGTGCCTCCACCTGTTTCAGCCTCTGTCCTGGGCCCCCAATGGGCCCGCTCCATTGTTCTACAGGCTCTCAAGAGAGATCATTCTGAATTTCTAATTCGGCTACTCGGAAAGGAGAGGTGGTTGTTGCTGATTCTAGTTACAGGGGCTGGAAAATGGGGGAAAGGAGATAAATGTGATGGAGTAAGATCTATCCACACACAGTGTCCCCAGTCTCTCCCCATGCCTGCCTCACAGCAGAGGTGCCCGCTGCCCCTCATCTCAGCATCCTGAGAGGACCACTGCCCTGACTACCTCCCTCCCCAGTGCAGCTTTGTTGCTTGGGGTCAGGGCCTGAGATAAATAGACCTCTTTAAAACGTGATGCTGTGCCAGAGAAGGAGGAATCCAAGCAGAGGTCAGGCCAGGGCTCCACAGATAACAGCCCCTTCTCTTTATTGACCATGGAAATACCACCTTCTGTTTTGCCAGAACTTCTGTTTATAAGATACTTTCACATGTACGATTTCAATTGCATAACAGCACTTAGACAGGTATTTTCATTATTCCCATTAAAAGGATGGCAAAACTGAGGTTCAAAGATGTGACGGAACCTATCCAACTAAGAGGGAAGAACCAGGATTCATGACCATGTGTGTCTGGCTCCTTAACCACTCTGCTATAATGTCATGCAACAATCTTCTGAGGAATTGTTGTCCCCATGGTGTAGGTGGGCAGGCTGGCACTCAGAGAAACTCATTTGGCCAAGATCATCATTAGAGGGCAGAGGCAGTATTTGAATGCAAGCCCCATACATACCTCTCTGCTCTACTGCCTCATAGCAACCTTGGTCTTTGTTTTTAAAGCTATTTCTTGAACTTTAAAAACCAAGCCACGGTTCCCTTCTGAACAGAGTCTGACTCTGGGAGGAGGGAGGTGTTTGCTCAGACAGGTCTTGGTTGGCCAGTTCCTGGCCCCTTCTTGCTGCCTGGTCGAAGCGCTGAAATCTGCTGTCCCTGGGAGCCCTGGGAGCCCCAGAGATTGAGAGGACGGCAGGAAGCGATCAGTGTGTGCAGAAAGGGTGGTGACTGTGGTGCCTAATCAGAAAATTACAGCCTGGGCAGAGAGATGGGTTTGGCTTAGATGTTGCCTTTTCCTGGGCTTCAGTACAGCAGGCCCACACAGAGGCTTTGATGAAGACGGGTCATGCTGAGCAGGCATGAGCAGGGCTCCGCAGGCCGGACGTGCCAGCCTTGATGCTGTGCAGGATGTCCCCATGCCTGTAAGCTTGGCCTCTTGGGTAGCAACTTGCAATCGGTCCTTTCTGGCCCTCTGCCTGCTCCTGTACCCACTGATAACTCACCAGCAGAAGTGGGAGCTGTGGGCACCTGGAGGGAGCGCATGGGAGGCTCTTGGCTGGAGTAGGTAGTTTTTTACCTGACCCTTGACAGAGCAAGCAGAAAAGGAGGGAAAGCATTGTCAAGTGGGAAAGGCCAGTTGCAGAACTGTATACATGTGACACCATCTGTATTAAAAGAAAAAACAAGGAGAAATAAATAAACCACACATACAAAGTGGTGGTGAGATTTTTTTTTCTCTTTCAGGTGGCAAAGATGATGGACAAAACCTAGCACTGGCCTGGGTGTGGAAAATGGGCACCCTTGTCCACGTTTGACAATGCAAATACGTGTGGCCTTCTTTTAAGGCAGTGTGGAATAGATTTTATATAAGTGTTTATAGGGCCCAATAGTTCTACTTTTTGAAATTATCTAAAGGAGTCAAATGACAAATTCACAGAGATGCATAGAAAGGATATTTGCTGTGGCTCATTATAATAGAAACAAAACAAAAGAAAACAAGGGATTACCTAAATGCCCATTGATGAGGAAACTGGTTAAATTATCATGAATCCCTACATGTGGCAATTAAAAGTAATGATTTGTTAAGAATAGATATTTTTGATATTTTATTGTGTGAAAAAAGTGGCTTCTGGAGCAACATGTGATATGACATCCTTTCTGTAACAGTGAGTGAGCAGAAGATGTATGTGCACATGTATACATATATATGCTGAAAACGTCTGGAGGGACAGTCATAGAAATATTAACAATGGTTTGGGTGATCTTTTGTCCTCACACTTTTCTGAACTTTTTGAATTTTAAGAATGAATATATATTTTATGATCATGGAGAACAACACAGTTTTCACTTTGAAAAAAATGTTAAGGGCTGGCCAGTTAGCTCAGTTGGTTAGAGACAGCCTTGTAACACCAAGGTCATAGGTTCGGATCCCCGTACCTGCCAGCCACCAAAATAAAAAAAGAAAAAAAAAGAAAGTTAAGCAAAAGTAATGTGTGTGTGTGTGCATGTACCTGTGGTAGGTGGAAGGGCATTCTAGGCAGAAGGAACCACATGCACAAAGGACAGAGGGCAGGAGCTTGCAGAGGGCTTAGATGGTACTGAGAGGTTGGTGTGGCTGCAGCCTGCAGCCTACAGTGTGGGCTGGGCTGTGGGGGAATGGGAGGTTGGGGAAGTAGATTGGAGCAAGATCCTGAGGGTCTGGAGTACTCAGCTTGGCAGTTTGGACTTGGAAGCAGGGCAGTGACCTGGCCAGATTTGACTCCTACTGTCTTTTTGAGGGTGGCTGTCTCCCCTCACCGGGCATTTAAGACTCCCCTATTCTGTCTCCTCCTCTCCCCATATCTCCCGGGGCTCCTCTTTGCCTGGCTGAGTCTCACCTCTACTCCAGCACATGCTCCCAACCCTGCCTGTCCCTCAAGTCTCAGTACCAAGCCCCCTTAGCAGGAAGCCTTCCCAGATTGTTCCCATTGGCCTCGATTTCTCCTTTCTCACACCTTTCACTCTTGAGCTTTCATAACTTACCTTAAATCACACCTTAATTTCCTCTATTCACAGATATTCCTTCTCCCAGCACCAGTTGGGGAGGGCTGTGGACTAAAAGGTCATGCCCTGACACCCGGATGCCAGTGGCCAGACTGCCCAACATACACCACTTTAGAATCCTGATGGAGGGAGGAAGTGGGCAGCAAAGAGACCCAGAAGTCAATTCGAGCCTCCTATGTCATAGGCATGGGGCCAAGTACCGTATATGCCTTTCCACATTCATCCCTGTTTTATAGATGAGGAAACGGGTGGAAGGGGTTCTGCAGCACTGAACCAGGAGTAGTGCTGCGAGCTGAACCTGGACTCGGCCTAACTCCAAAGTTCATGCTCTCGGCCTCTGTCACCTTCTTGTCTCTGGTCCTCGCCCCACTGGAGGTTGGTAGTGTGGGGCCGAGGTGGGGCCTTCCTGTGTCTTGCTGCCCAGGGCCCAGTGGAAATGCAGGAGGCTGCTGGTGACTTCAGCCTCAAGTGACTTCAGAGAGGGGAGGTGATTCCATCTCCCAGGTGGTAGCTCCTGACCCAGTGGAGGATCTGGGGCAGTGGCATGTCCCTGCTGAGGCCTTGGGAGTACCACTACCCCAAGGAAACACAGTGACATACTTCCCAGGGGCGCTTGCCTGGCAGGGGCAGTGAGGGGAAGTCTGGAGGGAAGGGAAGTTGGACATGTTGACCAAGAAAGAGCGTCCTCACTCAGAAAGTCTCCAGCAATGGGAAGTTGGTGGGATGATAAAGAATAATTTGGACACCTCTGAAGCAGCAGCCCACTTGAAGGCCGCACTGGTCACATCCAGGGTTTCTTCAAACCCTGACGGAAAACTCCAAGAGGCAGGCAGGCAGGTCCAGAGCCTGTTTGGCAGAGGAGAAACTTGGGCTCTGTAAAGGGAAGGTCATGCCCTGGGGAAGAGCCCAGCTCCAGGGCTACAATCGGGCCTCCTGATGCCCAAAGGGGGCCTTGCCCTCCTCCGGTCTCCTCCGCCAGCCTTGGCTCAGTGGGTATCCTTGCTTGAGGGGCTGGGTGAGTCGCTGTGAGCCTGGGGGACTGAAGCCCACCCACCTTGGGCTCTGGACTGTGGGAGAGTCGAGAAGCTTTTGTGGCGCTGACACCAAGCTCAGGAGAAGCCAGGTGTTCACCATGAATAGTGTGTGCCTGAACTCATACTGGCCTCAGTGACTCAACAGGAATGGCAGCTTCAGGGATGGAAGGGGAGTTCTTGTCTGGGATGGGGGTCTTTTGTATAAATACATCCTTTATTACTCAGGTTTACCTAGAGGAAGAGAGCGGTATGTGTTTGTGCCTGTGTAAGCCTATGTGTGCACAAAAAATCTGGAGTCCGGGTGGGGACGAGCATCCATCCCAGTGTGTCCTGGAAAGTTCCCAGATCGACCACAGGCAGGAACAGTTTGGGGAAACCCTCGCCTGGCCTGCCACAGCCTGGCAGGTAGCGAAGTGGCCAGCTGCTTTGTGGCGGTGATGTCTTAGAGAGTTTGCCAGGCACTTTCCGTGAAGTCGTTAAAGGACGTTAAACCCTTGGTTCAATTAAATGGGCTAATAAGCTTTGTCTGATTTTGATGACTAATAATGATATAATGTGATAATAGCAATAATGGCACTATTAGCTGTGGGTGTCACACGTGCCGCACCGTCCCAGGCACGGAGGGGAGGTGCAGCGCACATTCCCGCACGCTCAGGCTGCAGTTTTGACTCATAAAACCCCATTCTTCAAAGCCTTTCTAGCCCAACTCTCTGTATCCATTTTCAAGACAAATTACCAACACTTAAAAAAATTGGTCCATTTACGTGAAAGCCAAGTTCAAATTACTGTTACTTTCCCCTTCATATTTGAAACTTTAAAAAAGAATAGGGGTGGGGAACTGAGGGGGACACCAGGGACGGACAGAGGAGGAGAGGAGAAAGAGGGGGAAAGAGGGAGAAAGGTGTATGAAGGAAGAGAAAAAAGCAAACTTTCTTGTTTCAGTAAAAATATATTTCTGGAACGACGTTTCAGTTTACTCAGGCAGAAAAATTAGAAATGGTGTGCTTATTAAACAGGCTAAGTAAGCATGACTATTTTTAGTAGTGTAGTAAAACCTTGGTAATTTGGACCTCTTTAATAAAGATTCCATGATCATGCTTGCTGGCAGGCACACACAGAGTGTGTGTGTGTGTGTGTGTGTGTGTGTGTGTGTGTGTGTGTGTGTGTGTGTGAAGGCAAGGTAGGAGTGCAGATAGGCTGCTGAGTTGGAGGATGGGGCCACAACGGGTGGCGGGGACAAAGCGAAGAGGGATGGATTCCCTCTTAGGAGCCCTTTTCAAATGCTGAGCTCTCTTTGCTTAGCAAAGATTATTATAAATTATTCTTCTTTCCGAACATTCTAATTGGCACCTACTAGTTTGACAACTGTTGAAAGAAGAATGTATTTGAAAACAAAAATCTCCTTTCTGTAAAAATCTGTAAAGGTTTACTTGGCACCTGCCATACTGAACTCCCCTCAATGAGGCTGAGTCCCCAGGGTTGATGCCTTCCAGGTAGGTGATGACTGACACATTGGGGTGAGGACAGGGACCCTGTGGGCAGAAGGTCACTCCCCGTCTTGCAGATCACAGGTCTTTTTATTTTAAAAATAATATTAATGTTTCATTTCATCATTACAAAAGTAATACATGCTCAGTGCAAAAAAATGTGGAAAGGACAAATGAAAAAAAATCCTCATTTTCCTCCTCCCAAAGGTAGCCGGTATTAACATTTTGTACACACCCAGAAATTTCTCTGTGCTTATAAGAAAAATGGTACAGCACTTATAGACTGTTTCGTAGCTTTCTTCGTTTAGTTTTCTGACAGAGAAGCTCAGTAAAAAATGGCAAGGGCAAACCTATTATATAATTTTATGTTAAACTTATAGAGAAAACTCATCCATCCTCCTGCTCTCTCCTGGCTTTAGAGTACAGGAATTGTCCTTAATGGAGTCCCACTGCTACACTGCACAGAGGGATGGAGAGTTGAGGTGAGGGCCGTGTGGGGGTCCGCTGTTGCTGGGGAGAGGTTGGAGAGGGCTGCAGGGAAGGTCTGCCAACAAGCAGTGGACCAGCTCTGGCAGCGGATTCAGCCCCGGGGATCCTGGATACCAGCCTCTGAATGCCTCACTGTTTAAGGCAGGGGTAGAAACACAGATAAGCTTTTTGAAAAACATTGTGGTAAAATACACATAGTATAACATTTACCATTTTAACCTTTTACAAGTATTCAGTTCAGTGGCATTGAGTATATTCACATAGTTGCGCAACAACGTTCATCTCTGGAACTTTTTCATCTTTCCCAACCGAAACTCTGCCTATTCATCCACAGCGCCCTATTCCCTCCCTCCGCCCCTGGCAGCCACCATTCTACTTTCTGTCTCTATGAATTCACCTATTCGAGGCATCTCATATAAATGTAATTACAATATTTGTCCTTTGGTGTCTGGCTTATTTCACTTACCATACTGTTTTTAAGGTTCCTCCATGTTGCAGCATGTGTCAGAATTTCCTTTCTTTTTAAGGCTGAATAATATTCCATGGTGTGTAAATATCACATTTTGTTTATCTATTCATCCTTGATGAGCACTTGGATTTCTTTCACCTTTTGACTATTGTGATGAACATGTTTTAGTGAGGACTGTAAGCAGGGGTGTAAAAATCTCTCTTCTCTGCTTTCATTTTTTGGGGTGCGTACCTAGAAGTTGAACAGCTATGTCATATGGTGATCCCATGTTTAACTCTCGGAGAAACCGTCACACCACTTTCAACAGCGGCTGCACCACTTCACATCCCCACTGACAATGCACGAGGGTTCGTTTCTCCACATCCTTGCCAGCACTTTTCTGTTCTGTGTGTGTGTTTTTAAATAATGGCCATCCTGATGAGTGTGCAGTGGTATCTCATTGTGGTTTTGATTTGCATTTCCCTAATGACTAGTGATGTTGAGCATCTTTTCATATGCTTTTTGGCCATTTTAATATCTTTTCTGGAGAAATATCTAAGTCCTTTGCCCATTTAAAACCCAGTAGTTTGGTTTTTTGCTGTTCAGATACACTTTTCAAAGCAGTGCCAAGAGCTGCCTGTGCTGAGAGAGGAGAGAAGTGAGGGAGTGAGTGGGGGATGAAGAAAAGAAGCAAGAGAGAGAGGAGAGAAAGCAGTGGGAAAGGGTCAAGGTATGTTTTGTAGAGTGCGGGGGTGGGGGAAGGCAGCCCCTCAATTCTTTTATTCAGCAAATATTTACTGAGCACCTACTGTGTGCAGACACCTCCCCAGGTATTGCTGTGTACACCTGTCTGACTCAGTCACCATGCTGGCTCCCTGACTGCAGCGACTGTCCAGCTGCCAGCACCAGCCTCCAGGAGGCAGTGATCTTAGTAGCTAAGCCCATGGGCTCTGCAGTCAGACAGGCTAGAGTTTGAGTCTCTAAAGTGGCATGCCTTTGGATATGCAACATGACCTTCCTGAACCTCACCTTTCCCATCTATAAAAAGGCTAAGAGAAAAAAGACATTTAAGGGGGCAGGAGGGGACAGCACAGAGTGAGATATATGCCTGAGTCGGCCAGAGCAGCTTTTGTCCTCCATGAAGGCCATCCTGCCCTCTGCCTCCACTGACTCCCAATGCAGCTTCCTGCACCTTGACCCCACTCCTCTGTAGTGTCTGACACAAGGAATCGCAGCCCCTCCAACCTTACTGGGCTTCAGCGGCCATCTCTCCTGGGTGCTCTGTGGCCACCTGATAGGTGGACACCTGCTCCGGGCAACACCAGCCAGTTGGGAGGAAAGATCCAGGGATCTGCAAAGGCAACACAGGGGTATGAAGAGCGGCATTCCCATGATGAGAAGGGCAAGGAGACAGGGGCCAGCAGAGCTGGGAGGAGGCTTGGGAAGGCTTCCTGGGGGAGGCAGAGACTGGAAACACCGTCTAGGAAGTGAGAAGCAGGTAATACTGGCTGAGGTGGGAGTTTGAAATTCATGGTTGATACTCCAGGGCCCTTTCTTCACCAGAAAGCTTCTCTGTGCCTCACCCGCTCCCACCCCAGGCCTTCCTTCCTCTGTCACACTGTCACCTGTGCCCTCTGCTGTTCTCATACTCAGCCCTGGGCTCGGGAGGGCAAATCCTAAGGTCTGGAGCCTTTTTCCTCTCTCCTGGGACCCAGTTGAGGCCAGCCTGTTGAAGTGAGTTATAACTGTTTATTTCCTTTCCCCCTAATACAAATGTGATTCACATCGGGGCAGTGTATAGCATGGTGGATACCAGCACGGGCCGGCCGTCAGAGGACCTGAGTTCCTGTGCTCACTACCCCTCATTAGCTGTGCCCTCTTGGGCGAGTTGCTGATTCTCTCTGAGCATCAGTTTCTTCCTGTGAAGAAAGATGACGGGCCCTCCCTCCTGAGCTGCTGTGAGGAGCGAATGCTGTGATTCTCCTTTAGTGCTTGCAGGGGCCTGGCGCTCAGTAAGGGCACTGGTAGCTACTGACAACATGATATACAACCAAAAGAAGTGTTTGAGCATCTTCCTCCCACTTGGCAGGGAGTCCTTAGAGGAGAATTCTGGGGTGCGTGCCACCCTCTGCTCACAGGCTCGTCTCTCAGAGTACTAACCATGCAGATCCGCCTCTCCCCAGAGGCCCAGCGCACGGCAGGAGTTGGGCCTGGACCTCAGAGGTCGGTGGGAAGACAGGACAGTAGGTTACTGGGTGACTGGGTTACTGAGGGCCCACATCTAGGATGGTTGCTGGGGTGGGATGGGATGAAGAGAGAGGTAGGGGTGTGGCCAGCAGGACTCTCAATCAGGACTCACGTTCATGACACCCAGCCAAGTGGGAGGAGGGAAACCAAGTCTGGCCCCAAATGACATTTTCAGAAACGACCTATTGAGAAACTTTGACACAGAACCACATTATTGCAGAAAAGGGGGAACAAGGACCTCAAGAGGAGTGCCAGGACATTTCACTTTAATAATATTAATAATAACAATAATAAATAATACTATCAATAATAAGCATTTATTGAGCACTTACTATGTGCCAGCACCACAACCAAAACTTTATGTGAATTTAATTCTTTAAACAACTGTGTGAAGTGCTTTTTATTCCTTTTTATGGAAGAGGAAAGGAGAGGCTTAGAGATGTTAGGCAACTCAGGGTGGAGCCAGAACTCAAATCCTTGTTCTCAAAGACAACATCTAAAGTTCCTGTGGATTCCAGGACCAAGTAAGTGGCCCAGAAAATGGGGAGGGTGAGGGGCATAAAGCCACCCCCACCCTCATTTTCCAGACTGGCCCTCTTGCTGACTGAGGCCTCGCTGCTATCTCATCTTGGTTGAGGGGCTGGGATGGGGGCAGCTGGCTCAGGCATGTGGAGCTGAAGGGCAACAGAACTACCTCCAGGGCCTGGGCCCCTGGACAATGCCCCTTCAAGATGCATCTTCCAGCTGTGGCTCCCCTCCCCCCTCAGACAACTCTGGCATCTGGGCTTGGCTCAGGGGTACTGTGGCCCAGAGGGAGGTCTGCAGCCTGACTGGGGCTAGAAAGCCAGGGCAGGTGACCCCGTTCCTCTTTCTTGATGACCAGGTGCTCTGAGGGTTGTGCTTAGTGGCTGATCCCCTTTCGCTTTGGTGCCCAGTGCCTGGGCACCAGACTCCTTGCATTCCTGTCCCCAATTTATGGCCTCTCTAAACCTGCAGCCATCTTTGGGGCTCACTTTGTCTGGATCAGGTAAGAACAAATCTGCTTGATTATTTTTGGGGGGCTAGCCCTGTGTTGCCAGCAAAAATTATGAGCTCTTCAAGGTCAAAAACCACCCATTCCCAGGACTGGCTGGTTGCTCAGTCGTTAGAGTTGGTGCTGGTAACACCAAGGTCCAGAGTTTGATCCCTGTACCAGCCAGGTGCCACCCCCCCCCCAAAAAAAACCCCCACAACAACAATAACAAAACCACCTCCCTTGTTGCCTATGGTGCTTGGCATGGGGCAGCCCAGTGCAGAGGGCAGAGTGTGTGCACTTACTGGGTTTGAATCAGCCCCATCACTTCCTGCTGTGTGACCTTGGGCAAATGACCTGACATCTCTAAGACACAGGGGTCTTATCAGGAAAAGAGGATAAATGACGATCCTTACTCATAAGGTTACTGTGCAGGTAAAGGGGCTCATCAATGAGGAATGTACACTTAGCACAGGGCCCAGACCCTGTGCAGGTTCAATAAATGTTAGTGCTGGTTGCTGCAGATAGAGATGAAGCCACCTCTCTGGAACAGCCTTGCCTGACCACCCTGTTTAAAGCAGGACTCCCATTTATTCTTACTCACGGTACCCTGTTGTTCTTCAGCCCAGCTTGTAATTATACATGTTTGTTTACTTGTCCAAGAGAGCATGGCCTGTGTCTATTTTCCACTGCTCAATCCCCAGCACCAAGAGCAGGAGCATAGTCAATGTGGCATGAACAAATGACGGCCCCCTCCCAATCTCCTTCAGGCAGAGCAGGCTAGGACTTTCCACCTTTCTTCAGAGCCCTCCCATCTTCCCTAGCCCCAGAGATGACCCTGCGCCAGTGTATCTGGGAAGATCTGTGCCAGCCACAGAATAGGTGGGTAAGGATAGCTGGGTGAGAATAGCTGGGTGGTGCCCAAGGCTGGGTCTTACACTCACCTGGTTGGCCATGGTCCTTGATGGATGCTGTGGTCATTCTGGGAATACACAGCCACATTGCATCCCCACCAGGCTCAGCGTGGCCTTCCTCTCACCTGGATCCAGGCCTGACTTTCAGGAGAGGCTTCCTTTCTGCTTCCCACTTTCTTCCAGCCCCACCTCCTTCTAGGTCTCCCCTGCCTCCTGCCCTTAACTGAGACCAGGGCCCCCTGGCCTTGGCAGATGTGTGAGGCTGGGGGAGGCACTCTGAGTCCAGATGTGATTGTGTTTATGTTTCCAGAGATTGAGGGGTCGGAGCTCTGGACTGGAGCCACTGGGGGAGGGGTGGTCTGGCTCCAGCCCCCTGCCCCAGCCTTCCCTCCCCCTGCCTTTCTCCTCTGGCCTGTCTATCAGGCCCTGTCCATCTCAGAACCGCACACTCCAAGTCCAACAACATCAGGCTGGGCCATCCTCCAGGGAGGACCTCTCTTCATTCCTCATTTGAAGGTGAGAAGACCAGTGGAAAGATGCCTGGCTTTGGAATCTAAAGGCCTATTGGCTCAGTGTGAACTTGGCCCAGTTTCAGAGCCTCCTGGAGCCTCAGTTCCATCTGTAAAATAGGGATAACTCTCCTGACCTCAGAGGCAGTGTTGACCTGGTTTGAGAATGTGTGCACAGGGCTCTCCGGCTATTACCTCATTACTAAGACTGTGGCTGTGCCCCACTCCCAGCTAGGGCTTGCCTGGCTCCAACTCCGGGGCAGTGCCAATCCCCATCACAAGGTGATTCTAAAGCAGAATATCAACCCCTCCTTCCTCCCCCGCTGCAGCTGCAAACATTTTGTTTTGCCATTAGAAGTGACTTACTTAAGGGAAGCAGAATTTTACAGGCAGTTTACAGGCTGGTCTTGTTCAGTAGTTTCCAAAAGCTGGGGGAGGGGTAGGCGGCCAGCAGCCCCCCTAAGTTGGGATGGAAGGGAAGTGAGAAGTGAGTCCTGTGTGACGGACACTTTCTCCAGCACAGCCACACGATCCGTGTGATCTCAGCACGTTGGGGGCATTATGGGGAAGGGCAGATGGAGGCCCTGGCTAGACGCTGGAGGATCCACCCCATCAGTGCTCCTGGAACAGCCAGGGCTCCAATGGGGGATGGCGGGGGTACCCGGCCCACAGGAGAAAAGGCAACTCCAGGCCCAAAGAGGCTCTCGGAGGCCCCCACCCCAAAGCTCCTGGTGGGCAAGGTCCCCATAGCACCCCGAGGCCTCGAGAGTCACTACAGACCCAGCCTGGGAAGAGCCTGCAGAGTCTGGCGGCCGGGGAGGGAAGGGGGTCTTGGCTAGCGTGGTCCCGCTCAGCGCTGAAAGGCACTGGGCGAACGCAGAGAGGGAGCTCAGAACGGCCGGCGGTGCCCTCACGGAGGCCGGCCTGGGCAGGTCAGGAATGGTGGTGAGGAAGTCAGAGTAGGGGGACCCCGGCGGGGGCTGCCTCAGCTTTCCCTCCTACCCGCGGGTCCCGGGGTGGCGCAGTTCCCCTTCTATCCGCCTCCCTCCTCAGACGAATGAAGCAGTCAGGGCTCAACAGTGCTTAGCACGCTCGGACTATGGTTTTAATAGACGTACATGGACAAGTCGATATAGACAGATTTATAATTCTATACAGTCAGTCCGACATACACAGGGACGCTGTAAACAGGGGCGCGGGCCGGAGAGCGGGTGTGCAAAGTGGGCGCGCGCTCTCCCGGCTCGACTCTTGCACGGCGGGCGGGGAGGAGGGGCTTGTTCGTCGGGATAGGGGCCACCTCCTGGCCCGGAGCGGATCAGAGGGCCTGGGCCTGCGGCTAAGCTCGGGGCTGGGGTGCTTTGAGACGAGCCCTTCCCCTCCACCCGCCTTGTCCACACCACCAGCTGCGGCTCCGGGGCGCGGGGTCCGTGAGGGCTCTTCCGGGCCGCCGAGGCGGCGCGCGGTCCCACGGCAAGTGCCCGATCCCGGCCTGGACACCGTCATCCCCGGCCCAACGCCCTCTGCAACTTGGATCCGAATCGAGCTAAGGTGCACTCGGCCGGGCCCAGCTCGGAGAGGGCGGGCGTCTTGGTTCGTAGGGGGCCGGGGGACTCTAGGTACGTCCGGGCTCCGCACATCCAGTTCGCTGGCGCGGCCGCTGAGTCCGGGTCCAGCGCAGGGGACACGGGCTACGAGGGCGTCCTCTCCGGGCCGCCGGGCCTCGGCGCTCGCCTGCTGTGCCGCGTCCCCTCCGCGGAGTGGGCCTCCGGGGCCCGTGGGAACGAACACACACCACCCGCGCCATCCCGAGGGAAATTGCAACTCATCCATTTTTTTCGCGGCACTTTTCTCCGACGTCTCTTTGCTTTGCATTTTTTTTTTGTTTGTTTTCTTTTTTCTCTTTTGGGAGGGCAGAGTGGGGTCCGGAAAAGCAAACACAAAAGCCCCGTGGAGGTGGGGGGCGGGCAGCAGGGGCTGCGCAGGCGCGAGGCCCGGGCGCGGCCGGCCGGGGCCCTGCGTGCGTCCTCGGCGCCGGCCCGCGGCGCGGCGGGGCGGTCAGCTGTTGTACTGGCACGCGTTGAGGCCCGAGGCCGGGCCCTGCAGGCCGCCGTAGCCGAACGACGAGTGCTGCTTGGACTTGAGCCGCAGGCTGGCCAAGCTCGAGTTGCACGTGTCCCGGTAGACGCTGTAGGGCGAGGCGGGTGTGCCGTACGGGCAGGCGCCCGGGGACATGGCCGAGTTAAGCGAGGAGCCTGTGAGGTTGTTGATGTTGTTGAGGCCCGAGTTGGGCATGCCGGGCACGGCGCCCGGGCCCATGCTGGACGGCATGGTCATGGAGGAGATGGAGCTGGGCGCCGAGAACATGGACTGCGACGACAGCGGGCTCATGGAGTTGAAGAAGGTGAAGCTCTTGGTGGAGAGCGGCGCGGGCGCCAGGCTCTTGGCGGCCCAGTTGTTGTAGGAGTAGCCGGCGGCGTACACGTCCTCGTAGGGCTGCACCAAGCCGCTGAACTGCGGCACGTAGCCGCCTTTGCACAGGTCCAGCTGCTGGTTCCGTTCGCGCTTCCGCCACTTGGCTCGCCGGTTCTTGAACCAGACCTGGGGGAGGAGGCAGGAGCAGGGTCAGGGCTGCCGAGGGCGGGAAGGCACTCCACCCCCACCCCCGCCACCCCTCGCCCTCCGCCCGCTTCCGTCTCTCCGAATATCGTTTCATTTCTTCCACCGATGTTTCCGCTTCTGCCTTCTCCCTATAATGGTTCTTTTCCTGTCCCCAGAAAATATTAGTTTTTTTTCTTTTTCCGATCTTTATCCTCTTTCCCAAATTATATCCCTTTTCTTTTCCTAATACGAATTCTCTTTTGTTTTAACAGATATTCGTTTTCCTTCTTCCTCTCAACCAGTCAACCTAACGCCTTCTCTCCCAAGCGGATTCCTGTCTTTCCGCTAAATATTCCATGCTTTTTCTTCTCTCTTTCTTCCCTGAAACATCTGACTCTCCGACCCAATTCTTCAATCTATTTCATCGCTCAAATAGTCTGTTTTCATCTTTATTGGCAATATTAGATATTTCATATCCCAAATGTTTATTTTCGTTTGGTCCACTCGCTATCTGAACCGCTTTCTTACCCTTCAAACTATTTTCTTTATCCCCTACTTTTGATCTTTTTGATTCTTCCTCAAATATTTAGCTTCTTCCTTCTTTCCAAATATCTTACCTTCACTATTTCCCTTAAATAGTTGATTTTTTCCCTCCATACTGAATCCTTCTGCTTCTCCCTTAAATATTTAATTTCTTTCTTGCCACCTAAAATATGTCAAATATGTTTCTTCACAAATATTTAATTTCCTTTCACTTCTTACTAGTTTCTCTCTAATGTCCCTCCATTTTTCTTCCACAAAATTTGGTAAGGACCTCTTTCCCAACTCTCAGATCCTCCCCGATCCTCACCTCTCTGCCTACCACATGTCCCCTGCCCTCGATCCTTCTCCAGCTTGGGCTGAGTTTCCTGAGCTACTTTGCCGGACAGTTGAATCTCACCTTTCCCCAGTCCCCAGCACTGCCACTGCCTGATTCCACCTCCACCCCACCCCTACCACCATAAACCCGGGCGGGATTAGTGAGTTCAGGATTACTGAGTGCTGTGTCCTCACTCCGAGTCCCACCGGGCTGGCCAGCCTGACTGGGGAGGGGTGAGGGCTGGGGTTATAGCAGGGAGTCTGTGGGCTAGGTGGGACTTTGGTCTGACTTGGGAGGTGTTCCCAATATCTGATTAAATATTTGCGCACCCAGAGAAGAAATGATTTCCTTGCTGCTCTGGCAGGAAAGCCATGTGTTTACTGGGAACCAAACGGATGAGAAGAGGGAGAATGCAATCTGGTCTTGAATCTGAGACCTTGCATCTCAAAAGGGACAGGGAGGGCCACTTGGCCACCAGAACACCCCCCCCCCCCCCCCGACCTGAGACCTACAGGAAAGGGCATTAGGCAAAAGGTCTAGGTACTGACTGGCTGAATGGACAGGGAAGGTGGAGAATATTCAGAGATTTTGGAGGAACTGGATGCAGGATGGGACCACTGCTCCAGGAAGTTTTGAGAGCACCAAACCCAGGCACCTTTCAGGCCTCTCTCAGGCAGCCAGGCAGGACCTGCCTTTCCCTTTCGTTTTCGGGGAAGGCCAGCAGCTCCCGACGTCCCCAGCGGCAGGGAATCTTTGCCCAGTCTCTGGCCCAGGGTATCCCACTAACATCCGAGTGGGTCCTGGGTCTTTCAGGGCATGGGAGAGTCCCGTAAGACGATACCTCTTTGGTCTGGGGCTGCGGTAGAGCCCGAGGGTCAGGTAAGATGCGGGTCAGAGGAGTTTGGGGCTGGCAGCAGCCAAAGGGCACTGGTGGCCTAGGGGCCTAGCAGAAGCTGGGTGGGCCGGGGCCTAACGTGGGGGTCTCCAGCGGAGGTAAGGAACAGGTCTGAGTGGTGGGAGAGTGAACGTCTGAGACCGGCAACCCTCTGCGCGGGTCCCGTAGGCGCGCGCCCCGCGCTCACCCGTACGCGCGGCTCGGTGAGGTTGGTCCACACGGCGATCTCCTCCCTCATGCTCATGTCGGGGTAGCGGTTCCTCTGGAACGTGGCCTCCAGCTCTTGCAACTGCTGGCTCGTGAAGTGTGTGCGTTGCCGCCGCTGCTTCTTTTTCTTGGCTGGGTCCTCCGCGCCGCCGCAGCCCGCGCCGCCCGCGCCACTGTCCTCGGGCCCCTTGGGTTCCCCTCCGCGCTCCTTCTCTGCAGCAGGCAGGACGGAGTGCGGGTCACCTCAGGCTTACGCCCTGTAGCACCCCGTCCCGGCTCCAGCGAAGCGCCGCCATCAGTGCGTGCGGCCGTCCCTCCCACCAGGGGCCCTGGGGACTGTAAAGAGCCCGCTGGGTGATGGTCATCAGTAGGCACCTCTGGTTTAGCGTGCCATGAAGAGGCCGGGAGCTGGAGCCGCGGGCCTGGGTTCCTGGCAGGGCAGGGCCTGTTCCCGCAGTTCGGCTCAGGATGGGGCTCTGCTGCTGATGTCACCGGCAAATGTATGCTTTTTTCCGGGCTCTTGGGGGTCAAAATCTTGGGGGAGGGGGTCTATCTCTGCTTGTCTGAACTAGGTCAGATCTTTGCAGCCTGAAGCCAGCAGGTCAGTGGGGCAAGAGCCAGGTGGTGGCCTGAAGCCCCCTCACGTTCTCCCCGGGGCTGTGTGGGAGCCCCATTTGGCCGGCACTACACATACAGGTTCTTGGCCTTACTTCCAGGCCTGCAGTCCCGAGGCCTAGAAAATCCCTCCGACTGCAGCCTAGACAGAATCTGTCTAGGTGACCTCAGGCTTTAGCCTCTAACTCTTTGAAGCTACGCAAAACGCATACAGTCACAGAAACATTGAAACATAAAGAAAAGTAATTTAAAAACAAAACACAGAAGCCCAGAAAAGCCCACAGCAATCTGCCTAAAAACATAGGGCCACAAATTCTCAAAAATAGGCAGGTAGAAAACAGAGTAAATGTAAATTAAGAAGCCAGAAATCTCCGTGCAAACACACCTCTAACTAAGTACAGAGCTGTAAGTGTATAAACTCCAGGCAGACAGGCATTTATTTCTCTGGGATTTTAAAACAAATCAGTGTACTGTTGTTGATAAATTTTAACCCCTTCCCAATAACACTATTGTAGGGATGATTTTTAAATCCCAGAGAAACACATCATTATAGTTAGATAATTTTAAGTCCCCAAATAATACTGTAAATGAATTTTGAGAAAATCCCGGAGAAATGCGCCATTTTGGATCGACTTTTTAAAATCTCCTGAAGGTTACTGTTGCTTGTAGATATTTTAAATTCCAGAGAAATACAGCTAATATATTCTTTAAAAATCGAAAAATACAGCTATAACTGTCAACTCATCCTCATGGATTTGGTTTAAATATCAATCTAAAACTATACATTTCCCTGGTTTTTTAAAATAAAAACCAACCGAGGATCTGACTTAAAAGTTTTGAAAGCAAAAGTAGAATTCAGCGTTGTTTTTTAACCAAGCAAACAGAACCTCTCAGAGAAAGTCACTTAGGGATGCAAAACAGAAGCAAATAGAGATAAAATACGCTGAGAGAAACACTCAGCAGTGGATTAAGAAATGAACTCAGAAGAGGCGTCCAAGCCCGGGAGCGGGGAGCTCGGAGCTCGGCGGCGACGCCAAGTTAGGACCGCGAGCGCGGGAGCGGGCGGAGACCTCGGCGGCCGGGACTGGCCGGGGATTCACTGCGCCGCTACCCGCGCCGCCCACCCGCCGGCCCAGCTCGCGGCGGGGGAGAAAAGCTCGGGGTCGGACAAAAGGGCAGCGCGGAGGGAGACGTGCCCTAGCTGAGTCCAACCCTAGCTGCGAGGCCTGCGACTCCGGGCTCCGGCCGCGCACGGGGGCCGCGATCCTTCGGTCAGGGTTCCGGCCGGCCCTGCCCGGAGTCCCGCCGCGCCCCTGGGCCCGCTCGCCCCCGCTGTCCAATGTCTGTGCCTTCCTTTTACCCGATGTTTCCCCCTCCCAGTTTGCCCTTCCCGCTCGTCCCGTCTCTTCGGTCTCTCCCCTCAGTCTGTCGCCCACTGTCTGTCAGGGTTGTCTGCTCCTCTCTCCGTCTCTCTGGCACTTTTCCTCGCCCATCTCCCCCACTCCCTGCGCGATCTGCTCCTTTCCCGTCAGCCGAGCGGCTCCTCAGCACCCAGTGGCACGAACCTAACTTTTCTTCCTGTTCTATTTGCTCCTGATCAAGAGGGGCTGTCAGTCCAATCCTCCGGTTGTAGGCTCGTGCATCTGCCAGTCTCTTGGCGCGTGGAAATGCCTTCGTGTGTGTGTAAATGTCCGTGTTCATCGTCAGGTCGAGAACGGGAAAAAGAAAGCCCCTGACGCTCCTGGGGCGGACAGAGAGCCTGGCTGTGCGGCGTGGGCTCCAGGCCCCGCTCCCGGCTCCCGGTGCCCTGCGCCCGGTCGCTCCGTGCGCCCCGCGCGGGAACCGCGCTTACCTGGCAGCTCCGTGTCAGACGACTCGCTGGGCGAGTTCTCGAGCGGCTCGCGGGGGTCGGCGGCGCGGGCCAGGTGGAAGGCGGGCCCCATGTCATGCGGCGGCGGCGGCGGTGGCCGGAGCCCCTCCGGCAGCCGCTCTAGGCTCATGCCCCCCTTGAAGGCGTCCATGGAGGTGGGGACCGCGGCGGGCGCTCCGGGGGCCGGGGCTGGGCGCGCCCGGCCGCCCTGGCTGCGACCTGCGGGAAGAAGAGCTCAGCACCTAAGGGGCTGCCCCCCAGGGCTGCCCGCGCCCGCAGCGACGCCGCGCTTGCCCCATGGACCGCCCGGGGCTGCGGGGCCGGGCGGGCGGCGGCGGCGGCGGCGGTTTCTCGCGACCGGGCGCCTGGCTCCGCGCTGCGCTCCCGCCGCTCGGGCGTCAGCCGCCCGCCCGGCCCGGCTCCGGCTCCCGATCCGGGGCCAGTTTCTAAGGCTCCGGACGGCGCCGGCAGAGTCTGTCTTAAAGCGACAGCGCGCACCGCCAGGTTCCAGCAGTCCCTGCGCCAGGGGTGGTGGGTGGGGTGGGCCTGGGTGGGAGGGGGCTGGGAACGGAGGGAGGGGGCTGGGGAGGGAGCGAGCGAGCGAGCGAGGGAGCGCGGGCGGAATCCAGCCCCGAGCCGCCCGCGCCGCCGCGCCCTCTCTGCCGCCCGCCCTCCCTCCCTGCCTCGCCCGCGCCCTCCCCCTCCGCAGCCACCTTCCCGCCGCCTCCCCGCCCCCCGCGGCCTCGCCTGCCTCTCCCTCCTTCCCCGGTGACATACCGAGTTCTCCCTCGGCCTCACAAAAGAAACGCATCTGGCCTGCACGTCCCGCGCGGCTATTGCCCACCTCAGGCCCCAGATGACTTGTTTCGCTCAGAATTAACTTCTGTCTGGGCCGCCTCGAAGTCCCCAGACCCCGGCGAGAACAGCCCAGGATGAGTGAATGTTCGCCGCCGAGCAGGATCGCACGGAGCGGGCGCCTTCGAGCCAGCGGCAGGGCGGGGGCAGAGGCCGGGGCCGGTTCCGGCAGCTCCCAGCGGTGTCCTCGTCGAGGGGCCGCCCGCCCCTCCTTCTCGGCCCCTTCTCCCGGGAACTCAACCGGCTGAATGACAGCAGCCGTCGCTCTAATGGGCCCCCGGATGCTGCCTCCTAATTAGCTTGGACCCTCTCCCCTAAGGCTGCTTCTTAGGCCTCCCTCTCTGCACCGCAGTCAATTTTCCGGGATTGGGATAGAAATGATGGCTTCTAATCAGACGAAACATTTCTGTTGGCTCTAGGCGGCTGGCGAGTGCAGCGGGAGACCTCAAGAGCCCAACAGGGCCCCACAGTCTCCTCTACCTCTTTCCTTGTTTTGCACCTTCAACAGCCTGGCCAAATCCAAATCAGCCAGGCCCTGGCCTTGGCAGCCAGGGGGTTGGCCTTGGCAGCCTCTGCCCTCCTTCAGGGTAGCTTTGCTGGGGCCAGGGGCCTGTGCTCTGGCTTCCCAGGTCTTCAGGCACAGGCCTGGTAGGCCAGGTGACTGCTTTCTCCCAGCCTTGGACCGGCAGCCTTTGGTCTTCTAGCTTCTCTCCCACACAGTGGTAGCCGGGAGTTGCAGTTGCAATGCGCCCTCAAAAGGCACAGACGAAGACATTACCCTCCTGCTCCCAAGAATGATTCCCTCCTTGAGTCCTTGCAATTCAGTGAAGTTTGTTGAAGGATTTTGCTCAACAATTGTTAACTAGCCCTGAGACCTCAGCGTCTTGAGCAAATAGGCCACAGCTGAGGCAGTAGGGCGCGGCCCTGACCTGCTCCTCTGGCCACAGGCAGACCCCAGGCTGCCCTCTGCCCCTCACCTGCTGACCAGCTCCACCATACACAGCTCCTCCTGAGGGAGCAGCTCTGGGCAGGACAGAGGCCTGGGGGAAAAGCACTTGCCTACTCTCCAGGCCCAGTGCCCTCATGCCAGGGCCCAGTGCACCCTCATCTCCTCCTTGTGGTCTCTGCTTGGGACTGACTGAGCAGGTGTCAGAGTTTGGGGTGCTCCACAGGCTCTGCTTTTGAGACCTTACCTCATCCCCCATCCCATCAGAGGAAGGCACCCAGGCCCCAGGCTGAGCTCCTTTGTGAGGATTGTGGGGGGGTAGGGGCAGGTACTCAGGGTGGAACCAGGCCTGCCTCCCACTTCCTCAGCCTCAGCCCAAGGCCCCAGCTCTGGGCTATGGAGAGAGGACACAGCTCCTTAGGGCCTGGCCCACTCTCAATGGGTGTCTGTGACCACAGGAGGCAGGGGCTGAGGCTGAGGCCAGAGGGAGGACACTTCCTGGGTGTTTGAATTGGGGAGGTTCAGGGACTCTTGCCTTCTCCTTCCAAGTTGAGACCCCAGGATGAAATTAGTCCTGGCCAGGGAGAGGGGGACATGGTGAAGTATAGTTACCCAGCATTTACCTCAGCCCCACCTTTTACCACACTTCTTGGCTGAGCCTCCTGCAGCAGCAGATACCTCCTTTCAAGGAGATATCCAGGTGCTGCAGCATGCTAGGGAGTGCCCCTTCACACTCCATCCTCCGTGTGGCTGCCTTACCCTGTAGGGCAGACTGCATGCAGACAGGGCATGGGAGTGTGCACACACACATACATACTGCACACCCATATAGGTATGCGGTGTACACACAGACACATGATACTGTGCCCACCTATGGGAATGCTAACTACAGGCACTAATGTGCTGTTCGGCATGAAAGCTAGCTAGTAGGGGATAGGAGGTGTGTTCTAAACGTACTGAATGTCAGGCCAAGGTAGGAAGCACAGTGCATCTCTGGGCGGGGATAAGGAAATGAATGGTCTGCCTATGGGCCTCCACAGGTTCGGGGTCACAACTTCTCACCCCCTAGAGGACCCAAAGAGTCAGGTCCTCCATGAATGGGGACTGTTTTGTGACTGTGCAGCTCTAGCTACTCAGTTTGAGGGGCTTGCATCTCTCACTGTTGATGCATTTAATGCAGTTATTGAGCACCTGCTGGGTGCTCCTCTGCGCCCTAGCCTCTGGCATTGCTCCAGGCAGATATGAAAGTCCCTTTATTTGGAAATCTTGATGCCTGCTGTGTGTGTGTGTGTGTGTGTGTGTGTGTGTATGTGTGTGTGTGTGTGTTGTGGCTGCTGGTAAGGGGATCCAAAGAACCCTTGACCTTTGTGTTATAACACCGCGATCTAACCAACTGAGCAACCAGTCAGCCCCTATGCCTGCAGTGTGAATGGAAAGGCCCTTAGACCCTTTCGGGTGCAGCCCTGTATACCCAGGGGCCTTTGTGTCCCAAAGAGAGGCTGAGGCTAGGTGGGGACTGCCAGGGGAGTTTGTTCTGTCAGCCCTGGGCAGTGCTGAATGATCAAAGGGTGAGGAAGCAATTGATTGAGAGGAAATTGTCGCCTGATCCTGGGCGCTGGCTGGAGAATAGACCTGGACCTTTCTGCTTTTCCTCATCTACACCCACTCATGGCCCACTATCCCAGTCAGGGTAGGGGCTTCTTGCACACTCACAGACAAGTCACACACAAACACAAATACAGGACAGGAGGCAGCACTCTCACAGGAGTAAGAGCAGAGGTTCAACATTCCCCCGTCTGTGCTGTGTGACCTTGGGCAAGGCTTGACCTGCACTGTGCCTCAGTTCCCATGTCTGACATGGAACTCAGCAATCTCTGCCTGCTGCTTCAGCCTCCAGCTCACTTGACGACAGGACATGAGGAGAGGAGGGAAGAGAGCATACTGAAGCTGAGCCATGTACCCTATTCCCCATCCCTCTCTGGTCACACAGAGCCAGCAATGATTCTGTGATTTTCAAGAAATTTGAGGTTTAGGGTCCTGGCTGGACTGAGCAGAGGAGCCTGGGCTTTTGTGGCAGTTGAAGTAGTCATCACAGGGACCCTTTCTGAAGCTGGCCTCACTCAAAACAGACTCTGTGCCCAAGAATGGTTTAGTAATTTAATTTGGGAAGGGTGATTGGAGGGCCCTCATGGGGGGTATCCTTCCACCTACCCATGGGGTACACTGCTCTAATCCTTGCTCCTAGAATCAAGGGATTTTAAGAAAAAGGAAGGAATGTGCCATGGCCTGCCCGCAGGGCTATCCGTGACTCTCCGGGACATTCCAGCCCTAAGCTTCTTAGGCCCAGGAGAAGTTCAAACTAGAAAACCCAGTTTTGGGAGTATAGCAGGGACCACCTACCTCCTTCCCTTCTGCCCAATCTAACATCCCCCTCCCCAATAAAAGCTCTTGTTTCTTTGATTACAAGCAATTAGTGGGTGAAGGCAGAAGGGGTGCTCAGGTAGGGGCTGGAAGGACTTCACTGAATCTTTTAGGCTTCCCAGGACTCAAGTCTGAGGCTTCCGGCCAACTGGGTGCCCCAGCCTGCCCTGGGGAGAGCTGGGATGCATTTGGGCAGGATGGCTGCCTGTTGTGCACAGATGGGAGTACTGGGTACTCTCTGTGCTGCGGGCTGCTCTGTCATCGGCTGGGAGGGCTCATGGCTCTACCCAGTCCATTGCTCACCCAAGTCCATGGGATGGCTGTCTAGTTCCCGAGCTTGGTTGAGCGGAGGGGAAGAGAGGCTAGGAAAGTGGCAACAGCTGGTCACACAACTGGGGTTGGCTTTGGCTGTGCCACTGCTGCCTCCTTTTCCTAGCAGCTGCTTTCCTGGGAGCCGGGCACTCTGACCCAGTCTTGGAGGTAAAAAATGCTGCCTCTGCATCCTAGAATCTAGGCAACTGGGGTCTTCATGTCCCAGCCCACCTCTTTCCTTTCCTGGACAGAGATGGGGAGGCCCAAAGCAACCTGGGGAAAGGGCAGGGGGACAGCAGGTTCCCTCTTGTGCTGTAGACCGTCATTCTCTGCTAAGTGGACAGCAACCTGGGTTTTTCTCCTTCTGGCCCTGGTGGCTTTCAGAGGTCACTGGGATGCCAAGAGAATATCCAAGCCCTAGTTTCTCAGAGAAGTGGGCCTAGATATTTTTAGATTTAGGGAATTCCTCAATCGGAAAATCTTGGGACCAGAATTCCAGCCTGGGGTTCCCATTACTGCTATCCCGGCCTCGGGGCCCTAGCTTTGTCACGGCAGAATCGGCTCCAACTTACGAGGCTGGTGAATTTAAGAATTTGGAGACCCGGTTATAGAGAAGCGGCGGTGTGCTTTGGACCCTGCGTCAACCACCAAACCCGGGAGAAGCCGCGGGAATGTCTTTATTGGACTTTGCGAAGAGCATTTAGAGTTCCTCGTAGGGGAATGAAAAGCCCGACCCATGCCAGCGAGGGCAGGCCACCGTGGGCAAGGGGTGCCTCCGAGCGCTGCGGCGGGATGTTGGGGTCCAGGGCGAAGACAGCCAGCGCTCCGGCCGATGTTTTTCTGCTTTATTGCGGGATTGCTGCCCAAACGAACGAACGAATGAAGCGGTTTCGTTTAGGAAAAATACCCTCTTGACGCGAAGCTACGGCCGGCCGGCGAAGTCCCGGGCCGTGCAGAGGGGCCAGCGCTTCCGCTCGCGGTGGGGCCCCCATCCTGGGCTCAGCGGGTAGCGGCGGGCGGCCGTCTCGCCTGCCCTTTTCTCCCGGAGTCCCCCTGCTTCCCACGACGCCGCAGGGGACTGCGAAGGGCTTCCAGGGCTGTGTCCCTCGCGGGGCCGGGGCCCGCGCCCCCGAGTTTGCTACCCTCTTGGGGTGACCGAGGCCGAAGCGCTGGGTGGGCCCACCGGTTAGGTGAGGTAGCACCCGGTGACGGTAGCTGTGATCGTGCGCTGGGCACAAAAACTAGCTCCTCGCGCTGCCTCGGTGGCGCCTGACCTTCCGCGCATTGCGCTGTCCCGCGCCGCCGGCTGGACCCCAAACACACCGGGAGCAAACGGCTCAGGACTCGTCCGCCACCTCCCTGCGCCCCTCCACCGCGGAGACCCCGCGCCCCTAGCCCAACGTGTCTTACCCCACCCGGGCAGCACTGCGTCTGCGGCTCGTCGGTTCCGGGCTCGCCCGCCGCGGACTGTGGCTCAGGTTTCAGCTCCGTCTGGGGCCCCGGATCCAGCTCTGTCTCTCCCTCTGCGCGCTGCTTCGGCCCCCGCTGGTTCGCTACATCCTAGCGCTCAAGGTCCGGGCTGCCTCGGCTCGGCCCGCTCCTCCTGCCGCCGCCGCCCGTCGCCCGCGGGGAAGGCGGGGACACGGGCCGGGGAGGCGGGAAGGGGGGAGGAGAGCGAGGCGCTCGCCTGGACCGGCAGGGAGGGGGCGGCGCGCAGTCCCGCCGGCTGGGGGTCCCGGCCTCCCTCGGGGCTCAAGCTGGGGTCCGCGCAGCTTGCGGCCAGGGCCGGAGGCCGGGGAGCGCGCCCGGGACTGCGCCCCGGGGAGCGCTCGGCCGCGTGCAGACGAAGCCGCTGCGGGCCCCAGCCTGGCCCCGGTGCGCTTTCTCTCCTTGGGCTCAGTTTCCCACCTCGCACGTGGGGGACCGGCCCGACTTCCGTTTAGTCGGCGTCTGGTCGGAATTTCCCGGGGTCTCGCCAGGTGACGGTCAAGCCGGGGTTTGGGGATTTGACCTTTCCGCCTTTCTGCTCAGCCTGCGGGAGGGAGCTGGTCTTGCATGTTGGAGGAAGAGTCGCTGAGCAGAGCTGGGCAGACACGGAGGTTTGAGGACAGACCCCAGGGTTTCTCTGTGTATGGGGGTGGGGGATGGGGGTGGGGAGTGGGGTGGGGGGTGGGGGGCAATGGCCCGACCTGCCCTGCTTAGCGGATTCCCTCCTTTCTTTCCTTAAGGGCTAGGCTGGCGAGGAAAGGGGAGACCGACCCTACAAGGACAGACACTTCTGCGCCCCTTGTCCAGTCCCTACGCCTGCACACCCTCCAGCGGTCATTCTGCTCCCAGCCCGCGAACTCCCGTATGGCCCCGTAGGCCTGTTCCTGGCTGGCGGCCACTGACAGATGGGCAGACTGGGGGGAACTGGGAGCCTGCCTTTCACACGCCCGCAGGCCACCGGGTTCCCCGGCGTTTCCCCATGGCCAGATAACCCCGCTCGTGAAGCCTCATGGGGGAAACCGATTGTCAGAACCTGCTCCTGTTTTCCCCAAGCGCCCAGTCTGAGCTGCGGCCTTTGGGGCCGTGGGTTGGGACGGCGGGTCGGGCTGTGGCCTGTTATTCTCAGGGACAGGAGAGGCCAAGCCTGTCCGCCGACGGCCACGGGCTCCGGGGCGGCCGCTTCGGCGCAAGGTGCTGGGAGACGGCAGCGCGGCGGCCCGGCATTAATGTTTCATGAGGTGCCGTCACCGGCGGCGCCTCCCTGCCTGGTTTTCTCCGACAGCTGCTGGGGCGAAGCCACGGCCGCCTGGCGCCCTGCTGGTCCGCGCCTCCAGGGCTGCCTGGTCTGGGAACACTGAGACTCCGGACCCCTAGCCCAAACTTTAAACCCGTAAGCGGCCAGACCCAAGCTCAATGGGGCCGCGGCGTTCAGGCCCTGCAGGGTGGCCCCTGCACCCGGTCTGCTGTTGGGGGCGAGGGGAACTCCACGACTTCCTCCCAACCCTCAGCAGTGGGAACCCCTCTCCGGTGGTGTCCGTGGCTTCGTGCACCCAGGGTTAAGAGACCGTCCCCGACGCCGACGCCGTGCTTGCAGACTTCGACCTGGGGACTGCCTGGCTGAAACGAAATCTCCCGACTTGGACCCTGCGCTGTGGGGGGATTCTGGTTCCCCTAATTCTCTCTCTTACGCCCCCAGCCCCCCTCGGCTGTTTTATGTGTGACGTGGTCCGTTGGCGGGTCTGGCCAGGGAGCTGCTAAGCCCGGACTCTTCCGACCTTGTCTGGGTAGCCTTTCCCCCACCCCAAGTGCCCAGGCATCTCTGAGCAAAAATGCAGCCACTGACCCTTGCTTTGGAGAGTTCAACAGGCACCGAGCTGGGGAGGCTTTCACTCTAGCATCTGCTGTGGGAGATAGGCTGCCCTATTAGGGTAGGAGGAAATACCCCCGCACGCTAGCGATTTTCCCTGTTTTGTTTCCAGCTGGTGATGGGCCTTGTGGGAGATTCTGTACAAGCTCTTGTTCCCAGGTAGGGCCTGTGGTGCCAAAAAATGCTGCTTCTGGCACCTGATGGCTGGTTGGGATCTCCTCTGTGTCTTTTATTAGCTGTGTGGCTTTAGGCAAGTCACATAACTTTTCCCAGCCTCAGCTTTCCCATTCGTGAAATGGGAGAATAAGAGCTTCCACTTCCCTGAGAAATGGATGAGATTGATGAAGGTGAGAGGCTTGGCCCTGAGTTGTGTGGGCAGTTGGCCTGAATGCTAATAGTGACAACCACCAGGTTGCTTTGTTCTTTAAAATAGTTTGCTCTTATTTTTATTTCCTTCTTTCCCCAGGGTGGTCACATTGGTTAAGTCAGACAGGAACAGACCCCTTTTCTGATTTAGTAGACCTGCCCCCATCCGCTGCTTGGCTACTAGGAAGTTTCTGCCCAGGAAAGCTAGGCAGTCTGTTAGGGTGGGGTGCAACCAGGACCTGGGAGTCTGAAAGGTCTTGGTGAAATGGGGTGGGCCAAAACACAGTTTTTATGATCTTATTTTAATTTCTTCCAAAAAGAAATTTTCACAATTCCCGTTTAGGTTTTGACATCTTGGGGCACATATATTTCCATTGTGAAGGCAGAGGGATCAGGAATCAGAGAGAGGAAGGATGGGGCTGGATCCAGAAATGGAAGTACTAGCCCCTGTTCCTGAGTATTACTTTAGCTTTGAGCTTCCAGGTACCTGATCAAAAAAGGCCAGCAGAATTGGCTGTCATATTTGATTTGTCTTTCCTTCCAAACTCACATGCTTCCTCTAATAGAAGTTTTTCTCCCTGGTACAAAACTCTAAGATGAATTTGTCACATGAATTCACACTAAACATCATGGGCAAATGACTTCAGCCACAATTATGCAGAAAGCCATAATTCTTCAAGAAATGTTTCTTATCTAGATCCCCAGTAAAAGTTGGGAGAATGTCTTTTTCCTTTGTATCTCTTACTGCAATAGCATTGAAATTAATATTTGTGTAATGATAATTAAAACCTGTTACTCCTACTGGTTGTAAGCCCCTTGAGAGCAGGGCTGAACCTCTCCTGCCAATCATAGGACCTCCCTAAGATGAGCAAGGGGATTTGGTTATGCTCATTGGCTTGGTGCAGCTTACATGCCCACTCCTGAGCCGATCAATTTGTGGGGAAGAGTGGCTCAGGGCTGTAGTTCATCAGGGTCACAGGCTCCATACCAGAAGGTGGGGAGATAGGGGCTGGGGGGAGCTCCATCTATGGGAAGGAATACTCACCACACTCCCCCCAAAATTCTGGAGGCTACCTGGAACAAGTTCTCTGAGCTGGTGGCAGGGAGGGGTTGATTTCCAATGCAAGCCCCTGCCCTGTGAAGGTTCTCAGGGGGCTGCTGATGGTCTGCCCCAATGTGATGGGGAGGCATTGGATCTGTTGGGACAGTCTGAAACTCACCAGAATTATTCCTGCACTCATATGTGGAGAAAGGTGGTGGGCTACCAGGAAGTCTGAGGAAAGGCTCAGAGTTTATTAATTACCTGTAGGGACGGATCCACAGAACAAGGGAGGGAATCTATTTGTACTCCCTTTTTCATCTGTGAGAAGAAGGGAGTTGGAGGCTCTAAAAGTAGAGAGGATCCTCTAAGATCAGGTAAGATATTAACATATTTGAGCATTATTCTGTTGTACTCTGAGATTCCTGGCAGCCAAAGCAAAAAGAGAAGCCCAAGTATTTTTTTTTCATTGCAGTCCTGTCAGCTTCTGCATGGGATAGTGGAATGAGCCCTGGGCTGGGACCCTCCTGAACTGGCCTCTCTCAGGTCAGCAAAAGTTTAGAGAGCACATATTTTGTGCCTGTGATTGCAGAGATACAGAGATGGATGGCTCCTGCTCATTTGGGTCAAGCCAAAGAGGCAGAAACACAAACCCATAACCATATTTGGAGTTCAGTGCTGGGGAGGAACTCTGCAGCCTGGTGTGGAAAGGCCTTGAGTGACACACTAAGGAGCTGCCTGGAAAAGTTGTTCCACCCCTTGGGCACCCCTCCCTAGGAAAACAGCATGTGCAAAGGCTCTGAGGCAAGAGAAACTGTGGTACACTTGACAATCTAAAAGCAAGGCAGTGTGGCTACATAATAGCACTGAGGACAGATGAGAAGGTGCAGAGCAGGGGGAAGAGGAAGTTGGAGAAATGAGTGGGGACCAGATACCACAGGGCTTCATGGTCCTTGCTGGCAGGGTGGGATGTTATCCTGAAGGCAAAGAGGAGGAGATAAAGAGTTTGAGCAGTGAGGGATCTGGTCAGGTTTATATTTTAGACAGATCCCTCTGCCTGGAGAGTGGAGGATGGATCTGAGGAGGTGAGATGGAAGTGGGTTATCGCAACATCATTCACTCAGCCCTCCATCTACCCTTCTGTCTCTTCATCAGTCCATCTGCCTGTCTATCCATCCCCATGAGCACAGAGGCCACCGCTTGGATCGGGAAATGTGAAGGTGAGATGTTATGGTCCTTGTCTTTCTGAGCTGTCCCCTTGGAGGGCCTCGGTTTCCCCATCTGTAGGCCTCATCAGTCCCTCTCATACTCACAGACTCTGCAACTAGTGCCTCAGCAACCCTCCAGATGTCTGCTTGCTGCATGGGGAAACGTGGTCAGGGCCTGAAAGGGCACAGCCACTACCGCAGACAGACAATTTGGGGAGCCAGTGCAGTGAACAGCTCTGTGGAAAGCTTTTAAAATAATTACCCCTCCCTGCGCTGGCTGACTGGCTGATGGCTGCCTATTAGCCCTGAGTTGGAAATTCTGAATTGTTTCATGACAATTGAAAACATGATTGGAGGCCAGGAGGGAGCTGCCCATGAAATATTTACGTTACCTCAGTGTTGTAGGGCTGCTCCCCTTTAGCCTGGGAACCCTGGATGCACAGGGCTGGTGGCTTTAAAGTGACTGCCATCATTCCTGAGGGTCATTGGACTGACCCCCCTGTGGAGAGATGGGAGCGTGTCTTGGTGCAGAGTTGAGAAGTTGGTGTGGGGACCTGCACTGCTACTGCCTCACTCCAAGCTGCACACCCTTCACCCCAGCCTCACTACCAGGCCCAAGTGGGGTAGAACTTGGGGACTTGAGATGCTCTGTGTGTCATATCTGGCCCAAATTCTCCCTGGTGCTTGAGGCTCACTGGGAGTCAGGTTGGGTGTGAATTCCAGTTCTGCCCCCTTAGCACGGTGAGCCTTGTTTCTTCAGCTGTTCAGTGGGGGATGCTGAGTTCTTGCCTTGCAGGGCTATGAGGCATAGGGACCATATGTGGAGGGCCTGGCCCTCAGCCACAGGCTCATGAACTCATCAGGAGCAGCCCTTGGCAGATCCTGGGGTCAGCCCAGGGCTGGCCATGGGAGCCCCTACTGGATCCTCAGGGCTTTGCAGTCTTTTTTCCCCTGCAGAATGCTTTGAAGTACTTTGTGTTTTCCCCTTCTCTGCAAATCCTAAATAAATATTCATGCTGCGACGGTGTGTGCTGGCCTGGCAGGCACCTCTGATGGGTGGGTTGCCCTAGGGTCTTGGATAGGGACTCCACATGCCCAGCCCAGGCCTCTGCTCATTAGGCTCACCCATGGTAGAGAAAACTGGTGTGTAGTGCCCGCCTGGCTGCTGGCGCTAAGAACCTGCTCAGGACAGCAGGAGAAGGACCCCACTGTTTGAGCCCTTGACTTGCCAGCAGTTTCTCACAGGCATTGGATCTAAAGACAACTGTATCTTTAGAAGTGGGGCAGGTTAGGAGCCATGGGAGCACAGAGCAGGAGCAGCAAACCTAACCCAGAGGTCAGGGCAGGCTTCCTGAAGAAAGTGACCTTCCTGCTGAGCCCTGAGGGTGGTAGGAGTTTGCCCTGGAGTTGGGGTGGGGGCAGAGCCATGACAAAGCAAGCGAAGGGCAGGCTGGGACCTGATGTTCTTATCCACAACACTCTGTGTCCTCCCTGCCCCTGCTGCCATAAGCAGCAGCCTGAAGAGGCACCAAGAAAGGTCTCCACGACTCCAAGGTGCTGGGTTCCATGCCCATGGGCCTCTCTGGGCTCTATTTTCTTCACCTGAAAAACAAGAAGTTGGGTTTGTTCTAGCAGCAGGGCATGTTTTTCTGATGGAATCTTCTTCTTTTCTTTTTTTTTTTAAAAGATGACCAGTAAGGGGATCTTAACCCTTGACTTGCTGTTGTCAGCACCACACTCTCCCAAGTGAACTAACCAGCCATCCCTATATAGGGATCTGAACCCATGGCCTTGGTGTTATCAGCACCTAGGCCAGCCCTTCTGATGGAATCTTCCGTCCGAAGCCCCCTAAATAGAGGAGGGCAGCGCTGCTCTGGTGGCTCATCTGCTCTCCCCCTTGGCCCTTCTGACCCTACAGACACCCCCGAGGAGCCCAGGGCTCCTTGGACTTCAGTTTCCAAGCTGTGGGGCAAGGGGCCTTGTCCTGAGGCTGTTTGGCCCCAGCCTGGAGGGTCTGTGACCCTCTGGTAGCCAAGGGAGTCTCCCTTCTCCATTCCCCATGGGCCTGATTTTCCTTTCTCCTTTTTAACTTTTTAACTTTTGTGATTCAAGTCAGCAAGCATCTATTGAATACCTACTGGATGTGTGCAGAGGGGCTAATGTGTTTTGAGCACCAGCTGTATGCTAGGTCTGTGCTGGGCTCTTTGTATCAGGCCATTTTGTCCTCACAACTGGCTGTCATCCCATTTTGCAGATGAGGAACTCTAGATGGGAGAGGCTCAGTGTCTGGCCTAAGGTTCCGAATAATAGTAATAATAATACCAGCTCCCATGGATTAAGCCCCCAGGCATGTGCCAGGCATTTGCTAACTTCTTCCTGTGTTTTTAATCCTGAAAGCAAATCTATAGAGCAGGGACTGTTTCAATCCCCAAGGATCAAAGAAGTCAAGGCCCAGGGAGGTGAAAGAGCTCTGCCTGGGCTCCTGGGCTCCGTGTCAGCCAGCCCTCTCTTCTGCCCTTGCGCTATGCTGAAGCAGCTTCATCCACAACCTCCAGGTGAATGTGCTCCACTCTGTTCCCATGATGTGTATGGGGAAACTGAGGCCCAGAGATTCCCTCCCCTCAGAACATCTCTGCCCTCTGGATCCTCCATCTGGCACAGGCCCCGTCTGTCTGCTCCCTGGTGCTGACTATAAAGTCAGTCTGGCATCTCCCCAGAGAACCCGCCTTTCTGGGGCTGTCTGCCTGTCTGGCAGCATGGATCAGGGCACATTGACCTTGACTGGCTGGGCGGGACCATCCCAGGGAGTCCAGGCTACAGGGTGGGGTCAGACCCTCCCATGGAAGCTGGAGCCAGGGGTGCTTCTGCCTTCCCCTCCCTCTCCTCTTGTTGGGGGCTAGCTCACACTCAGCCCTCCCTGCCCAGCCTTGAGTCCTTACATGCTCCCCTCTCCAAAACACGCTCAAACTCATTGCCACTTAGTTGTGACTGTCTGACTGACAGGGCCTGGATGTGATTCTTGCCCCGGGGGAATGCATGATACTGAGGGACAATGGTGGCATTTCAGGTGGGGTGGAGGGAGGCTGCACTTTTAGTAGAGAGACTCCCCCATTGGCATACCTGCAGGTGGGGTCTTGGGGCCACCAAGAATGGGGGGATCCTGCTGAGCCTTGGGGCGAAGCTTGTCTGTGCACAGAGCCCAGATCTCTGCTGAGTAGACAAACACAAAGTGAGGGGACGAGTCTTGACAAATGTTTGCCAAGTCCCCATCTGACTTGGGAGTCAGGAGTGAGCTTGTTTGGCAGAACAAAGGGGAGAGCAGCCTCCAAGGGGCCATAAAAATCAAGGGAGGAGGAGTGGCCTGGGCCTGAAGGCTCTATGGGACCTTGTCCCCAGGCTGTGTTCTCTCCCATGTGCTTTGGGCCAGCTGGCCAGACCTGGATCACGCTTGTGGCAACCTTCCTCCCCTGAGCTGTGTCTCCCTGGGTGTTGGGTCATCTGAGGCTGGGATGGCTAGTCTGGGAGGTCTGGGTGACCTGTACATCCTCAGGCCCCTCTTCCTCTAGTAACCAGGAAGTTTGGCTAAAGTCAACAGTGGCAAAGCTTCCGAGGAGGCAGAGCTGGTCTGGCGCTGGGTCCTGGGAGCTTGTGACACCTGCATATACCCAGGCTGAGAGGGGGTCCAACATCCCCCCCCCTTTGACTGGGGGGCTCAAGATGACCTCTCTGTCTGCCATAGTCGGATATGGCCACCTACTTCTTCAAAGGAGAAGAGCAGATCAGAAGAGGCAGAGGGTGGCGAGGCAAGGCACTTTCCCTGGGGAGGCCTTGGTTTCTCCAGCTGTGACATGGGATCCTCACCCTTAGCCAGCCCCCCTGCCCCCATCCCCAGGGTTGCTGTGAGGATAAGGTGATGTACAGCCTGCCTGGGAATCAGAGAAGTCTTCCCAGAGGAGGTACATTTTGGGCTGGGTCTCCAGACACTGGCACGATTTCCTTTGGAGCAGCTGGGGAGGGTGCTTAGGAAAGTTCACAGCATTAGACAAGCACGTAGAGGTGGGGCATGTGGGGAGTGTTTGGGGAGCTGTGAGTTCCATTTAGTTCAGTGTGGCAGAGCCCAGAGTGCTCATGGGTGGTGGGGGTAGCTAGGCTGGAAAGGCCAGCTGGGCTCTGAATGCCAGGACAAGGGATCCCCTAGGCAATGGGAAGCCACTGAGGGTGTCTGAGCGGGGAAGTGGCCTGAGCAGGGCTCTGCTCTAGGAAGGTGGGGAAGAGGCAAGAGGCAGCTGAGCAGGTCTGGGTGGAGGCCAGTGGAGGACTATGAAGGCCCCAAGTTTCTCCTCTGGGCTGGGGAAGGTCTCCTGGTGGGAGTGGGGAAGGCCAGATCCTGCCTTCACTCCGATGGTCTGGCTTATTTAGCAGGGCTGGGCTCTGTTCTTTCTGAGTGGAGGCAGCCTGGGACCCTGGGCTCTGGATCCCTGGGCCCCACACCAGCCTGAGCTCCCATGCCCCTCTCTGTCTCTCCATGCCTGCCCATTGATTCTACATCTCCTGTGCCCGGTATTCTTCAAGAAGCCCACTCCACGGACCCTCAGGAAGGGGAGGAGTGGCCAGGAGGCCTGATAGAGAAGTCTGTTCCCATCCTGAGCCCTGTCACAGGTCCACCCAGAATTATTGTGGCACTGTCACCAGATGTCCAAGCTGCCGTAGCTGTGAGGTGGGCTGGGGGCCTCAGTGCCTAAGCAGAAAAGGACTCACCCAAGGTCATATACTCTCCTTCACAAACAACCTTGTGGGGCCCCCACCTGGCCAGGGGTCCATCTGGGCCTCTGGTGTGGCAGTGGAGAAGGTGAAGAAGAGGCTTGGGCGGTGGCAGGGCTGCAAGGGAAAGCTGGTGACTCGCCTTCTATCCCGGAGGACAGAGAAATGCAGGCTGTGGCCTTTGTGCAGCGTACTCTGGGTTCTGGGTCCATATGCCTGGGTTCTCAGCGTCCTGCTATTTTGCCTTTCACCCTCTGGCAGGCCTGGGATGGGCTGCAGGGAGGAGAGTGGAAAGAGAGAAACAAAGTTCCCTACTTCCCCACCCACCTCTTTGCTCAGGTGTGGACAGTTTGACCAGCTTGTCTGATGCTAAATCTCTCGAGTTCAGTGTCCATTTCCCATCCTGATTTGATTTTTTTTTTTTCAGTTTTATTGCATGTATTTAACAAAAGACCATCTCAAAGCCTTTTGGGAGGAAGTATGTATAAATACGTAAACATGATTAAGTCTTAAACATGAGCAACTTAAAAAAAATCACATTTTGCGGAAATGTGTTGAGCACTTGAAAAATGGGGCAAGTGGTTGGCTTCTTCACATGTACAAGTGTTTTCATAGCAGCTTTACTTGTAACAGCCAAAGCTGGAAATGGCTAAAATATCCCCATAGTAGGTGAGTGGTTAAACTACAGTACATCCATGTCGTGGAACATTACTAGCAGTAAAAAGGAATGGACTATTGATTCCTTTTGGCTGAATCTCAAGGGCCACATAGTGTGTGAGTCCATTTATATAACATCCTCAAAATGACAAAATTTTAAATATGTAAAATAGATTAGTGGTTGCCAGGAGTTAGGGATGGTGGGGAGCAAAGGGTACCAGGAAGGAGGTCTTGGTGTTGATGGACTGACTAATTCAGTACATGGATTTTGGTGGTGAGTTCATGGATTTACATGTGATAAATCTGTAATACACACACTTTATACCAATGTCAATTTCCTGGTTTTCATATTGTACCAATAATAGAAGATGTAACCACTGGGAGAAACTGGGTGAAGGATACACCGAGGCCTGTCTGTACTATCTTGGCAACTTCCTGTCCATCTATATTATAAAATAAAACATTTAATAAAACTAAAATACGTACATACATACATAGGCAGTTTGGGGTTCTGTGTTGGGGGCGGAGGGCAAGCCCCTACAGCACCACAGGAGCTACTGGGGGGACCCCTGGGAAGGCAGAAGGGTGAGGGGCTGGGGCACGGAGCTGGAAGCCACTCTGAGTTGTACTGGAGCCCACCCAGGGCTGCCACTGCTGGGACCGACAGACCAACGGGTGGCCTCAGCACCTCCAGCAGGAGCACAGGGGTAGCTGTGCTCAGGGAGGAGAAAGCATGTAGGTTTTGCCTCCAAGGGTTCTGACCACTTGGGGACAGCAAGGGCAGTCAGAGGAGCAGAAAAGAGGCACATGCAGGGTGTCTACACTGCCTTGTTCTCCTGCAAGGTAGCCGGGTTGTGTAGCAGCAGGTGCCTGTGTTCAGGCCCCTGGTGTTGCTTTGCAGAGCGCACTGTGTAACCTGGAGACCCCTGAGCCTCTAGGGCAGCAGTCTGGGCACTTGGCTCAGGCCTCTCAGTCGCCCTTGAGAAGTGCTGATGCTGGTAAGTACAGGCCAGGCATATAATGATCCAGCCACGTGGGTTGGCCTGGCTTTACCCCAGAGGCAGGCTCCCTGGCATTCACGCAGTGACACCTCAGGTGACCTACCTCGAGGGAGCATTCCCCGCTCTGTGCATTTCCCTGTCTGGTTCCGAGGGACCCCCTACAGGTTGTCCTCCACTGTAATCCAAAAGGAGTTTCCCCAAAACAATCTAAACTGAGGTTGCCGCCTTGCCCCACACGCTTCAGCAACCCTAGACTCCACATTCAGCCCCTTCAGCACAGGCTAGCCCACGTTCAAGGCTCTTGCTAATTGCATGCCAGCTCATGCACTGCTCACCCTTTGGGCCCAGCCGTGTCTGCCTCCCTCCTGGGGCTCACCAAGGACCTAGTACCAGCCTCACTGACTCTGTAAAGAATGGCTTCTTCTTCCTCCTCTTTCTCTTTTGCAAACTCCTGCTCACTCTTCCAGGCCCAGCCCAGAGACCCCTCTTCCAAGAGGCTTTCTCCAGCCTTCCTCCCCTGACCATGATTGTATCTACTCTCCTGCTCCTTGGCACAACCCTGAGTTTTGCACTTAACATATCCTGTATTTGTAGGTTTATTTGTGGCAACAGACTGTGGGCTCCCTGGGGGTCAGGACTATGCCTTTCTCCAACTCTGGAATGCCCACCTTCCCCTGAAGTGCAGTGACCCATGTTAGGAGCCCAGTAAGTTTGCCACACCTGTAGGGCAGGGCTAGGGCCACCATCATTCAGGTGAAGCTGGTATGAAGGGTCAGGCTCCCAGGGCACAGCCAGTCTGGGGATGAAAGCTGAATCCTAGCATCTTGGCTACTTTTGCCCAGTCATCCAGTATGAAGACTGCTCCTCTTTTACAAGGTTAAGGACTCTTTACATGGGCCATTTTACAGATGAGAAAACCAAGTCCCAGAGGGAGTTACTGCCTCAGGCAGCAGCATGGGGAGAAGCTGGGATTCAAACCTAGGGTGCCTGATGTTAGAGCTCCCTCCTCCCCCTTGTGCTTTTAACCATTATGCAATCCTGGCAGGTTCAGTGGGGTGGGGATGGCAGAGCCCCAGCCCCTACCTGGATGTTACCCCAGGCCCAGCCAAGAGCTCAAGATTATGTTGGGGGAGGGAGACCTGAGATACCCTGCCCAACTTCAGTGGGCTTTGGGACAAGGGATCCAAGCGCATCCTGAGAGGGCTGCTAACTGGTCTCAGGAGAACCTCAGTCCCAGCCCTGTTTTTGTTCTCATATGGCTTCAGCCCAGTCAGGGCCTCTAGGAGGGTCTGGATCTGCAAATTTACTGCCGTGCTCAGGAATTTCTTGTCCACCCCAGATCTGGGTGTCTGGGGGAATGGCTGCCTGGACTGGGAGGAAAGCTGGAGTTATCTTGATCTCCAGATGAGGAGGCGTCTGCTCGTGGAGTTGCCGGGGAAGGCTCTTTGCCTTGGATCTTGCTCACTCTCTCCTTCCGGCCCCTGATAAAGAGTCCCAAACACAGGGCCGTAAAGGTGGCCATAAAAACGGAGAAGAGATGCTGCTGCAGCTGCTTATCAAAGCGCATTGCGGACGCCCGCCAGGTCTCCCTACTTCAAGTTTATTTCTCCTCCTCTGCTTTCTCTCAGAAGGTGTCTCGTAAACAGCTAAGAGGGTCATTTATAAATGTCTCTCTGCCTTTCCTTCTCAGCACGGGTGCTACCACTTTGCTTTCTCACTTCCTCCAGGTACAGAGATGGTAAAGAAATGGTCCAGGCATGGAGCAGGGTGACCTTTTCCTCCCTTCTCCCAGGTACCAGCAGAAGTGGAAGCTGGAGGGGTACCGTATCTCCAGATAGGGGCGAGGCTCCCAAAGGTGAGTGATAGTGACACCTTGACCCTGGTTCTGCCACCATCCTCGTCTGGCTCCCATCATATTGGTGGGGGAGGGGGCTGAGCTGACCTCTGGGGAGGGGACACCTTGGCGTGGGCTGGCCTCGGTAGTTAACCCACATCACAGAATCAGTCTTAGGATGTCAAGGCTGAATGGACTTTAGAGATTGCCTTATGCAAGCCTCTCGTTATTCCCGTGATGCCCAGTGGCAGGGGTCACTTTCCTGAGATCTCATAGCAGATTTGAAGTGGAACCAGGAGCAGAACCAGTTCTCTTGCCTCCTCACAGCCTTGTAACCAGAACAGCAATAATCCCTTCTGCTGTGGAGCAGATTTTAGGATACAAAAGGTCCCCATTTTGCCTGATCTTTGCAGTGACTCTTTGGGCAAAGCATATTATTTCCATTTTACAGGTAAGAGTAGTGGGTGCTCCTTGGTGCTGGGTGCCTGGGGTCATAGAGCTTGCCTGGGGCCTCTGTCGACCACGACACAGCTGTGTTCACTCTTTGCTTCTCTGTTCTTACGGAGTTTTCCTTGTTGCATTTCTTCTCATTCATTTTCTAGAGATGCTCATGGGACATAATCTAAACACAGCCCTTAACACCCTCGTCCTCCCGCCCTAACCTCCTGAAATGGCAAGCCCACAGCTTCATAGGCATGAGGTGAAACAGAGCGGGGGCCTGGGCCCCTGTCTCACTTTCCAGGGTGTGTTTGGTCTCCTTCCACATGGGAGGCTCATGGCTGGGTTGAGCAAGTCCCCCAAAATGGTGAGAGGCACTGGAGACTCTGGGTGAGGCTGACAGGGTTGAAGATGGGTGGGTGGGTTGGGATGGTCAGGGTGGGGATAGTGGGGGCCCTGGTTGTGGGAGCCTGAATTTGGCCTGAGTTCTGTGTTTCCCTGGCAGCAGCCCAGTGCTTGGCATGGAGGAAGCACTTAAGAAATGCAGATTGCATAAATTAGCCCAGCCTCGGGTAGCCACGGTAACTGCACCTGCCTTGATCACAGAGTGGCTTCCTCTCTATCACTTTTTATTAAAAGATACCTATGAATTATATCTATTTAGAACCTCCACCCACTCCTCTGCCCTAATCAAGTAGGAGTATTTCCATGTTGGTGGCTTCTCAACCCAGCACTGCTTGGAGGTTTTTGCTCATGGCTCATCCATCTCTGGTACGAGGTGGGAACTCATTCTGCATTTCTGCACTTGCTGAGCTACCGCTTCCTTTCCTATGGCCTGATTTAATATGTAAACGGTTCTACAGAAATTCAGGAGAATAGGTACTCCCTTCATTCAGGAGAAAACAAGAGTTAACATGGTAGGTGACTTTGCTGGAGTCACACAGAGAACTGGCTGCAAAGCCTGGGTTATGATCCTGGCCTCAGTGTCTCCTCTTGCCCCTTGTTTCTTGTTCTTTCCCAGTACAACTCGCTGAGTGGTTAGGGGACGTGCAGGCTGCTGTGGTGGAGACCCTTGTGAGGCCATGTGGGGGAGGCTCTCTTGTCTGCCTTGTGCCTGTAATATATTTGAATTATCTCCGCAGATGAGCCCTGATTTAGCAAACAGTCTAGAGTAAACCTCAGCTTGAAGACAAATACAATTGACACTGGGCTTGAGTGGTTCAAAGGTTATTGGCACAAAGCTGTCGGCTTTGTTTAGCCGAGGGGCTGTATTTATGATGGGCGATACAGCAGTGCCATCCATAACCTCCCAGAGAGTGGGCTGACGTCGGACCAGAGACAGCCTATTTACACTGAGCCTGGAGTTTAGTTTCTCTGCTGGGAAATGTGAAGGCAATTCGATTCTTGGCCAAGTTGCTTTATGGGTTGCTGGCTTAGGGCTGGTGTCATAATTTGGGTCATTGGTTAACCTTGCTGGGGATGGATAGTACCACTCAAGGGGGCATTTTCTGGGTGTGTGTGCAGCAGGGTGAGCTAAGGGATGAAGAGGAGGTAGGGCAGGTCCTCAGGGCTGTTTGAAGTACCTGATCAGTGGGTTTCATGTTGATGCTTAACTTAAGGCCCACATACACTGAAGAGGCAGCAACTCCGAGTCCCTGGGTCCAGGGACTTGAGTACTTCCCATGTCTCCTGGATGCTGATGATGGTTAGGGAAAAGGAACTGTAGGCCAGGCTTGCACTGAAAATATGCATGCTGCTGCAGTGCTACATAGGCGGGCTTTATAGACACTAAATTCTCTTACGGAGGGATTATCCCAGAAATGAGCAAACTGTGGCTCTAAGGAGACATGACCAGAGTGGACAGAGGTATGTGGGGTGGTGGCCAGAGGCTGGCCTGTGGTTGGCTTTTTGGAGAGGAGGAGGCAGGCAGTATCAGGGCCCTGCAACGTGCTTCTCTTGTGACCCCTTCATTCCACCTCTTGGAATCCATCCTGAGGAAATCATCACAGATAGATGTGGACAAAGATTCATACATCTAGATGTTCACTGCAATGCTATTTATAATAGCACAGAAGAGGAAACAACTTAAATGTTCAACAATGGGGGATTTTTATTACATTAATTATGGCATATTAATAACATGTAACATCGTACTTTGATTCAAATTGATGCATATGAAGAACGTTTAATGATGTGTCAAAATAATTCTAACTAGGGGAAAGGAATATTTTACAAGTTGTCTGTAAAGTGTGTTTTTCTGTTGTGCAAACAATCTAAGAAGGAGAAATCTATGAAGGAGCAGAATGTAAATGGAGTTTAGCTCTGTGGTAGGATTGTTATTTTTTAAATTCTCTTATCTCTTTGTGAAATATATTTAAGTTTCTATTAGAGATATGTATTACTTTTCACCCTCAAGAACAATTATTAAATGAATAAACAAAAACCCAATTTCATGCCCCTTTGGTGGTTCCTACCCTTCTCTAGGCCTCAGTTTCCCTGGGCATGGAGGGGACCCTGGGCTGCTCTTGTTCTGCTCTGGCTCTAGTCCTGGGCTGGGAGGAATGACCCTTTGAGGCAGTGCTGGCAAACTGCTCATGATCACCGTGTCCTGGTTCTAATGGGTCACCTAATTTTAGTGCCTGCGGGCACAGCTGCCTAAGTGTGGCCCCTGCTGCCAGGCAGATGGTCATGGTGGTATTGGCAGGGTTGGCAGCATCTCTGCCAGGCTGGTGAGATCAGAGCACAGCTTGGGACTCAGCTAGGTAAGTCACAGAGCCATGGGAAAAATCTCAAGTGTCCATGACACAGAACACCACGACCTGTATTTGAAAGAAATCCACTAGCCAGGATCCCTGGACTGAGCAGAAGGAAAGGGGGCACCATTGGGAAGTGAGGGAGAGGAAGGAGTGCAGGCTCTAAGAGCTGAGATGTCAGCTTGCTGGAATTCCAGAGGCCAGCCTGCCATCAGGGCCTTCCAATGTGTGGCTTGAACTTGTCTCTGAGCTCAATTCCATCTGTCAATTGGAGACTTGAATGGAGACATGAACATTTCCCCAAAAGGTCTTGGCTGAGGGCTTCTTAAATAGCAGGCAGCTGCAGGCACCATGTCCTTAATCAGAATAGCCAGGAGTATGTGGTCTCCAGGGGTGTGAACTTGAGAACATTTCTGCTGGGAAGAAAATTCAAGGGCAAATGAAGAGCAGAACTCGGCGGATGAGGGAAGACAGGGTTACCGTGGCCTCCTTCCTGATCTCCTGTCTTCGGCCTGTGTCACCTGCTTTGTGGGTCAAGCCATCTTTCTAAACCCAGTTCTTACTTGTCAATCCCCCTCTGACTTGGCTCTGCAGAGCCTGTGAATAAAGCCAAGACCCTGAGGATGGCATTAAAGACCTTTCCCCAACTTGGCTGCAACCTACTTTCCTGCTTTTATGCTCACATACTCCCTGCTCTAGCTAAACCATATCCTGTCCCTTCTTTATCCTGGAACATACCATAAATTCTCGATTCCCTGAGAATACCATAAATGCTCTTCTTCTACTCATTTAGTCACTAGCTGTTTAGGGAACACCTGCTATGGTCTGGGCAAGACTCACCTGGTAAAACCCTATTCAACCCTCAAAACCCAAATGTCTTTTGGTCTGACTTGCCTTTACCAGCATGACATCCCAGGTTACCCCTCCACTGATGATGATGTCTTATTTCTCATATTCTTGGAGTGTTGTGTCTGCTTTCCCCACTGGGCCTTGGTAACTGTCCTCTGTGTTCCTGGCACTAGGCATAACTCTCTGTAAATAGCTGTTGGGTGTTGTCATGCAGAGAAGAGCCATTAGTGAATGCCAACAAAGCAAGTGGGAGGATCTATTCCCTGCAGTTGTAAGGACATGGGATAATGATAGCAAATGGTGTCAACTTACACTTATCAGGCATGTACCATGTACCAGGCACCACACCAAATGCTTTCCATGTATTAACCCATCTAATCCTCCCCAACCCTAGAGTTAGGTGTGGTTTGAAGGAGAAAACTCAGGCTGAGGAAAGCTAAGTCCCTGGTTCAGGCTCACGCAGCCAGTAAGCAGATGAGCTGGGTGGCTTAAAAAAGCAGAAGTGTGTTCTCTAACAATTCTGGAGGCTAGGAGTCCAACATCAAGGTGTCGGCAGGGTTGGCTCCTCTCCGGAGGCTGAGGGAGAATGTGCTCCACGCCTCTCCCCTAGTCTCTGGTGACAGCCAGCAGCTGGGGCTTTCCCTGGCTTGTAGACGCATCATGCTGGTTGGTGCCTCCCACTTCATGTGGTGCGCTCTTGTGTCTGTGTCCACATTTCCCTTTTCTCATAAGGACACCAGTCATGTTGGACTAAGGGCCCATCCTGCTCCAAAATAACCTCATCTTAACTCATTACATCTGCAACGACCCTATTTCCAAATAAGGTCACCTTCTGAGGTACTGGGGGGTTAGGACTTCAACATGACTTTTTTGGGGGACACAATTTAACCTCCTTGAGGGAAATTCTTGGGAGCTGCTTTGTGGAATTGCTGGACTTATGGCACTGTTGCCCCTTTTTCTTGACGGGAGCCCACCCAGGCCTCAGCTGGAGGGGCTTGCTGGCATGGCCTCGCAGCTCTGGGCAGGTCTTGGGAGAGACAGGATGATCAAAGATGGCTGAGGGGGCTGAGGCCACAGCTGAGTCTCCAGTTGCCTCTCCTCCTGCCTTTCCTCTTAGAAATGCAAATGGCCTCTGTGCAGGAATCCTTTTAAGGGATGAAAGCAGTTTTTAAAAAGACATTAATCTCCTTACTCGCTTCCTTCTGATGGCTGGAGATGAGTGACAAGCCTCTTAATTGAAGATGCTGGGGCTGATAATTCGGCAGTAGCCTCGGGAGGGATGTCTTAGGCTGTGAATCACCGTGCACTACACAGATCGGAGTGTCTCTCTGATGGTATCTCCCAGGCCCTCGGAGCCTCTTGCTGGCGCAGGAGACGCGCATGCGTGTGAAGGCTTGCGTTGAGCCGGTTGTCAGCATGCGGCTTCCTGGCCCAGGGAGGTTTTGTGGGGATCAGCTGTTGCAGTAGACAGCAGCATTGAGTGCCTACTGTGTGCAGGCACCCTGCTAGGGCCTGGTGCATAGATGTTTGGTTATTAGAGTATTAGTCTGTTGAATGGCAACATGAAAGGCTCAGGGTAGGAGCCTCAGGTGCTTAGAGCAAGCCACGTGGAGGACCCCGAGGTGCCCGTCTTCACATCCTCACTCGCTGCACCTTCCCGAGCATGCTCAGAGGGCACGAGCAGCTCCCAGCTCACCGCCAGCCTCTGCTGGGATGCTGCTGGTGAGAGTGGGTTCTCAGGAGAGACTTGACCTTTCTGTTGTAAACACCCCATGCCCCACATTTGTGCAAGTACACTTGCCCCTTGGTACACAGGGGGATTGGTTTCGGGACGCCTGTGGATACCAAAATCTGCTGATGCTTTTATATAAAATGGCATAGTATTTGCATATAACCTATGCACATCTCCCATATAGTTTAAATAATGTCTAGGTTACTTATCGTACCTAATACGAGGGTACGTCAAAAAGTTTGGGAAAAATGGAATTAAAGGATAATACAAATCTTTCCGTGAACTTTTTGAAGACCACCTCGTACAGTGTAAATACTATATAGTTATTATACTGTATTGTTATTTTATTTGTATTATTTTAATTGATGTATTGTTATTTTTTATTGCCTTTTTTTCTTTTTCTTTTTCTTTTTTTTTTTTTTTGTCTTTTTCGTGACCGGCACTCAGCCAATGAGCGCACCGGCCATTCCTATGTAGGATCTGAACCCGCAGCGGGAGCATCGCTGCACTCCCAGCACCGCACTCTCCTGAGTGCGCCACGGGCTTGGCCCTTGCCTTTTTTTCTCTGAATATTTTTGATCCGCAGTTGGTTGATTCCACAGGTGTGGAATCCACAGATACCGAGGGCCGACTGCACATTTGGATCCTCTACCCTAGGCTGATCCCCTATGCAGGCTGTGTGAGCACACAAGCAGCAGTGAGCAGAGAGAAAGTCAAGAGACCCTGGGGAGCCCCTGACCCCCATTCCACCCCATTCATTGGCCCCGATATCCAAGGCCTGGCTAGGGTTGCTAGCACCTCGGACAGGTCTGGCCCTGATCTGGGCTGGATCTGAGGAGAGAGATGAATGAGAGCCCTCTCCAGTCCAGCCCTCCCCAGAACACTTCCAGTGTGGGTGTTTAGGGGCCCCTGAAAGTGCAGCTCTCAGATGGGATGTGTCCTACAGGCAGTGTGCTGAGAGGCTAGGGAAGTGGTTTGGGGTTATACTCGTGCATGTGTGTGTAGGTAGGTAGGTAGGGGGTATTCACTAATTCATTCACTCATCCATCCATTTATTCATTCAGAAGTGCCAGTCACCATGTTTGACTGGTGGTTCCATGGTGCAAATAGAACTGACATGGTCCCCGCCCTCATGGGTTCACAGTCTATAGACGGAGGCAGACAAGGATCCAGCAATCACACCAATAGACACAAAAGTTCTGATGCTGCTGGAAGAGGGGAGGAGACTGTCTGCTGAGTTTGTCACTGATTTGTAACTTTTTCCTTCACACCAAGTTATTCACACTTTCTACTTATCTGTAGACCCCTTGTTGAAGTGACCTCTGGTTCGTATGATAGCAGAATGGCTGGGGTGTTCCAGATGCCTGTTCACTTATCCTTCAAATCATGTCCTTAAGTCCTCAGTTGGCCCCAGTGTTCTGAGGAACACAGTTTGGACATCACTGCAGTAGGCATTGGGGAGCTAGCAAAAGCCTTGCAGCAGGGCAGTGAGATGTTGAAACTGTTGCTTCAGGAGGATGCGTGTGGCAGGGTGGTCTCAGATAGACTGAGGCAGGGAAGAGAAGCTGGGTTGTCCAAACCCCTGCAGATGGTGGAAGGGCTGATGGCAAAAGGCTCTGCTATGGAGAGTAGGCCTGCCTGGGGGCCCTGAGGAAGGGGCGGGGGCCAGGGCTACCTGTTGGCATGGGCTAGTCTAAGCACAGTCTCTAGCACTTACTTTGAGAGCAGGTTGCATCAGTCACAGAGCTGAGTTCCTTAAGCAACCTCCCAAGGGCAGGCCTTTCCCTCAAGAAGGTTGGGGAGGTGGAGGGTAGCCGAGGTCTCTGGGACAGTATTAGTTTCTTATTGCTGCTGTAACAAATTACCATGAATTTAGGGGCTTAAAACAACTTAGATTTATTATCTTCCAATTCTGTGAGTCAGGAGTCTGACATGGCCTCACTGGGTTACGAGCAGGGTCTCAGCAGGGCTGTGCTCCATCTGGAGGCTCTAGGGGAGAATCCGTTTTCTTGCCTTTCCTGGCTTCTAGAGGCTGCTTGCACTGCCTGGCTTGTGGCCCCTTCTTCCATCTTCAGAGCCAGCAACATTGCATTTCTCTGACCCTCCTACCATCCCCATGTCTCCCTCTGACCACAGCTGGGAAAGGCTCCCCACTTTTAAGGGCTTACATGATTACATTGGGCCCATTAAGGTAATTCAGGATAATTTCCCTATCTCAAGACCCTTAAAAGTTAATCACATCTGCAAAGGCCCCTTTTGTTGTGTAAGGTACCTAATGGCAGGTTCTGGGGATTGGGATGTGGGTGTCTTTGCTGGGGATGGTGGGGCATCATTTTGCCTACCACAGATGCCTGGGCGTCCCCACAGCCAGGGACAGGGAAGCATGTGACTTCTCTTGGGCCTCCAGGGTGTGAGGTCCCCATAAGACCTGAACCCATGGAACCCCCTCACTAGAACTGGGTGTGGAGAGTGCTCTGCAGATAGCTGCCTCACCATACCTCACCTGTGTCTCCTCCTACCCCTAGACTCTGTTTGCTGCAGTTCCCCAAGTGTGTCAGGGCCCCTGTTGCTTCCAGGCTTTGTACACATTTCCTCTGCCTGGAAAACCCCCCATCTTCCACCTCACCCTCATCCCAAATTGGTGAAAACCTGCTTGTCCCTGTTTAACACCCCTGGAAAGCCTCTGTTCCTACCCCCCTCTCCTGCTTCTGGCTGGGTTAGGTACCTCCCCTTCCTGCTCTGTGTTGTAAAGGCCTGTGGTTGTCTGTCCTTCCCCCACCTGACTGTGAGCCCCTGAAGGGGAGGCAGGGCTGTTCCATCTCTGAGGCCAGGCTAGGGCCCGACCCTGAGTCTGTGACCAATAAGCTTTGTGAAATAAATAAATAAAAGAGCAATTCAGCCTGGGGGGAAGAAACCCTGGGATGACTCTGGGGTATCAGGAATGATGATGGTGGAAGGTGGGTGGGTTCCCCCCAGCTGCCCAAGGCAGGAACCATGGCTGGTTCACGTGTGGTCCTTCCAACTGAATGAGGGTGCATGGGCAGAGGGCGGCAGGAGAGATGGGGCTGGGAAGCCCTGGTCTCCCGGGAAGCTGAAGTCCATATGGCCTCGGTGACATGGTATGGATGCTGAGGGGCTTGGGTAGCTAGGACTTGACCCCCCCCAAGGGTCTGGTGAGGCCTGCCCTCCCTGACTCATTCCACCCCCGAGCAGCATGTCTGAGCTTGGGGCTAGACACATGGTGGGGAGGGAACTGAGATGATATAGGGACACACAGAGTGTGGACAGTGGCTTCTGAGTGAAGGGAGGGGGCTGACAACTGTGCAGCACAGGTACCCCAAGGTCTGTCTTCTCTCTGTCCCTCCTCTAGATGCTGCCAGACTCCCGTTGGCCTCTGTATCCTCCTTCTCCAGGAAGGCCCCTTGGGGTGCACAATGACCTATCCTAGGAGTCCTCACTCAGGGAGCAGGGCTGGGAGCCCATGACATTGCTATTGATTGTGAAGCCTCTTCATTGTCGAGGACGGGCTGGGTGGAGCCCCCTGGTAGTGTGGCTGTCTCTGCAGTGCTGCCGTGAGCTATATTGGAGCCTGAGGCAGAGGAGAAATTGGTAATACCAATCCTGTCTGTATGGACCATTTTGGTATTTTATTCATCACAGATTTTTAAATTAATTCTGATATTTAGAAATATTGCATGAAAATATAATTTGTCAATTTCTGGGGTTTTTGGCTCTGCTTAACTTTTGCACCTCATTTGCTCACCCTTGTCCTGGCCCCACTTCCCAGCACATGCCCAGGAGCTTCCTTTGGCCTCTAGTCCTTTCTCCCGGGTAGGAAGGCAACAGTGAGTGGGTGGTCAGGAGAGGAGGGGCTGGGGACATGGCCATCTCGGTTTTTCTTAGGTGTGAGTGTGGGTGAGCCGAGGAGGTCGTGCTGGCGGGGGATTCTCCTTTGTGAATCCTCCACTCCTCGAGGGGTTGGAGGCCCTGCCCGTGAGCTTCTGGCTGCCCAGACTGAAGACACCTTCCTGCTGGGGTTGGGGGAGGCCAAGGGGCATAAGCTGCTGAGCTGAGGACAGGAGAGGAGGCTCGCAGAGCTGGGTCCCCAGCAGCCAGCCCCAGCAGCTGTGTGTGTATCCGGGTCGCGGGGGAGCTGTGTCGTGTTGGCTGTCTGATCGCAAGCTGTGTTGGCAGGGCCTGGGCTCCTGGGCCTGATGCTCAGTATGCTGTCAGCACTCAGCAAACAATAAATAATAATAATATCTCCAGCATGTTCAGGGAGCTGTGGAGAGGGAACACAGAAAACATGTGTTCTGCCTCGTGGCGGGTGCCGGGAGCTGAAGTCTGTTCAGCGCCACTCTTTGGGTGGGATTTGGGGGAGCCAGACTCCCTCCCCCCAGCTGCAGCTTGGGACAGGAGGAGGGCGAGCCAGCAGCCAGGGCCTATGCCGGGCTCAGGGGGCTCAGGGAGGGTTGTCTGGGGTCTTCTTGAACTGCCCTTCATAAAGAGCCTAGACTGTCCTCAGGTGCCCTCTGAGATTTGAAGGTGGTCAGACTTGGGCTTAAATCCTGGATCTACCATTTCAGACAAGTCACAGACTCTCAGAGCCCTCTCAGTTTTCTCACTTATAAAGTGGGAGGGTACGGCAACCATTAGAGCAGATGCAAATGGTTAGTAGGGCTGGCATTGTGGCTCAGTTGGCCATGTCTCTGGACCTCAGTGTGAGGCCTGAGTTTGGTCCTGTGGAGAAAAATCATGAGGGGCAGGACTGGGTGGGTGGCCAGCACTCGCACAGGGTCTGGGGAAGGATTCTGAAGATGCTTTGTGTGCTACAAATTGCCCCAGTGCAGCTGGTGCTCATTACTGTTTGTTGATTGACTGAGAGACCCAGGAGTTTTCATGGGACAGCAGATGGAGATTGAGCACTTGGTGTTGAAGTGCTTTGGGGACTCTGTGGCATGGGTGAAGTGCCCTTGGCCCCAGGTGGTAGGACCAGGTGGAAAAGCTGAGTCAGGCTGAGACAGCAGGGGCTTGAGAAGAGCCCTTGGCACAGTCCCCTGTGCCCCCCGTCTCTCCCTGCCCTGCTTCCTCAGGGGGGTGGGAGGAGCTGGAGATCCACTGAAGGAGCTTGGGGAAGTGGAGTGCAGCTCTCTATCCAGCAAGGCTGTTTTCCCCACCTGCTCAGCCCATGGAGCAGGACTGGAGCCTCACGCCTCCCTGAGAGGGTACAGCAAGGCACCCTAAATTTGCCTTTGTGACCGCAGCACTCAGGGTGAGCAAGTCTCAGGGGAGCAGACATCCAGGTGGCCCCTTTTGAGGGCCGAAGCCATGGGGTCTGCTCAGCCTCTTTGTGAGGACGAAGCTTCAAGCATCCTCCTTTCCAGGGGACTTGTAACTCCTTTTCTGCTCACTCCTAGTTTCTCTCAATGGACTGTTGTCCCTACTTACCACGAGCCTCCTGCCTCCTGCCCTGAGGTTCTGGCTCGCCCTGAGGTTCTGGCTCCTCCCGGGTGGGCCAGGGAGGCCTAGGCACCATCCCCTCTGGCCTGGCTCAGCACAGTGCCACAGGGGATGGGCCACTTGTCAAATGCTGTTGTTTAATTTTCTTCGCTCAGACTCTGCTTGTTCCAACACCCTGACACGACATGGGTGTTAACCGAGCATCAGGGACTATAATTATCGGGGGTTGAGAGACAAGAATCTCCTGGTGGTGGAGCAGCTGCAGTCAGGAGCTGCCGCCTGATCTGTCCCCAGAGAGGAGCTGCTGCAGTCTGACTCGTGTCTGAGGAGCCGCCAGGGTTCACGCCCTTCACCCTCGCATTTGTTTGACTGCAGCCCCACAGGATTTCACCCTTCACGAGGGACCTGTGTGGCTTCTCTGGGTGTGACAGATATGTGGATGTTATTCATACAGTGTGGCTGGCATTGCTCATGAGCATCTGAGAGGAAGGGCAGGCGCCTTGTGTGGTCTTGCAGCTGCTGCGCAGGGAAGCGCGCTCTGACTGTGCGGGTGCTGAGGGGGGGCTTTACTTAGGACAAATTCAGAGTTCTGCATGTGGATTCAGGAAATCAGTCCCCTCCAGTCACAGTCCATAGTGGCACAGGCCAGGCTCAGCAGCAAGGGTTTTGGCTACGAAGTTGGGGTCAACCAGTCACATGCTATGTTCGCTTAAAAAACCTCTATGAGGGCCACCTCCATAGGCACGAACAGATGTTTAGTGTCTTGGTTGGGTGAGGGGACAGGGTGTTCTACTGGTGGTGTTGTCCTCCTTGTGAGAGGCATGGGCAGTCCAGAGCCATGAGAGGTTGGGCACCTTGTCATGTGGGGGATGCTCTTGGATCTGGGCATGGTCTGGGAAGGGACACCTACCTGTGTTCAGGTGTGGGGAGGGCACATGTGAGGGCAGCAGACAGCTGGACTCAGCTCTGGGGAGGAAGGGCTGTGTTCAGCCGCTGAGAGTCAGCTGACCAGAATGGAGAGGGTTGAGTTGTCAGGGACTGAGTTGCTGGCCATTGGGGTTCCTGTCAGGCACAGGTAGGGTGGCCACTGTTGACACACGAGAGATGATTCCTGCCCGGAGAGGGGCTTGGGCTAGATCTCTTTCCTTAGCCCTGAGCCTAGTCCTGGCTTTGCCACTAACTGCCACCTGCCTTCCAGGTAGGTCTCTTTCTGTTTCTGTGCCTCTGTGTTCCTGCCTGGGGTAGGGTCCTCTGGGATTTTGTCCTGTGGATGGTATAAGGGGCATGGGGAGTGGGGTGCAGATGGGGGCTCTGGGAGCCTCTGGGTACAGGATGCAGGCATGGGATGTGGCACACTGAGTGGGGTGCTGCAGAGCCTGTGGAAGGCAGTATTTAAGGATGGAGCACTTTCTCCGAAGACTTCTGGCTCCCCATTGAGACCCTGTGGGCTTGGAAATGTGACGTTCCAGTGCACATCTGCAAAGCTGGGGCTGGAGCTGGGACCTGGGAATATGGGAGCCACCTGAGTTTGCAGGGTTGGGGGAGGTGGAGGCCCAGCTCCCACACACTGGCATTGGCTTGAGCACACGGTAGGCCCTTTCTCAGTCAGCATGCTCAGTGGGCTCTGCCAGTGGCACAGCTCCAGCTGTAATTTCTGGGAACCAAAGATGGGCTCTCTGAGGGTGCCCTGGCGATCTGGGCTTGCTCGGGGCAAAAGGGCGGGGCCTGGAGAGGAAGGAGAAACCGGAGCTCACAGAGAGCATCAAAGGGCTGGTGCGAGGTTTATTGGGGCCTTTACTGCCCTAGTTTTCATTATTTACACCCCGTGGGTTCTAGGAGCTCCTGTTAAATGTGTAATAAATATAAAAATATTTTACAGGCCAGTGAAAATTCCACAGCAAAAATAGCTCTATAAAGAGGGATTTCACCCGCTCTGCCCGCTGCCGAAGTCTGGGTGGCATTCTTCTGAACCTGTTGGCTGGCAGCAAGGCCAGGAGGTGGCTGGGTTCCCCAGGCCATGGAGGGCATGGGCTGGGTGTTTAATTAGCCCCTTTACCAGCCTGTGAATGAGTTGCTCCGCCTATGGCTGAGCCTGCCAGCTCTCCCAGCTGGCAATGTGTGAGAGTAGGCTGGAGTTGGGCCTGGGTCCCAGGTTGGGCCGTGGAGGTCTGGGGACCAGTGGGAGGGAGCAGGCTAGAGCTGTTCTCCTGGCACCTTCCTGCCCTCGCTGGGCTGTTTGAGGTGTGGCCAGGGGACAGGAAGGAAGGCTGGGATTGAAAAGACATTATAGAGCAGTGATTTGGGCTCTGGGGTCAGACCACCTGGATTCCAATCCCACCTCTATCACTTAGCAGCTGTGTGACCTTGAGCAGATGTCTTGCCCTTTCTGTGCCTTTGTAAAATCTTATCTCACGTGAATGTTGTGAACCTGCTCTAATTTAGGATGACACCGCCTCCCCCCCGCCCCCCGCATCTCCTGTCTGGACCCGTCTCCCGCAGGCCTTGGCCCATTCTGTTGAAGTCCCCGAGATCCCTGAACCTGCTACCTTTTGGAGGCGGACACTTCTAGGACTCTCACACACTGATTTCATTCCTGCTTTTTCTGATTTCCCCGTCTCTGTGTGTCCTGGCTCTCACAAGAACCCCAAGTGGGGACTGGTGATAACTGGGAATGGGGTGGCAAAGAGTGGAGGCAGTACCTTTACCGCCACGTGGCAGTGGCTATGCCCTGAGACCCAGGGGTAGGGTGAGGAGAGGACTGCAGAAAGCCAGCCTTCCTATGGCCACGCTGTGAAGACCAGCTGCCCCAGCAAGGCCCTTCAGCAGGGGGAGCAGGGACGATGGTGGTGAGGAGGACAATGCGACAGCCAGTATCCACCAGCCTGGGCGGAGGCTGGGCTCTGTGCATAGGCTTTACACACACACAGTCCTAGGCGGCAGGTGCTACTGGGATTCCCGTTTTAGAGATGAGAACACTGAGGCCAGGGAGATCTAGTGACATTCCCAATGTGATGCAGCAAGGAAGTAGTGGGATGGAAACTGAAGCCACCAGGCCCTCACCGCAGGGCTGCCTGCCTGCCTCTAGGCCTGGCAGCACAGGTGCAGGGACGTTTTCCTGGGGCTCTGCCCTCCCCCAGCGATGCCAGGCCTCCTGCTTCCCCGCCTCCTGGATGCTCTGACTCTTCCTTGCTTCTCAGGAAAGCAAACGGGGAAGCCAGCTGTGAAAGGGAATTGTTACAGGAATCTCCTTAAATCTTCTCTAAATCTATAGAAATGGTAAATTGCTCCCAAAGTTTGGTACTTAATTTTAGCCACAGATTGGAGACACATACATGAGAGCCAGAGCCTTCTAATTAAAAGGAGCCCAGAGTGAAAGGCACATGTGTGTTTTGAGTGGGTGCTCTCTCGCCTCCTTCCTTCCCTCTGAGGCAGGGGTTACACTGGGGACCATTGTATAGAGGGGCAAACAGAGGCCCCAGGAGGTTGTGTTATTGCTAATGTCACAGGGGAAGAATGGCGGTTTGCTGCGATCTCCAGTGGATGGGGTTCATGTGGCAGCTCTGGTGCCTCCTTGGCTCTGGGTGGCCTGGACCCCAGGCTAGAGTTCACTGGCCCAGAGAGCTCCCCTATCTGCCAGTGTGGCCAGTGGTGTGGATGTTGGAGGATGGCAGTGAGGGTTGCTGGCTGTGTGGCCCCAGCGAGTCTCTGCTCCTTGGGCTTGGTGTCCCCACCACAGCCTGGTGCCCACTGGGCACCGACCACAGTGACAAATGGCACAGGTGCAGTGTGGGGACCTCAGCAGGTCCAGAGTGCAGGGAGGGTCTCAAGGCTGCCAGTTGGTGGGCACATCAAAGGCGGCATGGGTGAGGGCCTCCCGTGGGGCTCAGGGGCTGAGGGGTCTGAGCCCCCTTACTGTGGGGGTCCTCCCTTCTCCATGGACCCTGCCACTGGTCCAGAGACCTCTTGCTCAGATTCGCTCTCCAGGCCCTGTTCTGTCCATCCTGGAGGCTGGCAGGTGTGCAGCATCACTGTGTTTGTGGGGCCACAGGGCAGGAGGGGTAAGACATATTTCCGACTCGACATCTTTCTGTCCTCTTGGCCTAACCTGCTTCTTCATGGTGGGCAGGGGTAAGGCTGGGAGACCCTTCCCTTCTGGCCTGCTTCGCTCTCTCCCTTTGGCCAACATATGCCTTTGGAACCACACACCTCAGTGTGAGACATTGTGCTTCTATTTCTGTGAGCAAACCAGGCCAGATCCTTATAGGGGATCCTAGTTGGGATTCCTGTCTTTCCCTCTGGGTGTATGGGCTAGGACTGGGGGCATTATAGAGCATCGGGGTGAAATTGCCCAAACAGAACACCCAGTCCTCAGTGACAATGGCCTTTGCCCACTCCCTCCACCCTGGGGCCAGCACATCTCCACAGAGGGGCCACAGGAGAGGTAGCATGGGTCTCTCTGAGGCTCGTTGTCCAACATCTTTAAGAATTGACCGTAGGTATTTCCAGATGTGGTTTGGGAGGGCCATGACCCACCCGAGACGGGGTTGGGGGGTGCAGGTGATCAGCTTAGTGTGAGAGCTACCCTCATCCAGTCGTGGTCTCTGCCTCACCCTGCTCAGGCTGTTAAGGGAGGAAGGTACTATCTCAAGGCCATTCTGGGCCTTGGCAGTCTGGAATGGACCTCAGCTATTTGCAGAGTGGGCTTTCTGTGGCTCGAGTCTCTTTGTCCAGTGGAGATAGTGGCCACGTTTCTTCCCCAACAATGCAACTCCCCGTTGCTCTTCCCAGGACAAGGTTTTGTACCCTCAACCTAGAGCATGCTGAGGTGAGGTTGTGGCCCCGCAAAGTGGAGGTTTCCAGAGTAAGTCTGGGCTTACTCTGCCCAGATAACCTGGCCTTTGGCTGCAGAGAGGACGGCAATGTGAGCTGTGATGGCCATCTTCTGGGGCCATGACTGTGATGCAGAGGAAGTCTGTGCTGGGAAAGAGGGTCACAGCAGCTGGCCAGCTTCTTCGCTGTACGAGAAGGCCATCATTTGCAAGCTATCATGGAAGTAGTCTCAGAACTTCACACAGGTCGTGACTGCTGAACACTGCTCACCTCCTCTGTTTCTCATGGCAGCTGCCAGAGGCTCACTCCTCTTGGCTCTGGGTGTTGCTTGCAATGGCCTCTCTGCTCTGAGGATGCAGACTTGGCCTCAGTGTCAGGCAGTCTTTAATCCGTCCTTTGTGTCATCACTGACTGGGGTGAGAGTTCATGAGAGAAGAGAGTACCTGGGCTATGTAATCAAGTCACAAGCTTGGCACAGAGACCTTTTATGCACGTATCCCATTTGCTGTCTTTTCCAGGCCATTGTTCCTGGCCTGGGCCCATAGGCTACTTACGAGGTGTGGGGCTCTGTGGTGGTTCAGGTGGCCCTGGCTGGTGGTGCTGAGTTGTGCCTGCTCCTGGCTGGGCTGGGAGGGGATGTTGCCCACCTGCTGGGGTGGCCTCAGTGATGGCTCTGCTGTGAGGAGGCAGGCCAGAGGGCCCCTGTGGGGGACATGGGAATACAGGGCAGTGGGGGGTCATCACTGGGGGAGATGTCTGAATTCTCCTGAGCACTCTCAGGCTGGGCTGGCCTCTGCGGCGGCTGCAGCAACCCATGGAGAAGAAAGACGGAGTGAGGAAAAGAGCTTCTGCAGCTCCGGTAGACGGGAGGAAGTGCGTTCTGAGGATGTGGCTCTCTCTTAGGATTGTGGTGTGGTTCCCAGAAGTGCTGTGAAGTTCTTGCTATTGAACACACTGGACTGAGCCTCTCTTGGGACTTTGTGCTCCTGGTCCTCAGGTCCTGGTCCCCTCCCCTCCAGCAGACTCTGTTGTTCCCTAAAGGCAGTTGCAGAAGTTGAACATTAGACTTGTAATCAATAGCATATCAAAGACAAGGAGCCCACCAAGCCCAACCCCTGTCATGGTGAGTTACAATGGTAAGACGTGGACCCAGCTTTTCAAATGGGCGTGATGTGCTGTCCACAGTTGTGATGCGAGGGGAACCCCAGAACCACGAGTATGTGCAGTGCACCGAGGACAGCTCCACTGGGGCTCAAATTTGGTTCCAAATGAATGTGTTAGTGGCCACCTACGTTATACTATACATTGCCTACTGTTTTACTTGCCTTAGATTTTAGAATAGGTTTGATTGGATGGTTTGTCTGAATCCAGTCTCAAAAAAAGAGCATCCACAAAAATTTGAATGAATTTTTTTTCTTTTTTCTCAGAGTTGTCTCCAGTAAACAGGAGGTATTCAGGGTTATTACTATTGGTCCGAGTGTGCGTGAAGTGGAAGTAGATAGGAGATGCTGCCTGGAGATGCCAGCCACAGCTTCTCCACTGACGTTTCCCCTCCAGAAAAGTACTGGAGTAATAATAGCTAACATTGCTGAGAGTCAGACTGCACTCCTGGGCCCTTGGTGTGCGTTATTTTAATTCCCAGACAACCTCTTGAGGTAGGGGCTATTAGGAAACCTATTTATAGGTGAGGAAACTGAGGCACAGAGAGGGTAAGTGACATGCTTCAGATCACAGAGCGAGGAGGCAACGGTACAGGATTGGGAAGTGGGCAATCAGCTGCCAGACCCTCTCCCTGTCACTACAAGGAAGTGCTGACCAGCATCCTCACCTGGTATGTCCTGGTTACCCAGAGCCACACAGGAAGTGGCTCAGGTCCACATTCTGGACACGTCTGCCAGAACGGATGTCATGGCTCCAGTGAAGAAAGCCCAAGCGGACCTCTCTCTATCCTGCCGTCCACCCAGCCACCTGGCCCAGCTCTCCTTCCCTTTACCCTGGCTGCCTGTTTTTTGTGAAATCAGGTGCAGTGAGACAGTTCACTTACTTTGAGAAAGACTTTAGAGTAGAAACTCTGTTTCAAAAATATGAACCCTTTGGGCAGTTGGGCCTCTACAATGTGCAGCAGGTATCCCTACTTAACGAAGTGACAGGCAACCGGCCCCCAGGCCAGATGACAGGCATCAGTGGTGTCGTGGGGTGGCCCTGTGAACTGTCAGCCACATGGTGGGCAGCTGTATGTGTCTCAGAGAGTAGCCACTACAGACACAGAGCAGGCCCCACCAGGGAGCCCTGTGAGGGCTGGGTCCCACATGTGTGATCACCTCGGCTGGAGTGGGCAAGCTCTTTCTGAGCTCTGTGGTCTGGGTGGGGACTCTGGTGTCCCTGAGCCAGGCATAGGGTCTTATTTAGGCCAAATGCCCCACAGGGCCCAGCCCAGGGTCACCTTGGGGCCTCAGTAAATGCTTGTTCTCGATGCTTCTTTTGGAGTTTAATGAAAAAGAAACTGGGCAATCCCCACTTGCCCAGTGGCTAAGTTCTCAGTGCCCTTTGTTGGGCAGACCCCTTTCATCCTCACAATGGCCCAGCAAGAGCACCCCACCTCACACGCCCCCACACTAGCTCACCTTGTTCCCTCTGGACACCTTTGCACATGCCACTCTTCCTGCCTCCTCACCCTCACCCTTTGGCCTGACTAATACCTACCTGGCCTTTAGCTCTCAACTGGGATGTCTCACCTCCAGGAACTTTCTCTGATCCCCTCCAGGTCTGTGTAGGGGTCCTTCCAATGGGGTCTCAAAGAATCAATGACCACATTGAGCAAAACAAGCAAACAGGCAATTCCACCTCCCTCAGCGATAAGAACTGTCATCCCTTCACTGTGTGTCCCCAGCATGTTGTATGATAATAATGAGTGACAATAATGGTAATGATGATAATAAGCACTCAATAAACATCAGCCTGTGCCAGATCCTGGTCTTAGCATGTGGCAGCCATTTACTTATCTATTTCTCAAATCACCCTGTGAAGCAGCTACTCCACCTATCACCATTGGGCACATAGGAAACAGGCGTAAAGTGTCTAATCTGCCCGTGGTTATATTGCTAGCAAGGGCTGGGGCTGGGGTTGAAGCCCAGGCAGTCCTCCATTGGGGCTGCTCTTAGCCACTGTGCAAGACTGCCTCTCCTGGGTTGCTTTGGAAACGTTCATCAGTATCTAGTCATTCAACAAAGTATTTTTCTCCTCCATTGCTAAGGCTAAAGGGCGAGGGGCTTGCTAACATCATGTGACTGGTAGTGAACAGGGGTGGATCCAACCTATGCTGAACCACAAGCTCCAGTGGGCAGGGACTTGGACCACTTTGTCCTTCTATGTGTCGCTGGCTTTTGGTTTGGGGAATGAGGCATGGAGGTACTGCAAAGAGATGTTTGGGTTGATGGCTCTCAGAGGTGGCTTTGGCAGGCAGACAGAGACAGTGGTGCGAGGGTGTGAGGCAGAGAGTGGACCACAGCTGGGATGCTCTTGCACTCCTGTCTCTGGCCTCGTGGAGGTTGTGGGGAGGTGGTAAGTCTAGCCCTCTGATGGGTCACTTTGGTCTGAGAGCAACGCTGTCTGGGAATGCCTGTGGGGATCTGGTGCTGGAGATTTCTGTGCAGCCCCCAGCAGGAAAGGAGGCGGCCATCGCAGTACGTAAGGCTTTGTTTTCCCTGCAGTATGAGTGAGCTCCTTGTTGGCCTGGAGGCCCCTCCTGCCTGCCCGGGTGAGCAAACATGGACTCTGTAGGTGGTAGTGCAGTGGTGTGGTCTTTTGTTGGGCACACCTGGCTCAAATATCTCACGGGCTGGGAGTGACTCTGGCAGTCCCTCCTCTCTGCATAGCAGCACGGAGTTGTTCTGAACATTCTCGTTTGGGCTCTGACAGATGTGTCAGCTGCTGGCTGCACTCAGAGGCAAAAGGCACGTTGAAAATAAGGTTTAAACCTGTTGCCTGCTGCCTTCCTGCCTGGCTGGGTCCTGCTGCCCTGGCCCCAGCTGCATGTCTATCCTCTGCCTGACTTAGCATTAATATCCAAGGCCCAGCTCACCACAGGCTTCTTGATAGGCCCCCTAGACACATAATAACACCCCATGTTACACACTCTTTTCTCCACAGAAGGCCAGAGCCCTCTTTAAATAGGAGTTAAAAAACTAGAGTCGCCAGGTTAAGTCAGTAACACCAAATGCCCTGTGGGGGACACTGACCACAGCAAGCTTGGTTTTTCTCATTATTTGTGCCAAGGTCAGCAGCAAGCCAGAAACAGGGCAGATCAAAGATTGCTGTCATTGGCCCTTGAGCCCAGAATTGAGAAATCCATAATTAAGCTGTTCAATAAAATTATTTTCAATAATTCTCTTTTGTACTAATAAGCCACGTCACCTTCTGAAAACTCAAGCCTCGTTCACCTTGGGCTTGTTATTAAAATAATAATTGGAGGTATCTCCTCTTCTTTGTAAACTAGCAGCACAATGGCTGTTAAATAGAAAAGGGAACTGTAATTTATTTTAAGATTCAGGGATTTTGTATTTGCAAATAGGTAGCAATTATGAAATGAATACTATAATTATAACCGCTCTGGGAAGATGAAGGAGGTGGTAACTAGCTGAGGTATGTTTTTTGGTTAGAAAATACATTATCTCAGTTCTAAGCAAACTCTGCTGGGTCTCCTGTCCCTGGGTTCTTGGGAGTTGAATCAGAGAATGGTTAAAAGCCTGGAAAAGCTCCATCTCCATCTGATTTGCTAAGGGAGCCGTGAGGCTGCTCTTTCTCAGATGAGCAGGGGTGTTCCCTGGGGAGTCAGGCAGGTGAGGGGCTCAGGTTGGGAGACTCATGGCTGAAGCCAGCAAGGGGGCAGTTGTCTGCCCTGCGCCCCCCTTCTCTTTCCTCCACCAGCACCTCACAGGAGGGGGAAGTGTATAGCCTGCCCCCTGTCCTGTTGAACTGGCTGAGTTCTGTCCTTGAGCTGTGCAGAGCTGTCCCTCATTTGGAGTCTCCACGGAGTTCTGCCAGACCAGATTCCCGCTGGTGATCATGCCCAGGAGAGTATAATACTTCTTCTTTATTTCTCTTTATGGAACACACCCTGGAGCCTTATCTTTATCTGGTGATGTGTTTTTCTAAGAAACAGTTTCAACTCTTGGGTATGACTTTCTTGAGGGCATCCTCCATAGAAACATCTTAAGACTTACTAGATGCTCTGAGGTCTCTCTGTAGTCTTCGTAGGTTGCCTGATGCTGAACGTTTCTTCACAGCTGGACGGTAGGGAATTCAGGTATACTGAACATAGACAGATGTCTCATCTGTCTGGGTTAGCTCAGATACAGAAAGAGAAAACCAGTGTTACAATTCGTAGGTCTCTTTTCTCAGTGTAGGCCCAACCTCAGGATCATGCAGCTCTTTTATAGATATATTGATTGGAGTCAAGGCTTAAATATTTGGGAAAAATGAGACTCTCAACAAAAGTGTGAAGTCAAAAGTGTGACTTTACCACCCCGAGTAAGCGACAAATTTGCAGAAGTAGAATTCCTTACTAGAACGTAAGCTTCGTGGGGCGAGGATACGTCTGCTCTGTCTGTTTTGTTCACTGCTGCTTCCCCAGCCCTGGAACAGTATGTGGCTCAGAGAGGTGCTCAATAAATAGCAGTGAATCTCCTCCAGAATAACCGGGTTTGCTGGAAGTCTTCCCTGTTTGAATGAGAAGCACATCTCAGATGCACATTTGTGGTTAGGTCCAAGACCTCCTGGAAAAATCTTTCCTCTTGGGGGAAAGAGAAAGGATCTGTAGCTCTACCCATTCCTGTTGCTGGGAACTTGCAGAAGTAATACTGCTGATTTTTAAGGGTGCTTAGTGAGAACCATGTTGCAGATTTCTGTTTAACACTTCCCAGTCTCTTTGAGCAGTGTTAGCATCAGTTGGCTAATATTAACAGCTGGTGTTTGTACCTTAGTCATGTACGTCTAAATGTATCTGTATTTATTTGTGTATGCAAACTGCAAAAATCAATATATGCTGTTAATTTAAAGCATGAATTTAAAGAGTACCATCATGGCGGTTATACTGTTTGCTCATCTGAGATCATGTCAAACGTGTAACTCAGTGCATGTAACTCATTTTCAGGGGTACAATGGGGTTTGTCTGTTTCCTGCTGATGTGTAGAGGCAAGGCACTAGATGCAAGGCAGGTATAAATCACACCCCAGAATGCAGAGTGGGGCCTGCTATGGTGTATCTGTGCACGTGAACCCTTGGTCCATGGAACTTGTGCTCTGAGGCTGCCAATAGATGTGCCTGTATTTTCTTTTTAAAATGGACTTTCAGAGAAGAATTCCTGCTTGGGGGTTAAATAACTGACTTAGCATTAGTTGGGGCAGATGTGGTCTCCTGCAAGTGTGGTTGACTGTAGGTGTGGACATGTGAGTCTCTGAGAGGCTTTGAGCCGGGTTCCCCTACTCTTGTACTCAGCAGCCGCTGACCCTGGGTTCTTAGGGTCCCATGCCCTGTGAGCTCTGGGAGCAGAGATTAAGGTCCTCAAGCCTTCTCCCCTTTCGCCCTTCTTGCTCTGGGCTGCGTGAATGCTTCCTGCAAGGATGTGTCAAGACCCATGGCTGTCTTCTCTCCAGGGCAGACGTGCTGCCAGAGGAGATGTTTCTGGACTGCCGAGCTCTGGTTGGGCTGAATGACGAAAATGAATAAACACACGCATCCTCTCAGACACCTGGCCCTGTTGCTCTCTCTCTGAATGCTCAGGGATTCATCATCACTAATAGGGCTATTATGGGCCCGATATATGGGAAAGAGACATTAACAGGTTGTGAGGCCTCATGGTGACAGAAGCAGCCTGCAGAATGTGCAGCGCAGGTTCGGGCTGAGGTGAGTCATCACCAGCCTGGGAAATGCACTGGTGATGATGGATGGCTAGGCTCGGATGTGCCCCTGACACTGTTTGCACAAACAGGGAACTCAAACGAATGGGGTTTTTCATGAGCTTACATAAGTCAGTTGGCAGGGCACAGTGGCCCAGCTGTGTGCATGACGGGACAGAGCTTTGCGTTCCTGTTCAGAAACAGGTGACTTTCAGAACCAGTTTGCCTGTGTCAGGACTTGAAATGGTTTGCTCTGCCCTTCTGTTGTCATAACCCCCCTTTTCTCTTTGCCTTTCTCTTTGTAAAAACTTTCTTTGCAAAGGGATTCTCATAACCGGGACAGTAGGGCTACTGTTGCTTCCAGCAGCCGCCCAAGGGGTTTGCTTTTCTTTAGGACTCTGACTTCCTTGAAAGATGCATCACGAGGGACCAGCAGGTGTGTGTGGCTGGGTGCTCTGAGACGTGGTGGGGGATGGTGCGGGGGGAGAGAGGGGGTAGCTGGGAATGCTCCTCAGCACATACCTGGGATCGTCTCCATGTGTCCCGGCTCTGTGAGAGTCAGGCCTGGAATGGACAAGGAGTAACCTCATGTCCACACAGCACTTTGCCAGTGCCTGGCATGTAGTAGGCAACTCATTTGCCCCTTTTGTTAGCACTACTGTAAGGTAGGCAGGACAGGGTTATCATCATACATAAAGACGACAGAGAATCAGAGAGGTGATGTGGCCTTTGCAAGGTCCCCCAGCAGGCCAGCACAGGGCTGGCCTGGACCCCTGATATAGTGCATCTCAGTCCTGTTCCCCTGCTGCCATGTTCCCAGCCTGACCTTTAGCCCTCTGCCCTAATGGCCTCCTGGAGGCTCAAGGGGTAGGCACATAGGAACTTCTGAGTGTGGAGCTTGTATTTTGAGACCGCATCCAAGTGTGGGCCATGCCCGTCGTCAAAGCTAGGGCACCAGTCACTTACTCCCCTTGTGCTATGGAACATGCTGGCAGTTATCCAAAGGGGATGGCAGTCCATGACTGAGTCTTTTAATCTATACTGAGATTATGGAGACCATTTATACTATATAAAGGCAAATATCTTATCCAAGGCTTTGTTCTAGATTTGTCACTTTTTTTTAATAAGAAAAAGGTTTTTCCTCATTGAAAAGTAGTACATTGTTATTGTAGAAAGTCAGAAAATACATAGGAAGAAAAAATTCTAATAATCTCACTACCTTTGTATGTAAAACAAAGTGGGATCATGCTAACTATGTAACATTTTTTGTAACTCAAATTTTTCGTCCTGTTTTTACTGTGAATGCCTGTGACTGTCATTGAATACAGTAGTGCCCCCTCATCTGCCATGGGGGATATGTTCCAAGACCCCCAGTGGAAGATAGTACTGACCCCTATTTATACTATGTTTTTTCCTATACATATGACCTACGATAAAGTTTAATTTGTAAATTAGGCACAATAAGAGATTAATAACAATAACTAATAATGAAATAGAACAAGTATAACAAAATATGGTAATAAAAGTTATGTGAATGTGGTCTCTCTCTCCCTCAAAATATTTTATTGTACTGTACCGTGGCTAACTGAAACCACGGAAAGCAAAGCCATGGATGGGGGGCGGATACTATATTCCTAAACAACATCATCTCAAGGACTGCAGATCGTCCTGTCATTGATTGGAACCATACTTTGTGGATGGATACGTAGGCTGCTTCTAGCTTTCTGTTTTTCTTAACACTGTGGCAGTTAACATTCTCATAGCCAAATCTCTGCTCACATTTATTATTTAACAAATATTTGTTGAATGTGAGGCACGTTTTCTCTGGGATAAATTCCTACAAATGGATTTGCTGGGTTAAATCATGTGTTTTTAATGTTACCACCTTCATGGTAAGAAGTTCCAGCAGTACAGGAGGGAATACAGTGAGAACTTGAAGATTCCCCCAACCTCGCTCTCCAAAGTAACCACAGTTAATTTCTTAGGTATTCTTCCAGAAGTTGTGTGTGTGAGACTATGTATGTGTGTACTTTTTAAGTAGAAATTGATTCATAACTTTCATTAACAGTATGAACAGTGATTTTTCTACTCAAAAGCTGGACAACTTCCCACATCAGCATGAAAGCTTCATGATACAGCTGTGCCTGTCTCTTTTCAATGGACTCTTATTACAAAGCATTTTAAAAATGCTTCAGTGAATATCCTTATATCTTGGTTTAGTTGTGTAAGTGTAACTGGAGAAATGCTAGCAGTGGAATTGCTGAGTTGGAGAGCTATGTCCATCTACAATTTTTACAGCTATTGCTAAGTCAATGTGCATGTTTTAAATTGTTGTATGTATCAGATAATTATTTTACAGAAAGGTGGTATCTATTTACACCCTTAACCAGAAGAGTTTGAGAATGGCAGTTTCCCAAAATCTTTCACTTAACACCATGGATTATAAACTTTAAAATGTCTATTTATTAGGTAAAAAAGGAGGGATTTGGTTTTTGTGCATTAGTTTGCATGTCCTCTGTGATTAGCCTGAGGTCCTCCCCACAGCTGAGACAGGGCTTCCATGCAAACATCTTGTGGTGTGCTCCTTCCCGAGCTTTCGGACCAGCCCTGTCTCCCTTGGGAGAGCGCCTTGTGAAGTCCAAGGAAGTGTCCCCACTTCTGAACGTGAGCCTGTGGTTTGCCTACACTCTGGAATGCCATTCCAGTCCGAGTCCTGTGACTTTCTGGTGAGGGACCTTCTGGGGCTGTATTTTTACTCAGCGTTGTCATCCTTCTAACTGGTCAGCTCCTCCACTCACCCCGACACCCTCCTGACTTCTCCATCCCTCAGTGCCTGAGGTCACAAGATAACTTTAGCTCTGGCCTCTGAAGGAGGATGGAAATATGAGCTGCCTTGCCAGAAGGCCAGTTTTGGGACCCCTTTCTGAGAAGAGGATGGGGGTTTGTTGAACATCTACCATGCACCAGGCACAACTTCAAGTAACCAGCACAACTTCACAAGGATCAGTACAATCAAACCTCCCAGCGAGCCTGGAAGGAGAGTGGCGTTATTGCAGCTCATGGAGATTCAGAGTAGTTGAGGGAATATCCCAGAGTCACAAAGCTTGACGGTGACAGAGCTCAGAGCCAAATGACTCTAAGCCTATCCTCCTACCGTTTTATGCTGCTAAAGGCAGGTGGATCCTTGGCTTATACCTGTTAGGAGTGTGGAAACCTATTACCAGAGAAACTCCATTAGTCGAGGTTGGAAGGGCGCTTGAGACCTTGTGTAGGCTGCAAGGGACAGCTTCATGGCACCAGAAGACACCCCCCACTTACCAGCAATGGTGACTATCACCCCAGCCTCACTAGGTCCAGGCTAGGCTAGACACCTCTCTAGTTCCCAGCCAAGTGTCCCAAAATGAGCCCCTGGGGTTCAATCACATCATGCCAGGGAGAAAGTTCTGTGTCCCATGGGGCAGACCTTGCAGGGCCAGAGCTACCTGCCAGTGTGTATGGCCAAAGCTTCTACCTCAGAAAGCAAGCACAAGGATCCATTCATAGTCTCCCAGCTTTCTGGATTGGTGTCTCCCTAGCCTGGGTTGGCGGGGCCATTGTCCTCATAGATCCTTGGGTGACATTTTGTTTTTAAAAATGAAAACACATTTGAATTAGTTACTTTAGTATTGATTTTTCTTATTTCTAAATCTTTATTTTTTCTGCTGATACTCACTGTAAAAAGTCCAAACAATATAGTGCATAGTATATTTAAGTGCTCAATAAATATTTGAAGAGCAAATAAACACAACATAGAAAGTGTAAGCCCCTTGGTCTGTCTCCCAGAAACAACCATTGTCAATAGTCTATTGAATAAGCTTTACCGTTTTTTTTCCAGGCGTATAGTTTTATACACACACACACACACACACACACACACACATACACACACACATATTTTTTTTTTTTGCACGAATGGACTCAAATGATACAAATCTTTTTCCACGAAATTTTTGAAGTACCCTTGTATCGTTCTGCATTCGATTAATAGTGTGTCTTAAGCATCTTTCCATACCATCAGCATACAAAGTTCCACCCCCTTTGAGACATCTGCTTTGTGTTGCATTGTATGGACGTTCTACAATTTAACAAGTCCTTTACTGATGAACATTTTTGGATGTTTCCAATTTTTATTTTTTTCAAACAATATTGCAAACAGTATAATATTTTGAAAGGCCTCTTTGAAATGAACAGAAAAATTCTGGAGCACATTAGCCAGACTCACACTGGAAATTATCGATTGCCTGATTTTCAGAAGCCCTTGCTGATCCAGCCACTCAGAATTCAATCCCTTCCTCCTGGGTCCCACTGCCTGTGACCTGCTCCTTCATCCTTTCCTTCTCCCTGGCACAGATGAGATTCTTGCTTGCTGCTTCTGAGCTCTTGACAGTGGCTAGCCTGTAGCTTTCTTTGTCTTTCCTTTCCTTTTTCTTTTTTTCTGGTAGGGGAGAGGCATTTGTTTTTGCTTTTTAATTTAATTTTCATTTGTAACCAAAGTTATATATTTGAATTTTTTTAGTTGATACATAATAATTGTACATATTTATGGGGTACTGTGTGATATTTTGATACATGTATAACTGTATACATGTAGTGATTGAATCAGGTCAATCAACATATCCATCACTTTGAACATTTATCATGTCTTTGTTCTAGAAACATTCCAAGTCCTCTCTTCTAGCTAATTGAAAGTATACAATAAATTGTTGTTAATTATAGTTACCCTACCGTGCTATATAACACTAGATCTTAGTCCTCCTCTCTAGCTCTAAATTTATATCAGTTAACCAACTTCTCACTCCCTCCTCCCTGCTACTCTTTCCAGCCTCTGGTAACCACTATTCTATTCTCTATTTGTATGTGATCAACTCTCTCAGCTTCCACACAGGAGTGAGAACATGCAGTATTTCTCTTTCTGTTCCTGGTTTATTTCACTTAACATCATGTCCTCCAAGCTCATCCATGTTTTCATGAGTGACAGGATTTCATTACTTTTATGGCTGAAGAGTATTCCATTGTGTATACATAACACGTTTTCATTATCCATTCATCTACTGAGGGACACTTGGGTTGATTCCATATCTTGGATGTTGTGAATAGTGCTGCAATAAACATGGGAGTGCAAATATCTCTTCAATATACTGATTTCCTTTCCTCTGGATATATACCCAATAGTGGGATTGCTGGATCATATAGTAGTTCTATTTCTAGTTTCCTTGGTTAACCTACATACTATTTTTCATAATGGCTGTATTAATTTACTTTCTTACCAATAGTGTATAAGAGTTCTCCTTTCTCTCCATCCTTGCCATCATTTGTTATTTTCTGTCTTTTTGATAACAGCCATTCTAACTGGAATGAGATGATATCTCATTGTGGTTTTGATTTGCATTTCTATGATGATTAGTGATATTGAGCATTTTCTCATATACCTGTTGGCCATTTGTATGTCTTCTTTTGAGAAATGGTCTACTCAGTTCATTTGCCAATGTTTTAACCTAATTATTATTCTTATTCTTATTTTTGCTCTTGAATTGTTTGAGTTCCTTGTATATTCTGCATATCTGAGTATTAATCCCTTGTCAGATGCATAGTTTGCAAATATTTTCTTCTATTCTGCAGGTTGTCTCTTCACTCTGTTGATTGTTTCCGTTGCTGTGCAGAAGCTTTTTAGCTTGATGTAATTCCATTTGTCCAGTTTTGCTTTTGTTTCCTATGCTTCTGAGGTCTTCTCCATAAAGTCTTTGCCCAGACCAATGTTCTGAAACATTCCCCCTGTTTTCTTCTAGTAATTTCATAGTTTCAGGTCTTATGTTTTAGTCTTTAATCTATTTTGAGTTGATTTTTGTATATGGTGATAGGGGTTACCAAAGTTATACAATAACATAAAGAATTAAATACTTATACAACACTTTTTATGAACGAAGAAGTTCCCCTTCCAGCCATAGACACATCTTTCCCCATTTTTTACTTCCCAGAGAAAAGCAATTTTAACCCTTTTAACTGAGTTTTTTTGATATTTACTTCTATAATTCTACAAAAAAAAGTTTTGTATTGTTATTTTTCAGTTTTAAGCATTATCTATTAACTTCTCACTGTGAAAGGTGAGCCTCTGGCTTTCTCTTGTACATCTCACCACTTGTTCTGTGCACATGCTCCGATAGTACTCCCTTCTACTGCTGAGAGAGTTTTATGTTTTGATAGATCAGTATTTAGTGTTTACATTATTTGGGCTATGTCACATTACACTATGACCATTTTCTTTTGACTACCCAACTATTTGTTTTCCCCACAATTAATAATCATTATTTGTTTATTTATGTATTTATCACTATTTTGTTTCCACACTATCCCCCAGTTGTATACATCTCCTCTCAATGTATTTGGACACATTAGGTATTTACCAGGTTCATTTCCTGAGAAAGTCTCTCCTGGAGCATTCCGACTTGCCCTGGTCTGGATGGTTGCCCTCTATTACTGGTGTACATCTGTATCCCTGAGATTTTTGTTCCTCATTATCCTGGGAATTAGCTTTATTCCTCTTCTGAGTAGGATTTCCTGTTTCCTAAATCCTATACCTTTTTCCTTCTTAGTTTACTTCCTCCTTTGTCAGAGCACATTCTCTGTGGATTCCCAAGAAAGGGTGCCTTCGAGGTAACGTTTTTAAAACTTTGTGCATGGTATAAGTTCTTTGTTTTCCTGTCACACTTATTAATTCAATAGTTTGGCAAGGTATAGAATTCTAATTTGGAAATAATTTTCCTTAAAAATTTTGAAGGCTTTGTCCATTGCCTTCCAGCTTCTGAGGTGGCTGTTGAAAGTTTTGTTGCCATTTTGATTCTTGATCTTTTGTGTGAAACCTGTTGTTATTTTCTGTCTAGAGGCTTTTAGGAAATTCTTTCTGTTCCCAGTGTTCTGAAATTGATACCTGGTATGAGTTTTGTATGATTCTATTTAATTTTATTTGCTAGGCACTCAGTGGGCTATTTGGTCTGGAGACTAAAGTCCTTTACTTTTAGGAAATCTACTAGAATTATTTATCTTCCAGTCCTTTCTCTCTATTTTCTGTTTTCCTTTCCAAGCTCTTATGTAGTAGGTTGCAAAAACAGCCTGTTTCGTATATCCACGTCCTTTGCCATGTAACTTTGTGGTCCCCTCCTACTCTGATCCTGGGTTCAGCCATATGTTTATGCTTTGGGCCAATGGGATGTTGGTAATCACGATACAAGTAGAGAACTGAAAGTCACTTATGTGATTGAACTTGCTTCTCTTGCCTGCCACCATTGTCATGAGAAAAACATGCTCAGGTTAGCCCACTGTTTCCAGGAGAGGATGAGAGACAGGTGGAGCAGAGCCTACCCCAGCCAAAATCAGCAACCACCCAGATGCAGGAGCAATAAATGCTGTTGTTGTGTGCCACTGAGATGCTGTTGTTACTGCTCAGAAAAATGGAAATATCTGATTATTTGAATGTTGGGCCTCTTAGTATAGTTCTCTAATTTTCTTTCTCGGAGAGCCTCTCAACATTATCTTCCATTCCTCTATTGAGTTTTTCGTTTCTGCTATCATATTTTTAATTTCCAAGAACTCCTTTTGGTTCTCTGTAGGTTGTTGCTTTGTAGCATCCTATTCTTATTTCATGGAAGCAATATCATTTCTTATTGCATTAACTATTATTCTTTAAAGTTTTCCTCTCTTTGCGTTGTCTCTTTCCTCCAGGTAGCTTTTCATTCTCTTTATTTTGTCCTCTATCTTTCATATTAGAGAATTTACTCTAATGTCTGGGATTCCTTGCCTGCCCATTCGTGTTTACTAAAAGACTGGCTGGGAGCTGTGTATGTGTGTGTGTGTGCTGTTCACAGAACAGCAATCTTCTGGGGGAACTTCAGGCTCTTTTCTCTAGGTCTGGCTAGATGATCTGGAGAAGCCTCTGCCATTCTGCAGCTTGCAGGGCATTCACCTGGCTGCCAGCATTCTGAGAATCTGACGGGGAGAAAAGACAGGGGGTCTTAACATTCAGAATGTAAACTTTCATTTTGATTCTCCTGTTTTCAGTATGGTACCCCTGCTCCCAACTCTGCTTGGTGTCCCCCAAACCACAATCCCTCTGCTTAACCCCTCATGGAAAATAATCCTCCAGTCTTCTATCAGTGGGGGGAGGGGCAGCCACCGGGCTGCAGGGAGTTAGAGAGGGCATCTGTATGTCTAAAAGCTGGTTATAAGGGCTTTTGGTGAACCCTCCTGCTCTCAGCCCCACCTTTCACAGGTCCCTGGTGCATTTAATTCCTAAGGCTTTGTATAATTCTATGGCGAACGTCAGGTGGCTCTTTGGCTTTCTTCAATGCTGACTTAGGATTTACTTTACTTCGGTCTGTTAAGTCAGTTCCTCTCATCCATCTGCTTTCATTTCCAAAATTTTGTTGATACTGTTTCCTTTCCCGTTCTTCCTATCCTTGTGGATTTAGGCATTTTTTTCTTACGTAGTGCTTTATTTTAATAGGCTATCTTTTTCACTTTGATAATATATGATAGTTATAAAAAATTAAAACAATCCAGAGCAAGTGAGCCTCCCTCATAATATGCCCCTCCGTAGCTACTCTTAAAGTATCCTTCCAGATCGCTTTGCTTTTGTGAATTATATGCATGCGTATGCCGAAATAAATACTCATGTATATAAACACACACACTTTGAAAATACATGAGATCACACTATGCTGTACTATTCTATAACCAGTCTTTTCCCCCAACACTAAATCTTGAGTGTTTCAGTAATACATAAGGAGCTACTGCTTTCTTTTAAACAAGATGCACAGTGTTCTGTTATACCATAACTTATACACCCAGTCTCTTATTAAGGACATTTAGGATCCTTCCAATTTTTTGTTACTGTAAAGAATACTACTCTGAGTTTCAGTGTACCCACATCTTTGCATAGCTGTCCTTTTGTCTCCTTAGGTATTTCCTTGAAGTGGAATTGCTGGATAGGCATGTATAGCTAAGATACTGGCAGATAGTGTCAGGTTGCCCTCCAGAGATGTGTGCTGATTTATGCTGCGCTCCTTAGAATACGAAAGGGCTTTTCTCCTTGCCTGCTCCTGTCTTTATCACTCTTTTTAATTGTTGCCAGTTGGTTGGGTGAAAATGGTATCTTACTTTTGCTTCGATTTGCATTTCTTTGACTGGTAAGGCTGAGCTTTGCGCGTGTCCAAGGCCACTGTGACTCCTCTGTGAACTGTTTGCTTTCTGTGAGGTTTTTTTCTCCCTCTTTTGCAAGGGAAGCCTCAGACCCCAGTTCATCCCTTGTTGTGCTCCCTGGTGTCCCGAGGCTGGGCAGGCTGCATGGGAGGTAGGGAGAGGTGTGGTGTGTGTGGGGGGGGTAGTCCAGAGAGCAGTGTGCACCCTCCCAAATTCCTCCACTTTCCCTGCACAAAGTCACTTAATTGGGGGGTGAGCCCAACCTTGTCCCCCTGCAGCTGACAGGCCCCAGGGGCAAAGTGGCCCTGTGGGGCGGCTCTGCACACGGCCTTCTCAGCGTCTGAATCCTGGTTGATAGTTCTGACACCGGTCCGGGTTTTGGCATTCACCAGGGTTTACATTCCACGAAGACAGTTGCCTTTTTTTTTTTTTTTTAACCTTTTTAAAATTGTGAAATACAACACGTATAGAAAATGCTCAGTTTAACAAATTATTGTAAAGCAAACACTGTGTAACCACCACCTTGGGAGACAGTTGACTTAATAATGCTGTGGCAAGTGGAGCTGGCACTTTGCCCCTTGACTGTTGGGCTGTGTTTCCCTCCAGCCCATCCCAGGTCTCTGGGCTGGAGAGGGGTGTCCCTGAGTCAGGCGAGGGCCACTTGGGGGAGGCAGTGCTGGGGCAGGGTGGGGGGTCTTGTCAGGGTGGGGGATTGATCTGTGACTGTGACTGGAGCTTTACCTCTCAGCCCCACTTCCTGACCTGTGTCCCGACAGACTGAGAGAACATTCAGACCCAAAGAATTTGGGTGGAACCCGAGGGAGCAGGGAAGTCCAGACATCCAGAGCACGAAGCTCGGGGGCAGGCCTAGAGGCCGGGTCTGGTTAGCTTGGAATTTGGGGCTAGCACAAGGCATTCACCCCCATGACAGAGCTTGGCCCTCCTGCCCCAGCCTGACCCAGGGCAAGGCCTATCATGCGGGCACAGCTCCCCTCTCCCCTAGAAGGGCTTGGAGGGCTGCCCTTGGTGTGAGAGATTTTCCTCATGGGTTGGACAGCCCAGGGGAGACTGAACTGTGTATTCTTCACTCTGTACCCAGCTGGGAGAATGGGAGAATGTTCCTGAACTCAGGTTACCTGAGGTGGTCTAGCTCCCTTCGCTGCACTGGCCCATGGTGCATCTGCAGATGGGACATCTTCCCCCGTGGCCAGCTCCCAATGGAATGCCCAGGTCTACTGGAGGACAGCCCCTACACACGCCTCCCCTTCCTGCCCTGTCAGCTGCCCCTTCACTTGTTCAATCCCCATAGAGCTTCCTACTGCCTGCCAGGTGTGGGGGGGCCTGAGGGGCAGGCAGACTCAGTGTCCGCTCTCATGGGTAGTGGGTGGCACGGGGAGGGAGGTGGAGAGGCATGCGGTGGGGGCACCCAGGCTGGGCATGGAGCCGTGGTGGTCGGGAGGCTTCCTGCAGGAAATCAGAGCAGAAGGATGGAGACCCGGAGCCAGGCCGGGGAAGAGCACGTGCAGAGGTGTGGTGGTGAGGGAGCGTGCTGAAGGGCCGCACAGGGACAGCGGCCTGTGTGGATGAGGGGTGTGGTGCAGGGCTTTACCGCCAGAGGACTTTACCTGGAGGGGGCTTTGGGCACTGTGGTGGCATGTCAGGTTTGTATTTTAAGAAGATTGCCCAGCTTCTGTGTGGAAGGAGAAGGGTCTGGAAGGTGGGACCAGTTTGGAAGCTCTTGCGGTCATTCTGGCAGGAGCAGTGGAACGCAGGGAATCTGTGGTAGAGTTGGCAGGACTTGCCGATGGAATGGGTGCTGAGGGAGAGGGAGAGGAGGGGGCTTGGGTGATGGCAGAGCCACCCTGGGGTTGGGGATCGGAGTGCTGATGGTGGAGCAGGTGCAGTCAGGAAAGAGGTGAGTTCCATTTGGGTGAGCTGTATTTGAGGTTCCCAGGGTCATCCACTAGGAAGTATGGAGTGGGCCTTTGGATTGAGCTCAGTGGAGAGGTCTGGGCTGGGGATAGAGCAGTAGGAGTCACCAGTGTGAGGCCTGACCCTCACGTGCCTGCCTATATCTGGTTCTTCCCCCTAAGCTTTTCTCTTGAGTTTCTCTGGACCAGCCCAGCCTGGGCAAAGGTTGGTCCTGGCCAGGATGCAGCAGTAGCTGACCTGTGTCTATGTGTGTGCATATGTATGCATGCATGTATATGGAGTGGGGGGCTTTCGAATACCTCCAGCCAAAAGTGAGGATGAAGAGGGCTGGAGGTAGAGGAACAAGGAGCCAGCAGGTGCAAGGTGGGACTTGCCCTGGAAAGATTAATTTTGCTGTGTGGGGCTGGGTCACCTCATGGAGCCAGCTGACCCTGAGCATTGTCCAGCCCCTAAACTCTGCCTCCTGAATGGAATGTGTGACAGACTTGTGTCTTTTGGGAATTACATTTTGACCATCAGCCTGTGGATTGCCTGATTATACCAGTGTCCTTCTGGGGGACTAGAATGTTGGAGCGCAAGCTGAAATTCAGTACATGCCTAATTATATTTAAGCTATTGAGGTGTGGGTGGTGTTCTAGGATCTTATAGGGTGTGTACCAGCTTATCTGTCCTCCCCTCTAGCCCCTACTCCTTGCCAATTTGTGGGCAATCTGGACTTGGCTCCAGCTGTTGGCAGAGAAGGAGGCTCAGTGCAACCATTTGCTGTTCAGAGGTACAAAAATTGGCCATGTGAATCTATGTGATGCCTGGAAAGCACGTTCTGTTGAGTCCCTTGGATGGGGCTCTGGGCTAAGATTTTAGATACATTTTGTCCTTACCCCCCCAGCAGTGCCTGGCTAGGAGAGTCTACTCTGACAGTGAGGACCCAGCCTGCAGGGGGAGCCATAGAGGGATCAGTAATCTTGGTCTGGAGCCTATGCTGGGGCACTAGCCGCGGCTCCTGCCTTGGCCAGGTAGGTGCATGGGTGAGGGTTAGGGGGTGGGGCAGTGTGGGTATCAGAGCATGGCTGTCTCAGGAGCCTTGCCCTGGGGTCAGGTTTGCCTGGGGTGCTTGCCTCTGCATCCATCACACAGCTCTATAGGCTCTGCCTCAGTGCTCTCTCCCCATTGTGTCCACTTCTCTCCACAGGAGCTACTGCCCCTGTTCTAGTGCAAGCCTTCAGCACCTCTCACCTGACTCTCACAAATCTTCCTGCCTTCTCTCATCCTTCTGACCCTCCCTGGCAGCCAACCTGATCCTGTGACTTTTATCTGTGACCTCTTTGCAGATTCTGTGTTTGTTTGTTTTAACCTAGAATATTTCCATCCCTCCATACTCCTCCACTCTGCATGTCTAATTTCTAAGTATTCAAGAGTCTGGCACATAGTAGGTATTCATATGTTTCTCAAATGAATAAATGTAAATAGATGTTGAATGGACCCTTTTGATCTCTACTGACTGTCATTTTTTTATTTTTATTTTTATTTTTATTATTTTTTTTTAAAAAAAGCAATTTTCTTTTTTTTTTTTTTACACAGAATAAACTGTTTATTTTTTTATTTTTTTTAATTTTTTTTAAAAATTTTATTTTGTCGATATACATTGTAGCTGATTAATGCTCCCCATCACCAAAACCTCCCTCCCTTCTCCCTCCCCCCCTCCCCCCCAACCATGTCCCCTCCGTTTGTCTGTTGCATCAACTTCAAACAATTGCGGTTGTTATATCTTCTTCCCCCCCCCCCCGGTTTGTGTGTGTATGTGGGTATGTGTGTGTGTGAATTTATATATTAATTTTTAGCTCCCTCCAATAAGTGAGAACATGTGGTATTTCTCTTTCTGTGCCTGACTTGTTTCACTTAATATAATTCTCTCAAGGTCCATCCATGTTGTTGCAAATGGCAGTATTTCATTCGTTTTTATAGCTGAGTAGTATTCCATTGTGTAGATGTACCACATTTTCCGTATCCACTCATCTGATGATGGGCATTTGGGCTGGTTCCAACTCTTGGCTATTGTAAAGAGTGCTGCGATGAACATTGGGGAACAGGTATACCTTCGACTTGATGATTTCCATTCCTCTGGGTATATTCCCAACAGTGGGATGGCTGGGTCGTATGGTAGATCTATTTGCAATTGTTTAAGGAACCTCCATACCATTTTCCATAGAGGCTGCACCATTTTGCAGTCCCACCAACAATGTATGAGAGTTCCTTTTTCTCCGCAGCCTCGCCAGCATTTATCGTTCATAGTCTTTTGGATTTTAGCCATCCTAACTGGGGTTAGATGGTATCTCAATGTGGTTTTGATTTGCATTTCCCGGATGCTGAGTGATGTTGAGCATTTTTTCATATGTCTGTTGGCCATTTGGATATCTTCCTTAGAGAAATGCCTACTTAGCTCTTTTGCCCATTTTTTAATTGGGTTGCTTGTTTTCTTCTTGTAAAGTTGTTTGAGTTCCTTATATATTCTGGATATTAATCCTTTGTCAGATATATATTTTGCAAATATTTTCTCCCACTCTGTTGGTTGTCTTTTAACTCTTTTAATTGTTTCTTTTGCTGTGCAGAAGCTTTTTAGTTTGACGTAATCCCATTTGTTTATTTTTCCTTTGGTTGCCCGTGCTTTTGGGGTCGTATTCATGAAGTCTGTGCCCAGTCCCATTTCCTGAAGTGTTTCCCCTATGTTTTCTTTAAGAAGTTTTATTGTCTCAGGGTGTATATTTAAATCCTTAATCCATTTTGAGTTGATTTTAGTATACGGTGAGAGGTATGGATCTAGATTCATTCTCCTGCATATCGATATCCAGTTATCCCAGCACCACTTGCTGAAGAGGCAGTCCCTTCCCCAGTGAATAGGCTTGGTGCCTTTGTCAAAGATCAGATGGCAGTAAGTGTGTGGGTTGATTTCTGGATTCTCTATTCTATTCCATTGGTCAGTGTGTCTGTTTTTATGCCAGTACCATACTGTTTTGGTTATTATAGCTTTGTAGTATAGCTTAAAGTCAGGTAGTGTTATGCCTCCAGCTTTATTTTTTTTGCTGAGCATTGCTTTGGCTATTCGTGGTCTTTTATTGTTCCATATAAATGTCTGAATAGTTTTTTCCATTTCTGAGAAAAATGTCTTTGGAATTTTGATGGGGATTGCATTGAATTTGTATATCACTTTGGGTAGTATGGACCTGACTGTCATTTTGTAAGGAAGCCACCTCTCACTCCTCTTCTTAATCTACATTGCACCTCTACTATGTGTTCATTTGGCAAGACTTTGTATCTCCAGGTGTTGGGTACCAGCCTCTGCCACATGCTGTGTCAGCAAATATCGTTGAATTGAATTGAGTAATATTATCTTTCCATAAAAGTCAGCCAATCTCTTGTACAGCCTTCTCATCAGATGTGATTTTTAATATTTTGATTTCTCTGACTATGAGATCTTGTGTTTTGGTTGTCAGCCTCTGGCTTCATGGAGAAGGGGGTTTTGTGTAAGCCTGGGAGGATGGGATAGATTTGTCCCGCAGAGATAAGGTGGGGAAGGTCACTTCAGGCGGAGAGGAAGGTTTGGGCCAATGTGAGATGAGGTGAAATATATTTTTCTTCAATTCAACCCACAGGTTAAGAAGGAAGAGTAGTGGCTCTTTGATTTTAAACTTCTTTTCTGGATCTGAACTTGCCTTGCTCCCCATCCTCATTTCCTGTAACTTCTTGCCTTCAAGACTTTGCTTGGGTTGTTGCCTAGGGTGCTGTTTCTCAGGGCACATGAAAAGCCTGAGCTTTTCTACCTTTCATTAGAATTGTGATTGTTAGCATTTTGCACCTTTCATAATGTTCCTCAACTACACGTATCTTGCAGTTCAAACGACTTCCTGCTTCATCCATCTACATAATGTCCTTTAGTTATCTGTTTACTTGTGTGTCTACTACGTGCTTGTTGCACAGGATCTATGGAGCAGTCAGGTGCATAGCATGTGGACTCTGCCCACATGGAGTTCACGGCATACCTGAGGAGTCCAGCATGGGAGAAATGTCTCCTCATGGTGTTTCACAGGTCAGAAGAGGGGGCAGTCAATCATTGCTTCCAGCTGAGAGCATCAGGCAAGGCTCCTTGGAGGAGGTAGCCTATGGGTTGAGTCTCGGCATGTGAGTAAGTGATTTGGTCCTGCAAAGTTGGGGTAGAAAAGACTTCCAGTGGGGACAGTCTTGAGCAAGAAGACAGGAAAGTGGGGGCTTGTAGAGAGGACAGGGGGAGGTTCAGATGATGCCCCGAAGTGAAATAAGAGACCATGTCTGGAAAAGAAGGTAGGGCTGGGTCTTGGAGGGATGGAAGAATTCTCTCTGGGGATGGAGAACTCTTACCGGTATTGAGCAATGAGATGTGTTGTTATTTTTGATGTCGACATAAAAAATTAAAGAAAGGTGATAGGCATCGTAAGTCAGATGGTTTGGCTAGAGAGAGGTGACTTTGAGGAGCTAGGCAGAAATGTTCTGGTATTGAGGAGAGTAGCACTGAGGGCCACCCAGCACCTGGTGACCCCTGGGTTCTAATTACAGGTGGGACTGAATTGTGCCAGCTGTTAAGTACTCAGTGACTTCAAATGAGCTGCCAGAGTGTTGAAGGTAATGGAGTTTCCGGAGAAGAAGGGAAGATGCCAGGTCTTCTGCCCATAGCGCTTATACTGGGCTTTTGTAGTTTACTTTATACACTTCTGTATCATTTGAAATGTTTACAAAAATACATGCTACTAATGAAGGGGATAAACATGTTCTAATTCAAAACAAAAAAGACAGAGTTTTCTGAAGTAACGTGAGTGGTGATGGACCATGTGGGGCTGAGATCCAAAAACATTCTGAACTGTAGTGGATCAGGGGTATCTGGTTGCCATGTGAGATGAGGTGTCTTTAGAAAACCATGGCACCTTGTCAATGCCTGGTTGGAGAAGGTATGTCAGGTTATGATACAAGACAAACTGTTATCACGGATTAAAACACTTCTGCCATCTAAGGACAGTAGTCGTTTCTTGGAACATTTGCTAATCTTTTAAAATTTTACCAATGTGGGATAAATCAACAGCTTGAGACTGGCTTGTTTAAAGTTTATTGAGTTAATTATGTATTCATTTAACTAATATCTGTTGATATGAACCACGGTAGAACATACATCAGAAGGTGTACAGAAGGTGGGTTCCAGAAGATGTGAGTTAGAAAGAGCTCACTTTTCACCCCCCTATGGATTAAGATGCTGTAGTTCCTGGGGGTATGAAAAGCAGCTCTAAGTGCAGGTTATTATTACGTCTGTTACTGTGAGATTAACAAGAAAAGTACTAAAAAATGCAAGTTGTAAAGGAAAGTCACAGGTGTGTGGCATTTTGTGGGTCCCACAGGCTGTATCTTTGGGTGCATGTATACCGAGAAGGAGGAGGTAGGAGGGAAACAAAGATGCCAGGTGGGAGGGATGGGGAGAGACCAGCATGTACTGTCCTGGGATGGTGGGTCTTGTTGATGTCTGTACAATCCTGGGTGCTGGTTAAGTGTGCACATCTGGAAGCCTGGGCTGGAGCCCCACACCCACAGGTTTACTCAGCTGCCCACCTTAGTGGTTCTGTCCAGTCAGTCTTATTTTCCAAAGACGCCAAGTGGTGCATGGGTCCTGTCTATTTCAGGGCCACACCAGACCAATGCACTTGGGAGGAAGGAGCTTTCCCTCAGCCTTGTATGTTTCTGGTGTCAAATAGGCGAGGCCCAAGAATCAAAGGCAGGCTTGTGAGGTGCAGTCAGCAGGCTGTGCAGGGCAGATGGCCTCCTGGAGGAGGAGGCCTTGAAGGTGTGAGAAAACCCCGTGAGCCAAGAGGCACTGAGCAAGGAGGATGAGACTGTTCTGAGCTCCACATGGGCCCCACGCTGCTCCCTGCTGCTGCCTCAGAAATCTGCTTTGAGGCAGGGAGGATCTGAATTTCCACGTACCTGCTACCCTTTGTCCATTCCAGACCTTGACCCCAAAGGCCCAGTGGGAGAGTCTGGTACCCTGTAACAGAACAAGTGCTGATGTGAGAGTTGGAGAGGGCTTGAAATATTGTTTTCCAGTCATCTCAGTTTACGGATGGGTAAACCAGGGCCCAGAGAGGAGAGATGACCCATGGAGAATGAAAAGATGGGCTGTGCAGTCAGACAGAAATGGGCCCCTCCGCACCTCTGCCATCCCAGCTGGATGACCTTGAACAGATTACGTGGCCTGTCTGTGCCTCACTCTGTGCATCTGTAAGATGGGATAACAATACCCTCACCTTAAGATTGTTATGAGGATTCCACACAACTTTTCTCAGAGCCTGGCACCCAGTAGACACTATTGGGTGAGTGGTGGGCCAGACTCGGACAGGCTCCCTGACCCCTAGTTCAGTGTTCTGGTCTCTGCATACTGCCACCGGGGCCCTCTGATGCTCTGCATCTTGGTCAGGCTCTTGCTCCAGCTGTGACAGTTGGGTTGGGATGTGGAGCAGTGAGCAGTCTCTGTTTGCTAACTTTGTGTATTGCTTAATAAGGAAAACATGGCTTGCCCTGGCAAACAGTGGATCTGGCCATATATGGGGAAAAGGAGTAACTTGGATATGGTCAAGGATGCAATTCTGAGCTCTTCTTATTTAAAACAAAATCAAAGACAATATGGAGTTACCACTCTTCCTTGTCCAGTTTGGTTATGGAGGAATTTCTGGGTATAAATAGGCAGTGTCTTGAGCTTTAGAAATAGCTGTGAACTCTTTAAGGAGCAAATCCTTTCCACACTTGGACTTGGCACAGAGGAAGGGTCCCAGTGGCTGGAGAGAAAGCGACTGTTTTGCAGCTGTGCAGAGTGGATTGAAGCCTTCTCTTACCCGGCCGGTCCCAGGCTGAGCACTGGGCCCTGTGGACTGGGGCAGACCAGAGCTGGCAGCTTCTAATCAGTCCCACATGTGGGGCCCTCCCGCCTCTCTGCAGTGGGCACGCTGACCACACACCCTTTCCTCCAGTGGTCTGCTCTGTGGTGTCTGTATTCGTCCCATTCACTCAGCCATCACTTACTCATTCCATTGGCAAGTTCCCCACATGCTGAGAGCTCACTGTGTGAGGTGTGCTCCTGGTTTCCTCCTGCTCCTCTTTCCTCCTCACTGGTGGCTTTGCTTCCTTGGGCTTCTCTGTGCTCATGGCTAGTGCCTTGGGCTCTGTCCTTGGTCCTTTCCTTCTCTCCCTCTGGATGCTCTCACATCTACTCTTGGCCTTAATTTCCATAGCATGGTAATTAAGAAGGGCCAGTCTGCCTGGGCCCAGTCCTGGCTCTCCCATGTCTTGGCTGTGAGACCTTAAGCAAGTTGCCTAACCTCTCTGTGACTCAGTTTCCTCACCTATAAACTGGGGATGAAACTATTGCTTAGTTTGAGGGTGGTTATGAGGACTGACTGGGTTAATCTATATAGTGCTCCTAGAATAGGGCCCAATGTAAGATTGCACTCGGAAAGCTTAGGGCACTGTTGTTCATTGTGGATAACGTTCTGTTCTCTCACTAGACCAGAACTCTCTCCTGAACTCCAGAGACAGACTTCCAGCTGCCCACTGGCATCCTCCACTCACTCAGTTCAGGCTGAGTGCTATCACGGGCTTGGCACTCAGCTCAGGAGACATGGTCCAGGTGATAAGATGTGTGAGGACATGTGACTAAGCACGGCAGAAGCGTCCAGCCCAGTGGTGGCTGCTCCCCAGAGACTCAAGCTGTGGTCTTTGCCCACACCCGCTTCCCCAGGCCTGCTGTCCCTGCCATGGGAAGCTCCCTCTTAGGGGCCAGCAAGGCAAAGTGTGTGGGAAAGAGACAAGCAAGCCCTGGGTTTCCATTCCAGGGTGATGTTCTGCTTCTGAAGTATTTCTGGATTCTTTAGAGCTGGTCTGGCCTCCGCTGCTCCTCCACTGGCACTGTCTCCCTGTGATGTCTCTTCCCTTCCTCTCACTCATGCTCTGCCCTTCCCTGACCAAGGTCAGGCCAGGCCTTTGTAAAGCTCCTTGGACATGTCCATAAGCTGCCTCAAGGCTCTACTGTGTGACAGGCCTGCGGCCTCAGCCTCCTCTGCCTGGCCCGTGTGCTTGAATCACAGGTGGGTTAGGAAGGGGCCCTGCTCTCCTGGGAGGGGAGGCATTGGTACCTGCTGTGGGGGGCTGTCCTCTGGCAACTCTATGTCATTGCCTGGGATGGTCCAAAACACTAGACCTGTGAGTGTTGACCTCCCTTTTTTCATGTTTGCAGGGAGCCCAGCCCAGGGGTCCTGGAATAAGCTGATGCTGCTTATCTGGGGGGAGGATTGGTGGTGCCCAGGCTGCTCAGGAGCAAGGGCTGAGTGATCCATCATGGCCCAGCTTGGACTTCCCCAGTCAAAGCAGAATTAGTAGATAATTATCTCCTTGAATCCCTGGTGGTTCCTCAGGATGCTTCCCCACGCTTTCTCTCGTCGCTGTCCTGCTCTGGCCAGAAGGAGCTCGGCCACTTCTCAGCAAGGACCTCGTCTCAGACTTGTCCTATGGTTGTTTCTTCACTTCATTTCTAGGCTAATTTTGCCTGTTTCCCAGATTGGACCTTCTGACTTTCCTGCAACTGTTTCTAACCCCCTGGTCCTGAAAGCCACTCTGACCCTCCTATTGGTTAAATGTGTCCCCAGAAGCTCACATATTGGAAACTTGACCCCCATTGTAACTATGCTAAGAGGGTGAGACATCTAATTATGGTATTTGAAAGGTGGGGCCTTTAGGAGGTGATTAGATTATGAGGACTGTGCCCTTGTGAATGGATTGATCCATTCATGGAGTAATGGGTGTGGTGCTGATGAGGAGGGCAAATGAGAAGGTTAGCTCTCTCTTGCTCAGCCCATATCTCTCACTCTGTGATACCCTGGTCACCATGGGACTCTCTAGAATTCTCACTAAGAAGAAGGCCCTCAACAGATGTGTTCCCTGGACCGTGGACTTCCCAGCCTCCAAAACCCTAAGAAATAAATTTCATTTCTGTGTAAATTACCCAGTTTCAGGTGTTTTGTTATAAGCAAAAGAAATGGTCTGATACAGACCTCTGCCAGCCAAAGGTGGAAGTGAGCACTGGCCCCTCGACCCTCCCTCTGCAGGAGTCCTTTTTCCCCAGAGCCTGTGCTTCTGGGGGGCAGGACTCTGCCCCCTCTTTTCTCTTCTCAGGGATGAACCAGCTCAGAGTGGGCACACAGTAGATCCTCAGCCCCCAAGCCTTCTTGCTATGTGACTGTCTCCTGGGACTCCATTGTAACTTTTGCTTGAACGGACATTTCTGTTGCTAAGACCTTCTGAGAGAAGGCCTGAGAACCCCTGGCTAGTCAATCTGATCTCCCCCCGGCTAGTCAATCTTGAGAGAGATGTTGAGGGTAGAACACCAAGTTGCCCCCTACAAAGGGCACTGCCTCTTCGCGAGAACACCTGTTTCCCCACACCCTGACCAGCCTGGGTATTGTTAATGTTTTTATTCTTTGCCAACATGGTAGTACACAACTATATATTGTGTCTTTTTACGTTTATTTGATTATTGGTAGCTGTTTGTATTTCTTATTTTATGAATTACTTGTTCATGACCTTTGCCAGGCTCTGAGCTTGACCCTTGCCACTGCCCTGCACTGCCCCTGAGTGATCCCTCTCCTTACCTTCTTGCAGGGCATGTGGGAGAGGAGGCTTAGAGAATAGTAGCTGGAAGGCAACTTGTTGAAAATTGAGGCCACGAGGAGCAGAGGCTTGCCCCAAACCACAGGCATGGTTAGAGGGGAGCCAAGCATGGGAGTATCAGCCTTCTGACCTTGTGTTCCCAAACCAGTGTCAAAACAGAGCCGACCTGTTGGCACGGTGATGGGATTATGTGTGCCCTGCCTCAGCGCTGTTACATGAGATTCCACTGAAGACACGTCTGGTTGGCGGTCTCCCTCATAGAAACAAGCAGGTCAGGCTGGTGTCCAGGTGAGCTCTTGCCCCACTGCTGAGCATATGGGAATTATGTGATTCCTCTGGGTCTTAGAGTTGTTGAATATATTGGTTCTTAGAGATCACAGAGTCCAACACTGCCATATTTAGATAAAGAAGCTGATGCCTAGAGAGGGGATGGAACTTTCCCAAAGTTTCCTGCCATGTAGACAGCAATGTCAACTTTCCTAGATGCTGTGGTGAGCTTGGGCGCACTCTAAAATCCACACCCTGTAATGAGGCCTGTTGAGTAAGCAATGCAGCTGGAACAGCTCTTGGCTGCCAGGGACAGTGGTATGAAGGTGTTAGGTAAAACCACAGCCTAATCTCCTGGAACCCTGGGGCGGCCCTGAGGATAGGCCTTGCTAAACTGCTGTAGGAAGGTGTTGGTAGGGTGGTGTCCTGTGGCTCCTAATCCGGGCCTTCCCTGTTCCTATCGTCTTCATGGTTGACACCATGGTTGTTTTTCAAGAGCATGATAAGCATCATTTTTGAGTTTGGCACCTCCTGGTTGCACTTTCCATGCCCCAAGTATTGCCCACTGGCTGGTTCCCATGGGAGAAGCAGCCCGGCCTTAGATTTGCACAGTCACCTTGGCTAGTTATGCAGTGTGTATGTGTGTGTGTGTGTGTGTGTGTGTGCATGAACACACACACACCTACATACACACACACACATACCCAGAGCTGTTAGTCTTTGGAACCCCATAGTGCTGTCCAGGCCAAATCATGGAATTACTTGGCCAGGGTCTCTGGGTGCAGTTTTCCATCCGTAGCCTATCTTTGCTGTGGTCCTCTCTTCAGTGCTTTTGCCTTGGCCATTCTGCCCAGCAGTATCGATGTCTCCCTTTTCTCCACACATCAAAATTCTGGCTGATCTTTAAGGCTCAGCTCAGATTTTCTCTGGCTCTTCTGTGAAGTTTTCTCTCCCCAGCCCAGTCCAAGGGTCTGGCGTTCTCCCTCTTCTGAATGCTGAGAGCTTTCTCCTGCGCTGTGCACATGCTGCCTTGCTTCACCCTTCTCTTGTACGTTCCCTCACAGCTTGTATTGTTAGGATGTTTCATGAGGTGAAATCTTGTTGATCCGATGAGGTGGTGAACTCAGGTTTTCCACTTCTTGTGTTCTCAGCAGTGTCTGGTGCATAGCAGGCCCTCAGGAAATGTTGGTTGCCTGGTAGATTTGGAGTTAGCCAATACATAAGCAGAAACTGAAAAGCTGTTTCAGGCCTAAGTGGACATGAGGCGCCTGCCTGCCCATGCTGGCTGCTTTTCAGAGGGGCCAAGCGGGCTTGTCTCAGCCCTGCAAGAGATGACAATCCAAGAAAGAGCCACAGTGATGATAGGCCAGAGAGAAATGCTGAGGGCTATGGATTATCAAGATAACATGGAGCTGGTGTTAAAAATCTAGCAGAGCGTAATTCCATGGTAAAATGGGAAAAGGGTGCAGAGGCAGTGGGGAGAGGAGGAAGCGTGGTAGTGGCACTTGCAGGCAGAGTGGTCAGGAGAATGTGACTGTGCCCTTCACTGGAAGGCACTAGAAGGCACCAGCAGAAGGAGGGCCAAGGGGTTCAGAATTAGGGAGTGGGGTGAAGTTCATTCTTGAGGACTCTCTTTGGGCCCAAATCTTCCTCCATTCCAGTCCTGTGAGCACTCAGAAGATTGTACCAGGAGTAGGATAGATTTCCCCTTAGATCCTAAGGGATGCTAATTGCTAATGCTAATCCAGGGTGTGTTTTGTGTTTGTCATTCATTTGCCTGTTTGTTCATTCCAGGCAGGGCCTGGTGATGTGATGCTGATCTGCTAAAAGGCCTGCACAGCAGTGCCCTCCTGCTTACAGTGCCCAAGCAGCCAGTGACTGTCCTGGCATGGAGGGCAGGTTTGAAGCTGTGGCTCTCTGTCATCCGGGATAGCACCCAGGCTCCTGAGGCTGGCCTGCTGTGGCCTTTCCGGGCTCTGCAGGCTGCCCTGGACCGTCTCTCTGTCCTCCAGAACCTCCTTCAGCTCTACTGAACCACTCGCATTCTCCATGCTGGTGGTCTCACACTGCCATGCCTTTGCTCATGCTGCATCCTCTGCTCGGTCTTCCCTGTCTCTGCCACCTGTCAGCATGACTAAGCCCCAGTTATCCTATTAGACCCCTGAGTGGGCTCCTGTAGGAGAAAGAGCATGGGCTTTGGATCAGTGAGATGTGGGTTCAAATGCCAACTTCACCGCCTGGTCACAATGCACTTAATAGCCTTGACCTTGCAGGGCTGTTGGGAGATCGTGGCTGTAGCATGCCCAGGACATGCCTGCCATTTCTTCTCTCCCTTCTTAGCTCCCACCACCATTCTTGGTGCTAGGCCTGTGTATGCCTCGTCCCCCTGGTTGTTTGCCTCAGTGGAACCCTTTCATCCAACAAATATTTGTGGAATACTTACTGTGTGCCAGGTGCTGGGCCCTGGCAGTAACTTTTGTTTGGGTGTCTGCTACCGAGGAATTGTGGAGGAACATGGTGCTGTGGGAGCCTGTAGTAGGTGGAGAGAACTTAGCTAGTTGGAGATCAGGGAAGGACTCTGGAGGAAGTGATGTTTGAGCTGAGGGCTTGAGGATAAGTGGGAGGAAAGATGGAAGAGATGGGAGGGAAGAAAGTTCAAGGCAGAGGGAGCAGAGGGTGAGGGACCCAGTCAGCCCTGAGCTGTGCTAATAAAACCTCTGTCCAAGTGCAATAGGAAGGACTCTATGCCAGAGTGGGACACGATTACATCTGCACTCCCCAAAGCAGACCATGCATGCAGAAGAGCCAGAGAGGAGGCTGGAAGACCACTCAGGAGGGATAGCTGTCCCAGGGAGAGGCCTGGCTGGTTGGGGTGGGAATTGTGGCTGTGGAGATACCTCCAGAAGTATTTTGAGGGGTTCAGGAGGCCAAGGTGACTATGGCAGTGAGGGAGAAGGAGAAAAATAATGGCCCCCAGGTTTCCAGATCTTGTGACAGAATGGATGGATGGATGGATGGAGAGTGGGTTGGGGGCCGAGGGAAGATCAGCCCCCCAGCCATCTCCCCATGGGTCTGTAAGGCATGGGCCCTCAGACTCTTGCCCTCCCCAACAGCCCCTGAGTGCACAGGAGGTTTCCAAAAGACTTGTTCCTGCTTGGGGTTGGAAAATTAGCCCCTGGTCCCCTGTCAGTCATCAGACTTGAACTTGGACACATCCTGTGGACATATTGTGAAGTTGGCCTAGCTTCTCCTGAGAGCTCCATGCTGGGGCTGGTATGTAGCATCCTGGTCTCAGGTGGAGCAGCTGGGCATGGGCTCCCCCACCTCACTGGGGCAGGCATGGGGTCAGCCTCCCTCCAGGCTGTGTTGCATGCAGTGGGGACCATTTGGAATATGTGAGTAAGTGGCTGCTGGAGAGAAATCTACAACTTCTCCCACTATTGGGAAAAAGCTAGGCTACCAGAGGCTACCAGATGTTTTGTGTCATATAATGTATGTTTTATGGCAAATGAAAATATATATAAAATCTGTAGCCAGAGAGCTCTCTGGCTGCTTAAAGGGGACTGGATCCTTCTTTTCATTCCTACCCTTTTCAAATTTTAGGCAAGAATTCCCTTCCGGGCAATGAACTTATCTGCCAATTTGGGGCCCAGAGGGAACCCTTATGGGGGACTCATAAACCCTGTCTTTTGAGGAAATCTTGGGGCTGAGGCCACTTGCAGTCCTACGTGTTTACACAATAGTCGCTCTCAGCTCGGAGGGGCCATTAGAGTTAATTGGGTGAATAATCTGTGTTTAAAAAGTCCCTAAATACGTATTTACATAATCCACACTTCGCCCAAGCCTGTTCAAGCCTATTTGTGGGATCTGCAGTGGATCCTGGCCTTAGAGTCTTCCCTCTGTGTTTTCAGAGCAGCTTCTTCTCCTAGTGACTATCCTTTGGTGGGGATGTGGACAGGAACACTCATCTTCTGCCTGATGTTGTGACAGGGCCTGTGTTAGCCACGTTAGCTCTTGTGAGCCTTTGCCAGATATGTTTTGTAGATCACTAGTCCTGGGAGATACTATATGAGAAAAAGTTCCATGGTCTAATAAGTTTGGTAAATACCATTATATCAAAGGCTCTGAGAAGTCCTGCAATAAAGAAACCGATTTAATTTTGTCTAACCTAGCTTCCTTCAAATGTATTTTAATCTAAGCATGCCCTCCCCATAATCCCGATGAACATCCCATAGAACTAGTAATCTGTAGAAAATACACTGGGGAACAGCACTGCAAGTCCCTTTACTGTGAGGGGATGGGGAGGACTCCGTGGGTTTTGGCCACTAGCTTGAACAGTGCCCAGGAGGATTCTGGAAGGCTTGTTTCTGGTTGAGGTTGGAAATTAGCCCCTGGTTCCTGTGTTTGTGTTTGTGTTTGCCACCTTTGGCCATTGTGTAGAGTCAAGTAGGATGTGCACATACTAACCCCGAGAGTGCTTTTCTCATGACTACAGCCCTGCCTTGGTTCTTGGAGCAGGAGAGCCCAGGCATTTGAGACAGGCACACATGGGTTTACCTAGAGCCTCAACATTCCTGCTCAGGGAGCCCTTGCAAACCACCTAGTCCTGGGCCCCATTGATTGTCAGAGTCCTCCCCTCTGCAATGTGGCGTCTAAGGGTCACTCCAGCCCCAGGGATATGCTGGCCTGGGGCTTGTGGCACCAGGAAGATGCATCCAAAAGTGGCCTGAGGCCAGAGCCTGCTGGAAACAAAAGCTGACCTGTCACACTCTTGTTGAGTTGCTAGTTTGAATAGTCCTACTTATCAGTCTTCACATGGTTCTCAATTTTGGCTGCATATTAGAATTGCCTGGAGAGAGGAAAAAAATAATCCTGAGGCTCAGACAGCATCCCAGAGCTATTAAATCAGAATCTAGGGGGCAGTAAACCCAGGCACAAATTTTGTCAAGCTGCTCGGGTGATCCCAATGCACAGCCACGGTGGAGATGGCTGCACCAGGAGAGCAGGTGTCATCAGAAGTGGGGGTGGGGCAGGAATTCCGGGCTCTACCCTAGGCTCGACCACAACTGCTCCCATCTGCTCCTGAGGAGCAAACAAATCCGCAGTACTTGGGCAGCCCTCGGCAGTGTGGCAAGCCCTTGGGGAAAGGAAGTGGGAGCGTCCTGCCGTGTTCATGTCAGAGACGCCATCGCCAGCTGGGTGGTGAGGAGGAGCATTGCCAACGTTATTAAGCACCTATTATGTGCCAGGCAATGTGCCTCACATTGCTTCATTCCATGAGCCAAGATTTCCATTTGTAGATGTGGAAACGAAGGCACAGAGTGGTTATGGGATGCACCCAAAGTCACAAGGGTGTTCTTTAGTGAAGGAGCAGTGATTTGAATCCAGGATGTCTGAGGCGAAGTGCTCCCAGTGTGGTACTGGTGAAAAGCCTGATCTTGTTCACTTGGGCAGGAGAACTGTGGGGGAGGTTTATGTAAGGGTGTGTGTTCACTGAATCCAGGGTTGGAAGTGTTTTTCCTTGGGCTGAGGGGAAGGAGATGGGACTAAGAAGGAACGGAGTCAGTTGGTTATTGGAGCCAGCTTGCACGAGCTGATTCTGCATATTTCTTCCCAACTCTAAGTTCAGTGACATCTTGTTGGAAACTTGAAATCAGCTATAGTGGGAGTATTTACACCAAAGAAATCGGCAAACACTACAAATCAGGTTTTTATTTATTTTTTTCAGAGAGCTGGCTGTTAAACATTTACCAGCACACCACTGGACAGAACCCAACATTCTAGGCCAAGCTCCTTTGGATTAAGGAAAGGGGGAGAAGATGGAGCCCAGGGAGAGAGAACTGAATGAGAAGCTATTTGTACAGTGGAGTAAATAGTTGCAAATGGAACAGAGAGGGAATGAGCTTCTGCAACTCAGGGTAACACAGTGGAGGAACGTGGTTAGTTTTGAGTAAATGTTTACTTTTCTTAAAATTGGGATTATTTAAAAAAAATAGTAGCTGATTTAGCAGCAGTGGAGACTGGCATAGAGATGACAGAAGGGCTGGGACCATTCTTCAAAGATATGCAAACTGACGAGTAAGTTTTGCTGCACCATGGCAGGCGATGAGCTCAGAGAATCAAGTTGCAGCTTGAAAGTCTGGGGCTAGAAAGCCATGTATTGTGAGTCCATTTCCTGAGTCTGCTGGGTGGGGTGGGAGTGGACAGAGGCTCCAGCAGTGAGATGGTTAAGCCAGAATAACAAGGGGGTGATTTATTTCAGCCCCAACATTCCCTTGCTCACTGCTCCGGCTGGCCCTGCTAATGCTCCTGGGTTGCAAATCTACCTATTTGTCAAGTCCCTCTCCGCAGCCTGGCTCTCTCTGGCTGGTTGCGTGGTTTATTAAAGAGGCCTTTGCTACCTGTCATCTCAAACAGCCTCCTTTATCCAAAACAGAATAATAGAGATATCTCCCTCCAGGGACACCGGATGCAAATGCCCGAGGACAGGTTGCCAATTTGCTGCGTGTATTAGGGGAAGGAAGCTGTCAAGGGAAACGGCTGGGATCCAGGCTCTTTTAACAAGCTCATTTCTGGATTGAGGGGAGACCTGGGCTGCTCGAGTTTAGATTACGTGGGCACGCGCCTCCGCTTTCATATAGACAGCTGTCAGCAGCAATTGTTTCTCCCTGGAAAACAAAATTGGCTTCCCCCTCCCGCTTTCTTCCCTTCCCCCGCTCGTCCTCAGTAGCAAGGACCTGCCAATAACTGTCAAGAAGCTGTCCAGCTGCAGAGGCCACTTTGGCCCCACCGAGGTGGACCCTGGTTTGCAGCTGTGGAAGTCAGTCCTGGCTGGTGCAGCCTTGTTCGTTGGAGCCCGAGGGGAGAGGGGTTGTTTCCTCCTTCCCTGGAGGGAATTTAATCGTCGCAGGAATCCTGTCCTGGGGGCACCCGGGCAAAGATGCTCCTCATGGCCCTCATCCTTGAGGATGCACTGACTTCCTCCCTGTCCAGGAACCTCTTTACACTTGGTGCCCACCATTTGGAACCTCATTTGAGGGTCCTTAGTTTGACTCTTGTTCACCTGGCTGTGGGGTCATTCTTCATGGCCCTTGGGGTCCAGTGACCTTCTGCCTGCAGGAAGGCTGGGGCAGTGAGAAGACGCAGGGGTATGGAGAAAAGTGTCCTGACACACCCACCAGATAATCCGTTTATCTCTTCTGCTCCTCATAGCAACTCTGTGCAGCCCACTTCCCCCAGTTTCAGTTGAGGAAGCTGCTGCAGCCCAGGGGCTTACTAGAAGGTGCTTATGTGCCAGGCTTAGGAGAACCCAGGACAGGACTGTCCCATCTCCTGCATGGCGCTGCTTTGCAGAGGGTTCATGGGGAAGGAGAGCTGGCCTCTACACCCTATGGGGCAATGTCACATCCCTGTGGGCTCACTCTGGGGGTCTGCAGTGACCCCCATAGGAAAGTAGTCTTGGTTGGGTATGCATATGGGGCCTCCTGGGTCCCTAGGAGTTCTCATGACCAATGGGTTCCCTGTTCCCCACCACGTCCTCACTTCACTCCACCCCCCATGCTGCCTCAGACTGAGATCCCCAGGCAGGGCCTGGAATGCACAGAAGCATTCTGTGAGTGTGGCAGGGGTTTATCCTAGAGCTGGGCAGAGGTGACTCCAGAACCTAGAGACACCAGCTGGTCCCTGTGCTGCAGCCTAGGGGCCAGGGCTGGGCCGAGGAGGGTGGAGCCACATGGGGGACTAGCTTAGGTCAGGGCCTTTCTTGACTGGGAGATAGCCAATGCCTTGAAGTCTTGGAAATGGACCTCAGAGTTGGGTTCAAGGCCCTGTGGGACAGGCTGGGCATGTCTCTTTGGTAGGGAGGCCCTACTGAGCAGGGAGCACCGCAGGGCTGAATGTTGTTCTTTGAATACTTGGTTTCTCCCCAGTCCTCCCATTGTGCCATGTTTTTGGTAGGTGCTCAATTAATGCTTGTTGCTAGGCTGCTCTACATCTTTCTCTGCCCTGGTGGTGTTCTCACCCCTTGGGGCCTCTCTTAGCCACCTACCAATGCTGACAGGCACCATGTATGTGCCGGGTACCCTGCATTATTTGGCAGTTCCAGCTCTGCACATGCCTAGCCCCCATTTCCTTCATAAGTGTCCTGATTTCCTTCCTTCCCTGTTGCAGCCTGTCTTCTCCTAGCTCGTCTTCCTGAGGCTGACTGCTTAGCTGACCCAACACCACCTCCCCTGTTACTAGCCTCATTTTACAGATGAGGAAGCTCACCCTCAGAGAGGTTAAGGTCAGAGTAGTCTTTGAGCCCAGGCAGTCTGACCTCAAAGTCCCACTCCTGGCAGGGCTGCATGTTGGGGATGGCAGAGGTTTGGGCTTAGGAGTGAGGACTCTGTAAACCTGAAGGTCTTATTAACTTTGACTGTTTTGGGTGTTGACTCTTCTATGCCCTATGTAGCCCATGGCTCAAGACTGCCTGGTGAGGGGAAGATAGACTGGAGGAGGAGGAAGACCTGCAGAGCAGGGGTGAGGGGGCCCATATTGAATGGGGCTGGGATGTTGGGCTGGGGTTGCTCACTGATGGCCCCAGGCTGTGGCCATGAGCTGGCTCATGAAGCCATCAGCTCCTAGAATGGGATGCCCTACATGGGGTTTGCACCAGGGCTGCCAGCCATACACCAGGCAAACTTAATATAGGCCCCTCTGCACTCCCTGGTGGGATAGCTGTCCCCACTGCAGATGTAGCTGATAGGAAGGTCGGTGAGCCCACAAGCATCTACCCAGAGTTCCTTACACAGACAATCCATGCTCCCTAGAACATAGGGCTCTCTCTGAGCCCCAGTTTTCTCATACAGTGGCTGACACATGCAAACAATTGCATTTGTTGAATGAATAAAGAATGCACCTTTAAAATGAGAATCATAATACCTCCTATCTCAGGCTCATGGGGGTTGCGTGACATGAAGGGAGGAGAGCACTGGCATGCAGTAAGCACTCACTAGGTGCTGGCAGCCCTTCTGTCTGTAGGTGGGGCTGGGGCACGCAGCCCCTGCCCTGTCTTTGTGCCTCTTGCTTGTTCTGGCCTCCTCTCTGTCATCTGCTTCCCTCTGCTCTGGGACTCTGAGGCTTCACTCTAGAATGCACACTGTCATTTCTCTGGAGGAGATTCCCCAGGAGCAAACATCATGGAAGTCTTTGAGTAGACGTGCGAATGCCAGAGCTGGAAAGGCCCCCAGAGGCAGTGTGGAACCATGGACCGGCGCAGACCTTAGTCTCCTTCCCCACTCTGTGCCTTCTGGCTGTGGTGGCCTTGGGAAGCCCACCTTCCCTCTCTCAGCAGGCTCCTCAACGGCTCCTGCCCCCTGGGGCTCTTGTGAGGCTGAAATGAAGAGTATTTGTAAAGTGAAAAGCTGCACATATATGGATCAGTTAACATACGTAACTGTATTAGGAAAAGCTGCATCATTTATTATCTTACCCAGTCTTGTTCTGCTGAGCGGACACTTGGTCCTCAGGCCTGTTGTCTCACAGTGAAGGTAGGGAGAGAGAGGTAGGGCTTGGATCGAGAAGCAGGCCTCTCACCTCTTCACCCCTTCACCCCATGCACTCTCCCAGCCTCTGCCCTCTGGAAGACCCATGAGGTAGAAGGCAAAGGTACATCCATGGCTGTTAAGTTCCACCCCCAAGTTCCAACGTCTGGCCCCTGCCAGTGGTGACTACATTGTCTTTGAAGGATCTGGTCTGTCTGAGCTGGGCCTACATGCAGGTCCTCTCTGGAGCCTTCCAGACACCCCGGAGAGAAATAAGAAACCCTCCCTCATCCTGCTGCCTTCCTGCCTTCCAGCCCAGGCTAGCAGATGCCCAGCAGGACAAGGGTCCCAGGCTAGGCTTGAGGAGAAGGCATTGTGGAAGAGTGTGTGCATTTGGGAAAACCAGCCCCAAATAACTCCCAGATTCCAGCCTGAGCTGTGCAGGTGAAGGCAGGTAGGAAATTACAGCCACTTGAGGCTTTCTCTCCCAGAGACTTGATTAAAGCTGAGGAGTGTTGGAGCCAAAATAGCTGGGAAAAGTGCCCTTTGATATATTCATTTGGTTTTAATTTTGGGGAGCACAGGGCAGCCCCAGCTTGTTTTATTTCTGCTTCCTTTTAGCGGCTTTCTCTTGGCTCCTATCCCCCAACTTCCGCCCCCTCCCCTGCTGGAGTTTGTGAATTTCAAGGTCAGCTGAAAGTCAAACTTTACCATGCTAGTGATGAAATGCAAGCAGATGTGGCTGGTTTGGCTGATGGTGGCCACACCCTGAGAGCCGTGCTTAGTCCTGTGGGTGATGCCTGGCAAAATTAACAAAGTCTGATCGCTTACAACCCTGGGTTTCCATTGTGGAGATTCAGATTTCAAAGTGAGTGCCAATCAGCATGTTTATCTAGGGGGGTTGAGAGAAGCGATGCTGGCTGGGGAAGGTGTGGCCGCCTCATCCCAGCGTGCCAGTGACTGAGAGCATTTGGCGTGGGTGCCTGCACTTGGGTTTGGCCTCTTTCATGTGGTGTTGGCTTTGCTGGGACGTTGTCTGCTGCTACCCCTTGCTGGGGGAAGGGACTGGTGGATTTTCCAATTCTGGTCAGATCACGTGCTGGTCCAGTTGCCCTCTCCCCCTTGGCAAGGGGGTTAAGCCATTGGCAAAGGCCTGCCATGTGACCAGCCCTATGTTGGCAGTGACCTCAGGGAGAAGGTCAATTTTCAGCTTGGCTTCCTGGCATCACCCACACCCCTCTGTGACTCAGAAAGTGGCCCGGCCGGCTGTCTCCAGCACTCAGGTAGACATGGTTGAGTGGTGCAGAGGGAGCAGCTTTCTGCTGTCCCAGCTGCTTCTGGTGCTGTGCCGGACACTGCCCCTCAGACTCCACAGAATGTCCTGCACTGCTCCCTGGCTTGAGGTCTGTTGATGCACTGTGGCACCTTTATCTAAGGTGCACCTGGGAATCTACTCACCCAGCAACATGCTGGGACTGGCTTAGCAGGATAACAGGGAGACCAGCAAGCCTTAGGATTTTTTCTCTGTGCTCACCAGCTCTTCCCAGCCCAGCATTCTGTACCAGCTGCATCCCAAAGCCCAGCTTCAGGATGGAGCAGATGGATGCATGGCCTGAGAGGCAGGCGAGCTGGAGGACAGGCCTTTGGGAGTCAGCACTGTGTTGGAAACCCCAGCTCCACTAATGGTCAGCTGTGGGACCTCGGCCAACTTCCTTAACTCCCCTAAACCTCAGTTTCTTTGTCTGTAAGAGGGGATAATGGTGCCCACTTCATAGAGTTGCTGTGAGGATTAAATGAAATGGTGCATATAAAGCCCCTGGCATGGTGCCTGGCGCATGGCACTCAATAATATCTCCTGTTATAGCTATTGTCCAAATCCTGGGAAAACAGTTTGAGAAAGCAGTGTGGAGAGGGACCTTCCTTGGCTCCCCTGTGGCCTTCAGGTTTATAGCTGCAAAGCCCAATTACCCAGCCTGCTCCTCAGCCATGGAGCTGAGCCTTTTCCCAAGGGTCCTCGCCCTAGCTCAGTGGGGAGCAGAGGCAGATGTAGATGGGGAGTTAGCCTGAAATCAGCCTCCCCACCCTGCCTTTCTGAGTGGCAGCTTGCTGCAGAGAAGTGACATTTTAGAAAACGTCCCTTAAATTAAGGTATTGTCCAAAATGGAGCTGGTTTTTACAGCACAGTCATTTTTGGATAAGAAAGCCTGAAATGAGAAAATTCTGAACACAGAACAAAGCAGAAGAGCCTGCCACAACAGCACATGTGAGTCAACCCGAATCCCCTCACAAACAGCCTGCCTTGTTAAAATCAGTCCCTTGGTGCGGGGGGGATTAGCGCTCTGCAGACTCCCATCCCAGGCCTGCCTGTATTTTCACTTTCCTGGCTGCACCGTTCTTGCTGATCTTCCTCCCTACACACCCGGGGGACTTCCCTGAACATAATGGGGGCCACTCCCATTGCTAAAATGATGGAGAGTTTTTTCTTTGCTTTGGCAGAAAAATAGTAACTTCTGCTGGGAGTACAGAGGTGGAGACATTATCTGGAACAACACCCCCTGTCGTGTTCCCCTGTGTGTTTTGGAAAGGACTGTGGAGAGCTGAGTGAAGGTGCCCTGGTGGAAGGGGCCCCTCTAGGTAACTGTTTGGGATTTCCAAGGGTTATTCCTGTTCCTCCAGGAAGTCCTGCCTGGTTTACTTTCTCTGCAGCAATTTGTGAGAGTTGATGGACAGAGTTGGAGCCACCACTCAGGCTCAGAGTAGCAGGGCCCTCATGCTGCTCAAGTCCAGGGTTTGTGCAATGTGCAGTCTTGCAGAGCAGGTTGGGGTTTGGGGAAGTATCTGCAGGACCTGCTGACTGCACACTGTCCAGGTCACCACCTGCCAGTGTGGCTTGTGGGTTATGAGAGGTATGTCCAAGATGGAGCAGTGAGGTCACACCCAGGAGAAAGTTCCCATTTTCTTTTGCATCCACACTCCACTCTGGGCTAGCTGGAGCAAGGCTGGCCCCCCGCTGGGCTGAGTTCTGGAGCCTCAGCCCTTTCCTTGCCCTGTTTGCTGAGCCTGCTCAAGCTTTGGCCGTTCATTATTTCTCGACTGGCAGGCGAGTGGGAGGGCCAATTACCAGGGACTTCCAGCTACGGACTGCCTTTGGATGCATTTTCTCAAATGGTGAAGCCCTCTTTAGGGAGAGACAATTTGTGGGGAGTTCAGGGCAGCTTAATTTATGGGCCCCCTCTCGCCCAGTGAGGAGTGAGGTGGCTGTGGCTTAATTTAATTAGCTGGGTTGAAGCCAAGCCGATCACCAGAATGGGCCTAGAATTCTGGTAAACGAGGCACATTTCTCCTCTGAGCAAAGCACAGCTGAAGAGGAAAAGGTCTAAAAACAATTTTGTTCATTTGGATCCTTTGGTTGGAGATATCTTCCAGTTTGAAATATAAACCCACTTATTTTTCTTAACAAGCTTCCAGCCCACCAGCTACAGTACTCTGCTCATGCATTTAATAGGAATAATTGAACGGAGCTCAAATGATCATAACCTAATGCTGTCTGAATCAGATCCAACTGCGTCACGTTTTTCCTACAGCGAAGTGAGTGCGTTTGGGGCAGAAAGAAGCTGCCGGCCTCATGCGCTGTAGCATCTTGTCAAGTTTCAGGGGGTGCAGGCCACGAGGCTAGGGGCCTTGAGGGACTGTGAAAAGAAGGTGGCAGGGCAGCAGGCACTCTCTAGCTGGGACACACAGCTCTCAGCTGGGCATGGCTCTCTGGATTTTGAAAGGATGATCAGGATAAGAGCGAAAGCTAAAGTGGAGGGGACCATGAAGTACGAATACTCTCGATAGCAGTGACAGTCATACTGGTAATGAGGGCATCCCCTTATTTTACAATTGAGGGAATTGAGCTGAGAAACTATAGGATATGCTGCTCGTGACAAGCCCTGGATCCAGTTTTTCAGAGTTTATCTCCCACAGCACAGAGGAAAGGCTCCAGTGATGTAATTCATAAATGTAGACTCCGGAGGAAGCTATGAGAAGACCTCCCTTACCAGCTACCCAATCTTGGGTAAGCCTCTCTGAGCCGCAGTTTCTACATCTGTAAAATAGGGATCCTCACACCTGCCCTGGTTCCCTCACAGATTTGGTTTATGACACCAGTGAGAGAATTAATCCAGGGGAGAGGGCTCAGGTGCTGCCAGGTTGTCTGACTCATCACCCGAGAGTCCCCTTATCTATGATGGGGAAGCTGCCTGACTCAACGAGGCATCATTTTGAGCTCCCCAGAATGATCAGAATCACCAGAACTGGGGCTGGTCTGCATTCATGCTCTGTGGTTTTGTCCAGAATAGGCCATGATGTGGATCTTGTGTGGCAGAGCAGAATGTGTTGTTTCTGAGCTGTTCCCCAGTGGTTCTGGCTTTCATCAGCCCAGAGGCAGATCTTCAGGTGAACCACCTGTGAGAGGCACAAGGGTGTGTGAAGGGAGGACCAACACTTTCCAGCCAATGTACCCCGAACTGGACTAGAAGAGGGGATTTATTCCGAAGACCATATGTAAACCTTCCTTCCCTTTCTTCCTTTCTATTTCTCTCTTCTTTTTTCTTCCTAGAGTTCTATGCAAAGTCACCAGGAAACCCACACTGGGTTTGGTGATGGTTCTAGGACTTCAATTTCTGCCTCACAGGGGCTATTGGTGGCAGGTGCTGGGTGCACAGTGGCTAGGCTTGGAGGCTCAGGCATGATACTTGATGCCGTCACAGGAACTCTGTTTGGTCTATTGTTAGCAGATAAAGCCATTCATTGCAAAGGCAGTGAAAGTGTTCTGGAAGGCCATTTCGATCTGTTTCCCCTGAGGGGATTGCTTGGTTATCCTCTTGTTATTTAACAAAGCAAATGGTGCCTTAGCTCTTCAATCAGAAGTTGTGATGTTGACTACTTAAAAAAAAAAAAAAAAAACAGTGAATATTATTCCAGTATTTATCTTAGCACAAAACTAACATTTCAGTGCCTGTGCCCATAACTCAAATGTTGATGGGGAACACATTGTGTGAATGTAGAGCAAATATATACAAGGGGGAAGTTGCTTATGTTTAATTGGGAAACATGAAGTAAACATTTTTGAATAAAATGGCAAAGACTTGGGTTCTACTGGTTGCAATTTCTCAGTTTAACATATTTAACTGGCACTTCTTAGGAGCTATCATGTGGTCTGAGGGTTTAGCAGGGTTAAGGTCAAGTTCTTATTATCAAGGATGCCTCTCAGAGCCCACGCCCATGCTTTCACGTTCCTGGTGTGCTGGGCTCTCACTGGTCTGGAAGCTAGCCTGTGACTCTGGGAAGTTCAACGTAGCTTCTTTTTCTCTCTCCACATACTTGCTTCCACTTGAATGCTCCTTAGTGGCAGGAGCCCTTAGAAAGACACAAGGTAAGGGGAAAGAAGCCCCTTAGTAAGGGCAGTTGCCTTCCAGCTACTTTATAAGAGGTTTACCCAAACCAAAGACTATGTAACTCCCAGGGACATCTGCTGGAAAAGAGAGGTGTGTGTGGGGCCCTGTGGTCTAGTCCTGGGAATTCCTATGCAATGGAAACCCCAGCTGCTGTTGGCATCTTGCATCATGCAAGAAGGGCTTGCTGGTCTTATGTAAACACTCAGGTGCTTGTCTGTACAAATGTGGGGCCTCCACACTGGCAAGCTCTGTTTCTGTTACCACCGTAGAGTGTGGACATGTGGGCACTCGCAGTTCCTTCTGGCATCCTCCAGCCTGTGTGTCTCTGGTTGGTGAAGCAATTCTGGGGGTGGCAACTTCACAGCCCAGAGCCCCATGCCCCTGGCATGATTTGTCAGGTGATAGGTTTGTACAGGGGGAGGGGCTCTGTGATGCTTCTTCCTGGGAAAGAAACTTTAGGAAGTTTCAGTTCCTAAATAGGTCTTCCCTGTAAGAAGATAGCCCTTGTGATTTCTCCATGAGAAGAAAGGATACTGTGGATTTGTCCCCATGGCTCTATTCATAATCACCATCTTATTCCTCAAAGTTTCATTTCCTCATTGGCTCTGTTTAGTATTTTACGGGCTTCCTGAAATGGGGGAACCATAAAAGCCCTGGTGCCTCACTTTCCAGCGGGCAGAGATAAAGCAGTCGTCACCTAGAGGAAGTTCATGAGGGGGGCGGGGTCGGGGAGGGACCTGGAATCTCATTGGTTCAATTCAGCAAAGCTGATGAGGCACCAGCTGTGTGTCCAGAGCTGTGCAATGAGCAAGGATGGGTGGGGGCAGCGGTGGGCAGGGCAGGGAAAGAGGTGAAGTGAGGTCAGTTGTGGTTCCTAAGGTACCCCGTGAGTAGGACGGAAGTTAGGATTTACATCAGAAATTCAGAAATGAACGCATTTCAGAGGCTCTGCTCAGGGCGCTGATGGTAATAATCATTAAATTAAAAATTAAAAAGTTATAAAGCTAATACAGGGCTTATAAATATGCCAGAAGCTTTTCCACGTACTTTATGGTATTAACTCACTTAACCCTCACAACAAGTCTATGAGTTCAGTATTATTACCCACATTATACAGATGTGGGTAATGTCTTGTCCAGGGTCCCATAGGCATGATATGGAGTTGCGTCTGGCCACAGGCAATCCAACTCCAGTACGTGGACCTTTAGCCACTATATTAGTGTAGAGAAGTGGGCACCAGTACTGAACCTATTTCTTCTGCAGCCTCTTCCCTGGGGACTTGGTGTTTGGCTAAAGGCCCTGACCTGTACATTTTTCTTCTGTGCCCTGGGATAGATGAGATGGTGTTGTTTGTGCTGAGAGAAGAGAGCAGGTCAGGATGTGACCTCCCACTGTCCAAACCCAGGGCTGAGCAGACTTTCCTCTCAGGCAGGGTTTGGGACATAGAACTTTGGTTCTGCTCAGCTCCAGCTTGTCCTCTAAAGAAAGTGTGGAGCTGGCTCCTCCCAGCCAAAGCAAAGAGCCTCATCCCAAGGTGAGAGGTAGAGCTGGGGCAAGAGTTAAGTGACTGAACTGAGGCCACTCCAAGCCCTTCCTCCTAGCTTTTCCAGAGTCTCCTTACCAGAGAGGCTTCTGTAGAATGTTTCTCCCCAGCCTGCTGGTTCTGCTCTTTCACGCAGGCTGTCAAGTGTGCCAGGTTCTTATTTTATACCCCTGCCCCAACCATTATTATTTATTCCTATCTTACAAGCAGACAGCAATTTGGCTGACTTGTGTCTGAGAAGCAGCCGGTTGAAAGTCCTTTGGCCATGCTGGGGTTAGCCAGGTGAGGAGGAGCAGACCCAGCCTGGGGCAGGGAGGAGGAGAGAGGCCACAGAGCTGTGTGGTGGAGGTAGACGTGGTGGTGATGTTGGAATGAGACGCCAGGTTTGAGCATTTTCTATTTGGGGGCATCACCCAGAAAACCTCCAGATCTCAAGAGAGGGTGTAGTTTGGGGATATTTGGCCAAAGCAGATTGATTCCTATGCTAGCTTGGTAGTTTGGGGTCTGCGGCTGCTGGTAGTTATTTGGGGGTAAATTGGGTCCTTGTGAGAACTGCTGCATGGAGAGTTTGGGAAATGGGGCTTTCCCCAGACAGGCTGAGAGAAAGCAGTTGTTGAAACTGAAGAATAAAACAACACACAGGGTCACTGGCTTGTCTGGGAATGAAAAATCATGTAGAGCTTTATATGTAACATCATCTGACCCTGGAAGCTTGTTTTTCCCCTTCCAACTTATGTATATTCTTCTACTTCTCAGCAGGGTTTGGGTCTTCTCTAGGAGCAGCCCAGCAATGTGTAATGTGTTTGGTAGCGATCTGCTACCCAAGGAATGACTTGAAGGGCTGCCTACTATGGTTTTTGAACACAGAAAACAGTGGAAGAAGAAGAAAAAGCAGGAGTGTTTGGTCACGTGCCCAATTTCTTGTTTCTGTGAAATTGACCCGTTGGTGTTGCCATGTCGGTGCTGGTGAAGGACGTGGGTGGGTGTCTCTTGTGTGGGATGTGACACCCATGTCTCAGCTGTGGAGGTGGAAAAGTCTGCTTGGTTGGTGTGTGGTGACTGGCCTTCAAGGCTTGAAAAACACCTGGACAAAGGACAGGCAGGGAGACTCATTTTAGGTGACCTTTTAGAAAAAGAAAAACAGTGTTTGATTTACCAACAGAATCATCTTCTGTTGCCACAGAAACAGCTAGAAGGAAGGGGAAGTAGCAGGAGGGGAGGGCATGTGGTGGTGGGACCTCTGGGGAGGTGCTAGTGTAGGACTGAGTGGTGGCCTGTAGCCTCTGTCACCTCTGTCATTCCTGGACTTGGACTCCACATGACTAATTCCCTCATGGCCCAGCTTAGAGCAGAACATACCTGGGCATGGAGTTTAGGGGCCTCGCTTCCTTAGTTTTCTTCTGAGCTGTTGGGTCAAGCCCCCATTGTCTCTCCCTGCTTGCTGCTTTCCCTCTTCCAGGCTGTCCTGGGTCCCCAAGCCTCAGGCTGTTGTCCCCCCAGCACCAAAGTGATGGGGATCCTGCAGTGCCCCTGACTTTTCAGGGCTGTCTTCTCTTACCTGGGCCCTCTCTTCTCTGAGACAGGGTTCCCTGGAGTGTGGTCTGTGGGCAACAAGTGGTACCCCTGATGACTCGGGAGTCCCCTTAGGGAACTTTGTTTGAAGTAGGAACTTATAGCTGTGTTTGATGTATTTTAGAAGATGTTAACTAACATGTAAGACCCATGTTTTCTCAGGTGTTAGAGCCAAGAATGAGACCCCGAGTCTGTGGGTGGCAGCAGAGTATGCGGGTAGGAGCAGGGCTCATGCTTGTTGCTTACTCTTCCTGTGTAATCTGAGGATGATAATTGATCCTGCCTCCTAGGGTCGTTATGAGAATTGGGTAAGTTAATGCATGTGAAGTGTTTGGAAAATGCTTGGCACATAAGTACTGTATTGGTGTTAGCTGTTACGACTGTTGTCGTTAAAAATATTTAAAGGAAAATATTGAACAAATAATAGTGCAAGTGGCCAACCTTAAAGTCAATGTTCCTTCTGCATAGACAATCCTGGATTCATATGTCAGCTCTGCCACTTGCTATCTATGTATCCTTGGGGAAGACATCTTAGCCGCCTCTCAGTTTATTCATCTGTATAATGGGGACTGCAGTGCTTGCCTTGTGGAGTTGTAAGGTTAAATGAGACTGCCTGGCATAGTGACTGGCACATAGGAGGCAGTCGGTGGCAGCTACTGTGATGTTGGCATTGTTGGAGCTGCTATAAATCACCCTGGGAGCTCCTAAGGGATGAGACCTCATGTAGTCATCCTTGGTGCTGGGTGTGCTCAGTATGGAGACGATGCTAAACAGACCCAATAGGGATCTGTTCTGAGTTGAGGGGCCCACTCTTGCAAGGGAACATGTGCCTTCCAGTAAGGTACAAGGCAGGTGGGTGCTCCTGCCCAAGGAGCTCACGTTGCTTTAGAGAAAGACACCTGAGGTGGGGCTAGGAGAAGGAGGGTGTTGGGATTTCAGGCTGCCTAGAGTCTACAACTGCCTGTTCTGGGGAAAGTGTGAGAAGAGAGAGGACTGGGCGGGTACCCACAGCCTTCCATATTTCTTCTGCTATAGGTGTCACCACATTGCAGCAAAACTGCCAGTATGTAAGGTTATGTCCCCATAATCTGAGAGCTCTTGAGGGCAGGGACTATGCCTTGATCACTGCTGATGGTACAAAGTTGATAGTAAAACCTGGTTGAATCAATAGGTGATTGGAGGAATCCATTCCTACCCCAGAGCATTGACTGAATGGGTCTGTTCTGATTTCTCAATCAGCAAAGGACTTCTTCAAAGAGAAGATTAGAAATGTGAGAAATCAGATGTGATGGTTCCTCAATATTCTCTACCTGAATAGTCCATGGGTAGATGGACTATTCAGTTTTCTCTCCTCACTCCTTGGAGCCTTTAAGCAGAATGAGTGCTATTCTCAGTCCTCAAGTGGTTCAAAGATGGCTGCAGCAGCTCTATGCCCACATCCCATCTTATTGGTCTGGTGTGATAGACTGAGAGTCTCTGCACCAGCATTTATAGCAGTGGTCCTGTGGCTCTCTGATTGGCCAGGCTTTGCTCATGTGCCCTCCTCTGAACTAATCGGTTGGGGGAATGCCATGTACTGAATGGATTAGATGTAGGAATTGTACTCCACCTTGTGTGAACTGCGAGTGTGGGAGGGACGGATCCTCCAACAAAGTCAGAGCTGTTGCTAGAAGAAGGGGAGATGGATATGGGGAGAAATAGAAGGTGTATTCATCATGGATAGCAACTCATGTTTAAAAAATCTGTGCAGCAGTTTGTCAATTCAGGATTCCTTCAGGCTGAAAAGATGCTTTCCTTCTCAGCTGTCTGCATGAGCTCCTGTAGTTCCAGATATGCAGTCTCATAGTGTGTCTGTACCTAGCTGAAGCCAAATTGCTCCACAGATGCCAGCTCCCTGGCTGTTGGCACTAGGTTCTGCAATGCTTTCTGGCTTAAACATCTCTGAATCTGCATGTGTCACTCATGGGATGTCAATTGGCTGGGGCTTTAGAGGTCGTTTGTTCCAACTGTCTCGATGAGAAAACCAAATCCAGAGAGGTAAAGGCTCTTCCCTGAAGGCACAGCCAATGGGTGTCAGAGCCAGGTGTCCTGGCCGCTGCCTGTGCCTTCATCCTTGCATCCTTCCCGACTCCTCAATACCATTTTTACTTAGACAAGAGAGTTTAGAGTCATAGACAAAGACGGGAGACCCATGCAGAGGTTAGAGGACTCATCACAGGAGCTCAAGCAGAATGACAGCCTGTGGAACAACTTGGTCTCCAGATGTGACCCCAAGCCCTCCTGCCTTCAGGTGCCCAGTCCAGAGACTACAGCAGGCCTCATGCTTCCAGGAAGTCAGCAGTTATGTTGACCAGCCTTTGCATTTCTCTTCTCCGGGCTGAGTGATTAGGGTCTCTATGAGTAACCATTATCTGCATGTCCTGGGAATGCATGTTTTTCACACATGCAGCCTTTCCAGAAAGATTTAGCCTGGGGATGAAGCAGGCGGGCTCTACACTGAGGGCAGATACCAATCATTTTTACAATTGTTTGCAACAGGAGAGGAAACATGAGCTTAACAGTTCTGTTGTGGATGGATTTGGGGGAGAAACACGAATGAATTGTCAACAGGATGGCTTCTGCTTTTATCCTGGGATTTGCTGCCGTTCCCTGCAATCCAGCTGCCCTGCACAGAGCCCCAGGATTTATGGACATTCTTTGCAGGTGGGGGCTCATTGTGTGGTGCAGCCTCGGGCTGGGCCAGCATCTGTGGGAGAGAATCTGTCAGGTGTGTCGGGGAAGGGGGCACACCCCTCAGGGGAATTTGGAGCAGTCCCCTGTGCTTCCATTTGGGGGAGGTGCCCAAGCAAAGGGCTCGGATCTTATTGGGCACCTCCCGGCCTCCTGAGTTGGTCTAAACCTCCGTAATGTTTTCAAAAGCCCTAGACAGCAGTAACCCAGAGGAACAGCCTTTTCAGCCTCCCACCAGGAAAAAAAAGATCCTGCTCAGAAATCCATTTGCGGGAAGTTTGAAGTTTGAAGCCCTCCAGCTGCAGGCGGCGGCTTGGGTGGTCCAGCGGGGTGCGGCGGTTGTCCTCGAGTGGAAGGAGAGTGGAGTGTGGGGCAGCTGGGGAGCGAGGCCAGGAGGTGGCAGTTGTATTCAATAGCAGCTGTGGTGTTGGCATCTGACGGACCCGGGTTCAAGACTTGGCTCTGTCCTGAGCCAGCTGCAAGATCTTGGGCAAGTTACTAAGCTCCTCTAAACCTCAGTTTACTTATCTGTAAAATGGAGATAATGCCTCATTGGTTACCAAGATAATTATATAAGACTATGTATGTAAAGCCTGTGGCCTAGTGTTAGCTACAATTAGTAGAGGTGGTTGTTGCTGTTATTATTATCCCAGAGATATCCCAAATAAACACATAAGCCATGCAAAACCAGTGTGTCCTCTATGCAAATACAACCTCCAGACAAGTTCCTAACCCCACTTCTAGGCAGATGGCCACCTTTAAGCCCCTGTTTGTAGAAATTCTGGAGTCATCACTGATGAATATTTGTACAGACAATAACATTTCAAAATAATTTGCCACTCTCTAAATGTTAGGCAGCTCTGGATTGGAAAGAACCTGGATCCAGGGTGCAGGACTCCTGGTTCAGGGAGGAGACAGCAGGTGGATGCTAGTTACACACATGCCTGAGCAGTAAAAGGTGGCACAGGTGGAAAGACCTGTAGGGAGAAGCAGAAGTTGGGGCCTAGGATGAGTTTCCACCCCCTACCCCAGTAATAACTAGAAAAAGAAGCCAAGAGAGTGAAAGTTATCAGTGGGCAGCCTCAGAGGTTTGTATGTGTCTTTAGTATTTTTGTGTATGTGACATGATTGCTCCTCTCAGCTGACAGTTTTACTTTCATTCTACAGAAAAGAATTGGCTGGATAATTTATTCCAGGTCTCACAACTAGGAAGGAACAGAGCTGAGACTCAAATCCAGGCCTGTGTCCCACCCTCTTGAAATATGTTCTTTCAGAAACACCATTTCCAGGAGTGCCAGGTGAACAGGTGGGTGGCCACGTCTTGACAATCAGACATTGAACGTTCAGAAACCTCAACTGGGAATGGTGACCTGGGGATTCTCCGACTGTCACCAGGATTTGGCTATGAATGGTGCCTGGCAATTTGGGGTCCCACACAATCTGGGTGCTGCAGGGCTCTGTGTGTCCCTTCACACCTGTGGCACCCACTGCAGCAGGGCAGGGCCCCGGAGGCACAATTTCTTCAGGAAATCTTCCCCAGCTGGCTTCATCCCCACACTCCCTGGGCTAGCCACACCCTGCCCTGCCTGGTGGATGGTGAGACCACTGAGTAGGTGGTCTTTTGTGAGGGAGGGGTATTGAGGGAGTCCAATGAGTTGGGGTTGAGAGAAGCCACCTTGGGTTGGCACACTGGGGTAATGGCAAGCTCCTCTTCACTCTTAATGCCCAGGTCCCTGGTCTCCCAGTTGGGGAAAAGTCCCATTATTATCTCTCTCTTGCCTCATACCTCCTCTTGAGGGTGCTTATTGTGATTGCAGTATTGCTTGAATTGCCCTTTTATTTGATTAACAGCTCTCCTGCACTAGAATGTAAGCACCATGAGGCCAGGGCCTGTGTTGGATTTGTTTAGTATTGCATCCTAAGAACTTAACACCATACTTGGGTCATTTTTAAATTCATTCTTGTGTGTATTTGATGTACATATATTGAGCACCTTCTGTTTTTGTTTTATGCTGGGCATTGTGCTAGGCCTTGGGTGGACGGTGAGCCCTACAGTGGTGTCTCTGCCTTCTTGCAGCAGGCAATGAGTATATCTCCTGGGAGCTCAACACATGCTGGCTGAATGAGTGATGGAGTGATTCTGTGACTGGTCCAGGAGGCCTCCTGGTAGGGACACTCACTGGCCTCAGCCTCTGTTAGCTCCTCTGGCCAATGGGCGGCAGGACTCCAGGGCTCCCTCTCCCGAATGTGGTTGGAACCAGAGCTCTGCTCTCTGATGAAAAGGGCTGGCGGGGAGCCCAGGGCTTGCTCACCCGACCTGTTGGGGTTTCAGATTTGTTCCATCTGAGCAGTCAATTAATTAGTAACTGGAGCTACCCATCATCCCTGGCTTTTGCGCGGGTTGGGGGGTGCCCCTCCTTCCTCCTTTCCATTTGCTCAAATTGAGCAGCCCGGTTCTGTGATATCATTTGAAATGTGGCCAAGAAGCAATTAATGTGCTGTTTGCTGACAAGGATTTGCTGCTGCGGCAGCAGTGGAGCTGGGGATGGGAAGGCCCGCACAGGGGAGAGGAGACGAGAGAGCAAACAAAGGTGTGGATGGAGGCGCTGCTACTGGTCTTTGCAGAGTGCCAAGACCAGGCGGGAGCAGCCTCCTCTCTTTAGACCTTCTCTTGCTCCTCCCTGCCTGGACCTGCGTGCTGAGTGCAGGAAAGGCCCTGGGAGGTGGAATGGGATGGGTTTCCCGTGACCTCGATGATGATAATTCTGAGGGCAGCTGCCAGTTATTGAGCCCTCCCCATGGCTAAGTGTGCTGGGTTCATGATCCCATTCAATCCTCACACTCCCCTCAGGGAGAGGTGTCATGGGCCCATTTTATAGGCAAGGAGGCTGAGGTACCAGAAATGACAGGGCCAACCCAGGTGATCCAGGCAGTAAGTGGTGGGGTGGGATTTGAGAGGCTGGAAAAGCCTGCCTGTTCAGGAAGGTGCCCCGCAAGGATAAGAAGGGTTAGCCCCTGGGCCCACTGCCAGGTCACGGTGACTTGTGTGGGGATATGAGGCTTGATAAATGGCAGCATTGTGTAATCAGTGGCTGCCTCTGGAGGTTGGTTAGTAAGAATCAGGTAGAATGGACTGACCCAGCCCAGATGATGAAGCAGAGGCCTTTGGCAGAGTGGGGCACTGCCTGGGAATGTGGCTGAACAGCAGGACCCCCTACCCCACACACAGGGCCTGGGGCATTCTCATAGAAGCCCCTGCAGATGGAGGTAGCTTGATCTGAGGGGTGTCCCGGCCTCTCTCAGTGGCTGGAGCACCCTGTGGGGAGTCCTGTCTGGCCTGACTATTGACTCATCCTGGGTGGAATTATGTACAGAAATTAGTCAACAGAGGCCATTCCTGGGACCACAGGTTGCTCGCTGCAGGCACTGTGCAGGTGCCATGCTTGCCCCGGAGTGTCTTTCCAGACACTGAGCACTGGCTTTCGTGGATGTGCTTTCAGGGCTGGTGGCCTGGCCACTGCCCCACGAACTTCTTCCATAGACCCTGGGTGAGAGAGCAAGCTCTGGCCTCTGCCCGTGTGCCAGGGAGAGGTACAGACCCTCCCTACCCAGCTTCTTTCCAAGCACCTCATGTGCCAAGCACAGTGTGAGCTCTGAGGATTTGGGGGAAATAGCACATGGGTACAATTGTCAGGGATCTCCTGGGGTAGGGGCAGGAAGAATCTAACATAAATGGATGTAGGCAGGAGAAACACCTTCCCATAAATAGGCTCACTTGTTGATTTCCTTAAGGTGAAACTGCCATAGGGTATAGAGTACAAAAGGGGAGGTGGTGACAGCTGTGTCCCTCTACCTGTTTCTAGTCACCAGTTTCCCTCCCCAGAGGCAACCACTGTTACCAGTGCATCCTTTGTGCACTCCTGGAGACATGCTTATTCAGGCACATGGGAGTCAGTGCAGTGCACGTACTTGATTCACCCAAACCTTTTCTTTTGTGCAAAGAGCAACGTACTCTATCTCCATGCTGAGCTGCCCTGTTGCTTTTTCCTCTTTGACACTTGGCATATCTTGGTGCTCATTCATTCCATATCATCTGTAATAAGCAATGCTGCTGCAGCAAATGTCTTAGAAAACATGCACCTGTAGGAGAAATTCCTAAAAGTGGAAATGTAGATCAAAGTGTGTATGCATTTTAAACTTTGGTTCTGTCATATTGCCCTTTGAGGAGGTTGGGCCCATTTCCTCTCTCACCAATGAGATATGAGTGGCTTATTTCCCCATATCTTCACCTACACAGAGTGTTATTAAACTTGCTGATCTTTGCCAATCTGGTAGGTGGAAAATGGTATCTTGTTGCAGTTTTGTTTTGCATCGATTTGGTTGTGTGTGGCTGAGTGCTTCCCTATATGTAAACACCATGTGCAGGTCTCGAGGTGGGTTTAGACAGAGGCATGGCCTTCCCTTCGAGGCAGATCAGTGTTTTCCAGAGGACCTCCCACTCGGCTACACATGCCAGGCAAGGGGGGAAAAGAAGGGGCCAAGGGCCAGTGAGGAGGGGATGCTGCCTGGGGTGCTGGGAAGTTGTGGCCGTGATTTCACTTTTCCGTGGTGCTGGAGAAATTGAGCAGCCCTTAGACCAAGGGAGGAATGGGAGGCAGCCTCCTCCCTGCCTCGCCTGGTGGGCAGTCCCCTTGGAGGCACGAGAGAGGTGCCCTGTTTTCTCTGAGCTTCCCCACCCTTGGGGTTTAGAGCCAGGGCAGCTGCTTGTGGAATGGTGCTCCTTGCTGAGCCGTTGACCTCCAGGGCTGGGCACCCTTGTGGCCCAGAGCTCTCTGCTATGGTGCCAGCAGGGCGGTGAGCCTCTGGGTGTCAGTCTGATGCATGGGCCTGCACCCCTGTCCCTGTCTGTTCTCCATTCTCTGCCTTCTTGCCCCCACCCCCCCGCCCCAATGCAAAGGCAGCCCCTCAGCACATCACCCAAGGCCCCTCTATGACTTCCCTGACTCCATCTCTCCCAGCCCACCTGTGTTGACCACTGTGGCTGCCTCAGCAAACTCCTTGCCCCTTCATGGCAGTTCTAGGTGTTGCCCCTCCTACCTAGAAGCCTCTGTGGATAAAAAGCAAAGTCTAGTTACAGTCTTTTTTGTATAACTGTCCCCTGCCTCCTGCTCTGGTTTCCAAATCCATTCAGCCTCTATCCAGATCTGCCTACTTGGCCTCCCCCAGACAGACTCTGTGCCTTTTGGCCTCTGGTCTTTGTTTGATCCACTCCCCTAGCCTGGTATCTTTTTCCTCTTTTTCTTTCCTCTGTTAATCACGTTGCTTGAGATGGAGGTCAAGGGCACTGCCAAGAAACCTTTCTCCAGTCACATTGAATTGCTTTCTTCACCCATTGGTCACTGTGGGGTCAGGATCCCAGGGGTTAGTAATGGTGGTGGTAGTTATAGCAGTGCATGGCAGTGATGAGACTTGAAGCCATGGTCTGACTGCGGAGCTAGTGCTCTCAGATGCTGAGGATTCCTCCTTACTCTGGAGGGCAAGGGCTGCCTCCCACCTAGCTCATAAGCTTTGTCTGTCTTGGCTGCTGTCAGAGCCACAGCTCCCGGCATAGCGCCCAGTGCATGGTGGGCACTCAGTAACTGTTGAATGAATGGATGAAGGAACGATGGGAGCCATTGAAGGTTTTTGAGCAGGAGAGTGACACTATCAGAGAGTCACCTGGTCATGTGCCAGGGAGGACTGGAAATAAGGAGACCATTTCAGTGGCTGTGAGAGAATCCAAAGGGATAAGGGCCTGGGTCAAGGAGGACAGGGGGGTGGAGAGAAGGGGCCACTTTGATGCCTTTTGGGGCCCTAGGTCCATGTGCCAGGCTGGACCCTTCTGAGAGTAGGGACTGCTGCTTCCTCTAAATTCCTCCTGCACAGCACCTCACACAGGGCTAGCATAGGGCAGGGATCAGGGAAGAGTGCCTGGCTCAAATTTGGACCTGAATCCTGGTGTAAAGTGGGTTCAAAGGCATTCCCAAGGGGCCCTGTTTCACCTGTCCCTCTCTTCAGCTATAGATGAGAGCCAGACAGAACAAGACATAGTTGGGGGCTTTGGAGGCAGAGCAGTCTGGGTGCTGCTTCCCATATGGTGCCTGTGGCGAGTTGTTCAGCCTGTTCAGTGTGGTGATGATGAAGGTTACCTATGAGGGTCACCTTAGGTACTGTCTGCTCAGAGCCTAGCCTGGGGTCTGGGGCACAGAAGTCATGCTGAGAGAAGACTTGGGTCTTGGAACCTGGCAGGAGCCAGATCAGAGTGAGGGCGGAGCTCTGGATGGGCCACCAGAGTACCCATTCTTCCCAGCCCCTCTGGGGACTGCTGTGTGAGCTGCAGCACCAGCCCTGTTGGAGAAGGCCAGCCCTGCTGCAGTCATCTGTGGCCTCTCAGTGAGCGGGGTTGGCAGGACATAGTCAGGATGATTATTCTTGTGCCCTCCCAATCTGTCCAAATAGGTGACCATGTCACCAACTTACCTGCCTGTCAAGACTGTCCTGATCCCCAGCTGCTCTGGCTGTTGGTGGACAGGTTGGCCTGAGGCTGGCATGTGGAGGGAAGGTGAATCACGCTTGGCCTAAGCTGGTGCCTTGAATGTTAAGACTGTCTCAGGACCTGGTGTTTGGTCAGGATTTGCACTCAGGGCCATGCCAGGCTGATGTCACCGGGTGTGAATCCCGTCCCCAGGCACAGGGGTGATGAGGGGAAGGAAGGTCTTGGGAGGCCAGACAACCATTGTTGGCTGGCTTATCTGGATTAGGCTTTTCGTGTGAAGGGAAGAAAGGAATCTGCTTTGTCGCAACTGGGCACCAGGCTGGAAACACAGTTGGTGTTCCTGGCAATCCCCGGCACTCTCCAAAGCTTATTTGTTGCTTTTCTGAGACACGTCCAGGTGCTCTCTGTTATGATAACAAGTGGTGACACAGAGTTAGCTTGAAATGGGATAAACAAACAGACTAAAAATAACTGAATTTGGGGTGGCTTGGCACTGAAGCTAGTGTGCATGCTGTCACTGCTCAGCCAAGGGGTGAAGGTAGGCACCATCAGAGGCTCCCCTGCCCTGGAGCCACGGGGGAGGTGGGATTGGGTGTGGCTGAGTCCCGCTTCCCACCACCATGTAGCTATGGGCGGCCTGAGGGTGGAGGTGCCAGATGGTGCCTGGAGCCCAGCGGAGGGGTGTGGGGGCCCGGATGTGAGTGAGGCAGTTTATGTCTGTTTGGAGGAAGCTGGGCCAATGTTTGGACATCTTTATGGTTTTGGAAGTTTCTTGGCCTCACCCAGAGGAGCCATGGTTGCATCAGAATTTGAGGTCCTCTCCTCGGTGGCCCATGTAGAGGAAGAAAAGAGCAGAGGGAGCAAATCCAGAGTCTTGGAGGAGGGACAGGGAAATGAGATGCCTTTCTCCTCCCAGGCTGTGGCTTGGACCACCTTCTGCCTCATGAAGGCATTTAGATGACGTTTGGAGGCTATTCCGGGCAAGGAGAGAGGCAGGACAGTGCGTGTCCGTGATGTGCAGGGCCTCCTTCGGGGGTATTTGTGACGGCGTGTGCATCACCACAGGAGCTCATCAAAGGCCGTGCTCATAGGGGAAGAACAGAGAAGATGCGTGGTTTAGGACTCCTGTTCCACTCCTGTTGCCATCCTGAGTCCACCCAGCAGACATTTGCTATTGTGATTATAAGTCCTGCCTATCCTGTGTTTCTGGTTTCCTCCTGGCTGTGTGCTAGGGTTCTACTTTCCTGTCCCTGTTGTGTTGTGTGGCCATGGAACCTGTTTGGGACAGCATAGCATGAGCAGACATGGTATGTGTCACTTCCAGGTGGAAGTTTTGAAACCCAGCATGTGACTGGCCTTATTGTTTCTTTTCCTCTGACACAGTGTTCCAACCAGCGACTGACCTGTCTGCCCAGGCCCCTGAGTGAGGACATGGCAGGGCAGAAGCCCCAGTTGGTCCGCAGTGGATATATGGTGTAGAAAAGAAGTGAGCCTGTGTGGTTTACACCCACTGAGGCTTTGGGCTTGTTTGTTACTGCAGCATAACCTCGTGCATCCTCATCGTGCTAGGGGAGAAAATCAGGGAAAAATGCCTGGCCATGCCTGGCCTAGAATCAAAGCCTGAGGACTTATAAAGGCAGCAAATGGCTTTTTCACAGCACTTTCATGCTCACTTACCATCACCTCCTCTGGCCTTTCTGTTACTTGAACAAGCCACCCTTACTCTGACCTCAGGCCCTTTGCACTTCCTGTTTCCTCTGACTGCAACTCTCTTCCCCCTGATTTTTGTGTGGCAGGCTCCTTCTTGTCATCTAGGTTCCAGATCAAATGTCACCTCTCAGAGAGACTGATCCTGACCACCCAGTCTGAGGTGCTCCCCACCCGCTATCTCTCCATCATGTTGCCTCTGTGTTTTACCTTCATAGCGCTTATTGTGTTTGTGTACTTGCTACTTATTGTCTGCCCGCCTCTGGGAATCAGCTCTGTGACAGCCAGGACCCCAGTTGTTGGGCTCAAATCTGCACAGGCCGCGTGTACCACATTGCTGGCTGGTGATAATCACGGAGGCCCATAATACTCGATGAGTACATGGATTGGAAGGCGCCATGGATGCAGGGACATGTTATTGCAGTGACCTAAAGGTGGACACTTTTAAATACATGTGAGTGCTGACAGTGGAGTAGGAGCTTAATAAAAGTTTGTTGAGTGGGGCTGGCCCTGTGGCTCACTCGGGAGAGTGCCACGCTGGTAGCGCCGAGGCTGTGGGTTCGGATCCTATATAGGGATGGCCGGTGCGCTCACTGGCTGCGTGGTGCGGACAACACCTTTCCGGGGGTTGTGATCCCCTTACCAGTCCAAAAAAAAAAACAAGTTTGTTGAGTGGATGAGCTCTGGTGGGGGTGGGGGATGCCACTTCAGAGAAGTCTGCGAGCTCTCCAAGGGCGGGAACCATGGTGGCCCTGCCTCTCTCTGCCGCCAGCCAGCTCTGTGTGTGCAAGGAGCAGAAAAGGTGCCATGGTTTCTCTAGAGAGTTACCAGGATGGTGACTTGGGCCAGCCCCTGCCACCCCTTTTCAATTCCCCTTGGACCAGCATCTAGAGAGGGAGAGAGCAGGTTGGACAGACCTCCCAGGCTGCTAAGCATGGCCCTGTGATAATTCCAGCAGGTGAGAGGGATTGAGAGAGAGAGAGAGAGAGAGAGAGAGAGAGAGAGAGAGAGAGAGAGAGAGTGTGTGTGTATGTTTATGTGTATGTGTATGTGTGAGTGAATGAAGAAACACGTTTATGAATGAGCGAGTGAATGGATGCTGGCCACCACCAGGGCCAGCTTTGCAGGCTCTCTACCCCTGGAGGATCCTTTGTTGATTAGGAGACTGGGGGAGGCCAGGGGCTCTGGAGAAAGGGCTGGAGACTGGAGCAGGTGACTCAGTGGTGTGGGTGGTGGGAGTAGGGGGAAGAGGTTCCCAGGCCTATCCTCGCCTGGCCCCTGGTCTTCATCCTTCTCAGAACCTACTAGCCCTGGGCCTTGCTGGGCACCTGCTCTCCCATTCCTGCGTGGTGACTTGCTCCTCTTCTGTGAGGCCCGTCCTGAGCATGGCCTGCTCTGTGAAGCTGCTTGGAGCCCTGAGCATCGATGATGTGCTTCTCTGTGCTCCAGAGGTTCTTGGTTGCCTCTGTGTGGTGCTTTTCTTGCTGACTAGAGTCACTTCCTTGCTTGCAGCCTCCCCTGCCAGTCTGTCAGGGCAGGGCCCTTATCTGCCTTCTCTCTGTCTCTTCACTCACTGCTTGTCATGTGGCCTCAGCCCTGTTAATGATATGGATGAGGGACTTGGCGTCTTCTTCAGGGAGCTGAAGGACTCTAAGCTGGAAGAGGAAGCTGCCCAATTGTGTGGCCTCAGGGGCAGGACTTAGGTAGTCCCATGGAAGTGATGGGCTGACAGATGCAGGCTCACTGGGAGGAGGGATGTTCTGTGACCATCTGTGACTGGCTGCACTGGGGCCACTTCCCGTCTCTGGTGGTGTGTGAAAAGAGGTGGCATAACCTCCACACCTTCTATTCCAGGAAGGAGGTTGAAGCATTCGATTTTCTAGCTTGTCAGAGGTTGTTCTGGGCCCTGCAGACTGGGGTTTGGAGCCACCATGATGTGAGGTACCTGCCAAGGGGCTGAGCTGAAGTACAAAGGCCCCAGTTGTTTGCTAGATGGCAAGCGTGTGGTCTGGAGGTCCCAGCCCTGATGCGTGCCCGTGCCTTGACCCAGCAGGCCCCACCTCATTGAAAGTTGGGGCCGAGCAGCTTTGTCAAACTGCCTGGAGCACTGGAGACTAGAGAGGAAGCATGCCCAGCCCACGCTGGGTGTGAAAACACTCGTTCTGCATCCTCTGCAGCAGGTCGGGCAACCTGGGCAGGGCCATGCCACTCCTGGGCCCTGCACCTTTGGAATCTGCATTCTCTGCTGCCCTGGTAGGGTTTCCTGGGGGAAACAGCCACCCTATTCTCCCCACAGAACTCAGGGTCCCCTGGAAAATGGATGACCCCTGCAGTCAGTCCTACACCTGGCTCTGGGTTCCAGGAGGAGGAAGAGGCATCCCAAGACAGCAGGTTGTTGGTACCTACTGGCATCCCTTTGGCTCAGTGTCTCCACCCCATGCACCCCAGGCTCCATGACAAAGCTGCTGCTCTTGATTCTTGGCACTCAGTTCTCCTACCCATGGCTTCCGAAAAGGCCTCCTCCTCTCACTGTGACCTAACCAATTCACTCAGGGTTAACTGTTGAATAGCCGCATCCCAAAGCACCACACCCAGCCCAGCCCTCAGCCTTATTAGACCTCAGCCCCAGGGTCTCCGCCTCCTGCTTTAACCTTTAACCTGTTTGACTCCTCCTTCCCCTCCATCCTGGGCTCCCTACTGCTCTCTTTCCACCTATGTGGCTTCTGCTCTCTCCTGGCCTGCTTGTAGCTAACGCTTGCTGTGAGCGGCTTCCTCTTGCAGAGGGAGACCATGCAATGTAGATCTAGGATGTTGGCAGGATGAAGGCACCAGTTGCCGTCTCCCCCCGACAGGTGCGCCAGTGCTGCCTTGTCTCCATGCCAGTTGTGCTTCTCAGCCTGGGGTGTAACACACAGTGGAAGGCCAGGCAGTAACTCTGGTCCGGAGGGACCTGCCTGGCCCGGCAGGAGGTGAGATGTGGCTGGCTCAAGGCTTCTCCCTTGGGACACTCTGCACACAGGTGTGACACCTTGGTGACCTTGCTCCACCTCTGTTGCATCAGCTGCTGGATGGGGTTAGTGGGTCTGGCCCACTGCTGGTCACCAGGGTGTGGTAAACTGGATGACTGTCTGAGCAGGTTATTGAGGTGAGTGACACAGTCCTGGCAGAGCCGGAAATGGAGAGGTGTTGTGGTGGGTGGGGTGGGAGGGGGGTGGTGCTTGTCTCAGGGAGAAAGATGGGCCATGACTGGGTCACAAGCAGCCTGGCTTATCAAAAGGGGGGCCAGATGGGACAGAGAGTGAGCCCTGGCACTGTGGCCAGTGTGTGACGTGGCAAGAGTCCCTTGCCCTATCTGGGCATTACTGTTAGTCTGGACAAATGGGGCTTCCTTCCTTCTGCCCCTGCATGTGGTGAGTCTGTTTTGGGGGCTGAGTTGGACAGTCCTGCATGGCTCCTTCACTTGTTCAGAGCACCTACTGTGTGCTGGTTACCGAGCAGAACAGACATGGACCTGGCACTTATGGGTCAGCAGGGGTGGGGTGGGTTCCGACAGACTCACCCTGAGGAGGGGTGGGAGGATGTGCACGGGACATGCATAATCTCTCTCTGGGATGAACACCCCAAGTGATCCCAGATAACTAAGTGGTAGCAGCAAAGCCCTAGAGATGCCTGCAGCTCCATGGGGCTGCCCGAGATTTTGGGTCCTGTGGTTCAGTGAGTCTCGCCGTGCTGCGTGTGATGTGGGACACATCTCATCACACGTCATGATTAGTTTGCTGTGATAGCAGACAGCTTTCCTAGCTGGATTGTGATCACGTACGTGAACTTGTCTGATCCTGATCCTCCGTCTGTTAGCTCTCCTGGAGCTACTGTGGCTCCTGTCTCGTTGTCTTCATGGCATCCTTCATTATCTGAAATAAGTTCATTTGCTTGTTACTTGTTTCTCACCTGGATGGAAGCACCTTGAGGGTGTGGATGTTGTTGATCAGTGTTGTATCTCCCGTGCCCAGAAAAGGCATGGCATGGGGCTGAGACTCAACAGGTTTTTGTTCAAAAGTTGAATTAATGAATAAAATTGGATTTTTACAACAGTCTTGTATATAAAGAGCTATTATCCAGTGTTCAGAGGAGGAAGTACAGCTCAATGAGATGGAGTGATGGGCCCCTATTACTCAGCTGTTAGGTGCCAGGGCTGGAATTGGAACACCATGCATACCTAGGTCAGGTGGCAACAGGTGTCACCTGGTTGTAGGGCGTGTGGGTAGCTCCTGGCACACGTAAGGGCCGTGTGTGAGCTGCAGTCATTTTATTGCACGTGGCATGTTGAGATGGAAAGGCTTTGCAGGAATTTTGCTTTATAGGCACATAAAGGCCTTTATTACCCATAATGTGGATGTGGGTCTAAAGAGGATTCTATTCTGCTTTCTACCAAGGGGTTTGTCAGAGGCCCCTGTGGAGGCCAGAGCTCTTGGCCTTGCTCTGAGGAGGCTGGATCCCAGGGAGTAGGAAGAGCTGGCTGCAGGCAGGGCCTGGGGCAATTTGTATAGGGCAGGATGAGATGATGGTTTCCCTGGGGTGAAATGCAGGTTTAAGCAGCCTCAGTGGGAAATGTGACGTTATGTAGCCCATTAAACCCTATAGAAGCAGGGAGGAGAGCTGCTTCCAATTATCAGGATAAAAATTAATGGAATGAAATCTCTAGCCAGGCTGCCCAATGGTAGAGAAGGGAGGGCTTTCCCTGAATGGTCAAAATTGGCCAGGAAGCACTTGGGGCAGTCACACCGTGAGGAAGGGAGGAAGCCCTAACTGTCTGCAAGTGAATGGGCTGGGGCTGGTATTCTTGCTAATCCTCACAGATTTTTCCCCTTGACCCAGAAGAGGAAGGGAAATGGGGCTGAGTGGGAAGCTGGACAAGGCTTGGTTTGCAGAGACTTGAGACAGGAGGAGGACCCCTCTGGTGCCCTGGCCGGCTTCCAGGGCTGAAGGAGACATTGGTTTGGCCTCCTGCAGAGGTGGAAGTGGAGTCTTTAGTTGCCAGTTAGCTTCAGACATGGGGTAAGGCTGAGATGAAACTTGAGGGGCTCACCTTTACTCATTTGCCTGAAAACCTTGTCCTCAGGTGACTTGGTGAAGCTTAGGTGCCATGTCTGAATAGGCAGCCCAAACTTGGCTTGACTCCTGTTTTTACTGTAGGTCCTCAGGACAGGTATGGGGCACCTTGGTCGGGCAGATCATAGCGATTATTGCATCAGCCATCTGCTGCTATTACTCCTCATAAAGGTGATGGCTGAGGCCTGGTCCTCTGGGTGGATCAGAGCCTATTATTTAAATGCAGGAGCAGATGTGGTTCGTGTCTGCCTTCCTCCCAGCCCACCCATGCACTGCAGATCTCTCATATTGGAACTCATTTGTTCAAATGCTGCCTGAGCACTGTCTGCCACCATCGAGCCAGTGTGTACTCAAGGGAGTGGATCATTCAGCCAGGCAGATGCTTTGCTCTCAGATGATCTCACCTGGCTGCCTTTTGGATTAGGATAGTAAATAGTCAAGACATGTTAATTATTGGTAACAACCTAAGGGATTGATACTATATTATCTCCATTTTATTGGTAAAGAAACTGAGGCCCAGAGAGGTGAGGTGACTTGCTCAAGGACATACATCCAGGAGGTGGTGGACTGGAACCTGGGCAGCATGACTCACTTCAGAGCCAGTGCTCAAAGGTAGTGCCTTCTGCTGCCTTGTTGAATGGGTGAAGTAGCCTGCTTTCTAGGACTTTCCAGCCTCCCCCTGCAGCATAGCTGGACTTCTCACATAACTCACTGGAGGTGGGGAGGGTCAGACACTCTCAGCCTCACTTGGCCAGTGAGGAAACTAAAAGGCCATGTGGCTTGTAGGGCTCACACTGCATTAACTGGCACTGGTCTATGGAATATGGTGCCAGGATGATGGGTGTGTTTTGGTAGAAGTAGTTGAAATCCTTAGATGTCAGTGTTTTATCACAGGGGCTCTTTCCTGAGTTCCCTTGGTCTTAGGGAGCTGGTTGTCCAGTGCCTGGAATCCAAGAAGACATTAGTGGTTCCCTGAGTTCATAGCTCCTGTGGCAAGGACTCTGGGTCCTGTGGAGCAGCCCTCACTGATGGACCACCCTGGCACTGGGTGGCAGGGTCTAATGGGTTGGTGCACACAGCCCTGGACAGAGTGGGCAGTGGGATGCTTAGGGCTCGATCAGCCAAACTGGACTGTTTTCTTGGATTGTTGTGTTATATTTATTCCCACTAATCTACTCCTCTTGCCTGTTTATACAACGCAAAGATCTAATAAAATGTACGAGGCCAGAGCAAATGAGGACCATTTTGGAAAGAAGTATAAAAGGGAAGAGATGTTGGAATACCTAGCTAATCTGAGACGTTCTCTTCGCTCTGAGGAACTGCCTTTGAAAGCTCCGTTTCTCCTCCTATCCTCAATAAAGCCAGACGAGACTTCTTGACGTTAGGCCAATGCTGGTGGACTGCCTTTGCTGTGGGGTTTGCACATGTGCCAGTGGAGAGCAGGACTCTTCCCTCAGTGGATGCTGGCACTGTGGCTCTTCCATCTAAGGATCCCTGTGGAAAAGTGGCCGATTTCATCACTGACGTGCCAGGACCCTGGATGCTAAGGCAGGGGAATGCTGCAATCTAAACATTTACATTCTAAAAAATGGGAAATCATCCGCTTAGATATAAATTAGCCAGGGCCTGACGGGTTTATTACATCCTGGAATGCTTTCATGAGGCTTTCAGAGGGGTCCATGGTGCAGGCCCAGGTCTCCAGCTGGGATTGCCTGTGGCGTGCTCCTGGGGGTACCCTCTTGGAAGACACATGCAGGACTGACTTTCCCTCAAATTCCCATGGGTCCCTACTAGATTGGTGTGTGAAATGTGGAACAAGGAAGCATGACTCGGCACCCTTGGACAGTGAGGCACTCTGAGCAACCAGCATCTTGAAGTCGATGGGAAGAGGTTGGTCAGGGGCGAGAAGTGGGAGGAGCCAGATGCAAAGGCCCAATTAGAGGCTCCAGATGGAAAGTGGACCAGGAGAAAAAGCTCTGAGATTTCACAATACATGTGATATGACTCTGGTGGAGCAGGAAGAGGGCAAAGGAGTGTAGCAAGAAATATCCAGGCGGGAGGATTGTGCATCCTCTGGGAGGGTTTTCAGACAAGTCTTGGAGTGTGAGTCCTGGGGCAGGGGCTGGGTATAAATTCAGTGGGATGGTGGCTAGCTTAGCTCCCAGCAAGCCTGGAATGGACTGACCCTCCTCTCCCCACAGCCAGATCCCCAGGGGTGAGCCTGTGTTGCAAGGAAAGCCGAGTCCTGTGCTCAGGGAGTAGGTAGGAAAAACTCACAGACATAAACATACACATATAATTGTAACGAGTTGTGAACTTATTTATTTTTCCTCCCTTTGTTGTATATTACATACACTTGTATAGGTATATGTAGATATAGGTAGAACATATGCTGAATAAATGATTTTGGAGGAATTTGATTTGATATGAATGAGTGATCTATGACATCAGCTATATTTTCCTGATTTGGAGGAAGAGCCCTGCTTTGTAAAAGGGGTCTTATTTTTTGGGATTTCATTCAGAGCAGTGGTTTTCAAACTACTCTGAATTAGACTTACCTGCAGGGCTTGTTAAAACAGATTGCTGTCCTCACCCATCTTTGGGGTTTCTGATTCATTAGGTCTGGGGTGGGTCCTGAAAATGTGCTTTTCTTATAAGTTCCCAGGTGATCCTGCTGCTGTTGGTCCAGAGACCACACTTTGAGGACCACTGATCTAGAGAGATAAGTGCGTGGGCTTTGTTGGGGAACAGGGGATCTTTTACAGAACTTTCCTGGGTCTGAGAACTTATTATTCATGCCTTTGATAGAATGAAAGAAGATTCATGGGTATCCATGGAACCATTTCCTTGTTTGAAAAAAAAGCCAGAGCCTCCTAGAGCATGGGCAGAGCCAGCTTGCTGCTGCACAGAGTGGTAGCTGGCTTTGTGGTTTACAGATTCATTCAGAGGTATCTGCCAGCATCCACTCTGTGCCCTGCCCTGGGTGTGATGTGTCTCTAGCATCAGGAAAGACTCTCGGGTGGAATGGTTCCAGCACCATTCCTAGCAAATGATGGAAGATACTTCCTGTGTAGGGGCTTGAGGGAAGAGAAATAATCTGGTACCTGCCATGGGGATGCTGGTCGTCCTCTATGCTCTCCCCACGCCTCTGACCCCTGGCTCCACTTCTGTCCCCAGGGACAGCTGTGGACCCCTCTGGGAAGCCAGGTATTTCCCTTAAATCCTATGGGTCACAGCAGACTCCCCAACCTAAGTGTCTTGGCAACTGGACCTCAGCCCTGGCCTCTGTGTAAAAGTCCTGCTGTGTTCTGACCTCTGCTCTTGACCTCTGCCCCATGTGCTGTTGTGTCTACTTGGCATCCACTGGCTACCATTGTCACTGAAGAGTAAACTCAAAGCTGAAATTCAGGAACCTGTGGGTGGTTCTTCCTCCCTGCAAATAGGGCAACCTCAGACCTTGGGTGAGGACAAGGAGGGGCCTACTTGGAAAGTAGCTGAAGGATGCCAGAAGGTGAGTCAGGCCCCCTGGTTCCTGTGAGGTGATTTCAGGCAAGTCCCTTCTCTCTGGACTCAGTTTCCTCCTATGTCCAATGAGGTGTGATAATGCCTGCCCTGCCCACTCTCCTCTCACGATGGTGAGGCACCTGTGGGACAATGTCTTTGATTTTTCTCCCTAAACATGTGTGAATTGCTGAGGGTGTCCAGGATGCTGGGCAGACCTATAAAAACAGTGCTAAGGAGAGCAGGTGATCCATGAGGTTTGGGGAGGGGCAAGGGTTAGCTCTGAAGTTCAACAGCGTTTGAGAGGCAGACTGAGCCACCTGGATTCACATCTGCAAACTCAGTCACCCTGCGGAGTGAGCATCTGCCTCCCCTGGAAAAAGAAAATGAATAATAGTGCTGAACTCATGGTAATGTAAAGCTCACCAGACACTTGCTGTGAGCCAGGTCCTGTATTGAGTTCAGTAAATGGTGATGATGATGACAGGGCTTATTGGAGTGGCTTCAGTACCAGTCACAGGAGGCGGTGTGTCTGGATAAGGGACCTGAACTTCCTCCACTCTTAATCATGCCATGCTTCCCACTCAATAACTGGCTGGCCCATGGATATGGGTAGAGGTGAGGAAAAATCCAAGGAATGTTTATTAGGCTCAGACTATGGTGGTGGGGTGGGGTGGGGGAGTTTGGCTCTTCTGGTGCCTGGGTAGTTTTTAATTTAATTTTTATTTTTATCAAAGGAATATATTCATAGCCAAGCAGCAATAAGCTTGTAATGAAAAGCAGCAGCCCACTGCTCCCCACTTGTTTCTGCTTTCTAGAGGCAACTTTTTAATCATTTTTGTTTCTTTTGGTATTACCATATTTCTAAATAATATACTTGTATCACCTTTTTCTTGACTTTTTTTTCAACTATAGTTATTACCTATTGACTTACAATTATGCAAGATGGGGAGCATGTTTTCCTATACAATTCTCTTCTGATCAAGTAGACCCCCACACACTTCCCCTTCCCAGCCCAGCCACATCCAGACCCTAACTGTGGAACATCCACAGCAGAGCCATGTAGTGTACTAGGTCACATTATTTTTTCCTTACAGATTTTTGTTTCCCTTGGAATTAGGTACATAATACCTGACTTGCTTTTTCATTTGCTTAGTTTTCTTTTACTTATTTATCCTCCAATTCTGACTAAACTGGGAAGATTTTCTGAACGTGTTCAAAGGCATCAGGTAATTGTTCCTGTTTTCCTTTGGTTGGGATACTTTTAAATCTGCAAACTTCAATTCTAGAGATTTGTCTTACTTGTTTGATAAAATTTTCCCCCTCCATCACTTTCTATGTTTTCTCTTCTTCTGGAATTTTTCTTTCTTTCTTTTTTTTTTTTTTTTAATGTTGATACTCTGGAACAGATTCTCTAACCTTTTCTATTAATTTTCATCTTTTTGTTGTTTTACTTTCTACACCAGTAGTTCTCAAATCTCTCTCTCTCTCTCTTTTATTTTTTGGTCCCCTTTTGTCTCAGGACCTCTTTATACTCTTAAAAATCATTGAGAATCCCAAAGAGCTTGTGTTTATGTGGATTATATCTATTGATATTTATCAGATTAGAAATTAATGCTGAGAAAAATTTTTTAAATATTTATTAAAATAAGCCCATTACATGTTACCACAAATAATTTTATGGAAATATAAATATACTTTCCAAAACAAAAACAGTTAGTGAAAAAATTTTTTTATATTTTTGTAAGTTTTTAATGTGTGGCTTAATAGAAGACAGCTGTATTTCTCAGCTATTTCTGCATTCAATCAGTTGTGATATGTTGTTCTGGTGAAAGTCTGGTTTCATTCAGATGCGTACTTGGAAAAGGGAGAGTATTTTAATAGCCTTTTCAGATAATTGTGCATATTCTTTGTTATCATAGCAGAACTCAATCTCCCACCTCCCTTCCCTGATCCCTGCCAATCAGGTAATTATTTTTCTTCGAAACTTGCAGGAGACGGTAGGTTTATCCTCTGGATCCAGGGACACAAAGCAAAACTGAAGAATGTGGTGAGACGTCATTCTGAAAACGGGGTATTCTATAAAAATTCACATGCTGAATTCATACAATTCACCTGCCTTGAGTGTGGCCAGGGACTGTGACTTCTTTCTAACCAACAGAACATGGCAAAGGTGACAGGATGTCACTTCCATGACATGTTACATAAGATTATGACATTAGTCTTGTCAGGAGACTCTCTTCCTGTCAGCTTGTGATGAAGCAAGCCACAGTATGGGGGGCGCACAGGGCAGGGAGTTGAGGGCGGCCTCCAGCTAACAACCAGGCAGGCACTGAAGGTGGCCTCTAGCTGAAAGCCAGAAACAAAGCCCAGCCCAGCGGGCCACATGGAACTGAACTATGCCAACAACCTCATGAGATTGGAAGATTTCAACCCTTCCTCATCTTGGGCCTCAAGATGAGATCGCAGCCTTGCTGACACCTTTTCGTAGCTGCCAGATGAGACCCTGAAACAGAGAACCCAGCAAAGCCCAGACTCCTGACCGTTAGAAACTGTGAGATAATAAATATATATTGTTTTAAGCTGTGAATATTGTTACGTACCAGTACAGGCAGTTTTCAGGCTTCTGTGTTGAACTGGAAGCTTAGCCTTTGTGCTTTGGCCTCTTGGGCTGGTAGCCATGTGTAGTGGAATGTCCAGACCCTTTGGAATATTCAGCAGGAGCTCCAGGTTAGGATTCCATTGTCTAAAGCCTCCATTTATATTTCTCCTGGTGATTACAGAATTCAGAAGACTGGATACAAAGGGCTCGTGGATTTAGGGAGGAACTCCTCCTCATGAGGGGCCATTCTTCCTGCATTGTGAGGTTGCTGAGGTCTGGAAACCTTTGTGCCCAAACCGGGGACCATGCAACCCCTATTGCCACGCTTGCAAGGGGTCTGAAGACCAGCTATCATCTGCTGGGTGGGATGGGGATTGCTTTGTGAAATTTAATTTGAAACACTGGAATTTAAGCTCCAAATGTGGATAAGAAAATTATGGAATGAAGGAAGGGCTATTTCTAGGGATGTCATAGACTGGGACTGAGGGAAGCAACATGGTGCTGTGGTTGGTGCCAGGGCCCAGAAGCCTGGGATTGGCCACTGATTGTTGCTTTGTACTCACCAGCTGGGTCACCTTGTCCCCGTGACTTAACCTTTTTGCCCTCAGTTTCCTCACTATTCATTCATTCAATCACCCACCATTTCATGAATGCCAGTTGTGTGCTAGGCCCTGTGCTAAGTGCTGGGACTATAGAAATGAACATGAATGGTTTTTGCTCTCAGGAGCTTGGTTAGAGGTGGGGGTTCAGGGACCCCAAACAGACCAATCCAGGACAGCAGAGCTTATAATACGGTTCCTATAGACATGTTTGTTTGGTTCATCCAGTGTTTTAAATTATTGAAATTAGTTGCTGATATTAAAAAATTGGGAGATTTTACCTAAAAATTTGGATTTATGACATCTCTAGAGAAATAAGATTTGGCAGCAGTCACCAGGAGCTACTTCCTTTAAATGGACATGGACCCATGTCTCTATTAAAAGAGGGAATAAGGCTGGGAGGACTGTGTGTTTGAAGGAAATGAGCCAGCGCACATTTAGGGACTGTCTTTTCCTGTGCCGGCTATGTCGGTGTTGAGATACACCCTTATGTCACAGCCGGGCCCAGGAGCTTTGCCACTCAGAATGCAAGTGTTGAAGGGGGACTGTGGGGTCTGGAAGATGAGGGGCATGTTATATATCCATGTTATATATATAGCGCCTCCTCCACTTCTTAACGTTGTTGTTAAGAGCAGAGGGGCTAGCCGCCTCCTGTGGAAGCCTCTGAGTTGTTTGCAGTAGGCAGGCTGTTCATTCCTCAAAGTTCTGAGGGCTGGACACTGTTCTGGTGAATCACTCTGCACCATAAACCTTCTCCTGTGCACAGCTCCTTGAGTGCATGCATTACCTGTGAGCATGACCAGAATACGGTTATGGAAATGGCTGTTGAGTCCAGGTGGCATGAATCTTCTTTGCTCAATACCAGGTCCCTCCAGGGTCTAGAGTTCTCCTCCTCCTGCTATGTGACGAATGCTCTACTCAGTCCACTTGCTCAGCTTATCTACCCCCCTGCCCCTGGGGAACAAGGGCTCCATCGAGGCTTTACCACCCCCACCACTCTATCCGGCACCTTTCTCCAACCTCACACTGGCGATTACTCCCAATTACATGATGTGACAAGGTGCAGGGGTCGAGGTGCAAGGTGCTGCTGGCTCCTTGTAGCCCCAGGGACCTTATTGTCCTGTGGGAACTGCCTCTTCGAGGAGGGTCCTGTCAAAGGAACCTTTTAGGAATGGCATTCTAGTGGGCTTGTGCTGAATGCCCCCACCCTAGACCTGCCTGAGGCGGATCTGGGGAGGGCTGTGGAGTCTGGCCACTTATCTCACACCATTAGGCTTACAGTGGTGCTGCTACTGACAAAGGCTCGAAGGAGATTAGGGGTAATTACCAGGCCAGCTCTTTATTCCTAAGGTTTAATGGGCCCAGCCACTGTAATTGTACCTGCTGGTGTCAGACTGCTCCCTCCCATCCCAAGGCCAGGCCCTGGGCTGGATGGGAGTACCAGAGAGAAGGTCCTATTCTGTGCCCACCTGCTGCTGGGTGGCAATTGGAGTGTCCTGGGCCTTGGGTGAGTTCATTGTGGCATGGCAGCCTGGCAGGGACTGAGAGCAGAACTCATCATGGAGAAAACTCATGGGGAGCCCATTATGTGCTAGGGACATTCTCATGGGGACACAGGGGCTTCCCCACCTTGTCAGCGCTTGATCTGCTCAAGGAATCTCAATCCTTATTGTGGGGGTTCTGTGAGGTCTGTGCATATGTGTAGAAGGGCTGGGCATTCTGGGGCAGAGCAGTAGACGATCTTTCTCAACTTTGTGAGGTGGGACCTGCCTTAGGGATAAGGGAGAGATGGGGCTTAGGCTCTGGGCAGCTTTGCGTGGATGGAGCAGACCAGCACCCTGGGTGCTCTTGTGGTGGGTGTGCGCCCTGGCTGTGGCTGTGGGCATGGCTGGAGGGCCCCAGGAGTCCAGCTGTGGAGCTCACCCCAAAGCTACAGAGAAACTGTTCTCTTCTCTGGGGAGTCCCCATTGGTCCCTCTTCCTCTGAGGAGCCTCGCACCAATAAGGCTCAAGGAGAGTTCAGCAGAGGGCATTTGAAAATTCAAAGTATGCGTCCTTTTAATCCTTTCAGGGAGCTGTAAGGTGATATTGATGGCGATGTTTTTATTTCTTGGAATTATTTTTCCAGTCATTCACGTGAACTCAGAGCACCATATCAGTTTTCCACCTTAAGTAAGAGGATTAAAAACGTTGCATAATGCAGGGCCCAAGTTAAGTGCCCCGACCCCTGCACCTTGTCACATCGTGTAATTGGGAGTAATCACCAGTGTGAGGTTGGAGAAAGGTGCCCGATAGACTGGTGGGGGTGGTAAAGCCTCGGCGGAGCCCTTGTTCCCCGGGGGTGGGGGGTAGATAAGCTGAGCAGGTGGGCTGAGTGGAGAGAGCGACGTGTTCACCCTCCCTTTTGGGCTTGAGCATCCTTACCTGGGTGTCATTTGAAGGGAAGGTGGGGTGGCTGTGAGAAAGCAGCAGGTGTGTGTGTAGGGGGAGATGGGGGCAAAGCTGTCTCTCTGGGGACAGTAAGGCCCATTCTACTCCCTGGATGCCCCCTCTTCACTGTGGGGACAGGAGTGGGCCAGGGACCTATTGGGTCTGACCCAAGACCCTCTGTCTCTGACTCTTACAATAGCTTGGGTCAGATATGATGGACATTATCTCCTGGGGGGATTGGGGCTATAGGTTCGGGTGGGAATGCTTGCCTTCCAGGGGGCATAGCTCCTTAGGTGTAGCATGTCTTGATTTCAAACGGAACTGCGCTGCAGGTCTTCTGTACAGCAACCCTGCCACTGTTGTATAGACGCCCCTCAGGGCCAGGGCCGCACCTGTCCGTGAGGGCTCATGGGAGAGGGAGGGAGACCCTCAGCCCTCCTAGAAGTGGCTGAGTCATGGGAAAGTGAAGATGTTTTTGGAACAGCCTGCTCTGGTTGGGCACTGTTGTGACCATTGAGCAAGCTGCTCCTGTTTCTCCTTCCTGTGTGGCCACCATTCAGCCACACGTCACCTGCTTTCCCCAGGTTTTGATACCTCCTTCCTTGGGTGGGGGGTTTGAGGTAAGAAATCAGGAAGGAATGTGGCTGTTCCTGCAGAGTTCCTGGCTGAGTAGTTTGAGGTGCTCCCTGGGGGAAGGAGGCCAGGAGAGGGAATGTGTGGGGAGGCCCAGTTATGAGCAGTGTGAAGGTTCCCGGGATTTTGTCCACAGTGCTCCAGGATCCTCTGTGCCCCCAGCAGTGGGCTGGGAAGCCAGTGGGTATCTCGACTCCCTCCCCTAAACTGTCCACCATCCTGCCACTGTCCTCCGTGGTTACCCTGTCCCTGTGCAAGGGGGAAGGGAGCAGGGTACTCATATCTATGACCCCTCTGTCTACCAGACTCACTTTCAGCTGAGGGTCCTCTTGGAGCAGAAGTGGTTGGCGATGAGGATGGACGTGAAGTATGAGTCTGAGAACGTTCCCAATCTACTGCCCTTCAAAGTGGGTCTTGAGTGCCTGGCTCCAGACCCCCCGATGCCAAGCCCGGTGTGGCTCCCTGACTCCAGGGCCAGCTTCTGGAGCACCTGTGGCCCAGCCACATGTCTGCCCAGGAGATGTTCCTCCTCAGGGAGTCAGAGATGAGTAAGACTCTCCCCTGCTCTCCAGGGCTTGTGGGTCAGCCCTTGTGTCACGGCACCAGCCCACCTCAAATGCTTTCTTTGCAGACGAGGCGCCTGCAGCACAGACACGACAGGTGAAGTACCCGAGACAGCCTGGACTTGACCCTGGGCTCATGGCTCCCAGATGGATGCCCGATGTGTGGATGTGGCTGACCAGGGGCCAAAGACCACTCGTGGGTCATCCCATCTGAGTACATTGCTGAGGACAGGCTAAAATAGTGTGTGTGAGTTTGTATGTGTGTGTGCGGTGGGGCGGGACTTGGGTCCCCATTCTTTTTGCTGATACCTATCTCATTTCTGGACCTTGTCATGTTTTCCCCACCCTGGGCCCAAGAGGGTTAGGGAAGAAAGGAGGAGATCCTTGGTTTCCAAGGCCCTGAGTGAGATGGCTCTCAATTGGTTTCTGAAGTCTTCTGAGGTTTGCCAGGTGACCTCCCTTGTCTCATCCCAAATCAGAAGACCCCTTGGGAATGACATTCCTTAAAGTGTGATCTAGAAATTTCCTTTAAAAAAAATTTCAGAACTGTTTTTGGTGGTAAGATCCCTTTTTACAATTAGATTTAAATTGGAAATCTAATTAGAAATTAGATTATCTGTTTTTAAAAATGGAGATTCTGCATAAGAGAGTTGCCTTGGTTAAAATGGACAAGGAGACCTGAGCCTTGCCCTCTGCTCTCTCTGCCTCCTTTGGTGGCTCCTGAGGTACCACCATGCAACCCTAGGGCTCTTTGGAAAATGGTATATAAACCAGTCTTCTAAGCCAGGTCCTACTGGGTAAAGGGGTGAAGATTAAGACCACGGGCTCCAAGATCAGTCTGCCTGGCTTTAATTCCTGGGTGTGCCACTCACTAGCTGCTGTGTCCTTGGGCATGTTTCTTAATTTCTGTCTCCTTTCCCTCATCTGTGAAACTGGCATACTGAGAATACCTACCTTGTGATTTTGTTATGGGATTAAATTAGTATTTAAAACAATGACTGGCACACTTCTTAAAAGATGCTAACAATTATTAAAAGGTAACTCCTGAGCCTTCAAAAGTCTGTAGCATCCAAAGAAATTCACTCCAACAGTGAGAACCAAAGCCATGAAAAATGTTGGGAGAGAGATTTTAAAGTGGAGAGAGGATCTTCCTTCAAACTCTCATGTTACCTGCAGGTCAGACCAGCTTTCGTCTTGCTGGTACTGACCTTGTTTGCCAGTGAGTCATAGCGAGGACCTACCTTCTTCCCAGCTCTGACCTAGCATTGCAGTTTAGCAGGATTAATAAAGGTGTTGAGTTGGGTCATTCTACTTCTGCCTGGTGTGGGAGGGGTGACCAGCTCTCAATCTGGGTTGTGGCATGGCTCTGGGGAGAGGTGGCGGTGGTGGCCCAGCCAGGAGACCTGTTTGGAGTGGCTATGTACTGACAGGGCATGAGGACGGATTTGAGAGCCCTTCCTAAGGAAGGGACACTGGCCCCTTGCCCCCCTCCCTTCTTCTGCAGGAGCAACTTTAAAATTAGGATAAGGGGCATCATCTTTGTTGTTTAGGTCTCCCCTCCTATTGGCTCTTTGTGATACCTGGGGAAGCTCCTTTTATCCCCATCATACAGATGGGATAGCCGAGGCCTAGAGAGTTGAAGCTGCTAATGTGGCTGATTCAGGGTCGGAACCCATGGTCTCCTGACAGTGGTCCATGGTCTTTGCAGATCTTCCTCTGCCAAGGTTGGCCTTAGAGTTGTGACCACAACGGAGATTGGGACCAGAGGACTGGAGGCAGGCACAGCCTGAGGCAGTATTCCATCTGTTCTCTTCCTGGTGGAAAGGCCCCAATCTGCCTCTACTGAGCTGGGGGCTAGTCTAGGTCCATGCCTGCTGCTTAGCAGGCACTCACAAGAAGCTTATTGAATAAATGAACAGTATTTGGAGGTATTTCTCAAACATGATGAAACTGCCCAATGTACCTAGAACTTGAGTCATGACTTATGTTACATAACTGGTAGAGCTGTATATACTGCTGCAGTGCAAAACGATAACATTTCCATCAGGGTAGAAAATAAGGCAACATGCCGTCACCTGAGACGTCTTATGGTGGGACCTACCATTGCAATGTTCAAGTAATCTATACCAGCCCTAAAAGAGCTTGCCCTCCTCGCCATGTAGATCACCATCTTGGCTTTCTTGGTCCCTCTGTCCCAAGGAGGAAATACTGACTTAGAAAACAGGCTAGCCTTCCAGATTATTCTTTACTGCGACTGCCCTCTTCCCTTGGGCACTGTTCTTGGTGCTAGCCTGATGTTCAAGGTATGATGGGGCAGGGGGTGAGGAGATGTAGCCTCTGAAGGACCTTCTAGCTCAAAGGGTCAGTGGTTCCAGCTCTACAGCTTTCCACATGCTCCTTTGGTGGCTGCTGTGGGAGATGCCAGGCTGCCTGTTCCCTGCAGCAAGAAAGAAAACCACTTAGCTTCTTCAGGTCCTGGGCCCCTCATAGACTTGTTTGACATGTATAAACCTGGGTCTTGGGCCAAGGCTGGGGTCTGTGGCGCTCAGAGGTCTTCCCTAGCAATGCCTTTGTTCAACTGGTGGAGCTTTTCAGGAGGAGGAGACCGTGGGCTTACTTCATTTGGCACTAGGGTCATTTTTCAAATTACGTTGTCGGGATTGCAGGAGCAGCACGTGCTTATTGGGTGTTATTATGTGCCAGATGCCATGCTAGACACAAGGGATCTGAGGCTCCTGCACTGAAGAGGAAGTCGAGGTGTACCTCGTGTGTTATGCCATGCCAGCTGCCTCCTGCCCGCAGCACTTTCCCAGGGCAGAGCCCCACACTGTGCCAGTTCCCATCCTGCTGACAGCCTACGGAATAGGGCTCCTGAGCTGGCCCCCAAGGTCATGGGAGGTCAGGAGAGACTTTACCACATACCAGGCCAGTGCTCAAGGTATCAACTCATCAAAACCAGATTTGGTTTTATCTTGAAGAAATTTCAAAGTTAAACAAGGTTTCAAAATAGTTATTTCACAGATGTTTTAAAATTAGTTATTTCAAAGATGTTCCAAAACCCTATCCTATCAACCTCTCCTGGCCTGAGTTAGGCCAGGCTGCTGCCGGGCTCCTTACCTCTGTCCACTCTCCTGAGCCTCTTGCTACAGCTCTGTGGGATTGGGCTGCTCCAGGTGTGAAATCTTGCCTGATCCTAAGAAGGGATCATTGGCCGTGCGTAACAGGCTGTCCTGAGAAAGGGCCCAGGGCATCATCATTATCCTCTGATGGTGGCTGGGGCACCAGTCCCCACTTGACTGACTGATCTTGGGAAGGTCCCTTCCCCTGCGGGACTCTGTCTCCCTATCTGAGCAACAGTGGTGTTGATGGGTCACGCCAGGGACTCTCAGCTGCTCTGTGGTTTCCAGGCTCACTGTCCTCATGTAGTGCTGTGCTCATTCCCACTTTCCAGTTTCTTACGCCATTGCTCTTCCTGGATTGCATCTGGCTAACTTGGAACAAACCCAACTCACTGGGAAGCCTGTTTTCCTTGTTCACTACAGCACACAGTACTTTTCCTTTCTTGGGATTTCCACTCACTGACCCACTTACTGGGCACACATCCTACCTTGTGCTGTTGTGTGTGTGTGTGTGTGTGTGTGTGTGTGTCTCATCTAGACTGGGAGCCCAGCTCTTTTCCTCCTCATATCTCTTCTATAGCCCTCATCATTGTTTGTTGACATTTTTGGAGATCACAAACATGACAGTCAGAATCATGGTGGCCTATGGAGTGAAGTATTCCATGGATCATGTATTTTTCCTTGATTTCTAACGGCATTCCTTGGGACCCAGTGTTAAGTGAATTTTGGGAGTCTTTATCATGCTCTGGCAATTCCATGGTCTTTTCCATCTGTGGATTGCCATGGTGTAGCTGTCCTGTATCTTAAGGTGCTCTGGGTCTAGTGGAGGACAGGAATGGGTTTGGGGGCCACTGGAGGCCCACTGCATAGATTCCCATTGTGCCCAATGCTCCCCAGCCCATGCCAGAGGCAGGTTTGGAGTGGGTCAAAAGTGGCCTGGAGCAGCTCAGCCAATGCCAGGGTTTTAGCCTGCTGGCTGGCACATATGCATAGATTATGGAGATGTGGCTTTTTCTTCCCATCCTGGAAATGGGTGGACAGAAAAGGCCACCAGCTGCCACTTCTGTTGGGAGGGTGGGAAGCAGTTTGCACTGCAGATACTGTGAAGTCTGCAAGTTTCACTTGGTTGGGATTTGTCATCTGGCAAACAGTCAAGTATCTGCCATACCTGTCCATGTTAGTCGCAGCTTCCATGGCCAATCTGCATGATGAAGTATCCAGTCAAGTTTTGGCAATTCTGAAGGTGTGGCAATCTTGGTTCTTGCAAGGGGCCGGTGGGGAGCGTTGCGACACAGGCCCTTGTGCCGGGCCTGTAGGACGCCCCGGGAAGAGGCGGAGGGTGGAGGGCATCCTTGACAGTTGACATCTGTGTCAACAGCGCCCGGTGACACACCGGGGGAGGACGAGCCTGCACTTGGCAGGCCAACAATGAGCTGATTGACGAAATGAACTTTCCCCTCAAAGGCCCCACCACTGCCGGCGGGCCTGGGATGATGGTGGTCTGCCTGCTGCTCCCTGGGGGCTCCCCTGACAGGCTCCGAGCAGGGGTCAGGGGTGGGTATTGGCCCCTGGTGGGGTCACAACCTGTCCGTGATCTTCTGGGGCCTGCTGTGGGGTGAGGGCCAGGCTGGCACCTCCTTGGCATGCCAGAACAAAGGCCTGGTGGCCTGGGGGTGATAAATGCTGTGTGGGTGGGAGTGGCCAGGCCCTGGTGGGTGATGTGTCCACAGTGCCTGCCACCCTGCATTTGGAGGGAAGAACTTCATGAGCTGCTGGGGAGGGATGTTTGTTCTCCCACAAAATGTGGCCTGCTTTTTGGGGATGCAAGTGTTTCCCTGAAACCTTAGCCACACTGTACTTCTGCGCTCAGTTCAGCATTGGGGATGAATATCTTGGCCCTTCTTCTTAGTCCCTGTCCCACCTCTCATATATATACATTTGTGTGCATATACACACACATGCAGACACACACGCATACACACACACACACACATAAGCTACCTTGCCTGGTGAAGCTACATGAGTCATGGTGACTGGGAGCTCAGTCAGACTCCCCAAAGCCACAGTGCCAAGAGATTTGATGTCCGGGTGTGAACATTGAGGCCTAGCATGCCTCAGGTGAGGGGACCCTCTAATTGACTCTGCCAACAGGGACTTCCCCACCTACTTTTCTTTTCTGCACTGTATCCCCAGATGAGATGAGCCCAGACAGATCTAAATTACTTAGCAGGGCCCTTAAGACAGGCCACTGCCTCTCTCAGGGTCTCAGTGTTACCATTCGTTCAATGGGGGCAGTAGTGTCCGCTCAGCGTGGATCTCAGGATTGTTGTGTGAGTTCCCAGAAAACAAGGGAGAAGGTCCTTTCAGAGCTGAGCGGGAGACTAGAACGATCTTCCAAAGTCCAAGTTTGTCTAGCTCAATTCCTGTTTAGAACCTTTCAGTGGTAACTTTCAAGGCTCTTTCAATGGTAACTTTTAGTGGTTCTCAGGATAGAGACCAAAATGCTTATGAATCTGGCCTCTACTCATCTCAGTGCTTTAATGTCACACTATGCCTCTGCTTCCTTGTTTTCTGCATTCCAGCTGTGTTGGCCTTTTCCCACAGTATTTTACATACAGAGGCTTACAGTGGGACAGAACATGGAGCCTATTGGCTTTGTTGGAATGCCTTTCCTTACACGTCTCCTCTTTTTTTCTTTTCCACCAAGTTAACTCCTGTTAATCCTTCAATTCTTAGAGTAGTTGTCTCTGTAGATGTTTCCATCTTATTTTTTATGTGTGTAAATATAATTGTTTTATAGACTGTGAGAGGATTCTGTTATCTGAAGTACTATGATCTGTTTCAGTTGTTTGGTTTGTGATGTCTTATTTCACTGTGTACCTGATTACTTTTGTCTATGTGCTGGACATTAAACATTATTTTAGGAATAATTCTTTCAGATAGGATTTTCATTTGCTTCTGTTGGGCTTTGGGGTGCTACCAGATAATTCAAACTGAGATTTCTTAAACTCTCAGGTTATTTGAAAATGAGCTACAGGCCTATAAGAGGGCTAGTTTACTTCTGGTTCACCCTCACTCTGAGAGTGAAGTCCTTAAAATGGGTTCATCTTACATAGGTGAGACATAGGCTTTGACTTTTCTCCTCCTCCTCCTATGAGGTCACTGCCAACTTTGCATCTTTCTTTTTTCTTCCTGAATCAGAAAATGCCCTCAGGGCAAAAGTAGTTCTGGATGTTTGGCTTACCTTTTTATGTCGTTGCCTTTTTATAGATTTTGGCCTAGTAATTCCTCACTATCTTATTGGCTTTTTGATTCTTTTGAGAAGGTTAATTAAAATCAGTATAATTACTAATACAATACTAATTTTATTCAGGGTTTTAAAGGTGTCCTTTGTAGGAGGTTGGTTCAAATTAGCTAGCTCCTCTTAAGGGAGCAGAAGTCTCTTGGTAGAATTGTAACTTCCATAAGGCAGGCTTCTCTGGCTTTCTGCATGGATCTGGGTTCCTGATTATATCCTGTACTGGTACAATGAGGCTCTCTCCTTACTAGTTCTCGCAATGGTTGTACTTTTAATTTCAGTTGTGTGGTTATTTGGTTAACACCTCTTTCTACATCCAGGATGTAAGTCCATGTGGGCAGGGGCAGGGCCAATGTCTATTTTAGTCACCAGTGTATCCCCAGCACCTAGAGCAGAGCTTGACACATAGTATGTATTCAAAGATTGTTTATAGTTTGATGATTCAATGATCTCTACCTCTTTTACTTGGTCTAGCAAGTTTGTTTTTTTTGTGCAACTTTTTGCCATTGCTTAGAACATGCAATTCAGTTATCCTACTTTATATTTTGGATCTTTTGAGTACCAGTGTAACCATAACACAAATGCAGTAGATGAGAACATGAGCTTTAAATTCAGATAGTCCTGGTTTGATCCCTGCTGCTTCCTAGCTATATGGTCTTATGTGAGTCTCTTAACCTCTCTGAGTTTCAATTTCCTTGTCTTTAAATCACAGAGATATTCATGTCTATTTTATTGGGTTGCCTTGAGCATTAAATAAAATAATGCTTAGCATGATAGGTGAGTAGTGTGGGTGGAGTAGATTGGCATTCAGCATCCACTCCACCTTTCTTGTATACAAATGTTAAAAACTATATGTCTCAGATTTCCTACAGCTAAAGTATGGATGCAAATAGGTCCTGCCAGTTAGATGCATTTGTGCAACATTTGGAAGGTGGAAACAGGGTGGAGACTATCTTCTTGCTGCCTTGGCAACAAGCTTGGCAACAGCAAGCATGGCCATGGGGATGTTGAGTTTTTCATGTTAGAGTTCTAATGTCTGGTTGCTAGTTCTGTGGGTATTACTAGGCAGTTGTAGCAGTGACAGCACTTTTATATCCCTGGATTGCAGCTATGGCAGTGTGTTCTTGATGTCAGTAGTTCCAGTAGCAGCTTCTTAGTTCCCTACTAAATCAGGTGTTGGTGAATCTCTGGGAATATCCCTGAGGCACAATTCTACTTCATCTGTAACCTGTGCAATTCAGTAACAAGTTTTCTGCTCTAAAAAATAATGTGGTGGCACAGGATAACAATTCTAGACATTTCTGCTCAAAAAGGGGAAAAAATGGAAAGCAAAAGTCACTGGTCCCAAGCAATTTTGAAATCCAGCCAGGCAAACTCCGTTTTGTTTCAAGGTTTCCTCTGTGATTCTTGGCTCTACCACCTGGGTTCAAGGCTTTGCCCTCTGAGCCATTCTCCCTGTTTCATTAAAGGTAGCATGCATTTTCACATGAGAAGATTTATCGGTCTGTTTACGGCCTGGAGAATTTTGGAGGTCCTACAGTCTTCTTCCATTTTTGTCCTCTCTCTGCTCCCCTAGGTACAAACTGGCAGTGTTTCTGTTAGTATAACATTATTAAGAACCTTTTAGGTCTCCTCTTTCATGGGTCTTTTCTAGATAATCTCATCTCTATTTTGGCTTCTGAGATGACTGAGAGGATATATGAGTCACACACTTGATCTTTTCAAAGAGCCTTTTGTGTGATTGAATACTCTGACCTTTTGATCTTTCTGAAATACTAGCAAAAGCTTGTCCAGCCACACCCTGAGTTTTTCCCCCAGGACACACTTTCTTGACAATAAATCTCTTAATTTTAGTGTTTTTACAGTCTGGATAGGTTGAGAATTTCCAAAAATCATCAAGTCCTGGTTCTTTGTTGTTTAGCAATTTTTCCTATAGTTCATCTCTTCCCTTTTGCATTTTACTGTAAGCAGCAAGAATAAACCTGGCCACACCTTCAGCACTTTTTTTTGGACTTTTCCTCAGCTAAGTATCCAAGCTCATCACTTGCAAGTTTTGCTTTCCATGTAACTGCAGAGCGTAATTCCACTGAGTTTTTTGCCATCATATAACAAGAGTCTTCTTTCTTCCAGTTCCCAATAACATTTCCTCATTTCCTTCTGAGCCCTTACCAGCAGCGCCTTTAATATCCATATTTCTACTAACAGCTTGTTCACTACAATTTTAGCATTCTCTAAAGTGATTTAGGTTTTTCTACCATATTCCTCATTCCATCTGAGTCCTTATTTAGTAGAGTTGTTAACATCCATATTTCTACTAATAGTCTGTTCAAGAAAATCTAGGCTTTTCTATCACACTCCTTAAAATTTTTCCAGACTCTGCAGCTTCTCAATTATAAAGCCATTTCCATACTTCTAGGTATTTGTTGCAGCAGCACCCCACATCTGACTAGAAAAAAATCTTTATTAATTTCTTATGACAGCCATAACAGATTACCACAACAGAAATTTATTATTTTATGGTTTTGGAGGTTAGAAGTCCATTGGGTTACACTGGGCTAAATCAAGGTGTCAGCAGGGCTGCATTACTTTTTGGAGGTTCTAGGGGAGAATCCATTTTCCTGCCTTTACTAGCTTCTAGAGGCTGACCTCATTCTTTGGCTCATGGACACTTTCACTTCATAGGCAGCAAAAACTACTTGTGTGTCTTACACTGTATCACTCTGACACTGACTCTTCTTCACCTTCCACATTTAAGGATCCTTATGATTACACTGGGCCCACCCAGATAATCTGGGATAATCTTCCTACCTTAAAGTCAGCTGATTTGCAGCTTTAATTTTATCTGCTACTTTTATTCCCCTTTGCCATGAAACATAAATATTCATAGGTTCTGGGGTTTAGGACACGGACAACTTTGGGAGGTCATTATTCTGCCTAGCACACCTACCTTCCAGATTGGCAGCTCAGCTCAATGGGGTTCTGGAAGTCATTCCTGGATGCTCACCTACAGCCTGTTTTCTAGCCATTTCAATGATTTCATAAGCATCCAGTTTCCTGACTATGGGCAAATTTCTTATCCTCTTAGGGCTGCCATTTCTCTATCTGTAAAACACAGTCATGAAGTGGCAGTGGAGAGCAGAGAGATGCTGATCCATCACCTGTACCTGAGGTGGGCATGATGTGGGGACTGAGCAGCTGCTAACCAAGAGGGCTTCAAGGAGGTGGCAGGAGCAGTGAGGGGTTTCAGGAGTGTCTGGAGCTTCTGGGAAGGGTGTAGGATATTGAACACCTATTATGAGCTGGGAACTGTGCTGGGCTTTTTTTCACAGCAGCTTTATTATTTGTCTTCATCTGTGATGAGGCAAATGTTCTATTCTGTGCTGTCCATTATGGTAGTCACTAGCCACATGTGCTATTGAGCACTTGAAGCATGGGTAGTGTGACTGAGGAACTAAATGTTTAATTTAATTTAATTTTAATTAATGTTCATTTTAATGGAAATAGCTAATGTGACAAGTGGCTACCTTATTAGACAGCATAGCTTAACTGATAGGTCAAGTTGTCTTTGGTCTTACTTGGCATGTGGCAGAATTAGGAGTGTGATGAGGGACTGCAATGGATTTGGGCAGTCCTGGCTATGTGGCTGCTTCTCTCTGACCCCAGCCCCAGCCTTGAACATTTCAGCTCCCTCTGCCATCTGGCCACTAGCTAACACCACACCATAAGCCTTCTCTGTATCTCCTCCACAACTGTCCCCCTGGAATTGAGTGCTTCTATAGTCAGTGCATGATTTTAAAGGAGCCAGCAGGAGTTTGGGTGTGTATGAAATAGCAGAGCATCCAGGCTGGACACAAGTTTTGCATGCTGGCACCAGAGATGCCACAGCAGCCCCTTTATCCCATGTGGGCTGTGGCACAGTCTTAGACCCTGCTTCTCCAGGTGTCACTGCATACCACTTGTCAGTTCAGAGCCTCTGGTGTTTGCCCTCCCGGGGTCTCCTTTTCCACTGGGCCTGAATAATCACCTTTCTTGGCACAGGGGAGAGCAGATGGTGTCACAGGGCAGAGGTTGGCAGGGCTGTGCAGGGGGGACTTGTGGCACTGGGGACGCCAGGGCCTCCTGGAGCAGCCTGCTCATCTCTGATCTCCTGCCTGCACCCCCATAGGTGGCTTGGCAGAGCCAAGGAGTTATGCCTGATGGGGAAGGACCTGTGGTTGGTGAGGGTAGGGATCCTGGCAGAGGCTGGTCAAACATTTGCCCAGGTAGAGGTTTCAAGCATATGGTTTAGGGGATGTGCCTGAACTAATCCTGTTATTAGCTGGATTATCTCCTCAACCTGAGAACCAGCCTCTGTGGGTCCCAGGTGAAATGCTCAGTCGAGAGCCAGGGTGACAGGCCCTACCTGGGGCATGTGCTTGGTGTCAGCGAGCCTGCTGCCTGTATGGCAGCCAGGTGGGCTTCCACTCCCACTTTGGCCACTAGTTGATTCCCTTGTTCATTCATCTGTCAAGCAGTCCCTGGTGTTAGCTGTGCAGGCCTGGAGCTGGGTGCTAGAGACCTGGAGGTGAACTGAACCAGATGGAGTCTCTTGGGCTTCACAGGCTGGAGAGGGAGAAAGAGACAAATGGAAGACTGCAAAATGGTAAAACAGGTAGGTACAGAGAGAGAGAGAGATGTTCAGGATGAAAGGCTGAGATGGGGCTGGAGACGGGGACAGGCACCAGCACACATGGAGTCCTCCATTTCAGATGCAAGGGAGGGCCATGATGTGGTCAGATGTGGATGTGAGACATTGAGGAGGCTGTTTGTTCATTCATTCATTCATTCATTCATTCATTTTTTATTCAGCAAATATTTGAGTTCCAATTACCTGCCAGACCCTATCAGGAGCTAGGGATATATCATTAAACATAGAGTTAAAAATCACTGTCTTTGAGGAACTTACATTCTAGGAGAAAGAAGGGTTGGTTGAGAGAGATGGAGAGATGGGGGGGAGGGAGAGGAGGAGAAGGAAAAGGAGAGGAGGGAATGAGAATACACAACAAGTGTGAGAATGAGTAACCAGCTGGTGCGGTATATGAAAAGGTAATAAAGGCTACAGAGGGAAGGTAGAGCAGTATTAGAGGAAGCAGTGGGGGTGAGCAGGGTATACCTCATGAGAGGGGAGATTTGAGCAAAGACTTGGAGGTGAAGGGTTATCCATGTGGATAGGGGCAGGGTCTTTCCAGAGAGAAGGGAAAAAGCAGACACCCTAAGGCAAGAATGTGTCTGGTGTGTTTCAGGAACAGCAAGGGGCCAGTATGCCTGGAGTGAAGTGTCCCAGCAGAGCAGCCAGGGTAGAGAGAAGGTGAGGGGTGCAGATTATGTAGAACTCCCAAGGCGCTTGTGGATAGAGTTCATGGGATCTCTGCAGTTGCGTGGGAAAAAATTACATTTTTCATTTTTATTAGCCTTTAAGTGAAATTTAGCACTTCTTTTGATTGTGAATGTAGGCCAAAACAGAAAACAAAAAACCCACAGAAGTATAGGGACACCTGTGACTTTGTTAACAACAGAAATTATAGATTTTTAAAATTGTACATAAAAAAGGTTTCAGATATCGTGGAATATTTCTGCTCATCACTACTTTGAAATTACACTACCCAAGAGATCTAATGATTTAATTTATGCATATTACTATATCACACATTTTAAAAATGAAAACTTTCTCTGTAATTGGCTTCATTTGTAATACAATGTAATTTTCGTACATGTAAAACATTTCTCTGAGACTGGGTCTGTAGGCTTCACCAGAGTACCGGGGGTGTGGGGAGGGGTCCATGGCACAAAGATCTCTGATGACCCACCTTAAGAATTTGGACTTGGAGTGAAACGAGGAGCCTTTGCAGGATTTTGAACACAGGAGTGAGATCTGATTTACATTTTTAAAGTGTGGCTTTGGCTGCTTTCTTGCACCAAGACTGGTAGGGATTGGGGAGGGGGTTGTTACAGTGATCCTGGTCAGACCAGGGTGGTGGCAATGGATGTGGTGAGAAGGAGGTAAGTTTTGGGTGAATTTTGGAGGGAGGCCCAATAGGAGTTGCTGCTGGATTGGATGTGGGGTGTGGGAAAGAGGCATACAGAGTGACTGGTTGCAGGGGTCTCGCTGCCCTGGAAGATGGATGGAGTGGGGCCCTGCTTAGGGAGGTTTGCAAGGGGACATAACATGTGAGCCGGACTTAGAAGGTGGTCAGATGGCTGTGTTGACTGTGAGTTCTGCAGAGACTTACATGTGCCTCATCTTCCCACCCCAGGAGCCCTGGTAGCTTGCTTAGGACCCATCATAGATCCTCAAAATGTATGAGTCCATTGCTGGAGGGAAGGCAGAGGGGCCACAGGGTTTCTGAGTTTCTGATTTGGGTACTAGGAGGGAAGGCTTTGCCATGACCAAGGTCCTGTCATTCAGTGGAGAACAATGGGCAGTAGGTGTTTGGTGACACCTAAGCTCCCACAGGAGAAAGGCTTCAGCGTACGCCGAGAGTGGGAAAGGAGCTTTCTTTAGCTGCTCAGTTCTCTGTTTAGCTGGGGTGACTGATTGATGGCAGTGGTTTTAATAACTCAGTAAACCAGGGCCACTCTATGCAGGATGAATTTGGTTGAGATGTAAATATTTTATATCGGAGTATTAACTGCTTATTAAAAGTGTATTGAGATTTATATGTTATGTGGATGTAATTATAGACATCACAGAGGGGTCATTTGCTTTCTGGAAACATCTCTAACAGAGCTGTTAATCCGGAAATGTGTGTCCTGCAGTCAGCTGGCCTTTAGGTAGAGCATTTTACTTGTCCTATTAAGTAGAAATTAAACACAGGTATAAATGCTGCTGAAAAGGCAGCTCCGTTTTCTGGACCCACCGCATGCAGATCATGTGGAAGTGCTAAGGCCTGACGTGGCTCTGCTGAGATAAAAGAGGCTGCTCTGTGGCTGCAAGGTCTTCACAGCTTGTGGTGATGGGGGGTGCCTAGGGAAGTTGGGACTGTTTAGCTCCTCAGCAGGAGCAGAGTCTGACTGCCCATGTGTGGGGGAGGGTCCTGCTGCTGAAATTCACACACCTGTGCTCAGGGCCTGGTGAGCATTTGCTGTGTTGACCCCTTCTTCCTGTGGCATGGAGAAAGAGCTACCACACTGGGGACCATTTGGAGCCTGATGCAGGTAAGTGGTCAATATACAGTTTTTTTGAGCTGAACATCTAGAATTTTGTATGAAAAATGTGATCACTAGAAACTTTGGGATGGGTGACCCATGGGAAAACAAATATTTCTTGAATGACAAAAGGGTGTTAAGTTTAGGGGGAAATGTGGAGTAAATCCATCCATCCATCTAATGTATTGAGTGCCAGGCGCTGTTGCTAGGCACTGGGGATACAGCAGTGAGTGAAAGAAAATCCCCTGCCCGTATGGAGCTTATATTCCATTGGGGAAGTCAAATATTGGACAAATAATGTGTCCAGAGATCAGGCTGCATGTAAGAGTAGTTTTGTCAACCACATTTAAATGATTTCTGTATCTTTTTTCCAAGTTTGAAACAATTTTTGTTGTTTGTGTTTAAATACACGCATAGACATGTCTCGGGGTGTCCATAAAAGTCACATCTTGGTTTTCTGGAGAATGAGCAGCTCCTGGCTATCTGGATAGCTCACACGCTTCCTTTTACTATTCTGCATGGAAATCTCATGTTTTATTGTATCCTGTATTCCCTGTTTTAGAAGAGGGTGTGTGATACACTTTTGCAGTGACTCCAGGTTGTCGCCAGGCCCGTTCTGGCTGTGATCTAGGGCTACCCTCTGAGCGTGGGGCACACTGTTCGTCCTGCACTAAGTGGTCCTGGGGCTTGTACTTTTGAGTCCTTGGGTCTGCTTTTTGTAGTGTCCTCTATCCTCCTGCTGGCAGCTGTCCCTCCTAGCTCATGCTCTCTCCTCCTCTCTTTATATCTAGATGCTTCCAGCATGTACAGAGGCAGTCAAACATTGGCTCATGTCTTCAAAGAGAAGACTAGTTAGTAAATTGATAAATATCTTAATCATTTGTGCCTTGATGTTCCAAGACTTACTCGTGAGCAGAGTCTTAGGCTGTGAACAGAAGCATATCTATGTACAGTGTTGCGGGACTGCTCCTGGTCAAGGCAGCTGTGAAATTGGCACACAGTGACTCAGGGGACATTTCTGAGATGGAGCTGGGGAACAGGAAGAGCTGTGGATGTACAGGCCTGCATAGGGCCCTCCAGGGCTTCTACTGCCTCTGGTGGCACTACGGGTCCAGCTCTTGTAGGAGGGGTGCATTCTGCTGCAAGGGGGCCCCTGAGCGTATGGGCCTCCCATGGTCTCCTTCTACATCCTGTGGCACCTGGACTTGTGCGGGCCAAGATGATAACCCTGAGCCACATGAGGCTTTTGAGCACTTAAAATATGACCAGTGGTACTGAGAAACTGAATCTTAATTTTTAAAAATTCTAATTAATTTAAATTTGATTTAAAAAACTGTTACAGCCTGTCCACAGAGAGGAGAGAAAAAATTATAAAAAGCAGACCCAAGGATTCAAGAAGTTATTGGGAAACTTTTAATTATATTTGGAATAACTTGCGTATGTGAATTTACCTTAACAACTGTAAATTTTATGAGATCTAGATACTGACCAAATATTTGAGGAAAATCTGGCATCTGAATGAGATGTGCTGTAAGTGTAAAATATACACTGGAGATCAAAGACATAGTATGGGGAAAAAAAGGAAAAAAAAGAATGTAAGATATCTCATTGATAATTTTTAATATTTATTACATTGGAATGATAATAGGTATATTAGGTTAAATAAAATATATTATTAAACTTAACTTCACCTGTTTCTGTTTACTTTTTAAAATGTGGCTTCTAGAAAGCTTAAAATTACCGATGTGACTTGCATTATATTTCTTTTGGACAGTGCAGATCTAGACCCTTCTCTGACCCTTGTTCAGGTCTGAGGCTGTTACATAATTTTATGTGGTTGAGCTTACCATTTATTGGATACTTACCTGGGCCAGACTCTGTGCTAAGACCTTGACATGTTTTCAGTCCTCCCAAGAGCCCTGTGAGGGAGGGACAATGATCCCCTTTTAAATATAAGGACTCTGAGTCTCAGAGCAGTGAAATAACTTGCTCAAGGTCACACAGCTAACAGGGGGCAGAGCTGGGACCCTAGAATTGGAGAGTCCTGGTTAAAGCCCTCCTGATGGCCACTATACCACTCTAGTCCCACGAGTTAAATGTCCATCTTGGGGCTTAGTATCCCAGAGCTGGGGTGTGGTCAGCAAGTGACCACAAGGACACAAGCTTCCATGGGAGTCATGCTGCTGGTTTGCTGTGTGCATACCTGCATTTCTCCCTGGGGGGTAGGGCATCACTTTGGAGAGGAGGTGAGCCCTGGGGCTGCCTGTAAGCACCACCACCCTGCTCTGATGGGTTAAGAGGGCTTCTGAGGCACAGTCCCCACCTCTAGCTATAGCCTTGTCCCATTCTGTGGCAGAGTGTCTTCATCCACGTCATGAGCTGGCAGGGCCATCAGGGTTGTCGTCTCCATTTCACGAATGAGCCAACTGAGCCTCAGAGGGGTGAAGTGATTTCTCTGAGATACACCCAGGACTGGGACTAGAACCTAGCATTTGGGTTCCAAATTCAGAGTTCTTTCCACTTACCAAATCTGTCTCCAAACAAGGGCAAAGTAAAAGAAGTCATAGGGCTTGTAGTTTGGGGGAAAGTCCCACAATATCACATATTGCCTGAAATGTTTCCATTGGGACATAGTTTCTTTTGGGGATGTCAGCCTCTGAGGAGTGGATTTCTGAAAAGATCTCCTCCTAGATGGGTGAAGGGCAAAGGGGATGTAGCAGGGTGGGTACCAGGGCAGGGCGACGAGCAGGTGAGGAGGCTGCTCAGACAGGAGAGCACGCAGTGGTCAACGGGCCCCATGCAGACCAGTGTTTGGCCTTCCCTGTACCATCCCTGACGCTGGCAGTCCTTGTCCTGGGGCCCTTTCCTATCTCCTGCAGCCTGAGAACAGATGGCTGCCAGGTAGGACTTCCTCGGAGAAGGCAGGTTCTAGGCTTGCCTGAATCTTGTTTCTGGACTCAAATGGCTTTTGGAGCCCGGGGCTGTGTCCTGGCACTCCCGTTTACTACCACTGTAGGGCAGCTGCTTCACCTCTCTGAACCTCAGTTTCCTCACCTGTAAAATGAGGCTTTACCTTGCAGGGTGAGCATCAGCACAGAGCATGTGAGACACCTGGCACCCAGCCTGGCACCTGCTGGTGCTGTAAACACTGGGGCTCAGTTGCACACAGACACCTGAGGGTTCCTTGGGCCCCTCCTTGTCTCTCCACAGGAAGCTGGCGGCCCAGCAGAAAAGCTGCAGCCTGGGATTCTAAGTCTGGAAGGCAGGAAATGGGACTGTAGAATTTTCTGTGGGTATAAATCACATGCCCGGTCTGGGTGCTTTAAGTTTCTTCACAATAAAATTCAGTAGCACCATGAGTATGCTAGGAAGGGGTTGGCAGGACTGCAAAAATCCAAAGGATTCAGAAATGATTGCTTCTGCTGAGTTTGAGAGAAGGACCCCCTGCACACACACCTAGGGAAAATGCATGCCTAATGCCACCTTGATGCAAAATTTTAGTTTCTCAAGGGGCTGGCTTGCTATGTCAGACGTGTTCTCGAAAGTATCAGCCAAGCAGGAGCCAAAGGGGATTCTTTCTTTCTTTCTTTCTTTTTTTTTTTGTCTACTCAAAGTCCCTAAGGGCAATCCTGTCTCCTAGAAGATATTACAAATTCTGGATTTTGTAAACACTCTCCATCCGGGAAGCATGTAGGGAGATCTTCCTTTTCCAGCAACCTGCCTTCAAGGGAGAGAATCTGGCCAGCCCTGAGGCCCAGGGTGGAGCAAGCCTGCCTCCCTGAACCCTCAGCCAGCCTTGCAGGGAAGGCAGGGGTGCTCAGTGATGCCCATGCACAGCCCCTGCCTCCCTCCTCCTCCTCCCCTTCTCCATGGTCATTGGGCATCCAAACGCCCTTCCTGGTGGAAACTGGCAGAAGGCACATCCTGGCCATTTGTGTGTCCCTTCCCCAACCGCCACTGCTGCCGCTGCCACTGCTGCTGCTGCTGCTGCTTCTCCACCTCAACTTAGGACTCTGAGAGTGAAGCTATACCTTGCTACCAAGCAGAAAGGCCCCCTCTCCCTCTGCCAGGGCCCAGATGAGGACGTGGGCAGACTGAGAGCTGATAGTGATGGGACCCCTGCCCTTTGAGAAGTGGCCTCTCTGGCTGACCAAGAATCTTTAAGCCCCGGCAGTTCTTGACTCTGCTGATGGTCACTGGGCAATAAGCGGTAATGCCTGGTCCTTTGGCCTTTGAACTGAGTGCTGTCTCTCCTGCCTAGGAGCTGTTTCGAACTATCAGTTCCCAGGGATTAGATGCATGTTTAGGCTGGATGAACTCATGAATGAAAGTATTTTGCTTCGAGGTTTTGGCAATGGAGACCTGCACAGTGGGCCCCCTTTTCTATCCTCCCTCCCAGCACCACCCACCCAGGCCCACCCTAATAGCAGGGGCCAAGGCCCTTACAGCAGCACCCAAACTGCCTCATGATAGTTTGGACAGGACATCTGTGCAGGGATGAAACCAGGTGACTCAGCAGCTTGTGGGCCAGGTGAATGCTTTCTTGATTTTTTTTTTTTTTCCTGGTTCATGACATCTTCTTCAGCACAGGATGGCAGAGGGGCAGCCCCAGACTCTTCTATGTTATGAGCAAGGGAGGACTGGAGGGAGAGGAATTGGCCCTGGGTTCATGTGTTTCACCCAGCTTTGATTTTAGTGCCACAGGCTTCTTTAGCCTTGAGGGGTGTGGGTCCTGATGTTGGGGAAAGTGAGTCAGTCATCTTGGAAATGTGGGATCATGGAAGAGGCAGGAGGATCAGAGTTCGAATGTCAGCTCTGCCTCCTCTTTGTTGTGTGACCTTGAAAAAGTCATGTAGCTCTTCTACATGCCCAATTTATAGATGAAGATGCGGGGGTCCCACATCTTTTTTGCCAGACTGCTCTGAGGGCTGTTGGTGTGTGAGACGCCAATCACAGCACCTGGCATGGAGTCAGCATGACATCACTGTCCTTTTCCTGCCTAGTTCCTGGGCTTGGCTGGGCCAGCAGCCTGGGCCAATACCCACTCCACGCTCTCCTTGCCCTGCACCCAGAGAATGAGGAGGACCCAAAGGGGTGCCAAGGGGTGCTCATAGGGCCTCAGTGTGATAGATGAAGTCATCATCTCCCAAGTGAATTAATGCTGCAGTTAATGGATTGGGGTTGTTGCTGGCTGGGTTATACCCGTGGCTGGTTCCTACAATCACATAGCTCTGGTACTCCCTGGGAGCCTGAGGTTAGTGGCCACTCTCCAGAGAGCAGCTGTCTGCACCACCTCCTGCAGGGAGTTCCGGGGAATTCTTGTAGAGGACATAGACTGGTGGCTGCTAGGAATCAGTTCCAGGTGCAACCAATTATATTGCTTAGTGGTGAATATGTTCGGTTGAGGAACAAAACAAGCCTTGAGCTGCTGGCTGGTCACCTGGCTTGGCTGGGTGGATGAGTGTAAGTGTGTGTATGTACCTTTATGGGTATATGCCCTGGTGCCAATGTCTGTGTGTGTGTGTATGTATGTATGCGTATGTGTTGAGAGCTGGGATTATCACTGGGATTTACCCATCTTGACTCCTGATCAGTGGCTTTATCAGTGAACAGTTCTTTTAAAAATGCCATTTTGCACAAGTACTATATTTTAATTGTAAAAAAACTGGAAAAAATAGATTATTTTTAACCATGGTTAACATTTTGGAGTCTTCTAAGTTGTTTTTTAAGTACACATATGTGTTATGTATTTTTTTCTTACAAAACAGTATGATCCATTCCTGTAACTTGCTCTCACTTAGTAGTGTATTGTGATAGCCTTCTACACTGGACACCATCATTTGTGAGAGCTGCATGGTATGAATATGCTATAGTTTTCAAAACCACTCTCCTGTATTTGGAAGTACAGGCTATTTCTGAGTGTCAGCCCTCATCAACCACTTTAGTAACAGGAGAAAGATTTTATATCATCTGAAGAGAAACCAGAGTGTCTTCATCAACCGCTGTGTGATGAACGTCCTTGTACAAACATTTAGGTGTACTCATATAACCTCTTCCCGGAGAGGAAAGCTTGGAAGTTGAATTTCTGGGTCAAAGGGCATCTGTATTTTTCAGGCTTCTGATATCTTTTGCTCAATTGCCTTCCAGAAAGTTTGTATTGAGCCAAGTAGAAAGAAAACAGCCCCTTTCCCCTTCTCTGTATATTCCCTGAGTCTGGCTAGAAGTTTCTAAAGGACCAGGGGAAGAGGCCGATGTGTCAAAAGGCCCCTCAGGACTCTGTGAGGTCTGTGGGGGTGCTAAGGCCGTTTTACAGATGAGGAATTGAGGCCCAGGGAAGCAAAGGGACTGAGTGTGTCAGCCTGATGAGGGTCTGATAGCTGTGACCTGGAAGAGTCAAAGGCATCTCAGGGTGTGAAGGAGCTGGCTGCCTGCCCCTGGGCCTGGTCTGGAGTTCTGGTAGGCAAAGGAAAGGCCTCTGGGCTAGTGATGAGAAGAGCTAGGCAGCCAGGGCTCCCTCTGCAGAGTCAGGGTGGAGACAGCCTGGACCTTCAGCTCTTGCTGGGCTTCCTCCTCAGGGCAGGGCCCCTCCCAGAGAGACCAGTCAGACAGGTGTGAATAGGGGTGGTCCAGGGTGGGGTGCGCATATGGTGCGGGGAAGCTGACTTTGAAGCTCTAGTGAGTGCCTGTTGTGTGCGCAGTGCCGGGCCAGGTCCAGGCAGGCGCTAGAGAAGGAAGGTGTGGGGCTGTTGCCCAGGGGTGGAGGGTCTAGCTGGGAGTGGGATGGGGCCCTTCAGTCCAGAGGTTAGGAACGGGGTGCTGTGGGATCCTTCTTTCAGCTGGTATTTATCAAGCACCTACTTTGGGCCAGGGCCTGGCCAGGGAGCTGGGGATACAGCCTGGGTGAAGAGGATAGACCAGCCTCTGCCCTCTGACAGTCACAATCATCTAGGGACAACTGGCCAGGGACAGGGAGTGGTGGCCAGTGATTGCACCAGGGGTATGGGAGCACAGAGAAGTGTGGCATGGGGAAGTCTTCCTGAAGAAGGGCACATCTAGGTTGAGACATGAAAGAGAAACAGAAACTGTGGGGTGGGTGGGAAGGGAGCAGGGTCTTGGTAGAGGGGAAAGTGAATGGAAAGGCCTGGAGAGTTGGGAGGTGGGGTGGGATGCCAGAGGCAGCCAGTGGGTGGCCTCTAGCAGGCCTGGTACGCTTCCCAGGGAGGGCCAGGCCTTGGGAGGATGCACTGAAAGCCGTCCCCCCGGGATGGAGGCTGGCCCAGGGGCCCAGGCAAGGCAGCACTGAGGAAGCTCTCTGTGGGTGCTGTTGGTGTCATGGAGCTGCCCTCTGCAGGCCAGATGTGGCAGGTAGGGCCAGGGTCCGTGGGGGTTGGTGGGGGGAACTTCACGACCTCTCCCTCTACTCTGAAATATCAAATCTCAATCCACACTGGAATGAGTTCTTCAGAAGGCCGGCAAGACCATTTCTCCTTGTTTAGAAGCTCGGTGTTCTGCTCCTCCAACTTCCAGGAGGGTCTGAGGGCTCCGGGTGAGGGGAGAGCCAGCGGTGCCTTTGTGCCTTTGCTGCACAGGGAGACTTTATCTCAGGGCAGGAACTCTCCTTCCTGCCCAGCTCTGCTCATCTCAGTCCCCACCAGCCTGCTTTGTGAAGGCAGATTCCTAACATGCCCCTCTCAGCGCCTCTGGAAGGGTGGCCTGATTTCTCACGCAGGCATGTAGGCCCTTTGCAGTCTGCCTGCCCTTATGCTGCCAGCTGTGTGCCCTGTGTCTCAGCTGGCACAGCCCTGCGTGCACAGGTCCCATCTGCCTGCCCTCTTCCTCCTCAGTGGACACTGGTGCTTTCTCACCATCTTGCTTAAGTCCTGCTTATCCTTCCAGGTGGGCAAAGATCTCCTCCTCTGAGGAGCCTCCCTAGCATTCCTAGCTCTCTTGGGTGGAGCACAGCTGTCCTTGCTCAGGGCACCACTCTTGGTCCTGGTGGTTGTCACCACCCCACTGTCACCCTTGTGTTCAAGCTGGTTCTGCCAGTGCAGGACAACAGGACGAGAGTCTCCTCTCTCCTTCATGTGTTCCCACAGGGCCCAGCACCCTGGCACTCCGTGGGGGCTCAGGACCCCAATTGCTGAGGCAGCATTTCATCAAGATCTGGAGGAGTTGCTCAGTGTGCACCCCCCTCCCCAGTGTCTCAGAGGAAAGTAATCGTGAGTAAGAGGAAGGCCGCCTTCTGAGCAGTGGCGTGAGCTGGTCTGGGGAGAGCCCAGCTCCAGCTCTTCCTCGCCGTGTAACCTCAGGCAAGTTCTTTTTTCTTTTATTACGGACACTGGAAACTTATTTTTCACAGTTCTAGAGGCTGGGAGGTCCAATGTCAGGATGTCAGTAGATTCTGTGTCCGGTGAGGGCCCGCTTGCTTCATAGATGAATGTCTGTCTTTTCATGGTAACCTCACCTGCCGGAATGGCAAACATTCCGCAGGCCTCTTTTGTGAGGGCACCCACCCCGTTACTGAGGGTGGACACCTCATGACCTGATCACCTCCCAAAGGTCCCACCTCTTAATATTATCACATCTAGGATTAGGTTTCAACATATAAACTTTGGGGGGACACAAACATTCAGACCATAGCAGTAACTTGCCTTGGTTATATTTAACTCCTGATGAAAACTGGACATTGCCAAAATTGAGACTAGGGCATACAAAAGTGATAATTCCATCTCTGTTAAAAATAGTTAAAAAATTTTTTTTATTTTAACAATTACTTGTACATATTTGTGGGGTACCGTGTGTCACTCTAATACATACATATACTATGAAATGATTCACTTAGGATAGAGAGCGTAGTTTTGTATCCATCAGTTCACCACTTCTCCCTCCAGCCCCTTCCCCTCCTAGCCTCTGTTATTCCGCTCTCTCTTTCTATGAGGACCACTTAAAAAAAATTTTTTTATTCCACATACGAGTGAGAATATTTGCTTTTTGTGTCTGACTTACTTCACTTAATCTGATGGTTTCCAGTTCCACCCACGTTGCTGCAAAAGATAGGATACCATTTCTTTTTATAGCTGAATAGTATTCCATTGTGTATATGTACCACAGTTTTTTTTATCCATTCATCCATTGATGGACACTTAGGTTGAGACCATCTCTTGGCTATTGTGAATAGCGCTGCAATGAACACGGGAGTGCAGGTGTCTTCTTGATATATTGACTTCATTTCCTTTGGGTATATACCCAGTAGTGGGATAGCTAGGTCGTAAGGCAGACCACATTTTTGTTCTCTGAGGAACCTGTGTACTGTCTTCCACAATGTCTGTACCATTTACATTCCCACCAGCAGTGTAGGAGGGTTACTTTTTTTCTGCATCCTCATGGGCAAGTTCTTTAACCTTTTTGAACCTTGGTTTCCTCAACCATTTAATGGAGACAAAAATATGCCTCACAGGGGTGTTATGAGCATTAAAAGAGATAATGGATATGTAATCCCCATAGCCCCAGGGCCCCACATGGCCCTGTCTCTGCACAGTCAAGTAGCCAGAAGTAATTAGAAAGCTGTCCTTTTGTTGTCCTTTGAAAGAAACTTGAAGTCCCTGTCTTGTGCCCCAGCAGCACACTTGAGTCCCTGGCCCATGTGGTTCCCTGCCACCCACAGACCTCAGGGGCTCCCTCCCACCCCCAGCTCTTCATTATATGGATGGGCCCGGCCTCTCAATTAAGCCTTTCCCAGTTTCTCCTTCCTCTGTCCTGCCTGCCAGGCTTCTGATTCTGCATCAGCAAAGGCAGGGACGAGCTGGTAGACATAGAGTTCTCCTTAGAGTGGGTGTGGGGAGCAAAGGGCCACTCACACGTGGATGGATGCATCCAGTGTTAGAGGTGCAAGGCCTGGGCCCAGCATTAATGCTCAGGAGGTATGAGGCTCACAATTCAATAAATGTTTATGGAGTGCTTCTTAATATGTCAGTCACCACGTTAGATTTTAATTTACAAGAAACTCTGTGAGGTGGGTGTTATTAGCTCCACTTTACAGATGAGAAAACTGAAGTTCAGAGCACACTTGTTGACATGGGTTGTACAACTGGTAAGAGCTGGAGCATTTGTCACCCCCACGGGTGGTTAGTGTCAGCTGGGTGGGGAGCTCTTCAGGGAAAAAGAACCCCTCAGAGTCCTATCCTTGCTCCTGCGTCTCACGGGAAGACCATTTGGATGAGGAAAGGAGGGAGTGGAGGCAGGTGACAGGCAGATCTTCAATGTATAGGATTAAATATTTACATTAGGCAAAGATGAGGGTTAAGTGCCTCAGAGGCAGGCAAAGGGAGAGTGCAGGGAATTGCTGCTGGAGCAGCCCAGAGAGCTCCTAGAGAGCTGCGGGTGAGGGCACTGTCTCTGGGGGCTCACAGCAACTGAGCAGGAGCGGGAGTCCGGCTGCCTCCCCTGTGAGATGTGTGCGAGTGAGTGGAGGCCCAGGAATGTGGGAGCCACATACTTGTGTGTAATTAGGTCGGCTCCTCTGCAGCGGCTGCAATTAGCCGCAGGCGGGAGACAGGACTTCCTGTGGCCAAGGCCACTTCTGCACCTGGGGCGGCTTACCTGGGCTCCTGCTGTCCGGGCTTGGGTCTGTGCATTTCCGGCAGGGGTGGCTGAGAGGCAGGTGGGACTGTTAGGACTCCAGGGTCACAGCTTCCAACGCCCAGCAGGAGGAGAGAATTGTCCTGGCCCTCCTCCTGCTGCTTGGCCCTAGTTACATTTTCTCTGAGGGCCAGCTGCAGAGGGGCCTGTTGCTCCCTCACTGCACCTGTCAGGGGCCATTTCTGAGCCTTTCTCACCCTTGCTGTCTGCAGGCAGGACTGTCAGCATCCTACAGGTGATCAGTACCCACGACTGGTCAGTGAATGCCTTGTATACCTCCTCCCACGGGGAGTTCAGTGGCAGGAATGTTCTGAGAATTTGGTCTTTTGAGTAGTCCAACCTATCTTGCCTTAGTGAAAAATGTCCCAAATGCAATGAGTAATGCTGCCACTTTCTCTTTAGTGTCCAGGGGATATTATTTTATTCATCCAATTTTATTAACAAGAACAATCACTGTGATCTTTACTGGTCTCGCCTGTCTCTCTCTTGAAATTGTGAGATAGGAATGTGAAAAACTGGAAGCAGGAGTGCAATTATTCCCATTTTGCAGACAGGAAAAGCCAGCGGTTGAGGAGGTAAGATGCTTGCTCAGAGCCACCGAGGCACCAGTGGCACCATGCTCAGGCTTCCACATCTCAGCTGGGGTGAGGCCCAGGCTGGGATCTGGTCCCTTCCCCATACCAGGCTGGGAGTGAGGGCAGGTTGCTGGTGGCTATGGCACGAGGGAGGGATGTCAGTGTGGCACCCACTGCAGTTGGCGGAGGGGCTGCACTGCCCTGCAGTCAGCTGGGACTCAGTGGTGCAAGGTTTGGGGCACAGCTCAGGGACGGGCTGGCTGCCTGCCCTCTCAGGCCACTATTAAGGATGGGCTGAATCTCTGGTTTCTCTGTCCTCTACTGTGCACCCCAGAGCTGGAAAATTGTCTGAAAATCCTTGGAGCAATGGATTTTCCCAGCCAGGCCCAGCCTTCCCCCTAAGAAATCCAGGACAGTGAGTGCGCTGCCCACCTGCTGTGAGCAGCACAGGTGTCCTCAGGCGTGAGACCCAACCCCCTGGGTCCTGCAGGATGTAGGAGGACTAGGCAAGGTACTAGGTGACAAAAGTGAAGGGTTTGGTATGTGCCTGCTCAAAGTAACTGTTCAATTGGTGTTAGCAGCCACTATTATTATTTTAAACACTATTATTAAAGAAAAAGACAGTGTTCTATGAGGTGAGTGACAGAGACCTGGACTGGTCTGGGAAGACGGTGCTCCAGAAATAGTAGCTGTCATTAGCCATTGGCACTGTATCTCCTGCATCCCCCATGGGCCTAAGCCACCTTCAGGAGGAATGAACCTCCAGTTGATTCTCATTATTTGCAGTAGTTGTGTTCTATATAGTCACCACCAACACTGAATTAGCAAATACCAAACCACTGCTCCTAGCGGAAATACAGGGTTAGGTTCCTGTGAGCCTCTGATCACAATGTTTTTGCCAACTGATCAATACATAACCTTGTTTTACATGTGTTTCTGTTTAAAGTACCTTATTTAATATATGTTGTTGATTCATTGACATTGAACTTCCAGCTAACAGCACTATAACTCATGCCTGAACGAAGCTTACCTAACATATGTATGTTCTCTGTAAAGTACATCACAGCCTTCTTGAGCTTAGGAACACTAGATAGCACTTCAGCACTATGTTTGGGGGCCATTTTAAACAATGAAGTCAACAAAAAGCATAAAAACGCAAAAAGCATGGTACTGCATGTGGCAGAAAGGACCCTTGTTTACAGTATGTGCTCTGAAACAAGAAAGCAGGGCATGGCCTTGTTCAGCCTCAGCTGGGAACTTGTACATCAGGTGGCTCAATTTTTCACTACTCTGTGCATGTCTGCAAATGACCACTAGAGCACCACGAGTAATGACTGTCAGGGTTACAAATAAAGCTTAATAAGCATGGAGGTTTGCAAATATGGACTCTGCAAATAATGAAGATCAGTTGTATGTGATAGATAAACCAAAATTCTGGCCCAGCCCAGCTATTTAGGGGTTGTTCAAGGTTGGGGAGCAGCAGACAGAACCTTTGAGCCACAAGAGACATGGAGAGCAGGGAGGTCCCCAAGTGGCCCCAGGGCCGGCTATTGGCCCAACCCTGAGCAGAGGAGGCCTGTGGGCTCCGAGGCCTTGTGCTGGGCTGTGGCTGAGCCTGAGCCTGGATGGCTTTGTCCATAGTCATCCTGATGGGTTTTCCACACACAGAGCTTAAGCTGTTTACAGCAGTGTGTTTATATGGGTGGGAGGGATGTATGTATTTTTATTCTTTGGGTATATTTTGAACCCATAAACAAGAAGAAACTCATCTTTGTAGGATTTTCACTTTGTATGCCCCTTCTGTATCCCGTCCCCACTGGTTCTGCAGGGCACTGGCAGAGGGGAATATCATTTGAGTGGGTCATATGTTCGTTTAGGAGCCTGAGCATCTGTGTAGAGGAAGGGGAAGGGAGGAAGGGTGTGAATATGAATTCCCCAGTAGAGAATCCACCCAAGCTCTGGCTCTAGGGGGAAGGCGAGGGAGGGTGGGAGTAGGGCTGGGAAGGAGCAATCTTCTAGGAAGACTAGGAAGGCCTAGTCTTCTAGACCTCTTGGCAGACTTAGCTGTACCCCATGCGTCCTCTAGTGCCCAGGGTCCCCTTCATGCTGAAGGAGGTGAGTGAGGCCCAGAGATGGCAGGTCCTTCAGCAGTCACCACACAGCAGAGCTGGGGCTGGAGCCCAGGCCTCAGGACTCTCAGACCTGTGTCCTTTTCCACCGCACCACTGCTGTTCCCTCTCACAGAAGCACTTAGCGAAAGACAACAAGGGTTTGTTGCCTTCTTTTGTTAAAGACTGCTGTCAGTCCTGTGGAGAGATTGGGAACTTGGGCTTTGGAGTCAGACTGCCCATGTTATAATCTTGGCTTAGTCACTTACTGGCTGTGTGACCTGGGGCAAGTAACCTAACCTCTCTGTGTCGGTTCATTTTAGAATGAGAATAATAGTAATACCTATTGCTCAAGGTTGCACTGAGGATTTAACCAGTTAATATTTGAGAAGCATTTGGTACAGTTTCTGGACCAAAATAAGAGCTATGTGAGTATGTGTTAAATAAATGAAATTTATAAAATTGTTGCATGATCTGGGGCAAGTTGCCCTTACTGAGCCTCAGTTCGTCATCAAAAAAATGGGATGGATAATGATACCTGTCACAAAGGTTGTTGTGATGGCTCTGGTGGTGAATAATGAGTTTAAGATGCTTAGCACAGAGTGAGCTTTAGAACGACTATCAATAGTTTTTATTGGTATTATTATTAGTTGGCACTCTTCTGCCCATTCACCTGGTAGTCTCCTGCTCTGAGTTCAGATGAGGGGAAGTAAGAGAAAACAGAGGGTAGCCAGGAGGAAGGGAGATGGGCGGGGGGATTGCCACATTCAGGTGAGGCCAGAGGTGGCTATTAGGCTTCCCCCTGGTAAAGAACCAGGAATTCATATTTACACCGGGTGGTGGGTCCCTGGGCACAAGTGGGGAGCTGTTCTCTGTTCTGCAAGCCACCCGCTGCAGAAAGCCTGCCTTCCCCAGCCATGCGGGACTCTGAGAACCTGCATTGGTCAACAGTGGTTCCTTTACTGAGTCTCCTGCCCAGGCATCTGGGCAAACGTTTGGCCACGGGCAGTGCCAGGCAGTGGGAATGCTGTTTGGAATGACTGGGTACGTGCAGAAAGTTCCCTTCTGAAATTCCCCTGGAAGACTCAGGATATACTTCACAGGAAGCATCAGCGCAATTTTCTAATCAAGTTGAAGTCCGTGGCCCGTAGATAGAAACAATAAATGAAATGCAATTTGAGCCAGCACTTTGCCTGAGTCTCCATTTCTGGAAGTGGGTGTGGGTGAGAAACTGGTCTTTGTGAGGGAAGAACTTGACCCCCGACCCTGACCATTTAGCCCCCAGCCCCACCATCAGCTTGCAGGGTGGGACCCTAGGACTTTATTTTAGGTAATCATTGCAAATCCTGATTTTGATCTGTCAGGTCAAAGTCCACACTTCTCTGTAAATCAATGCACACTATTAAGCCCACTCTTTGTTTTTTCTCCTTCCAGCGCCTTCTACCTAACCATGCTTAGAGTTTAGTCTTGGAGATCATTGTTTAATCAATATTAAACCATTCACGTAGTTTAAGTGTTTACTTATGTGCTTTGAATCATTGCTCACAGTAAGAGCAAGTGATGCCCCTAATCTGCCTTCACTACGCTCCCCAATACCCTAATTATGTAATTTAGAAAAGAACATTTCCTGACAGCAGTTTCTCAGTGTGCAGCAACAAATGCTGACTGGGGACGGGACCAAACAGCCCGGTAATAGCTAGCACATGGAGCCCGCTGCCTGGGTCCAGGCAGCCTTGGCTTGGGGCGGACACCCGTCCGTTTGGGTTAAGGCTTTCAGATGATGGCATATTAGTGCCAGTAGAAGTAATTCCACATGAAAGGAGCTGAAGCTAATAGCCCATCTCCAGTCTCTCTCAGTTTGCAGAATAGGCCCTCACTGCAAATTGTTACTGACCCAGACAGTCAGGGACAGATATCTCACCAGCCTGTGAGACTGACGCAGCCAAAGACGTGTCCAAGAGGCCAAGGTTTAGGCCAATTCTCTACGTTCTTGCCAACCCCCTACATCTATGGTCCAGAACTGGACCCGAGTGTCCCTAATATTTCCTTAGAAAATATTTTGGGGGGAGTTTAGAGACTTTTTGGGGAGAATTTAGAGACCAATGTGTGCCTATTCATTCAAGTAAAGTAGATATCTGAGGGGCTGTTGGGTGTCAGATTGTGTGGTTGGCAGAACCCATGGTTTCAGGATATGTCTACACTTAAGTGCTGTCTAGGCAGTGTGGCTGTTTTGGGCAGGAGGGACCCTAAATGCCTTCCTCCTCATCAGCCTTCCAGTGTCAATGTCTGGGCATCTCAAGCCCACTGGCCCTGTGAGAAGAGCCCGGCTTGGCCTTCTCTGGCCACATGAGGCCTAAATGCTCACTGACCCAGTTGCTTCTATAACAGGAATGAAAAACTACCTTTCCTGCTTCCCTTCCCCCATGGAGACCTTGGTCCAACAAATATTCTGTTGCTATAGAAACCCAGCGGAAGCCTTTGTGGGCTCACCTGTCTCAGCGGGGTGGTCAGTCAGCATTTGGGGCACTGGTGTGCAGCCGCTCCTCATGGGCCAAATCCAGCAGCTGTGGGCCTGTGTTGCTATGTAGTCATCCAGCTGCCTAGGGCCTGAGCTCGTGATGGTCCCAGAGGAGGGGTAGGGGACGAATGAGGAGCAAATGGAGCTGCGGCAATTTTAATTTGGCTGTGAATCTTAAACCAATGTATTAGCCTTTCTAGAAGCGCCAGTTGCTATGGTGATAGAAGCGGTGCCAATTGCAAGAGTTGTTTTTGTGGTTAGAGGGCCTGTCTTAGACAAAGAGACTGAGACCAACCCGACAGTCTCAGTCCTTGCTCCCTTCCAAGGATTGAATGTTGTCAAAGCCTGGCTTCAGGAGGAGGGTGACAGCCTTTCAGAGTGGCCATTTTGCTCTAGCATTATTCTGGGGGTCCAATGGCTTGGCCAGAAGGGAGTGGCCACCTAGTATTCCAAGAGAGAGCCCGCAGGTGGGCTTACTAACAGAGAAAGGGCTACTCAGTTACGGCAGAAATTGGAGTTTAAAAATTCCTCTCTCGGGGCAAACTCACGATAGAGCATTCTTTATGGAGCCTTCTGCCACCCAGAGTCTGGTCTTAGGGCTGTAGAGGTCTGCTCCTTCAGGCCACATTTTGACTTGGGCCTCAAATATCAGCTCCCCTGAAGAATTTCCTAAGTGACAGAATGGAGGCCTTTTCTGTAGCCGGGGTGCTTGTGTAGCTCGTTAACTCTCAAAGTGTTTTACAAATATTTATCCACCTTAGGTCATTTGCAAACCTAACCCCTGTCATCCCACCCCAAGGTTGTCCCCTCCAGCCTGGTTGCCCAAATGAAGTCAGAAGCCTTGGGCTGGGAATTCCACATTGGTGGATTTTGAAAAGCTGGCCTGAAAGGTTTGTTTATTTCTCTAGTCTACCCTTCTTAGAGTTAACAGAATGTAGCAGGACTTCCCAGTCCAGACATGCAAAGCCCTTTGCCCTCCCTAAAAGAGGTGAGAGTATTTTATTTATGAATTCATCTTAAATCACTTTTAAAATTTCCTTTAATCAAATTAAGACTTTCTCTGGGATTATGTCAGAGCATCAGAATAAGAGGGCATTAGCTAGGAGTGAGGTATTTTAGGATAGGTAACCAGTTCCCTTTGACTTGCTTTCCTGGCTGGCATGGACAAGTAGAGAAAGCCTATTTGTTTGATTCTCCGAGGTTCCTAAAATGTATCTATTTTATTGTAAAGAGGAAGGTTCCTGGGAATTGGAGGCCTGGGTCCTTCCCAGGGGTGACTCTCACACTGAATGTTACCGATATTTCCCCCAAGACCCTGTACCCAGATGATTCCTGGGCTCCTGCCTCTCCCCGTCTTCCCAGCAATCCCATTGCCCTGAGTGGCATCAGGGTCACTTGCCTCGAAGTGGTGGAACCTAAATTTGCCTCGGCTCCTGGTCTCAGAGCTTCTGACTAATGAAGGCTGACCCCTGGTGAGTTTTCAGAAGCCATGACTGGCTTGCACCAAGGCTATTCTGCTGATAAGATAGGCTTTTGTGTATAGCAGGCAGGAGGACAGCAGCTTCAGTAAGGTCCTATCAAGGTGATAGTAATCCTTCTGCTGGCTAATGTTTGCCAAATAAATAGCCTCATTAGGAAAGGCTATAAAAGTACGATAAGATTCTTCTAATTATCCTGGAAAGCACAAATACTTGGGGTTTCATTTTAGCATAACAGGAGATATGGAGGAAAGAGGGGACAATGCGTGTGAGTGAATATTTTTTAACAATGGCTTCAACCCTACCAGCAGCATATCTAGCATTTCACGTTTTGCTTTTGTAAAAGCAGCAAATTGTGGAAAAGAAGAAAAAAAAAGACAATGACATATTTTAGGTTACTATTTCACCTTCGCAAATCAATATACAAGCCATTAAAACTACATTTTTCCATGAATGATAAGTGTAATTACCTCTCTCGCCATAAAAACTTGTCCTTATTAAATGTAAATATTTAAAAATGATTGAAATATATTTGAAGGGCACTTTATAGCTTGATTTTTATATGCTGACATCTGGGTTGCCTTTCCTAAAACGCTCTATTTCTTGGAGAGTTATTAAATTAGTATTTTGAAAGGACTAACACTAGACTTGTTCCTTGTTTCAATTTTAATTTCGTACATATTTAGATTTACTGGGAACTCAGGGTTTACATTTAGCTAATGCATCGTTATGTTTGCAGGGCTTGTACACATAGAAGCCGTGATATTTTTTGCAGAGGGAATCTTTAAACAATTGGGAACTCCATCTCCACATTTATTTTGTATCCTGCAAAGTGGAAGAGTATAAGAATAGAGATTCCAAGATTCCTGGCTGTAAATGTTTAATTTTTCAATTCTTCTTTTGAGCAGGAATCTTTTCTTAAATATTTACTTTGCTTTTAATTGTGCATCATTTCAGATAGCAAATATCAGATCAGTTTTTTGTAGATCTGTCGGAGGTTATTTATTTTAACTCCGAGAAAGATGTACAGTGTAATAATATTTTTCAGCTTTGCTCTTTGGAAGAGATTTTTATTTTCTTTAAAAATTCTTATTTTTAGCGCCCGGCTAGCTCAGTCGGTAGAGCATGAGACTCTTAAAAATTCTTATTTTTAATTGCCTCACTCTGCCTCTATTTTTGGAAAGGTAAGATGTTGAGTTCTGTGCTTTGAGAGAATTTCAGACAATGAAAGAAAATTTAATATTTGAAAATACAAGCTTCACTAACATACCTAATTCCAGATGGCAAAAAGACCTTGCCCCCAAATGTGAAAGAATTCAATATGAGTGGCTCAAATATTTTTTCATGATAAGCAAATATTTCTGGGATGGATGTATTTCTGAGCTCTGCATAGGAAAGCAACCATCCATGCAAGCCGCGCCGGGCTACCCTTCAAACCCTCTTTACTCTTTTCCTTTCACTATGTTAAATCCTTGAGATGTGTAAAGATGTTATGATAGGCAGTGGGTCAAGTAATCTGCACATGTAGCTTTTTATAAATTTTTCTTTGCAAAGGAAAATTTTTCTTCAAATAAATCCCCCCAAACAAATGGTTTGTAAAAACAAAAGTCTGTTTGTTTTGAAACTGCACACAAGAAACCACGTTATAACAATATCTCTCCTTATTTGAGTTCCACCTGAGAAAAGAAATTTACCTATAGTCAGCGATTTCACTCATGATATGCCTTTAAAAAATGAAGTTGTCTGTTGGGAGAAAATAAACATCAGTGAAGTGTGGATATTTGTGAAGAGATGCCTTTATTCACTTGTCCAGTGGAACTGTTTAACCTTTGTTTCTTATCCCCCCTCTGTCCTTTTTACTTTCTTTATAGTTCTGTTCATGCAGATTCCTGAACCTTAAGCATTTTAGAAATTTGTTGCTTTTAATTACGATACTTCTTGAATGAACAAATGTGCCATTTTTTCCCCACATGAAGTAGAAATTTTAAGCAAGTCTTGAAATTCATTTTTTGCCACAATTCTTGGCAAAACGTCTAGGGTTTGAGGATATTTTCACAGTGCCACAGAGGGCGAGCAGACGGATGGGGGAACACGCTCCGATCACCAGTCAGTGACTTGGGAATTTTTCAGGAGGCATATTTTCTTACGTTAATGCCTTTGTAGATTCCATCGACATTCAGACATCAAAGGGCGTGCAATTAATAATGGGCATCTGGAGGGCCGGTCACATGCTTCCGATGCTAAAGTGGGGAACGACAGGCAAATCAGCCGTGGTCAGGTATTAGCTGTAATCATTTTTAAACAGCAACGAAGGCTTCTCTTTTGTGTCTCTGCTCTCAGAAGTGCAAAAGTTTTCATCCAAAAGATTCCCGTAGATGCTTTCCTTCTAGTGGACGAGTGAGTAATAAATGATTTGTGGACCTACGTCTTCAGTGTGGAGTCAAATAACCTTAATTTCTTCAATAAATGCAAACCCAATTTTGTGTGAACTTTTTCCTTGAACTGCATGGACAAGAGGCAACAGACAGTATTATTTGAGTCTTTAGTTAATCTTCCCAGGTTTGCCCTTTATTTGTTTGCATTTTCCAAAATAAATGAATATTTTGTAGCACTAGGATCATAGTTACTTTCTGCTTGCTACAACCAAAGGCGTCCTTGCGAGTTATTTATTTCCTCTCTTTTATGGTAGCCTGTTTATCTTTTCCAAAGTGATATATGTTACCCAACCCCAAGTAATATAAGATAGGCAGGTAAGACTGTGTTTAAGCTCAACAAAAATGTTCCAGAGAAATATGGTGCTTGGGCTCTAAACACTCCAGCAGGTATAAAAACCTGCAACTTTTTAACAATAATTCTCATTTGAGTAGGTCACAGATAATAAAGGAACGCTTGTTTCTGGGAAATTAAAAAAATGACATGAGGGGGAAAATATTTATTTGCTTTTTACATTGGTCAAATGACTAGTGGATATTAAAAACCTGTAAATAGACAGATGCAACCAATTCTCTTTCATTAACAAATATTGCAATTTCACATTAAAGTAAATGCATTTAGAAAATGTCTACGCTTCTGAGAAACTGAAATTGTCAGAGCTTGAACCTATTTTAAATGTTAAGAAGCTGATATTCTAATCATTTGAGGGAAAAAGATTTTTATTGTAAATCTTTAATGAACCAACTTGAATTTTAAAGGTTCTTTTGGCTGTTCAGGTAGCAAGAGCTGTGATTGAGTTTGTGTACATTTCTCTACGTTTGCCTCTGGACTAAATCTGCCCAGTCGCCAGCTTTGTTTTCCTTCTAAGTATAAGCCATATCGGCAGCACACTTTAAAGTTAATTTGAAGCAGGGTCTATACTGCCGTCAGCAAATATGTTATAAGCTTATTATTTAATAGTGATTCCAGGGTAAGGCCATCATCCCCTTCCTAAATCCAAATATAAAAGCTGAAATCGTATTTGTTAAAACTGTCATGTTGAATTTGTGGCCCAGATTGTTTTCCCGAGGTGTGCTGGGCCAGAGGCTCAAATGCTGCTCCCAGCTGCAGACACCCCAGCCCAGCCAGCAAAGCTGCTCGTGGCCGGTGGCTGAGACGCTCCCAGCCACTCAAACCGCCTGCTTCCCCCAAACAGAGCTACAGCCCAGCCTGCTCAAGGCTTTTCCACATTGTAAAATCATTTGATTTATTTGTTTGGTTTGGTTTGGTTTTTAGAAGCACTGCAGAAATTATTTCCTACTGGCAGAGAGGGCACTTGGTGTTACACTACATTAGTTTCACATCATTAGTTTAGGGTTCTCAAACTTAAAATTGTAAAGTATCCAGGAGGCTTCTAGAGACCTCAGTTCTGACCAGAGCAGAACAAATTAAACCTGATGGATTCTTTTCGCTGTCTGTAAAGTGTGGGGTGATCCATAACAAACTGCTGTGGCAGTGCTGAAGGGGTTCCCTCTGTCAGCTTTGGAATTTGATAGTAGGAAATAAAGAGGAAAAATTCTTCTCTTACCATTCCAGTTAAAAAAAAAAAAAAACAAATTGTAATTTTATTGGCACTGCTTGTAGCAAGAAGACAAGAAGGGGTGCCGATGACAGCCACGACCCCGTATCTCTGGGCTGTCTCTCTCGCCTCCAGCAGCCCCTTCCCGCTTCTGACTATCGCTCAGTACAAGTCATTCAAAGCTCGCCCGCAGACGGACGGAGACCAGCGCAGATCACGGCCCTGACCTGGGGTCTGCAGGGGCGCAGGGTCTGCCCAGGACGGCCGGCTGGCTCGCTCCCCCAGCGTGCGCCTTCTCCCGCGGGCTCCTCCCGCCGCCTGGCTCTGTCTTCCCCTCGTGCGGCAGCGGCCCCAGGTGAGCGCTGGCCGAAGCTCTCCTGCCACCTGTTGGCCGCCGGCGGTGCTGACACCGCGTCTAGAGCGTTTATTGACGTCTTCGCGGCAGCGCTCCCTGTTCTGGCCCAGGCTCACCAGCCGTCAGACACGTGGCTGTCTGCTGGAGCCCCTCAAGCTGGTCCTCCTCCGTTTCCTGGGCCCCCATCTGATGAGCCACCACAACTGGGCTCTGGAGCAGCCCCAGACAATCTGCCCTGGAGTAGGAGTCCGGGCCTTGTCTCTCAAGCAGCTGTGGGGCTGGTGGAAGGTTGAGCGTGTCTCTGCCAGCAGAAGCCAGGCCATCCCACATCCTCCTATGGCACTGGTGTCTGGGGAGAGCTTGGCGAGCATGGTGTCAGAGCCGTGGTGTGAGAGACGGCTGAGCCATCTCTTCCTCTGGACCGTGTCCTCCTGACTGGTGCTCCTGCTTGGCGGTGATACAGTGGGGCAAGCGGCACATAAACCAGCTTCTCTAGCTTGGGTTTTGCTGCCACTGGCATGGGCTCTGCCCAGGCCTCTCTCTTTCCTTTCTTCATAGGGGGCTTCCCAGGGTCTGGATGGGAGGGCAGTAGAGGGGACTTGAGCCAGAGGTCAGAAGGTAGGATGTAGGAGTTCCAGAATGGAGGAGAGTGCCATCCTTTTTCCCATGGGAAGTCGTGAGTCACCCCCACATGTCATAGATGAGCAGTTCTGTTCTGAGGCTGGGTTCCTAGGTACCTGCCACATGCTCTGTAAGGCATTCTCTAGCACAGTGGGGCTCTTGTTGGCTGTCTTGGGCTTTTTGTTACAAGACAGTGCAGCAGCCACAGTTCTGAACCCTCTGCAAGCAAAACTAAACATCTCTCTAGGTCCTGAATGGACTGAGTCTTGGGAATGGATTGGCCTGACTTTGAGAATGTCACAAGTGGTTTGGTAACACTGAGGGTAGAGGCCACATGTGGTGGTGACATTCTCGTTCCTATTTTGGGGAGGGGACCTGGGGCCATGGCTTTCCCCAGGCCCTGTTGGAAGGGGCTGAGAATCACAGCTGCTATGGGCCCATGGACCAGCCCTTGGCCCAGTTGGAGATGCAGTGTTTTTCATTCCATGGTAGCTTTATACAGAAAGGCTGCATCATATTCAGCCCTACCTGCCTGTAGCATGCGTGAGCATTTAAGCAGGGTGTCTGGGGTCCAGCACAGTAGCCATGCTCGGTGCTGCTCACACAGCATGGCCGCACCACGCTCATACTTGCGCTCTGCCAATGCGGGCCGGTGGTTTCCATGTGGCATTCAGCTGGTAGCTGCGGAGCTGTCTTAAGTCCAGCCCGGGCACCTCGTCTCTGCCCTGGAGAGGGGGGTGGCTATGGAAGCCAAGGCTGCCTGTGTTTGGGTGATAGTCTCCTGGCCTATCTGAGGCCAAAATGTTCTTACCTTCTGGTCTCTGAAATCATAGAGAGAGACTCTGGTATTTGGCCAAATGGCTGTTGAGAACCCAGCCCTGAAAAGTTATTTTCTTAGTCTAGGGGCTCATGTGAGCCCTGGCCTAGGGGTGATTTAGTTGTGTTTTTTCAGCTCACCTCATAATTTAATGTAGGAAAAATTCTTTGGCATGTTTCCTCCTGGGTGCCGACGGCCTTTAGAGCAGTTCTGCACAGAGAAATGCCCCCTAGACAGAAATCTTCTCTCTATGCCAGGTCTGTGCTTTCCGTAACTGCGAATGGCTCACTGAAATCTCTTAGGTGGAGAGAAATCCTACCTAGCCAGGACTCACATTTTTATAGAGAAAGAGGAATGTTAGGAAAGTCAGTAAACTTCCAGTCCCTCTCGGCCCCCTGAACATGAATAGAAGAAGAAGAAAAAACCCTAGCCAGCTGGTTATTTACCCGCAGCACAAAAGCAGCCTCCCTCCTATCCCCTCCCTTTTCTTTGCAGCCATGCTGACAGAAATACATTACCAGCTGAATACATCCTCCCACAATACTGTTCATCATGCAGGTACTGGGGGACCAAAGGGAAGATGAACTTTAAACACACCTGGCACAGCTGGCCACGCCTTTGTGCTGGCTTGCCCGTTCCCCATTCACATGCTCTCCACAGGAATTCTAAGAGACTGCTTTTTGTGGCCACACATTATCCTAAACTCAGGCCATTCAGCTGCCTTGGGAGAGTTTGGGCAACCTGTCCAGTAGGTAGTCCTACCGGGCCTGTAGGGCTCAAAAGAACTTAAAACTGCTCAGCCAAGAGAATTATCTCAGAGAGGGAGACTCTTTGGGGTTCTGCACTCTCTCCTCACCTTCAGCAGCAAATAGAACAGGTTTTCCAAGGCCCTCAGGTGATCCCACCCAATGAGTTGCTAACTCTGCTGATGCTATTCCACTAGCCCCTGTGGATTCCTTGGAAGAGGGGGCAGGTGACCGAGCTATGGACCATTTCCCCAGTTTTATGCACCTGGAATTAGGAGACTTTTCCCAGAGTTGTGGCAAATAAAGAGAGAAAGTCTTTATTAGCAGCAATTCTCTACCATCGATGAACTTCTCTCCCTCACCCCAGGCAGCTTTTAGATGCAACTTGGCTTTCAACCTTTCCTACGACTGGCTAGGAAATTACTCTCTCTGGAGGGAGAATGACTCCTGAGTCACTCTCAGTCTTCCTCCCCAGCTGCTACAAGTTCATTTGTTTTAACTTTCCCTCTCCTGAGATAACATATTCCAGAGGCCAGTGAAAAGAAAACATGGTGTGTGGAAAAAGTCTTTTTAGTGGGAACACTTTTGTGAGATTGAGCTGTTCAGGAAGACTTTGACATCCTGGCTCATAAAGCTGGGAGGTGATGAGGCTATAGTGGCGCTTTGGATTTGGGGCTGATAAGATTGTTTTTTGTAAAATACTGGAATCCTTTGTGATTATCAGTTGAGAAATTCATTGTAGTGTTTCTCTATAGAGGAAGGAGAAGACAAAATAGACTTCACAACAGTCAATTGGGTTGCTCATTGTCAAATGATCACTTAGAGAGCATTTACTCTGGCTGTTGAGTGTCATTGCTATTAGCCACTTAATCCCTGTGAGAGGCCATGCTCTGGGTCACCTCCATTTTAGAGATAAAGTTCAGCACTGCTTTTCTTCTGTGTGATCCCACGTAGGCAGTTGAGCGTAGCTTTGACTCCCATGAGCAGACCTCTGCTCTCAAAGCCCTTGTTATGAGCTTGAACTATTGTATCTTGACCTCAAAAGAGATTCAAGAGCACAGGGACAAATTTGGAAGAACTAAAGGAGATGACAAAGCTATTGTCACAGGTGTCAAGCCCTGCTCCCTGAATCTCCATGTCCGCTTCTCTCTCTCTCTCCCTCACCCCTGCTTGCCCCACTGGAATCATTTGGTGTTCACCTGGCTGTGGGAGAGAATATTGTGAAATTTCGGAATTGCTGCAGCAACTTGAAGAAACTCCTTGCTTGGTCTGTCCTGTCTTCTGCCAATGCAATCTGACGGAGCCGTGGGCGTACTGATGCCAGATATAATCTAACTAAATAAATCTCTAAGAACATAAACTAAAAGTACTCTTGCATTTTCCTTTGTTTTCTGCACAAAAGCCATTCTCAGTATATGAATGGTGTCAGATGCAATAATCCAGAATAAATCTCCAGGAACATAAATGCATCTAAATGTGAATGATCACTCACTTCCCATTTTCTTGCCCTCCCCCCATCTTTTATATTTGGTGAGTCACTTGGGTGGCTGCTGATGGCTTCTACTGGCTGGCCAAAGCTGGGGGGATGATCAGAAGGGCTTGCTAAGGACTGGGGTTGCTGCCAGATCTACCCAGGTCATTGAGTTACAGCTGGGGAGGGTTTTGGGTTTTTGCTGTCTGGGCCATGTCCATTCTGGGTGAGGGTCAGAGGAAGACCACACCCTTTGATTCTAGGTTTCTGCAATAGCCAAGGCTTCTCTCTTCCAGGGGAGCTTATGGGTATGGTCTTGCCAAGCACATCCACTGTGGAAGTCTGGAAGCATTTAAGTCATATATATTCTTTGGCGAGATTAAACTTGATGATTCTGGGGCTGCCTCCTCCAGGCCCTGGAGGGCTGCCATTCTTGGAACACCTGCTTATTCACTGGCGAAGGGCAATGTGACATGGCTGTCAGGAAGAATATGTTGGGGCATTTGCCAAATCAAGATTTCAAAAGGTCCTTTTAGCATTGGAAGAGTTTGGCTGTTGAATGGTTAATCTTAACCCTACGTATTTACCCCACTCTATAGTCTATATTCCAAATGTTTTCTTTCAGTAAAAGATTCAGTCCATGATCACATACTGCACTTGTGATCACATATAGTCTGGTCTCTTTAAATAAATCTTTAATCTAGAATAGTTTTTCACTTTCATGACAGTGATGTTTTGTTGAGGAACAGGTCAGAATATAGAATGTTTCTCAGTTTGGGTTTGTCAGATGGTCTTTCATGATTAGATTCAAATTATACATCCCTGGCTAGAAGATCGTATCCTTTCAGAATATCATATCTTTGATTTTCTGGTCAAGGCGTTGTCTGGGTACTACACTGTATAGTTCTATTTTTCCTTGCAACTAATGAGCAATCTGTGGGGAGACACTTTGCCATGCAAATGTTCTGCTTCTCATCAAATTCGCCCCTCCCGCCCGCCCCCCACAGAATTTAGCATCCATTCATGATTCTTGCTCAGCCAGTCTTTACTATGGGGGGTCACAAAATGACAATTTTCCAGTTCCATTGCTTCCTCCACATTTATCAGTTGTTATTCTCCTTTGATGGAGAGCTTTCCTTCTCTCCTTTTCTCTTTCCTCCACCTCTCCTGCTGCTTTATCAGTATAGTCTCATAGATTTCTATTTTATCCAATGGGTTATAGTAGATCACTATCATTATTTATTTTGTTCTTGAATCGTCCCAGATTTAGCCAGAGAAATCCTGTTCAGGCTTGGCTCCTGTCTCCTACTGACGTGCCACCACCCTTATTTTGAACACTTCTTTATTTTCTGGCATTAACAAAATGTTCCAGGCTCACCTTGTGTCCTCCCTGCCTGCGTGCTGGAATCAGGAACCCTGGTTCCTTTTAGTGGGGAATTGATATTTGAAAACCAAGATCTAGGCACTAGGTGCATCCAATGCTACTGGAGTGTCATTGCTTCTAGGCCCCTTCAAATATGTATATATGTATGTATATATGACAATGTGTGTGTAAATACACACACACATCCCCCCCATCTATCCCAGCTTTGAAATGTATAAATATATGCACACATGTACATACACACATTTGAAGTTGTATGTGCATATTTGAAAATTTATATGTATGTATATATATATGTGTGTGTATATATATATGAAAATGTGTGTGTGTGTATATATATATATATATTTTTTTTTTCATGAGTTCATGCTTCTACCCCAAGTCCATTCCTTCCCCGCAGGTTCTTCATTGCCCCACCTCATCCCATACCTGAGTCTCCTTTCTTGCATGGTGGGAACGCTGTCCCCAGCACTATCATACATTTACTCATATTGTTAATCCTACACCATATAGAAAATAGCTTCAAGGCCGGCCCGTGGCTCACTCGGTAGAGTGCGGTGCTGATAACACCAAGGCCACGGGTTCGGATCCTATATAGGGATGGCCGGTTTGCTCACTGGCTGAGCGTGGTGCTGACAACACCAAGCCAAGGGTTGAGATCCCCTTACCGGTCATCTTTTAAAAAAAAAAAAAAAAAAAAAGAAAATAGCTTCAAAATTGCTGCACCCACACCACTGTAAAAACAAGTCTAATTAAGAGAGTTCAGGATTAGTTTGCAGTTCTTTTTGCTCTACACTGAGGGTAGATAGTCAGTGTACTTTGTTCAGAATTACTTGGATGAGTTCTTACCGCTTTTTCTCTTCAGTGTGGTTCTGAATTTGGGATCATCAGTTATTTTCTTATGATAAGATTTATTTGAAATACAGTTGGTTTATTTGCCTCTGTTTGCTTTTAATTTGTTCTTGGTTCCCTCATCCTCATTGATTTAATTTAATTTTTGATTCTACAGAATATGAATATGCTTCCAAAAGTCAAAGCTGTATAAAAAAAGATGCTCAGACAAGTGTCACTTCTGTATCCCTCTCACTGTCTTCTCCCCTGCACCCTGGAAGGTAATCAATTTTATATTTTTCTGGTTTTTCCTTCCTGCGTTTCTTTTTTGCAAAAACAAGCAAATACTTGTATGTTTTCCAATTTCCTCTTCTTTATTACACAAGGGTTGCATACTATATATATTCTCTTTACCTTGATTTTTTCATTAAGAATATATTCTAGAAATAATTTCATATCATTCATAGAGGTCTTTCCCATTCTTTTTTACAGCAGCACAATACTTCATTATACATATGTAACGTAGTCTTTTTTTTTTTTTAACCAATGTTCTAAGTTTGACAAATTAGGCAGTTTCCAATAATATGCTGTAATGAGTAAACGTGTATGTGTGTATATTCTTATTGTTGGAGGTGTATCTTTAGGGTAGTTTCTTAGAAGGAAGATTATAGGGTCAAGGTAAAAGAATATGTATTTTTGTTAGTATTGCCCAATTCCTCTTTATAGGGGTTGTACAATATGCATTCCCACCAGCAATTTGTGAGAATATCTCCTTATAGCTTTGCCAACAGAGTGTATTGTTGAATTTTTGCCAATCTAATGGGTGAGAAATAGTATCTCAGTGGCCTTAATTTGCATTTTTCTGATTTTGTGTAAAGTTGAACATTTTTTCATAGGTGTCAGAGGCATTTTTATGTCTTTGCTCACTTTTCTATAGGATTTTTTTGGGGGGTCTTTTAGGTACATTAGCTCCTTATCTGTGATATATTTTGCAAATATTTTCTCTCGGTTTGATGTTTGTCTTTTGATTTTGTTTGTGGTATTTTTGCTATGCAAAATTTTAAAAAATTATATTCAAAGTGATGGAGTTTGGATGTGTTGTCCCCTCCAAAACTCATGTGGAAATTTGATCTCCAATATGGCAGTGTTGGAAACTGATTGAGTCACAGGGGCAGATCCCTCATGAATGGATTAATGCTCTCCCTGGGGGAGGGGGGGTAGTGAGTGAGTTCTCGCTCTATTAGTTCCCACGAGACCTGATTGTTTAAAGGACCCTGGCACCTCCTCTCTCTCTCTCTCTTGTTTCCTCTCGCCATGTGATCTGCTTGTATCTGCCAGCTGCCTGCCACTTCCCGCCAGGAGTAGAAGCAGCCTGAGGCCCGTGCCAGATGCAGCTGTCCCAGAATCATAAGCCAAATAAACCTTTTTCCTTTATAAATTATCCAGTCTCAGGTATTTCTGTTATAGCAACACCAAACGGACTAAAACACAAAGTTACCAGTTTTTTATTTGATTTTATTTGGATTTTGATTTTTAATTAGAAAGCTTTGCTGTACCCAGGTTATAAAAGAATTCACTCATGTTTCTTTTAGTACTAGTATAGTTTAATTTTCTATAGTTAGATCTCTAGTCTATTTGGAATTTATTTTTGGTGTGTGATGTAAGGAATGGATCTAATTTTATTTTTCTCAAATGTCTATACAGTGTATTATAAGATCATCTTTGATCATTTATTATAAGAACATCTTTGCTTGAGTAATTAGAGAACACACCTTTATCATATGCTACATTTCCCCACGTAGTTGGGTTTATTTCTGGACTTTGTGTTCTATTCCACTGGTCTCTTTTTGTGCTATTACTATACTCTTTTAATTATAGAGGCTTTGTAATATTTAAAAATATCTGGGGGCTGGCTGGTTAGCTCAGTTGGTTAGAGCCTTGTGTTGGTAACACCAAGGTCAAGGGTTTGGATCACTGGACAGCCAGCTGCCAAAAATATAAAATAAAATAAAATAAAATAAAATAAATAAAATAAAATAAAATAAAATAAAATAAAATATAAAATAAAATAAAATAAAATAAAATAAAATAAAATAAATAAAATATAAAATAAAATAAAATAAAATATAAAATAAATAAAATAAAATAATAAAATAAAATAAAATAAAATAAATAAAAATAAAATAAAATAAAATAAAATAATAAAAATAAATAAAAAATATAAAATAAAATAAAATATAAAATAAAATAAAATAAAATAAAATAAAATAAAATAAATCTGGTAGTAATAGTTCCCTCCTTGGAGATTTTCCTTTTTAGTGTTTTCCTACCTATTCTTGCGTATTAATTTTTCCATATGAACCTTAGTATCAACTTGTCTAGCTCCAGAAAAAAGCCATTGGGAATTTTTTTTTTTTTTGGCAGCTGGCTGTGTTTTAGAAATTTTAATGGGATCATATTAAGTTTGTGAATTAACTGAGGGATAACTAACATCTTAATCATGTTGAGACATCCTGACCATAGACAAGGGATGTCTTTTCTATTTATTCAAGTCTACGTTTGTGTGTTTTTAGGAGTGTGTTATAGTTTTTCTCAAATAGATTTTCGCTATTTCTTATTAGGTTTATTCCTAAGTATTTTATCTTTCCCATTGCTATCGTAAATGAGGGTTCTTTTATGTTTCATATTGTAATTGGTTTTTATTTGTTCCTATGCAGGCCATTGACTTTTAGTGTTAATTTTATATCCTACTATCTTGCTGAATTATTGTATTGTTTCAGTTAGTCCAATAACTCTCAACATGTAGTTTGGGTACCCTTGGGAGTTCCTGAGATCCTTTTAGTGGATTCTCAAGGTCGGACCATTTTCATAATGATGCTAAGACATGATTTCCCTTTTGACTTTCAATCTCTCTTGAGTGTACAGTGGAGTTTTCTAGAGGCTACGTAATGTGTGCTATCATAGCAGATTGCATGCAGAAGCAGATATGAAAATCCAGCTCAAATCTGTTAAGCTCAACAATAAAGAGATGTATAAAAATGTAAAATGATGTCATTCTTCTCACTGAAAGTTTTTGTTTATGGTTATTTTTCACAAATATGCTACTTATATTAACATGTTTATTATTGTTACTTTTAATCAATAAACATTTAGCAATTTCTCAGTTTTAATTTCTAATCCAGTAAGTATTAATAGATATAACCCATATAAACAAAATCTCTTTCAGGTTCTCAATTTTTAAGAGTATAAAGTGGTTCTGAGATAAAAGACTTTGAGAAATTCTGCATTTTATTTATTCTTTAGATTTTCTAGGTATCCTACCATGTCCTCTGCAGTAGAGTTAGTTTTCCTTTTTCTTTTCCAATCCTCAAGCCTCTTCTGGTGTCCTTTTGTCTAATTGCATTTGTTGATCCTTCCAGTACAATGTTAATAGTGGAAAAGTGGGTATTTGTGCCTTGCTCTTTCCTTTAGTGGGATGCCTCTAGTGTTTTCCTATTAAGTAAAATGCTGAGATGCTAGCTTAGTATCTTACTTAATAGGAAAGTTTTACTTACTGAGTTTCTTTCTCTATTTGATATATTTTCATTATAGTGTAAAAATTCTTTTGGTATTTAAAAAGGTTTGTATTTTTGATCTACTGGTTGCCATTGTATTTATTCCCCCTTTTCTTACATAAACTTTTACTATCTGGTCTGTTGGTTGTGTATGGTATCCTTTGACTCTCACTTGTGACCTAAACAACAATCAGTGGTCATATTTTATTTTCCTACCATATTTTATTTTGCTACCATTTTAAAGGTTATGTTACATTCTTTCTACCTTGTCAGAATATGTCATGTTTGTAGACTCTTCTAATACATGATACCACTCTTGATTTAATCTTAGCTCTATAATTAAATGTATTAAATGATCATCATCAGTCTTTTTGCTGAAGCTCCCCTAATTATCTCTTGGTTGGATGAAGCTTGGTGGAAAAAAGACTGGATATAAAATCCTTAGCTTGTGCTCTCTTTTGTTGAGTGTCTTGAAAATGCTGTTCCACTCTTTCTCAGTTCTGTGTGTTATTCTTAGAAAGTCTGATGTCAGCCTAAAGTTTTTACCTGAATAAGAGTTTGATCTTTTTGCATGAAGATCCTGAGGACTTTTTCTTTGACACTAAAGTGTAATAGTTTTACTAGGATATAACTCAGAGGTGATCATTCCAGATCAATTTTCCAGGGCACAAGGTGGACCTTTCCAATATGTTGATTTAGGATTTATCTTATTTCTGGAAAATTTTCTTGGATTATATTTCTAAATATTTCAGTTCCATTGCCTGTTTTTCCTCTTCGTGGACTCCAATTATACGTAGGCTGGACCTTCTTTGACTGCCTCTCATTTCAACCACTTTCTCTGATCCTTTTCACTTCTCTCTTAACTCATTTTAATTTTGTTTTTGTTTTACTACTTTCTTAATATTTCTTATTAAATTTTCATTTTAAACCTATTTTTTCTTGGGTAACTTGTAATTTATTCTTTATCTCTGATATAGTTTTGACTTTGTCTTCAATTTATTTCTCGAATTCAATCAATTCTCATTGTACTTCTTTCTGATTTTTAGTCCTTTCTATTTTTAGTTTTGGTATGTGATTCTAGTTTATTTATTTATTTAAACTTTCAAATGCTTGTTTTATAATACTTAATTCAATTTGGAATGTTATGTTACAGTTTTCTTCTGCTTCATGGTTGATTCTTTTTGTGGGGGGAGAATTTTCATTAGTTGAAATGTTTTGATTTATATGTTATCTTTTTTTTCTTATAGGAGCTTAGTATGAAGTTCGTGTTTCCCCCCATCCCTAGGCATTTTGTGGAGAGAGTTCCTGTTTTAAGAGTGCCATCTTCTGTCAGTATAGTGAAGTACAACTTATTGAATGAATAGTGTTAATGGTGAAATGGGGGACAGGGGGCTTTGCGTGTTTTGTTTCTCTCTCTCTCTTTTTTTTCCTTGCAGGATTCTTAATTTCTTTTCTTTTCTTTTTCTTTCTTTCTTTTTTCTTTACTGATACATCTCTAAAGGGCAGCATCTCTTCTCTATTTTTTTCTCCTCCCAAAAGTAATGCTTCCCTAACGTTGTCACCTCTGACCCTATTTACTTTCCAGTACTTTCTCTGCAGCCAGTAAGTAGTATGAACTACTACATTTCAGACATGTTCATTATTTTGCATTTAGCATTAGACTTTTCCTTCTGGAGTAATTCTGTCCATGATTCATCTATGTCCTCTCCTCCCTCTCCTTTTTTCCTGTGGAATTTCTTAAGACTGCCCTTTCCTGCTCTCTATACCTACAGACTTGCAGTAGTGGTGGGCACTTTGTTGGAATTTGATACTTACTTCTCTAATTACATGTAATTTGAAATTAGAGTATTATTTGACTCCAGGATTGCTGAAGGCATGGGTCATGTGTAGATTTTTTTGCTCCCCCCCCGCTGCCCCCCCATTAATCTTAGTTTTTTTGTTTTGTTTTGTTTATTTTAAAATGTGAGTGGCAGTTTGGATTTAGGAGGTCAACATTGTCTTCCAGACTTATTGCTGTTTAAACAGTGAAAACACTAGTTTTCAAAGGAAACTTTGTCATTTCAACAAGTTCTTTTAAAATTACGTAGATTAATATATTTGGTGCTGCAGACCACTAAGTGTGTTAATCTTGTTCTCATTTATTATTTTCAGAAGGAGAAATGACCCCTGGTAGAAATTTTTAGAAATTTTTTTTACACAGGATAGGATGCAAATTTCTCTTGGGAGGGAGGAAGCCCCAATGGTAAGAGAATTGCTCCTGCTAAAAACACTGATCCTGGGGAAGCCATTTCAATTTTAATGCTGGCATTTTCAACTATTCCTTATGGTTTAAGAACCCCTCCTCTCATCTTTTTTTGCTGGTCACTGCATATTGTTAAGTATTCAGTAATTTTTTTAAGGATAAAAAAATAAGCTCTTACATTTTTCTCTTGATAGAGATTATTTCAGTCTGAGTTGCCTTCTCTTTTCACCTTGACAAGTAGGAAGAGCCTTGGTTCTTACAACTGGCTGCTAACAAGGGAATCACAAAATCAGATTATCTTTCTAGTGAGGTAACCACATATTGATTGCTTCTTGGAGCTGCTGATTTGGTGTTTCCATTAGTGGTTTCCCAGAGCTTTCATTACTCGATTTCTAATAACTGTTTTTTTTTTCCCCCTAAAAGAACCTTCATAAAAATTGACAGCAGTGTAGGCAACACTTCTTGAGCAAAACACAAAAACTGTTAACCATATAAGAAAATAAATTTATAAATTAGACCATATTAAACTTACAATCTTCTCATCATCAAGAGAAGATTTTATTTTATTAAGAAAGTAAAAAAGCAAGCTGTAGAATAGAAGCAGATACTTTCAGAAGTTACATCTGACAGAGTTTCAAGATGGCGGCGGCTGCGGCGGCTGGCGCGGAGTAGCTGAGGTGGAAAAGGTGGCCACTGGGCCTCAGGCAGCCGGAAAACTTGTGGACCTTCCTCTGGCCATCTCTTAAGGGAGGACTGCTGCTGCTGGCCGGTCGTGGGGGCTCAACGCCACTTTGCCCCCGGCAGGAGAGGCTGCCTCATTTACAGGCAACAGCTTTGAAGTGTGGAGCAGGAAAAGAACTGATTCTTAGCTGCAAAAGCGAGTCTTGAAACAGGGAACACGGCGCCAGGGCTGCTGTGGATGCAGCCAGGATCCCGGAGGCTGGGGCCGCACTGAAGGCAGCCAGCTGCCCTATCCAGGATTCGAGGTTTCAGGCCGGCATTAAAGAAGATTCCTGGGAGTGCCCGAGCGGCGCCGCGACTGAACAGCCCGAGGCGGCAGCGCCGAGAACACGGAAGGCAACAAACCACAGACAGAGCGAGCGCCCGACCTGGCACAGCACTGTGAGTGATCCCTGGCACAGCTCTGTTCGGGGGGTGGATGCCCACGCGGCTCCCGCCTGCACCACCAGGCCACTCATTGCCACGGTGCTGCCTCCATTTTCCCAGGTGCGGGCAGCTCCGCCCTGTTCGGCCATCACTGAGCCCATTTGCTTGGCCTGGCGCCGGGCTTTCCGGACCCTGCGGGCCGGCCTCCTCTCCCACTCCCTCCACGGTTCTCAGGCGGGGCTGGGGGTGTGGGGAGTCCCGACCAGTGTTGGGAGGGCTAGGAAGTACGGGCGGGCCGACTGTCACTCCACCACACCCTGGACTCCGGCCCCGGTAAACTTCCTGTTACTGGGAGGCAGATACCATCTCTGCGACCACCAGTTTGGAAAAAAGCCTAACGAATTTCTGGTTGGGAATAGTGTGGTAGGAGAGTTCCCAGGTCCGCTTGAACCTGCCGGAGAGCAGGCTGCAGGCGGGCACTAGACTCGGTTTATACCGGGGGGATACAAAGGTGAACAAGACCCGAGAAAGATCTACACAGTGCTACAAAGGCACCCAGAGAGACCGGTCATCTGTGCCTAGCAGAAACCTGGTAGACTTCCTGGGCGAGGCGGTGCTGAGCAGGGTCTTGAAGGCCCAGCTGATAGACGAGGGGTGCAGAAGACACGCCCCAGCCCAGCACAGTGCGCACAGAGTGGGGAGACGTGCGGCCAGGGAGGCGGAGATTCGACAGAAACCACACACCCGGTGGGGTCGCCACTGCACGATCTAACAGCCTGGGCCAGAGCACACGGAAAGGGGAGAAGTCCTGTACAGAAAGTGAAAGCTCAACAGAGATCACACACCCTGTGGTACGTGATCCACCAGCCCAGCAGAGTACAAGCTGACCAGAAAGGTGGATCCCCGGAGAAGCCCAAGACCCGAGGCAACCACACACACAAGACACTAGAGGCCAACTGAGCAGTCACCGTGGGAGCCATACCAAATTGGCAACCACAGCAACATCCTAGTTAGTCATTAGTCTTAAACCGGTGGACTGTGAAACCCCCTGCCACAATGAATAAACACCAAAAAAAAGACACCAGAAATACAAAAAATCAAGAAAGTACACCACCAAAAGTTAATAAATCTCATACTCTAGATCCTATAGAACAAGAAGCCCTTGAAATAACTGACAAGGAATTTCGAGTGATAATTCTAAGGAAACTGAATGAGATACAAGAAAACTCAGCTAGACATCATGATGAAATAAGGAAAAGTATACAGGATCTGAAAGAGGAAATATACAAGGAAATCAATGTCCTGAAAAAAAATGTAGCAGAACTTGCTGAACTGAAGAAGTTATTCAGCGAAATAAAAAACACAACGGAGAGTTTAACCAGCAGGCTTGTCGAAGTTGAAGAGAGAACCTCTGAACTTGAAGATGGGCTGTTTGAAATAACACAAGCAGACAAAAAAAAAGAAAAAAGAATCAAGGACATGGAAGAAAATCTGAGAGAGATATCAGACAACCTCAAGCGCTCAAATATCCGAGTCATGGGTATTCCAGAAGGGGAGGAAAATGGAGATTCCATTGAAAACATATTCAACAAAATAGTGGCAGAAAACTTCCCAGGTATAGGAAAAATCACAGATCTTCAGATCCAGGAAGCTCAACGATCTCCAAATGTATTCAACCCAAAAAGGCCTTCTCCAAGACATGTCATAGTCAAATTGGCAAAACTCAGAGACAAAGAGAGAATCTTAAAAGCTGCAAGAGAGAAGCGTCAAATCACCTATAAGGGAGCCCCAATCAGGTTAACATCAGACTTTTCATCACAAACCCTAAAAGCTAGAAAGGAATGGGATGATATTTTCAAAATACTAAAAGACAACGATTGCCAGCCAAGAATACTCTACCCTGCAAGGCTATCCTTCCGAAATGAGGGGCAAATAGTATATTTCTCAGACAAACAAAAACTGCGGGAGTTCACTACCACAAGACCACCCTTACAAGAAATCCTCAAGGGAGTACTGGGTTTGGTTCCTGAAAAATAACTACCACTGCCATAAAAACCTAAGAAAAATCTAAACCCGCTAGTACAATAAAAATGTCATTCGTGAAGAGAAAACAAGCTAACAAAAACACTATCTACAACCTAAGGAACCAACAAACAAAGAAACCAAACAGTAAATCAGAAAGTAAGGAACAAAAGACACCTAAGACAACCAAACAACCAATAAAATGCTAGGAATAAATCAACACCTTTCAATAACAACTCTTAATGTTAAAGGCTTAAATTCCCCAATTAAAAGACACAGACTGGCTGACTGGATCAAAAAGCAGGACCCAACTATATGCTGCCTACAAGAGACCCACCTCACCCATAAAGATGCACACAGACTAAGAGTGAAAGGATGGAAAAAGATTTACCATGCAAACAGAAAAGAAAAACGAGCTGGAGTGGCTATTCTTATATCTGACAAAATAGACTTTAAACTAAAAACCATAAAAAGAGACAATGAGGGACACTACTTAATGATAAAAGGACTGATCCATCAAGAAGACATAACAATCATAAATATGTACGCACCCAATGTTGGAGCAGCCAGATTTATAAAACAAACTCTATTAGACCTAAAGAAGGAAATAGACACTAATACCATAATAGCAGGGGACCTGAACACTCCACTGTCAATATTAGACAGATCATCTAGGCAAAGAATCAGTAGAGAAACACAAGATCTAAACAAGACTCTAGACCAATTGGAATTGGCAGATATCTACAGAACATTCCACCCAACAACCTCAGAATATTCATTCTTCTCATCAGCACATGGATCATTCTCCAAGATAGATCACATATTAGGTCACAAATCAAGTCTCAATAAATTCAAAAAAATTGGAATTATCCCATGTATCTTCTCAGACCACAGTGGATTAAAACTAGAAATTAATAACAAACAAAACTCTGGAAACTATACAAACACATGGAAATTAAACAGCATTCTACTTAATGACATATGGGTCCAAGAAGAAATCAAGCAGGAAATCAAAAAGTTTATTGAAACTAATGAAAACAATGATACATCATACCAAAACCTGTGGGATACTGCAAAAGCAGTATTGAGGGGAAAATTTATTGCATTAAATGCTCACTTCAGAAGAATAGAAAGATGGCAAGTGAACAATCTAACACTTCACCTTAAAGAACTAGAAAAACAAGAACAATCCAATCCTAAAGTTAGCAGACGGAAAGAAATCATTAAGATCAGAGCAGAACTGAATGAAATTGAAAACCAAAAAACAATTCAAAAGATCAACGAATCAAAAAGTTGGTTTTTTGAAAAGATAAATAAAATTGACAAACCATTAGCATGGCTAACAAAAAAAAGAAGAGAGAAGACTCAAATAACAAAAATTAGAAATGAAAAAGGCGATATTACAACTGATTCATCTGAAATACAAGGAATCATTCGAGACTACTATAAACAACTATACGCCAACAAATTTGAAAATCTGGAGGAAATGGATAAATTTCTGGACACACACAAGCTCCCAAAACTGAACCGTGAAGACGTAGAAAATTTGAACAGACCAATAACAATAAAGGAGATTGAAGCTGTTATCAGAAGGCTCCCAACAAAGAAAAGCCCAGGACCAGATGGATTCACAGCAGAATTTTACCAAACATTCAAACAGGAATTGACACCGATTCTTTACAAACTATTCCAAAAGATTGAAACGGACGCAAATCTCCCAAACTCATTCTATGAAGCAAACATCATCCTGATACCAAAACCAGGTAAAGATATAACCAAAAAAGAAAACTACAGGCCGATATCCTTGATGAATATAGATGCAAAAATCCTCACTAAAATACTAGCAAACAGAATACAGCAACACATACGAAAAATTATTCATCACGATCAAGTGGGATTCATCCCAGGGATGCAAGGTTGGTTCAACATACGCAAATCAATAAATGTGATACACCATATTAATAAACTCAAACACAAGGACCATATGATCATCTCTATAGATGCTGAAAAAGCATTTGATAAAGTTCAGCACTCATTCATGACAAAGACCCTCTATAAGTTAGGTATAGAGGGAAAGTATCTCAACATAATTAAAGCCATATATGACAAACCCACTGCCAATATCATCCTGAATGGGGAAAAGCTGAAAGCTTTTCCTTTAAGAACAGGCACTAGACAAGGATGCCCACTCTCACCACTCCTATTCAACATAGTGTTGGAAGTACTAGCCAGAGCAATCAGAGAAGAGAAGGAAATAAAGGGCATCCAGATTGGAAAAGATGAAGTCAAACTGTCCCTGTTTGCAGATGACATGATCCTATATATCAAACAGCCTAAAACCTCTACAAAAAAACTGTTGGAATTGATAAATGATTTCAGCACAGTAGCAGGATACAAAATCAACACACAAAAATCAGTAGCATTTCTTTTCTCCAATAGTGAACATGCAGAAGGAGAAATCAAGAAAGCCTGCCCATTTACAATAGCCACCAAAAAAATAAAATACTTAGGAATTGAGTTAACCAAGGAGGTGAAAAATCTCTATAATGAGAACTACAAACCACTGCTGAGAGAAATTAGAGAGGATACAAGAAGATGGAAAGATATTCCATGCTCTTGGATTGGAAGAATCAACATAGTGAAAATGTCCATACTACCCAAAGTGATATACAAATTCAATGCAATCCCCATCAAAATTCCAAAGACATTTTTCTCAGAAATGGAAAAAACTATTCAGACATTTATATGGAACAATAAAAGACCACGAATAGCCAAAGCAATGCTCAGCAAAAAAAATAAAGCTGGAGGCATAACACTACCTGACTTTAAGCTATACTACAAAGCTATAATAACCAAAACAGTATGGTACTGGCATAAAAACAGACACACTGACCAATGGAATAGAATAGAGAATCCAGAAATCAACCCACACATTTACTGCCATCTGATCTTTGACAAAGGCACCAAGCCTATTCACTGGGGAAGGGACTGCCTCTTCAGCAAGTGGTGCTGGGATAACTGGATATCGATATGCAGGAGAATGAAACTAGATCCATACCTCTCACCGTGTACTAAAATCAACTCAAAATGGATTAGGGATTTAAATATACACCCTGAGACAATAAAACTTCTTAAAGAAAACATAGGGGAAACACTTCAGGAAATAGGACTGGGCACAGACTTCATGAATACGACCCCAAAAGCACGGGCAACCAAAGGAAAAATAAACAAATGGGATTATATCAAACTAAAAAGCTTCTGCACAGCAAAAGAAACAATTAAAAGAGTTAAAAGACAACCAACAGAGTGGGAGAAAATATTTGCAAAATATACATCTGACAAAGGATTAATATCCAGAATATATAAGGAACTCAAACAACTTTACAAGAAGAAAACAAGCAACCCAATTAAAAAATGGGCAAAAGAGCTAAGTAGGCATTTCTCTAAGGAAGATATCCAAATGGCCAACAGACATACGAAAAAATGCTCAACATCACTCAGCATCCGGGAAATGCAAATCAAAACCACATTGAGATACCATCTAACCCCAGTTAGGATGGCTAAAATCCAAAAGACTATGAACGATAAATGCTGGCGAGGCTGCGGAGAAAAAGGAACTCTCATACATTGTTGGTGGGACTGCAAAATGGTGCAGCCTCTATGGAAAATGGTATGGAGGTTCCTTAAACAATTGCAAATAGATCTACCATACGACCCAGCCATCCCACTGTTGGGAATATACCCAGAGGAATGGAAGTCATCAAGTCGAAGGTATACCTGTTCCCCAATGTTCATCGCAGCACTCTTTACAATAGCCAAGAGTTGGAACCAGCCCAAATGCCCATCATCAGATGAGTGGATACGGAAAATGTGGTACATCTACACAATGGAATACTACGCAGCTATAAAAACGAATGAAATACTGCCATTTGCAACAACATGGATGGACCTCGAGAGAATTATATTAAGTGAAACAAGTCAGGCAGAGAAAGAGAAATACCACATGTTCTCACTTATTGGTGGGAGCTAAAAAATTAATATATAAATTCACACACACACATACACACATACACACACAAACCGGGGGGGGGGGGGGGAAGAAGATATAACAACCACAATTATTTGAAGTTGATACAACAAACAAACAGAAAGGACATGGTTGGGGGGGAGGGGGGGAGGGAGAAGGGAGGGAGGTTTTGGTGATGGGGAGCATTAATCAGCTACAATGTATATCGACAAAATAAAATTTAAAAAAAAAAAAAAAAAAAAAAAAAAAAAAAAGAAGTTACATCTGACAAATGACTTGTATCCAGAATACATAACTTTTATAAATTCTTAAGAAAAAAGGGGCAACCAACTAGAAAAATGTACAAGAGACTTGAAAAGATTCTTCATCGGAGAATACACAAATGGCCAGAAAACATTTGAAAAAGTGTTCAGCTTCATTAGTCATCAGGAGAATGCAAATTAAAAGCACAGTGAGATGCACTACACATCCACAAGAAAGACAAAAGTAAAACAAACCAACCCAGAAAATACCCAGGTGTGGGCAAGAATGTTGAACACCGGAAATCTCATACCCTTTGAATGACAGCATCTACCAAGGTTAAACATATGCCTTCTTATGACACAACCATTCCATTCTAGGTGTACACCCAACAAAAATACATGAACCTCCAAATGCAATGAAGGAGGTTCAAATGCAATGAACCTCCAAAGACATGCATTAGAATTTCCATAACACCACCATTTGTAATAGCTCCAAACTGGAAACCACCCCAATTCCCATCAAGAGTAGAATTGATAAGTGAATTGTGGTATTAAGTCACACAATGGAATACTATACTGCAATTAAAATGAACACTCTACTACTATATGAAACAATATGCAATGAACTCATAGATATAATGTCATACTCCAATAAAAAGTTTTTAAAAATCCCCCCAAACCCCCCCAAAACAGAAAAACTGAGGGATAAAAATAGGCTGAGGGAAAACCAAAAGCTGATATTCAAATAGGAGGTATTCCTGTGGCTTTGTATTAATAATAAGACATTCAAGACAGGTTGAAAAGGACATCCAGTGCAGCTTGACCCCCATTCCACTGAAGGGGCCAGCATGGCCACTTGGATAGCCTCTAAGCCATGTTACTAGAGTGAATGGGAGAGGAAAAGCCTTGACCTGGATGCAAACTAAAAATAAGGACAGGGTCTACCCACCCTCAGAAGTTCTAGCTTTGAGAATTCCTTTGTTTTTAATTAAATTTTAATTACTGAGGGAATATAGAAATATAATTTCATTATAAATTTAAAACATGTGATGTCTTGGATTTGCCTTAAAATAATATAGGGCTGGGAAGTGGGTGGGGCCATGGTTGAAACAAGATTAGCCATGAATTGATGATTGTTGAAGTTGGATAATGGATCCCTGGAACGTTGTTATGCTCTTTTCTCTATTTTTGTATATGCTTAAAATTTTTCACAATAAAAAGTGAACACACAAGCACGTAATTACTGAAAAGGCTCAAGTCTCCATAGATCACTCAGGCTCAGGTACCAGTGTCTGCCCCTCACCTCCCCCACTTCCCACCCCAGGTAACCTCTGTTATTAGCTGGAATTTTGTCTTAGGAGGAAACAGATGGCACATTCTAACTAGGAGAATCTTAGTATAGGGACAGTAGGTAACACTGTGGGCTGGGGAATCCACAAAGCACAGTGCAGCACCCCAGGGCTTGGTACCACAGGAAGCCTTTCTCACCTTAGGCCAGAGATCCAGCACCTGGAAAGGATCTGTGACCTTTGGCTGAGGGATGTGGTCAGTTTTCAGAGACTCTCTGGGGGGACTGGGAGAGTAAATACTCCTGCCTCATTCTCTCCCCATCCTTTGCTCTCCTGCTGATGCTGACCATTGGCTTGAAGGCAAGGCTACTCACTGGTGCAGTTCATCCAGGCCAGCCTCCCAGGGCACAGAGCAGGGTACAGAGGCGGGAGAGTGGCTCTCCAGGGACAAGTGGAAGATATCTGATAAGTGGGGGTCTTGCCAGATGTCTTTCTGTGCATTAACATATATGCTTGTGAATCCATAGACAATATGTGGTTTTATTTTCATTGCTTTGTTAATATGCACAGGATCACATAGCATGCTTCTTTCACAGCCTGTAGTTTTCAGTCATTAATGCCCTGGTGATCTTTCCATTCCAGTACATCAAAATGAATCTTGCTCTCTTTCTGTGCTGATAGTATTCCACAATGTGGACATGCTGAACGTTATTTTGCTGTTTCCTCTTGACAAGAACTTAAGTTGCTTCCCTTGTGAGAACTTATTCTTTTCACCTTGGGAGTGCTCTTGCTATCTTGGGAACATCTGGAAAGTTGCCAGATGCAGTATTTCGTTTGCTCTCATGAAGAGTCATCCTTGGTTGAAAGGCTTTTTTCCTGTTGTATATGTACTTTAGCTGTCCAAACAGCCCTGATTTTTGGCAGCTGAGACTTGTAGTATGAGTCTGGTGGTGAAGGCCATGAGGACTGGATTAGGCATTGGAAGACTTGGGTTTGAGTTCCAGCTTTGCCACTGCCTTGCTGTGTGACCTTGAACAAGTTGCTTAACCTCTGAACCTCAATTTCTCATCTGCAAACTGAAGATGATGTTCATGCCTGTTCCACTTGCCCCACAGGGTCCTTATGATGGTGCCCTGACACAAAGGGTGAGAAAATGCTTTGTGGCAATCCACACAGATGCAGATATTCCCTCTCGCATTCTGACTTCAAGTCTGGCCAGGAAAGGAAGGGTTTTTGGTTTGAGACAGAAGCCAGTGACAATTCCCTCTCAGGTTGCAAGGCTTACATCCTGTCCTCCAAGCTCCTTTCTGCAGCTCAGATGATAGGAGTGTTGCCAACAAGCATGCTGTCTCCTGCACCTATCACTCCTGTGTCCTGACCCACAGCCAGGGCTCAGTCTTAGTTTCTCTTAGTGACAGGGCTACCCCAGGCTGACGCTGTACTTTGGGCAGTCTTTTCCATGGGGCTAATTTGCTATGGGATTTTGACTCCTTTTCCCTGAAAGACTGAGTGGCTCTTGGGAGTGGATTTTTCTATCCATGGTTGGAACACCAGCAGCTGGTCCTTCCCTCTTCTCTGACTCTGGATCAGAGGCAGTGTGTGCCAGCATCGCCACCCCACAGGCAGGATGACAAGCTAGGGAATAGGTTTATGTCCCTTACTTCTTCCAAAGTCTCAAAACTTGCTTTCTTCAGAAAGCTTCCTCTCACAATAAACCATAGCTGATATATCTTGAGTGCTTACTGTCTGCCAGGGTACCATGCTAAATGTTCTCCATAGACTTTTACGTAGTCCTCACTATAATCCTGTTGTAATAATTTAACAGATGAGGAAACTTAGGCCAAGGGAGTTTAAGCCCCTTAGCCAAAGTCACAGAGTTAGAAATAGGCAGAGTTAGGATTCAAACCCATCTCCTTGACAGCAAGGTCCATGTCCTGGGCCACCTGGGCTATATGCCTTTGGCTCACCCTGTCATCCCTGAGGCCACTCTGACCTTGGTTTCTTGGGTTTTCTGTGTGATTTGCCCATAATATTTGCTGTCCATGTGTGCCTTATTCCCTAGAAAATAATGAAGGTGTTTTTTTTTGCTCTTTTCTCCCTCTCTAGAGAGACTTGGACAGAGTTGTGTATACAGCAGGAGCTCAGGGAATGCCAATTTCTTTTGAAAAATCCCACTGGGGGTGCTGTTGGCAGGCCCAGCATACCAAAACGGCGGCCTTGGCCCTTTATGGAAGTGATCAGGAAGATGAATAAGGCTTGAAATGCGAGGCCCTGGCAGGCTGACTCAGACCTCACAGAGTGGCTTGTTCTGGCCTTTGAAGAGTGAGAACTATTTACATCCTACTAATGGACCTCGCTGGCTGCGAGCAGTCAAAGCTGCTGTCTAAATACTCCTGTGGCCACGGAGTCAGAGAGGACACAAATGCAAGGAGAAATCCCCTCCTCATCCTTATCCTCATCCTCATCAGTAGGGTATCTGTGGGCCGGAGAAGCCCGTGGGGCAGCAGTGACTCTAGCTTAGTGGGAAGCTACATATAGCGTGCCCCTGCCTGGTCATGGGTTGGTTTTTAGTTGGTGACATGGAATGTAGAAGTTTCTCCCAGCATGAGGTTCTTTGCATAAATAAAGGGTGACCAGCTGTTAGCCTTCCTATTAGCATGAACATCCATCAAGTCTTGTTTCAAATATAAGTCTGGGAGGGAGAAGCTCAGACTCCCATGAAAGGCAAATGTTGCAATGAAAATCCAGCCCAGTCTGGCACACATCTGCTTAGAGAAGCTTACAAACTGGAAACATTGGCTGGGATCTATCCGGGGTCTGGGTGTAGAGTACGATGTTCTCTGTTGTGCCCCTGCCCAGGGAGCTGCAGTCTTGTCAGCAGGGAGCACGTGACGTGACCGGGATCCTGTTAGTGCCTGTCTGGTGGGGCCAGCATTGTGCCAGTGGCCGCTGTCCTCTCCTGGGTTCCCTTCCCCATCCCTTACCACCAACCTTGACCCACAACAGGCCTTGAACGTGTACAGGGAGGCTGGGAGAAGAAAGGGCTCATCCCTTAGGGCTTGGGCCACAGCCTGTGAATGGTGGTCACAGACCACTGGCTGTATGAGATGCTTGGTTCAAGGGTAGCTGTGACAGGTAGGGCAGAATACCGCCTTCTGTCTGTCCCCAGCAAGTCTCTGTGAGGGAGGTGGGGACCTGCCTTGCCTGCACCCCACCCTCTCCCAGCCAGGAAACACTGTCACTCTCCTCATGCTTTTTGGATGATGACGATATTGCTTTTCTCTCTCTGTCTGGGAACTCATTCACTCGCTTGTTCACCTACCCATTCTACAATATTGATTTTGTACCTACAGTGTGCCAGGTACTGGGAATACAGGGGCAGCAGGATAGACATGGTCTCTGCCTTACTGGAGCAGACGTTTCACTGGAGAGGGGAGGACAACTGGATAAAACCCAAATAAAGAGTGAAAGATACTGGTAAATTGTGAAGATTGCTATTTAAGAAAAACAGGAGACAGAGGGTAACAGGAAGGACGAGTCCAGATAGAGTGGCTTCTCTGAGGTGGTGACTTTTGAGCTGAGGCCTAAAGACTGAGAAGGTTCAAACTTGCCAAGTGAAAAGAGAGCATTATAGAAGAGGGACTAGCATGTGCAAAGGGCCTGGGGTAGGGCAGAACTTGGTGTCCTTGTGGAATTAAAAGCTGCCAGTGTGGCCGGAGTGTGGGGAGTGAAGACAAGCTAAGAACAGCTCATGCTGGGGTTGCAGGCTTGGTGACGCCTGGTGGGTGGAGGAGCTTAGTGGTCTCTGAGAAGGCAGCAAGGTTTTATTAAGGGCAGTGGAAATGCGGTGCTTTGTGTGTGTATCAGTCTGTTTTCTGTTGCTTATAACACAATACCTAAAACTGGGTAATTTAAAAAGAAATGAAATTTATTTCTTACAGTTTTGGAGGATGGGAAGTCCACGGTCCAGGGGGCGCATCTGGTAAGGGCCTTCTTCTGGGTGGGATCTCTCTACAAGGTTCCCTGGCCACACAGGGTATCCAATAGTGAGAAATGGCATGAGCAAGAAAGCTCACCTTCTCACTTGCTCTCCTTATAAAGCCATCAGAACCATGCGCATGATAACTCATTACTCCATGAATGGATTAATCCATTCAGGAGGCCACAGTCCTCACCATCCCATCACCTCTCCAAGGCCCCACCTTTCAAACACCACAATTGGATTACCCACCCTCTTAATAGTGTTACAATGAGGGTCAAGTTTACATGAACTTTTGGGGGACACATTAACCCATAGTAATGTGCACTGTACATAGGCATATATTTGGAGCCTAGTGCTGGCCAGACTGAGTGCTGGGGCAGATTAAATTTAGTTTGGACCCTGTCCCAGAAGCAAAAAGGAGCCCACAGGGGTCTCTAATGCTGGGTGACGTGGTGGGGCATGGAGGCAGAGCAGCACTAATAGTGGCTTTGGTGAGTGCTCCTTGAGATGGTTTCCCAGATATCGACACTCTCTTTTCTCTACCAAGTCACTTTTCCACCTCCCAGCCTGGGGCTCAGGCTTGTTAGGGTTCTTGCTGCAGATATGGCCAGTGCTCCACACACAGTAGGTGCACAGCAAACCCAGACTCTGTGCAGTGTGAGCCAAGGAGACCCTGTTCCTGGGAGGAGGGAGTGGTTTGCCCTAAGGCGTAGAGACAGCACAGAGGCCTGGGCGGAAATTGCAGATGGGGAAGGAAAACAGCATGTCCTCAAGCCGTTGGACATTTGGATTCTTACTGCTTGCTTACCCTGCCTGCAGATGGAGAAACTGAGACCTGGGGAGAAAGTCCCAAAGTTTCTTTATTAGCCGACAGTTGTATTTTCCATTTCATGTTTGAAAAGTACTTAAAGAAATAGATGCCTTTCCCTGCATAGCCCACATATCTACTGTTAGAGCTATTAAGATGCCTGGGTGTTCCTGAGAGTACCCCACAGCTGTGTCCTGCAGAACCCTCTGTTTGTGTGTCCTGTGCCCTTTATTCCTAAGGAATGAAGTCATCTCTGGCCCGAGAGGCTCTGCACTTATTTTTGGAGCGAGGATTCCTATTCTTAGTCTCTTTGTCCTCCTTGCAGGTTAACTAGAGCGATCACACGTCTTACCTGGGCTACCCTCAGTTTAGCGCTGTGCAGAACACCATCGATACTTATTTTGCTTTAGGATCTGGGCTCTGAATGGCAGACACCAGGGTGTGGTGGGAAGACTGTGGCCTCTGTAGTCACGTTGCCTGAATTCTAGCTGTTTAACTTTGGAGAAGTGACTTGACTTGCAGTTAGGAAGAGGGGAGGGTCAGATGGTGAATCCAACAGTGGTGATGACAGCTCGCTTGCCAGGCACGTGTTTTTAGTCACCCTCCACACACAGCTCAGTGATTCTCAAACCTATAGACTGCTGAGCCCCACCCCAGAGGTTCCAGTTCCATAGGTCTGAGGTAGAACACGTGCATCACTAACGAGTTCCTGAGTGATGCTGATGCTCCTGGTCCCAGACCACACTTTGGGAATTGCTGCATTATCTCATTTAATTCAGTTGTCATGGACTCCACAAACTTGGTGTTATTATCACTTCAAAAATGGGGAAATGAAGACTTAAAGAATTAAGGAACTTGCCCAAGGTCACATAGTCAGTAGGTGGTGAAGCTGGGATTCAGAGCCAGGTCTGTGTTCTCCAAAGAACACAAAGGATTGTTCTCCAACTCTGCAGAGCGTGTGGAGTTCCCAGCAAGGTCCCTGCCTGGCAGGGGAAGGTGCTCAATAAAGGCTGCCTGGCTCCCTTTGCCTCTTTAGACCCCAAATGGGCTTTTATCCAAGATTATAGTTGACACGAAATGGTTTTCATTATTGTTTTGTGATAAAGCAGAACCAAATAATACTCAGAAAACTTGGTTGAGAAAATCCAGGCTTGAAAGGATGGGCAACTGGAGAGGTGCTGATTCATCACAGTCACCAGCCTCCAAGGCTAGGAGGGGCTGCGAATCCCTGTCCAGCCTCCACTCAGCATCCTACAGTATCCCTAGAAAGGGGTCTCCCAGCTGGAGGGCTTCCAGTGGCGGGGAGCTCCCTCCCTCCTCTGACGTGGGGACAACGAGAAAGGACTTCCTTTTTAAAATGGGGGTTGGCCTGATGGAGCCAGCCCAGGTCAGTGGAGAGAAGTCACAGCCTTCTGTCTTTCAGCACCTCTTTCCCCAAGTGGGGTGGGGAATCTTGTGCCCCAGGGGATGTACAGACTGTGCCATGAGCCCCACAACCCTGCATAGATGGCATGCGTGCTACTGTGCAGGACTGAGCTCCAGGGAAGCCGTGGGAACCTTCAAGCTGGACGTGACAGGAAGGGAGGGGTTCAGATGAGTGGAGAGTAGGAAGGGCACCCCTGGGTGGGGAACTGGCAGGAGCGAAGGTTTGGGAGGGTGGAAATGCAGATGGCATGCTTGAGACACCATGCCATCTTCCTACAAATCCAGTCAGACCTCCCTGACTACGTCTCCCCTGTGGAAACTTACCTTCTACTCTGGTCAGATCGTGGGCAGCCTTAAGTACTAAGTGTTCTAGAAGGAGGGGTCTCCACCACATTCTCAGCTCTGGGCTCCTGTGGGGGCATGTTGCCTTTCTTTATGAATTCTTGGTCTGAACATTTCTGCAGAGTTTCCATCTGAGTTCTCTGGAAGCCAAATTGCCATGGACACTTCAGCCAGGCAGCACCTTCGGTGTTCCCCTCCCTTTTATTTTTTTGCTGGCAAGAAAGAGTACATTTAGGGAGAGCTGTTGTCCGCCTTCCAGCTCCCCCAGCCCGGATCAGGTCCTGCTTAAGCTGGTACCTTCATCTCAGTGAGCTCAACTCTAAACTCTCTGGGTCTTAACTGGATTAAGGGCCTAGATTGTTGCTGAGGAGGAAGGAGGTACCTCTGTAATTGCTGTTTAAATCTACCTAACAATAGCCACATGTGGAGCCAGATTTGAGGGTTATTAAATATGAGTGCCCTTCTTCCCCCAAACGTGCCTTTGTTTGCATAGCTGGGCAACATGGGGAAGGGGAGAGACAAAAAGCTGCAGAGTCAAAATGGGGCTTCAGAGGCCCTGTTTCTGGGAAGGAATGGGTCCTTGGTATGCAGAGAAGCCTGGTGACCAGTCTTCCAGCCCTGGCTGGGGCAGGTCACCTTCTGGGGCACTGGAACCCATCACCCACAGGGTCTCTCTGACTGTGACCTCTGAGGTACCTGACAGGGGTGGCTGCTTCTGCAAAGCTCGTGTGTGGGGGGGTTGCCCCAGTACCACTCCCGTCTTAGGGGTCTTGTTCCCCCACAGCAGCCCCCTGTCATCTGGTGGGTGAGGAAGGGATGGAGTCCTGTGCTGGGAGCCCTCTCACACAGTCCTTCTGCAACCATTTGGGGATAGATGGGCACGTGCTGCTCAGCTTTTCCCTGGTGCCCCTATGCTACCACATGGGTGAGGGGCAGGGAAAGTGTGTTAGGAAGGCCTACCATAGGCTCAGCTCCTTCCTCGTGGGGTGGGGAAAGGCTGGGAGCTCAGTCTCCCTGCTGTGCATTGTGAGGCTGTTGGTGGCTTTGAGTCACACAGGCTCATTTGATTAGTTGTGGAGACGTGTGCTGGGCACGTGTGTGTGTATGTTTGTGTGATGGGGATCTGGTGAGGCCCGGAGTGAGTGTGGGGGCATGGAGGATGCCACTAGGTTCCTGTGTGGCTCACATTTGGGTGCTGTGCAACCAGCTGAGGCCGTGGGGCCTCCCAGAGCAAAGGTCCAGCAGCGCAAGCTGGTTCTGGTTCCCTGGAGGCAGGATGGCAGGTGTTGGCTGTCTCACTCTGGGAGGGCTCGTCCCCACCAGCCACCACTGGCTCGTCCCCACCCCAGGGCTCATGGCAGACCTCCTTCTCTTGGGGGGTCCTCTGCTGTCACTCATCAGATATGGTTGTATTGTCAACCACGGAGAGCAGAGTTAAAATACTGCAGAGAACTGTCTTTGCAAGTGACAGATCCTTTGATTGTTGCTTTGAATTAGAGATACAAGCAACTTTGTAAACTAAAGTTGAATTTCTAGAAAAGAACCTATCGAATAATAAAGACAATGACAGGGAAATTACATTTGTACCATGTAATAGATGAGGAACGTGTGAGACTTTCTACAAATCAGTAGAAATTTTTTGTTCATGAGGATGAGGGGAGAGGAACCCCTGGATAATGCTGGATGAAAATGGCCACAGTGTTTCTGAAAGACACTTTAGCAAAATGTATTAAATACCTTCAAAATATGCACAAAGCTTTATTTTTTTATCTATTTCTACAAGGCTTTCCTTCTTACATACTTTTTTCTTTTCTTTTTTTTCTGGTAATGACCAGTTGAATTTTTCTTCTGTGGGGTACAGTTGTGTAATATACTTGTATTTGTTATAACTTTTATTGTATTTATAATTTGTATTGAAATGCTGTTTATAGATCATTTCTACTCTGCCCATAGTGCATGTCATTAATATTTCTAAAAGCACTTTGGTACGAGGCTCTTCTCTAAAAGAATTAAATGTAAGAGTGGGGATGGGGTTGGGGGAAAAGGGAGAGGAATAAGTGTGGACTTTGGTATTAGTCAAGGGTTCGAATCCCAGCAGCACACCTTTCTACCTGCGTGGCTTCAGGTAAGTTACCTGGCCTTGCTGAGCCTCAGCGTTCGCATCTTTCACGTGGGGCTGATGCTCACCAAGGGGCACTGTAGTGAGGATCAAACGGAGGAATGCCACTAAAGCCCCCGAGGGTGGTGCCTGCTCACGGGAGTGCTTGCTGCATGGAGCTATGGTCCCAGGTGTAGAGAGCTCCTGTGACTAGGACTCAATCACTTGGTGCAAGGAGCTTGTGATTCCTCAGCTCCAATCCCCTGCTTCTTGGTGGGACTGCATTCCAGGCATCCCCAGGAGACAGCAATCCATGCCTGTCTCAGAGACCTCTGGGGAAGAAGAGCCCAGACTCCTGCTTACTAATGCATTCCAGGGTCGCACCCTTGGAGCCAGGGAGTTCTCCTGAATGTCTACACTTAATCCCCATTGCCAGATTTGAAGCTTTTTTCTTTTTGCTGTGTATTTAGGGAAAGAAGACTGAGATTTTACTTGTGCAGGAGGATGTCTGACTTCTGTGGCAAGCAGCTCTGTCTTGCAATCTCCCTACAAAATCACCTCACAGGGAGATTCAAAAGGAGGAAATGAGGGGGGCAGTGGGGAGAGATGTGTGTTGTGTGACTTCCTGGGACTTGTCCTTAAACAGTCCTTGGAGGGGTACCACAGGGCTATACATGCCTGTGTCCTCCCTTGGGACTCAAGTGCTCACCTCAACGTCTCCACGTGGCTGTCTCAAAGGAATCTAAGACTCAGCCATGTCCAAGGCTGCGCTCCTGACTGACCCTTCAACTCCAGCACACCCACCTTGCATGCTCTCCACCACCTGCATCTCAGGAGGTGCGTCTCTGTCAATCTGTTCGCACAAGAGGCATCCCTGACATGCCCTCTCTCTAGCCCCGCATCCAGTCCAGCCCCAAATCTTGCCAGTTTTACACCCTATAGTTCTTGCATCCCTTCACTTCTGCCTGTTTTCACTGCTGCCACCCTAGTCCAGTTACCTTAATCTTCCACCTAGACAGCAGCGCCCTGGCTGGCCACCCACTCTCACCTTGCCCTCCTGCAGTTCTTTCTCCACTCAGCACCCAATACCATCTCTTCAAAGCACGAGACTGTTCTCACTTATTTGTGGGAGCTAAAAATAAACAAATAAATACACAAATTAACTGGGAGGGGGAGGGAAGAAGACATAGCAATCACAGTTCCTTGAAGTTGATAGATATGAGGCTGTTGGGAGGGAGGGGGGAAAGGGAGGAGGGAGGGAGGTTTCGTTAATGGGCCACAATAATCAATGACATTTTACATTGACAAAATAAAATAAAATAATAAAAAATTTTTTTAAAAGTTTGCTTTCCTGGAAAATGCAGGTCTGTTGCCAGATAAAAGAAACATTCTTGCCTTGTTTTGAGAAAAAACAAAAAACCCCCACAAGACTGATGCTCTCATCTGCTTAAAATCCTTCAATGGCATTGCGTTGTCCTTTATATAAAGCCCAGATTCCTTAGGATGACCTGATGCTGCCCCTTGTGCTCTGCCCCCCAGCCACTTTGGCCTTTGTTTCTCAGTTTCTCAAACGTCACCATGTCCCTCCTGTACAGAACCTGGCACCTCCTCTGGCCTCTTCGTTTTCTGACCACTTTCTTCCCTCCCCCTCTTTGGCCAGCTGACTGGCACTTACCCTTTAGTTCTGAACTCTGTGGTTACTTCCTGCAAAGCCTTCGCTGGCCCTGCTCTAGGTCAGGTGCCTTTATTAAAACCTCTTCCGGAACAGAGTTCCTTTCCTTCAGAGTCCTTAGGTGGATTTGCGATTAGATGTTCAGTAGCGCAGCTGTCTGACTGGCGTCTGTCTTGATATTCCCCCACCTGATATGCTCGAAAAGAGCAGGAATCACGCTGGGTTTGCTCCCCATTTCACCCAGTGCCCGGCAGGATGCCTGGCATGTAGTAGGCATTCTGTCCACACCTGAGCAATGAGTGCTTACCTCTGAGGCTCAACAAGGACCTGAGCTTTTCCAGCCTCCACTTTGGGGATTGTCTTGGGGCCCATGTCCACTTTCCTTGACATCCTTTCTGTGGTCATACTCCCCTCTCACCCCCACCCAGATGAACTTTGAGGGTGGGCTTGGTGTTCAGACCAGCCATGAGCTGTTCACCTGGTGCAAAAGCAGGGCAGTTGTCAAGTCCCATCTTAATGAGTAGCTTTGTGCTTCTGAATGGCTGGGTGTACTCAGAGTCTTTGTGAATGGGATTATACCCAAATGCTAGAAGGGCTTTTGCTATTTATAAGAACCCTGGGGTAGAGAGAAAACAATCCTTTGCTAAAGCAAATAATTACCAGCTAATTTGTCCCTCTTGTGACTTCAGTTTATTGCAGGTACTAAAAGAGTTTTGTTAGCCACCTATTAGGGAAATGAGTGGCATTAACTGGCAGAAAGTCTCTGTGGGAGTGAGCTCACAGGCCCTGGTGGTAGTGGTGTCTTATCAGTCAGTTGGCTCTCCCTTCTGGCTCTCAGAAATGATGTGAAGGCCATTAGGTGGTTCCCCCCAGTAAACTGTCACTGTTTACAACTCCCCCCATGTGTTGGACAGCTAATTCTCTCTCTACATCTCCTGTCCCCCATTTCAGTTATATAATGTCCTCTGGAGCTCCAGCCTGTCAGCACTGTTGGGTGGTAATGCCAGTTTGCCTAGCAGGTGGTCTAATGGAAAGGCTGGCCTGAGATTTCCTCCCGGCTCTGTCACTGCTCACTGTGTGAGCTGGAGCATCACTTCACCTGGCTGACCTGTTCCCCCTGCCTGATGTATCTCTTACAGGTGTATGGGACTCTAAGATAGTGGATTTGAGTGCTCTGAAAAGTCCAACATCATTCAGATCTGGGAACCCTGATCTACCAGTTGACAAATAGCTAGCTTTCCAGCATTGGGATTTTTTAATGCTTTTTCTTCTGTTTTAATGTGGGACCTTCTTGTATGGGTCCACTTTACTTCCCTGGACCTCAGTTTCCATGCCTGTGAAACAAGATGGGTTGATTCAGGGTTGGCAAATAGGAGAACAAGTTGCTGTCACTCTCTCTCCTCCAATTTAGGCAGACATCGCTAGCGAACTCTGAGAATGCAGTCCTTCTCAGCAGAGCCCTCCAGATACCAGCCAGTACTAATCTATCCAGGAGGTGCACGCGAGAGAAGCAAGGCCCAGAGGGGTTATGTGACATGCCCCAGATTCTGGACTTCTAGCTGGCTTTGGGAGGTGGTTTGTATGAATTCTCATGTTTGGGACACACCAAACAGGTCCAACTCAATGCCCAAATGGCTGTTCCTGTGTCTGTCTTGAAGGTGACACCTTTTTCTCCTGCCTACCTCAAAGTTGGCTTTTGACTTTGTCCTCCAATGGAGGTTGCTGTGTTTATGTTGCTTGGCCCGCCTGCCTCCCCTCCTGGGGTGAACAAGGTGGACCCCAACAAGAATCCTGCCAGTCCCCGTGGGAGCAGATTCATGCCATGTCCCTCCCTGGAGCCTGGGGCCTGAGCCCCCTCCCTGGAACAGGTAATTTTTGGGCGGGGTACCCTAGGAAATCAAGCTGGTTTCAAATCATCCTTTGAAATCAAGCTGGTTTCCCATCTTCTGAAGTGCTTTTCTGCCCAGAGGTGGCCTAGGGGAGGAGTAGGGAGGAATTATTGGGGGTGGGTGGAAGGATGAGGAGAAAGTGCCGCTTCCCTGTGTGCGTTGGGAGCTTCGGTCCGAGCACTTCTTTCCTCCCTTCCTTGTGGAGTCCCCCACTGTGGGGAGTGGCTGTGGGTGCTGAGCTGAGGCACGAGGAGCTGGGTGGGTGGTGTGACCTGCTGGGCTTGGGCTCCTGCGAGCCGCAGGCCAGCCTGAGGCACTGAGCTCTGTGTGGGGAGGTTGTGCTTAGGCACAGGAGCCCGATTGCTGGGGTCTGCCTCCCATTCAGGACTGGATGGTTGGAGGTCCCGTGGGATGGGCAAAGGTCCTCTTTGGTCTCTGTACTTCTCTCATCTCCTCTATTTTATTTTTTCCATTTTGCTTAGAAAATTGATTAGATGAAGATATTGTGTGGCCCAACAGGCCAGGCCCCAAAGGTGATCTTCAAGCTCCAAACCCAGATATTCTCTATCCCCTTCCCCAGGCATTTCTCAAGTGGCCATGTGCCCCTGCTTGTGAATTCTGGGCATCTCAAACAGGCACTTTCCTCTGACCTGGTTATGCTGTTTAACCAATTCATTTGGGGGCGAGCTCAGAGATGCGGATTGGAGAGGAAAAAGAATTGTCTTTTCTTCTTAACTGTCCCCAGGACGCCCTGAGCAAGCTTGGAGGATTCTCACTAATCTAATCCCTGTCAGAAAAGGAACGATAAAACAATTCAGGCTTTAGAAGCCAAATCCCCTTCCTGCTCTCACACTATTTCTGTATCTCTCCCGTGCCGTGTTTCCTCCTTTGCAATGAAACCGAGCTTCAGTTCCTCTGTAAGGGCTTCAGTGGATAAGGATTTCATATTTCACTCTTCCATTTTTCATATTTAAATTTGCTTTACTTTCTGGTTTGACTTTCCATTGACCCTTGAAGAATTGGCGTATTTCAAGGAGGGGGAAGAGATCTCATTATAGGAAATGAGAAAAATGGAGCAGAGTTTTAAAACTTTTAATGACTAAAACACAGTGTTCCAAGTCAGTATTGTATTGGGGTTGAAGTCACTGTTTGGTTACAAGTCTTTTAGGTCTAAACGGGGTTGATGACATCTGTTTAATTTTAGATGTCTGGAATACATTCTGAAAATAATGAAATCCAAATGTATGACCAAATTAGAGAACAATTTTATCTACGACAAGGAAGGTTTTAAAATAAGAGTGAACATTTCAACCAAACAAAGCTTTAAAAGACCCAACAAACCGTTGGTCATCTTGCCTTGACTTTTCCCAGTGGGTCTCCACGGTTGAGAGAACATTCATTTTCTTTGTGTGTGCATCAGACATTACTATGTAATTTATACCCATTTTCCTGTCCTTTCTCTGGGCATGCGCTCTGCTCTTTGCCGTAGCCCTGGAGAGATCATGTCTAGGGAAGTGAGGACCCTTTATGGGAAAGCTCCTTTGGTAAAGAAAAGGGCTCTTGTCACAATACTTGAGGGCCACTTGTCAGCTGTTACATAACAGCCTGAACAGCCATGGGAGAGGTCCTGGGGAAGACACAAAAGTGCCAAGGCCTTGCTCATGGGGCAGGATGTTACCCTGGGCCTTGGGAGAAATGAGAGTTCCTGACTTTCCTTGTGCCCGTGCAGGTCTGTGACCCTCTCTGGGCCTCGCTTTCCTCATCTGTATGAGGGTCTTGGGCATTCAGGGGTGCTGGGAGGCTTGTGGGGGTTGGCCTCGCTCCAGGAAGATTCTTTTGTGGTGAGTATGTCCTACTAAGGGGCTGTGCCCTGAACAGTTGCTCCTGCACTCCCTGCAAGCCCAGCATCTAGGATGACGTGGAGACTCTGACCATGAAGCGTCTCCTTTATTGTCCCCATCCCGGGAAGTCCCTTGAGGGTGATGTCAGCAGATCGGCAGACAGACATTCCCATGTGCACTTCATGCTGCCAGAATGGGTCCATTGTCCAGCCATCTCCTCCATCCCTGGTGAGACTTTCATATATAGACAGGATGCGAATTATGGTCAAGGTTTTGCCTGATGCCTTAAAACCCTTGGCTACTGGGCCAGGCAATTCTGTCCCTCCTGGGTGTTTGAGACTTCCAAATATTTGTGAACTCTTATCACTCTGCCTTCCCACCCCTCCCGTGTTGGCTCAAGTCTTCCCCTGAGAACGAGTCCCTTCCCTGTTGAGTCCCCCAACCCCTACCCAGTACTATGTGGTCAGGCTCAGATGTCCCAGGGTCATCTCCCTGAACTTCAAGCCCATGGAGCACTGTCTACACATTTCACTTGTGGTTTGGGCTTGTTTGTTGGATGTCCCAGAGGTGGAAGAAGATGTCCCAAGTGCTTTCCCTTGACCAATGAGCACATTTAAGCCGGGAAATGGAGATTGTAAGCTTGTGATGCCCAGTCTAAATGCCTGGAGTAAAGTTGGGCTTGGTGAGGACTCTGAAGAAATGAGCGGGTTGAGCTGTTTGCTGCTGTGGGAAGATGGATGGATAATGCTGAGGTGAGCCCAGGCCTGCCTAGAACTCTGGGCTCGGGTCTGTGCATTTTGTCTGTTAGCCCCTTGCATGTGTCATCTGGCCCCTTCTCAAGATCTTGTTTTGCAGTCAGTACCTCACTTAGTTGGGAGGCACCATTGGCTGTGCTATGGGCAGGGTCAGAGGATGACCTGCTAGCTGTGATATTTGGCAGGTGTAATTGGTACATTCATGGGGGCTCCCAGAGACCCCCTGGTTAAGGGGCATGATCAGTGGGCTGAGGTCAGCCAGGAGAGAGGTACAGGAGAGGACAGAGTGGTACTTTCAACAGGTAGTTGGCAAGAAACTGGTTCTACTGGAAGCTGGGGTAGCATTCCATTTAGGTCTGGGAGGTGGTGGGTGGAGATCATGGAGCACTGGGCTGGGAGTCAGTAGATGTGGCCTTTGCCTCTGAAGTTCTGTGTGACCTCGGGAAAGCCAGAAACCTCGCTGGGCTTCAGTTCAAAATCTGTAAAATTTGGAGGTCGATACCAACCTGAGAGGCTTGTCACGAAGCTCAGATAATAAACTGAATTTGAAAACAATTGTAAAGACAGTACATTGTGGAGGTCTAGACAAGTGTGAGGAATTTTAGTTTTAATTTTTGATGTTACTATTAGTAACATCAAAGAGGTATAAAAGGAGTATAATAATCAGTCCACCCTATTGTTTCTTCACCCATTCGGGACAGAGGGGTTGAGAGAACATGGAGTTAGGAGTCAGGTGGTTGGATTTCCAGGTTTCTCCTGAAAAGGCTCTTGGTGTGGCTGTGGGCAAGTTCTGCTTGTCTCTGGGTCTTAGTGTGGCCATGTGTAGAGAGCGGCCAGCCATCCCCACCCTGCTTTCCTCCCCGGGCCACTCAGAGTGGTGGGGTGGTGTGAGTAAGCACTTCTGCAGGCTGGGAAGCACCGTTGGAGAGGGCTGGACTGGCACTGATGGTCTCGATTGGGGAAGGGTGTTCAGGCCAAGATGTGTTGGTGCAAGAGACTGACTCCAAGGGCCACTGCACACTGTGCAGATTTTTCTGAGCAGGACATTTCCTGTGGCTCAGGGCCAACTTGCCAGACAACCAGGCTGTAGGATTCAGTCCCTAATTTTTTGACTGGCAGTGAGGGGCTGGGTGGACCAAAGGTTTGTCAGTGTGACTGTAATTAGAGCTCATACTTTTCAGGTGTTAAGTGTAGCCTAATTTTCTAACTATGGTCCTATGGACTTAGAGCATCTGGGGCTGGGCCTAGCTACATGGTAGGCTGAAGGCATAAAGGGACACATTCACATTTTGCCAGATACATTTCAGAGTTTCAGAGGGAACTCCGTGGCCAGGCTTGGTGCTGGGTTTTAGCTGCCTGGGACACCATCCTCCTGAAGGGGCCCTCCATCCCACTGTCCAGATCACACTCCGTGGGCAGGGATGGTGCCCAGATCTGGCCTCGGTGCTCATGGTGCCTGTTCCATCTGTCCTCTCAGTGCCTCTTTTGTCGGGGGGCTGGGGATTGGTGCCCTGCCTGCCACCCTGCATGGGAGGAGTTCAGCCCCCTGTCGGGAGTATGTTATCAGCATAAGTGGGTACTGTTATATGTAGTGTCACTTTGTCACGAACTAACTCGAGGTTCCATCTCTCCACTGAGAGGGAGCGTGGGGAGGTGGGCCTGTTTGAACCTGTTGATGGGACCAGCAGAGACAGTGTTGAGTTCTCCACCTTGCGATCTGTTGGCCACACTTGGCCCTAGTTCCAGGAGGAACGTGTGTGAAGCCCCTGTTCTTCTCGTAGCCCAATCCTGAGCCCCAGTGGCCAAAAGTGTCAATAACACCTCCACTTCATTGAGCACATGCTCTGTGAAAGACACAGACAACACACACATATACAGGTAAACAAGAAGACTGTCAGGTATGATAAGTACACTGAAGAGTATTGTAATGGGTGATACGAAGGGTGGTCAGGGGCAGGTGGCATTTCTGCTGAGACCTGCATGAAGAGGAGTCGGCTGTGAGGAAGTCAGGGGAGAGCATTAGTGGCAGGTGAAACAGCAAATGCAAAAGCCCTGGGTGGAGCAGGCTTTGTGTGTCCAAGGAGCAGAATGGATGATGCTGCTGGATTTGGAGATCCAGAAGGGAGCACTAGACGATACATCGGTGACATAGGCAGGGTTTAGATCATACAGGCCAATGTGTAGGAGTTTGGATGTAATCCTTAGTACAATGGGAAGCTGGTGTGGTGATGGTGGGACATGATCAGATTTATGTTTTGAAAAGATCCCTTTGCAGAATGAACGATGGATCGTAGGAAGCAATGGCAGAGATGGGAATGTCAATTAGGCTACTGCGGGAGTCTAGGTGCAAAATGATGCCGGTGTGGGTTTGCGTGGCGTGGTGGGGGTGGAGCGGAGGGATGGATCCAGGTATTTTGGAGGTGGAGTCGGTAGGACTTACTGATGGATTGCCACTTCGATCACCTAGTGGCTCGAGTCAAGAATTACTTCTAAATTCTCTCTTTTTCCCCCCACAGCCATTTGCTGAGATGATGGAAGAGTGGGCAGTGGCAATCAGTCCAGTGTTGGACTTGCTGCATTTGAGAGGCCTATTAGACATACAAGTGATGATGTCAAGTTGGCTGTTGTGAGTCTGGAGCTGAGAGAAGAGGTAGGGGCTGGAGGAGATAGACGTGTCGAGTCATCGGTGTGGCTTTGGGGTTTAAAGGCACAGGACCAGGTGAGATGGTGGATGGAGAAAGAGAAGAGGGCTCAGAGAAGCAAGCCTGGGACAATACAGAGCTCAGATGTGGAGGAACCAGGAGGGCAGACTGCCGAGAGTTGGCTTTGACCACCTGCTGGCTGTTGGTAACTCTGGTGAGAGCCGTTTCAGTGGAGAGGTGGGGATGAAGCTTGGCCAGGGAGCGTGGAGAAGAGACGTCAGATCTGCACAGCTCTCAAGGAAGAGGAAGCAGAGAAATGGGGTGGCAACTGAAATGTGGGGGTCAAGGTGGGTAATTTAAGACATGGGAGAAGTTACAGCAAATCTGTATGCTGATGATTCAGGAGGCAGGGGAAATTCAGTGATCCAAAGAGAGAGGGGGACATTGACAGGAGTGATGTCTGAGAAGGCATGGGAGGTGGGACATGGTGCACAAAGTGAGGGGCTGGCCCCAAGTCAGAGCAAGGATGCTTTCTCCAGTCCTGGTCACTGGAAGAAAGGCAGAGAGAGGGAGGATTTGGTGTAACAGCTCTGTGACCCCAGCTCTTTGTCTCTGGATGGAACCTCTCTCCTGACCCATCTTTCTCCTGATGTCTCTGGCCACGTGCCTCTGAGCACACCATGGTTATGCCCCACTTTATCCAGTTACTCTCTCCCCTGCTTAAGCTCATTCTTCCCCAGCCTGCCTCTGGCCCTTTCCTCTAGGGAGCATTCCCAGGTTACTCAACCCAGAGGGCTCTCTACCCAGGTGAACTGCTGGAGCCCTGATGATCCAGAATCCAGACAGACCCCTGGTCACTAGGCCACAAAGGCCAGTGGGAGGGAAGCTGCCTTGTCACATCTCTTGTCGAGTGTTGTGGAGTCTTCTGCAGCGAGGGAGCATGCTGTGAGTGTGTGGAGCAAGAGAAGAGAGGTTGTGGGCTTGGCTTCTGGAGTCATTCCTGACCCAGGTTCAAGTCAGAGGTCCTTACCAGTTGTGTGACCTTTGGCAGCTTTTTAAAAAACTTTCTGAGCCTCAGTTTCCTTGTCTGTAGAGTAAGGTTAATAACAGGGTTTATCTCACCAGCTTTTGGTGAGGGTTAAATGAGATACTGCATATTAATTGTGTTTGGTATATTACTAGCTCAGTAAATAGCATCAGCATCATCATTATTAACTTGCTTTTGTCCCTACCATTTCTTCAGTGGGACCTTAGGGAAGTCACTTGAGCTTTCCATGCCTCAGTTCCTTCATCTGATAATAGTATCCTTCTTAGATGGCTGCTGAATTTAGTGAGTTGAGGTGTGTAAAGGGTTTAGTACAATGGCTGGTGCATAGTAGGTGTTCAAGACACAGAGCTTGCTGCTGCTGCTGACGGTAATAATGATTGCTGTGCATTCCTGTTTCCCCTGCTGAACCCCGAGCCCCATGACAGCTGGGACTGTGGAGCTGGCTGCCTGGTGTCCCACTGGCCTTGCCATGTGTGGCACAGGTGACACCCTCCCACTCCCACCACACTCCCAGGCTCGCCTCTTCGCATGTTGTTTCTCACACTTTCCCACGAACCTGTTCATCTCTGGCTGTGAGGTTATAAGGCTTTGGAAATTAATTTTTAAAATTATACTGTCTGACCCTTTAAACTTAATTTCAGATCCCCTTAGTGCCTTAATGAAGCCCAGGCTGTTTTGGGCACCTTGGAGAGGTGTGGCTGACGGTGACTTTTCAATTTCCCGAGCAACATAGGAACATAACAACACATGGATCCAAACGTATATCTGTATAATTAAGAATAAAAATCATAATCCCCTAAGTGGGCTGTGTTAGTGAGCATCAGGTTTAATAGGGGATTAGGAGGTGGAATTAAAGTTGCCAAGGGGTGTGCCGGGAGACTTCAAACACCTTTTGGGAAACAAATTAAATGGTTTTTAGAAACTGTTTTCCAAGGGTGGCGGAGGGTTTTCCTTGGGCTTCCCTGCTTTCTTTGAAATGTATTTTTAACACTTGTATAAACACTTTGGGCCCATGACATGGGCTTCCTGTGCTCCCTTTGTTAGCTGGTGTCTCTGGGAGAAGAATTTGTCTCATTATCTGGACGTTTTGATCTCCCTGGCTGCTGCCCCTGGGCCTGGCCGGGGCCACCCTTTCTTTTTTCCTGTTGCCTGGTGGTGAGGAACAAGTTGGTTTGTGGCTCAGCCTGCTTCCACATCTTCTGCCAAGCCTGGCTTTCCAGAGGGGCTCTCGATTCCCTGGAGAACCAGACTGCTCGGGCAGGGGCAGCAGCTGCGGCTGGGTGGCTGGAGACCAGCCCTGCCTCAGGCTAAACTGAGAAATGGGCAAAATCAGCCTCCCCCGGCCCCATCATCTATTTCCCCTTCCTCTCCCTTCGGGTGCATCTGGGGTGCAATGCAAGGCGCCTGCTGATGCTGAGCTCTCCGTCCCTGGAGGTGTTCAAGCTGTGTCCTGGTGGGGTTTTAAGGGACTCTGTGCCCAGCTGTAAAGTGAATCTGGATGGTCATTAAAGTTTCTTATAAACCTGAGATTCTGTGATTAACACTTTACAAGTGGAATCTGGGCAGGGCCGTGCTGGCCCTTTACGTTAACAAGGATGACTGTGATAGAAGATACAACACCCAGCTCCAAACAGATCTTCAGTTGCCCCTGTCCTACTGTCCTTTCTCAGCGCAAAGGAGACAGTGTCCTATTCTCCTCCAGAGGGTCTGGGCTTATGCTCAGCCATAGGGTTTCCTTTAGAGATTTGATCCTGCAGGGACTTGGGACAAAACCTCCAAATTCTGTCTATCCAAGTTCCCTTTTAAAGTTCACTTTCTTCCTGTGTAAAATGGGGGCAATAAATAATAATGGCTAATACTTTTAAAGCACTTATTGTGTGCCAGACACTGCCTGAAGTATTCATTCATTTATTTCATAACATCTTAAGAAGAGGTACTGTTATTGCTCCCATTTTACAGAGGAAGAAGCTGAGGCCCAGGGAGGTTAACTAACTTGCTGATGGTGGCGCAGCTAGCAAGTAAAGAATAACACCTGCCTGTTGCTGGGGAACTGCTGAGCTCTTCACAGGAAGGTGGAGGTACCCTGGGTTCTGCTGGGAAGCCAGGCTGGCACAGCCTAGCCCTAGTTCTTGGCCCAGCCCCTTTCAGCTTGGTCAGTGCCTTGTCTATCTTTAGCTGTCCAAGGCTGGCAGGGGACAAGGAGAGAGTGTGGCATTTCCCTTTCCAAAGACAGTAGAGCCCCTTTGAGCTGGCCAGCCAGTGGCGTCCAGGCTGGGCTGATGGGTGCACCATGTCTAGATGTTTCCCTTGCCTTTGCCAATGGGCTGGTGTTAGAGGTGAGCTTCTTGAAACTTATTCATCCCGGTTCACACAAGACCACTCTCTCCACATGCTGTGTCTGCTTCCTGCCACTGTTGGGCAGGTGCCTATGGCTGCCATGAGGACAGGAAGGAGGGAGCTTCCCTGTGCTGAGGAAGGGAGGAAGCACATGTGTCCCTTGTCTGTGGGTAAGTACCTGGCAGCTGTGTCAGCCATGTGATCCTGCTTCTCACTGGAACTGCATGTCAATCACCTTCCCTCTCTACCTCCCCGCCCATGCACATTCACAGAGCTGCCTGCCCTGCTGTCACAGGGGACTCTGGTCTTATGTCATGGAGCTACAGTCATCAGGAGTGGGCTGCCAAAGAGAGAGCAGGAGATTTCTGCTGGGTTCATGGGTCTGGCTTCACCGAGGATGTGGGATTTAGGTTGACCTTTGAGGCATAGGAGGATTTCTCCTGGCGGAGAAAGGGATGATATTGTTTGAGTGTGTCCTTGGACCAGGCCCTGAGCTAAGCCTGCAACACCCATGCTCTTGTCTCATGCTCCTGAGAGCCCCGTGCTGCCATCTGCATATAAGGGGTGAGGGAAGAGAGAGGAGAAGCGACTTGCCCAAGGTCACACAAGTGGATCGGAGCTCAGAACAGAGGCACCCTCATGCTCTCTCCCCTCATACAGCCTGAGTGTGGCAAGGAGACTTGGAAAGACCTGGTAGGTTTGGTGAACAGCTGGGAGGGAGAGGGTGGGAGAGAGAAGGTGAAGGGCATGAGGCTGGGATTGTGGGGTGGTGGGAGGGTGGTGTATGCTCAGAACATCAAAGGCCTCATTTAGTGGTGTGCTAGTAAGTGTTTAACAACCAGCTCTGCAGGGAAAAAAAGCCCTGATTTGAAGCAGTTGCCAATTTCCATGGTGTAAATGTTCCCGCTATGGCCAATTTCAACTTGTCAGGGTGATGTCACTGAACACTAGGTTCTTGTGAGTGGACTTATCTCTCAGGCTTTTGTGTTTGGGGTTTATTTGGAAGAAAGCAGAGAGATAATAGGAGGGGAGGCAGCTTCATCAGGCCTTAGTTTCGAAATGTGACTCTCAGGGTTGTCTAGTCTTGGAAAGAGAGGCTGGAGATCATAGCCAACTTCAGGGCCACTGCAGACTCTCAGGGGCCAGAGGCAGGAGGGCTTGAGGCAGGCAGGGGTGGGTGGGGACCTTGATGGGATGGGCTAGGTCCCATCATATTCAGTGAAGTGAACCTCTTCCCCTCTGTCTGGAACCTCAGGGGTCTCTTGCTCTAAAAATGCATTTCTTGGTGGGAGATTTCCGGAGGCACTGAGACCTCAGTGCTCCCCGCTCCTTTTCTCTCTAAGGTCAGGCTGGACTTAGAGCTGTTTCACATGGGAGTGCTTGGCTTCCTTTTGTGCATCCAGTCCAGTGATTTAAAAACAACAACATATATTCCCCCAAGAAGTGACCTAGGAACATTCACTTGGAAAAAAAGATTGTCTTGGAAAGAAACCCAGTTGAGGAATCCAGGACCAAAGGGCACATCAGACTTTGTGCTCAGCTATGACAGAGGCCTGCTGAGCTGCTGGACACATTGGGATTGGAGAGAATGCAACAAGGGCCTCCTGCCCTGATCTTGTATGGGCAAGGGGACCAAGGACCAGAGGAGTGTGGCCAGACAGACTGAGGTCAGAGCTGGCCTAAAGCCAGCAGCCTAGTTTGCCAAGGGAAGATGGTGTTGACTGGACTTTGAAGGTTGGGCAGGTTTGAGAAGGGGAGGGGTCTCTGTGGGAGTCTGAGAGTAGCTACGTGGCTGCCCTTTGCTTCTTGCTCTCAGATCTTTTCCCTGCCCTCCCCTGCTGGGCTCTGCATCCCAAAGGCTGGCCTTGCAAACTGCAATTCCGAGGCTTCCTCAACGGCTGGCTTTGGCTAAGTCTGGCCAATGAGAGGTGCCAACGAGAGATTGGAAGGCAGGATGAGGGGAGAAGAAAGAGTATCTGTTCCCCACCCTCCAGCTTGGGTGACGTCTCCTTCAGCCGTCGTGTCTCCTATGTTGCCCCCGCTGTTATTGTAAGCCTCTCTCCATGGTCTCAGCTCCCCCAGACTGAGGGGGCCCTTAGGTGATCTTAGCTCCTGCTGGATGGCCCAGGCGTCTGGGCTCTGGAAGTACCACCTCCTCCTGCTGTTCCTCCAGCTAGCTTTCTGATGGTGCTTTAATCTCTGTTTGTCTCACTGTCCCCTGCTTGTCTTTGCAGCTCTTCCAACTTTGCATCTAGTTCACCATGTTAATGTAGTGGGCTCTGGGCTCTGGATCCTGACTGATGACTCAGTCTGTCTCCTTGGGTGGGAAGGCATGGGGGTAGGAGAGGTCTCCTTAGGGTGGGAGTGGAGTCTTTCCTCTCTCTATGCTCTTGGAGAGAGTCACACCAGATGCCTGCTGGCCTTCCAGCTCAGCCTCTGCCTGCCTGGGCTGTAGACTTTATGACCCCCAGGATTTGGTGACTTCCAAAACAGACTCAGAGTCCCTGTCTGCTACCCCACCAGGGCTGTCTTCTAGAGGCCAGGTATGACTGAAGCCCAGGATGAGCCATTATCATGCAGTCCCTTCATTTTGGGGGCCAGAGCTGCCCCCCTGGGCCTCTGCCAGCATCCACATGCTGACTGGTGGCTGTCATTCTTGCCTGGCCTTCCTCCCTCATGCTGCCTTGCCTTGCCCAGGGCGGAGGGCCCACTCACCTCTGGGCAAGGTCTCCCACTCTATAGCTTCTCAGAAGCCTGTATCTGGGTGAGAAGAAAGGGTAAGGCCAGAGTTCTGTCTTGTGAAGGGAAACATTTGCCCAAGGTTAAGCACCAGGGACAAGAGTGCTCAGCTTTCATGGCTTCCAGGCCTCACATGTGGCTCAGAAACGTGCTGGCGAGGGATCCCTGAGACCTTGCCTCAAGACTCCAGGTCTTCCAGGAACAAAGTTGGGAAATCACCAATGCAGAATCAGCTTGTTTTACATATGTAGGAACCGAGGCCAGAAAGGAACAGGGACTTTCCCAAAGTCACACTGAGCCAGTGGCAGAGTGGGAGCTCATGCTCTGGTCCAGGGCCCTGCCTGCAGGTGCTTGGTAGCTTTGGGAAGCACAGTGAGATGGGGCAGATGAAGGTGTGTGGTCAGGAGGGTGGTGCACGGCAGCCACATAGCCCTGCCGACAGGCCCACGTGCTGTCAGCAGAGGCCTCTTGGGAATAGCACCGCCTTGGCCCTCATCCCCCAGGAATCCCTGCACCCAAGCGCCCACTTAGAGGTCAGCAGATACCCGTCCTGTGCCTGGATGCACATGGCCGCCAGTCTCCAAGTGCAGGCATGTGGGTGACCATGGAGAACTGCCCTGGGTGGGGCTCGCAGAGAAATTCCCGAGTCCACGCCAGCAGCACCCAGGGCCAAGTTGTGCAAGAGCTGTGTGGCTGTGGCTGTGCTCGTGTTATTTTGTACAGGACCGAGAGGGCCCCGTGCTTCCCGGGAGAGCAATGACTCAGCAGAGCTGGGTGTGGTGCAGGGTGGGGTGGGGGGAGATGCCAAGGGAGACCAGCGTGGCAGAGGCAGTGCATTGGTGGTCCTGTGGGGAGCTGCCAGCGGACAGCAGGAAAGGCCCGCTGCTCCTGCCCAGGCCGTGCCCATGTGTGTTCCCACTGCATCCTCTCCCAGGCCCCTGGGCCCTGTCCCCAGCTCGTAAGCTCTCCTAACATCTCTGCATGCTCACTGGCTCTGGGCAGCAGCTTCGGGTTTGTAGGTTTTTGATGTCTTGGATTTGTAGAGGAGCTTTGGGCAGTAGATAAATCACAGGCAAAGCAAGGATCCAGGACAGTGTGTCAGTGGGTAGTCCCATTTGAGTGGGAGATAGTGTGCACATAGGAGAGAGGCCTGTAAAAGACCTCTAGAGAGGGAGGTTACTGCCTGATCACACAAGGCTATCAGTGACTGCCCGCCTGCACTTTAAGTCTGTGAAAATCGGGAGCCAGTGAAGGTCTTGGAGAAGTGGAGTGCTAATGCCAGAGATGTTCTCCAGGAAGATGGGGAAGCAGCGGACAGAGCACATGAGTGGAGCAGGAGGCATGGCAGGGTGGGGTAGGCCAGGGTGAGGCTACACAGTTTTTAACACAAGCATCCAGGATGGCCGGCTCAGGGCAGTGGCCAGAGGGAAGAGGCAGGCTTGGTCTGTCTCCCTCCGCTGGCCCCAAGGTCTGAGGAGGAGGTGCTTTCCCCACTGCAGGAGGGTTTGGCTCAGGAACAGGGGAGGCAGTCAGAGCACCCTGCTGACTGGCACCAATAGCAAGTGACTTAACCTTTCTGTGAGCCTCAGTTGTCTTGTCTGCTAATTGGGAATAATATCCTATATTCATAGGATTGTTAGGAGGATTGAATGTATGTAGAAGCCCTAGCACAGCTCCTGCTACTAGAAAGTGCTTAGTACCTGGAGGCAAAGAGAAGGCCACTGATTGGTATGCTGGTTGGTGATCCTCCCAGGGGTCCGATCTAGCACCTGGCCTCTTGAGTCTTCCCCACCATACTCCCTTCCAAGGCCTCTTCTCTTCGCCACCTCCCTGAGGTCCCGTCAGGCCGAGGTAGGTGACTGCCAGGGTTCCTCCCCACCCGAGGTGCACCTTCACCTTCTTACTCTGCCCATGACTTGGCTGGGGCAGGAACCAGCCTGCCCTTTATGCCCACTGGGTCACCAAGGGGCCAGGATGCCCCACCCATTGGCTACAGGGCTGGGCCCAGGTTGACCCCCTTCTTAGCCTCCTGGCTTGGGGAGCTGAAGGGGGAAGATTTGCTGTGGGGCGGGTGGCCTGCCCAGCTTGCTTATGCTTGTCCCTTCCTTTAATGATAGTCACTGTCAGGAAGGATTGTCAGAAAAAGGCTTTTGAGCAAAGAGATGTGAAAAGAATGTAGCAATTAATTAACCATAATGTGTTTCTGGGAGGAGCTTTGGCTTCTCTCCTATCAAGAGTGGGGCTAAGTTGGGGATGGGGTGTGGATAAGCCCCTTTTCCTCTTGAGACCCCAGTGTCCTTCCTGTGGCACTTGAGCTGAAATCAGGGCCTGCTTGTGGGTATCCTGGGGCCCACTGGCAACATGGAAGAGCACAGAATTCTTCCTGAGGGCAGATGAGAAGTAGGTGGGTGCAGAGCCAAGTCCTGGGGGCTCTTAGAAGCAATGCTCCTTCCCTGGGAGATGGGCAGTGCAGCCGTTGGCTGATGAACTAGTCCTAGGCCCATTCCTCCTTGCCAGCACCATGCCCTGGGCTGACCTGCATGTTGCCCCCAGCTCGCTTGGGCTGTCGGGCTTTCTCTCTGTAGATCGCTGACTTCATCCTCTACCTGAGTGGTGAATGGAGGTGACTGACACAGAGCAATGCTTTCTCAACAAACAAGGCACTCCCTCCTTCTCTTGGAGACCATCTGGGGCAGGAGGGTGTGTGCCAGGGCAGAGGCCGTGCATGCATGGTGTGTGTGTGAGAGAGATCCCCAGGCTAGGGGGTGGGTAAAGGGCTGGCCCTCAGGTTACATGGAGAGTGGCCTGAGCTTAGTTTTTCTAGCTGGGGCCTTGGAGAGATTCTTAAGGAGAAACAGGATGAGGAGAGTTCTCTCCCTGCTGGGCAGGTCCTGCACCAGAGACATCCCCAACAGATGGAGAACTGAGGGGAGATGGAAAGTGCACGTGAGAAGGGGAGATGTTTCTGCTCAAGGCTGGGGAGCCGAGTCTTAGGAGAATCTACCACATCTCTTGGTTTTACTAGGGGCCTGCTTATAGGCAGGAGATTCGACAAAATGAGTACCTGGCTAACAGAACCTAGGGTCTGCCTCAGGGGTGGCTGGTCTTGGATGAGCATCTGGGCAGGTGCGTGGGCTGGCCCCACTGCAGAGTGCTCCACCTGCTGGCAGCCACCAGCCATGTGGCCCAGGACGTAGAGGTTCCCCATAGATAAGAGAGTCATGGCACTCTCATCCATATTTGCAGGGGAAGTGTAACCAAAACTGAAGAGAGTGGATACAGTTCAAGTTCTCAAGTGTAGGTTTTTCTCCCATAAATTTTTAATTAAGCTTTTGGCACCCGTTATGCCTTCATCCCTGGAAAGCCCTGGCAGGTGCCAGAGTTACAAACCATTTCAAACACACGCGAGACTGAGACAGTTCGTAGCTCCACATGGGCATGGCTGTGATTGGATCTGTAATAGTTCTGTAGTGGCTTACCTGTCGTATTTTTGATCGTAAGATTGTGCCTGGCCCATGTGCTAGAATTGGGCATGTCATTGCTTTGCTGCACTACTTGGAGGGGCTTGGTGACATGTGCCCAAACCCTAGAATAGTCCACTTTGTAACTTGGATTTTCTGAACAACTTAAGAAACCCTTCACATATCCTCATGACGGTATTTGTGTGTTCAGTTGCTCATGGTTGCTCCAAGAGAAGACCAAACACCACCGTGGTCCTCCGTACAAAGCAAGTTCAGTGGGGTTGCGTGAGTTCAGATAGAGAAAAGTGAGGGCAGAACAGAGCAGACGCCAGTGGGCAGTGCGGAGGCCAGGGCACCTGTTGCTGGTGGCCAGGGTCATGTTCGTATTGCAAACAGATCCTGGCCTAACACTTGGCAACTTGCTGGAGTTTCTTGGAATATGTGAAGAAGAGATTGCTGAAATTAGGATTAGGAAGAAATGGACTGTGTCTATTAAGCCAGATTTTAGAACCACCATAAGGCTAATGTGATTTCAAATAAACAGAACAGCTTTACAGAGTCATCAAGTAATCCCTCATTAAAATTGATACTTCAGAGTTATGTGCAGGGTTTTGGTTTTATATCAAGGCTGGTTATCCTGAACTTGAAAACAAAGCCTTAAAGTTATTAAGGCTACTTTTTCTATCTGCATACATCTGTCTGCAGGCATTCACTTTCTGTATTGGTATTAATTATATCAAAATACAGAAACAGGACTGGCCTGAGGCCACTTCTTTCTACTATTAAACCTATTTTTGGCAAAATTTTGTTGGTAGTTTTGTTTGCATTTAATTTCCACACTTGCTTTGGTTTTTATGTATTCAAGGGCGATAAATATGAGGAGTAGATTGTTCTAATTTTTGTTTCTATATATGCAATCATTCATTTACCTGGTATATTGATTGAGCTCCTGCTGGGTAATAGGCATGTTCTCCGCACTGAGGCTGAGACAGTGAATAAAGAAGGTGAAATCTCCACCCTTGGAGAGTTTTTAATCTAGAGGCAGAAATAGACCCCCAAACAAGAAAACAAAAGAGAAATAGACCCCCAAACAAGAAAACCCCAAATAAACAAACAAAAACCTCACAAACAAAAGGGTAAAGATACAACATGTTAGGCAGAGCTGCAGGAAAAGTTAGCTGGGTAAGGGGACAGAGCTGAAGGGGCGTTCCCCTAGATGGGGTGGTCGGCCTTTCTGAAGAGGTGGCATATGTCCAGAGACCTGCGTGAAGCACGGGAGTGAAGTGTGCCGATGGGGGGCAGAGTTTAGACTAGGAAACAGCAAAGACCCCTGAGACAGGGACGTGACCAGTGTGTTGTATAATATTTTAATTATGATGTGAATAATATTTTATATTCATCAATACATGACAAGACTGGGTGCTTGGGTTTGGGGGCATGCAGCAGGAAGTAGAGTGCCAGCCTCGTGTGGGAGCCCAGGAGGACCCCAGACCCAGAGAGTGGAGAAGCTTGGGGGGGGAAGAGGAGCTGGGTAGCCCCCCTGCCTGCTCCCATGGCCTGTGACCCCCACAAGATGACCATCAAGAGCTGTGGTTCTCAAACCTGAGTGCACCTTGGAATCACGTAAAGGGCTTGTTTGAACAGACTGCTGAGCTCCACCCCCAGGATTTCTGATTCAGGAGGCCTGGGGTGCGGCCTGAGAATGAAATTCACCAGAGTTCCCAGGTGATGCTCATGTTGCTGGGCCAGGGGCCACACCTTGAGAACCACCGACTGGACCAGACTGTACAAACCACACTGGGATTTGCCAAGAGTGACCATAGAGAGAATGAGGTGCAAAGCCTCCAGCTAAAGGACCCACTCAAGTGGCACAAACAGGGTTGCCTGGCACAGTGGGCTCTACCAGGGAGTTACAGCCAGGGTTCTGGGGCCCCAGGGGCATGGCTGAGTCAGCAGTGTCCCTTGTGGAATGCTGGAATGTGTGCGTGACAGACACTGATCACGCACCAGCAAATCTGTGGCAGCTTCTGTGGTCACTGCTGTCAAGGGGGAGCCTGCAGCTCATGAGGGCTGGGGCTGAGCGCAGCCCTGGCACGTGGCCCCAGACAGTCAATGCTCAGCAAGTGTGGGCTGACACTGAGAAGCAGTGGCCCTGATGTAACCCCAGTGTCACCTCAGCCCTGTGAATTGGGGTCCAGCAGCTTTTCTGTCCCTTTTTCTCTCTTGTTCTCCCACCCTCCCTGACTTTAGCCTTGCCTCCCAGCAGGGGTATATGTGAGGGTCTTTGCAAGTGATTTGGTGCTCCAGAAATGTGAGATGTGTTATTGGAGGTGAGCTCTTGGCACCTGGGTTGATTTTCCTGGGTCGAGGCCCTCTGCTCTTCCCAGTGGTGCACCCTTGAGTGTGGGGTTGAGCACTGGGGGAGGAGGAGGCAGAAGGGCAGCAGTGGGTCGTGCTCAGTCTGGAAGCACGCAGGGAGCTGACAGGAAACAGCTGAGCTAATGGCTTTGTGCACTCAGAAAATAAGTCCTGGCTTCTGAAGAAGCTGCAGAAAATTGATTTTTCGCAGCTTCAGTGGTCATCCTGAAGGATTTGGTAGGGTGGAAACAGGGCCCCTTTTTATCTCTCTGCACTTCGTACTGCTGGGTCAGAGGCAGAGAGACCTGGGTCAGTACCCTCCCCCCACATGTGCAAACGGGAGTGGGCAGAGGGCCCATCTTCCTCAGCTTACCCTTAATGTCCAGCTGCTTCTTGACCAGTGCTTGCCTTTCGGGCCCACTGCCATGGACAGGAAAGGTGCATGTATTTGCACAGCCGAACTGGGATTAAGGCATTCACGCAGGGATGCAGCTGTGGTTCTTGGTGTCTGGGGTGTGGGGCGCAGGGCTGGGGTGGGTGCCTTTTGGAGCTTGGCCTCTCTGTCTGGTTGCTCAGTGGGTGCTGCTAGTGGCTGGTGGGGGACAGCAGCCAGCCATATAGGGTCATCTCCCTGGGCACTGGGTGGGCTTGCCAAGGGGCAGGGCCTTGTCTGGGAACAAGGCCCTTTGGCACATTTCTTCTACACATGTGGAGAGTGGACTTAGCCCAGGCCCGGGGGAGCTGAAGATTCCCACAGCCAAGGAGGAAGCCACAACTACAGTCTGACAGTTCCCGGAGCTCCTGTTGGCTTTCGATGATTTCATGGAAAACTTGGCCAGGGTGCTGCGAGGCAGAGCCATGACCTCTCAGCTCAGCATCCAGTGTGAGGAGTTACTTAGCTTTCCAGAGACATGCTGCATGGGCTGCCACAACCCTCCCTGGCCCTGTGTCAGCTCTGCTCTGTGGACTGAGCTTCCTTGGGCACGTCCCTGTACCTCTCTGGTGGCTATCCTGCTCCTTAGCTGTCAGGAGGGACTAATTCCTGCCTTACTGGGCTGCTGTGAGAACCCAGTGAGCCCAGGCCTAATGGGTGGAGTAGGAATTGGATACAGAATGGGTCTGGGCCACTTGTGGTCACTTTCGCTGAGATTTGGAATTTGGACACACATCACCTTTCCTGGTGTTTCTCAGCAATGTGACACAGTGGTGTCTTTTTCCCTGAGGAGCATGGCAGTGTTCAAATGTTTCCATCTTGCTGGACTTATTGGAAGGCACGGAAAGGGAGTGCCCTGCCAAAGAACATCAAGTTCACCGGGGGCTTTGATGCTAACACCCCTGAAAAGTGGAAAGCTTTTCTTTTTCCTTGACTTGTTAGTAGCAGCAGCACCTGTGGCTCACACCCTGTGGCCTGGTGCTTGTGTTTGAGGTTGCAGTGTGGACGTGGGGACAGAGGATGAGAAGTGAAGAAAAGGGGAACACTGGACTGTTTAATCAAGATACAAAATGAAGATTTTTTTTTAGGTAAAAAGTGAAATGGGAGCATTTATGAGCCTTTATCGGCCCAAAATTGGATGTAATAAAAATGTTATGTTATGATGATAATAATGTTATGATGATCATTTCCACCCCTCCCCCCAAATTTGGCCTGATTAGGGCCAATGTGCATTGGCATATATATATATATGCGAGTGCACATAAAAAACCTATTGATTTCATAATATTATGCATGGTCATAATTATTAAGGAGTAGCTAACTTTTTCCAGATTCTTATTTGCAGACAATATGCTAAGCACTTTAATGACCATTATTTCATTTTACTATCTTGAGGACCCTATGGGTAATTATTATTACCATTTTAAAATGCGGGAAACAGAAACTGAGAAGTAGAATAACTTGTTTGAGGTCTTCTGAAGCAGAGTAGGGCAGCCAACAGCTTGGGCTGTGGACTCAGACCCTGGGTTGACTCTAAGAATACCACTCCATGGGTGCTAGATTGTGCTTGCATGGGATTGATAAGTGGGGAATATTTATAATAATGATGAGGATGTTGATTGAGATGGTGATAAAGCGCAAAGGCTCTAGAGTCCAAATCCCCATGGCACTGCTTACCAGCTGTGTGACCTTGGGCAAATGCCTCAGTTTCATCATCTGCAATGGGGATAACAGTTGTGCCTATCTCAAAGGTTGTTGTAAAGATTAATTGTGTAATCTATGTTAAGGGCCTAGAAGGCTGCTGTCAGTGCATGTTGGTGGTTGTTATTGTCACTGTCATCCTCTGCACACTCTCCCAGGCCCACACTTTGCTGCACAGGGGACTCTATGGGTTAGTACAGTGAACCTGGCCTATAACGGATGCCCAATAAATATTCACTAGATGAAGGAATGGAATGTACCAGGTGGCCTGAAGTTCTCCTGCAATAATTAATCTTCTCTTAAAAGGATCCTCCTCCTTTTATGACTTCCTCCCTGAGACTGACCTGCAAGTGGGGAGCCTGCCTCTTATCCACACTGGCCAACACGCCTTCCCTGGGTCTGTCTGGCAGGAAAGTCCCCATGCCTGCTGGAGGCACAGGTTCTTTGAGAGGCGGGGGATGGCAGACCCCAGTCTCCAGCCTGCAAGGCGGGGATGGTAGGGAATCTGTTCTCTGCATGATGGTGGCTACTCCGTGTGGGTATGTGAGCCGTGGAACTGGAGCCCTCCCCCCAGCCTCTTGGGAGGGGGTTCACAGAGAGCTGGGCCAGCCAGCACAGGAGGCTGCGGGGCCTGTCAAGGTTAACAGATAGTCCTTGGCTCTCCCCTAGGAAGTAATTCAACTTCTCCCCTGACTTAGGCCACATTGTTTCAAAGCATGTGGTATAAACTACTGACCACTGGGGAATTGCTTGAATTAACAAACTCATTTTTCCCGAGACCTGAGGTTGAACTTAAGTGAGGAGTTCAGGGCTCTTTCACAGAAATCCAATAGATCAGGAGAACTCATGTTACACCATGTTTTCAACCTTGATCAAATGCACATTTTGCATGGTGGGGCCTTCTCCATGCCTGCGCTCTTCCAGCTGTACCGGACTGCTTGGAACTGTGGCAAACCAGGGCAGTAGCTGGCACTGGAGCTGGGGCTTTGGTAGAGCTGGCCTCCCGCCTGGATTGGAAGGAGTTTCAGAATGGTGTCTCTCTTCTCCACTCCCTCCTCTCCCCTCAGCCTGGCCGCCCTCATACCCACCTTCAGAATGCCTTTTACTAAGAAAGAAAATGTGAAGGTTTAGCTTGAATCACTCCGGGTTCTGGGCTGAGTCACAGGACCCCACCTCAGCTCGCCTGTACATCTTGCCTCTGCTTATGAAGACCTTCTGAGCCTGCCTCCCCTCTGCCAGCATGCCTCTGCCACAGGGACCACCACAGATCCACAGGATCAATAGGGAACCCATCCCTCTCCAACTTCTACCCACAGAGTCCACACGCAGGCCTGAGCCTAGAGCGGAGCTCCATGGAGGCTGGAGATAGCTCCACACCCTTGAAGACACAGGCCTCTCCAGTGGGCCAGGAGCTCCCCAGGAACAAGGGTTCCATGTATGATATAGGCTGAAACCCACAGGAGACATGCATGTCCAGAGTAAAGGTGGCAAAGATGGGGCTCAGAGAGTTCAGATGAGGAGGGTAGGCTTGCTGGAGGAGGCTGGGGGACATTTGGAAGTCCATGAGAGAGAAGAACAGGTTTTGCAAGACTGACGTAGAACTTCTCAGAAAACAACATTGCTTCCCATGCCCTATTCTGCTATCTGCATACTGCGGATTCTGTTTTCGTGAGGCAAGAGGTATGTGGCCCAAACTACTGGTTCCTAATCCTGGCCTAGCATCCCGATCACCTGGGAGCTTTGTAAAACTGCAGATTTACAGTCCCACTCCAGACCTACCCAATCAATTGCCCTTGGGTGGGGTCCAGACATCTGTAGTTAGAAGCTCCCAGAGGGTTATGATGCTGGGCCAGGCTCCAGAGATCCCTCCCTACTGCATGGACTGGCTCTCCTTAGCCTACTCCCTACCCATGGAGTACCTGTGACGTTCAAGGACCTCAATCGATGGCGAGCCATTTGATGGACTCTCTGGCTTTCAGCTCAGGCGGTAGGAGGCGAGCTCCAGATTGTAGTGGTTCTGGGCCCAGGGGTAGAGATGGTGGCTCAGCTGTTCCCTACACTGGCCTCTCTCCACCCGATGGTGGCGTGTTTGCATCCTCTCCTGTGCACAGCTTTCTTTGCCCCTTAGCTTCTGTCTCTTCAACCTAGAGAGAACCAGAGGCTTTGGGAAACATGATTTTCCAACTTTATCTGCTGCTGTGCTACAGTTCTCTTGGAATTTCCTCACTGGAAGTTCCAGGACAGGGAATCTGATTGGCTCAACTTCAAGGGCAATGGTAGCCTCAGGGGCAGGTGGGAGGGCTGTCAGTGGCTGTCAGTGGGCCAGGAATGAGGCATGCAGTGGTGGCTGTGACTGATACAGCAGGTCTCTGTGTTGAGGCAGAGTCTCCTGAGAAACTAAAGCCAGAGGAAGGAACCTTTACCAGGGAGAGCTGGGGGTGGTCACAGTCTTCACGTGCAGGCAGGAAAGCACACAGTTAGAAAGCTTGGAGGTTCACTTTCATTTTGGATGTGAAGATGTCAGAGCTCTAGGGGGCTGCAGGGAGGTGGATGTCTTGGGCCCTCTTATGGCCATAGACGTGGTTCCTTTTTGCATCCCAGAGCTTAGGGTGCTGGGAGAGTAATTGCTGCCTTGGTCGTCTTTTTGTACTGAGGACTTTTGATGACAGAAATTCTTAATCTCAACTCCCCTGTCAGGCTTTGGGGGCTTATGAATCCTTTGACGTTGGATGAAAAGTGTTGTGTTGTGTGAGTTTTTCTGGGGAGATGGGTCCATGCCTCTATTAGATTCTCCCAGGGACCCCTTGTCCCAGTCATGTGAAAGCCCACTGTTTCCTGGAACTTTTTAGTTAAGCCAATTTCTTGTGTCCTCAACCATGGTGAGATCTGTGGAGCTAATGGCCGTGCTTTGCTTCATCAAAGAAACGTGGAGGTGTCCTCAGAGTCTTTGTCCTCCCTGGTCCCATTCCTGGTGCTGCTGCTGCCATAAGCACACTCTGGAGGAGGCTGTCACCCCGAAAGTGTGTGTAAGATGACTGTGCAGGGCTCTGCAGTGTGTGTGCCAAGAGAGGAGTCACTTGTGTTCACCTCTATTGGTGTTGGCGCCTGGCTTGGAAGAGCACATGAACTTGGGCCCAGGAGTGTTTCTCCTTCCTCCCTGTTCTTCCAAAAGACCCCCACCCTTGGGTTGGGGGAGCCCTGCGAGTCTCCTGGAGTGTGTGCAGGGGGAAGGAAGCTCCTCTAGTTTTGTGGCTCCTTGTGGTGCTGGGGAGGGGGTGGTGGGTGGGGGAGGGGAGGTCATGGCTCTAGCTGGCATAGGCCCATGTCTGGGGCCTTCCCCTGGTGGCTTGCTGTCCAGATCAAGGCCAAACTCCCTGGGCTTTAAGGGTTCTCTTCAGAGATCAGGGCCAGCAGTGAATGCCTGCTACACCCCCTCCTGAGCAGCTGTCATACGAGGTATGAGCTGTGTGCCAAAAAGGTTCACACACCAATGTCACTGGCTGGAATCCTGGAAAACATTCATCCTGGGGGTGGCTGTGGTGCTGACCATGGGTATCGTAACCCTCCTGCAGTCTGCGTGTCACACAGACGTGTGTGTGTACCGCTTATGTGGCTAATGGCTTCCTTACCGAGGGCGACGTTTACATGCTATAAAAAGTCCATTAACTGACTTTAAACTTCTCCAGAGATCAGGGGCCTAATCTGTACTTGGCATTTGCCATGGAGAGAATTGAAAATCCCAAGGGCCCCTTCTGCCGGGCCTTTGCTGGAGAGATGAGCTGTGCTGGAGGAGTGAGCAGTGAATGGCAGTGTGTGGCGAGGGAGTGGGAGCGGTGTCATCAGGCCACGCGCTTGTCTCCGAGGCTTGGGAGCAGCAGTTCGGCTATTTTTGGATGATGATGCAGTAAACAGCCTTTCATTTTTAATGCCAAGTGACACAGTCAAAATTCACCATGGTAACCAGAGGTTTTGTTATTTTCAAAGATCAAAGTGTTTTAAAACACCATTCCCTGTTTTTAAATCAAAAGTTCAGAAAGGTTTTTTGTTTTAGTGTTTTAGCTAAAGACTTCACTGGTTGAGAACCAGTACAAGTTTAGCTTTCCCCAGTGCTACGTTCTAAGCCTGAGTTTGGGATCATCTCTGTACTCGGGAAGGGCCCTTTGGCCTGTTTGTAGATGGGCCAACTCTGCTTGCTCCCTCTGCTGCCCTGTGAAGGTCACCCAAGTTCCTGAGCCAAGGTGAGCACCAGAGTGGTTTGAAGCAAAGTGTCTGCTGCATGCCTGGCTATGGCAGAGCTTGCACTGGGTCTTAGTGCATCCTTTGAAGCATGACTTGAGGAACCCTGTGGTCCAGGAGGCTTCCCTGCTTACCTACCATCCCTGACCTCCTGGAAGTGTTCACCTCATGCCTCTTGGGCACAAACTGTGAGATCCCAGGGGCTGGGCATGGACCTCTCCTTTCTGGAGCCTTTTTCTAACTCATTGCTGAACCTATAGAAAAAAGTCATTGATTGAGTGCCAGTTGGCACCGTTTCAAACAGCACAATGTGAGGGGTTGGGAAGCTATAAAAGGATGCCCTAGATGTGGGAAGAAGAGAGGTGCCATGGGAAAAAACAGAAGCTTCAGAACCAGAGAACTGTGAGCTTGGATCCCAGCTCTGCTGCTCACAGACTGTATGAGCTTGGTCAAGAGCTGTGAGTCTTGGGAGCTCCAGGTTCGGGGGATTTCGAGCAGAAGAGCTGTAGAAAGCACCCCCTTTCCCAGGCAGTCCCAGGAGTCTGCCAGCTACCTGATTGCTAGCAGGCCTCAGGACAAGCTAAGGCGGGGAGCTTGGCCTGGCCCTGACCTTGGGCCCCAGACCCCACTGCTGCCCTGCTTGTCATCCACAGCCTCGTCAGGGCTGGCTGCCCCAGCTGAGGGCTGCCCCGTGCTCCTCTGAGTCCCAGGCCGAGCGCACGGAGTTATGTAATGCCTCTGAGCCAACGTTCATGAGTCACGGCCAATTTGCCGGCCTGGAGTTACACTGTGCAGATGCTCTGTGTACAGTTTGCTTTTGTCTCGGAGGCCGTAAGCAGATAGCATAACCCCGCTTACCATTAGACATTTCGCAAATCATCTGGGCTCGAGCGTGCCGCAGCCAGACAGTTCATTTATGCTGCGAATGGTATGATTTGTAAAGTAATAAATTTTCCATCTCTCTGCCAGCAATAAAGTACAGCAAGCAGGCGAGGCCAAAGCCCTCTGAAAATATGCCGGTTCCCAGTGAGACCTGGATGACAGCTCTTTCAGGTTCTGCTTCTCTCTTCCTGAGTTCATGGGATTCTGGGAAATCAGGTTTGAGCCATAAATCTCCTCTACCATCTGGGTGACTTTGGGTCTCAGCATGGACTTGTTATTAGCATGTGTGATTGGCCCCTACCGTGATATGTCTGTCACTTCCTGGACTCCTCTTGGTCTGGCACTGAAGGGAAGGCCTTGATAGACGTCATGCAGACGGGAGTAATGGATAGTTGTTGACCGTCCCTCCCCTCCTTGTGGATGCATGTCTGTGCCTGGGCAGAGGCTGGGCTGTTTCTCATGTGGAGTTTGGCTGACAGAGACAGGGGTGTGCATGCTGGGCAGCACTTCTTTTTGTGTCCTGTGCAGGCGTGCAAGGGCAACAGCTTCACCAACTGTGAAGGTTCTCTACTGCGAAGCTGGCTGCTCTGAGCAGAGGTCAAGGACAGAATTGAATGAGCTTTTGGAGGTCTGATCCCCGTTTCCTTCTTGGAGGAGAGTCAGGGGATGGGAGCAACCGTGATCAGACACTTCCACAGAAGTGGGAGTGGTCGAAGAGACCCCAGAGCTTCAGCCCAAAGTGTCAGCTGTGGTCTGGGACCCTGCAGGGCAAGTGGGTGTCATGGAGTCCCCATTTTGGGCCAGTCCCTTTCTTGCCCTGTGTAGTGGCTTCTGTCTAGAGGGGCCTGGCTCTGTCTCTCCCACCCAGTTCTGATGCTCTGCTGGTCAGTGATGTCAATGTCCCCTCTGTGGGGAATGTGGCCCAGAAATAGTGCAACAGGGGTGTTCGTTGTCCCCTCACCTCCTCCTCTTCCTTTACCATCTGTGCGTCCACTTCTTCCACCTTTGATATCTGCTATTTTTTCCTGTTTAAAAATTATATAACATTTAACATTTAGGCACTAGATAAAAGTAGAAAAAGTAGTTATCTATAATGCAATTACCAAACACAGTCATTGTGACTGTTTTCTTGTATTTCTTCTGGGCTGAGGTTTTCTGGCTGCACTTTGGAGGCCCTGCAAAGGGATACTCCTCCTTTCAGTGCAGGCAGCTCTGCTGTCACCTGCGGACACACTGGGCTTTCAGAGTTCTTTGTCTTCATGGGGGTTGGGTAGATAGATTTGCTTCTCCCCAGCCATTTAAAAGCAGCTTCCCAGCATCAGGAGCCAGCCTTGGAGGTGGTGCTGGGAATGAGGGAAGGCTGAACCCCAGAGATGTCCCTAGCCTGAGTATAGCCTCCAGGGCCTCTCTGGTTCTGCTGTCTATACCCCAGTGCCTCCACCTGACAGTCCTCCATACCCCTCATGTACTCCAGACCTCTGCTGGAGCCCCTCACTCTGCTTTGTCACTCTTGCTGCACATTGACCTCGGTTTGCTCTGAGGAGGGGGTGCAGTTGCTGCCTGCTAGGGTTGTGGTGAGGATTAGAGGAGATGGTCTGGAAAGCAGAGGGTGTCAGCATATGACCAACAGCATGGATCCAACATGCGCATTGGACACAGGGCCACCTTGTTGCTCAGTCCAAGGAGGGCATCTCCACATTCTAGTGTATGTGACCTTCCTCTGCCCCCACTAGGCAGGTCACAGCCTTTGCCCTGCAGGTGGCAGCCCTGCAGGTGATGCTTCCAGGCCTGGGGCTGGAAAATAACAGTCTAGGATAGAAGTTGTTTGGGGAAGTAGGAGAGTCCAGCAGAGGCTTTAAAGGGGAAGACTTGAGTCTTTTGACCTTGTTCTCTGGGAGAGTGGGCAGGGGTGGCTGGTGTGACCCATGCCACAGGCAGCAAGCTGCATAATGCAATCTTCAGCTCTTTGGGAAGAGGTGAGGGCCAGAGGCTGAAAGTGAGGTCAGGACCTACTGGCCGAAAGACCAGAGGAGAAAAGCTGCAGAGAAAGGAATGCGGCTATGGACTGCCAGGAAGGAAGACCTGAAACTGGAGTTGAGGCTCCAGAGGGCAGGAGACCCAGGACTGAGCTGCCCTCTCCTGCTAGAGCTGCAGGGGTGCCTGGATTCTAGATCATCTGGGTGTGCCGGGAGTGTTGGTGGGACTGGTTGAGGGCTGCCTGGGCTGGATAGGATGTCATGGATCTTTCCCTTCTCTCCGGTGAGATGGCAGATGCTTGCCGAGCAGGTGCAATGTGCTAGACACTGCGTGAGGGACTTTTTCCATATTAGCTCTTTTATTTCATCCTAACAACAGCCCTGTAAGTAGGCATTAGAATGGGGAAACTGAGGCTCAGAGACGTTAAGTGGCTTGCCCCAATTCCCCCAGCTAGGATAGAGATAGAAACAAGGTTCTACTCACTTGAAGAACTTCCACTGGACTGTAAGCAGCATGCAGGCAGAGACTGGGCCCATCCTGTTCTCTGCTGAATACCCGGAGCATGCCAAGGTGCCTGGCACACAGCAGGACCGAGTGAGTGAGCAAATGGGTTAGGGGAAGGGCCGGATCTACTTGTTTCTGAGCCCATGTCAGAGGTCTTTGGTGCTCCCCCTGGGCTGTCCTTCCCGCCCCATAGCAGCCCCCTTGCCTTGCCTAGGGAGTGCCACTTGGTGGTAGGGGAGACCTTGGGTTGACAATACCCTTCCCCCAGCTTGCTAGCCCCTTCAGGCCCCAAAGAAACTACTGAGTCCTACCCAGTCAAGAGTCAAGAGTCAAGAGTCACGTGTTTTCCTTGGGTTTTGGTGATGTGTGATTCATACTTGCGAGGAAGGGAAGGGAGTGACTCATGCTGATTTAATAAACCTACAAATATTCTCGAGTAGTGCCTGATAAATTGTCAACTGGCAGCCAACACCCCCATGGCTGCCAGTGCCAAGTGCTCAGAAATCACCAAGTTAAACAAGTCTGCAGAAAATTCGATCTCCCTAGCATTATTTGCCTTATTTGAGCTAATAGTGTGAGGCACCTTTCTTCTGGCATTATGAGGTGCACAAGGGGGCTCTGCGTCTTCCCTGGGGTCCTGGGGGAGGGGGAGAGTAATGCTTTACATTCAGGTGGTTCCTGAAGCTTCCACGAGTTAACCTTCCAGGGTTAACTTTGTGCCTTTGGAACTAGCTGGCTGAGCCCCAAGGGAAGCCAGCTCTGAGCCCCACCACCCGAACAACAGGGTGATGCAAGCTGTTGCCCCTTCTCAGGAGGGTACTGAGAACAAGGCCAGACAGCAGCTGTCCTGGCCATACTGCTGCTGTGTCAGGACTAGAATGCCTGGGTCAGGCCCACTGGCTCAGGTTACCTGCGATAAATATGTGCAGGTGAAGGGTGGTGGCCCACAGAGGAGCAGGCCAAGGTGGCTGGGAATGGGTCACTTCAGATGGTGACCCAGAGGAGCCCTGACATCCAGCAGGTATTGCCACTGGGGTTAATCTGGTTGGTTTATGGTTCTGTGCTAATTTTCCATGCACCTTGTTCCAGGGTGCTCAGGCAAGTGGGCTGCAGAAAAAAATCAGAGATGCAACTGACTTGGTCAGCATCTGTGCAAGGATCCAGTTTTGACTGGCTTTCCCTTATTTAGGAGCTCTGATTCCTTTCAGAAGCTCCTACAGTTCAAAGGAGGGGGCGGGGGTGGATAGGCCATGGAGAATGGGGGCCCCACTCAAATGTGAGAGGCTTTCTAAATCTGATCTCCTTTCTGTAAGTTCTTTGTTGTCCCTCCCCATGTTTACTGAGCCCCTAAGTGGTACCGTAAGTGGAGTGCTGGGTCCAGCCAGGAGAAGGGTTCTGCCTTCCTGAGCATAGTGCTTGGTTGGAGTGCAGCCTCCCCTCTCCCCTCTTGCTATTCATCTGTCCACAAAAATATTGATTAAGTGCAATAATGCATGTAAAGCATTTAGCATCATGTCTGGTTCAATAACTTAGCAATACTATTAATTATGGGGAGGGGAGAAGAGAGGGAGGGGGGCTAATGAGGAATTGGTCAATGGACAGAAAGAACGATTGTGTGTTGTAATGATGAATAAGCTAACTGTACTGATCCAACCATCACATCTTGTACGCAATTGTTGACAATCAATGTTGTACCCCACATGTATGTATAATAAATTATCTAAAAAAATTTTTTTAAATGCTATTAATTATAATAAAAACTATTATTTAACATTTATTGCATGCCAGGCAAGAAAGATGAATAATGATACAAATTGGTGAACATGTTATGTGAGAACTGAAAGTCATAGACGGTCTAGCCTCACTCATGCTTTAGATGGGGATACTGAGGCCCAGCGAGACCAAGAGAGTAATGGTGGCCTCACAGTGAGGGTGTGGCTAAGCTGAACCTTCAGCAATGGCAAGCAGCTGTCATGCTGGGAGGGGGTGGTCTGAGGAGGCTTCCTGGAGGAGGTGGGTTTTGAGATGAGCCTTGGGATAAAGGTAGGAGACCAGCAAGAGAGGAGAGAGAAGGGGCAGAGCACAGCCTGGCCTAGGATGTGTGGACGAGGGAGCTTCAAGGAGAGAAGGACCTGGAGAGAATGGAAGGGGCACCATAGCATGACTTAGAGGGTCCTGAGAAGGCCTCGTTGTCCCCAAATCATTCACTCTGTCACTACCAGCAGGTGGTAAATCAGAGGTGGTGGCCCTGGGGCTCAAAGCTGGGTCTACCTGCCTGCCTCAGTGCTCATGCTCAATGGGAACCCATGGGTCCAGGATGTGACGGGCCAGGCAGAGAGGGTGACAGCACCGCTCCTGGGAGAGGAGGCCCATTCAGTCATAATTTGCCATTAACCCGTTGTGTTAGTGTCCTAGGGCTGCTGTAACAAATTGCCACAAACCCGGTGGCTTAAAACAACAGAAATCTATTCTCTCACAGTTCTGGAGGCCAGAAGTTCGAAAGCCACATGTTGGCAGGATTGGTTTCTTCCAGAGGCTCTGAGAGAGAATCGGTTCCCTGCCTCTCTTGTAGCTTCTGGTGGCTGCTGGCTGTCCTCAGTGGTCCTTGGCTTGTAGCTACACAACTTCAGTTTCTGCCTCCGTCTTCATGTGGCCTCCTCCTCTGTCTGTGTCTTCTCTTCTTATAAAGACACTTGTCATTGGATTTAGGAACAACCTGGATAAGTCAGCATAATCTCATCTTGAGATCTTTAACTTAATTACATCTGCAAAGGCCCTTTTTCCAAATAAATTCACATTCACAGTTTCCAGGTAGACATATCTTTTGAGGGGAGCCACTATTCTACTCATTACACCCCTGGAGCAGTGTGACACTGTGGTCTTAAGAGATGGGTCTCAAGGTAACTTTTGTTGGGATAAGAGGATAAGTTTGGGTGAGACACACTGGGGTTACTAGGAAAATTCCCAGAGTATTTGGGCCTTGGCTATAGGGTTTTTTCCTGAGCCCGAAGACTCAGGGCCCAACTTAGTAGAAGTAGGCGAGGACATATGGATATTCCACAGGGTCTATTGACTCCACCATGGACCATTGTGACCATGGCCTGCCCATGGGATGGTCCAGAGCAGTGTTCTCCGACAGAATTTTCTGCAATGATGGAAATAAATGTTCCTTAATTTGTGAACTGACCTGTCCAACACAGTGGCCACTAGCCATGAGTGTCTGTTGAACTTTTGAAACAGCCACTATGTAGCTAGCATAACTGAAGGACTAGATTTTTACTTCAATTTAATTTTAATTAATTAAATTTTAATTTAAATAGACCTATGTGACTGGTGGCTTCTTTATTGAGCAGCACAGCTCCCAAGTGTCTCAATTTGACTGCTTCTCCTTCTCTGTTCTTCATTTCACCACCAAAAATATATTTCATCATAAAGAGCTAAAATTTGTTTTTTGCTTTTCATGTGTGCAATGCTTAAAGTTTTAACAGTCGGCTGAGAGACAGAGGCCAGAAGGATTGGACTGGTTCTAGACCCAGCACAAAAGAGCACGGCCTACTCTTTGAGTGAAATGGTAAAGAGGAGCGTTTTCCTGTGGACCTTCCCGTAGCTGACAGTTGCCTGGAAGTTAAGCTGGAGAAGCAGCTGGAGAGATCTATAGTCGCTGTCAGTGAGGGGGTTGCCTGGCAAGGTTTCTAAGAGCCAGAAGGAAGGGGTGACAGCCACGTCTGTACTCCTGGCCCGTGTCTGGGAATCTATGAGTTTGGGTTCTTTGCCCTTTTTTATGGCTTCCGGAAAGCCTCAGGGGGAAGTTGGGTCTCATAAAACTATTTTCCCCCGAATTACTCCTTGTATTTTTGCTTCCCCAGAAGGATACTGTATGTTGTCTTGCTTTACAGTAAGGATATTTATTTTCGCACACTGTTTAGATATGATCTTAAGCAACACTTCAATTATTTACACGTTTGCGTGTTTTTGACCCTTCTGGATGAAAAACAAAGTGTTTGCCTGAGAGCAGAAAATCTCTGAGGAGGTGGCTCCTGGGGTGACAGTATCTTCATTGACTTAGATGTGTGGGCTTAACGGTCAAGCTCACCTCTTTGTCCTTGCTTCCTCCTGGCATGTGCTCGTCAGAGATGGTGGCCCTGGGGCTTGAAATGCAGTCTGCTTGCTAGTCCTTGTGCTTATGCTCAACAGGAACCCATGGGTCCAGGGTCCAAGTCACACGCCAAGAAGAGAAGGTTCTGGGCCTCCAAATGCTAATGCAGGCAGGCCAGGCCTGTTTAGGTGGGGAGTTGTGGAGGAGGCTACTGCTCAGGGTCATGCTAACACTGTGCTGTGTGCATGTAAGACACAAATTAGGGATTTAGAGGTGAGGAGGCTGGTGAGTGTTGCTAGGCAACCTGACAGCTGGGCCTGGAGGTAACACAATCTCTGGAAGCAGCCAGGTGGGAAGGCCTCCTAAGGACAAAACTGAATTTCAGAAGCAGCATCTTCTGCAAGTGCACCGCCTGGCCCGCCTCTAGGAGGGGGCGGGAAAGGTCACCAGAGCTGTGTTATATATGCTGCTGAGGGGAATGATGTGTCCATGGATTCTTTATTTATATCCTCGTTTTCTTCTGTATTTGTTTGTACTCCACCTTGTACAAAAAAGGATCTGAGGTGGTTTCAGAAATACTGATGCTGCAGCAGGATAAACATTAAAGCAGAAGAAACTGGGGCAAAGGGAAAAGAAGGGTAAGAAAATAGAGATGTAGTTGGTCTTTCACCAAGTATTTATTGAGTATTTTCTTTATGTCTGGCTCTGTGGATATAGAAGTAAACAAAAAAACAGCCACAATTCCTGTCCTATTGGAACTTAGTCTAATATGAAAGGTGTTAAAAAATACAAAGGCTGTGGGTCCAGTGCTCTTGCTGTGGGTAGGCTATAAATTAGACCCTGAGCCTCCTAGCAGCCAAAGCAAGAGGGGAACACAATTACAGGCTGGGTGTGTGCTGGTAATAATCCAGCAACAGTAACAAGCTTCATTCTTCTGTCCTGGATGTGCAGACCATGGAACAAGGCTCCCCCTCTGTCACCTACTTTACTGGAAGCCTCATCTCAGGTGCCAGCCTTCTGTCTGGTTTCATGGAGTTAGCCTGCATTTCTTGGTGTGCTACCCTCAAGTGAAGACTTGGGGGCACCCTTAGGCCCAGCTATTCCAGAGCTCTTCCCTGTACCCTCTCACCCCATGCCTTAGGACAGACTGTCCCCTTTCCCTAGAATGCCATCCATCTCTGTTATTGTCTCTGTCCTCTCCTCTTACCTATTAAGGGGCCCTTCACAGTATTTAACGAGTCCCTTACTAACAGCCACTCATGTGATTCTTCCAGCAACACTTGTGAGCTAACCTTGAGTTTAGCCATTTTACAGCAAAAGGAAGCAGAGGCACAGAAGGGCTGGGCAGTTTGTCTGAGGTCCCACAGCTTCAGGACCCCACTTTGACCCTCATCTTTGGCTTCATTAGATTTGGCATGCATAAGTATGCTTCCATAGCAGAAGCCCAGCCTGCTTATATATAGACTCCAGAAGAGCCTTGTCCTTCAGCTCCTGGCCTCTGTCTGGGAGGCAGGCTGGAACTTCATTACCCCTTCTGTTGGCAGGCCAGGGTCATCTGTTCATACAGTGGAACAGGGGGTGGGGCAGGCAGATACAGGCATCTGGAGACCCACCCTCCTTTAGATCTGTTTTATTTGTCTGTTCATTCATTTGATCATTTGTTTATTTATTGACTCAGCAAATATTTCTTAAGCATGCCAAGCGTGTGCATTAACCACCCATCACCCCTGCCCTCAAGAAGCTCACAGTTTAGTTGAGGGGGAGGGATCAGCACTTGTCAGGTTAGAGTGCAGAAAGAGAAAGGTGTGGGTGTAAGTAGTACTCAACAGCAGCAGAAATAAAAACATAGGCTGATTAGCTCAGTTGGTTAAAGTGTGGTGCTGATAACACCAAGGTCCAGGGGTTGATCCAGGTACTGGCTAGCTGCAACCCCTCCCCCCAAAATAAAACAAAACAAAAAAACCCACACACACTTACAAAGAAGCTATATTTGTCCAGACTCTACAACCATTTCATATGCCCTGGTCCCAGACCTCCCGTCATCCTGAGTACCCATCATAGTGCTCACTCTAATAGGGCAAAATCCGCCTTAAAGTGCATGGGCCTAGAATCTAATATACCCTTGTACAAGTTATCCATACAAAAGCAAGAACGGCCTCACCTCCCTTGTTCTTGGAAGCATATTTCTATTAATGCAACCTTAACTTGTAGTAGCCTGGTGGTATAAGAGAGAGCCTGCATTATTAGCTTCTCCTGCAAGAGGAACCTTTCTGAGTACTTGGAGCCATGGGGCCCACTTCTCCCTGATGAATGCTGAGGGAATCTTAACAACATGAGGACAAGTGCCTTGTGCGTTTCCCATTAATGAATGCCACGTGCTCTCAGGTTACACAGCAGTGCTCTTGGATGGATTTCAACATTTTGATCCCTCTTTAAAGAAAGCGACCACAGCCATCCCAATTATGAATTCTGGAATACCCTTTTGCAGCCACTGCTGGGAGCTGATTGGGCCATTGTGTTATCATTCCATGCATCTCCCAGAGATAGGGACCTGCATAAGTAAAACCATATTTCTGTTTTCCAGGATCCAAGCTACCAATCCCAGGGACTAACGGGCAGACTCAGGAAGCAGTACGTGGGGAACGTTCTCAGACTTGCTAAGTAGCTGGCCCGCTGATAGAGGAGATTAAGGTGCTTTTGATCTCTTCTCCCCTAATGGCAATGCCTCTAGTATTTAAAATGGTTCAGGGAAGTCTTCCTTTGAACACTCAAGAGATTGCTTCAAGAAGAGTGAGCCCTATTCCAGACAGCGTGTCTGGGAAGTTACGCTGCTGAATTGTAAATGTAGTTGGATGAATTTTCCCTTCTGCTCCCCTAAGATCATAGGCTTGTCCTTTAGATCCGTTAGCTGATGACCCACAGTGTGTAGGCTCCCTTCTCCTTCCTGGAGTCAGGCTGCCTGTGGAGGCTCCAGCCACTCAGGTATTCTCTCTGGACAGTCAGATCTCTCTGCATTTGCCTAAGGAGTCATGTCTCCCAGTTCCACTTAAGGACATTGCTTTGTCGGGTGGGTGGACTGGGGAAAGTCTCCTTCTGAAGGCAGCAAGATGATGTAAGGACATTCTGGTGAGATTAAGTCTGGGAGGGGCAGTTCCTTGTCAAAGAGTCGTGTGTGTGTGTGTGTGTGTGTGTGTGTGCATATGTGTGTGTGTGTGTGTGTGTGTGTGTATCGCTCTGTCCCTGGGTGCAAGGAGAGCTGTATGGTATATGGATTTGCCAGCACTCAGATGTCATATCATCAGTGAAAAAATTTAGTTTAAGTAAACATTTAACTCCTCATTCACTTCTCCATGACCTGGAGGTTAAGAGTATGGACTCCAGCATCTAGACTGCTTGGGTTCAAGTCCTCGTTTTGCCAGTTATTAACTGTGTAACCTTGGGCAGGTCATTTAATTTCTCATCTGGAAAATAGTATTTAGCTCAATAAGTTATGAGAAGTGAAGTCATGCATACATAAAACACTACCTGCTTTACCTGCCGTGTGCCCAACAAATGTTTGTTTTTGCTTTGTAGTTATAATTATTCTAATCTTATTCATTCCTTCACTGATTGTGCCCAAACTCCTCCTTTCTATGCATAAGCTCCATGTGCAAGGAGCTATGGCACTAAAGGAGTAGGGTAAGATTTTTTTTCAATCTTATTAGAAAAGAATAAATGCATAAAAAGCGAAATTGTGTCCAAAAGTACATAAATACTCATACATAACACCAAGAGAGAGATTATTAGTTGTTAATATTCATATTTAATGAGAGCTTCCACCTAGGATGTAAAAAGCTGTGAGAGAATTTTGCTCCCACCCTAACAATAAAATCAAGCCAGAAGTTTATAAAATCATATATTTTTAAGTTTGTCAGAGAGCTGCCCTGAGGACACAAGGTAGCCTAATGAACTAAAATCAAAAGAGTGTCAGCCCATCCAAGGAGAGATGGATCACATGATTATTTTACCTTGGGCAGAGCAGCAGGAAGAGGAGGTGGCCATCAGAGAAGCAAGTAAGAAGAAAACAATTGAAATTGTGATGAAATTTTAAGAGCCAAGTGTGGACTGGCGTAATAGTTTAGAACTCTTGGAAGCTGCAGACATGAGGGGTGTCTGCTTGCTCACTCTTATCCATGGGCCTCCACTGAGAGCTCATAAGAAAGACAAGGGGCAGAGCAAGAGAATAGACAACTCTCTGTGGTGCAGGACCTTCCTAAGTTGGTAGGTAAAGCAGGAGAACCAGTAAAAATCCATCCATACTCCTGAAATTTCAAGAATAAGAGGCAGAGGTAGCCTTCTACTGGGAGAGTGGCAAGAGTTCAGAGATCCCCATTGCTGAGGCAGAAGGACACAAGGCCTGCCTAACACTGAGGCTAGAGAAAAAGGACAAGAGAAACCCTTATAAGGATCAGTGGTCATCTACTGTGGGGGCAAAGTCAGAAAACCAGCCCTTATTCAGGACCTTACACCAAGTACAAGGCAGCTGTTTGCTGCTGGGTGAGGGACAGAAACCTGCTAAAGCTCTGGATTCTGCACTGACTATGAGGCAGTGGCTGTGGGTTACTAGAGGAAAGGCAAGAGAGCTAGGAGTAGTCCTCTCTAAGGCACAGGTATGTGGGCTGCCTAAATAAATCCTCCTGAACACCACACCTTGCATTGAGCATCTGGCAGTAGTATACCACCAAGAGAGGGGCAGGGATGTTGAGAGAGATGTTTTCTATAGTGCAGAGTCTGCTGAAATCTAAAGACGCATAGGAGAATTGAGAGAAATACTCCATTACGTTAGGCTTCACACTAAGTATGGGGCAGCAACAGTCTACCACTAAGAGAATTTAAAGATTGTGGTATGCTGAATATGACTAAAGCAGTAACAAAGTCCAAACCCAGCTCAGTGACGCACTAGATACTAACTCAACTTCCCACATTAGTAGCTTGATAGAAGAAGAGAATTGTCCATGTTGGGGGCATGTTTGCCTCATCTCTACTATTTTTTACACACAATATGTGGCATTCAATATAAAGTTCTCAAACCCACACGCCCCCACCGCCCCAAACAAACAAGCAAACAAACAATGGTATGACCACTTGTCAAGAGACAAAATAACAGAACCAGGCAAAAGCTGGCCCAAATGTTGGAATTATCACAAAGGGGCTGTAAAATAATTAAGATAAATATGCTGAAGGATCTAGTGGAAACGGCAGGCAACCTGTATGAACAGATGGGGGATTTCAGCAGAGGTATGGAAACTATAAAAGGAGATCTAAATGGAAATGTTAGAAATGAAAAACAGTATGTCAGACATAAAAAATTCTGTTGAGGGACTTATTAGGAGATTGGACACAGCACAGGAAGAATCGATAAACTTAAAGACAGCAATAGAAATGATCCGAACTGGAACAAAAAGAGATGAAAGTGAAAAGTAAAGTGTCTGAATTCTATAAATAATATCAAATATTATGAAGGCACATATATGAAGGTACTTCAAAAAATTCATGGAAAAATAAAAGATAATATGAATCTTTCTGTGGACTTTTTGAAATACCCCTGTTAGAGTCCTAAAAGAAGACATGAGAGAGAAAATGTCAGAAGAAATATTTAAATAAATAAGGATCAAACATTTCCCTAAACAAATGAAAAAACAAAAACAAAAAGAACCCCCCTCCCAAAAAACAAAACAAAACAAAACAAACAAACAAACAAAAAAACCCAGAACAGCTCAGGTTCAAGAATCTTGGAGAACTCCAAGCAGGAGCATAGTCAAATTGATGAAAACAAAGCATAAATACAATTGCATGTCAGCTTCAGTGTACTGCAAGGAAAAACAAACAAAAAATTCATCAACCTAGAATTCTACATCCAATGAAAATATCACTCAAAAATGAAAGTGAAATAAAGATATTTTCAGGCAGACAAAACCTGGAAGAATCAATCTCTAGGAGAGCAGGAAATACTAAAAGGAGTTCTGTAGGATGAAAGAAAATAATTTCAGATGGAAATCTGGTCCTGCAGGAAGGACTTGTATGAATGAAGCACATCACAAAGAGGGAATAGGTCTATAAATAAAAAGCACCTTTAAAACTCTTTGAAAGTAATTGACAATTTAAGTAGAAATAATAACAAAGTAACATGTGTGTTTATAGTCTTTTAGAACGGAAACATTTGATAACAAAAACATAAAGAATGGGAGGGTTGTAGATGACAATGTACTTTTATTAAGTTCTTAAATTACTCATCAAGTAATAGAATATTACTTTTTAAAGTAAACTGTTGTGAATTAAAGATAACGGTTGCAATCCCTGGAGAAAATACTAAAATATAATCCAAAGAGGCTGATTAAAATGTCAATAAAGGAGATGAAATAAAATACTAAAAATATTTGTTTCATCCCAAAAATGCAGAATAAGAGGAACAGAAAAACAAAGAGCATAAAGGACTGATTAAAAAATCAAAATATATGAATAATTGCATTAAATATCAATGGATTAACCTTCCCAATTAAAAGGCAGAGATTATAAGACTGGACAAAAATGGAAGACCCAATTTTGTGTGTTTTACAAAAAAATACACTTTAAACATAAAGACACAAACAGGTTGAAAGTAAAAGACTTGAAAAAGATACTATGCAGATACCACTCACAAGAAAATAGGTGAAGCTATAGACTTCAAGATGATAAAAAGATAAAAGTATTTTATAATATTTAAGGTTTAATTAATTAAGGAGACATAAAAATGTAAAATTTGTACTAATAACAAAGCTCCAAAATACATGAAGCAAATATTGACAGAGTTAGAGGAAATATTAGAGTACATATTTATTCTTAGCTGAAGAATTTAATACTCCTTTCTCATTAATTGATAGATTGAGAAATTATTAAGCATATGTAAGATTTGAACAACACTGCCAATAATCTGACTTAATTGACATTTATAGACTAGTCCACCCAACACAACCAAAATGTACATATTTCTCTATTGCGTGCAGAGCATTCCTCAAAATAGAACATGAACTGAACCATAAAACAAGTCTCAATACATTTTTAAGGATTGGATTTCTAAGCATATTCTCTGAACACAAGGACTTAAAGTAGAAATAAATAACAAGATATCTAGAAAATTCCTCAAATTTTTGGAAATTAAACAACACACAACTAAATAACCCATAAGCCAAAGAATAAATCACAAGGGAAATTAGAAAATATTTTAAATTTAGTGATAATGAAAAGGTGACATCAAAATTTGTGGGATGTACAAATTTTAAAGGGAGGTGTACAGCTTTAAATATTTATATTAGAAAATAAGAAAGATGCAAAATGAATGACCTTTGCTTCCATCTTAAAAAGCTAAAAGAGATTGGCTAATTAAACCCAAATAAGAGTGAAAATCAATGAAATAGAAAGCAAGTAATCAAGAAAACCAGCAAAGATTGAAGCTAGTTTGTTGAAAAGATTGATAAAATCGATAAATAAACACCTAGGAAAACTAACAAAGAAAAAAAAAAGAGATGAGAATACGCAAATTACCAATATCAGGAATAAAATAGGGGACATCCCTAAACAGCCTATAGACCTTAAAAGGATAATGAAATGGTATTGTAAATAATTTTATACCAATTAATTCAATCACTTGGATGAAAGGGACAAATTCCTTGAAAAGCAAAACTTCTAAAACTGATAAAGAAGAAATAGAAAATATAAGCCCTATATTCATTGAAGAAGTTGAATTTGTGATTGAACAACTTCCCACGAACAACAACACTCCAGGCCCAGATAGTTTCTCCAGTGAATTCTTTCAAATATTTAAGGAAAAAATAATATCAATTCTACACCACCTCTTTCGAAAAACAGAGTATTAGGGAATACTTTTCAACTCATTTTATGAGTCTCAAATTACCTTGATACTGAAACCAGACAGGGACATTATAGAAAAGAGTGTTACAGACCAACATCACTTGTTATCATAGGTATAAAAATCATTAACAAAATATTAGTAAATGAAATTCAATAGTATATGGAAAAGGATAAAGTAGCATTTATTCCAGGAATATAAAGTTGGTATATTACTAAAAGCCAGAATACACAAGGAACTCAATTCAACAGCAAAATGACAAATAATCTGATCAAAAAATGGGCAAATGAGCTGAATAGACATTTCCCAAAGGAAGAGATACACATGGCCAACAGATATATGAAAAAAATGCTCAGCACCACTAATCATCAGAGAAACGTAAATCAAAACTGTGATGAGACACCATCTCACTCAAGTTAGAATGGCTATTATCAAAAAGGTAGAATGGGGCTGTCCAGTTAGCTTGGTTAGAGCACAGCCTTATAACACCAAGGTCATGGGTTCGGATCTCCACCCCAGCCAGCCACTGGCCACCCCCCAAATAAATAAATAAAAAAGCCAGAACATAACAAATGCTTGCGATGATATGGAGAAAGGGGAGCTCTTGTATGCTGTTGGTGGAAATGTAATGTAGTACTTCCATTATGGAAAACTGTATGGGGGTTCCTCAAAAAAGTATAAATAGAACGATCATATGATCCCAGCAATTCCACTACTGGGTATATAACCAAAGGAAAGGAAGTCAGTATATCAAAGAGATATCTGCACCCCCATGTTTATTGCAGCACTATTCACAATAGCTAAGAAATGGATTCAGCCCAGGTGTCCATCAACAGATGAATGGATAAAGAAAATGTGGCATACCCACACAATGGAGTACTATTCAGCTATAAAAAAGAATGAAATCCTGTCAATCGTGGCAACATGAATCAGAGTGGAGGACATTGTGTTAAGTGAAGTAAGCCAGGAACAGAAAGAGAAATACTACATGTTCTCATTCGTATGTGGAAGCTAAGAAAATTGATCTCATAGAAGTAGAGAGTAGAATGGTGGTTGCCAGAGGCTGGAAGAGATGGGGGAAGGGAGGTTAGTGAGAGGTTGTTTAGTAGATCTAGAAGTGCAGCCAGATAGGAGGAGTATTATGTAGTGTTCTATAGCACTGTAGGGTGACCACAATTAACAACAATTTATTGTATAGTTTCAGTTAGCCAGAGGAGAGGATTTTGAATGTTCCCAACACAAAGAAACGATAAATATTTGAGGTAATGGAAAAAAAGATCAGTGGATGCTAGGGCTTCAGGGGAGGAGAGAGGGCTGAACAGGTGGAGCCCAGGATGTTTAGGGAAGTGAGACTATCCTGTTTGATACTGTAATGGTGACTACATGATATTAGGCATTTGGCAAAACCCATAGAACTGTACCATACAAAGAGGGAATCCTAATGTAAAGTTGAGTTAATAATAATATATCAATATTGTTCATAATTAAAAGAATAACATGGTATACTAATGTAACATGTTAATAATAGGAGAAACTGTATGTGTGTCGGGAGGGGGAGGGTATGGGAACTGTCTGTACTTTCTACTCAATTTCTCTGTAAACCTAAAACCACTATAAAAATGAAATCTATTAAAAAATCAATCTATTAAAAAAATTTGCCATATTAATTAAAGGAGAAAATAATAATTATTTTCATAGATGTAATAAAAGCAATGGACAAATTCCAACATCCATTCAAGATAAAAATTCTCAGCAAACTAGAAATAGAAGAAACCTTTCTCAACCTGACAAGTAGCATCTGTAAAAACCTACAGCTAACATACTTATTGGTGATTTAATGCTTTCCTCCAGACATTGGAGACAAGGCAAGGATGTCTCTTACAACTTTCATTCAACATTTTACCGGAAGTCTTAGACAAAACAATAAAAAAAAAAAAAAAAAAAAGGAAGTATAGTTTGAAAAGGAAGAAGTGAAATTGTCTTTGCTTACAAATGATGTAATTTTACACAAAGAAATTCCCAAGGAATTGAAAAAAAATGAGTGGAACTAATAATTTATTTTGCAGTGTTGGAGGATGTACAAAATGGTAATTCCAAATATTGACAAGGAGCAATTAACAATAAAAAATTTAAAATAACATTTATTATAGCATGAAAATTCAAAAACTTCGGGATAAATTTAATGAAAGATGCTTAAGACTAGAAACTATAAAATATTGCTGAGAGAAATTAAATGCCTAAATAAATGAAGAGATATAGCATGTTTATGAGTTGGAAGACTCAATATTAAGATGTCAATTTTCCCAAATTTTCAATCCCAAATGAAATCTCCACTTTTATCATTGACAAAATGATTTTAAAATTTATATGGAAAGGCAAATATAATCTAGAATAGCCAAAACAATACTGAAAACATAGAACAAATGTGGAAGACTTATCCTACCAGACTGCAAGACCGACTGCATAGCTCCAGTAATCATGATAGTGTGGTATTGATAAAAGGGTGGACACATAGATAAACGGAATAAAGTAGAGTCTATACAAAGACCCACAGATGTCTGGACAAATGACTTTTGACAAGGATGCCAAGGAAATTCAATAGGGAAAGAAAATCTCTTTAACAAATGGTGAAGAAACAACTGAATATCAATTTAAGAACAAAACAAACCAAAAAGCTTTGTTCCTACCTCTAACCACATTAAAAATCAGTTCAATATAGGTCATTGACCTGAACATAAAAGCTAAGGCCATAAAATTATTAGAAAAAACATAGGATATTTTTGCGACCTATGGGGGGTGAGGGGAAGTAGGCAAAGATTTCTTAGCGAGATCACAGAAAGCATGGGTTACAGAAGCAAAACCTGATAAATTGGGTTTCATCAAATTTAATTTCTGCTCATCAAAGATTCTGTTAAAAAAATTAATAAGCAAGCCACAGATTTGCCAACACATGCTTGACAAAAGACTTACCTCTAGAATATATGAAGAACTCCTACAACTCAATGATAAAAAGACAGTCCAATTAGAAATGTGCAAAACAACTTGAATAGAAACTTCACTAAAGAAGATATACATGTGGCCAGTAAGCACATGAAAAAGTGTTCAACATCATCAGGCATCGGGGAAATACAAATTAAAATTACAGTGTGTTATGCCTAGATATTGATTAGAAGTTGGCGAAGGTGAAAAAATTACTGACACTGAACGTGGGACAGAATGTGGAGGAAATGGAACTCATGCATTGCTGGTGGGAGTATAAAATGGTATAAACACTTTGGAAAACTGACACTTTCTTAAAGTGTTTAAAATACATTTATCCTATGGTACAGCAGTTCTACTCCTAGACATTTACCTGAGAGAAATAAAAATATATTTCCACAGAAATCTTGTATAAGAATGTTCATAGCAGCCTCATTTATAAAAATCTAAAACTGGAAAATAGCACAGGCATCCATCAGTGAAGAATGGTTGAACACACTGTGGTGTAGTTGTACAAGAGAATTCTCAGCAATGTAACAGAAGGAACTACTAAGACATGCAACATCATGGACGGATCTCAAACATATCAGTAAATGAAGCTGGGTATAAAAAAGTGCACACTATGAGATCCCTATATAAGAAAGTCTAAAATATGAAAACTAGCCTATGGTGATAAAAATCAAATCAGTGGTTGATTCTGGTGGTGGGAGATTGATTGGGAAGTATGAAGAACTTTCTGGGTGAGAGAAATGTCCTGTGTCTTCATGTGTTTTCATTAGAACTGATTGAACAGAACACCTAAGACTTGAGTATTTCACTTTATGCAAATTAAACCTTAATAAAAAATGTGGAATAAATTATTTTCTTTTACTGGGTTTCAAGTCACAGTTAACAGATTTGAAGGTACTACATTTAAGATAGCCCAATAATGTAACTATAATATTATGATAGAAAAATGCTATGATAAAACTATTGGAAACCTAATTTAAAATATTTAATGTGAGCTACAGGCTTTAAACCTGTTCTCCAGCAACACCAGTTCTCAAACCCAAATCCACCTATTCAGCCTAAGCTTTTGGGGAAGCCAGGGGGCAGGTAAGGAGTTGGCCCCTGCCTGCCGCATGGCACGTGGGCGGGGTGTTTCTCTGGACAGCAGTCACCGTGGTGTTCACAAATATAAGCCTCAGTGGTATCTGGTAATTATCTACTTCTAAATCTGGAGTCTATGAAATGCTGTTCACCAGACTTCAAAAGCTGGGAGTCATCTTGGTTATCTCTTAAGGAGCCAGCTGATCCCTCTCTCTCAATCTGTGACATCAAAGACTCAGTTTCATTGCAAAATCGTCTGGCACAAAGGCGTCAGGCCGGCTCCCCTTTGGAAGGGTTTGGAAAACAGTGATGAGCCAAGGATCCACTAGGGAGCACCTGATCTACCCTCTCTCCTCCACGTGGCTCAGCCCAGGGGGACCTGGCTCCCAGGGAGCAGGGCCTGGGAGCAAGGCCAGAGACCTGGCTGATGTGCAAGTGGGGCTCACTCAGCTTGGCTCTGCTGAGATTTAGATCCGGTCTGCCTATGGGAACAAGGCTTGGGAGGATAGGGTTTATTTGCTTGCTTGCCTTTTTTTCTTTTCCTGTCACTGGTAATAATTTTCATTGACTAGGGAGTAAAACTGTATACCTTTCCTGAACTGACAGAGCATGACTTGTAAGGGTCAGCTTTGGTTCTGATCTTTCCTTTTTTCCTCCTTTTATTTGAGTGCCATGAGGACATTTCCAGATCAAGTTCTTAGGTGAGAATCTATTTCTGTTTGTTCTGCTTCCCTTGTTTTCCTTGCTAGAATACATTTTGTTTCCTAAAATAATGTAAATATTAATGTGTACATATGTTTTTAAAACTAAGGATGTTAGTTGAATTGATTTATAGACAAAAATGGGATGAAAGTTTGCTTGCTGGTCCCTCGTATTAATTTTGGAAGTAAAAAAATCTGTGTTGTTGCTTCCCATGCTGACAATTTCCCATCTCACTAAATCATGCCACAGATGCGAAGTTTCAGTTTAATTTGGACTCTGGTACTGTGCTTACAGAGGTAAATGAAGACCCTGGCTTCGTAAATCTTTTCTGTTTTTTCACTTTTATTTTTCAACGTAGCTAGATCCAAAGTTTATGTCCGTGTAGCTGACCTTTTCAATAGTAAGAGCCATTTTATAAGGCAGCAGAAGTGAAAGTTATCAGCAAGCCTGGGTAATGTAAAGTATTTATGAATGAACGTGCAAAAACCAACCTGGGGGTGTAAAATGTGGGGTGTACTCAGGCAGAACTGCTTGTGACTTGAACCTTCTTTGCAGTAAAGCATAATTCATGCTGCTGTTAGCCCTTAAAACAGGAAATAATATACCCATTTAACTTAATCACAATTTATATTACATGTGCATATTTCTAAACAAATGTTGTAGATGGAGAGTTTGGTAGCAATAATATTTATGAATTACACTTTTAGTTAGCAAAGGAAATGTGTGACCTCTTACATTTGGTTTGACATTTGAATTTGGTGTTCAGTGTATTTGACAGGAGTGATGGATTCTCATTAGCTTCATGTATAAACAGGAAATGCTTCCTCGGAGAACAGTTATTAATGTAGGATATCCATGAATTTGAATTTTCAGTCACTTATGGCTGGTCCAACTGTGAAATATATTTAATTTCTCTCTTTTAAAAAAAGCGTGAAAGCAAGGCTTTAGTTTCGTTTATAGCAAAACTGAGCAACATATGAATGCCAAGCTCTGAAAAACAGAGGATCGCTGATAAGCTGGGTGGCAGGCAAGACTGCTGAAATCTCAGGCGAAGGGAGCAGCCCTGACTGCAGACAGCCCCCAGGTGGATTTGCAGTTGCTTGCCTTAATTTCCAAATAAGATAACCTACAGGAATTAGAACATGACGTGGGGGCAGATTTGAGTAAGCTCATGCTTAACCTTTACCCCACAGCAGGATTAAAGCTGTTCGTGCAAAACGGGAATCAGAACACATTTGTGATATAGCCAAAGACAGCAATTTTATTTTGCGTTTTCAGCACTAACTTGGTACTCTGTGACAATACCACAAAACAGGAGCTGGAGTTTGAGAAAGCTAGGAGAAGTGTCCGTCTTCTAATGGGAGTGAGGACAAGGCAGGCCAGTGGGCCAGTCGTGCACCGTGGGCTGGGGCCTGTCCTCAGCCCCTTCTGAGTAATGCTTAGAATCTAATTAGAAGTCAGAAACCTGGAAAGTGAAGCTGGCAGGCCCTTCATCTGAATTTCAGGTCTTCAGAGAGGAAAAGTAGCGTTTTTATTGTTGGAGGTCAAAGTTTAAATTTAGTTTATATCAGATTACCAAAACATACTTTTGGTAAGGTTAGATTCTCATGCTCGGAGAGAGTCGGACTGTAATGAAAGCAAACAGGGCGAGAAATAATCCCATTACAGATGAACTCTTCACTTGAACCTCAAACATTTGGGAACCATAATAACACTATCTCGGCCAGAAGATAAAGGCTGGGCAGGCAGGAGCTGAGAAAGGAGCCCCAGACCACCCTCCTGAACATGATCCCCTGCCTGCCTTCGCACACCATGGCTGGGCTTTATCTTAGCGCACTTAGGTTAATTACTTATTTATTAATTAGGGGTTCTCTGCCTTCCCTGCTAACATTTAAGCCCAAGAGGGTAGGGGTTTTTGTCTATTTTGTTCACTGCTCTATCCCCACTGCCTAGGTAACAGCCTACCTTTTAAGTAGTACTCATTGAACGAACATCTGTTGAATGAATGAAGGGACCTCAGTTCCTCTGAGCAGAAACCAAAGATTTTTAAAACTAAAGATTCTGAAATTCAGGGAGGAAGCCAGCCCCTTAGTGTTCTAGAAGAAGCAGTAATTGCCCTGGAAGGAGGAAGGTGTTGTCATTCCTATGGGATCTGGGAGGGAAGCCACAAGTTCCACACTGAGGGGTTGCCAGCTCTGAGTCCATGCGGGCAGGGGCCACATCTGCCTGGCATATGGCTTAATGCCGGTGGACGCTCCATGGCTAGGTGTCGAGCTAGATAGGATTAATGAGGGTCGGGCTGGAAGAACTCTCTATCATGTGCCTGGGAGCTGATGTCTGTCTTTCCTACACTCTCTTAGGACAGTGAGTCGGGGTAGGCTTAGCAGGACAAAGTGAACACTTCTAGTTGCAGACTGGAAATGGGTCGGGGCCAGAGACGTGATTCTCCCAGGAATTCACATGGACTGCAGCAAGCAGGCCTGCACACTTCCTGGATAGGAATGAGCAATCAGAGGGCTGAGGGATGGGACCGGCAGGAAGGGCCGTGTCTCTCTTCAGAGCCGGTTTTGCTGTTCCTGAGCAGTCTGATGCAGAAGCCCCACCAGGACATTCCTGGGCTTGAAACAAATAAAGCATCACCCTTTCTGACGAAGGATGTGCCTGTGGGAAAACCATCCTCCTTCCTTGTTCCTTCTTTAGAAATCACATGTGAAATAGACCACTAGCTTGTGCCTCCAGTGGAAGTAGTTTGTAAACTATTACCTTTCTTCCTTTCCGCATGAAAATAACACACGGACTGCCCTCTTCCTTAGTTCAAATGCTCTCTTAATATTGGAATGGGTCACTCTTTTCTTTTGGGCTCTCCAAACAAAATGTTGTTTATAGTCTTGTAACCCTCAGATCCCAACTCTTACCCCCCAAACCCTGGTAGTAGTATCCCTCTGCCAGAGACCAAAGTGAGAAGCTAGAGGCTTCTGCTCAAAGACCAACTCTCTCAACAAACATCAATTTGACATGTGGTCGCTGAGCACTTGCTGTGGCCAGGCATTGGATGTAAAAGGGGAACAGACAGATGTGGCCACTGTCCTCCAGGAGCTTAAATACCAGCTGGGAAGACAGTGACCAACTGCATGCTTTTGAGTGAAGTGGGTTGACCTGGAGGTAGGGATGACTATGGGAACTGACCTTGGCTGGGCCCCAGTGTGAATGCTGTTCTTGTGACCCCAGAGGTGAGCCTTGCAGGCCTGTACTTCTCTGGTGTGGCCCAGCCTTTTGGGGCAGAGAGCTACCTAGTTGTGAATCATTCCCTAGAGAACCAGTCCCTTAAAGGGAAACCAAAACCAGTCCTTTGCAGAGGCAGCTTTCAGACTGATGTGCAAACTCTTTTTACCAGTGCCACCTCTGAAGCATAGGAGGTTTGGCAGGTAGAGCTCAGGAAGCATTATTGAGCACTTACTGTGTGCCAGGGCCTTGGCTTTTCGTTCCCAGGAGCATTCATATGCAGGGACCTTTTGCATGTGCTGTTGCTCTCTCTTGTACTACCCTAACCCTCCGTTCATCCACGTCCTTCCATTCTCAAAGCTTTGGAAGCCTCTGCCATGAAGCCCTCCCTGAACACTCAGGTCTTTTCTGCCTTTGAACCTCTGTGGATTTTAAAATTGTTTTCTAGGGGTGTCATGTGTTTTGTCTCCCCCACTTATCTGGGAGCTCCTCAGTGCAGGGACTGTGCTACCTCTCTGGTCACTTCATAGTGGATATTGATTAGTATACTCTATAGTATTTTTTAAGCACGTCTTGAGGTTCTGCAACTACTTCCCCTTTACCAGTATACTTTGTGTTTTGGAGTGATTCAAACTTTTATACTTAAAAATAGTATAGAACTAATATATGTTTGCTATAAAAAGCCAAACACCATAGAGGTGTATAAAGAAAAAGTCAGTAGTTTGTGGGTCCTCCTTGCGATACCATCCCCCTGAGGTTATCATTGTTAACAGTACAGGGGGAGTCCTTCTACCTCTTTCTCCATGCAGACAAACTTAAATAAAAATGTACACACATATATAGGGATTTACCTTTTTCCTCTTTTTAAAAAACAAAAATTGACTTTAATAATAAACACAATACATCTTGACATTGCTTTTTCATTAACACCATATCATGGTATTACATTAGCTCGTAAATTTGCTGGAAAAGAGCCTCCTGAATCAATAAGGAACACGGACAAATTCAAACCTTCTGACACATATGAATAACTTTTTAAAAATGTTAAGTGGTATAAAAGAACAATAAAGAAAAAAGAGACTTATTAATAAGACAATAAATGTTAAAAGAGAACGCATTATAATAAGTGAGTAACTGAAAATGAGAAAGTCCAGCATGGCCTTTTTCTATGTTCGTAAAGGTAAGTTGTTATTTATTTATTTTTCCTAGTAACTGCATAATTTGTATTCAATGGTACAGACATACTTTGTTTAACATTTTAACTGATGAACATTTGTTTTGCCCTAACAAGCAATGCGGCAACAAGCATTCTTCTACATAGAGCCTATAGGATGTATTCCTAAAGATGAGAGTGCAGGTATTTACATTTTAATAGATTCTGCCGGACATCTCTTCTAAAGGTTGCAGCAATTCATCACACCCTAGTCATGAATGAGAGCTCCTATTTCCCCACACCCTTACCAGCACTGGATATTGCTAATCCATTTTAATTGGGTCAATCCAATGGTTCAAATTTTTGTTTTGATTTATATTTCCCTAACGATCAGTGAAGCTGCATATCTTTTCATTGTTGGCAACTTACATATGCTCTTCTTTATGTTGCCTTTTCATATCTTTTGTCTATTTTTTTGCTATTTTTTCTTTTTCTTCTAAATTTATAGGAGTCGTTTGTTATGTCAGCATATGAGCCCTTTGCCCTATGTGTTGCAAATATTTTCTCCCATCTATTATTTTAATTTTGTCTATGACAAATATGGCTTTATAAAAATTCTAAACCAATTAAAATTTTAAAACCTTCTCTTCCTGTATGACTTTTGGTTTCTATGACTTTCTTAAGAAGCCCTCCCTACTCTGAGTTTACATACACATTCTCTTAAATTTCCTCAAATATGTTCATAGTTTTTCTATTCATTTAGATCATTAATCCACCAGGAAGTTATCTATGTATATGGTGTGCAAAAGGATCTAACTTTATTTAATAGATGGTATTGGAGTGACTCTCCATAGGGGAGAAAAAAAACAAAACAAAACGTCCTTTTCCCACTGACTATGCCTATGTCCTATATGGAGTTATTCTACCCTGATGATATATTCAGTTCCCAGGCCTTGCTCTCAAATCTTTTCCTTTGGGGTAGAAGATGGCACCTGCTGTCCTGATAACATACAAAGTATCTACCTGAGTTCCCTGCGGAGGCAAATCTCGTTGCTTGATATTTAGCAGTCATTGGGAAAGGGGAGGGTTTGGATTACCTGCTCTCAAAACTCATGCCTGTCCAAAGTTCTCAAAGCAGCAAATATTTCTTCTTTTAGCTTGAAAAAAAATTACTGAATTTTAAATTATGAAAACCCCAATAAGTGCCCTAAATCGCCGGTTTCTTCTGTGCTGGTGACCCAAGATCCCCCCCATGTAAGAAGTCCTAGTCATGGGCACCCTTGTCCTAGGGTGGCTTGGAAGTGGTGTCTGTCTGTCTTTCTCTTCAGTATCTATTCCCAGGCTGAGATTTTCTTTAAGGCCAAGTTTCAGCCTGGAGCAAATTTTTTATGGCTATAAGCTAATCCCTCAGCAAACCCTGGTTTATATAGAAATGCTGACACAGTGCTAGCTCTGGTGATTCAGTTGGAGCGGCTGGGCTATTTATGGCTCCCTGATGCCAATAGGAGATAATTCTCATTTATTAGATTGGGATTCTGTTGGGACAGGGATCCCACTTTTTTCCCCAGGAGATGGTGGAACTTCTTGTTCAAGACCCAAGTGAGTGGGAGGTTGCCTATGGGGAGGGCCCACCTTAAAAGAAGCTCGAGCCACAGTAAGTTACAACCAAGGTGGGCTTTTCATCCTGGGGTTACAGGAGCCTTAGAAACAAATAAATATTTTCATCTCCTATTTTGTCTCTGGGCAACAGGCCCCAAAAATGTCTTGATTCTTCTCAGTGAAACTTGCAAGAAAAGCTGAGGATGACTTAATTCCCCTTTTCCCCTTCCCCTTTCTGCACTTATTTATTCGTGTTGAGGACCTGGAGCAGGGGTTCCAGCAGCCACTGTTTGTGGCGTGAGCCAGGCAGACTGGACTCCAGGCCTCTGGGAGGTGGGGCAGTGGCAGCTGCTCTCCTGAGAGCCTTCCTGCCTGTGCCCAGTGTGGCCAGCCTCCAGATAGGGGGCTGAAGGGGCCATGGGATGGGCTTGGGGCTGGCAGGAGGAAGCCAGCTTTTGGTTTGGGCTTCATTTCTACTATCAGCACTTAAGCAGCTAGAGCTTTTGGAAGAGCTAAGAAGCCCTTGGTTTCCATTGCTGTAGCCTTTCTTCTCTACCTGGGGGAGGAAGGGGGCATCAGACTTTTAAAAAAATTGTGATAAAATATTTATAACATAAATTTTAGCGTTTTAACCATTTTTAGGTGCGCAGCTCAGTGGCATTAAGCACATTCACATTAAATATTCACGTTGTTCTTCAACCATCAACACCATCCATCTCCACAAGTCTTTTTATCTTCCCAGACGGAAACCCTGTACCCACTAAACAATAGCTCTCCATTCCCTGGGGGACACGCTTTTGCCACTCCAGGATGAGTGGCTTTGGAGCCTGAACTCTGATGGGTCTGAGGTGAGTGGTGGGGAGTCAGGCGTGGAGGCTGGGGGTCCCCATGGCCCAGGTCCTTACTTCACACATTCTTTCCTGATGCTACCTAGCAGAGTCAGTTCTCTGTGCTACCAAGGACCCTGTAAGGAAGGCTCTCAGGGGCCCTAGGAAGAGGCCATGTCTGAACAGGAGGCAGTGCTTTTCACCACGTCAAGCCTTTCCCTGTGATGTCTGGAGTGTCAGACAGGCCTGCGAGTCTCATTATCCCCATTTGGCAGGTGAAAATTTTGAGGCCCAGGAAGGGAAGCGACTGGCCCAGTTACCAAGCAGCAGAGCTGGGACTTGAACCAGGGCTGCCGGGCTCCGGAGTTCATGCTCTTAACCACTTCTGTGTGTTTATTGATAAGCTCTGGGGCTTCCAGCGCGATGCTCAGACCAAGAGCGTGGCTCTTAACTCAGCAAGGCATCCAGATCGGCCCCACCTAATTCAAGGCCTTTGAAGTGAATGATGTCAAAAGCCAGGCAGCCTCGTCTCCTACCAGCTTTTATGGGGCTTGTCAGGGGATGGAAGCACTTAGAGATGGCAGGCAGATAAGTGAGGGGCTGGGCCTGCCTCGATAAGGTGGCCTGAGGGGAGAGAGGCGGAAGCCGCCAGGGCTGTGGTTTCTGCATGGAGTAAGCGCATTTCTGGCAGAGCCAGGGAAGCTGTGAAGACAGGCTGGCGGCTGCGGGATTTAGTGGTTTAGCTGTGTTAAAATCCCCAACTTCAAGGACTTGCTCTGGTGACTGAGTTTTGTCAGGCTAATTTTTTGGGGGGTAGGGGGAGAGCAGCTGGCTGTTATGGGGATCTGAACCCGTGACCGTGGTGTTACGACCCCACACTCTAACCAACTGAACTCACTGGCCAGCCCCTTGTCAGGCCAACTAAACACGAGTGTGGCTGGGGAGGAAGGAGCTGTTGTCACTCCTGACGGATGGGGCCCACTGGTGACCAGCAAGACAGATGGTGAGAAAGATCCTGTCGTGAGGGCCTGTGCCTCCTTCTCAGAGGTCCTGCCAGGCCCAGGAATGCGCCTGGGGATGGGAGCAGTGGGGGACGCGAGCTGGGGGAGCTGGGGCTGTCCTTGGACTCAGGGTTTAGTCAGTCATCTTGCCTCCACAGATGGGCGTGGCTGGAGACTGGAATGACCTCAAGAGGGACTGTGGGCTTGGAATGAGGAGAGGAGGCTGGACGTGGGTGGGAGCCGGCAGGGAGGTGGAGGGTCGCTCCCCACAGAAAGGGCTCCTGGGGCTTTCAGAGCACCGCCCCCATAGTGCAGGTGCTCGTGGAAATGTGGGCCCAGTTCCTGATTCCAGCATAGGTTCAGGAAATATGAGGGTCTTACTAACCAGTTGAATCCTCTCATAGCCCCTGTGATGTGAAGTGGATACTCTTAATGATCCCTGTTTTACAACTGAGGAGCCCTTGGCTCGGAGAGGTTAAATAGCTTGTCCAGCGTCACACAGATAGCATGTTTGAGTCAAGTCTGACTCCAGAGCCCAAGCTCACAAGTGCAGGTTACAGAACTGGCAGGAATGCCCGTGGCCTGTCTGCAGTTCCCTCAGCATGAGGGGCTGGCACGTGAGCAGAGAGGGTGTGCCCAGAGGCACCGCTGAGCCTGCTGGGGCAGCTCTCCCTCTAGTCCATGGGGGCCTTGAGAGCCCCCTGCCAGATGCATGGTGCTGTGGCAGGAAGACTTTGGTAGGCACGCCCTCGAGGGGGTCTGTGCTCATAGCCCTAGAAGCTGAATAGTGAGGCCAGGCCATTTCTGTCAAGGCTAACCACAGTAGCAAAGGCAGACCCAGCTGAGGGACTCCAAGGGCAAAGGATGATGGGCAGAGGTTTCCTGGAGCTGGTACCCCTACCTGGAGAGGCAGGCAGGAGCTGGGTCTGGGAAGATGAGCAGGATTTGGAGGGTTCCTCCTGAGTAAAGGAGGACATTGCTGCTGGGCAGAAGAGCCCAGTGGTCTGTTTGGTTAAAATCCTGACTCTGCTGTTGTGACCTTGAGCACCTTACTTAACTTCTCTGTGCCTTTCCTCATCTATGGGGACAATAATAGTACATGCAACATAAGGTTGTTCTGAAGAGCAGATGAATTAACGCAGGTAGAAAACTAGGTCTGTACTCAGTAAACCTTGAGGGGCTTGCGTGCTGGCTTTAGACTGCCAGTATTCTCTCAGCTGAGGAACACTACGGGCCACCATCTCAGGGTGAGGTGGAGGAAGGGAGCCAGGCTTGGGGGTGAGGAGGCACCCTTGTTGTCCTGACCTGGTTTCCTGAACTTCTGACTCCTTTACATGGGTTTTCCCCAGGGTGACATGTCAAATACTGTTAAATAGAACATTTCCCAGGGTAGCTGGTATTTCTCCAACTTGACTAAGAGTTGAAGCTTGTAGGGCACAGCTTTCAAAACAGTGGAGGGACTTACTATGTTCAGCACACATTCTTTGATTTGTCTTTGTCTTCTCTGAGCGAGGCTCTGGGAGAACAAGCAGCCATGGTTCTTGCCCTTAAATAGCTTGTGGTCAAGTGGGAAGACCATTTACTCACTCATGAGTTCATGCATTCACTCAGCTACCTTGTACTAAACACCTACTTTGTGCCAGGAGGCTTTGTAGGCACTGAGAACACAGCAGTGGACAGGACAGTCAGCTCCTGACCTTGTAGCCCACATGCTAGACTGGTGGTTTGCATTTCCAGGGCAGCATTAAAATGCATTTGGCTTGGAGTGACCAACCTGACCCTACTTTGTGCCAGGCTCTGGGAATCAAACAGTAGATAGTGTGGCAGAGTGGTTAATAGGTGGGCCTGTGGAATCAGACAAGCCTGGTTTTGTATCAGCTCTGCTGTTTACAGCTATGGGACCTTAGACAAGTTACTTTACCTCTCTAGACCTGTTCTTTGTCTATAAAATGGGGCTAATGATACCTTCCTTATAGGGTTATGGTAAGCACTAAATGAGATGATGTGTGAAAAACACTTATAACAGAGCTTGGTGCACTGTAGTACATATTCGATGTGTACCTGTTAGCACCACTGCTGCTGTTACTGCTCTCACTTCTGCCTTTAGGTACTCATGGTGCTCATGTGAGACTCTAAGAGGGCTTGCCTCCATGTTTCTTATATGATTTGGTATCCAAGAAACCATTAGAAAAGTCAGGTGCATAATTCTGGTTCAAAGTTGACTAATTTCCTGAGATAAGTAACCTTTAAAAATTAATTTGACAAAAGGCAGGCAGCCCAATGGATAGCTGGGTAAATAACCTTGAGCATGTTTACAGAAAAAGTACTTATAAGCAAGTGAAAAGCTTATAAGCAAACAAAGAGAAGCCCGACCTTACTTATATTTAAAAATATGTCTATTAACACAGCAAGGTACAATTATTTTCACTTTGCAGGTTGATCAAGATTTAAGAATTTAATAATGCATTTTGTCAGAAAAGATGTGGGGAAACAGGCACCATCATACATAGTGAGTAGGGACTGCAAATTGGTGCAAGATCTTTGGAGAAAAGTTGAGCAATTTCTATTAAAAATGTACCATTCTCTTGACTTAGCAATTCCCCACCTAGGAATTTACCCTATGGATATATTCGTAAATGAATGCAGTGGTATGAATTTAAAAATATTCATCACGTCACTGCTTATTATAGAAGAAAAAAGGGAAAGAACTGTAAATGTTCAAGAGTGGAGAACTGATTAAACTATGGTACTTCTATACAATGGACTACCCTGCAGCTGTTAGAAAGAACATGGTGGGTCTATAATGTATCTCGGAGATCCTAACATATCGCCAAGATATAACTATAGAAAAAAGGAAGGTACAGAGCATTATGTAGAGAATACTCTCATTTGTATTAAAACAAATAAAAGGTATGTGTCCATATATATGTTTGTATGTATAGAGTATGCCCCAAGGATTGCAAAAGAAAGTACGCACAGTGAGTACCTGTAGACAGAGGTGTTAGGAGCCCAGACGGTGAGGGAGACTTACTGTTTATCTTACCTTTGTGTATGTACAAAGTTTTTATTATTTACATGAATTACATTTATAATTGTAAAGAAAATGTCGAACCAATGGAAGCTTTCCATTTGTAGTTAAGAGATGAAATGCTGTCCCCAGTTTTGTGGGTGTGTTAGGACTGATACAGTGTTTTTCCTCTGAAATCCTACTGAGAGCTATTGAAGAAATGGCTTCCGGGCATAGTCACCCATTTTGATGGTTCAGGCAAAAACTGGGGTCTTACTGTGCTTTGCTAATGCGAAGCAGAAGCCATGGGGCTGGGCCTGAGCTTGCCAGTGGGCCAGGGAGCTCTGTCCTTCTGAGCGCTTCAAGAACAGGCAGTCGGGTGCATGTTCTTGTCTTGCCTGCAGAATACGCAGTCCACAGGGCCGAGGCTGAGGATCTTCGTGCACCTGCAGAACCAACCTCACCCCTGTGCTGGTTAGCAAGTGTTCTCCAGTGGAGAGATCCTGGGGTCAGGTTGTTCTAGGGGAAGTTTGACTAAAACAAGTCCTCCACATCTGTATTTCCTGCGAGAGCCACCTGGACAGCTTTCATGTGTCTGGAATGTTGGGCACAGTCTATACTTTGTCTGCCCCTAAATCCTCAGGAGCCAGAGGGGGCTTCTGTCAGGAAGTCAGTGGGAGACGTCGGAACAAGCAGCATGTGCAGCTGACCTATGGCGTCTAACAATCAGACTTCAGAGGTCAAAGCAGCCATGTTTTATTCCTCCTCACCCCCTCCCTTTTCTCTTCCTCCTCTTTTTTTCCACTTAGAGTTTTTGTTTTAACTTTTATTTTAAAATAAAAGTTACCTTTGCGCATAGTTTTAGAGTCAAATAATTGTCGAAGGCTTGTTGTAACCCCCTGACCCCCACCGCCACCACCCAGTCCTGGACTTCTGCCGCTCCCTCTCTTCCACCCCATTTTCTATTTCCCAGAAGCATCCACTTTTGGTAATTTATCTGTTGCTTTTGATGTTTACCTCTGTATCTCTAAATAACATCCTTGTATTTATGCTACTGGAGTTTTTCATTTTTCATTCTTCCCACTGCCTATGGACTTCTCACTAGGGAAGATGAGGAGTTAGCTGTTTTTTATCACCACCTGTCAACACCCACACTTCCCGTCTCCCATCTTTCCAAAGTAGTTATGGTGTAATTTTATTAGATCAGCACTCAACGATTACATTATTTTGGCTCTGAAAACACTATCCACAGCTGAACGGTGATGACTTGTACTTCCCTGATTGACGTTTCTTCCCTGGAGTTAATACTTTTTCCCCTGCTTAGTTTTTTTTTTGTATATGTCACTAATTCAACCCCGAACTCTCCCCCAGTTGAATAAAATTCATCTCAGTATTGAATTCATAATCTTTGTTCTGTCTCATCTTCTTGAGGAAATCTCTCCTGACGCCTTCTGGAGTGGGTTCGATACTTCCTAGATCTGTTAGCTGTTTTCTGGGGCTTACTCTTTATGAACATCTTGGTGGTTCCCCTGGTTCCCTTTACTGCTTGGTCTTATTTCTTGAATTTCATATCCTCCTCTTTCTTGGGTTACTTCCTCCTTTCGGTGGAGCACATTTTTTCCCCATTAAATTACAAAGAGGCAAGTGAATTTTTTTGAGAACTTGCATGTCTGAAAATGTATTTTTTCTCTCTTTATGCTTAATGGGTGGTTTGGCTGGGTATAGAATTCTAGGTTGTAGACACTTTTCTCTCAGAAGATGGACTTGTGCCATTGTCTTCAAGCTTCCAGTATTGCTAAGAAGGCTGTTGTATAAAATCTATTTCTCTCGCTCCCTCTACTATAGAAGTTTTTCTTTGTCCCTGCTAATTTGAAATTTCACAGTAATGTTTCTTGGTGTGGATCTATTTTTTTCTCGTGTAGGGCATTTAGTGGGTCTTTTCAGGCTGAAAACTCAGATCCTTCAATTCTGGTAATTACTTATGAAAATTATTTCCTTGATGATTTCTTATCTCATTTTTTTTCTTATTTATGTTCTACTTCCTCCCCCACTCTGAACTCCTACTACTGGGATGTTGGATCTACTGAGTTATTTCTCTCATAGTCTTCTTTTTCTCCAATTTTCTATCTTTTTGTCTTCTATTTTCTAAGCCAATTCTCTATCTTTAAAGCTTTTCCTGCATTTGTTTCTACCATCATTTCTCAAGAATTTCCAATAATTCTTTTGCTTTTTAAATGTTCCTTTTAAGAATAACACCTTGTTTCAACAATGTAATATCTTCTCTAATATTAATTATTGTTTTATTAAAGTTTTCTCCTCCTTACCTATTTGTTTTGGTTTCTATATTTTCTATTAGGTAGTTTCCTCAAATGCCTAGTGATTCTTGATTTTTGCTCACATTTAAGAGTGGAAGTAACTAAAAAGCTGACTTGAAAGCCCTGTTGTGTACTTGAGTGGGTCTGTTTAAACTATGATGTTTATGTAACATCATCTAGCTGGGCTGTTCACATAGGGATTCCTCAATGCTGTGTCTTTTTGGTCTTTTGGACTAATTAGATAGCTCAGAAGAAGTCTTCTCCAGTTTTCTGCCTGGAAGATGTATGTCTGATTACCAGCATTTGGGAGCTTAGTAGAGGAAGAAGCTAGATATCTCCTTATTCAGTAGGTGTATTAGTCTTTTTCAGCTGCTGTAACAAAATACCACAGACTAAGTAGCTTAAACAACAGAAATTTACTTTCTCAAAGTTCTGGAGGCTGGGAGTCTGAGATCAAGGTGCTGGCAGGGTTGGTTTCTGGTGAGGCCTCTCTTCGTGACTTGCAGATGGCTGCCTTCTCACTGTGCCATCACGTGGCTTTTCTTCTGTGCATGCATTGAGAGAGAAAGCTCTTACTCTGATGTCACTCCCTCTTCTTATAAGGAGGCTAGTCCTATTGGATTAGGACCTCAGCCTTATGACCTCATTTAACCTTAACTTAACCTTAATGTTCCTATCTCCAAATATAGTCACACTGAAGATTAGGCCTTCAACACATGAATTTTCGGGGGACACAATTCATACTGTCTATAACAGTATATAGTTTCACTTAATCTTTCTGTTTTCCTTTTGATACTTTCACCTTCACCTGTGCTTGGTGATCTCAAGACTGTGTCATCCTCTCCAAAAAGTATTCTTTAGTGAGGGAAGAGGTTGTCACCTGGCAACATGGAGTGAGGATGGGAATGTGAAGTTTTGGCGTTTTCTCAAACAGATTATAAACCAGTCCTCTTTTTAGATGCACATTCATCCCCAGTTCCAAAGGTAATGTTGTTGTCAATTCTGGACCAGTTGATTTTGGCTTTTGTCACTACTAAGTCGGTTATCATTTGTTCAGCTTCCAGGAGGTGCTTGCTGTTTTATATCCTCCTGTTCTTTTTGTCCATAGGGATTCTATCATAACAAAGTTCTTTGTATTGTCAATTAAATAGTGTTCCTGGAGGGAGTAAAGGTAAGTGCATGTTTTTTAAATTTCCCATCTTTAACTGGAAGCCATAGTTCTTTCCTTGAAAGCCAGTGGAAGCCTGTCTGATGAATTACCTTTGATTCCAAGTCCATTTCTCCCTCAAATTTGGTGTTTTCATAGAATGTCTCTATCACATCCAAATGTGTTTAGTTTTGATGCACTGATTGGCTTTTGAGGACTAATGGTCTGATACCACTTGACCAAAGGATATGGAGCATGCTCTGGGCTCATCACAAGTATGCAAACCTTTTAATAAACTCAGAAAATGGTTTGTGCTTTGAGCTCAGCAAAGCCTCCACATTTTCTTGAGCACCATTTCCCTATGTTTAAAAGCTGATATATTTCCAGGGGAATCTAATCCATATGTTTCTTTTTCTTTTTGGCTTCGAATTCATCATAATATTGCTTTTTGAAGCACTATTTAAGTTAATGGTCTTTATTAGCTTTCTTTATTTTTCCTTAAGTGAGCTTTTCGCCTTAGCTTTTATTTAGAAACACAGATTTTTTCAAAACTTCCCAACCAGATAGTTGAACTGAGTCCTCAAAGATCTGAGTCTCACTTGAAAATTTGACTTTTGTTGGGTTCTAATTAGGGTAAATCCATGTTCTCCAAAGACTTGTGGGTGCTGTCTGTGTTTCCCAGCTGACCAAATCTGCACCCAGAACCCACTCTACCAAGCATCTTACTTTGTGATAGTTTTGACCAAAAAGAAAGCAGGTATTTGCAGCACTAATATCATAGTGGTTCACTGTGCTACTGGGAAGACAAGCATAGAAGCAGTGATGGCCCTGCCCTTGGGGAGCTCACAACCTAGGTAGGGAGACTAGGGGAGAAGGACAGGGTCTATTATTTCTTCACTACCTACTGTGTGTTAGGTACTGGACTAGTCACTTTGTCATTATGGTCCTATTTAAACCTAAGAATAAACATCATTTATCTATATTAAATCTTCCTAATAAGGCTTCAGGATAAATATAATTATTATCACCATTTATGAAAGAAGTATGCTGAGGCTCTGGAGAATTATTAAACTTGCCGAAGATTGCACAACTAATAAGTGGTAGAGGCCGATTTAGAATGCAAGCAGGATTCCAACATATAAAAACAGAATTCTGAGGAGGAAAATGATTAGGTACCTGGCCAAGGGGGATATTCAATAATTTGTGGAATTAATGTAATGGGGTCAATGGTACATACTATCAGGGGTGAAAGGAGGTTTATGATGACTGTTATCCTAAGAGAAGATGCTCTAGAGGAGACTATTATTTCAAATGTCTCAATGTCTACTGCTGCCTCTTTAATCCAGGTCACTGTCATCTCTTATGTGGTTAGCTACCATAGCCTGCTGGCTGCTCTCCAACTTCTCCTCTAGCCACAACACTGTCATGCAGCCAACATGATTTTTTTTTCAAATGAGGTAAAATTTACGTACAGTGAAATGCACATAATTTAAATGTGTAACCTGATGGATTTTTTTTTTTTTTTTTTTTTTTTTTTAAGTTATTGTTTTCTTTTTTTGTTGTTGTTGTTGGTTTTTCGTGACCAGCACTCAGCCAGTGAGTGCACCGGTCATTCCCATATAGGATCCGAACCCGCGGCGGGAGTGTCGCGGTGCTCCCAGCGCAGCACCCTACCGAGTGCGCCACAGGCTCGGCCCAACCTGATGGATTTTGACAGATATACACATCAATGACCCACACTGCAACCAAAACATAGAACATTTTCATTACTGCAGAAAGTTCCCTAGTATCCCTTCTAAAAGTTCCCAGTCCTCACCCACTAATAGGCAGCTGTTCTTATTTTTATCACCATAGACTAGTTTTGCTTGTTCTTGAGTTTCATATAAACGAAATCACACACTCTATACTTGTTTGTGTCTGGTTTCTTTCACTCGGCATAATATTTTGAGGTTCATCTGTACTATTGTGTGCATCAGTAGTTAATTTTTTAAATTGTTGAATAGTATTTTCATTTTATAAAAATACCACCATTTGTTTACTGGTTTGCCTGTTGAAGGAGGCTGGGTTATTAACAGTTTGAGGCTTTTATGAATGAAACTGTTATGAACATTCTTGAACAAGTTTTTTTTTTTTTTTTTTTTTGTGGATACATTTTTATTCTTTTGAGTAAGTAACAAAGAATAGATTCACTGGTAATAGGTAGATATATGTTTAATGTTTTTAAGAAAATGCCAAACAGTTTTCCAAAGTGAGTTCACCATTTTACAATGTATGAGAGTTCTGTTTGGTCCTCTTCCGTTGATGACACTAGAATGGGTAAAATGAAAAAGGCTGACAACACCCAGTATTAGAGAGGAAGAAGAACTGAAACAACCACATACTGATATGAGTAAAAGTGAAGCTTGACCCTACCATCTATTTCAAATTAATATTTGTGTATGGTGTGAGGTAGGAGTCAAGGTTCATTTTCCCCATATCAATATCCAGTTGTGCCAGCACTATTTAAGAAAATTCTCTAGCATTATTTTTCAAAAATAATGCTTTCTTTTACCAATTGAATGGCTTTTGATCTTTTGCCAAAAGTCACATATTTGTGAGTCTATTTCTAGATTATCCACTCTATTCCATTGGTCTATTTAATTATCTTTATGTACACTCTCCTGTATCAGTTATTGTAGCTTTATGATAAGTCTTAAAATCAGATATTGTAAATCTCTAAATCTGTTCCCAAATTTGTATTTTTTATTATATATGTTTAAAATGTACCACATGATAAATGTTTATTAAAGTCAAGCAAATTAGCATATTCATTTCAAATGATTTTACACATATTTTTCTGTATGAAATATATGTTAGATCATGTAATGCTTTTCTTTCTATGTCTGCCCTATTTCACTTAGCACAATGTCCTTCATGTTCATCCACATTGTGGAAAATGGCAGGATCTCCTTTTATTTAAAGCTGCATAATATTCCATTTTATATATATGCCATCATTTTTTAATCTGCTTATCTTTCAGTGGACACATAGGTTGTTTCAGTCTTGGCTATTGTGAACAATGTTGCAGTGAACAGGTGAATCCAGATATCTTTGGGATGTCGTGATTTTATTTCCTTTGGGTATATGCCCAGAAGAGGGATTCCTGGGTCATAGGACAGTTCTATTTTTACTTTCTGTAGGAACTTTGATACTGTATTCCATGATGGCTACACCAATCTACATTTCCACCAACAGTGCACAGGAGTTCCTTTTTCTCCACACCCTCATCAACACTTATTATCATTTATCTTTTTGATTATAGTCATCCTAACACGTACGAGGTAATATCTCACTGTGGTTTTGATTTGCATTTCCCTGGTGATTAGTGACGCTGAGCATCTTTGCATATACCTGTAGTCCATTTCTATGTTTTCTTTGGAAAAATGTGTATTTGGGTCCTTTGTCCATTTTTAAATTGGGTTATTTGTTTTTCTGCTACTGAGTTGTGTGAGTTCTTTATGTATCAGATTATGGTTTGCAAATATTTTCTTCCAATCAATATGTTGCCTTTTCAGTTTTTAAATTCTTTCCTTTGCTTTTAGTTTGATGTCCCATTTACTTATTTTTGCCTTTGGAGCCTCAGTTTTTAGTATAATATCCCAAAAATCATCGCCCTGGCCGATGTCAGGAGCTTTTCCCCTATGTTTTCTTCTAGGAGTTTTGTGGTTTTAGGGCTTATGTTTAGGTCTTTTAACAATTTTATTTTTGTGTAAAATATAAAGTAAGGGTCCAATTTTATTGTTTTGCATGTGGATATCCAGTTTTCCCAACACCATTTACTGAAGGAACTATCCTTTTCCTATTTGTCTTCTTGGTGCCCTAATCAAAAATTAGATGAATGTGTATGTTTGGATTTGCTTCTAGACTCTCTTCTGTCCCATTAGTCTATGTGTCAGTTTTATGCTACTACCATACTGTTTTGATTATCAGCTCTGTAATATAATGTGAAATCAGGAAGTGTGATACTTTCAACTTTGTTCTCATTTCTCAGAATTGCTTTAGCTATTCAGGGTCTTTTGTGGTTCCATACAAATTTTAGAATTGTTTTTTCAACTTCTGTGAAAAATGCCATTGGAATTTTGATAGGGGCTGCATGGAATTTGTATATTGCTTTGGATAGTATGAACATTTTAATAATATTAATTCTTCTAATCCATGAACACTGGATATCTTTCCATTTATTTGTATATTCTTCAATTTCTTTCATCAGAGTTTTGTAGTTTTCAGTGTACAGCTCTTTCACCTCCTTGTTTAAATTTACTCCTAAGTATTTTATTCCTTTTGATGTTATCATAAATGGGATGTTTTTCTTGATTTTCTTTTTCCAAATAGGTCATTATTGGCATATAAAAATGCAACTGATTTTTGAATATTGATTTTGTATCCTGCAACTTTACTGAATTCATTCATTAGTTCTAAAAGTTGTTTTGTGGAATCTTTAGGGTTTTATACATATAGGATCATGTCAGCTGCAAATAAGAATAATTTTATTTCTTCTTTCCAATTTGTATGCCTTTCATTTCTTTTTCTTGTCTAATTGCTCTTGCTAGTACTTCCAGTCCTGCATTGAATAGAAGAAGGAAGAGTGGGCATCTTTGACTTGTACCAGATCTTAGAGTAAAAGCTTTCAGTTTTCCCCCATTGATTATGTTGCTGTGGGCTTTTCACAAATGGCTTTTATTATGAAGAAGAAATTTCTTTGTATACTTAACTTATCAAGAGTTTTTATCAAGAAAGGATGTTGAACTTTGTCAAATGCTTTTTGTGTATCGGTTGAGGTAATAATGTGGTTTTAATCTTTTACTCTGTTAATGTGATGCACCAAATTGAATGATTTTCATATGTTAAGCCAGCCTTGCATGTCAGGGATAAATCCCACTCACTTGGTTATACGTATAATCTTTTTGATGTGTTGTTCAATTTGCTTTGCTAGTATTTTATTGGGGATCTTTGCATCTATGTTCATCAGTGATATTGGCCTATAGTTTCCTTTCTTGTGGTATCTTTTTTTGGCTTTAGGATTAAGGTGATACTGGCCTCATAAAATGTGTTCAGAAGTATTTCCTCAAGATCTATGTTTAGGAAGAGTTTAAGAAGGATTGATATTAATTCTTCTTTGAATAGTTGGTAGAATTCAGCTGTGAAGCCATCTGATCCTGGGCTTTTCTTTGTTGGGAGGTTTTTAATTACTACATCAATCTCTTAATTTGTTATTGGTCTGTTTAGGGTTTCTATTTCTTTCTGATTCAGTCTTGGTAGGTTGTATTTCTTTAGGAACTTATTCATATCCTCTAGATTATTCAATTTGTTGGCATATAATTGTTTGTAATAATCCCTTATGATCTTCTTTATTTCTGAGGTGTTTGTTGTAATGTCTCCACTCTCATTTCTGATTTTATTTATTTGAGTCTTCTCTCTTTTTTTGTTAGTACAGCTAAGGGTTTGTTGATTTTGTTTTTTCTTTTTTTAAACAAAAATTTTTTTTAGAGGGGAATATTTATTAAAATTCCAATAACATATCAAAAACGTCCATTATCCTTTTGAAAGCTCTTACCTAGGCACAAGAGCGAAAACAGTCATGGTCCCAGCCACTGCAGGCAAACATATGTTCATGACAGAAGCAGACAAGGAAACAGAGGGTTGGTGGTGAGCATCCTCTTCAGCATGTCCCCAGGCACTCAGGCCCCACTGCATGTCCAACCTTATGTGCCCAACACCAAACAGAGGTGGTGGGAGCTGTGCACACACCACAGGGCAGACAAGGGCACTGCTGGCTAAATGACAGCAGCAAACTGATTTTGTACATACACTAGAATTGTGTTCATAAATGTCATACTTAAACTAGACTTATGAACATTCATACGTTACTTGGTATATCTAAGAGATCTTGAAACCAAAGCAACTTAAAAAAAGAAAGGATCCCCATGCATTCCAGACCCTGAGCAATTACATGTTGAAGCAACAGAAGTCACCTCTTCTACCCCCACTCAATTCTCCATCCTATTGTTTCCCTAGAATTTATAGTATATATTCCACACATCACTGCACACTTCAAAATCTGCATGTTCCCCTCTGTGGAATTCTCCTGGGACATAAATCCCACTAGCCATTTGTGCATATGTATCGATTATTAAATTCCACACTGAGGGAGTCAAGAAAAACCAAGTATTTTGTTGATTTTTTCATATAGTTTTTATAATTCTCTATTTGATTTATTTCTGTTCTGATCTTTATTATTTCCTTCCTTCTGCTAACTTTGGGTTTAGTGATTTAGTTTGTTCTTCTTTTTCTAGTTCCTTGAGGCACAATGTTAGGCTATTTATGTGAAATCTTTCTTCTTTTTTATTTTAATTAGTTTATTTTAAAAATTTGGTAGTTTTATTTATTTCTTTTTCTTTTTTTTCTTTCTTTCTTTCTTTTTTTTTGCTTTTGTCAGCTGGCCAGTATGGGGATCCAAATCCTTGACCTTGGTGTTATAACACCATATATATTTTTTTTGTGACCTCCATAAGATCAGAGGTGTTTTCTTTTTTTCTTTTAAAATTAAATTAAATTTAATTATACTTCTCAAAATATATCGTACTTAATTTTCATGCCCCTTTACCTGTTCCTCTCCCCCCACCATGTTGTATCTGTGCACTTGACTTAAATAGTTCAAGGAATTTTTGTGGTTATTCTGTCTTCTTCTCTCCCCCCACCCTTTGTTTGTTTGTGTGTTTATTTATTTATTAATTTTTAGCTCCCACAAATAAGTGAGAACATGTGATATTTCTCTTTCTGTGCCTGACTTGTTTCACTTAATATAATTTTCTCTAAGTCCATCCATGTTGTTGCAAATGGTAGTATTTCATTCTTTTTTATAGCAGAGTAGTATTCCATTGTGTAGATGTACAACAGTTCCCTTATCCACTCATCTGATGATAGACATTTGGGCTGGTTCCAGCTCTTGGCTATTGTATATAGAGCTGCAATAAACATTGGAGTACAGGTATCCCTTTGGCATGATGATTTCCATTCCTCTGGGTATATTCCCAGCAGTGGAATTGCTGGGTCATATGGTAGATCTATCTGTAATTGTTTGAGGAATCTCTGTATCATTTTCCATAAAGGCTGCACCATTTTGCAGTCCCACCACCAGTGGATGAGGGTTCCTTTTTCTCCACAGCCTCTCCAGCACTTACTGTTCTCAGTCTTTTGGATGTTAGCCCTCCTAACTGGAGTGAGATGGTATCTCAAAGTGGCCTTGATTTGCATTTCCCAGATGCTCTAAGTGAGGTTGAGCATTTTTTCATGTGTCTGTTGGCCATTCGTATATCTTCCTTTGAGAAATGCCTGTTCCGCTCCTTTGCCCACTTTTTAATTGGGTTATTTGTTTTTTTGCTGTAAAGTTATTTGAGTTCTTTGTATATTCTGGATATTAATCCTTTGTCAGATTTATATTTAGCAAATATTTTCTCCCACTCTGTTGGTTGTTTTTTTACTCTGTTGATTGTTTCTTTTGCTGTGCAGAAGCTTTTTAGTTTGATATAATCCCATTTGTTTATTTTACCTTTAGTTGCCTGTGCTTTTTGGGTCCTATTCATGAACTCTGTACCCACCCCTACCTCCTGGAGTGTTTCCCCTATGTTTTCAGTAAGGAGTTTTATTGTTTCAGAATGTATGTTTAATTATTTAATCCATTTTGAGTTGATTTTGGTATACAGTGAAAGATATGGGTCTAGTTTCATTCTCCTGCATGTGAATATCCAGTTTTCCCAGCACCATTTGTTGAAAAGGCAGTCTCTTCCCCAGTATGTAGCTTTGCTACCTTTGTCAAAGATGAGATGGCTGTAGGTGTGTGGATTGATTTCTGGGTTCTCTATTCTATTCCATTGGTCTGAGTGTCTATATTTATGCCAGTACCATGCTGTTTTGGCTCTTATAACTTTGTAGTATAGTTTAAAGTCAGGTAGTGTTATGCCTCCAGCTTTACTTTTTTTTTTTTTTGCTCAGGATTGCTTTGGCTATGCATGGTCTTTTGTTGTTCCATATAGCTTTTTCCATCTCAGAGAAAAATGTCATTGGAATTTTGATGGGGATTGCATTAAATCTGTAGATCACTTTGGGTAATATGGACATTTTCACAATGTTAATTCTTCCAATCCAAGAGGATGGGATATATTTCCATCTTCTTGTGTCCTCTTTAATTTCTCTCAATAGTGGTTTATAGTTCTCTTCATAGAGATTTTTCACATCCTTGGTTAACTTTATTCCTAAATATTTTATTTTTTTGGTGGCTATTATAAATGGGCTAGCTTTCTTGATTTCTTTTTCTGCATGTTCACTGGTGGAGTATAGAAATGCTCCTGATTTTTGTGTGTTGATTTTGTATCCTGCAACTTTGCTGAAATCATTTATCAACTCTAGGAGTTTTTTAATAGAAGCTTTAGGCTGTTCAATATATAGGATCATATCATCTGCAAAAAGGGACAGCTTGACTTCATCCTTTCCAGTCTGGATACCCTTTATTTCCTTCTCTTCTCTGATTGCTCTGGCTAGTACTTCCAACACTATGTTGAACAGGAGTGGTGAGAGTGGGCATCCTTGTCTATTCCTGTTTTTAAGGATAATATTGGCAGTGGGCTTATCGTATATGGCTTTAATTATGTTGTGATACGTTCTTTCTATGCCTAACTTGTAGAGAGTCTTTATCATGAAAGGATATTGAATTTTGTCAAATGCTTTTTCAGAATCAATAGAGATGATCATGTGGTTTTTGTCTTTGCTTATATTAACGTCGTGTATCACATTTATTGATTTGTGTATGTTGAACCAACTGTGCATCCCTGGGATGAATCCCTCTTGATCATGGTGTATAATTTTCTGTATGTGTTGCTGTATTCTGTTAGCTAGTATTTTATTGAGGATTTTTGCATCTATATTCATCAAGGATATTGGCCTGTAGTTTTCTATTTTTGATGCATGTTTGTCTGGTTTTGGTATCAGGGTGATATTTGCCTCATAGAATGAGTTTGGGAGAATGGCCTCTGTTTCAATCTTTTGGAACAGTTTGTAGAGAATTGGTATCAGTTTCTCTTTGAGGAGTTGGTAGAACTCTGTAGTGAACCCGTCTGGTCCTGGGCTTTTCTTTGTTGGGAGCCTTCTGATAAAAGCTTCAATCTCTTTTATTGTTACTGCTCTGTTCGGATATTCTATATTTTCTTGGCTCCGTTTTGGTAATTTGTATGCATCCAGAAATTTATCCATTTCCTCCAGACTTTCAAATTTGTTGGCATAGAGATGTTTGTAGTAGTCTCTAATGATTCCTTGTATTTCTGAGGTGTCTGTTGTAATATCACCTTTTTCATTTCTAATTTTTATTTGGGTCTTCTCTCTTCTTTTCTTAGTTTGTCTTGCTAAAGGTTTGTAGATTTTATTAATCTTTTCAAAAACCCAACTTTTTGTTTCATTGATCTTTTGTAGGGTTTTTTGAGTTTCTATTTCATTTAATTCTGCTCTGATCTGAATTATTTCTTTCCATCTACTAACTTTAGGTTTGGATTACTCTTGTATTTCTAGATCTTTAAGGTGAAGTGTTAGGTTGTTTATTTGCCATCTTTCCATTCTTCTGAAGTAAGCGTTTAATGTGATAAATTTCCCCTTTAATACTGCTTTTGCAGTATCCCACAGGTTTTGGTATGATGTGTCATTATTTTCATTATTTTCAAGAAATTTTTTGATTTCCTGTCGAATTTCTTCTTGGGCCCACATGTCATTAAGTAGAATGTTGTTTAATTTCCATGAACTTGTATAGTTTTCAGAGTTTCATTTATTATTGATTTCTAATTTTAATCCATTGTGATAAAAAAAATACATGGAATAATTCCAGTTTTTTTGAATTTGTTAAGACTTGCTTTGTGACCTAACATGGTCTATCCTGGAGAATGTTCCATGTGATGATGAGAAGAATGAGTATTCTGAGGTTGTTGGGTGGTATGTTCTGTGGATATCTGCCAAATCCAATTGGTCTAAAATATTGTTTAGATTTTGTGTTTCTCTGTTGGTTTTTTGCCTAGGTGATCTGTCCAATGATGAGAGTGGGGTGTTCAGGTCCCCAGCTATTATGGTGTTAGTGTCTATTTCTTTCTTTAGATCTAATAGTGTTTACTTTGTAAATCTGGCTGCTCCAACATTAGGTGTGTATATATTTATGATTGTTACGTCTTCTTGATGGATAGATCCTTTTATCATTATATATTGGCCATCTTTATGTCTTTTATTGGTTTTTGCTTTAAAGTCTATTTTATCTGATATAAAAATAGCTATTCCATCTCGTTTTTCATTTCTACTTGCATGATATATCTTTTTCCATCCTTTCACTCTCAGTCTATGTGTGTCTTTACAGGTCAAGTGAGTCTCTTGGAGACAGCATAATGTTGGGTCCATCTTTTTAATGCAGTCAGTCAGTCTGTGTCTTTTGAATGGGGAATTTAGTCCCTTTATATTCAGAGTTATTATTGAAAGGTGTTGATTTACTCCTAGCATTATACTGTTTTTATTTAGATGTCTTAAGTATCTTTTGTTCCTTTCTTTCAAGTTTTCTGTTTGTCTTCTGTATTTGTTGGTTTCTTGGGGTGATAGATAAACTATTTTTTCTCTCTTTTGTTAGCATTTTTGTTTTGCTGGTAGGTATTATTCTTTCTTGTGGATTCATGGGAGTGATGGTTGTTTATGTGGTATCAAACCCAGTACTCCCTTGAGAATTTCTTGTAAGGGTGGTCATGTGGTAGTGAACTCCCACAGTTTTTGTTTGTCTGAGAAATATACTATTTGTCCTTTATTTTGGAAGGATAGCCATGCTGGGTAAAGTATTCTTGGCTGGCAATTTTTGTCTTTTAGTGTTTTGAATATATCATCCCATTCTTTTCTGGCTTTTAGAGTTTCTGATGAAAAATCTGATGTTATTCTCAGGGGCTCCCTTACAAGTGACTTGCTGCTTCTCTCTTGTGGCTTTTAAGATTCTCTCTTTGTCTTTGAATTTTGTCAATTCACTTATCTCATGTCTTGGAGAGGACCTTTTCGGGTTGAATGTGTTTGGTGATCTTTGGACTTCCTGAATCTGGGGATCTGTGATTTTCCCTATACCTGGGAAGTTTTCTGCTCTTATCTCATTGAATATGTTTTCAATGCCATTTCCTTTTTCCTCCCCTTCTGGAATACCTATGATTCGGATATTTGAGTACCTAAGGTTGTCAGTTGTCTCTCTTAAATTTTCTTCAAATTTTTTGATTCCTTTTTCTTTTTTCTGGTCTGCCTGTGATAATACAAGCAGCCTGTCTTGGAGGTCAGAAATTATCTCTTCTGCTTGTTCAAGTCTGCTGGTTAAACTCTCTGTTGTGTTTTTTATTTCATTGAATGAATCCTTCAGCTCCACAAGCTCAGCTACATTCTTTTTCAAAGCATTGATTTCTTTGTACATTTCTTCTTTCAGATCCTGTATGTTTTTTCTCATTTCATTGTATTGTTTCACTGAGTTTTCTTGTATCTCATTTAATTTCCTTAGACTAGTTACTCTAAATTCCTTGTCTGTCATTTCAAAGGCTTCCTGTTCTATAGGATCTAGTGCTTGAAAGTTATTAATTTCCTTAGGTGGAGATATACTTTCTTGATTTTTCATATTTCTGGTTTCTTTCCATTGGTGTTTTGTCATTGTGGCCAGGGGTATCACAGTCCACTCATTTCATCCTGATGTCTACCTCGGATCCTGAAGGGACTGCTGCTTTTGGACAGCAGAAACTAGCCTGGACAGGAAGTCTCACCCTGCCTGCCTTCACTGGCTCTTCTGGCTTGGGACATGGGAGCCTGGAGCCTTTCAAGTCACTCTCAGTGATGGGGATGGCCTAGGCCAGAATTCCTGCCCCACCTGCCTTCCCCGGTTTGGCTGGCTTGGAGTGGTGGGAGCCCTGAGGTTGTTATGTGTCTCAGGGTGGCAGGACCAGCCTGCCCTGGAAGTCCTGCCCTGGTCCTGCCTGCCTTCTCTGGCCAGCAGGCTTGGGGCATGTGGGCCCAGAAGCTCTAAAGTCTCTCTATGGAATGGGGAGCAACCTGAACTGGGGTCCCATGGCAGGCGGCTGGTGTCCGCTCCAGCACAGATTTCGGGTCCTCTGTTGCTGCTCCTCAAAAGCTGCAAGTTGGTTGCTCTGTGGGAGAGAGCAACACCAGGAACCGACTACTCTGCCATCTTGACCAGAGCTCCATAACACCATATTCTAACCAACTGAGCTAACTGACCAGCCCTTCTTTTTTTAGCATAGGCGTTGATTGCTACAAACTGCTTTTGTTGCATCTTACAGGTTTTGGTATGTGTGTTTCCATTGTCGTTTGTTTCAGGATATTTTTAGGTTTCCCTTTTGATTTCTTATTTGACCCATTGGCTGTTCAGGAGCATGTTGTTTAATATTTAAATATTTGTGCATTTTCCAAGACTCATCCTGTTATTGATATATAGTTTCTTATTGTGGTCAGAAAAAATGCTTGATATGATTTCAGTCTTTTTAAACTTATTGAGACTTGTTTTGAGTCTTAACATATGATCCATCCTGGAGAACATTCCATATTTACTTGAGAAAAATGTGTATTATTCTGCTGTTGTTGGATGGAATGCTCTGTATATGTCTGTTTGGTTCTTTTGTTCACCAAATTTGTTTTATACACAGATTGTTTTGGCTATTCTAGCTCCTTTGAATTTCCAAATAACTCTTAGAATAATTTTGTTCATTTCTATGAAAGAGCTTGCTGCTATTTTGATTGGGATGGTGTTGTCTCTAGATCAGTTTGAGGAGAATGGACACCATAATATATTGGGTCTTTTAATTCATTAACATGGTATAGCTCTCTATTTATTTAAGGCTTTTTAAATTTCTTTCGTCAATATGTTGTAATTTTCAGTGTAGAGGTCTTATGCATATTTTATTAAATCTATTCCTAAGTGTTTTGTGTATTATTATGTTGTTGTTAAAGGTATTGTGCTTTTTTCCTCAATTTTTTATCTTGGTAAAATATAAATAATGCAAAGTATTGTGTTTTAAATATCATTTAAAATTGTTTGGTAATAGGATATAGTAATTGATTTTTGCATTTTGAATTATTTTGTGACCTTTCAAAATTCCCTCCTAAGTTCTAGCAGTGCAGGATTTTTTTAGTATATTTTTTAGTTTACCATATAAACAATCAGATCATCAGGATGGAGACAGGTTTATTTCTTACTGATCTTTATGCCTTACTTATTAGTTTGTGTGTTTATTTGGTTTTATTGCACTGAAAATTTCCTCTAGCATAGTGCTGAACCGAATTAGTGAGTGTATCCTTTCCTTGTTCTCTATCTTAGGGCGGAAAGCTTTCAATATTTCTCCATTAGATATGATATTAATACTGTTAGCTGCAGTTTTTCATATGTTCCTTTTGTATTAGGCAGTCTCTAAGATAGGCCCCAAAGATCCTACCTTCTCCTATTCACACCCTTGTGTAATCTTTCTTTGAGCATGGGCTAGACTTATAGACTTGCCTCAATGAATAGAATGCAGCAGATGTGAAGGGATATTGCATTAAAGTTTAGGTTCTAAAAGGACTGTGGCTTCCATCTTGCGCTTACCTTTTCTTGTTAGCATGCTCTGAGGGGTGCCTACTGCTGGGTTGTTAGCTGCCTGTGAAGAGGCCCATGTGGCAAAGAACTGAGGAAGGCCTCTGGCCAACAGTTAGTGAAGAATGGAGGTTCTCAGTCCAACAGTCTGAATCCTGTCAACAGCCATGTGAGTGAACTTGGAAGTGTATCCCCTGCCAGTTGAATCTTCAGAGGAGACTGACTGCAGCCCCAGCTAACAGCCCAACTACAGTTTCATGAGAAACCTTCTGCCTGAGGCATCCAGTTGAACCACACCCAAATTCCCCAACCCTGGAAATTGTGAGAGAATAAATGTTTGTTGTTCCTTTTTATTTCTGGTTTGTTGAGAGTTCATCATGAAGTGGCACTGATTTTTTTCAACTTGCATCCATTGAGATGATTAGGTGGTTTTTATCCTTTATTCTGTTAATGTGGTGAATTACATTAATTTTCAAATAAATCCCACATGGCCATATTATCCTTTTTATACAGTGTTGGATTCAGCTTGCTAATATTTTCTTAAGGATTTTTGCATCTGTGTTTATGACAAATATTGGTCTGTGGTTTTCATTTTATTATTGAGAAATGATTCACATACTGTAAAATTCACCATTTAAAAAATAATGTTCAAATCAGTGGGTTTTAGTATATTCACAAGTTGTGCAACCATCACTACTATCTAATTACAGAACATTTTCATCCCTCCAAAAAGAAGCCCAATACTCATTAGCAGCCACTTCCCATTTTCCCCTTCTCCAAGCCCTGGCAATCACTAACCTACTTTCTGTCTCTATGAATTTTGCTGTTCTAGACATTTCGTATAAACGGAATTGTACATTATGTGGCCTTTTGTATTAAAGATTCATCCACGTCGTAGAATGTTAATAGTAGTTTATTTTTTACGGGTGAATAATATTCCATGATATAGATATACCACATTTTGTTTATCTGTTCATCAGCTGTGGACATTTGAATTATTTCCATTTTTTTTTTTTTTTGGCTATTATAAATAATGCTTCTGTGACTATTTGTGTACAATTTTTAGTTTGGACATACATTTTCAGTTCTCTTGGGGGATATATCAAGGAGTGGAATTATTGGGTCACATGGTAAGTTTATGTTTAACTTTTGGAGGAACTTCCAAATTGTGTCCCACAGTGGCTATAGCGTTTTACATTCCTACCAGAAATGCATGAGGGGTTCGATGTCTCCACATCCTCTCCAACACTTGTTATAATCTGTCTTTTTGACTATAGCCGTCCTAATGGGTATAAAGTGGCATCTCACTGTAGTTTTGATTTGCATGTCTCTGATGGCTGATTACGTTGGGCATCTTTTCAGGTGCATATTGGCCGTTTGAATATCTTCCCTGGAAAAGTGAAAAATTCCCTTCTTAGCTCTAGCAGTGCAGGCTTTTCTGGTATTTTTTTTTTTTTTACATTTACCCTATAAACAATCATATCATCAGGGCAGAGATAGGTTTATTACTTTCTTACTGATCTTTATATCTTATTTATTAGTTTGTGTGTTTATTCAGATCCTTTGCCCATTTTTTTAAAAAACTGGGTTATCATTTTACTGTTGTAATAGTTCTTTACATATTCTAGACATAAGTTCCTTATCAGATATATGATTTGCAAAAATTTCCTTCCATTCTGGGGGTTGTCTTTTCTCTTTCTTGATGGTGTCTTTTGAAGCATAAGAATTTTTAATTTTAATGATGTCCAGTTTCTTTTTCTTTTTTTTTTCCCGTTGGAGTTGGAGTCATATCTAAGAAACCACTGCCTAATCCAAGGTCACAAAGATTTATGCCTAAATTTTCTTCTAAGGGCCTTACAGTTTTTGTTCTTGCATACAGGCCTTTGATCTATTTCAAGTTAATTTTGTATGATGTGAAGTAAGGACCCAAATTTGCATGTGGATATCCTGTTGTCCCAGCACCATTTATTGAAAAGACGACTCTTTCTCTCGTTGAATTGCCTTGACACCCTTGTTATCAACTGGCCATAGCTAAAAGGGTTCTTTATGGACTATCAATTCTATTCCATTGGCAATTTTGTTATTTATTTTTTAATTGACACGTAAATGCCACATGTTCTCATTCATATGAGGGAGCTAAGAAAAAAAGTTGGGATTATAGAAGTAGAGAGAAGAATTGTGGTTCCTAGAGGTTGGGAAGGGGAGAGGGGAGAGGAGAAAATAGGGAGAGCTTGGTTAATGGACACAAAATTACAGCCAGGTAGGAAGAATCAGTTCTAGTTGTCTACAGCTAGGCACCCATAATTAGAAATAATTTATTACATATTCTCAATTGGCTTAGTAGAGAGGAATTCAAATGCTGTTATCACAAAGAAATGACATTTTATCACATTTATCACAAAGAAATGAATTTTTGCAGTGACAAATATACTACTCTGATTTGATCATCACACATTGTATACCTGTATTGAAATATAGGTTGAATTCCATAAATATGTACAATCCATATATGCCATTTTAAAAGCATTTATTTCCTGCCTTTTTGGACTAGTTGAGTTTTTTAATGATTTTATTTTTTCTCCACTCATGGCTTTTTATAGGTGCGTTTTCATTTTATTGCGGTTTTTCATTTTTAGTGGTTGCTTTACGTTTTAAAATATGTATCTTTAACTTTTCACAGTCTACCTTTAAATAATTTTATTCCACTTCATTTATAATGGAAAACCTTATAACTGTATAATTCCATTTATTCCTTCCATCCCTCGTGCTATTTTAAAATTATGGTTTATTTCTACATCTGTCATTATCATATATGAGTATATATAAGATACATGAATACATATGTGTGTGTGTGCATATATATGGTATTAAATATATATGGTAATATATATGGTATTAAACCTCCCTCAAAGGAAATTTTAAACCTTTATATTTTGTAAGAACTCAGACTTACAGGCAAGTTGTAAAATAAGTACAGACAGTTCCTGTATATCCTTCACCCAGCTTCTTCTAATGTTAACTAGCATGTTGCGTAGCTATAGTACAATTACTAAAACTAAGAAATTGACATTGACACAATACTGCTAACTGAGCCATAGACTTTATTCAGATTTCACCAACTTTTCCATTAATGTCCTTTTTCTGTTCCTGGAGCCAACCCAAGTTCCTCATGCACTTAGTTGTCACATCTCCTTAGTCTCCTCCCTGACCCCAATCTGTGACAGTTCCTCATCGTTACTTGTCTTTTGTGATCTTGACACCTTTGAAGAGCTATTTTGTAGAATGTCCCTCAAACTGGACCTAATGTTTTCTCATGATGAGATCGAGGTGACACATCTTTGGCAAGGATCCCCCAGAAGTGATGGGCTCAGTTTACTCCATTGGGGGCCCATGGTGTTGAGTCTATGACGTTAACATTGATCGCCTAGTTCAGGTGGTGTTTGCCAGGATTCTCCACTGAAAGTTAGCATTTTCCCCTTTCTAATTAATATCTTTGAAGAGATATTTTGAGATTAAGGAAATATCCCATTTCTCCCCAATCATTCACTAATTTTAGCATCTGTCATGGATCTTGTCTGCAACAATTACTGAGGTGTGCTAATGGTGATTTTCTGTTCCCTGTATTTCTTCTGCTTGTATCAGTTGGAATTCTTCTGTAAGGAGGCGCTGTCCCTTTTCTCCCATTTACTTCTTTATTTATTCATTTATTTATGTCAGTCTTGACCCATGTATATATGTTTTATTCTGTAGGTTATTCTATTGTTTTGCATTTTGTGGCTCAAGTGTTTCAACTTTGGCCAGTGGGAGTTCTTTGAGGTTGGTTCCTGTGCCCTTTACACCTGTCCTCATCCTTTTTTGAGCACTTCTTTACTTTCTGGCATGACAGGTGCTCCAGGTTCCTCTTGTACTTCCTCTGTTCCAGCCCTGGAATTGACACTTATCCGAGGAAACTCGGATACCATAGAGAATGGTATTTAGAAGATATGATCTGAGCAATAATTGTCTTCATTGCTACTGGGATGTCATTATTTCTAGGTTCTATCAATGCACAGAACTTATAAATACATGTACGTATACTAACCCATGCATATGTTCATTTATGTTCATTTTTGTATTTATCTAAGTGAACATATTCTAGAAACTATTAGCTCATATTGGTATCTCTAATTGGTATCTCTAATTCCAGTCCGGTATTTATTCTAGCCTTCCCCATTGCTTATTTGTGACTGCTTTCTCAGATTGTGAGAAACTCAGTCTTCATTATTTACAAATTTATCTATTTATTTGTTGAAGTATAGTATACATACAAAGTTGTTTCAAAATTGCTAGCTCGTACTCTATGAGTGTAAGTTACTCACACATTACAGATCACAGTTACATAATTTGTAACTCTGAGAAACAAATTCACTAACTACAATATAGTATTTGAGTAGCTCTTTTTCTATTCAGCTTTATAATATCTAGCCAAAATGCAGTTTTTGAGTTGCTTAGGTTAGTTCTTTTCTCCCCTACCCTCTCTAGTGTACTTATGCTATTCATTTGTAATTCATTTAGATTAATTTGTTACAGTTTCTATTCCACTTTGAATTCTCACCACTTCCTGCTTGATTTTATTTTATATAAATTTACATGCAGTAAAACTCACCCTGCAGTGTGCAGTTCTGAGAATTTTGGCAAATGTACAGAGTCATGTATTCACCACCACAGTCATGATACAGAATAGTTCCATCACCCCCAAAATTCTCCTGTGCTGTCCTTCCTTATAAGCCCTTTTCCCACCCTCTATTCCTAGCAACCACTGATTTTTAAAATTTGCTTTTTTCAAATGTCATAAAGATGGAATCATGCGATATGTAGCTTTTTAGGTTTGGCTTCTTGCATTTAGCAAAAGACAGCTAAGTTTGATCCATGTTGTATGAGCCAATAGTTCCTGTTTATTGTTGAGTGTACTGTATTCGGTTTTACTGTTGTACCATTAAAATGGCACTTATCCATTCCCTGGTTAAAAAGCATCTGGGTTGTTTTCAGGTTTTGGTGATTATGAATAAAGATGTTACATAAACATTCACCTACAGTTTTTTGTACAAATGTAAGTTTTTACTTTTCTTGGGTAAATACCTAGGTCTGGAATCATTTGGTCTATGGTAACTCTATGTTTAATTTTATTAAAAACAAACTTCCACAGTTGCTATGCCATTTTGCATTTTCACCAACAATGTATATGAGCTTCAGTTGTTTTGCTCCCTTGATATCCTGGTCATTTAAGAAATTTTTAGGCATTCTAAGAAGCAGGTAGTGATTTCATTGTGGTTTTAATTTGCATTTATCTAATGACTAATGATGTAGAGCATCTTTTCATATGATTATTTACCATCTACATGTCTTTGGTGAAGTGTCTGTTTAGAGTTTTTGCCCATTTTTAATTGGGTTGTTTGTTTTCTTATTGTTGAGTTTTGAAGATACTTTATATATTCTGGAAACAAGTCCTTTACTATAAATGTGATTTACAAATATTTTTTCATAGTCCATGGTTTTTCTTTTCATGCTCTTAACAGTGTATTTTGTAGAGCAAAACTTTTTAACTTATAAAACATCTAATTTGTCCATTTTTCTTTTATATATCATGCTTCTGATGTATCTAGAACATTTTGAGGAGAATTAACATTTGAATAATATTGAGTCTTGCAATCCATGAACATGGTGTATCTCTCCATTTATTTAGGTCTTTGATTTATTTCAGCCATGATTTATAGTTTTGTCTACAGATCCTGCACATATTTGGCTAGATTTACACCCAAGAATTTCATTTTTTGGTATTATTGGAAATGGTACTAGTTCATTAATCTTGAATTTCAATTGTTCATTGCTAACATCAAGGAATATAGTTGGTTTTTGTATATTTACCTTGTATCTTATGACCTTGTTAAACTTACTTATTAGTTCCAGGAGGCTTTTTGTAGATTTTTTTAATTTGAAATTTTTTGTGTAGGTAATTACACCATCTGCTCATAGAGACAGTTTTCTTACTTTCCAACTTGCATACCTTTCATCTCTTTTTTTTTTTGACTTACTGCACTGGCTAGGACCTCTAGTGTGATATTGGATAGAAGAGGTAAGAGAAGATCCTTGCCTTGTTCCCAATCTTATGAGGGAAAACTGTCTTTTCCCATTATGTCATCAGTGGTCTGTTTTTGTAGAAGCTCTTTATTAAGTTAAGAAACTTCCCTGGTATTACTAGCATGATGAGAGTTTTTATCTAGAATGGATGTTGAGGTTCGTTAAGTGCTTTTTCTGTATGTACTGAGGTAATCACATAGTTTTCCTTCTTTAGTCTACTACTATAGTGAATTACACTGACTTACTTTTGAATGTGGATCCAGCCTTGCATTTCTAGGATAAACCCCACTTGGTTTTGAGGTATTAGTTTTTTTATGTATTGCTGGATTTGACTTGCTAGAATTGTGTTGAGGATTTTTGCATCTATGTTCATGAGGGATATTGGTCTGTATTTTCTTTCCTTGTAATGTATTTCTCGGTTTGGGTATTAGGGTTATGCTACCTTCCTAAAATAAGTTGTGAAGTATTCCATTCTTTTCTATTTTCTGGACAAGGTTGTGTGAAATTGGTTTTATTTCTTCCTTAAACGTTTGATAGAAATGAGCAATGAAACTCTGTTGGCCTGGAATTTTATTCATTGAAAGGTTTTTACCTATAGAAACAAAGAACTATTTAGGTTGTCTACTTTCTTGTGGGTGAGTATCTTTCAAGAAATTGGTTCATTTCATCTAAGTTGTCAAATTAATAACAGAGCTATTTATAGTACGGTATTTACTATCCATTAATGCCTAAAATCTCTAAAGTGGTATTCTTTCTTTCTTGATATTGGTATTTCACATCTTTTTTTTTTTTTTCTGGGTCAGATGGCTAGATAAATTTTATTTTATCTTTTGAAATAACTGATTTTCTTATTCATTGATTTTTCTCTATATTTCTGTTCTTGATCTTATTGATTTTTTTTTTTTTTTTGTCTGTACTGTTTCCTTCCTTCTGGTTGCTTTGTGTTTAATTTTCTTTTCTTTTCCTGGTTTCTTAAAATAGAAGCTAAGATTATTGATTTGAGAGCTTTCTGCTTTTCTAATATAACAATTTAACGCTATAAATTTCCCTTTAAGCATTGCTTTAGCTGTATCTGCATGTTTTGCTATAGTTTACTTTCATGTTCATTCATTTCAGAATATTTTCTAATTTTCCTTAAGAATTCTTCTTGACCTATGACTTATTTATGTATGTGTTGCTTCATTTCCAAGTGTTTGGGGGATTTTCCAGATCTTTCTGTTATTGATTTCTGGTTTAATTCCATAATGGTCAGAAGATAAGTTTTATATGATTTAATTTTTAAAAACACGTTAAGCCTTGTTTTATGGTCTCTAATATGGTTCATCTTGGTGAAAGATCCATGTATACTTGAAAATAATTTTTATTCTACTGTTTTGGGTGGCATGTTCTATAAATGCTAATTAGGTCAATTTTTTTTAATAGCATAGTTCCAGTCTTCTATATCCATTCTGATTTTCTGTGTATTTGTTCTATTGAGGAGTGAGAGGAAAGTGTTAAAGTCTGCAGTTATAATTGTGGACTTATCTTTTGCTCCTTTTAGTCCAATTAGTTTTTCTTCATATATTTTTGAGCTCTGTTTTTAGGTACATACAAGTTAGGATTACTATATTTTCTTGGTGAATTGACCCTTTTATCATTATGTAATATCCCTCTTTATACCTAATAATTTTCCTTGTTCGAGAGGCTACTTTGTCTGATATTAATATAACTACTCCAGATTTCTTTTGATTAGTGTTTGCATGATATATTTTTTTCTGATTCTTTCACTTTAGCCTATGCGTGTCTTTATATGGGACTATTTTTAAAACCCAATATGATAATCTCTTTCATTTAGTTGATGTGTTTATACCATTACATTTAATGTAACTACTAATATAGTTGGAAACCATTTTATGGTTTTTCTGATTGTCTCTTTTATTCCTCAGTACTCCATTTCATGCCTTCTTTTGGATTATTTGAATATTTTTTAGTTTTCTATTTTCATTTATCTGTTGGCTTTTTCAATCATATATTTTTGTATTTTTTTAGTGGTTGCTCTAGACATTATACTACAGAAATTTGCCTTTGCAATCTGTTTAGAGTTAATATTTTTCTGTTTCAAGTAAAATATAGAAGTCTTACAATCACAAATATCCCTTTAGCCTTCCCCCTTTATGTTATACTTGTCACAGGTATTATATACATACATTGTAACTCTTCTCCCAGACAATGACATCATTTTTTCTTTCCACAGTCATGCTATTTTCAAAAACTTAAGAGGAGAAAAATAGTCTATTATGTTTACCCAGATATTTACTCTTCCTGTTTCTCTTCCTTTGTCCCTAAAGATCTGAGTTTTCTTTTGGTATCATTTTTCTTTAGCCTGTGATGGAGTTTGGATGTGTTGTCCCCTATGAAACTCATGTGGAAATTTGATCTCCAATGTGGCAGTGTTGGAAACTGATTGAGTCATGGGGGCGGATCCCTTATGAATGGATTAATGCTCTCTCTGTGGGAGGGGGGAGTAATGAGTGAGTTCTCGCTCTATTAGTTCCCACGAGAGCTTGTTGTTTATAGGACCCTGGCACCTCCCCTCTCTCTTGCTTCCTCTCGCCATGTGATCTGCTTGTACCCACCAGCTGCCTGCCACTTTCCACCATGAGTAGAAGCAGCCTGAGGCCCATGCCAGATGCAGCTGTCCCAGAATCGTAAGCCAAATAAACCTCTCTTCTTTATAAATTACCCAGTCTCAGGTAATTCTGTTATAACAACACAAATGGACTAAAACTGCCTGGAAAACTGTGTTTAGCATTTCTTCTAGAGCAGTTCTGCTAGTGACACATTCTTTTATGTTCCTTCATTTGAGAATGTCATTATTTTGCTTTCACTTCTGGAGGATTTTTTTACCAGGTACAGAATTCTGGGTTGACATTTTTTTCTTTTAGCGCTATAATGATGTTTCACTGTTTTCTGGCCTCAGTGTTTTTGATAGAAAACCAACAGTATTTCAAATAGTTGTTCTTTTATATACAGTGTGTTGTTTTTTCTTCTGGCTACTTTTGAGATTTTTTTTCCTTTATCTTTAGTGTTTAACAGTTTGATTTTGATGTGTCTGGGTGTGTTGTTCTTTGAGTTTACCCAGTTTAAGATCTGTTTGGCTTCTTTGTTCTGTAAATTTATGTATGATTTTCACCAGTTTTGCAAACTTTGGCATTATTTTTTCACATTTTATTTCCTCTGTACTAATCTTGCTCTTTTCTCTGAAGGACCCCAATGACATAAATGTTAAACCTTTTGAAATTGGCATGCAGGTCCCTAAAACTCAATCTTTTTTCTCAATCTCGTCCCTCTCTTCTTTAGTTTGGATAATTTCTTTGATTTATATTCAAGTTCACTGATTCTTTCTTCTGTCATCTTCATCCTACTCTCGGACCTATCCAGTGATTTTTAAAATTTCAGATGTTATACTTATCAATTCTAACATCTCTACTTGGTTCTTTTCTGTAATTTCTTTTTCTTTGCTGAGCATGTCTATTTTTCCATTCGTTTCAAGAATGTTTATCTTTACCTCATGGCATATGATTATTATATATCTGCTTTAAAATATTTGATAATACTAACATCTGAGTCATCTTGAGGTTGTCGTCTGTTGATTGTCTTTTCCTCTGAGAATTGGTCAGATTTTCCTGGTTCTTTGTGTGTCAAGTAATTTTGTTTTTGTATCCAGGGCATTCTGTATATGATGTTGTGAGATTCTGGGTCCTGTTAAAATATTCCGGAGAACGGTGATTTGTTTTAGCAGGCCATCACCTGTTTAGGTTCAAACTACAAGTTCCATCTCACCTTCTATGGGCGGTCCTTTCTGTGCTTATTCAAGTATGTTTATACATGTGCAGCATGAGGCCATGAGCTTGGGGTTTTGTTGATTCATACATGGAATTAGGAATTGCCTTTTCCTGATCTGCCCTCTGTAGGATTCCCTACACTCTCCAGTTTCCAGGATCCCCCTTCCTGGTCTTCTGGCTAGAACGATGGCATTCTCTCAATGTTTTAGCCACTAGCACTGTTTTGCATGACTGGGCCCATTCTTGGAGTGAAGTATCCTTAGATAAGGAAAAAAAAAAAAAAAAAGCACTCGTTGCAAAATAGTATCTCCCTTTCCCAAAAGGATCAGTGCCATTCAAAAGGTTTTAGGTGCCCCTATTGCTGCCATTGCAGGACTAGTGAGTGCTTAGTATATGCTCCTCACTAGATAGACGTGGAACCTTAAATGGCACGTTCCTCACTGTGCAGGTGCTGGATACTTTGCCTAGGATAAAAAGGATAGTTGTTCTTTGTTCACTGATTTCTAGGATGGCAAGAGTTACAGTAAGTGAAAATAAGTCATTCGCTATGTGTATAGCAGTTTTAAAAGTCCTATCCTATCCATTATTTCCTTTAATGCTGACAATATTCTTAGAAAAAGGAAGAGGAGCAGAAGACGGAGAAGGAGGATGAGGAGGAAGGGGGAGGAAGGGGAAGAGAGGGAACTGAGGGGTGGGGGAAGGGAGAAGAGGAAGAGCACGGTGGTGATAGTAACAGCTAAAGTCTGTGGAGCGCTTGCCGTGTACTAAGCACTTCACATGCATTTCCTCATTTAATAGATGAGCAGGACCCAGGATACAGGATTTTACTGCAGAGAAGACTGAGGCCCAGGCAGCTAGTGGCTGAGATAGGTCGAGAACCCAGGCCCAGCACAGTGCTCCCTCCACTGTGCCCTCAGAGTCTGCCCTGAGAACAGGCAGAATCAGGGTCCTGTTGGTGGTGTGACTCCAGCCACCTCCTGTCACCCATCCAGGGATCTGCCAAGCTCTGTCCCCTCCTTCCCAGCCCACTCCCCACCACCTGGGGCACAGGCAGGTTCACAGCAAAGGTCCCTCTGTCACACACATTTCCTGGTGGTGACTATGCCCCTGGTCTTGGAGCACGGTATGTGGATGGACATATCTGTTGCACGAGCTGGACAAAACCCAGGGAGGTGTGATGCTGGGCATTTGACATGGCTGGCTCAGTGGTGCCATTCAGAGGCATGACATGTCCACTTGGCTGTTTTGACACTGGGACCTTTTGACATGGTCAAAAGAAAAACATTTAACATATATTAAAACGTCAGCTTACAATGGTTGCTTATTACCTGGTGCTATGACTCCACCCCTGTCCCCTGAATAGGAGGCTCTAGAATGGGGGAGGCTGTGGGTTGGAGTCGGGGTGAGGAGGATGATTAATTTTTTTAAAACTTTATTTTCTTGGTGATAGGCAGACATTAAGACTTGGCTGATATCTTTTTTGGATGCCACCTCAAAAAGCCCTACACCCTTATCCTGCAGGGGCTGAAGTTAAAACAGGGGGAAAAGCCCTACCTTCCTAAGAGAGGGCACCCATCACTGCGGGCCTCTTTATACTCCAAGGGAATCCAAGGGCAGGCTGGAGGGTCAGGCACCACTGGGGCCAAGGCCAGGGTGGTCCCTGACTAGCCAGACTGTCACAGCACTTGCATTATCCCCTTTCCATCCTCCCTCATCCCACAATCTCTGCTGCCCTTTTCCCTCGTGAGCTTTGCCATGAGAGCACTTCTTGTCATGAAGAAGTGATGTGGGGACACAAACGCTGTGCTCTTTTTAAAACTTCTTTGATGTTTTAAAGTTTTGATTGATCATCTCAAATTCGGAGGCCATTTCAAATCCCAGCTTTATTTATTTATTTATTTATTTTTCAAGAGAAAAGAGTTTATTTAAGCATGCAACATGCATACACACAGGAGTGTTCAGTGCTGCCACAAAGGGCTGCCACAAAGGCAAATCCCAGCTTTATTAATGGGAGATATTGTCTACTGAAAGCACGAGTTTTCAAGTCAGGTAGGTCAGAGTTTAGCCTGGTCTCTACCACCAACTGATGAAGTTACTCCCCTGAACCTTAGAGCTATGAACTGAATTGTTGAAAAATTCGTATGTTGAAGCCCTAACCCTCGGTATGATGGTATTTGGAGATGAGGCCTTTGGGAGGTAATTAGGTTTCAATGAGGTCATGAAGGTGGGGTTCTTATAATGGAACTGGTGCCTTTATAAGACAGACACCCAGACAGCAAATTCATATTCTCTCTTTCTCTCTCTCTCTCTCTCTCTCTTTCTCTCTCTCTCTCTGCCATGTGAAGACATAGCGAGAAGGAGGCCGTAAGAAGCCAGAAAGAGAGCTTGAACCTGATCTGCTGGTGCCCTGATCTTGGACTTTCCAGAACTGTGAAAAAACTGATGTTTCAGCAGTCCAGTCTCTGGGATTTTGTCATGGCAGCCTTATCAGAATAATACACTTGGTTTCTTCATCCGTAAAACAGACGTTATAATATCTACCTTGTAGACTTTAAAGAATTTGAACTAATTGTAGAAAAGTGACTGGCAGCCTGCATATACTAGGCATTTCTTTTCATTAATATCATCATCATCATGATAATTATAAATAACAATTTCATTTTAGGGAATGGAATGTCCATTGAAGTGAATTACAGAGATAACACAAGTCTACTTTCTTAGGCAACAAACTCTAAAACAAAACACCAAATAATGTTTTTCTGGGTCAAATAATGTTTTTCATATACATCTCTGCTTTTTAAAATAGTAACAATGAAGATAATACTTTATAGTGCATAACATTAACAAGAGTATGGTTTTAAGAAAGTTGTGTTTCATGTATTCATCTTATGCACTCATGTACAAGTGCACTGAAATGTGTGGTAAAATGTATTTCTAATGACATATGATATTGAGCATCTTTTCAGATGATTGTTTTGCAACTGTATATCTTCTTTAAGGTGTTTGTTCAGATTCCATTTGAAAATTGGATTGCTTGTTCTCTTGTTGTTGAGTTTCAAGAGTTCTTAGTATATTTTGGGTACATGTCCCTCATCAGACATGCGTTTTGTCAATATTTTCTCCCAGTCTATGGCTTATCTTTTCATTCTCTTCACAGTGTCTTTTGCAGAGCAGAAGTTTTTAATTTAAATAAAGCTTAACATCAAATTTTCCTTTCATAGACTTTGCTTTTGGTGTTACATCTAAGAACTCATTGCCAGACCTGAATAGCCCGATACCTGTCAAAGTAACTGAATACGTTATCAAAAACCTCCACACAAAAAACCCCCAGCTTTTTTAGATGGTTTTGCTGGTGAATTCTATTAGGCATTTAAAGAATAAATACTAGGAATCTTACATTAACTCATTCAGAAAATGGAGAAAGAAGAAATACTTCTCAACTTGTTTATGAGGGCAGCATCACTTTGATACAAAAACCTGACAAAGACACATGAAAACCGTAGATCAACATCTCATGAACATAGACACAGAAATCCTTAATATAACTTTATCAAATCAAATCTAGCAATGGATTAAAAGAATAATATATCATGATCGAGTAGTGTTTATTCTGTGAACGCAAAGTTGATTTAATATTTGAAAATCAATTAATGTAAGTCCCATTAACAGAACTGAAGGGGAAAAACCATGTGATTATCTCAAAGACATAGAAAAAGCATTTGACAAAATTCAACACCCATAATCATAATAAAAACTCTTAGCAAATTAGAAACAGAAGGAACTTCCTCAACCTGATAAAGGGTATCTACAGAAAACCTACAGCTTACCTCATACCTAATGGTGAAATATTAAACACTTTATCGCTAAGATTAGAAACAAGATAAAGTCCACTCTCATCACTTCTATTCAATGTTGAACTAGAGATCTTAGCCTGTACAATAAGTCAAGTGGAAGAAGTGAGACATACACAGATAGAAATGGAAGAGTTAAAATTGTCTTTATTCATGGACAATATGGTCATATATGTAGAAAATCCTAAGGAATCTGTGAAAAAGCAAGTAGAATCAATAAGTAAATGTAGCTGATTCAAAGGCTATAAGATCGATTTATAAAAATCAATTTTTTTCTATATATTAGCAGTAAATAATTAGAAAATCAAATACAATAGACAATTCCACTTACAATAGCATAAAAAACTGTAAACTACAAACTACCTAAGGGATAAGTTTGACAGAATATGTGGAAGACCTCTGCCCTGAAAACTACAAGGCATTACTGAGAAAATGAAGACTTCAATAAGAGGTATTGAGAGGTATGCCATGCTCATGGATTACAACACTCAATATAGTCAAGATGGCACTTGTCCTCAAGTTGATCTATAGATTCAGTGCAGTCCAAATCTGTCACACAGATTTTTTAATAGAAATTGACAAGTTGATTCTATAATTTATATAGAAACACAAGGGTTCTAGAATATCCAAAGTAATCTTGAAAAAGAACAAAGTTGGAGAACTTAACCTACCTGATTTCAAAATTTACTGTAGATGTACAGCAACATCTAGTGTGATACTGATGTAAGGCTGGACATATAAATCCAAAGAACAAAACATATGGCCCAGAAACATACCCCCATACATGGTAGATTGATTTCAACAGAGGTTCCAAAGGAATGGGTATTCTCTTTACCAACTGGTACTAAAGCAACTGGCTAGCTATGTGGAAGAGAAAAGGCACCTTGACCCCCACCTTCAACTACACATAAATGGATCATGGATTTAAATATAAAGGTTAAAATTTAAAACCTTGTGGAAGAACAGATAGCAGAAAATCTTTGCAACATTGGGATAGGCTACGATTTCTTTGGGCATAAAAAAAATCAATAATCATAAAAATTTATAAATTGGATTTAATAAAAATTAAACCCTCTTGCTCATCAAAAGACATAGTTAATAAAATGGAAAGGAAAACGACAGACTATGAGAAAATATTCACAATACATATATCTGATGAAGGACTTTGAGGCAAAATTATGTAAACAATCTTACAGCTAGATAAGACAAAAGAAAATCCAGGATTTTTTTTTGAGGTGTAAACATTATTTATAATTATCCCTTTCTACAAGGTATTTGTAATAGCACATAATAGAGTAACATAACAAATTAACATGTCTTTTTTTTCTCATTTTACTCAAAGCATAAAACAGAGACAATACTTTTATACCAGGTTAACATGCAACTTTTTAAAAAAAGGTAAATGTACATATTAAACATGGAAATACATCAGCAAAATCTTATTCATCAAGAAAATCCAGTATTAAAACATGCAAGATACTTGGATAGATACTTCACGTAACAAAGGTTAATGAATGATAAGCACGTGACTATATGTTTAGCATCCTTATTTAGCAGGGAAATGCAATGAGATAACATATCCACCGGAATGGCTAAAATTTTCACGATGGACAATACCAAGTACTGACGAAGGCATGGAGCAACTGGAATACTCATTCAGTGCCTTGTATGGGAAATGCAATATTATATAGCCACTTTGGAAAAGAGTTTGGCTTTGTTTTTTCTTTTAATTTTATTTAATTTTTGTTGTCTGTGGTTTATAAACAGGCTTACCCTATAGCCCAACAATTAAGCTCCTTGTTATTCACCCAAGAATAATGAAAAATATGGTCATAAAAGACTTGTACATGAACATTCTTAGAAGCATTATTCATAAGAGCCCCAAACTAGAAGTAATCCAGTGACCATGAACTGATGAATGGATAAACAAATTGTAGTATATCCATACTATGGAATACTAATTAGTAATAAAAAGGAACGAAATATTTATACACACAACAAAAATGGATGAATTTCAAAAAACTAAGCTAAGTGAAAAAAACTATGTAAGACTATGTATTGTATGATTCCATTTACATGAGATTCTGGGAAAGACAAAACTATAATTAAAGCAGATCAGTGGTGGCTGAGGATCAGGGTTCAACTGCAAGGAGCCCCAAGGGAACTTTTTTGGGTGATAGAAATGTTCAATATCTTGATTATGGTTGTGGTTACACAACTATCTACAGTTACCAAAGTTAATCAAACTGTGTCCTTAAAACAGGTGAATGTTATTGACTGTAATTTATACCTCAATAAATCTGCGGAATAAGAATATATTTCAAATGCAAAAAAAAAAAAAAAAAAACCCAAAAAAAGCTTACAATTCCAGTGCTAGTGAGGATATGAAGTAACTGGATCTGTCGTACGTCGTTGGTTGAAGTGTAAAGTTGTACAGACTCTCTGGGAAACGGGCTGGCAGTTTCTTTAAAAGTTAAATACACACTTACCGTGTTCCCATGTCTAGGTATTTATTCAAGAGAAATGGAAACACATGTCTACCAAAAGGCTTTTATATGATTATTAATAGCAGCTTCGTTCACAAGAGCCAAAACTAGAAACAACCCAAATGTTCACTAGTAAGTGAATGGACAAATTGTAATACCATAAAATTCTTCTTGGCAATAAAAAAACTATAAACTACTGATATACACAATGTCGTACGTGAATCTCAAAAACATGCAGAGTAAAAGAAGAGGATCTCTTTCCTGATTTCACTTTTGTGCCATTTTAGAACAAGCACAACTGCTGGCTGGGGTGGGGGCAGGGAGATTTGGCTGCAAAGAGACATGAGGGAACTTAGGGGGAGATAGAAATGTTCTAGATCTTGACTGCTGTGGGTTACACACATGTTTATATTTGTCAATATTCAACAACTCGTACGTGCAGAATGGCTGCATGTTACTTTATGTAAATTGTGCCTCAACGTTGAGAGAAAAAGATGCCAAGCAACAGCTGACAGAAAGTTTCACTAGGCTACTAGAATTGGTGCCTAACTTGGAAATTCTGATTTTAGATCCCTCTGGTCTGATTTTAGATATTATGGGTTAAAAACTGAAAGCATATATTGATTTTAAAACCTCTGTTTTAAAAAGGTGGTATCTAAAGGTACGCTAAGCACAAGTATATTAGGACTTTTAGTTCCTTTCATTTTAACACAAATCTTGTACCTTCCAGGGATTCCCTTTCACTTGGATCTCTGCACTGAACAATTATTTTGAGATAGAGAATTGCATTTTATCCCATTTTCTGCAAAGGCAAAGTTGCCCTTCCATTTTCTGGAAATGTGACAAGGGGGTTAGTCTTTCATCCAGGGCCAGTGAGTCCCTTGTTTATCAGTCTATTTTTATTGCACCCACAAGAAATTTGAGGCTTATTTAGATAATTTCCATGGGGAAAATAAATCCCTAATATATCAATTATCTACTGTTAGCCATTAAAAAAATTGTTCTGCTTTATCTAGATAACTGATCCACTGGGCTTCTTTGGTGGTGGTGGTGTGGCTGTGCTGTATTCTGAAATGGACAGTTGTTGAGGAAAGGGACAGATATTGTGGAGTGCGTTGATGTGTCAGGCATGGGACTCAGGGCTTTATAAGCATCATCATATTTAATTTTACCCTCACGACAGGCCTCTCAGGCAGCTCCCATCACCTTCATATTCTTTCCTGTGGCTGAGGGTCAGATTGGTTAAGCAATGTGGCTTTTAAGTTGTGAAATAGGATTCAAACCTGGGACCTTACCTGGGATCTTTCTGCTTCATCTCACTACAGGAAGTAAATTGGGATCCAAAGATAGCCAAGGAGACAGCCTCACTTTTATCAAATCTGAAATGCCATGTTGCCTGCATTTGCCCATGGCAAATTGCCCTAGTGTTCCCATGGCATGTGAGCCACCAAAGATCACGCTAGGGAACAGGCCACCACCACGTCACATCTAACAAGCAGCCAGCAGGACTTGTCTCTGAAGTCCCTGAGAGTTTGGGCTGATCTATTTCCCCACTAATTTTGTAGAATGTGGGCCTCCCAACCTCTCAGCCCACCTGGAAGACCCCACAATTTTCTTGTGAAAAGACCAACAAAAAGTTCTCAGGGTTTCAAGAGCTTGTGTTACCTCCTCCTCTATGAAGCACATTTTACACTGGATTGAATTTCTCTTCTTTACGCAGTAACTCAGTGCGGTGCACAAAAATACCACAAGAGTCATGAATATTAAGAGCACATTTTTCTTTCATTTTTCTCCTGTGCCCCAGCGTTGGTCTCAGGCAGCAAAACCCAGGCAGGTGTGTAATTCTGCACGGATCAGCCCAGTTCCCTGGGCTCTCTGATGGGGAAGGGTACACTGGGGTGGGTGGTGCCCGCGTTGCTGAGGCAGAAGAAATGCTTTTGTGCGTGTTTGGAGGCTGGGGTAAGGTTCACGGCCAGGTCACCGCGCCAGCAGTCTTTCCTTGGCCACGGCGGCAGTGGTGGGCCCCCAATGAGAGAAGCCCAGGCAGGCGGGGGCGCGGGTCTTGGGAGGCAGAGCTGCAGCTGCTGTGTTTGGTTTCCCTTTGGTCCCGGGGATTTAGATAAAAGGGCTGCTTTTATTGATTGGGGAGACTGGGGGAGGGAGGGGGCTCTAGAAGTTAGCTTTTGCCTTTTTGTTTTTCTAAGCAAACATTTATTGAGCATTTACTGTGTGCCAGGCACCATGCTAAATGCTTTTAATGCATTATTGGGTTCAATCCTTGTGACAGCCCTAGTGTTATAGTCTCCATTCAACCCAGGAGGTGACTAAAGCTCAGAAAGGTTAAATAATCTGCCCGAGGTCACACAGCTTATAGATGGTAAAGTGTTTGGCCGCTCTCCTACCTGAGCCCTCTCTCACCTGGACTGTTGCAATAGCCCCCTCACTGCTCTCCTCTTTCTGCCCCACACCCCCCAATCCACCTGCTCCTCTGTCTCCAGAGTGTTTCACGTCTTCAGTGGCTTCCCCTTTCCCGGTGCACCAATCACACTGTGACCTGAGCCTGGCGTATCCTTCCCCCAGTAGTCCCACCAAGCTGTGCCCTTTCCACCTGGGCTTTCCTCCCTTACACCTTGCCTTCCTCTAGGCTACCTGCGTCTCCTGCCTGTCTCTTAAAGCAGAACTCAGAGCCCGTTCCTGTAGGGAGCCACCTCCTAAATCACAGCTCATCTGCCAGCTCTTTCTGGCCCAAGCATGCTCGGCCTTGGTCAGATGGGGTTCCAGAGGGCAGGGGCTGCATCTTATGTGACTTTCCACCACCACCGACCATGTGGGAGCTGGCACGTCTGGTGACTTTCATGGAAACACCTAGCTTTTTGCCACATTTGCCCTTAACACCTAAGGTCCCTCATGGCCATGCCCTGCCCTGTATCATGCCGGTGTCAGGACTGTTCCAGGCCCCTCCCCCAATTGGCATAGCACCATCCCTGAGGGAGGGCTGGGCTTAGTGGGCACTCCCTGCCTATAGTAAAGTCACAGGAAGAAACTGGCCAGTTATATGAGGCAAAGGCATCGCCCTCTGGCCTAGCAGGCAGTCGTCTTCCAAGAGGTGCAGGCTGGCTGGCTGAGGCAGGTGGAAAAAAATGACCCAAGGAGCCATAAATCAGAAGGTGGAATGGGGTCAGGTCTTGGGCTGTGGGCCTAGCTGGCTCTGGACAGTAATGGGAGATGCTGGGGTAGGATGTGGAGGTGGCCGGGGAGGGACATCAGACCCACACAGGGACACAGTGAGAAGGTGGGGAGGGGGCTGCTGGGGAGCACAGGTGTTACCTGGCCAACAGGAAACCAGAAGGACAGGGATTATCCAATTCGAGATCACAGAGACAGAAAAAGCATGGATGCCATTTGCTGAAATGAATTAGGACCCGTTTGGGTGTTCAGGTTGCAAAAAATCTCAAAGAGGTATTATTGGGGGATCAGTGTTACCCACTCTAGTTAATGAGCTGATAACGTTTCCATGGGAACTCTTTCCCTGAGTCCTAAAGGGAAATCTGTATCATTTCTTTGATGAAATCTCCCTGGGCCTCAGTTTCCTCATTGGTGGCATGAGGCCCCGGGCAGAGCAGCCCTCCTCTCAGGTGGCATCAGAGTGCCACATGGGCATGGTGTCCACCCTGTTTTGTGGGCTGTGATGAAGGGGCCACCTGGACACACAGACTTCTTGGATTTTCACTCTGAGCACGTCAGTGGTCACTCCTAGGACAGGGCAGCACGCCACTGTCCTGCCTCGTTGCTACCAGATGCTTCCAATTCATTGATAGGTAACATCAATTCTGAGTTTTAATAAAAGCTTCTGGGTGGGGGGGCTCCAGTTTTAGGGAGCTGAGTCTCTTGTAATTGGAAGAAGTTAAGCTACATTTAGGGCACAGGTTAGTTTATCTAATTCCTAACCACCTGGATCGCTGGGCGGGATGGGTGGCTGGTACTCTCGTTTGTAAAATGAAGCTGATGTGGCTTGGGCAGGGCAGGTGACCATCCCAACGCCACTCACGTGAGTGGTGGAGGAAAGTGGAAGTCAGGTGTGGCCCACTTGAGCGCTAGTGCTGTGGACTGCTCTCTGCTTTGCCTGCCTTCTCCCTCTGACCTCAGCGACAGGAGAGGCCTCACCTGTACTCCACGTGGGCTGGCGTTGACTGGTCCATCTGTCCTCTCCCCAACCCCCCAGATCACGTGGGTTACAGAATGTCTAAGCCGTGCTTCCTGCCTCCAACCCTCATGGAGACTGGCAGATGGTGACCAGGATGGCCCTTCTATTCTTGACCTGATGGTCCCCAGGTGTGACCAGCGGCCCTGCCCACTATTTGTGAATCACACTCACTCTGGAAGGCTCTTGGTAGAGGCAGCTAGGGGCAGCCTTGCCTTTGTTTACATGTCAGTTCCCAAGCTTGAGGGTTTAGGTACAAACAAGAGACAATGACATTCTTTGGCCACGACACTGGCTGGCAGGTGTGCTGGCTTGCAGAGCACTGCCACACCTGTGATTGTCTTGAAGACTGTCTGCTGAAGGATGTTAGAAGGTCATTGGAACAATGACCAGGACCCATGGCTTCCTGACCACAGCTGCGTGAACAGCAAAGGGCAGGATGGGAGCGTGACCAAGGGCTCAGGCCCCCGTGTCGTGAAGACTGGGGCTGGCTCCAGACTGCTACTTTCTCTGTGTGACACTGAGTTTGCTTAGGCTCAGTGTCCTTCCCTGTGAAACAGGGATGATGGTGATGATGAGAATGATGATAGGCACTCATGGTGAGGTGCACGTGCGCCGAGCAGCGACCCCGGACGGTGGAAAGCAGCCCCTACGTGCTGGAGGTAGATGTGGGGTTACTATGTCTCCATGGTAGAAGTGGGTCCCCCAGCGCTCTCCTACCGGCAGCCTGTGAGGCCTGTGGGGCAGGCAGGCGTTGACCCCGCAGGACAGGTTCCTCCACCAGGCGGCCCGCGCCTGCCCAGAGCCTCTCCTGAATGGGAGGCACATGGAGATCGTGTTAAATCCTCAGCGTCCATTGTTCAATCAATCAGGCTAATCTGCCTGCCCCTCGATAAGGGGAGGGATCAAGTTTCAGGGAGATTTTCCTGGGATTACTTCTAGTAGCCGCTCAGTCTAGACAGGCCTCTCAGTTACAGGGGTGCAGACAAAGGCAAGGAACGGGAATGCCCGGCCACGAGGCGGGCCCAGATCCCCGCCGGACACCCCCTCACACCTCCCTCCATGGGGGCCAGGGCATGGAGGATACCAGCATACTGACCCAGGGGCCCTGGCGAGTCCAGGTGAGGGTCCTGAGCGATCCCACGATGGGTAGCTGAGGTGCCTGGAGCACTGACTGCTGCGCAGTGAAGAGCACAGTGTGTGCTTTGTCCTGCAGTGCCCTCCTGAGGCAGCCACTCCTGTGTGCCCATTTTAAAGATGAGGACAGTTAGGCACAGGAAGGTGAAACCCACAGCTGGAACGTGGTGGAACTGGGACTTGAGTCGAGGCCTGTCATTGGGGATACCCTGGGAACATGGAGCAGGGATTGGTTGGTGGAGAAAGGACTGTCCCAGTGCTGAGGGGACAGGCAGAGAGGGGTGTGCTGACCCCGTCATCTCTGGACTTGGCAGGGGGTGGGGGGTGTAAAAACATTTCTAATATGTTTGTTGCTCTTCAGCACACCTTTCCGACCACAAGAGGCCCCAGAAGCCTCCGAAGACTTGGGCTGCATGGCCTGCCTACATAGCTGCCACAGTTCTGGCTTCCTAGCCAGGTTTCGCTACTTCCTGCTCTGTGATCTAGACAAGTCACTTCTGGACATCAGTGTACTCATCTGTAAAATGGGCATGATACCTACCCTGGCAACAGGGGCACTGTGTGAGTCACTGGAGAGAATGTGTGTGAAATGCTTTTGGAAACTGGGAAGTGCCATGCCAACAGTAGTTACTAGTTCCTAGCATGCTGTCACAGAATTGGCCATGAATGAATGAATAAATGAAAATGAATTTGAATAACCCTTCTTCTGAGATGGGATTGTGAGTCTCGTCTGCTCCCCCCTCCACCTCCCTAAACCACCCTGACCCTGAGGAATGTGGGGAACAGCCAGGGGCAGGTGCTGTCAGCAGTCTCACCCCAAGGCTGCAAGGGATAGGAAGCTGCAGGTATGGCCCCTCTCTCCAGTTTTCCTGAAAGATGATCTGGAGACACACCCCAGCCCTCAGTGGCATCCTGGGGACATGCAGGCATGACTTCCCACTCAGATATTGCTGTGCCCAGGTGGCCGTGAGTGTGGGAGGGGCTTGAATGCAGGGCCTGCCCTCCTCAGGTTTTGGAACAGAGCTTGGAGAGGGGCCTTGAGGAAGTATCCTTTGGGGGCGGAATGTAAACTTTGGTCATGTGCATGTGTGCGTGTGAGACATGAAGAGACATGGCTCATCATTTTCTACCTCAGCTATCTTGGGTTTGAAACAGGCTCTGATGTAATTTCACATTACTTTCTTGTTCTCTACCTTTCCCCCGTGCCCTCTGACAAAGTGAAAGAGAACCTGGCTCCAGAGAACAAGGCATCACTCATTTATGAATTAGCTTTTCCGAGAGCAGCAAAACCAAAAACCATAACAAAACAAAAAACAATAGCAACAGCCAAACTTACAAGTTCAGTGAGACACTAAGCCATTGCTTTTCTATACAAATGGCTTTTTACCTCCAAGTCATCTTTGTTTTGAGGGCTTCAAATCAGAAATTGACCTTGTACGTGAACATGGGAGGGCAGATGCTGCACAGAGATGGCCTCAGGTGGGCTGAAATTGTTCTGTACACCCCTTCCCCTGTATTATACAGTTATCCAGCCTGTACAGGTGCTCTTTGGATCAGAGGGAGCATAGCAAGGGCTGGATGGGAAGAGGGGTCTCTATGGCAAGGGACATTGGGGCATGAGGAGCTCATAGTGTTTTGAGCCTTAGTGACCCAAGTTTGAGACCTAGATCCACCACCTGCCAGCTGTGTGACTTAGACAAGTCACTTAACCTCTCTGAGCCTCTGCTTCCTCACTGGTGAAATGGGGAGAGTGATAGAACTTAAGTTGTGAGGCCATTGTGAAGACTTGTCTGAGGTGGCAGGCACGCTAGGGCTGTGAGAGGAGGGGCTGGCCCTTTGGAAGGGCTCATCCTGGGGAGGCCGAGCATGGGAGCTGTTGGCAGGGCTGCGAATCCACTGGCAAGGTCTTTGCTGTGGGATCTGGAGGCGTTTGACTTGCCCTGTGTAATTGGCCTTGGGTGCCTCGACTCATTTCCATTTTTACAAATGCATTAAAAATGCCACTGGGCTCTGAACAAATGCCAATTTAACCTAAGCATGGCTTTCTCTCGGTAATGGAGAGTCTTGAATCTCCACCAAGCCACGCATGGCTGCTCCCAGCGAGATGAGCAGAATTATAATGAAATCACCATGTGTTCATGGACGTTGACTGTGTAACTAGCATCTTTGGATTTGATGTACTCTAATCTTTTCCACGTTCAGTCAGAGAACAATGTCAGTGAAGGAGAGAAGGGAACCATGCTCGTGGGTGGAAACAGTGACATTCATGGAGGAAGAGGAAATGGCAGCAGCTCTGCTACCTCCTTCCTCTCTGTAGAGGCTTTTGTGAATCACTTGAAAGCTCTGGGCCTCAGTTTTCTAATCTGTCAAATGGGATCATTCTTGTTCTGTCTACCCACTGGGCTGATTTGAAGATCACGTGAAAGTATATACTGAAAAGATGTTAAAAAGTATAAAATCGCATACAATTGTATAGAATTGTTATTGACGGAAGAGCATAGTGGTTTATGGATAATCACAGGCAACAGATGATTTGTAAAATTCTATAGTTAAATTTTAGGTTTCTGAAATCTGTGAGAGACTTGGAAAATATGCCAACTAAGACAACTGTGTACATTTCTAGGAAACCGTACTCTGTGGTTTTTATAATAATTACACATCTTTCTATGTTCTTAAATGGAACAGAGCAGACAAAATTTAACCTGTTCTTACTCACCTGATGATTATGAACGTTATCAGCAATTGGTAGCTGCTAGAGGCCGGGCACTGAGTATGTGCTTTAACTGAATTGTCTCATTGAGTCCCCACCACAAACCCAGGAGGCAGATCCTGTGATCATTAATACTATTTATAGTGAGGAAATTGAGGCTCACAGAAATGAGACGCCTTCCCCAGAGCAATACAATTACTAAGAAGGGGGTAGGGGTTGAACCGCTGGAATCCGTTGCCCTCCAGTACTGCCAGTAAGTCCATAACACTTATGTGACCTGTCCTCCCTTCGTCCATCTTTTCCTCCTTCTTTCCTTCTTTAATAATTCAGTCAAAAAGCCACTGGGTTCTGGTATGGTGGAATGAGAAGCTTGGCAAATCCTCTTCCCAAAAAGCAATGAGAAAACTGGATAAATTGTCAAAACCCACCAGTTCAGGGCTTGAAAACTGATCAAAGTCATATGTTTTTTGGTAGGAATGTAAAATGGTAGGACCACTTTGAAAAACGGGTTGGTGTTTCTTAAAAAGTTAAACATCAACTTGCTGTCCAACCCAGTACTCATGTCTGGCTATCTACCTGTATTGGTTTTCTATCATTGCTGTAACAAATTACCACAAACTCAATGGCTTAAAATAACACAAATGTATTATCTTACAATTTTGGAGGCTGGAGGTCCAACAGAGTCTCACTGGGCTAAAGCCAAGGTGTCAGCAGGGCTGTGTTCCTTTCTGGAAGCTTTAGGGAAAATCTTTTTCTTTGCCTTTTCCGGCTTCTAGAGGTTGCCCACAATTTCTTGGCTCCTGGCTTTCTTTTTCATCTTCAAAGCCAGCATCAGTGGTCAAGTCCTTCTCCCATCCTTTCACTCTGACCTTCTCTTCTGCCTCTTTCACTTTTAAGGATCCTGTGATCACACTGGGCCTACCCAGATAATCTAGGATAATCTTCCTTTCTTAAGCTCAGCTGATTAGCAACCTGGACATCTCTGGGAGCCCATTATTCCATTTACTGCACTACCCAAGGTAAGTGAAAATACGTGTCTACACAGAGATTTATACATGAGTGTTCATAGAAGTGTTGTACAAAATAGCCCCAAACTTGCAACAATTCAAATGTCCATCAAGTGCTTAATGAATAAATAAAGTGTGATATATCCATAAAATGAAATATGACGTAGCAATAAAAATGGAGGAACTACTAATACACATTACAACATGGATGCATTTCAGAAACATTATGCTGAGTGAAATAAATCAGATGCAAAAAAGGCATATAATTCTGTTTATATGAAATTTCCAGAAGAGGCAGATCTACCTAGAAAGAACGCAGACCAGAGGTTGCCTGGGGATGGGGACTGGCTGTAAATGAACACTGGGGAGTTTGTTGGGATGGTGGAAGTGTTCTATAACTGAATTGGGGTGAAGGTTACACAACTCCATAAATTTGCTTAAAAATAATCAGGTCATACAGTTAAAGTGGGCTAATTTTATGGTAAGTGGTTTATACATCACTAAAGCTATTTTAATAAGAAAGCATTTATGCAAGCCCAACAGGGAATACGGGCTGGCAGAGGTTGAAAGCCATGTGAGCGATGTGGCTGAGGGGGTGGCAGCCTGATGGATTTGAGAATTTGGTTACACACAGGGGAACTGAGCAGATAGAACGTATTGAGAATAGTGGGGTTGGGTTTTCTCACTGGTGGAGAAGGGAAATTACAGATATGGAAGGGAAAGGTTAGAATGAACCCAGTGTTATTAGAGGTATTGGTGTAAACTCGTGGTTTTCAATACAGACAAATATAGAAATAAGCATAGGTGAATATGTGTGATACACACACACACACACACACTTGTACACACACACACGTACACACACAAATATTTCTAAGTTCTTTTTGCTGGGAGGGTCTGGAGACCATGAAAGTTATGTAGAAAATACGAGGATACTTCAAAGTTTGTAGAAATATAGAATTAAAAGATAATACAAATCTGTCCATGAGCTTTTTGACATAAACTTCTACCATACCTAGTTTGCTCAGATAATGGTTTCTCATACCATTTTCTACTAAAGGAACCAGAGCTCCTTGGAGAAATGGCTGATTCCAGGGCTGGGGCAGAAAAAGCACTCATACAAGATGAGCCTGCAGGATCTCATTCTGACAGAAAGTAAGGAAATGCTCCAAGAAGGATGCAGACATGTTAAAGGAACATAGAAGCAGTTCGAAGGGGCTCCCACTAGCCCAAGCTGGGACATTTGAGCATCAAAATATATAATGATGGGAATGGATTAAAACCCATTAAAGCACGGTCCAATGAGCCCACACTGGTGTAAATAAACGTGTGCAAGGAGAGGACGCTTCTCATTGTAGATGAATGCCCGCTGATTGGTGTGGAAGGCGTGATGGGGTTTGAAAAGTCTCCATTAGGCAGTCGTTGTAATAATAATTAATTCACACAATTAATTTAAATGGTTTCAAAACAAAAAGTTTAAAAAATGGATGTTTGCGTGCTGTGATATGCCAGACCCTGTTCCATGCTATAATTCAGAGCCTACTCAGATATATGGCACTGCTTGTCCCCGTTCTGAGTGGTCGCAGGCTACATTTTTCAAAGTTTCTTTTTATCCGTTTGCATGGTTCTGCGTGCTTTCTCTGTGTCTTTGCTCTTAGTTGCTGTCTATTGCTTTTCACTGTTGTCAGTGTTCTGCCTACAGGTGGTCTTGCCTAATATTCTAATTTGCTGCTATCGGTAATGGCTAGGATGCCACACGAATAGGCTGTTTGGGGCAGTATCACTGGAGCTGTTCTTTGAGCAAGGAGAACAGGCTTTCTGTGCGTGGAAGTTGGGACAACTCTTGTGGCTGTTCAAAAACCTTGCAGCCCATTTCTTGGCTCCTAAAACATTCTGAAGAGGTAAGATTTCCTAGGAGTTAGTTTCCACATTATAAATTGTGACCACATTTGGTTTGGAGGGACATCCAGTTTCTTTTCTTAGAGCAGTTTCTTCGGCATTATATTGAACTGGTTAATGTGAGAATTTGCACCCTCTGGCCAATGCAGGAGCCCAGAGGTTGCCAAGTGTTAATGGATTGGCCAAGGCCATCTGCAGAGTGAATTGTCCATAGGCAGCCACATGCGAGGTGATTCCAGGGATGCCATCCAGGAAAACAGCAGCCAGATGATCCTTTTAATGAAAATAAGCAAGCACTTGGTTGTTAATTAGCTGAGTAATGGCCTCAGCCGCACCTCCAGGCCCAGCCGCCACTGCTCAGAGACAAGAGCTATTTCTTCTCCTGCCAGTCCGCACATTCCACAAGCCCCTGCATTTGCATGTTGGCTGGGCCATTGTAAAACCTGCAGTTGTGTCTTCCCTTCCCTCTTGGGGCCTGGGAGGAAGATATTTGTGGGGACAGATCCCCAGGACAACTGTTGTCTATGAGACCACATTGCAGGTAACACCTCTGGGATTAGGGGTATGGGATAGGACAGATGGGCTTGGCTCTGGGAAGCTGTCCCAGGAAGTTTGGTCTGCCACCCACAAATAGATGTTCATCATCCTGGGGCTGGAAATTTGGTTTCTGGACTCATTTTTATGTGCTGTTTACGTTGGCCACTCTCCTCAGAACAACCTTGGCCAGCTGGGGAATAAGAGAGAGATTATGCTGCGTCGACTTTGAGAAGATCATTCCAAGACTGACGAGTGGCTGCTGGGGACTTTTCTGACAAGCTCAGGAGTGCCTCTTCTTGGCAGGGCTTGGTTTTGATGTGGGCTGAGTGCTCTCCTGGGAATGGTAGTGGCCGTGTGCAGTGCCGGGAGAGGCCCTGAAGCCAGCGTGCATCATGTAGGAAGCAGTTGCTTCCAAGACACAGCCATCATGGGCCAAAGAGGGTCTGCTTCTGTGGCCCACGCATCCGGGACTTTGTGGCTCTTCTTGCCTTCTTCTTAAGCCCTGTCACATGGGTTTGAGGAGTACCTGTTCTCTGTGTGCCCACCTGCACCAGGCCGAGGAACATTCAGCCTTCTGTAATAGGAGACACAGTCTGGGTGGGTGCTCTAGCATCAAGTGCCACATCTGCTAAGAGAATGAGTCAGCATATGCAGATATTCTCTCTCTCTCTTTTTGAACCCAGTGTCCTCATCTGTCATTGAGGGGGCCAAATTAGAGGCCCTCCAAGTTTTCCTCCAGATACCATAACGTCTACAAAGCCACCTGCCTGGCAATTGTCCTCAGTAAAGGGTGTAAGTGTCTGTCCCATGTGTAGCTCCCTAGGCAGAAGCTCACACAGGGCAGGGGAGGGGTTGCAACTTTCGAGATCTTCTCATTGTCTTTAGAGTTTTACAGTTTCACTACTATATGTGTAAGTGTAAATTTCTTTCTATTTATCCTACTTGAGATTTGTTGGCCTTTCTAAATCTGAAGGTTAACACCTTTTACCAATTCTGAATAAGTATCTACCCTATCTCTTTACATATTCCTTCTCCCCCATTCTACTAACTTCAGGAAATCAGTGATATATAATAATAATAATAATCAAAAACTTTCTCATTCTATCTTCTGTTAAGTTTTTGAGAGAGGCACTTACAACAAAGCAGTTACTCTTTGCTCACAGTTGTGTGGGTTGGCTCTGGTGGATCTGCTCCCTCCTGAGCCGTGGGGTTCACGTCTGAGCCACGTGACTCTCCTTCCAGGACCCAGGCTGAAGGGGCGGCGGTTACCTGGGCGAATTCTTAGGCATTGCAGGGCCGATACAAACCTCAGAAGTACATTTAGCCTCTCCATGCATCCTGTCCACTCACATCCCATTGTCCAAAGGAAGCCGCATGGTGAAGCCCAAAATAAGTGGAGTGGAAAGTCTACTTCACTCGTGGCGGGGTTGGGAAAGATGATTATTTGCTGAACAATTATACAGTCTACCCCAGTCAGTACACTTAATCACAAATATTCAATTCCTTCCCTCAAGCAGAATACACTTATTCTCTCCCCTAAACAGTCCTAAAATCTCATGTAGTCATAGCATCAGGCTCCAAGTCTTGTTATCTACCTCAGTTCCTGTTGACCTGGAGGCCTATAAACTAGAGAGATGAGAATCTGCCCCAAACCCCAACCACAATGTACAGTTGAAGAGCTGGGACTACGTAAGCACAACTATTACCCCCTTTGAAAAGGGGAAGAATGGGGGACACAAAGCAGTGGTCCATCGCAGATTCTTCCTTCTGGGAGAATACCTTGAGGTCCTTCTACCCTGAGCGTGGGGAATATTCCTTGATTAGGTCCTGGTTCTGCTCTCTGCTTCTTCTCTTCCAGAGGACAATAGGAAATATGCCCTCCCTGGAGTGTCTGAGTAACTTTTCAGCCTACTCCCTCGCTAGACAGTTGGGATCCAAGGATTCCTCGTGTGAGTTCGTTGTTAGTTGGTTGCTACTAGCTGTGTTTCATAAGGTGCCACAAGAAAGAAATGAACTCAGTAAAGAACTGGCAAGTTGGCAGACAGAATTAAGAGTCCTGACTTTCAGAATTGAGAAATTCAGACTTTCAGAGTTGCAAAATAGAACTGTCTCCCGACCAAATTAAGGGTGTGGCCATTAAGATAGCCATAGGTGAAAGACCAAATTAAGGCACAGCCATTAAGGCATTGTCTTAGAACAGAAATCAAATTACAGATGTGGCCATCACAGGACACTTGTTAAAACCTTAAAACCTCTGATTAGATTAATGTCATACCTGGTAATAATCTGTTTAACAGGATAAAATGGCTCCCATGGAAGTATAATGAACTCAAAATACCTATAATTAAGTCAAAATAGAGAAAGAGAAAAAGAGAGAGGCCTCAGATGGATTGTGGGTCTGGCTCTTGGCGTATGGAGTTGGCTTGGCAGATCATGCAACTGGGACAGCCTGTGGCTTCAGTGCTCATGTGAGTCTGGCCTCAGCTAGAGCTATTAGCACTGTGGATTCCCATACCTTTTTTTTTTTGTTTTCTTTTCTTATCTGAGTTACACATTTGAAGTTACTTTCGTTGTGTCTTATCCAGCATTTCTAGATGTTTATGGTGGGAGGGTGCCCTGCCATGTTGCCAGGAGCAGAAGGTCTCCTCTCCACGGTACCTTAATCTCACTCATCCCTGGCACACAGTAGGTACAGTTTCTCAAGAAGCCTCAGGGTCACAGCCCTGGATTCAGCCCAGGGACCATACAGGGGAAGGAAAAGACCCAATTTCTCTTTATGGGGGCTCTTTTCAAGGAGAGGACAGGACACACAGACATAAGGAGTTGGAAGAAGAAGTAATGGCTGTGCATTTATTGAGTACCTACTGTGTGCAAGGTACTGTGTTGGCATCATGCCTATCCATATAATCTTATTTAATCCTCACAACCACCCTTTGAAGTATGTTCACAAAAGAAGAAACTGAGTCTCAGAAATAGCAAGTGATGTAACCAAGGTCACACATGTAGTAGGTGGCTGAGGTGCAAAGCCAGGTCAGCTGACTTTGAAGTCTACCCCCTCTTCCCCATCCTGTGTTTATTCAGAAAACAAGGTGTGGGTGGCACGACTGGCTGAGACAGGCCGTGCGGACAAAGGGACCACTCCATCCATGGCTCTGCAACTGTGTGTCTGGCGTGGTGTGTGCAAGCTGGTAGTGGGTATCAAGTGGTGGGTTCTCAGGGGATTCCCCCCTGCCCTTTTCAAGATGGTTGTAGATGTTCAAATGATACAGACAAGTGGATCCTCTGGAGTGGGGTGTGGCATGCTGTACATGTGGGCAGAGGGCTGTGTGGGTGTTAAAGTTGGTGTCTGGAGCTGCTGGTGACTGAAGGTTGAGAGATAGGGGTGTGTAGTGGGGGCTTGGCCACCTCGCTGTGCTGCAGAGCTCCGCAGACGGTCCAGCTGCCCTCTTGTTGAGTCACTCCCAAAACGCTCATCAGTGGGACTCATGGGCCTTGGGCTCCTCAGGCTTGCTTTTGTGATGTTTTGAATCAGGATTCATTCCTCAGGATGACAGCAGCTTTATCACACATTTGGTCTTAAATCTTCTCCCCCACCAGTATGTTTTGCTTACCGTTTTTCCACTGAGAAAGTCACATTTCCATCTCTTTCCCCTAGCACTGCCCCTCTGTTCCTCTGCATTGGTCACCTCTGTCCTCATTGCTGAGAGGTAGGGCTCTAGCACGTGTCACTGGCAGAGCAGCCTGACAGCTGACTTCACTTCCAGCCTCAGGGCATAGGGGGGCCTTCTGCTGTGTTCAGCCTCAGCTCTCCCAGGCCGGCAGGGACAGGATGCTCTGCTCAGGCAGCAGAATGGCCCAGGAGAGAACAGCAGCTGTAGGCAGCGCATTGGTCGAGCTGGGGTTAGGTGCAGAAAGACTGTCTGAGCACAGCAGCCCCGAAGCTGGGACCTCTGGATGGAATTCTGTTTCAGGAGGGAAAACTCCAGGACAGGGAGGGGAGCATAGTGATTAGGAAAGTGGCCTTTGGAGTCAGACAGACCTGGACTCAAATCCCAGCTCTGTCACTTGCCCATGTGACCTTGGGCAAGTTCTTTAAATTCTCACAGTCTCAGCTTTCCTACCTGTGAGAGTGGGGATAATAAAAGTTTCCACCTCAGTGTTGTTGTAGGGCCTTTAGCCCAGTGCCTGATCCACAGTAAGCAATTAAGAGTGCTACCTGTTGTGGAAGGCCCCTGGAGTTCACGGTGCTGGGCGCTGCTGGGTCTGGATTGAGTGACAGAGGAAAGCCCAGTGGAGAGCCCAACATGAAGGTGAGTTACCAGTCCTGGCTGGGTGACGGCCCTCCAGCTCCAGGAGCAGGAGCCTGAAGGTGGAGGGCCGTTTCCCAGGGCTTCCTCAAGGACCCTGGCAAGTGAGTCCCCTGCCCCCACTCAGCCGAGTCCCTCTGGGAGGCTGTGGTCACATGCCAGTGCTTGAACACGGCTTGGGTTTGTGAGGGCCTTGCTGACACAAAGGCTGCGAGGAGCCTGGGTTGCTGGGGATGGGAATCTGGAGAGAAGGTGGGCATCCTAAGATCCCAGAGAGAATTGGGGGAAACCTCCAAGCCCAGTGTCTGGAAGAGGATAGATTCTCACCCTCTGGGCTGCATTGTGCCTGTGACGCAGTGGTGTCGCGCTGTGTGCTCAGCCAGGGAGGACTGCTGACGTGTACTGATGCATGCTTGGGGAGGTAATGGAGCTGCCTTAAGACCATAAGGAGGGCTCCCACAGAGGGCTTGGGGTGCCCACACAGGACCCATCCCAGGCAGCTTTAGTCTCATAGATTGTTGCTTGACCTGCTGGACAAAAATGACCACCTTTGTCTGGACACATGAAAAGCAGATGGAGAGTGGCAGGGGGCCTGTCCAGGTAAGCCTACCTCCTGCCTTTCAGTCAGGCAGTGCAGCAGCTGAGGAGACCTGGGATGGAGGGGCAGAAGAGACCCACCGTGTCTTCTTATGAGAGACCCCTTTCAGGGGTTGGTACTCACTTTCTAGAAGTGCCACTTTCCAGAAGGCACAGTTGGGCCACCTGTACCACTGCTCATCTGGGACAGGACACCTCAGAATGAAATGGAATATGTTTCAAGAGTGGTAGATAACATGAAGAGTGTGCACTGCACAGCAAGCCCTGTGCCCAAATGTCGTGATTTAAAGATAAAACAAGGAGCGCCACCGCTCCCTGCACCGAGGGCTGCCTGTTTGTCCACTGCTCTGCTTTATGATGCTTCCTCCCTCACTGAGTCCTCACAGTGGCCCTATGGATGGGGACCATTAACCCCCCTCTTCCCAGCTGAGGAATCTGCATCTTAGAGAGCTCAAGCCTGGGTGCCCAAGGCGACACAGCTAAACAGCGGCAGAGGCAGGAGTAGAACCAGACATGTGGGCTCCGAGCCCTGTTGTCACCCAGCATGCTGTGTGTCCCCGGGGGGGGGAGTGCAGTGTGCAACACAGATAAGCGGGCTGCCCTTGTTGCCGCGGGCGAGAGCCCGGAGCCTGCTCCCCAGGCCGTCTGTGGCTCCGCATCACCAATGCTTCGCCCCCATGGCCTTGCAGTAGCAAGAACTGACTTGGTGAGCAAGTGGCGGGAGCCCGCAGTCAAGCTTTCTTTGGTGGCGCTATGCGAGGTTTGAGTGGGGCTTGGCAGCCTGGGCTTGGAAGACACAGGCTAAGTGTGGAGGGCCAGGCCTCACCTCCTGTGAGGGGAAGGGCCTGCCTGGCTCGGGGGCTGGTCCAGCTCCAGGAGGGGGGCTCTGTGCCCCCTTGGCCAGCAGGTGCCCTTGCAGTCATGTTCATCCTGGGGCTCAGGGTGCTCCCTCCAGGAGTGGGTGGCACTGGGAGAACGAATTCTTTGTAGAGAAGCTGAGCATCATGTGCTGGACTTCCTTTTGATTCTATTAACCCTTTCCTGATGAAAATAGTTCATCTTTCTGTCTTTCTGGTGGTGTAAGGAGCACGTATGCCTCAAGGTCTGTGAGGACATACTTATAAGTAGAATAATGCCCCAAAGATGTCCCTGTCCTAAACCCAGAACCTGTGTGTATGTTCCCATACATGAACATGGCAAAAGGGACTTTGCAGGTGTGATTAAGTAAAGGATTTTGAAATGGGACAGTGTCCTGGATTATGCAGCTGGGCCTAATGTCATCACCTTGGCACGAGTGTCAGAGTCAGGGAAGGAGATGTGATGACAGAAGCAGAGGTCATACAGAGGGAGAGAGAAGTTTGAAGATGCTGTGCAGCTGGCTTTGGAGATGGAGAAAGGGGCCGCGAGCCAAGGAACGTGAGCAGCCTCTAGAAGCTGGAAAAGGCAAGGAGGCAGATTCTCCCCCAGAGCTTCCAGAAGGAACAAAGACCTGCTGGCATCTTGATTTTTAGTATAGGGAGGCCCATTTTGGACTTCTGACCTACAGAACTGTGAGATAACCTGTGTTATTTTAAGCCTCTAATTTTGTGGTAATTTGTCACAGCAGCAACAGGAAACTAGCACAGATGCTAAGACCTGAGATTAGGCTGAATGAGACAGTGAGCAGAGGGCCAGGTCCTGGATGCACACCAGAGCTCTGCCCCTCCAGTCCTGCTGCCACGCCTGGAACGCCCCTGACCGCTGCTCTTCTGCGTGGTTCCTGTCTCTCGCCTTGCTGCCAGCGGCACTTTTGCTGGTGTGTCTTCCCAGGCATCTTCCAGCATCTCAGCATTCATTCCTTTTGGAATTACTTGTAACCTCACATTAGGAGTGAGCAGAGGGCTGTTGGGTCACTGGGGGACAATCTTTGCCTTGCTGAATGGATGGTGCCTCTTCTTTCGGCTGGAGTCATGATTGTGAGTTTTGTGACAATTTCTCTCTATTCGGCTGCATTTCTTAAACGGTTTCTGGCCCAGTGGCTGTGATGAGAGAACTGAGGTTTCCAGAGAGTGACTGCCAGCCAGAAGACGGGAACAGCAAGGAGGATTCGCTTCACTTTCATGGTGGCACCTGAGAGCTTTTGCAGAAATACCTTTTGGCTTTTGTCTACTCACAGAGCGAGCACTAAACCAACAGCTTCATCCACGGCTTAAGGAAGAGAGTGTGTGATTTGGCAACCGACTTTGTTGAGAAGAACCGGCAGGCTGTGGTGAGGGACAAGTGGTAGGACAGTAGGGGACAGTCAGCCTTTGCTCACAGGGGCCTCCTCCCAGAACCTGATTGATCCTCACATCCCCAGGCCTTTTAACAACTTAGAGAAACAAGTCGACTCTTTATCCAAAGAGGAATTTAGCACAGACAAATACTGTGGGATTTGGGCATTTCAAGGCTGTTATAAAGGAGGGTGTGGCAAAGACAAAAAGGCAGACAGATGGAGACAATGACATCTGGCTCCCTGGTGATGACAGGAATCTGGTGACTGGCTATTGGGCAAGCCTCTCTGCACCCTGGGCCTCGGTTTCCCCACTTGCTATCCATATGTTCTCTATGATTCATCCACTTCTGACTTGTACAATTGGCTGATTCCGGGCTGGAACATCATCCCAGTCCTAGCTTTACATTACTTTACCACCAAGGACTTCTTGATCCATTCAGAAACAAGGAGAAACTCTTTCGTGAATGATCTCCCTAAATTATCTGAGAAAGTACGAATTCTGTAAAGGTAGTTAGCAGACAGTCTTCAGAATTTGCAAGGAAATACTAATTCCCCAGAGAATTCCAAACTGGGATGTGGCGGAGATGCTGGCTCTGTGAGGGGGGTGCTGGGCAGCCCTGACTCTTGCCAGCATGCCTCCCTGCCCCACCTTCCCCGAGGGCACAGCCAGCCAGGGAGCTGCTGGCCGCCTGGCCTCTCAGGGGCCATGTTTAGTTAGCCTCCCATGGAACAAGTATTTGATCTTCTGCAGTATATAAAAAGTTGGCCCTATATGCTAGACTGACTCCCTTAAGCACTGAAAACATTATAACTACCCCTACCACCCCCAGCATCGCCAACTCACGGTAAGAACCAACACTAGACTATAATGCTGAAATTAAAATAATTCTTTTGTAGATTTGCTGATGGAATATTCCAGGTAAGTTTATTGACACTAACTTTTTCTCATTTGTTTAGGGAGCTGCTTTGCCCTCAAACCTGGAGTGTTTTGCACTATAGCACTTAAGGTTGTGGGCTTTGGAGTATAAGAGACCAGGGATCCAAATCCAGGTGTGTCTCTTTCTCCCTGTGTGGCCTTGGATAAGTCATTTAACCTTCTAAGCCTCAATTCCCTTGTTCTCAAAAAGGGGATAATGGTATTATCCTCACAGAGTTGTTAGAGCTCTAAGGTACCATTTATTCATTGAGTACTTGCTATATGCTAGGCACATATACTATGTCATTTAACCTTCACAACAATCTCGTGGTGTGTGTGTATGTGTTTGGAGTTATTATTGTTCCTATTTTAGAGGTAAGTTAAAAGACTCAGAGAAGCTAAGTGACTCACCCAAGATCAGTTAGTAAGTGGCAGAGCGGGGACTCAAACCCAAGAATGACTCTAAGGTCTGCTTTCTTAACCTCTGCGATAACACCCACCATGTGCCCAATAAGGCCTCGATCAGTGTGGCTGCTGTTGGCATCCCTCATCCCTACCTTGCACGCAGGGGGTGCTTAGTGCAAATGAGTGAGTGCAGAGCTGTGCACCGATGTCTGCAAACCCAGCCCCAAGGAATGTGTTGGGTCTCAGGCATAAATCCCTGATTCCTTTGACCTTGACAGGATGGGAGGGGGGCAGATGGATTGTTTCAGGGCAAGGCTGGGCAGGAGAATGCCCTCTAGGGTGCCCGAGAAGTCTCTCACTCTTCCTCCTGGGCAGGCAGGCATCTGTGGTATTTGAGCTTGGATCGTGGGTCCTGGAAGGTGGGCACAGGGTTGCTCACATTTAAGGGGTATGTTCAAAGCAAAAAGGAAGCACTCAAAAATGAAGGGCAGCATGAATGTCGGGGCCAAAGGAGGACGGTTGAGAATTCCCAGTAAAACTTTACAGCCTCCACGGTTCCCCGTCTCTAAATCTTCCCATGAAAATCGTGCGTCTGGGGGGCTGTCTCGGCTGAGTGAAGGCGGGGGCCACCCATTAGCCCAGCTGAGAGGGGGGCTTTCCGGCTTCATTAGTGCCCACCATGGCCCTGGTGGACAGATGGCTTGCTAATTGGGGGCCATGCTCCAGGCCCATGGGCAAGGAGAAGTAGCCACAGGATGCCCGCCGGAGCCGGATGGTACCGCTGCCACCCTCCAGCCCTGCTGGACTGCAAGTGGCAGAGGAAGCTCAGCTGTTGTCCCTTTTATGCATATTGACTTAGTGGAGTGCAAACATGTTAAAAGTTCACTTTCTCCTTTATAGGAGTCTATAAAAAGGCTCTTAAACTGGAGTCCTAGGGCTTCAGCAAGACAAACGTAGGATTGGGCTTTGGGGAGGGCACAGTGTTTCCCTCCACCCTCAGCATGGAGGTGTGGGCCTGTATAAGATGTTGCTTCAACTTGGAGCCTTGGAGCCTCAGCTTGTCCAGCATGACCACGGCAGACTCATGCCAGCGGGGTAAGGCAGACTGCTTCTGGTGAGTCCCTGATTGAAGGCTGGCTGGCCTGCATGACCCTCTGGGGCATGAGAGTGAGAGAGTTCTCTTTGCCCAGGAATATTCCCCTGGGCTGCTGAGGTGCCTGAGATTCTGGGTTTCTGAAGAAGCAGGTGTCTGTGGGAGAGCAAGTAAGCTCAGCAGTCACCTTCCCTGGTGACTTGGGTCCTGGATGGCCTGTGGGCAGAGGGAGAGCCTGGCAGGCCCGGGATGCAGAGCGGGGCACCTGAAATTGTACCTCTGGTGTTCTTGTTTGGCCTTTGAGCCATAGAACCCACCATCTATCTTGTCCATGGAAAATGCCCCTTTTAAAGGATGACTGAGGGAGCAGGAGATGTGCTTCTTGGCAAGCCCTGGGAGGCAGTTCGCAGGCTTTGGGAAACTACATTTGCTCTTTAAGCCTCAGTTTCCCCATCTGCCAAGTTGGGGGGTAGTCCCTGCTCTGCCTGCCAGCCCCTTGTGGTTGTCATGAGGAGACAGTGAGAGAGATGGGTTTGGGATGGTGAGATAGGCATTTGTGGCCCAGAGCAACCCGGTCTGTAGAAGGTTACCGCAGGGCAGCCAGGTGACTCTGGCATTGAGACCAGTGACTGACACTTGTTTATTCAGTGAACAACTAATGAGTGGATGAGTGAGTGGAGGTGCCAGGGCTCCCTCTGAGAGCCTGGTCACAGTCACCCTGTCCTGCCCTCCGTGCCTTGATGTGTGCCAGGGCCATGGCTTTGTTGAGGAGTGTGTGGGCCACTCCTGCTCACAAGCACGTGTCGGATGTCCACCTAACACTTGCCGTCCCTTTTAGCTCTGCTGACCTTAGCTCTGCAGAGGGCAATGGTCCTGAAGGGGTTTGGTAGCACAGCTGGGGCCTCGGTCTGTCGTCTCCCATCATGGTATCTGAACCCAGCGGGGCTGGAACAGGGTAGTGGGCAGGCTTCTCTGGGGGAAGTGGGTTCAGTTGGTAGGGTCAGGGCAGCCCCACTGGCCAAGAGTGGTCCCTCACAGGCCTGTCTGGGGCATGAAGCTACACACCAAGGACTTGATTGACCCTCAGCCCAGGTTCAAAAAGTCTGAGCTTTCCTGCAAGGGGGAAGGGTTCATAGCTAAATGAACAGCAGGAAGGGAAGCACAGACACCTTTTGGAAAGGACAATCATCCCTTTGGGTGCAAATCTATTCAAAACACAGCAAAAGGTTAGAGATGTTCTGCATCTGAGAGGCAGGATGGCTTCGAAGTCAGAGCTGGTTTTGCCCTACCACCTTGCTGGAGTCCTTAGCCTCTCTGAGTCTGTAAAATGGAGATATGCCACAAATGGTAAAGTACTGGGGGAAGATAAATTTAATGATGAATGCCAGGTACCCAGCATTGTGCCTGGAACACAGAAATGTTCACTACACGGGTATTATAGTTTCCACCATCATGATTGTCACTGTCATTATTATTAGTAGCATAGAACCATTTGCTTGTGGAAATGCCCTGGTTGTGGTCTTTGCTCTGTACACGGAACCACATGGTATGGACAACTTGGGGCACCACTCTGAAAGGCCCCATGGACTCAGTGTTCTAGAACAGAGCTGCCCTAATACAGCTTTCTGGAGTGCTGGAGATGTTCTATAATCAGCACATCCAACATGTCTGCCACTTGCCATGTGTGGCTACTGAGCACTAGAAATGTGGCTGGTGTAAAGAGGAATTGAATTCTTAACTTTATTTAATTTTAATTAGTTTAAATTTAAGTAACCACATGTGGCTAGTGTCTACTGTTTTCTACAGTGCAGTTCTAGAACATTCTTTCCAAAGCAGACATTGCCCAGCTCCTCTCTGAGCCATGATGGCAGACTTGCTGATGCCTCAGCACCCTCGGTCACACATAGTACAGGTGGGCTGTAATGACACATGGTGTTGATAAACCACACTGACCACAGCCAGAGTTTGGATTTTAGCCGTGGCAGGTGCATAGCTTCTGACCTATATGGGAATACAAGTAACAGAAATGGTTCCCATTTATTAAGCATTTACGTCTAACACTGTGCTGCCAACTCTATTCTACAGAAGAGGAAACTGCACCTTGAGGAACTGAGGTGACTTCCTCCAAGATCATATGGTGGTGGCTTACTGCTTCATGCCTCTACCAGTTCCTCAGATCAATAGTAAAGGACCAGCCAGGTTTTGTACTGAAGGAAAGCCCAAGTTCAGAGGCCAAAGGTCATGGGCTGCAGAGCAGTGCTGTTCCCGCCTGGGGCTCTCCTCCTGATGAGATGCCTGCCCCTCTGCCCTGTCATTTGTGGCAAGGCTCCTGACAATAGGGAGGCCAGGACAGCAAGTAGCTTCCTATCTTGTAGTTGTGGCCATAGAGGCTCATAGGGGTCAAGTGACCTGCCCGTGATACCACAGAGAGCGGTCCAGCCTGCTGGGAGGCAGGACAGGCTCAGGGGCTTTCTGTCTCTGAGCCCAGTTCTCCCACCACCCAAGTCCTCCCTGCCTTGCTTCAGCTTCCTGTGGCCACTGGCTGCGTGGACGGCCACACCCACGGGGCAGATCCACATGAACTGGCCTCACCAAGTACAGTCCTCAGAGGTTGGGTGGGTCCCAGAGTGGGGTGGTCCTGCTCAGAGGGTGGGGTGGGTTGGCAGGGGGGCTGCTGGGCCTTAATAGGCACATTGTCCCCTTGCTGCCGTGAGTGCCGCCCGGCCCCTTCCTCGCACCCCGCGTGCTGGATGAGCTCATGTCTGAGGCTGGGGCGGCCCGGCAGCCGAGCCTGGCTGCAGGGAGGCCCGCCGGCCGGTGGAGCCTGCACGGGCTGGGGCCAGCGGAGTCGTGAAGCAGAACGTTGTAATGAGCGACGCCGGCTGGATTTATGGGGCTGCGCACGTGCGCCTGGCCGTCCTGCGAGGGCCTCCACACGGGAACAAAAACAAGGCCTGGCCCAAGCACGGCGCGACTGAGTCTTAACAAGAGCCTGCTAATTACTGGAAGGCCCCAGCCAGGACCCAACCTGGGCAGGAGCAGAGCTTGGGGCCAGTTCCTGTGTCACTTTGGGCTTTGTTGGAGTCCTGAGTCTCTACTCAGGAGGCCCAGGAGGAGGCACCAAGTCTCAGGGGCCCAAGGCCCGCAGACCTGGGCTCCTCCACTCACCAGCTGTGGTCTTGGACAAAGTGCGGATCCATTCCTTTCCTCACTTTTCCACATCTGTAAAACAGGGTAACATACTTTTTGAGGCTAATGGGAGGCAGGCAGCGTACAGAGTGAACAGGAGGTGACTCATTCCTTGCTTTGAATCCTGGTTCTGCCAGGTTCCTGCTGTGTGGCCTGGGCAGTCACTTCAACTCTCTGATCTGAACTCTCTTACCTAGAAAGCAGAGTATGAGGTCCACTGTGCAGGGTTGTGAGGAGTGTGTGTGCCCCTTGTAGTCACACCACTGCCACTTCTCAGGGCACAGGAGCATCTCTTGTGCTGTCATTGTTGTTCTTGCACTTGAGAATGGAGGTGGAAGATGCCTCTGCGTCTTGCGACGGGATCTTGAAGGCCCTGTTGCTATTGCGGTTCTGCCTCTGTGTCGGTGGTCTGCCCAGCAGAGGGTTGGGCATGCATCTGTCAGGTGCATGTGGAGATCCCCAGGCCTCTCTACCTATGCTTGCAACCACAGGCCTCTGTTTTCTAGTGGAGGAGCCCATCAATGCCAGGACGCAAGCTACGGACTGAGCTGGCAGCAGGAGCTAGTCCTTCTGTGCCAAGGCTGGGCTGTGAGAAGGAGCTTCCTGACTCAAGCTTGCATGTAGGGTCACCAGGACATGCTGCCGTGGCCCACCAAGGACACATGCCTGTGGCCAGTACTCTGGCCTGTAAAATGTGTTCACCCAAGCTCACTGGCATGCAGGCAAGGGCTTTTCAGCAAACATTTCCCACTGTTTTCCCTATTTATGGATATGAGGATTTAGCATCTAGCCAGCAAGGTCCCATGTCCACTCCCTTTCAAGTCAGGAGCCAGCCAAGGGGGAGCATCAGATGCCGTGAGATCCAGGCTGCAGTTAGCAGTGTGGCAAGAGAGGGCCAAGCCAGGGCCTATTGCCAGCATCAGGCTCCATTCTGAAGCCACCCTGTGCTCACACAAAGAGGGAGATCCAGTGCAATGGGTTACCCCTGGCTGTCACCCTGGCCTGACTCCTACAGGGCTGGGGTGTCTGGAATGTCCTTGAGGGTGGGCATGGGGGGAGACCAAGTTCCTCCAACCTCCCCTCTGCCTTCTCTGAGTCAGGTCCTCTGCCCCCACCTTGCCCCCTGCCTTCTGGGCCAGGCAGCAAGGGTACAGCATGTACCAGGGCCCTGGTCCCTGCCTTCCTGAAGGGCAGGGTCTCCTTTGCTTATGTCCCCAGCACCTCCTACAGGGCTTGGCCAGGAGGGCACAGGGAATGTGTACATGAGTGGCACTCAAGTGTCTGATGGGGAAGATAGCCATGAAAACACATGACAGCTGCCCAGTAGGCACAGTGCTGTGGCTGATGGGTGTGCGGAGACCTGGAAACCTGTAGGGTTGAGCAGGATTGAAACAAGTGGAGTTGTGTTCTGGTGAGGAACTGGCACGAGCAAAGGCCTGAAAGCAAGATGTGAGTGGCCTGTACAGAGTAGGTCCACAGGGAGAGTGTCAGAAGGGTGGTGTGAGCTGAGGCTGGAGAGGAGGACCAGTCTTTCTCCACTCCCAAGCCTACCAAGGTGTGAGAAGGAACTTCTGAACTTCCATGGGCCTCAGTTTCCACACCCATGAAATGGAAACACCACACACTGATACCACTGTCTCAGGGTGTTGTGAGGATTTGCATGGTGTGTTTTGCATGCTGTAAAGGGCTGAGTGGGCTGTGGCAGTGGTTCTGGGGCTGCTGACCTTTGGGAAGACCTGGGGGGACTGGGGACACCACGAAGAGGCACAGGAGCATTCAGGAAAGGGCCCCCTGGGAAGCAGTTCCCTGTGGGTGTCATCTCAGTGGAAGTCATCAATATCTTCCCAGTTGTTTGGATTTGCCCCTAATTAAATCCTGGTGTGGCTGTTGCTGACTGTGGACAAATATATTAGAAGCATTTTGAGCTCAGTGAAAGTTTCGTAAAGTCAGCCCAGTGCTTGCCCGAGGTGGTGTTTCTTTCTAGAGGATGTGGCTGCAGGGCCGAGTGCCTTTTCTCACGGGGTCTGGAGGCTCCTCAGGGTGGGGGTCCACAGCCAGGACCTCCGTGGGACCTAATGAGAAGCTGCTGGGTTTCAATTATGTGCCCGGCCCTGGCTCTGCGCTGTCTGATTGACAGCTCATTACCCCGCTGCCATTTTGGGGCAGTGGAATTTAATCTCCCAGATGGGAAGCAAATCAATTTGCCCATCCACTGCAGCTGAGCCTACTTGAACTCAGCTCTAATTTATTCTCTCAAGCTTAGGAAGCCTTGTCTTTTTAGGTACAGAAATATCAGGTTTCCCAGCCAGCCTGGCTGGGAGCGCTCAGGCAGACACGTGAGAGGGCCATCCCTGGGACCCGACCTGGGCAAGCCCTGGTCTTTAGCAGGGGACATGCCTTCAGGCTGTTTAGGGGAAGCAGGGCTCTCCCCAGCAGACCAAGCTTGTCAGGAAGGTTGTGTGTGGGAACGGGGATGTCATGACACCCCATGTCATTGCGATCAGTCTCCTGCCCAAGAGCTCAGGGTGGGAAGAGGCTCCTGCCAGCAAGGCAGATCTGACCTCTTGCTTACATGCATTCTAGGGCCACATTACTCTGACCTGTGATCATTGATTTGGTTTCAGGGCTTTCGACATAAGATTTGGAGGGTGTTGTTCCGAGTCTCTGAGCTTTTCGCCCTCCCTAAAGTGCAGTTATGAACCTGAAGCTGAGGTGGTGACCTTCAAACTGTGGCATTGGGACAGTTTTCCTCCTCTGCCCAGCAGGGCAATCAGAAGGCTTTTTTGCCAGGGACACATGACCTAGGGGGGTGCTCCAGGGCACATCCACACAGACACTGAATGTGCGTGGGTCCTCGTGGTGTGTGGCCACTGACCTCCACTGCTGGTGCTGGTTCCCCAGCAGGTTCCAGGGCAGGGAGGGTCCCAGGTGCCCTGTCCTAAGTACTCCAAGGGGGTTGTTAGCAGAAGATCTGCAGGCAGTTCTGGTCACTTCACAGGGCCTCTTGAGGAGAAATTTCAGCTACGTTTTGTGAGAGACAGAGTCCCCGGTGCTTTCTGCTCAAGTTCAAAGGTGTTTGACGGCATGTTCCTCAGTTCTGCACTCTGCCAACACAGAGGGCTCCGGAGTCTCGTTGTGCATGCCTGCATGGGCATGGGGTGGGCATGGGACGGGTGGAGCTGCTTGGGTGGGAGAGGGGGAGGAAGAACATGCCTCCCGTGGAGAGAGCGATTCTAAGACACACATTCTCTGAGTTTGACAAAGCAGCCCAGGCCGGGTTGGCTTCCAGGGGTCAGCGAAAGGCCAGTCTGTTTACACACCTTGGTGAGGAGCATGAAGGGGGCAATGGGGGCTGGGATTAATGAGCAGTGTTATTGCCTCACCTGTCAGGAGGGTCATGTGATATTATTTTGATATCGGGGGCCCCAGAAGCAAACACAACAGGCTAGGTTATAAATAGAAGAAAAGCCAAAGAAAAGTGGCCTCACCCCTTGCCATTGAGCATTTTCCTTTCTTCTCAGCCGGGAGTGGGCCCCAGGACCCCAGGACCCCCACCCCAGCCCAGCGCCTTCAGGTGGATTGCAGGAAGGCGGCACCAAGGCCAGCTCCCAAGATAACGCTGTCTGGTGGCGCCGACAGCGAAAATTAAACATCACGACTGCTAATGAATAAATTGGCTAAGCCATCCCCCCGACCAGCAGGGTGACTGACGAGACAGCTCAAGTGACAAACAAGGAAATGAGAGGCTCTCCTGCACCCAGCCCAGACCTCCCCAGAAGGGCTGAGCAGGGACAGCCGTGGATTGGGAAGGGTGGGACTCTGGGTGAGAAAAGGAAATTACTGTCCATCTCTTGCTTTTTTTCCCCTCAGTGTAAGCCAACTCCTCTATCAGGGCTAGCAGTAGCTGTGACCAAATACAGCCAGCTGACCCTGAATGGAGGGAGGAATTCTGCCACATAAACAAATCCATGGATGGACAGCGCCAAATGCTGGGGACAGGGGATGGGGGCAGAGGCCAGGGCTAAAGTGGCTGTCCTGGGTGGGAGTGGGGGGAGCAGATCCACGATTCCCAGCAGCCAGCAGAGGGGACGGAGGGAGCCCCCAGCAGGGGCTGAGGGAGCAGACTATGTGCCAGCTTCCACTTGTCACCTTGCTCTCTTGGCCTAGAAGATTCCAACCTTTCCTACAAAGTCTAGCGCTGGGTTATCTGTTCCAAGAAACCCTCCCTGTGCCCTCTGAGCCAGTGAGCAGAACTCCCTGCTCTGAGCCCCTGCCTGTTGCGCAGGTACTTCTCTGGGTCCCTCGCTTGCTGGGCAGAGGCATTGTCTCACCTGCCTTTGTAAGAGGGCCCCATATGAGGCCTCATTCATAGTAAGCACTCCACAAGTCCTTATTTGCGACTGGATTGCTTTAAATACACATTTCTATTTGTCTGTCATCCCATAGGTTCTGTTTGTGCCCCCAGGGTGGGCCACACAGGACCTATCAGTGAATAGGCAAGGAACCTCACCTAACTAGAAAACAAAATATTGGGGTGAATACCAAAGAAGAATTCAGCTCCAGGGAGGCTGGGGAGAGCTCTGGTTGTAGACAGAGCTGGGTTCAAATCCCAGCTCCATCATTCATAGCTGTGTGACCTTAGGGAATGTTTCACCTCTGTCATAAGTTTCTTCATCTGTAAAATAGGGATAGCTACCTACCTCATAGGGTTGCCGTGAGAGGTAAATGAAATGATGTATGTAGAGGACACACACAGTAGTTGTTATTGTCAGTTTAGGCCCAGTTGAAGCCACAGTGCTGTATCAGATCTCAGATATCATTTAAAGGGGCTCCTGGAGGAGCACTGAAAAAATAGTCTGGATTATTCAGGGCAGAGCCCAGCTGCCGAGGGCAAGGATTGTTTTTCAGAAACAAGTGGGAGCGGGTGTTGTCTGCATAGGGCCAGCAAGGGATCACAGGGCTGCATGTCCCTGAGGTTGAGATGGAGGTAGGGGGACCTGGGCACGGTGACCATGGGATGAGGTGGCTGCACTCTACAGCATGCACTACAAGCCTGCCTGCAGCACAGCTTACAGCGAAGGGAAGGGCTGGGCTGGGGAACAACACCTACCTCTCCAGAACCTTCAGGATTTCCCCTCCTCACCAAATAATTGCATTTTTGGTAACTTTACTACTGCAAACTCATCTTTTGAATAGAGGCATGTTTGCATTTTAAGAGGTACCTTGCAGTTGCACCAATTTTGTAAATCAGTGAGCTTTTTACTTCCTCTAAACATGAGGCTGACATCAGAGAACAATTCTTCATTTTGGTTTTTAAAACTAACTGGGTGGTTTAGAGAAGAAGGGAATCCCAGGAGGTTTGTGGGCTGTTTCATTGAAAAGAATTTCTTCAGTCACCCGCACCTCAGGGGCACAGCACACTTTGGATTATCCAAAGGTTAGAAGCATTTAGGTGATTATGGTAAATAATTCATGCAAACTCTGGCAAATGCAATTTATTCTATTGTGTAATCACAAGGAAGAGCAGAAACTGGCTGCTCTTGTCTCTACTTACTTCCCAATCCTTTTAGCGACATCTAGTGGAAGACCTTTGAAAAATACAGTATTTGCATCTGGTGTACCGCCAAAATTAAGGAAATCCAGTTCACCGAGAAGCTACTAAACCTTCGTTCCAGCTAAATGTTTATATTTTTCAATATCAAGTTACAAATACCACCAAGGCTAAATGGATTCTCTTTTGTTGCTATTTAGAGTGTGCCATCAGGGACCCTTTATCACCGTGTTCAGCATCTCTGGTTGTCACTTATTAGCAGTATGAGCACAGGCAGTTTCCTTCTCAGCCTCAGTGTTCTCAGCTATAAAATGTACCTAATATACAGGACCTAGGGTTATTACAAGGACCAAATGAAATGAGGCCCATGATGGACTCAGCTCAGTGCCTGGCACACAGTAAACACCAGTATTATCAGCTAACTGTAGCCACTATTTTTCTGTCACCCTCCCTGCACACTGCAGACTCCACCTGTAGAAACAATTTGCAGAGATTATCTATGAAGTGATATCATTTTAAGATGCATCTTCTTGAAAAGACAATGCTAAACTTTCTCTCTCTCTTTCACCAAACTCTCATGAAGAAATGGGGATACATAATCTAGACCCAGTAAAGATTTTGGAAAAAGAAATTTATAAGTCTTAATAATATCTTATATTTAGAAGAAATTTGGAAAAATCACCTTTCAGGTTTGAGTTAGTAGTTGCCTTTTCACTGAAAAGATTGGTTGTATAATGGTCTAGGACCTTCTGTTTTGATTTCATTAGGCAGTTTGGAAAGGAAAATGATCCTTAACATTTATCCCTGACATGCACTGTACTGTATATTTCTTCCTGGCTAAAATCTGCTTTAGAAGAAGGCACTTTTTAAAGAGCTAGAAGGAGTCTTCTGTGCATTTTAGGCAAACTTAGATTAAGGTGTAAATGTCCTTTGAAGGAAAGTGTCCATGTTTTGCTAACATATTTTAGTTGCTGTGGTCCACCTGGGATCTTTCTAAACAATCTACGTTCCAAAATGGCCTGGGCTGTAAGGAGGCATGTAAGAGCTGGCAGCACAGCCAGGTGCCGCTCTGACCAGGAGCCTGTCCTGCAGGGGTGACAGGCCTAACACAGCCCACCAAAGGGCGAGAGGCTTCTGCAGGTCCATCCAGCAAGGTCCCGGGGTACCCAGGCCCAGCCATGAGCCAGAGAGACTGTCAGGAGGAGAGGATGGTAGGAGAGAGCTGGGCTCAGAGTCTGAAGCCTTAGGCTCTGTACCAGCCTGCCAGTTGCCACCTGCATGGCTTTGGATACATTCCCTTCATCTGTGAAAGAGATCACACCTCTGCCCAAGGGACACAGTATTGGAAGGAGAGACTTTATATGAATTCTTGCTATAAACCACTGGGGGCTAGTAGATGCCCCCACCCACTCAGATGTAGTGGCCACCATGGAGTCTCCTGGGGTAGGATGCCCTGCCCCCCGCATCGTGTGACTAGAGAAGCTAACTTAGGACTCATGGGAACAATAACTTGCAACACGCCAGTCACAACAGTTTAACATTTTACTAAATCAATTCACACAAATTCCAAATTGCAAATATAATTAAGGACAACAGATTCTGTTCTGCTTTTTAAATCTTTCATTTTCAAATCCATCATTAAGACAAAAAGTAAACAAAAATTAGATCTGTTGCAAATTCATGATTTTTCTTCTGAGAATAAAAGAACATTAGAGTAAAAAGAACGCCACTGGGTGTACAATAAAGCACCACAACACACGGTTACAAACGGGGCTTCCTGGCTTCTGCAACATGTAAAAGACACTGTTCTCCCCATTGCTCTGCGTCAATTAGGACTTCATTAAAATAAAACTATAAAATCTCCTAGGTTACACTAAGTCAGACACGGTCTGGAACACAGTGCTTAACAACAGTAATGCCAACTATCAGTGCTAACATAAAAACATTTTAGAAGGTCAAAAACAATTAAACTGGAAACCAAAACCTTATTTTCCCTAGATGAGCAAAATTGAAAATGAAAAGGTTCCCGCCTCCCAGTAGGAGTGAAAGGGATTTTTTTTCTCTTTCAAATTGGAGGCAGGGGCTGGTTCTGTAGTTCCTCAGCCTAGTTGGCGTCCAGCTTGGCCATTTCCTGCACATAGATGCCTATACTCTCACTGTCAAAAAGCACGAAGTACACTGTTTTGATTGAAGAGGACATTGTGGACACGAAGTAACTGGAGATGGCCTTCAGAATCAGCTGAGCTGCTGTCTGCTTTGGAAAACCATTCCTACAGGAGAGAACAAATGTGCTCAGCAACCAAGGTGGCCATGGGACCCGCCCTCCTCAGGGGTCACCGCCCTCGAGGCTGGCTGCTGCAGCTCACCCCATGTCGGGTCACAGTGTCCACTGAGCCCTCTGGCTGCTTGTACACAGGTGTGAGAAAACCCAGTGCTCGCAAGACAAAGGACAACTGGGCAGAGAGCTGTGATCTGCAGGAGAGTATGCTCAGTGCCTTTGGAGAAGGCATCCAGCAAGCAGACAGGATAGCGTCTGGTGGTGTGTGTTAAAAGTCCCCCAAGCGCAGTGTGAGCTCCTACATTTCCTCTGCCCATCGTCCCTATGACTAGCATGGGGCTTGAGCCACAGCCCAGGCCCTCAATGCTCCCAGTGGGTGTCAGCCCCAGGGGATGACTGGAGGCTGGAGGTTCTCTGGGAACATGCTGACCTCATCCACACACATAGAAGGGTCACACCCTTTGCACCAGCCTTTGGATTTCATGGGTGCAGGGGCTCCTAGCCAGGAATCCAGCCCTACTACACACCAGCTTGTACCACTACAAAGGCCAGGGTGTCAGGGAGCTGTGGGTGCAGAGGAAGATCTCTGGACCAAGTGGGCTCCTTAGCTCAGGGATATCATCCAAGTCTCCAAGCCAAATGTATCTGAATCCATGTTTCCATTTAAAGTAAATGTCTGTGTCAATTTTTGAAGGCAGGTGCTCAGAACTTAAGCACCTGGAGTCAGGACTGGGAAGGCTGGCACTCATTGCTCTATACGGTGTTCCTGAGGCTGTTCCTGGTCAGCATGGTACATGCATAACCCAGGGGACCTGGGAGGGGAGTGGCAGGAACGCAGCAGCTTGCCTGGCCCACTGGAAATAACCTGGGTTTGGAACCAGTGGCCCTGGATTTGAATCCCTTAACTGATCCTAATCTTCAGTTAAGGACACTGGGGGTGAGAGTTTGGGGCCGTTTTTCATGAGGATTTCTTTGTTCATTGGCAGATCTACAATCTGCCTGCTGAGCCTGTGGACATGTTGGCTTGCGAGGTGTTGAGCCAACCTGCCTGTCTGGGCTGGTACTCTCCTTCAGGTGGGTATCTGCCACCAGGAGGAGAGGTTTTCAAACGTGTAAGGTGAGAATTTGTTACAACACACTAGTCTCACTCACTCCGTGCCTGTGAGGTTTGAAGCACCTGGCTGGTCGCTTGCAGAGCCGTGCACATCTCACTGCCCTCAGTGCTCAGCACATGCCACAGCCACAGGAGAAAACCCACTTGCTTTTGATCAAACATGGCTTCACCCAGCTCAATGATAAAGAGCTAAGAACTTCTGGATGCTTCAGGAAAGGAGCTCATTCTTAAAGGACAAGGGGTGTCATCCCTGGGTATGTCCTCAGCCTGTGGGCTGGGCTTCCCTCACACACAGGTGCTCCTCCTCAACCACATAGCGCCCCCGTGGAGCTGCCACTGCACAGAGTGCCTCTGCTGTGGAGAACGGTTCAGCACTTCAGAGCCGCTCTTGCCAGGAGAGGGTCATCAGATGTGCATAGCCTCCCCGAGGAGACACTGGAGGCTCCCGACCAACAGGTGAGCCATAATGGAGGGTGCGGGGCCAGTTAAGGAAGGGCTTTGCAGGGAGTGGGCAGATCGTCCCCTGGCACCCATGCCCACTTGCAAATCTGAAAGCTTGGCCTGGGAAGCAGATGTTCAGACCACATCTGGCACTGCTGCCTTGACTATTTTCACAGGAGTCAAGGAGCAGAGAATGGGTTATCCAGATCAAGATCCATGTTGGGAATCACCTGAGGAGGTAGACTAGACCTTCCATTTTGGGGGTGTCTTCCTAGCTGTGCAGCTGCTTCCAGCTGTGGCTGCACTCAGGCCAAGGAACTCCAAGGGCTCTGAGCGGGCAGAGGCCAGTCTGTGGACTTGACCTGGGTGAGCGGGGCTGAGAGGAGCTGCTCTCTGAACGTGAAGCCTGGGACCATGCTCCGTCAGCTTCCTCCAGTGAGGGCGCCCTCCTACCTGTCCTGGCCTCACACCTGCACAGGTAAGCTGGGCTGAGGTGAGGGCCTGTGGAACTGCCTGGAATGGCAGTGTGTTGTGTGGCCTGGTGCTCACAGCATGTTTCCTTTTGTGGCTGTCCAGCCCCACCTGAGCTGGACATAATGCCACCTGGTAGCTACCGCCAGGCCACTGCATCACCAACACTTAGCTACATCTGGCACACGCTGGGTGAGATGTGGCTTTAGGCAGGCAAATACAGTGAGTGGCTCTGGCCCATGCCCTGCCAGCTGGAGGACCAAAAGTGTGCCCATCATTCCTGCCTATGCTCGGCACTTTCTGACATAGACCCCTCCCATGGCTTTCCATCCCTCTGCCTTGGACCCTTGAGAGTCTGTGTGACTTTCAGTGAGAGAATGTTCTTTCCTGTTCCTATACATCAGTAGTTCTCAAACTTTAGCCTGCATCAGAATCATGGAGAGCTGGTCACAATACAGATCGCGGGGTGCCGCCAGAGTTTCTGAGTTAGCAAGTCTGGGGCCACTCTTCGTGAACCTCTCTCCTTTATGTAGCCTAGAGTCTACAATCTGAGCTTTCAGGGTGGACCCAAAGGTTAAGGACATGCAAGTGGAGAAGAAAGGTAGTAGTGGAAGGTTTTAGACCCATAGTGCCCGTGCCTGCATACTCTCCTGTTAATAGAGAGTAGGCTGCTCTTCTGCCAGACGTGCCTGGCCTTGTCCTTCAAGGTTGCTGTTGGGTGAATGTGAGTCTGGGTTGTTTCCAGGAAAACCTCTTATTGACACACCTACCCATCTGTCCGAAGAAGCCACAGCTTAAAGAAGAAATCCTGCCATGGGACTGTGGCTGATCTGGAGCACGCGGGCTACCAGGAAGGAACAGCAAAGGTAATGGCTTTCCCAAACTGTTTCCTAGTTGCTGCAGTGAAGAATGTTTGTAACACAATGGACTGTGTGAATAGATGCTCTTGCACACACAGCCCCACACCTGTAAGACAGGGGCAGTTTTGGCACATGCAGTGGCCTGGGCAGGCCAGTCTCAGCTCTACCTCTGATGCAAGGTGGCCTGAGTGGTTAAGAGCTCAGGATTTCCTGGAACCACACAGGATTTGAGACCTAGCCCTCTCTCTGTGCCTTCTCTCCCCACCCTGTGCAACGGGGTTAGCAGAGTATTGGACGAGATCATGCACTTTCAGCACCAGGGCATGGCACAGAGTCCTCAATCACGTGGGTGGTGTCCAAGGGCTCACACAATGGAAAATGGCCTCCCCAACACTAGGCCCCATGACAGCTGTGCCTGGGTGACTGCTGTTGTCACTGCAGTTACACTGTGGTAAAAATGTTGGCCCCAGACTCCCAGAAAGCTGCTGTCCAACCTGCGCTAGCGAGTGGTGGCACGGCAGGGGCTCCAGAGGCTCCTGGTGCAGCTGACTGCCTCCAAGGGAGCTGCCTGCCTGCTGGCGTCTCACTTATCTTTGGCTTGCTGGGTGGCTAGGTTCCCTCGCTGGTTGCACAGCCCTCTGAATGGCTATCCCTGCAAGGCCAAGGCTTCCCACTTTCCACCCTACTGCCACTGTGACAGTCACTCTGTCCTGAAGCTGTACTGTCTTCCTTTAGATGAGAGCAGATGCCACAGAGCAAGAGGGGTTAAGGGCTTCCACTCTAGGGTCCCAGCTGCCTTTGGTTAGGGGTGTTAACATCTCTGAGCATCAGTTTCTGCGACTGGAAAGTAGGTCCTTCAGGGGTATCCATGATGATGACAGGTGGGAATAAGGATGCTGCTGCGGCCACCACTGGTCCCCACCCTCTGGAGCCCTCAACCTGTCCTGTGGGTGTGTTTACAGCATGTTCCTTAAGTTCCCCTCACTGGCAGGGCTGGGACCTTTTCTTGAGAAGACTAAAGAGACATCTGCATTTCTTCTGCAGTCACTCCAGCTGTGTCTGGAACAGCTTTTCCCAAGGGTCCTAGTTTCCCTAGTTTAGGACAAGGGGACCTCAAGGGCCCTCTCAGTCCAGTGCCCTCCTGGGTTAGCCTGCTCAGTGAAGCCGGGTATACACATTGGATGCTTGTCCCACCATCCCACCTGGAAATGCAGAGATTCTGGGTTCACAAGGGCTGCAACCCAGAAAAGGCTTGAGTTCCTCCAGTTCTGCAGATCCTCTCCTGTGTGGCGCCTCCCCAATTGCCCCTGCTCCTGGTGTACTGCCCTCTAGCAATGGGCCAGTTAGGCATGCAGGGAGCCCAGGATTAGAGCTGTGAGGAGCAGACCAATTAGGGACCCCAGAGAGTCACACGGGGAAAGGGTATAACCTGGGGATGGAGGGAGTCCAGGTAGATTTTCTGGAGGAGATGGGCTGGGAGCTCTCTCTTCACAGCTGGGTAGGAGTAGAGCTGGATTCTAGGTGGACTCTGGTTTTTTTCTTGCTGGGCCAGTCGCCAGTCTAATGACCCAAGTTGGCTTTGAGGTGACAGTTTAGGGCTGGATGTCTTGGAAGCTTGAGTGATGTGGGGAAAATGTCTGCCGACACTCTTCTGTTAGAATTAGTTCCCCTCCCTGTGCTGCTAGCTGCTCCTGGGCCCTTACCGTTCTTCCATGTTCTGTCCAGCTTTTGAGTAGTTGTTGCCTGATTGTTTGAAGTTGCCCCAGTCAAAGGCTACTCAATCCACAAGGAAAGACCAAATCATCAGGACTCTCTGCCGAGAGGCACAGTGCTCAGGAGGGAGAAGACTCAGAAGGGAAGGTGACCCCCACTCTTGCCCCCCAGCTTTGGCCTACAGCAGCCTGAAATGCCTCTCATCTTCTTTTGCTCCAAGGCTCACATGCTGTGGGTTAATAAATAGTTCTCCCCAATTCAAAGGTCTTTGAGTTTGTTTCCATCCTTCTATTTTTCCTCTAAGGCCAATGGCGAGGGCACAGGGAGGCCAATGGCTGTGCCTGGGCAGGTCAGGGAATTCTAAGGTGGTGTTTCCAGGGTTCCCTGTAGAAATCAACACACACAGAGAGTGCACAAGCAAGGACATGCCCTCTGACAAGATGAGAAGAGGTGGGAGCAGAAACCTGTCTGACCAACGGAGACATGAGTTCCATATGCCTAATGTCATAAGCTCTGAAGGGCCTCCAATCAAATTCTGGCTCTGCCAAGTACAAGCTGTGTGACCTCAAGTAAGTGACTTAACCCCTCCAAACTTGGGCTTCTTTGCCTTTGAATGGAATTAATAACAATGCTCACCTCTGGGTTACTGTGAGATAATGCGGATAAAGGGTTTACCATAGGGCTGGGGCTCAAAAAACACCATAAATGGTAGATTGAAAAAAAAAAACCCAAAAAACCAGTTTTCCTTTTAAGCTCATAAATCTAAGGAAAGTTTAATCAAAACCCCAAACTAGCTATTCTCAATGTACTGCCCCTCCGGAAAGGGGTCACCCCCTAATGTCAAACAGAGCCAAGGGAGTGGGAGTGTCCATAAATATTGTGACTGGAATGGCCGAGGACAGGATGTCCAGATGCCAGAGGTGGTTTCCCAAGGCCAGGTTACACTGTGGGCTGGAGGGAGCAAGTGGCCATATAGGTGGGCTGCGGTCATCCTCCCACATGCCCAAGATGCCAGGCCCCAGCTGAGGGAAAGTGATCCCACGCTCTTCACCAGCATGTCTGCATTGACACTGTTTTAATTCCAACATGACTTCTATGCTGGAGACACCAAATGTCACAAACAAGCTGTTTTATTTCCCCTCCTAAAACTCACTGTGATTTACTGGCCAGCTCTGGAGTAATCCCATGTTTTACTCATGAAAGAGAGGGCAGCTGTTTACATGGTGCTGTGGGGTGAGGTCTGCCTGGCAGATGTGGCCAGGTAGCAGTGCACATGTACTGCCTTTGGCCATTCTACCTCTTAAAAGCTTTCAATTGATTATTTTTTAAAACTTTTCACTCCATGAAAAATGTAAATAAGTTTGTAATAACAGATGCTCTTTTATGGGAATTACTTTTATGCTTCAATTTAAAATTTCCCAATAGCCATATGAAAGGGCGTGAAATTATTACCTCCAATAAAGACTCCTATTGCCTCTCTCTTCGGAAGCACCTTTCATCAGAGTAGATCAAAGTGTACGAAGCACTAATTAACTGAGCCTCAGAACCATCTGTGAGGAAGGGCAGTCCCTAAAACCTTGCTTGCTGATAAAGCAGGCAAGGGGCAGATAGGTTGATTCACTTACCAAAAGTCACACAGCACAGTGCCAAAGAACAGACCTTTTATGGGAGATGGGAGAAGCATGAAGTATGGCTACTTGTTGACCACCTCATGAAGGATGCTCATCTTTGCCAGGTGCTCTTAGAACAAAATGAAAGGGCTTTTAGATACTCTATCTCTGTTAGCTTTTGCTTTCAATATGCATTTAAATGGTGTTGACTTTAAGAATGATGATTCACATACGCTCTTGGCAAGAGAGACTAGAATGAAGAAGTAGTGACTGAAAATGTACAGGGCAATCCAAAACACCACATATGTCATCAGGAGTCTGTCAGCTCTTGACTGGTGCTTGTGGTCGTCCTGCCTTTGGCAATGACTTGAGCTCAGAGAATGTGGAGCTGGGTGTGCATGCGGTATGCACGAGGGTGTGGGCACCGGCATGTGCTTTCACTTGTTTTCTGATCAGGATCCCTTCTCCCCCAAACAAATACACACTGCAGGGATGTGGTACACACACTGCGGGGACCAGGGACGTGGTGGTTTTGTTGCTCCAGCTTCCTTTGGCCATTGGGCCTGAGAAGAGAGCCTCCTTGAATGGCTGAGGACTAAGGGACCTCACTTCAAGGAGCCTCTGGTCCAAGAGGCTCACAGCTCACAAACCCGAGAGGGATTGCTGGGGAAATGCTCGCTGTACCATTTTGCCCTTGCTGGAGGTAGGCCGTGATAGAGGCTCCAAAAGAGAAGGTGCAGGCAAAACCAGAGATCTTTCCCCGTGCTCAGATCCTCTTGTAGGTCCTGCTAATCACAAGTGACTTCCTTGGCCACAGAGAGCCCTGGGGAATAGGCCTTCTGCTGGTTACACTGTCTGAGTGACGTGACAGGAAGCCCCTCCAGTGCTGGTTCTGTCACTGTCACTTGAGGCATGGGACCTCAGTGATGGCAGTGTTTGGGGAAGCAGAATTATGAGTCCTGCCCAGGCTGAAAATAGTAAAATCCACTCTTTATCCTCCTCATGAGTTTGGAAGGAAGTGCTTTGAAAAGAGCAGCTTTCTATAAATACAAGGTGTGGTTCTGTGGACTGTCGCTTGGGCCCAGGATGGCAGCGTAGCCTCTGGGGTCATGGGATGTATTGATAGGTAGAGACCCCAGAAGGCTCACAAACAGTGATGGGAAGCTCTAGGAGCAGTGGCAGATACTTTGTCCAAACCAAGCCACATGCCACTATAGAACCCCAGATTGTGGGCCCAAGACTCTAACAGCTGCAGCCTCAAAAGTCCAGTTTCCCTTGGCTTCACTGCCCAACAAGATCCCGAGCCCTCCAGAGGCCTGAGCCTTTGACCCTCGGTAGGGAGGACCCTGGTAATGTGATGGGTGATGGGTGCTGGGACTTTCTCAGAGGTGGTGCTGCCTGACAGGCCCATGTGTCTATATCACGGCACAGGGGGATCATTACACGCATTTTCCAGAGTGGGGATTAATTTATGTGCCATCCTTCAGTTGGTCAGTGGCCGAGCCAGGACTCTACTCAGGGCCTGACCCTCAAGCCAGAGTGCAGTGCTGCTCTGATAGGCAGGCAGCTGACAGACTAATTGCTGGCACTGGGGGTGCACAATCAGAGACCTGCCTGCATCATCAGCTGTAGCGGACTACACTCCTCCAGTGGGGCCTCTGGGTTGTGCATCTGCCTCAGGGCAATCGTTCTGCTCCTGAAAGCCCTGGGGAGGCTACTTGGGGGATATTTCAGGGATGGGAGGTGGGGCAGGGCCCAGCCCTGTTTGTTATCACATAATTCTCCATTCAGTTCCCTCATGAGCAGGCCATCAGGATCACCTAGGGCAGCAACACAGTGAGACAGACTAGAGCAAGCAGGTTTCTCGAAGTGAAGGATGCTTGGGGGACGCAGAACTGGAACAGAGCTGCAGGCTCATGCTGGGAAGGTCACTCTCTTAACTAAAACCCCTGCACTGGCACCTGCTTGTCCCTCTCCACCCATCTAAGTCTCAGTGCCTGTCAAACCTCATTCACTGAGGCACTGTCTCTGTGGTCCCAGTGCACACTGAGGTCCCCTTCTGTAATGACATTTGCTGTCACAATTGAAGCTTTATATTGTCCTTGGGCTCGTGCCTCTCTCTCTTCAATTGCCCCTCACCACTGTCTGACATTTGTGTTCTCCCCTCTTTCGTGCTCTGGTCTCCTTGACTAAGGCAAGTGATTGAAGGTGGCCTCAGCAGCCTTGCACAGAGTGAGAGCACCAGACCCGGAGGCCATGTACGCAGAGAAGTACACTCATGACCACCATGGTGGCAAGTGTTTTCCTTACCTGCCGCTGCCAATGGATGGAAATGCAATGGATTTCAGCTTCTTATCATCAGCCAGGGCCAAGCAGTTTTTCACTGTTTTTTCCAGAAGTTCCTCACACTTGTCTGCACCCCAGACTGGGCTGTTACAGTGGATCACAAACTTGGCGGGCAGGCCATGGCCTGCACTGACAGCAGCTGGAAGGAACAAGACAGAAACAGTGCATATATTCCTGTGCAAAGCACCTGTCAGAAGATGCAAACACAGACCCATTCTCCTACCAGTGTGTTTTCCCGTGCTCTCTGAGGGCCCTTGTCTGAGGAGGAACGCATCTGCCTGCCATGTAGTGATTCCAATGTAAGCAGGAGCTGGGAAATGCTTACCATTTAGTCTCCTCTCTCTGGGCAGCCAAGCCACAACCCACCCTTGGAAAGTTGCAATTAGGGTGCATCACCACCAGGATTTTTAGCCAAGATTGCAATGAGCTCCCCCTCCAGGGTGCTCCTGGAAGGCAGAGCTGTGTCCATCTCACTTGACTGAATGTGTCTGAATGTTTGCTGCCTCAAAATAATTGCCTTTTTGGGTCTCCAACCACTCTCCTCATGTGAATTCATGTGCAGATAACTAGGACGTATCTCTTAATCTCCTAGGCCCAATTCAGGACAAGCCTACTAGGAAAGCAACCCCTTTAAATGAGTGGCTGAGCCACCTGGCCGCACCTCTGCTGAGGGCGGCCTCACTGTTTGACTGCCTGATCTGTTCACTGTGGCCGAATTAGACTGGATTTTTAGGATGGAACTAGTTTCTTTTCCTGGAAGAGGAGCCCTCTTCCAGCTACATATCTCCATAGGGGGACCCCTCTCCTTTGTCAGATATAATGCACAGGCCTTGGGTCTGCTACATAACAGGAAATGTGACAAGTCCACCTGTCTCCCAGAGCATGTTCCAGATTCCCTGTCCATAGGATGCTCTGCAAAGGAGGTGGTTCTGGGGCCAATGGGCTTGGTGAGCACTGCATGTTGTATGTCTACAAAACCACCGCTACAGCAGGACACCCAAACTCGTTTGGTTGGATGTTTCTGAAACCCATTTTTTGAAGAACACCTGTCAGCACCATCCAAGGAACATGGGTTGTTATGGTTGTGTCACTAGTCAGTACTGGGGGAGGAGTGATTTGTGGGTAGCATCTCGTGGTGCAGGAGAAACAGCTCTGAACTAAGAGTAACGGGGTCTGAGTTTGAGTCTTGGCTTTGAGAACTCTGGTCTGAAGTGCTGGCGTATAGAACCGAGATGGGGGGTTTAATTCACTGGTTTGTCCACACAAAAAGTCACTGCTAAACTGTGAATGAAAAAAGACTGGAAAGAAACATATTAACAGTGATTATCTTTGAGCAGTGGAGCAGGGGCAAGTTTTATTCTCTTTATGCTTTTTAAAGTATTTTAAAACATTTTCTAAAATAGCTCTTAAAATAAAGAACAAAATGTGTTATTAAATCAAGCAAAAAATGTCTTGGGCCATGCTAATCTAATGGGATGGCATCCACTGTGGCTCAGGCTTCACCTGCAGTTTGGTGTGTAGCTGTACTGGGCCACCTCCCATCAGACTACACACGTGTGAGGGTCTCATCCAGGCTCAAACTGGAACACTGAGGAAAGGGACCTGCGGGCTGGTGCAGACGGTGGCTGAAGCAAGGCCAGCAGCCCCCGCTTGGGTGGGAAAGGCTGTGTATGCTCTCCCTTGTACAATGTGGGACTGTGGTAGAACTGCCTGCAGGAACTTTATTATAATCAGTGCCTACATGGCATATCCTTTGCCAGTAGACCAGAGGTCAAAGGCACACATCAGCCGAGAGAATGCCATGCCCTATTCCTACTGGGCCCTGAGACTAGCCTGGGATGGAGGCTATGTGTAGTCACTGGGGAAAGAGGGGCAAAATCTGGTGGGTTTGTGCAGATGTTACCTCATTATTATTGATGTTTACATTTAAGTTAAAATCTGTTTTAAAAACAGAGACAGAATTTGAAAGACAGAATGGGCATCGGGGACCACACAGTAAGAAGAGAAAACTAGAACACCAAGTGAGGAAGGAGGTGGCCTGTCCTCACACAGATGGTGGGGCCGGACCTTCCCTGCTGTACAGACTCTCAGACCCTCAGGAGGCCCTCTGCCCTGCCCCACTGACCACCTAAAATTCCAAAATTCAGGCCTGCAGTTGTGTAAGAAGTGCCCTGTCTCCAGGTCTTAGCAATAATCCTCCCCACATCAGATGCCAGGTCGTTTTCTTCCTCCTTATACCAGGAAGGTGTAACTGGCAAACGAAAAATGTGTATTTGCATGCTTCACACTAAAAATACAGACGGCTGAATGAAGATTATTAGTTCGCTTCTCTTACCAGCAGTTTTGCAGATGGTTCACTATCACTATCTATAATTCTCATCGCCCGGTTTGCCAAACTTGGCTTCTGTAATTCCTCAAAATTTGTGGTCTAGATGCCAAACATATAGCAGCTATTGGAAGTAATAAAAGAAAATTGCAAAGGTGGTTTTCAGTAGCTTTAACCCCCCGACAATGAGCAGGTGATAAATTTCCAGGCTGTAAAGCTAACGGTTGTCCTCTGCCTGCCCTGCAGAGCCATGTCTGCACTGCCACACCCTTCTGGATTCTCAGCTCCTTCCTAAAAGGGTTCCTCTAACTCTGCATGTGCCACACCCAGGTGAGCACAGTGGCTTCCCCATCTCACCTCCGGCTACTTCCAAGGGCCCGTTCTTTTTCCGGAGTTCCAGAACAGCTTCCACAAACTCCTTGCCACCTTTCTTCTCCAGCGTGTTTCCTAGACAAGGGCAGGGTGGGGTCAGATGCCATCCTGTGTCTCTGGCACACACAGACACTTAGCATGTCAGGTGATTACATACTTCAAATGATCTGACCAGCTAAATTTCCATAAGGCTGCAAAACAGAAACTAAGCCTTGGCTGAGTCAATGAAGTGAAACGTAGGAGGGAGTTACCATCTGCCAGGTGCCTCTCTGGCCTTGTGGCTTCACCTTGCTGTCTTGGCTGCCCTTTATTTGGGTACAACCCACGGTGACTGCTGGTGCACCAGAGATGTGAGGGGACAGGAAGCGCCTGTCCTGTGTGCTTTTTCCTGGCATGAGAAACCAGCTGGCGCTGACTTCCAAGGCTAATGCCTGCCATGGGTTTCCTTCTCTGTCTCTGGAGAGAACCCCCAAATAAGGAGGTTTTAGAGGAAGCATATCATGCTCCCACCAAGCAGCTAGCTCTCCTCCTGGCAGCAGGCCCAGAAGATAGGGTTTTTATCTAGCCACCTTTGGACCAGCATTATTACCATGCTTAGTTCCTATTTTGCAGCTCTGGTGTCATATGCGAATACAAAAAAAAAAAAGGTCTCAGTATTTTCTTAATCACACTAATGATTCAGACTCATTTTATATAAAGGAGAGCAACATCAGAAGCAGAGCTTAAAGATTAACTTATATTCTATAAAAGCATGGAAAGAAAGATGTCTAACTGTTCAGGACCAGATTTTTTTTTTTTTGATCCAGTGGAGGTTGGGAGCACTATGTTTTCTTGAATTAGGGTACTTGCTGAGTAATCAATTCCTGCCATGAAGGCCAAGTTCCCATACATGATCACCAATATTTATAAGAACTTTGGGTTAAATACATCATGTGGGATAGCAAGCAACAATCATAGTTAGTGACAATATCATCCTTTAAAGTTTGGCCAGAATGGGGTCTGATTCTTCCTTAAGCTCTGATTCCTCAGTTTTGCACATTTTAAAGTACTTTTCCTCACAAGAGGATAAAATACTCCCCTTAAGATTCACCATTTGTCTTAGAAAATTCAAGGTTCATCTGGCACGATTATGGTAGGGGTCTTTCAAAGTGTATAGGAATGCACCAGCCCAAATTCTCTTTGGATTCACCCTGTAATGACTAGGACTAATTATCTTAGGAAAACCTGCCTCATTCACATGTTTGTTCAGCAGGGGTAAACTAACACCAGGAAGTGTCTGGAAAGAAAAGTGAACAGCCTGGGCATTCTCACAAATAAGAGAGAACCAAGGTAATGGCCGGGACTGGACCTGCAGGAAGTCTGCGGTACATGAGTAAATGTGACCAGCAGCACATCGCCCTCAAGGAGCACTCAGCTGTCTTAAGAGAAGGTTGAGCTTTTGGAGCGATAGAAACTTAGGATCCTTGAGGTGAGTTCCTGTGTCACTCCTCATTAGTTCAGACTGCCCTTGTGTCAGAATGTTCCTTCCAGAGACTTTCACCTGCTGCTGCTGCTACTGTATGTTTCTGATAAAATTAAGCAGCAGATATGGCAGCTGAATGGGCTGTGTGCTTCGGGGAGGAGGCTCAGGGCCTGGAGGCCCAACTTCACCCACCAGGAAGTGGAGATTTTGAGAATACAACCCAGGTGAGTGAGACCCCAATACAGGTTCACTTGAAATATCCATGCAGCTGAGAAAAAGGAATCTGGAGCCCAAATCAGCTGGATCCCATACGCCTCTGCTGTAGCTCCCCTGGTCTAGCTTTCCCTCCAGACCCATTCTCAAGCTTGAGGGAGGAAAACAAATATGCTATCGGCCAGACTATTTAAGGTTCTCATTCTCTATCATATCAACTCTTTGGTGAGAACTGGAAAATTTGGAAGGTAACATAAACTCAGTGCTGTATTAAGACTATCAACTCCTTTCTAAAATATAAAATGTTTAAGAAAATGAGCTGATTTATAATTAAAGGTGTTTTATCTTAGGAAGAGTGTTTACTTTAAAATTTTTACTTATAATTAAATATTGCTTTAATTAGAAGTGAAATTTGCAAGTTAAAATACACTTAATGCATTTCCCAAACTTAAAAATTGAACCCTACATTGCAGGCAATCAACCCAGTCAGGACTTGACTCCTTCACACACATATGTATGCACATGTTCATGTAGACACACGCGTACTTTTTAACAAGAAACAGGCCCATTTTCAACCGTATTGTCAACACTTATAAGACTCTTGTTTTTTAGGCTTTACTTCAGGGTTAATCATAAAGCAATTGGTTTATTTGCCCCCAAGCATAAACATGTGTTACTCCCATGAGAACAAAAACATTATTTCATGCTTAGAAAGCAGGCATAAGTATCAGTGTTCAAAACAGCCTAAGCAAAAATTTAGGCTTGGACAAATGTCAGGCTAAGCCTGTGGTCTATTTCACTGTTAGAAAGAACTTTTGATGGGTAAAAGTTAATCACTGGGGCTAAGCATTCCTGCACTCGGATTCCTTCTTCCAGCAGTCTCGGGACTCAGGAATTCACACCAAATATGAGAGATGGAATGATTACTAGCTCCTCTTTTCCCCTCTCACACATCAAAGTGGGAGCTGGAACCAATTGAGGCATGTATGAATCTGGTTTATCATTGTTTTGGGATTGTAAAAGATGTCTGGGGTCAGTACTAGTTTGGACTGATTCGCTGGGCAGAAAACGCACTGAGGTGGGCTTTGGAAGACTGGGTCTGGCCCTGGCTCAGTCTTTCCTCCTCTGCCAGTTGGGATGTCTGCTCCTGCTGAGATTTTTCCAACTGTGACGGTGTCAGTGAGTGGTGTGTGACTTGTTTAATTGCCACGGAGGCTAATAATCCTTGCCCTGTGTATATCAGTGGGTTGTGGGCAGGCATGTTAGAGGAAAAGCATTACCACCATTATTATTCCAACGAGACCAGTCCATTCACAGCTCAGGAAGAAACTGGGCTCTTCTGGGTGGCACTGCTGGCTTTGCCTGTTACCCCTCAAGGCTGCAGCCCTGTCTCAAAGCCTCCAGTTCTACCTCCTGGTGTGGCTAATCCTGAACACATGCCTTCCACAGCCACAGCAGGTTGGCCAGATTTCTCCTAGACTTGGACCTCAGTTCAGATACTTTTGCCTAGGAATTTTCATAATTTCCATTTCACCAAATGTCCTGGATGGCAGGATAAACCTAGGCCTTAGTCACTCAGCCTTCGTCTTTTGTTTACTTTTCTTTAAATAAATACTTCTCTCTCATCAAGTTTTCATTTGGTTATGAAAGGAAGCATCTTCCTCTTAAGCTGCCTGACTTAGGAGCTCTTAAACTCTTCTAAAATCTTGTGAAAGGGGATTTTATTTTAATTGCCTATAGCCTGGTTTCATTTTGGTCTGGCAGTCTTGGCCAATCCTGATTTTCCATCAAGTTTGTCTTTCCATCCATGTCCGAAATCCAAAATGCCCAGGAGAGTAATTAGCCCAAATCACAGTGGCTGGGGAAGACTGTGAACAGCTTTGCTAGTGATATTAAACAGAGCTGGACAGCCACAGATTGGTGAGCTACTGCACATCCAGTGTCTGGGACCCTTGTGAAAACCATGATCTCCTCATCCTTCAAGATAACTTCAAATGGTGCTTATTAGAAATGTAACCATTCTCCTTGGAAGCTGGTATTTGAATCCACGCTCAGAATGCTGTTCTCAGGACCATCACGTCTACCAGAAAAATCATATACACGCACGAGCGACTACATAGTAGGCACCAGTCAGGAGCCAGGCACAAAACAAGGTGCTTTGCTTCCATTTTAAGTAATTCTCATGATTACCTTTATTTTATGCATAGAGAAATCAAGGCATTGAGGAGATAAGCCCCATAACTAGTAAATGGCGAGGCTGGAATTCAAGTTCCTTCTACCTAGCTCCAAAGCTGTGCTTTTTTCTATCACACTATATAAGCCCCTCAGCATGTTCTTAAAGCAGGGCACCTTCTGAAGCTCCTGCCACAAATCTGCAGCCACAGAATGTGGCACCCCAGTGCTCTTGGCTCAGCTAGCCTTGGCTGTTTGGCACAATATTTGGCCAGCAGTCAACAACAATGCATTGTCAGCTGACAACAATGCGTTGTCAGGGAGAGGTCGGTGCTTTCTGGGTCTAGGACAGTGTTTCTCAAGAGTGGTCTAAGACCACCACATCAGAATGAGGTAGTTTTTATGTACCTAAAGTCTGAGAATCCTGAATGTGGGAGAGCATTTGAAAAGGGTTCCTAGTGCACACCAGAGGCTTTAAAGCCATTTTCAGAAATGAGTGTGCTTCTAACCTGGAGACTGATGTTTGGGGGCAGAGACCTGTGCACAGGCATTTGTTCATGTCTATCCCTCAGAGGGCACAGAAGTTGTCTTGGATATCACTGGGCCCAGCTGACTGTATCCTGCCTGCAGCTGAAACCATTTCTGAACCCAGTCTCCACCAAAGCTGTGCCTCGTGAAGCAAGTGAAGAAATGCTGCTGTTGAACCAGTTTCCAAACCAGGAGTGCCCATCTATGAGCTGCATGACGCATGCTGCCTGACAGCTAGCTGTATATCTTGGGTTACAACCCAGGGACAGGAGATCTTGGGGAGGTCAGGACGGCTGGAAGTGTGAAATGAATGCAGCCCTGCATAGCTGTCAAAGAATCAAGCTGTCTGCGGCGGCCGACTGACCATGCACACACACACTCGGCAGCACCCGGCTAGGCATTACCTACTTCACCACCGATGTAGAAGTCAGTGTTTGTCGGGTGAACGACAGCATCACTGTCGATCGAGGCAATGTCAGCCTGTACAACTTGCAACTATAACAGGTAAACAAATGTATATCAACTGTGTTGGACCAAGACCCACGCACAGGCACATTTACTAATGCCCCAGTGGCAGGGCTGGCCTACCTGGTCGATTCCAACATATGGGCCAAAGGGGCAATCAGTCCACGCAGTGTGCGCACATGTGGATGGGGGTGAGGACAGGAGGAGGAGGAGGAATATCAAATGTGACATGTTTAAATTAAACATTTGAATGACAAGTCCAAAAAAAGAGAAACACACACATGAGATCATTTCCAAAGGTTAAAAGAAATAACAAAACGAATGCCCCATTTCACTTCGCAAAAGCCTGTAAAACTGGCATCCCAATGAGAAGGCTACTTAAACATGGCATCTGTTTAAAAAAAAAATATGGACCGTCAGGCCAACCAAAATAACAAGTTTCTCCATTTTATCTGCAGCAGTCAACTTGCACGCTTTAACTTTTATTCTTGTGACATTCAATATTTTGTGTACCTTCAAGGGATAACTCTGGAAAACTGAGAAAACAGTATAGATACATGTAGAGGATTGCCTTTATTTTTCCCCTCAGTGTGTGAAAATATTTTTCTAGGCTTACCTCTTATTCTAGCCAATCTTATTTGTATACACCTTAATATAAAATATGCTTTGGAGAGGATTCTTACTTTTTCTAGCTTGTGGCGTTCCCCCCTGCCCCCCCACCCCCGAAAGTACCTGGGTAACAGCTGGAAAACAAGTTCAAATAGGGCATTCTTGAGTCCCAGTCCCAATGTCTTTAGCCCATGGCTGTACCCAATTTTTGTGGGTCAGGCCTGGGTTCTGGAATGAGACTCTCAGAGAGAGAGAAATAAGGAAATCTGCCATCTCACAAAGTGGCTGAAGCTTGGAGCTACAGGCACACGAAACATACCAATGTCAGTGTTAGGGATGAGGTTGCCTTTGTGGGCAACCATGTGGCCTACTTCCCAGGAGCCTTTACTGTGTCCCTGAGCTGACGGTTCCTCATCTGCAAAAACAAAGCCGCAGAGGTGGGATACCTGAGGGGTACCTCTCAGCTTGCTCTAAACCGTCTGCTCTTCTAGGTGGGGAGAAATCATGGTTCTGGGGCAGTTTTCCTCCATAGGAACTTGTTCAGAGAGAGATATTGCCCTTTTGTTTAATGTTGTCCTCTAGCCAAAGAATTCATGAAGGCGGCACTCAGTCATATACTGTTTTCAGGTCTAGAAAAAGTTGAAGTGACAGTAGGTTTGTAAATTTGGGGGAAGCCAATTTGCTTGTGGAGTAAAGACAGCTTAATGGTATACTGATGTGGCTTGTCTTCCCTTTCAAGCTTTGAGTGTCATTTTTAATTAAGGCTTAAATGGAGAAACTATCATTTTGTAGTTACCTGAGATTTTTCAGTTCTAAAAAGAAACAAAAATTAAAAAACTGAAACACATGTAAAAATCCCCCCCAAGTAACCAGCAATCAGTTTGATCATTATGGAAAAGAATTTAGATAACAATATATTTGCAATCAAGGGGAAAATAGCCAATTGCACTTAATGAAGCATACCAGACTGTTTCTGTTTGGAATGGCTTGAGTAAGTAGATATTCAGTATCTACACTCAAACATCAATCTTGGATTTAGAAATTTGGGCTGACCATTTTGAAATCTGGGCAGGTGAGAAAACCTAAATTCTGGGTTCCATAACTTCATCTGACAGCTGGTGGTGCCAAACCCCGTCCCCAATTACCTAGGTCATCTTTAAGGTCAATGTCAGCATTGGTAGGATTGATTATGGCCTCCACCTCAAAGCCGGCTAAATTACTGATTTCACTGTGAATAAGGTTCAGCTGAAAAGAAAAGCATGAGGTGGGAAATAACAGGAGAGCTGGGAAGTTGCAGAGAAGGGAGCCTTGGGATACAGGTGAAGGGCAGTGGGCACTCCAAGTGCACTGGGAACAAAGGGAGACAGAGAATTGCTGGCTAAAATGAATCCATTTTGAACATAAGGTTCCAGTGCTGCTTGGGATACTGAAAGGAAGCAAGTTAGGCTGTCTTCAGAACCTGTTGGATGATGCTTGGGGCAAAAGGGAAGCACAAGCCACATTGTACTGGCCAATTGACTTTCCTTTAAAGGAACTTGTGATTTGGGGGCCAAAGTAAAGTAGCTGTCAGGATCTAGGATCATAGTACTCAGTGCTGGGGATGTGGTGGGGTGGTGGTTGTATTTGGGACTGTCCTCATCCTTGAGCTCCAGGGCTGTGCAGAAGTCCTCCCTGGCTTGGGTAAACCCCTAGTAACTCTGCCATTGTCCTCCAAGTGGCTGTGGGTCTTTAAGGCTGTCCCCATCACTGTGACTGCTGGCTGGCTCCCCTGCCCTGCTCAGGAGTGGCAAGGAGTGAGAACAGTGTGATTCTTAGTAATACCTAATTTTATGTGCCCATTAGTCACGTAATATTGAAGATCTTCAACCCAGGAAGAAAAACAGCAGTTCTCCAGCAAGACAAAATGTCTTTTAAACACCTTGTTGGTCAGGTTACTGTGAGGCCCAAATAGGTGGCTTATTGAGCATTTTCCTTGAGTCAGTTTTATGGTTATCCAGCCAACTTGCTTTTTCTGAAAAGCCACTGGAATGTCCTCTCTCCTCACTGTTACTCTGTTGCCATAGCAACCCCCAGCATTTGAGTAAGAGAGGAATCCCAAGTTCCAGATTCTACTGTCAGAGGTGTAAGGGGAATTAATTGGCCTAGGACTACTGTCCTGCCCCTTCCTTTTCTTTAGGTACAAGTGCCTTCAGTAAAGTTTGCACTCTCTTTTAATGAATGCTCATTCTTCAGTGACATCAATTCATAACAGCTGCAGCAAAGTGCAATGCCTAAGCAGCCCCAAGTAGCTAGTGCCCAAGAATGACTATGATCTAGGCTGAGGGTGGGGGTGACCATGGTCTGCAGGGCCCAGCAGTGCCAGTCTTTGTCCAGGCCTCACTCAGAGGAGATGGTTGTTGTGTGCAGACACCTGGCAGGGAGGCTCCTAGCAACTGAGTTTGAAGTTGCTGAACTTCTGGGGCCAAACATTTTGTTTGAAAACAAAAAACCTGACAGTTTACAAGCATCAGAAATATAAACCCACATTTCTGATTCTCAGAAGCAGTCAGATTCTCAAAAAAGGGACCTGCTTAGACTAAAATCATTCTTTGGGAGAAAGGAGTTGTGGAAATAAATTTGGTTGCATGTCCAAGGAAGGACTCTGGCCAGGCCCTGCCAAAGGGTAGTGGGCCTCAGTTAAGTATTCAAAGAGGAAAGAGGAACAAACTTTCTCCACTTGGACTTTCTAGGTTATTGCTCCTAGCACTACAGGATGATTTAGGGGCCACCCACTTCCCCAAAGCTGAAAGAAGCCTATCAGGGTTGATCTCACATAATGAGCTCTCACAAGTACGGTGCCAGGGCAGAGGCACAGAAAAGAAATGGTCAGCACCAGGGCCAGGTCCTGACTGCCACCCTCAGGGAGAAGGGGCACAGACGGGAGGCCAGAGGGTAAGGCAAATGAATGCTCAGGATTAAGAACAAGGTAAAGGATTTTATTGTGATATCATTAGTATGCATTTGACTCCATGCAAATGCTGTTTATAAAAACCAATTAAGCCAATACTCCCTGTCCCCACCAATAAAAAACCTTACACTGTGTGAAAAGGCAAGAGGTTGGCGAGGGAGGAAGACAAAGGAGAAAAAAAGGAAAGAAATACTTCACTTGGTGTGGCATGGATGAGTATACTTTTAAGACATAAGATTCCTTTTTTGTTTAAAAATTATACATGTTCAGTCCTTAAAATTCACACTATTTTTTAGTTGTACAGATGTTTCTGGGTCTGTATTCAGAAATGTGTTATTGGAAAAGCAGCTATTTTCATGAGATCCGATTCAACTAGCTGGAAAGATCCCAGTAGCCGGTGGCTGACTCTGTTCTCGGGAGAACAACCCTTCTGTCTAGGGAAAGGGATTCTCCGGTGACACTGGGGGGTTTCTTGGCTTTGCTGAAGTGAGGGAGAATTGAAGTTCCTTGGAGAATTCCCACTTCTCTCTGGACTCATGGCCTTCCCTTCTGCCCAGAGGCAGCCCTGCTCTTGGAAGCACAGACTACTATACTTCAGGGAGCCACCACTGTTTAACACTGAGACTTTGCAGCCAACCAAGTGCTATTTCACTCTTTCACACACAGCTGAGGATGAAACTGCAGGCATTTGTACCTAAATAAAAAGAAGAGGCAGAGTAGAATCCAGGACAGTAGTCCTAGGCCAATTAATTCCCCTTACCCCTCAGACAGGGGATGGAGACTGGAGTAGTGATTTTCCAACTATGCTATGTTATGCACTAGGGCTCAGCAGAAGTCCCCAGGAGTGGGGCTGAGCCACAAAATAGTTTTAATGCTTATAAAATACGTACAAATATGTATTTTTAAAAAATTCTCTAGACTAGAAACCGTGTACTTGGGGTGCGTGTGTGGAATGGGGAGGGGAGGAGACAAATTGATTTAGGCACTTTGGAAAGACAAATGGATAATCAACTAGGCTTGGGTAGCCTGGACCAATGAGCAGAAGCTGAAAGTGAGATGATCACGAATAAAAACAGTGGTGCCCCTGAACAGAAGAAAACCCACAAGCATAGGGTGCAAATGGGCCATGTTTGCACATGTGTGGAAAGAACCTTGCTGTCCAGTTGGTCACATGTGAGCAGGCATGGCAGGGCCAAGGCAGATGCCCAGTCCGAGGGGGTCCCAGGGCCCCTCTCTCCACCCGGGGTCAAATCCAACTGGGCATTTCAGTCAAAAGGCCATGTGGCCATCTGAAGTACATCTGAAGTGACAGAGAAGGTACTTGGGGGTTAGGAAATCAGATTTCTGGGGAACTATGAAAATTTCCCAGATTAGTCTGATTTGCCAGGAAAGAAGAGGATCATTAATAGTATATATAGAATTTGAAAAGGTGATTACTTCTTTGTCCCCATCATTGGAAAAGATAGAAAACCAAGTTTTAAACAACAGCTTGGACAATGTAAAGCAGCCGTAAATATTGTTAGCCACCGGAGGAAGTGACCACAGGGTATTGCAAGTTATAGAGCGGGGTGGGGGGCAATTGGCTGTGGAGTAGGGAGAAAGGAACTTAGCCAAAGGACCTTCAGGATCCCTTCCATCACTGGGATCTTATGATTTTAATCCCAGTTGGCTCTCCTGTAGCCACTCTCTTAAGTCTAAAGTACCCAAGTCTTCTCTACAGAGGTTATGTCCACTTTAATCCTTGTTCTCTACTCATGATGTGAGCTCATTAGAGTATAAGCTTCTCGAAGGCAGAGAGTGTGTTGCCTCCTAAACCTAAGTGCCACACAATGCCTAAAATAGTGCTAGGGTTTCTGTAGGCACATAGAGTTGGAATTGAACATCTAATATCCTCAGACATAATTCTGAGATAAAATGAACGTCCCTCCCTTCCTTTAAAGCAGGGTTCATGAAAATGCCTGAGCTCAGGAACTGGGACCTTGGCCTGGCTTGGACCTGAGGTAGCTCAGAGCCAACCTGGCCTCACCTGGACAGGAGGCTGGCACCCACCATTTAGGGTAGGTCAAGAGGCAGTTTGTCGTTGAAAGGGAAGAAACCAGTGGCTTCAAGCTACTGGGGGACATGCAGACTGCCTTGACCTGACCTACTTGGCTATAGGACACACAGTTCAATCTCTTCTATTTTCAAAAAAATATAATCAGAAATTCAATTTTAGCAATGAAAGTGATATTAAAGATTATCTGAGTGATAATGTTGAATATATCCTGTAATTGTCAAATTTTGGTGTCTCTCATTCCTTCATAATGGACAAGTAAGGAAGCCTGGCCAGTCTCATTTCTCTGTGCTAGCCACATAAAATGCAGTTCTTTTCCTGTCCTTCAAATCCACTCCAACCAGTGGGGCTGGAAGGGTGATGTCTTCCACAGACTCCTCCCTCACAAGAATCATGTTTTCCCTATGGCCCCCTCAAGGCCACTCCTGCCCTCACACCCTGTGCTATGCTGCCCACCTTGTATACATGCCCAGCCTCAGTTTCTCCACAGCCCTTGGCCTAGTGGTGACATCTGGAGGGTTTTGGCTAGAAAGTGCCTCACAAAGTGAAGGCTGAGTGTGGGCACTGCTGGAGGCCTGCTAGCTGAGCCATTCCTCCTGGTTTCATCCACTTTCGGAACTGTCTCCACGGCCAGTGCTCGGCCACAATGGTGGAAAGGGGTGCACGGCTCTTCTCCCTCACTGCTGCTTCAAACCCTCTCTTCTTACATTCTCTCGGCTCCCAGGAGAAGGGTGTGTGGATCACAGGGAGAAAACCCACAGCAGCCGTGTCTGCCTTTGATGGCCTCCAGTGCTTGGCCATGACCCTTATCATTTGGGAGGCATGAAGACTCATTTATACCCTCCTGAGATTGCCAGCTGCTTCAAACACTTACTCTACCAAGGAGACCTAAATCATTTACTGCTATTGGCACAGACAGATGTATAGGTATTCACACTGGAAGGGATTTTTTTGGAAATAAAACCATCAGGTTTTTACCTCTCCAAAGAAACTGCAAATCTCAGTTGAAACACAAAGCAAAAACATTTAGTTGACTCAGATTCACAACACTGTTTTCTTTTTAAAACAATTAAAAAATGTGTGTGAACACTGGGAAAAATCAGAGTAATGAGGGTGATTACTCCCGAGGCTTCATTATGTGAAATACATCATTAACAACAACAATTAGACCCAGCTCCTAAGCCCTGGGCTGTTTCCTTCTGTGAGTAGCTTAGTAACCAGGCCTTTACAGGGCTGTAGCAAGCAGATATTACCTTCGTCCACCCCAGCTTGCTTACAATATTGAAGCATTGGTTTCACTGTCATAGATGGAAAAATAAGATTCATAGAACACAGAGTACCATACAGTCATTATTCTAAAGTACACTTTTTGAAACATTTCCTAAAATCCAAGTCAAAACTAATTTCTGTAATAACATTATAATATGCTTTGTGTAAAATCTGTATGTGTTGGTTTTATTACTCTTGCCCCTTTTGAACTATATACCATGATTTTTACCTGACAGTAATACCCAATAAAGGGCCAGAAAATACTGCTTCGAAATAACGCTCTGAAATATCAATGCTCACACCATCTCATGCTGCAGGGATGCAGGGTTCCAAAAAGGGCAGCTGGCACCCCAGTTTCTAACACTTATGCCCAGGCTGACTTGAGATGCTGCTTTATTCTATGAAGCCACAGTTTACTCTGCTAAAAGGCATATGTAGTGTTGGATTTGGGGGTACCTCTTCCTGGGTATGTGAATCTTGGGTTATTAAGTTGCAAGCACATTTAACAGGAAGGGCAGTTTCACAGCAGCTTTGTATTTTCTTTTCACCACTAAGAGACTGGAATGTATGATCTGGGAAAGAAGGCAGGGGGGTCTGCCTGTGCCTGCATTCAGCCCCTCCTCCTACAGCTGACCATTTTATACTGGGTTTCAGCTCAACCAATCTTTTCAGAGTCTCCCTCCAAAAGTCAAGATATCAAACAGGCACATTAACTTCGTTATCAAGCCCACTGCTTTCATTCTCTTCTGTTTCTTAAATAACACTAGATGATATGTCTGTAAATTATTACTGAGTATCAATAAATCTCTGTGGCTTTTTGGATGCTCCCTCCCAACCCTGAGTGGGGGACAGTCGGTATTAGCCAGATTTGTACTTTATTGTACTTTATTTCTAGTCTTGTGGCACCTGGTCCTGAGACCTGAGATGTACCCAACATGTCAGAGAAGAGTCGCTGAAAGCTAATGTGCACACAGCTCTGCAGAGCAGCCAGCAAGGTGTCTATAGCCCTTGGCCACCTCTCCTCCAGGGCTCACATGCAACAGAGCCCAGACAGAGATCTGATCCCGTTTCTTTCTGAAGAGCCGAGCAACAAGAAAGGGGTACCCATTTGTACATGGACATTTGCATAGCTCATTGCTGCTAGTCTAGGAAAATCTGAGTTCACCCAGCAAAGAGCAGGGTGAAGAGTTCTGATTGTAGGCTGGATGTGGGGTGACCAGCAGGAGGTAGCAAGAAGAACACAGGGAAGGAAGAGGCCAGAGCTGGGGGCACCCAAGGGCAGGGTGCGGCAGGAGTGAGGGAAAGAGTGACCATATGGGGCTGAACTGTTCTACCTGTTAAACAGGCCTCCAAGTCTCCTGGCTAATAGTCTGCACTGGGGATCCAGAACACACTGGAGCTAGTACTAAGTAGCAGGGCAGTTTTCATACTTTAGTTCAGACTGAAGCAATTTGGATGACAGGTCACATTAACTTTCAATATATTACTCAAAAACATGTTAAAGGGTGTGAAAGTAGACCCAGGTGGTTGCCTTCACTGCTGAGTTAGAATTTTTTAAATGAATAAAAAATATTTTAAACAAAACCTTTTAAAGCCCCAGACCTTAAGATGACAACTAGTGCTGCTTTTTTTTTCTTTTGAAAAATGCATACAAAATACAGATAATGGTTATAAAATGTAAACAGTAATGGTTATTTTCTGGAACACAGAGTCCACCACAGGAAGTGCATCATGAGAGACAGTGCAATTAGCGATAGGAAGAGGGAACGGGGTGGGGGAGGACTTGCGATGATGTGAGCAGAGAGCTGTGTCACTGTGATGCAAAAGAAAACTGACAGTGAGGATTTAAAAATGATGCAGCTTCACAACCAAATTGTTACCATTCAAACTAAACTCAAATTTACAAGGAAGGTCAATTCATTCCTTTAATTTTTTTGAATGTAGGTTAAAAAAAAATTGAGAAAAACTTAATTCCCTCTCTCCCCACCCCTTATTTTGGTGTTAATAGAGATATATTAATTAACTGTCATTCTCAGGTCTTAAAAGCTGTTGCATCATTTTTATTTTCAATAAAAGTGAATCATCTTTTACAAAACCATGGCGTCCTGGCAAAGGTGCATCACTGGGGCGGCTGAAAATATATTGCCCGTGGTTAAAACAAACAAACAATTGGCTTGAAGAGTCGTCTGGTGGTTCAGTGAAGAAACCCAGTGTACCCATTAGTGTATCTGGAAACAATCCCGCCCGGGATCAGATAGGGGGCTCTACCTTTAGGGCCCACCAGAACAGGTAAGGCCACCTGCCAGATCATGTACCTTCCACAAGGGGGGTTCTGACTTCTGCCTAGTTTTCTGGCCAGTGCTATCTGATGACTAAGTTACCCCACAGAAGTAGCTCCTTTTCCAGGCTAACCCCAAGGGTCCCGATCCCCTATTGAATCCCCCTGTTCTCTTCTTTACCACTATCTCCCATTCCCCACCTACCAGAGTCCCCTCTCAGCTTTGTGGTCTCCTCAGCACCTCACCTCCCCTGAGGCCACTCTCAAAGCCACTCTGTCCACCCACGAGGCTGGGAGTGGCCCCAGGAATCCCCAGGCCTGCCATCCGTCCCGGGGCCCTCAAGCAGACTGAAGCCGCACGTCTGCTTACCTTCTGGCCGAGGAAGAGGCTCTTGGTGGAGAGAACGGTGAAGCCATCGGCGGGCGTGCCCTCAGTCGTGCTGTCGGCACTGGCAGCCTTGCTGACTTCTCCCTGCTTCTTCTTGCACAAAAAGAAGTCAGAATGTGGGACACACAGGCAGAGGCCCCACAAGCCCAGGCTTTTCTAACACTCAAGAGAAAACAGGAAACTAAATCACAACCAATTCTCAGCATATCTCAAAGTGGAGGCTACAGACTTATTTTGAAGTCTAGGAGTTCTGTGACTAGCATTAAATTATATTTTCATCACTTATAATCTCAAAAAAAAAAAAAAAGCTACTTTAAAGGCAAAACTTCACTTTATAGTGATCATTTACATAAAACCATTTTCATAAACTGAGATCAAGTCGAAGTCTCCTACTTAAGGATGTTCAAGTGTCTTTCCGTTCAAGATGTGTCTGTATACTATTCAAGTTTAAGAAGAAGAAAAAAACTGTTTTAGGTCACTAGTTGTCAAAAAGCCAAAAGCAGACCTAGGACCATAACTCTCCATCCTTCCCACCCCTACTTTTCCACTTTCCTTCATTAAAACCTGCCTTAGAGAAGGATACGTGTGGTGGCTGTCGTTGAGCCCGTCTGTCTCCCCAGGGACCCCGACCCCACAGTGGGCAGGGGTCTCGGCATGCTCTTCAACCTTTTCCCCAGCATCACTCAGACTGAAGTATGCACATGCTGGAGTACCCAAGGGCCTTCCAAGGGGTACATGGCATCAAAGGTATTAAGTAAGGCTGTTTACAGATCCTCAACTTCCTAATGTACTTTTTCCTATAACTGATTGCCCTAAGAGGGATCTACATATGTGGTCGAGGTTCCATGCTGGAGCTCCTTTCATAACCACCCTCCTCCCACTTCCCAGAGTGAACATTAGTATGGTGCACCACCCTGAGAGTAGGGATGCATGTTTTTTACATATTTCTATTAAGGACAGAGCTGGTATTAAAAATGGATATTTTGACTCATTTTGGGATTTTCTGCATTCAGATATATTGCAGAGTGAGAATAGAAGAAAATATGCCAATTTTTGTTTAGACACTTCACCTTTTTCCTTGCCCCAATAATTATCAAAAAGTACATCACTCCCGAGGGAGGGTCCAGTGGAAGCAAATTAAGAAAGGTGAGAAATGCTATACGTGGCTGTGCCTTCCTGGATGAACCTGGGCCATATCCATTTGCCTGTTTAGGATTCAAATTCATTAACATATTAACATTTTTACGTACATTGAAAAATAAGGTATAATTTCACTGATTGCTTTAACAATAAGGACTGCTTAGGCAATTAGGTTATATGTCTGACATTTTCCATTAATTAAATTAGCTAAATTTAAAGCTCCAAGATTTTGATATAAATAAGACCAAAAAAAAGCATCTTATCAAGAAATACGGTACTGGCAAACCTATGTTAAAATTATCGCTATTTTGATTTTCTTAATACTTTGAGTGTTTCAGATTTGACAAGTGAAAGAGAAGCAGGTATAACCCACAATTATGTGGTAAGTCTTAGCAAAACCTTTTTTGATATAACTTCCAGGAACCAAGAAAGGAAAAGGCTAGATAACAAAGCCTTTCACAAGTCAGGTGTGCTTAATTCTGTGCTTTCAACAAAATTGAAAAAACACCTAATTGAGTTAACAGCTAATAAATCATTAAAAAACAGATTGATGGAGTTAACAGTAATGTACCAATGTTGGTTTCTTAGTTGTGATCATGTGTTCCATGGTTATGTAAGATAAAAATAGGAAAACTGAGTGAGGGATGTTCAAGAACTCTGTGCCATCTCTGTAACCCTTCTATAAATCTAGAACTCTTCTAAAATAAAACATTTATAAAATAAATTGATAACAGATTACTACATGATTATTGGCATATATCAGAAAGAGTTCAGAGGATTGAATGATGTTGCTTTAATAAAACCCTTTCCATTACCATTTAATTATTTTAGTGAACAAGATTTTCCAGGCACTTATGTCTATAAATATATAAAAACAGGATGCTAAACCCTGTCTCATTTTGGCAGTAACACTCACCTTAGGATAAACTAATTGGGAAAAATATTATCTCTACCCATTCCATTATAAAACTTTCCAATAAAATTTTACTTTTTCCTTAATAGGTATTAAAATTTGTAGTGCATTTATTGGCTTGAGCAATTGTATATTATTCATAAATGTGAAAACTACCCAATCCTGTAGAATCAATATCATTTAGTGCTTTTAGAAAGGTCACAAGAAATTTTTTCAAAATTATTTGAAACTAATCTAGTTTTATCTTGTTGCAGAAATCAATAATATAAACATTAAAATGTGTTACACTGGGATGAAATTTTGTGGGGCAAGTAGAAGGGAAATAAGGAGAAAATAAATAATGTAAATTTTCCAACTGTTAAAGAGCTTGTGGATGATGGTGTATCAAATCATCACAGTATTTACATTTCATTGGATACATTTAAAATAGTGATTGTTTTACCTCTAAATATGAATGTTTTATTTAAAAATGTCAATATTTACAGTATACCAAAAATTATACCCTTTGCAGCTATTTAAATTTATTGTGAAAAGTTTAGCTGTCAAATTTTAAAAGTATACAATACAGACATTTAAAAAATTCTTTCAGGTGGTATGCAAGCAAAATTTTTGGAAACCATTGCTCTACTCTACCCAGTGCAACACTACGCTTATAGGAAGTACTCAGTAAATGATCGGGAATGGGATGAAGGTATTCACCAAGGGATAAGAAGATAAGGATTTAGTGCTTCCTCCCAAGATTCTTGGATTTTGAGAGGTGAGAATGCCCTAGATGATAGGATTTCAGACCTCTGGAAGTTGGAGCTGGTTTTATTGGGAGGAGGAAGGCATTCGAGCTTCCCTGTGTCCCATACAAGTCAGCAGCTGCCTATGCTTAATCATGCTGGCGATTTCCAGCAATGAATTGTTAAAGCTGTTGCCCCCTCACCTTTGCAGCCCTCTACCCACAGAACAGAGGGGCTTCTGCCAAGGGAAGTGGCTCAGGGTCATGGACATACAAGTGATACTATGTTTTAACTCTGAAGTTCTGCATTTGAGTCTAGGCTCTGCCAGCTGTGTGAACTTGGGAAAATTGCTCACCTTCCCTAAGCCTTAGATTCCTCATCCAGAAAATGAGACTAAGGCTGGAGAACTCGTGATTAAAAAAGTGTCCAAGACAGAAAGCAGTGCTGTATAGATCCTCTATATACAGAAAAGTGCTGTATAGAGACAAGCCATTCTTTCCTGGTCCTCTGTAGCCCATTTACTTGGCAGAGGACTTCTGCCTCTTCCTTTCAAGGTTCCCACCCCACAGGATGATGCGGGTGCTTAAGGTCAGCACAGTTGTCTTGTGAGATGTTACTGCATTCAAATCGTAACAACTGTGCCTAAGTTTTTAATAAAGCCTATTGTCTGAAATTATGCCCTTAACTTTTTGGTATTAAAATGTCCTTTCTTTTATGAAAAGGTGATACTAGTGGTAGATTTTTTAATATCCCAGCTTGAGGGAAAAAAATAAGTTAGAAGCAATCCTGCTTGTCAATCTCCAAAATAATTGACTTTTTAGAATTTTATATTGTTCTACAAATCCAAAAGTTCCCATGTATTGAACACTCACCCAGCTTTGTTTGGAGCAGTAGAAAACCTATTAGGTCAGAGTCTGCTGGGAAACATACTTAAGAATCTGTAGAACTGAGTGTCCAAAAAGACTTATGTGAAATCATCAACCCAAGTTTACCTATGCCTAGTCTCTTTTCCTCTGATGTTTGAACTGCCTGAAATTTCATTAAAAGACTAACAAAATTTGTAAGCATGGCAGCTTCTCAAAAGAACCAATTCCTTTCTTTTGCATCCCTTACCAGAACATTAATCACTTAATGTACAGTTTAAATATATACTCCTCAAAAAAAAAAAAAAAAAAAAAAGAAAGAAAGAAAGAAAGAAGCATTCTACCAAAATCATCGTGGGCTTTTGCCAGGTGTTGAGGAGAAAACATAACTTCTGATCCAGGAGGGTGGTTTTCACATGGGGATGGGTGGGTTTTGGTGATGGTGCAGGTTTATATTTGAAAGATCCTAGGTGAGATCATTTTTTATCCAAATTTTTGGCAAAAAGTATTTTCTTAGAGATCCCCTCAAGATTATCCTATGATTCTTAGTAAAAACTCTGAAGGGAGGCTTAACCTGAGGTATCTAGGCATAAATGGTTTCCTTTGAGTCTTAGGTATTTTATGCATTTGAAAATCTTATGTTAAGAAGGGTCCCAGGCTTCCCCCACTGCCAAAGGTGTCCATGTTATGGAAAAGTCAGGGACCCCACATGCAAGTCCTGTCATGTTCTCTCTGTGAGGGGCCAGGCACGCTCCCACCTCAAGGCCCACTTGCTGTTCCTCTGCTGGAGCTTTCTGCTCTGAGCCATGTCACTGACTGGATACCGTACTCTATAAGGTGTCCACTGAAGTAGCCTCACCTCACCACCTACATAAAGTAACACTGCCTATGCCATCACCCACTTAATTTTGTTATAGCATCTACTCCCTCCCCCTTCTATAAAGAATCTGTGCCCCTCTCTGAGCATTGAGGGAGGGCAGGGACTTTTTGTTCACTGCTGTATCTCCACTACTGAGAATAGTAACTAGTACATGTAGACTTGATAAATACTGGTTGAATGAGTAATCATTCTTCTTTAGATAACTCAGTAATAAATGTTAAAAGAATGAGGCAGCTTTTGAAATTTCTTAATGGGGTCAAATGCTCTTTAAGTGAATAATAGCTATCAAAGGTAAAAATACACTCACTCTCTGCCTTAGCAAGTTCACATTGAGGACTTCCTCCTATAGATATCCTTGCATATGAGCACAGAGATCTACGGCTACTGTGGCACTGTTTGCCAAAATGAATACTAGAAACAGTCTAAACGTCCATTCATAGAGGACTGGTTACATAGGTTTTGCATGAATAACTGCAGTCATCCTATGAAATACGAAAGTAGCTCTACATGCAAAGGTATGGAAGGACTGCCAAGATAATAACAGCAGCATCTAACATTTGTGCCAGACACTATTCTCAGCACTTTATGTGAAATTTCTTTTAAGCCTCACAACTACGCTGTATTATATGCCCGCTTTACAGATGAGGAAGTCAAACACCAGAGAAGGTAAGCAACTTGCCAAGATCACACAGCTAGGAAACATCAGAATGGGAATACAAAGTCCACAACTGACCCCAGAGCCTGCACTCTTAACCACTATACCACACTGCCAAAATAGGTTGTGTAATTTATATTAAAAAAAGAGAATAAGTAGGATGGAAAGGGATTTACATATCTATCTACTTCCATACGCATAGACTTTCTGAAACGATACATAAAAACTCACTACAGAGGCTGCTCTGGGGAGAAAGGTGGCACTGGTGGAGCGAGATGTTTTTACTGCACACTTTTTTGTGCTGTCCAAACTTCTATACATATTACCTGCTCAAAAACACATTGTGCAATACGTATAAGGCCATTGATTTGTAAAGGTTGAATGGATCCCATTATGTTATAGGGTGGGGGTAAACCAAGGCACAGAGAGGGGAATAGAGTTGCCTGAGGCCACCCAGGTAGGAAGGAGGAGCCCCAGGGCACAGAGAGGGCTCTGGACTTCCAGCCCCTGGTGGGGTTTGTGGCCTTCTCTGTTTCTACTATAGCTGATTCAGCTGTCACAACTGGAGATTTTCAAAACCTTCAAATTATATAGAATTGGGGGAAAAATTATGATTTGGAATTCAAGCGTTGACACTTGAAAAATACCAACTCCCTTTCAGTACAAGTGCTTTAGCATGTTACTAAGGCTTTCTCTGCATGTCCCTGGAAAGGTTATTTTCAGAACATTCCACTTAAACCTGGAGATGCAGGGTTCTCCGCTGTTTCTGGGAGCTGACACCACAATTTACATTAAACAAATGTTTTGAAAATTAGCTGTTCACGGTTCCAATTTCAGCTTCCCCCAGGGTTTAATGTTAGCCAAATACTGGTACAGTAAGCAGACAATGTGTTTTATTGTGTGGAAGAAAAACAGACCACCATAACAGACTTCCTGCTTTTGTAATCAAGGGAAACGTTGAGTGTTCGAGTGATTATTGGCATATGGTTATTAGAAACACTGAGTTCCAAATATAGCTACTAGGAACTAAAGACACACACACACACACCCTATATTTCAAGTCCAAAAAGAAAGCAACAGAATTCCTAGTGTTTCATAAATTGGAAAGTTCAGAAAGTCATGGGCAAAACCTGCTAGGAGAAGACTAGGGTAACACAGGAATGAGGTTCAGCCCAGGTTTGCAGGCAGACACTGGCATCTGAGAGATGGGTTCAAGTATCAACAGGCAGCGTACACCACAGAAGAGGGCCATGGCTGAGGACATGGTCAGAGCAAAGGCCAAGCCAAGGAAGCAGTTCTACCTCTGCTGGTCCCCAGTTCCAGGTGCCTTGCTCTATGGGTGGCTGGGACCCTGGGGCCCATTTTCAAGAGATGATGGATTTGGCATCTTCATCAACTTTTTTGACATTTGAAAAGGGTTGCAGAGGCACTTTCCCCTGCTTCCCTGTCCTGCCCTTCCTCCTAATAGCAAATGTTGAAAGGGGAGAGGGAAACAGTACAATCTGCTAATTTTATAGTTAGCAGGAACTAGTAATGGAGCATTCTGTGAAATCCCTGCCTGGCCACAAGCCTCCTCCAGGACTTGTGAACAAGTGTCTGGAAATAACTTACAGGACACTCTTCAATATCAGGTTTCTCTCTCAAAGAGCTAGGAGTGATTCTGGGCCTGGGGGTGGTGGTGCATTTGCAGGAGGAGTTTAGATTTTGTTTTCAGGGAAGTGTTTGTGTGCACCCAGAAGGGCATGCAAAGACATGCAGCCTCTCCCACCTCAACTAAAGAAGGCCCCACATACAGTATGGGTAGGAGAAGAAGGTTAGAAGGTTAGAGGTCGAAGAATGTGGCTGCCCGCCCCCCTTGTGGGTGAAAAGCCAGTCTGCCTGTGGCACAGGTAGGCTCAGAAGAGGGACTGCTGATAGCACGGGGACTCGACCATCCCTATGTGCACAACTCCTCAAGTCTGTCCTGGGCAGGGGTCCTCACTATCTCACTCCAGTGAGAGAACGTGGCTCATGTGGGAAGAACTTCCTGATACTGCATCATTAGATCCCAAAGCATTTCTAAAGACTTGTCATTGAGGGTCTTACAAAGTAGAGATCACCTTCTGTGGAGGTAATTCCCTCCTAGTGTGCTAGAGGAGAGGAGGAGAACTCAGGGGGGGTCCCTGGGGCAGGGCAGCCCCATGATGACACTTTACTGAAGACCATGCTTTGACTGCACTGTCCCTTGTTTGCTGGCCCTGGAGACTATGTCAATAGCTGATAGGCAGGGGCCCAGCAAGGGAGGGACAAAGAACTTGTGTTCCAGTTGCCTTGTGCTCTCCTGCTGACAGGTGGCTCAGACAGGTGAGCACAAGCACTCAAAGGCCCAGGCCTCCTGAGGGTGGGGCGCTGCTCCCCATGCTGTGAAGATCATGGCTCAGGACTTGCTGGCCTTCCCCACCCAAGAAGAAATTCAGTCACACTAATGGGAGGGTTTCCCTCACCACAAAAAGACTAGCACCTAGGACCTAGCCTTCAGTCCAAGTTAGGTCCAGCAGGAAGTGCCTGAGTGATACATCTGTTTCCTTCCTTGACGGAGGCGATCATTCCAAAGAGCAAACGGCCTGCACGGCCCTGCTGGAAAATACTTCGACCTGCAGCCATGGCCACACAGAGAGAGTTCTACCACTGAACATCAAAGCATCAGTCCCCTCGGCAGGAATGGATGGTGGCTGTCCCCTAGCACAGGGAAGCCCCTTCCCACAGGCATGCAGATATCCCTGGCAAGCCAGGCACAGGGGTCCTTCCACCTAGAACTATCACTGCCTTCCTCACTCCCTGGAAGGCTTGCCCAGGAGCTCAGCTCTCCAGCTGTGTGCAGACTCAGAGCCTTCCTGACTCTGGCCACCTGAGCTGGACTAGCTCCTGTGTAATCAGCTCCTACATGTTCCTTCCTCAGTCCCCTCAGTGGGATAGCTGAGCCCTCAGAGGGAAGAGGGTCCCTTGTGATCCCTTTACCTGAACACCACCCTGCCCTAATCCATGCATCCCTGCCAAATCACGTACCTTGGATTTCCGGGCCCCTTTCTTGCCTCCTGCTTTCTTGGACACGGGCTTCTTCTGGGATGGGGACTTGGCCTTTTTGGCTGGGGGTGGTGTGATGATGGCTTCCAACTTTCCTTTGGATCCTCGCTTCTTCGCTAGCAACTCAGGGTGGATGTTTGGTAACACTCCCCCACTGGCTATGGTGACTCCTTTTAGCAGCTTGCAGGAAAACCAAAGTGGCAGATGGTGAGCCAGACCACCCTGCTCCTGATCTGCACAAAACTAGCCCTGGCCAGGCATGTCCTTGCTTTGGTTGTATAGCTCCTCCATATATATATATATATATATATATATATATATATATACACACACACACACACACACACACACACATATACACAGCATCTACAAGGATGGTGGCAAGACTTGGGCTCACTGCACAGGGATCAAGTCTCAGAGTCCATCACCCAGATGGAATTTAGATAATAACTTTCCTCCAGGGACAGCCCAATACCTTGTTTCATTCTCACTTCCCTCCCCCGCAACACACACTCCCATTATGGCCTTGAGGAAAAACTGTCATGGGAGACAGAGAAGCAGCTAGTAGTCCCAAATACAGTTTACACCTTTGAGAACCAGCCAACACCAAAGCCCTCTGGACAGACAGACATTTCTGTCTCTTGGGTGGTATGACCATCTGCTCAAGTGCCTGGAGAGCCCCATACCTGATTTAGCTCTTCATCATTGGCCACAGCCAGCAGGATGTGCCGGGGTGTGACCCGTCCCTTCTTGTTGTCTCTGGCTGCATTTCCAGCCAGCTCCAGGATCTCCGCTGTGGGGAGCAGAGAAAAGATATGATCACATTAGAGCATCAGAGGTCCAAGTGTGTCCTCCTGTCCAACCCCCCATTCGCAGTGCTGGCAATGGGCGCAAGCATCTGCTCCGTGAAGCAGCTGCCCTGAGGTGGGAAGCTGCAGGCGGGTCTTCCTGGCAGTACTTCGGATGGAGTCACAGAGGTGTTGAATGGCAAAGCCGAGTGGGACCCAGGAGGCGCCTGGTCCAACCCCTTTGTTGTGGGGATGAAGGAACTGAGGCTGACAGAGAAGGGACCAGCTGAAGATCACTCAGTAAGTAAGTGGCTGGGCTGAGATCTGAACCCAGTTCCAGCTCCCATTTCCCAGAAAGGGCTGCATGCAGTCAGCACTACAAAAGTCACCAGGGCCAACTCTGCGGAGTCAGCACTGTGGCCCCGAGAGCACACTGCTTGCATCTGACGGTACAGAGGTGGAAGTGGACGGTGGCTTGATATTGTGGGGGCTTGACAAATCTTTGTTGACTGAATCAGTGTTGAATTGGGATTCAAAACTAGAAGGATATAACTGGACTCTACAAAGTCAATGTCATAAAAACATAAAACAAAAGTGGTGGGGAACTGTAGATTAAAAAAAGCTACAGAAACATGACAACCAAATACAATGTGTCAATCCTTAATGGGACCCTGATTTTTTTTTTTAAATGGCCATAAAAGTCATTTCAGAGACAACTGAGATTTCAATGTGGACTGGATATCAGACACTAGGGAATTATGAATTTCCTTAATGTGTTAATGGTATTGCCTTTCTGTAGAGAACATCCTTGTTCTTAAGATACATGCTGAAGTATTTATGGGTGAAGCATTGTGATGTCTGCAAGTTACTCTCAAATAATTCTGAAGAAAAGTCTATAGAGTAAAGCAAATATGGCAAAATGTTAACAACTGTTAAATCTAGGTATACAATATAAGAATGTTCCCCTTTCAAGGAAATCCTGTCATTTGTGACAACATGGATGAACTTGGAGGACATTATGCTAAGTGAAATAAGCCAGGCACAGAAAGACAAACACTGCATGATCTCACTTATATGTGGGATCTAAAAAGTTGAACTCATAGAAGTAGAGAGCAGGATGGTGGTTACTTGGGCTGGAAGTGGGAAAAGGGGAGATGTTGGTCAAAGGGTACAAGGCTTCAGTGAGACAGGATGGATAAGTTTTAGTGATATATGTCACAGAATGGTAACTATAGTCAATAATAATGTATATTTCGAAATTGCTAAAAGCAGATTTTAAATGTTCTCAGCACAAAGCAATAAAAATGTGAGGTGATAGATATGTTAATTTGCTTGACTTACTCATCTGACAATGTACACATATATCAAAACATCACATCATACCCCATAAATATATACAATCATTATGTCAATTAAAAATAAATATTAATAAAAGTAAAAAAAATAAAGAAGAGGTTTTTTTCAGCATTCTGTGTATGTCTGAGATTTTTCAAAATAAAAAGTTTGAGGGGAAAAAAAAACCTAAAAGGCTATGAGTATGGCCCATAGTTGATGCTAGGTTAGATTTACTTGCCTGCCCTTCAGGGCAGAGCCTCACAGGACCAAAGAGGGTAGGAATTAGGAAGTGCCCTTTGGCGAGAGACTTTTTTCTCCTTGGCAATACAGTTCTTTTGGTAACCCGTCTACCGCATCACCATCTCCTCACTTCCTTCATGAGGTGTGCAGACTGTTCCAGAATGTATCTTACACTCCCACTTCTGCAATTCTGCCCTGCCTGCCATGTCCTTCTAGGTCACCCTTTTGGGCCCAACTCAAGTATGACCTCCTAGTACTAAAGAATTTCTAATATTCTAGTTATGTTGTAAACACTAGATTTCTCCAACAAAGTCAACATTTGGAATTATTATGAGATAACTAATGACAAAATTCTAGCTGCATGAAAATCATGTGTTTAAAATTTATGTTATTACATGGCATACATTTTTAAGAGGTACTAACAGCTGAACCCAATGCAAAAATCTGCTATATGTGTGTAAAGTGGAAACACTGTGTGGCTACCCATAGAAACTCTCATATTGGCAGGGGGGAATCAGTAATACTTGAAACAGCAGGTTCCCCCAAATCCAAAGCAGGAACTTATTTGCTTAGTAATCACCACACTGATGACACACAGCCCTGTGCCTGGCAGGAGGGACACAGAGGCACCGTGAGGGCCCTGCCTTCTCAATGTTCCCACGCCAACAGGGAGAGTACTGCTGGGCTGCACATGCCATTGCTACAGAGTGCCACAGGGTCCCTTACACATGTGGGAGGAAGGCCAGATAGTCGGTATTTAAAAGGAATGACTGTGGAGGGGCTCACATTTCCCTTGTTTGTTCATTAATTTCTGTTTCCCCCCACAGCCTCAATACAGATTCGTTTACCAAGGGTGGGGGGAGATGGCCCACCTCACAATTTCCCTGAAACTTCCCTGTATTTGATTGTGCTAGTGTGTCCCAATGCCCAGCAGAGATAGGCCCATCTTGCCTATGTGACCTCAGGCCCAGGTGCTATGAATGCAGAAATGCCTGCCTGACCAGGTCAACTGGGCCTTTGTTCTCCTGAGTTCAAACAGTAGACAGCACTACTACTGTCCAGCAATGCTACTATCCTGCCTATGCCTAGAGGAAGCCAAAGCAGGAGGCTAAGCCCACAAGAGTGCAGACCCTGGGAGTAAGGGAGCAGGAAGGACAGCAAGCCACTGCGGTCCCAGAGCCAGAACCCATGCAGCAGGAAGGCCTACCATGGAGCTGTAGCCCACTTTGCTGGCTTCCTGGCCTCTACCATCCCCTCCCCTCCCCAGCCTTCCTCCCATTTTTGAGGTCACAAGGAGGCACAGGACCATCAGGATCCGCAGAGGCGGCATATACATGCAAGGGAGAGGGGGAGAAGGGGATGGGAAAGAAGGGGAGGGGGAAGAGGGAGGAGAGGGGGAGAGTGGGAGAGAGGGAGAATGGGAGAGGGAGAGAGGGATGGGAAGAAGGCAGACGGAGCGGAGAGAAACACCCACAGTGGTAACCTGTTTTGCTAAGTCCTATGCTCACCACTTTGTCAAGAAAATCATTTGAAAGTACAGTTTCTCAGGAAGGTGGAGGTGGCCTGTTTCCCCTTCCTGCCTGGAGCGTGAGTGGAAGGCCCTCTGCAAGACAAGCCTCAGTGGTGTTGGTGGTGGGGGAGGAGGGGAAGGTGTTGTCTTTTTACTTTCGGCAGTGCTGCCCTAACTTTTTTTGTGCAGGGAAAATGATGATGATGGATGAAAAGTCCTGGAAGGGGAGAGGAAAGCAAAACTCTTGAGTGTGTTTGGGCTGCTGATTTGGGTGGGGGCAGGCAGTATGTAAAACAAGGTAAGAAAGCAATGGAGTCACCCAGAAGCAAGCACCCCAGGCTGAGAAATCTGAAGATCAATTCTCCAGGAGCTAGAGGGCATTCTCCCTGGCTTCTACAAGCTTTTTTTTCTCCCAAGTGTTCACTTTGTGAAAGTTCATTGGCCTTGGTTTCTCCATTTGGAAAATTTCAAGGAATGTGCTCACATACTGCTAATTCAGCATTGATTCAGAGATACCAGACTGGATCCACCTGGAAGTGACAATGAGTAGCAGGTGGATGTAGAGGGGCAGGGATGGGGGCCATCTGAGCTCCTCACAAAGATGAGGGCAGGTATCATTTTGCTGCCCTCTTTACCAAGGAACCTGAAAATCCAGGACTCCTTCCTTTCTGCAAAACCCCAGCTCACCTTTGATCTGTGCAGGCCAAGATAACTGGTTCCCACCCCGGAGCCCTACTGCCAAAGAATGGGCTCTCAGCCCTGTGGGGAAGGAGGCGGGAGCTGTGTCAAGTAGGTATATCAAAGAGGGCACAGACTTACACTTCAGCCAGTTGGGCAAGAGCTTTATTCCGTTTATTCTTGGATTTTTTCCAGATGGATAGTTACCATAGCAACCACATCATCAAGGGACACACAAGACAGAGCACCTCAGAGACACACCTTTTATAAGAAAGGTGTTCCATGCCCTGCTCCTCCCCTGCATTGCAGCAGGAAGAGGGCTGGGGCACTTTATAATAGCCATAAAGGTGGAGGACACACACTGACTGCTAACAAAAGCAGGAACCCGGAGCACACACTTACCACTTGCCAAGGGGTGAAACAGCAATCCTAAAGGGCTTTCCTGGCTGAGAGAGGAAAGGCAGAGGAGAGGTGCAAAATGCCAGCAGCTCAGCAAGATGGAACAATTCCCACCTGCTCTCCAGGGGCGTTTGTGTTCAAAGGAGGGGGAGGGAGGGGGGCTGGCTGCTGAGGAATTGGGGCAGGGCACACACCACCAAAGGAGGTGACCTGATGAAGTTTTCCTCTCAATAAGTGCTTCACTGCTGTGCAAATGATATGGAGGGTGAAGTCTTGGAGGCCCCAGGCTCAGAGGTGTGGCGAGATTCCTGCTACAGCACCCATGCATACTGGGATGGGCCCCACATGCCCACCACAACGGGGGCTGCCTCCTAGGCTAGACCAGAGTCACTTCAGCCTCTGCCTCAACCTGTAGGAGCCCAGGCCTTCCTACAAGGGAGGGCTTCCTGCACTCAGTTCATTTCACATTTTGGAAGGTTTTGTGCATCCCTAGATTTTTTTTTTTTTTGCCTCTGGCTAGTCTAAAAGTAAAGGGATTCTCAGAAAAAGAACCAGGAAAACATCAGATCTACAGACACAAAATCCCTTCACCACGGCTTCCAGAGCTCAACCCTTAGATCCTCCCTTGGAGGGAATTTTCAGGAGCCACAGGGCTGAAGGCTGTAATCAAAACAAATGGAATCCATAAGCAACCACAGGAGGAAACTGGGAAAAGTGCAATGAAGAGAAGAAACAGAATCCCTTACCAGGTTCTCCATCCTCTCCAGCCAAGACTTCTTGGCCAGTGACAGTCTAATTTTTGTTACCAATGACCAACACCGCACTGGTTTGGGACTCAATGCGCTTGGGGTCAGCTCTGGAGAGGATCATAAGTGTGGTAAGGCTCCCCAAGTACACACACCACAAAGGGGACAAGCTGAATGATGAGCAACACTGGCCATCTCAGCTAGTCTTTGAAGATTTTTTTAGTTTGTTTTAAAACCTAATTTGCAAAACACCTCGGCATCTCTGGCTCCCACTCCTGGCCAGGGCCAGTCTCTGGCAGCCAGTTAGCGGCTGGCTGCATCATTTGTAGTGGTCTGGCTCAGCAATGCGACCTTATTCTCTGTCCTCAGAACAGCAAGCACTGCAGAGTCACCCCTGGGCCACATGTTCCCCAGCCTCATTGAACATGATCGTTTTAAGGCCACTTGACAAAATTCCCACAGCCCTGAATAACAGCATGATTTGGCAGTCTTTTTGACTATAGACCAACTGTCTCAATGTGAATACCTTTGACAGGTCTGCTTTCCAAGTTCACCCAGAGACCAAAGGCTTAGGAACTCGCCCCCCCCACCCCAAACGTCTTGAACTAAACCATATCTGTTTTACTGAAGCATTCTGTCTATCTTCCTTTAGGGAGATGAAGTCATGGTTTGCAGAATTAGACTCCTAACAGCTAACAGGTGATGTTTTGAGGCTGAGCCAAACTCTAAACACAAACCTTGCAATGGCAGAGTCAGGGGCTTTTCACAGAGCTGTTTGAAGCATCTCATCTAACAAAAGAAATATTGAAAATAACAACCAGAAATCAAAGAAAAGCAAATGTTCATGTAATCCCAAGGAGAAAACAGATATTTGCTACAAAGCCAACAACACGACAAGGAATCTGTTTATTGTATTTCTTTCGATTCATCATCCTTCCATCAGCAGTTCTTTGAGTTCAGAACTGTTTTACACCATTCCGGAAGGCCTTAACCCAATCAACCCCAATCGGAGGGTGATTGCTAAGAGCTTCCTGAGTCCTGACCACACCACAACCTCCTCCAGTTCCCTCAGTGGCCCCAAGTGTTTGCAGCAGCATCCTGGAATCCACTGCCCTGAATCCCACCTTTTCAGGAGGTGACTGGCAGGGTCTGAAGCCTGCTGAGCCGTCAATTCGGAGCTCTGGGCCACAGAACTCCCCAGTCTGCCTGTCCCAGAGGCTTCAAAGGAACCAAGAGAACCACAGAGAAAATAAAACCTACAGCATAATTAAAGGTGGTATTTTCTGTGCTGAATACAAGATATTTTGTAAGAATGAGCCACTTAGTTGCTTCTCCTTAGATGGTTCCAAGTCTGACACAAATTTGTCCACTGCTATTAAGCCCATATTACAGACTCCTCCTAAGGGCCATGAGCCAGGGGTCCAGTGTCCTGCCTTCCCACAAAGTCTCCCACTATGACAGAAACAGGTTAATTTGGGAATCTCTAAAGTAAGTTCCATTGGCTGCTAATTGTTTTTCATATTTCGAAGTAAAGAACTGGTAATTTTATATTATACACATTAACAAAATGGAGAAACGATTCTTGGCAAACATTACCTTAATCTCACCCACCAACCCAGCCATGAGCCTGACTATCTTCCTCGTAGGAGAGCCTTCCTCTACCTTCCCCAGATCTCCAGTGCTTCTGTGTCAGCTACCTCCTCTGTCTCTCTGCAGCAGAAGGCAGCAGCCAGGAAGGGCACCATGCTTAGAACTTGGGGTCTGCTGTCAGACAGTCTGCATTTGGATCCCAGCTCCTGCACTTCTTAGGCTTGTGAAGATTAATGGGTTACCAAGTAATATGCTTAGCACACTTAGTAAATGCAAGCTACTATTAGTGAGGCTATGACTGTACCCTTCATTAAAAAAAAAAAAAAAAGTATAGCAAGCTTGATTACTAGGGGAAGAAAACTATGCTTTCTTTTCCTCAGTTTCCTCCACTTAAATAACTAGATGGATGAATGGATGGATAGATGTGCGTGAGTACCAAAAGGAGCAGAAAAGCAACAGAAATCTGGTGTTTCCTCCCCCAATAGTTTACTCTTTGCTGGTACACTTAACAGTTTACATATGTTTGAAAAATGCACTTGAACTTGATTAACCTCAGAGCTGCCAGACATGCCTTGATGGAACACAGCACCCAGGGCGGTCCCACAGGCACTCTCTGCCTTGGGATGGGGTCTGGGTCTTTTGTCTGACCCCAGCAGCGTGTGCCATGGCATGGCAGAACCAGAGCCAGCTGGTGAGGAAGCAGAAGTAAAGGCCCTAGGGAGGAAAAGAGGAGGTGCCTGGGGAAGGCTCAGATAAACCTGTTCCAATCCAAGGCCTGGCTGGCAGCTGGGCAGGGCCCTCTACCCACCAATACTTGCTTTCAAGGACTCTAATTTATAAGGAAATGGCTAATATGTATGTTTGTTTTGATATGGAAAACCACAGCCATTTGTTCTTAATTCATTTCAGGAAGGGGTGAACAATCAGATGTCTGCTGAAATGAAATGATTTGAAGAGCATAATATAAAGAGGAAACTCATTTAAGGAGCTCTGTCATGGTCCCGGTACCCAGATGGACTTTTAAGGGGGGAGGACAAGGAGGAGAATAGTGGGCTGCTATGTGTGGGGCAGCAGTGCCTGCAATCCATGGCTACACATGCATTCATGGAGAGAGGGACCAGCTTTGCCTCCTGGGAGCGGAATCAGGGACTAGGTCAGAGAGACATTCTGCTCTGCCCTCTTTTGTGCTATTTGAATTTATCTTCTTTACATTTTCTTGTCTAAATGAAGAAGTAAAATTAAAACAGCAGAACAAATACAAAGTTGTGGCATATGCTGCCTCAGCTGGTCTTTGCTATCCATGTCCCAAGCACCCCCTGCCCTCAGGCATCTGTCCCAGCCTGCTTAACCCCGCTTCTCAAAAAGGTTCAGAGCACAGGAAAACTTTTTAGGTTTTTTTTCAGGGTTACTGTTTTTACAGCAATATGAGTGTTTCATAGAAGGGGAGGTCCCCTGAGGGACTGCAGCTCCTGGGGTCATCTTTACCAGCCTAGCCCCTGTCCTGACTGCCCAGGTGGATTCTCAATGCTGAGGGCCAGTTGTCTAAGGACTCACTTAAGGATTCACCCAGGATTCCACCTTCCCTCCACTGAAGGGACAATGAAAGGACATTGGCCAAAAAGCTTCTCTCTCCCAACCCCCATCCCTCCTCAGCACCATGTGATACAACCTCCCCACACCTGCCGGGACACTGCCCTCCCCTCTGAGGCCTCTCATGGCAGCCCTCTGGACATTTAGGTGCTTTCCCCAGCACCTCCAACACTGACCAGACTGTCCCTTTCCTACAGCCCAGCACGCATCACTCCAAGGACCATCGTCACTCCAAGGACCATCGCCCCTCCTGTGTGCTCACCCATCTCCCGCCTGCATGCTCTTGGGACTCTCTTCAGCCTTGTCTGCAGCTACCTGTCCTTCAAGGCCCATCGTGTGGGACCCCTGCTCTCCCTGCCCCCACTAGGCCACAGGAATGTCTCTGGCCTTTGCAGGTCCACATCATGAACTCTTTGGCAATCACCTGTGACTGCCTCAGAGTCTGTCCGCTCCAGCTGTGGCATCATCAAGGACAGGAGCTTGCCCTGGGGGACTGGGCATACACCAGGCCTCCTGAGGTGTGTATTGGCTGCTTCAAGACAAAGGAAGTGCCAAGTGGACAAAGTGTTTCCAGGTCTTGATTCTCTCTAACTGCTAAGTTTTCAGCCCCAGGAGAGAGCCTGTAGGAAATGCTCTCTAGAGATGGCTTATTGTGCTGAGTGACTTTGGAGAAGTTATTCAAACTCTTTGAGCCTCAGTTTCCTCCTAAGCAAAATAGGTGGTTTGAGGATTCAGTGAATTACTAAATATAAAGCACTTAACCAGTGCCTGGCACATGGTAAGTGCTCAATATACAGCAGATGTTTTAGAACTTAAACTGCTCTGCCTTCACTGTCCCATGCCCCCAAAACCAACATTACAGCAAGCCACAATCTGAATCTGGAAGAGAGATTGCTGTGGCCTGGGGTAGGGGAAGCAGAGCAAGAAAAACAATGCTACTCCAGTTAAGTGCCCTCAATTTCTGAATGAATAGCAGACACTGACTTTTAGCAGTCAACATCCAGATTTCTAGAGTTTACAGATAAACATTAACCAAAGGCTACCCCAGCTACCAATTAGCACAGTGAGCATCAATCAGGATGTCGACAGCAGGCAAGGGAGGCTGACAGATTTGCCATTTCCAGAGTCTGGGTTTCCACATGGCTCCCACAGCCCTGCCAGCAATGAGCCTCCTATAAAGACCCACAGTGTCCCCCATAAACAGATGGGGGTGATGTCAACCCTGCAAGAGGACATGGCAGCATGAGGCACCATTACAGGCCTCTGAAATAACCAACCAGGGAACCCACATTTTCTGACCACTATATGCAAGACACGCTTGCCTCAAAAGGAAGGGGGTAGCGTGGGAAAGGAAGAGAAGAAAGAGGGAGAAAGTGAGGGTGGGCAGGTGGGTGCCAGGGTCAGGGCAGAAGGCTAAGCCAAGCAGCCTGGCAAACCTAAGGAGAGTTTATGTCATGTTCTTGGCAAACAGATCCGGAAGGGGGCGGTGGGAAGAGACAGAGGGAGGCTCACTGTGATTAATAACCTCTGGGTTTGTCTTCTTGCTAGAAATTATTTATAGCTCTGAGGAGTAGCTTATGGCTTTCATTTTTTATTCTGGGTTGACTAGATATGAAAGCCCTCAAGCAGGGGAAAGAAAGCAAAAGGACTGTAAATATGTTCAATTAGTTGCTGATATTTTAATGGGAAGATATTGGGAGAGGAGATATTTGCAGAATTCTTACCCACTTCCTTCTTCTCTCAGTAAGTACAGATGTCCTTTGGTATCTGCAGGGGACTAGTTCTAGGACACTCCCTTGGAGTATACCAAAATCCACACACACTCAAATCCCACAGATATGAAAAGTTGGCCTTCCTTACATGTGGGTTCAGCATCCTATGAATACTGTATTTTTGACTGCAGTTGGTTGGAAAAAATCCACGTATAAGTGGACTCACAAAATTCAAACCCATGTTGCTCAAGGGTCAACTGTAGTTCCTTTAGAAGCCATTCCTGATGGTCATCCAGAGAGGGACCCTGGGGGACCTCTAGCACCCCTTCTGGGAAGCTGCGATCTTTAGTCAGTTCGGAAGTTCCTGGCTTCCTCTGCTTTTCAAAGTAGAGCTGAGACATCCTCAGTGGCTTTTGTGGCAGAGCCAAAATCAGCCCCTGAAACACTGCTAATGCCCTCCTATTTGCCAGCAACTATGTCGAATATATTTGAAGAAAAAGAAAACTAAAAATGAAGAGAAAACAACAGATTATAAAGAATGACCAAATGACCATTCAAAAATGAACCAAGTAAGACTTCTAGAAATGAAAGTAGAGTAACTGAAATTACAAATTCAGTGACTGAATTAAGCAGCAGATTAGATATAGCTAAGGAGTAAATTAGTAAAGTGGAAGATGGTTCTAGAAAACAGATCAAAAGCAATTATCCAGAAAACAGTGCAGAAAGACATGAATAAAAAATACAAATGAGATTAACAGAAATGGAAGATAGAGCAAAAAACACTAATGCTTAATTTGTGTCCATACAGAGAGACTAGAATACAGACATTGTTTGAAGAAATGATGGCTGAAAATTTTATGGATAAGATGAAGACATGTTCAAAAAAAGAACCTGAGAACATTTACCTACGAAAGACCCTCACTAAATGAAATTCTAAAGAATGTACTACAATCAGAAGTAAATTGATACCAAATGGAAGATCTAGTTGAAAGAAGGCACACTTAGTTTTGGTCACACCTTCTTCCTTGCCTGATTCCAAAAATAGGTCTTGTGGTGCTGCATGCTTGTCTATCAGCCCAAGCAAAAACAGAACCCTTAATATGGAACTGGTCTACCCATCCACAGCCCCTGACGGCAGAAATGAAAGTTACATATTGCCCTTCAAAAGGGTATTGTGAGACAACAGTGAGACTCCCTTGACCATTAAGGATTTCTATGCAACATGGCTTATCTTCAAGAAAGCAATGAGGTTTTCAACAAATAGTGCTGGAACAACTAGACATTCATATACAAAAAAAATGAGTCTAGACACAGACTTATACCCTTTACAAAAATTAACTAAAAATGGATCATAGGGCTAAATGTAGAATGCAAAACTATAAAATTCCTAGAAGATAACATGGGAGAAAATCTGGATGACCTTGGGTTTGGCAATAACTTTCTAAACACAACACCAAAAGCACAATCCATAAAATAAATAATTGATAAATTCGACTTTATTAAAACTAAAAATGTCTACTCTGTGAAAGACATTGTTAAAAGAATAAGAAGACGAGCCACAGACTGGGATAAAATATTTGCTAAAAGAAGAAATGAGGCCTTCTCCCTCCCTGAGACAAGTGTTGCGGTAGGATCCCTGGCCCTGGGAGAACAGGGGGAAGTGGGGCCATTTTTTCACAAAGTGGGCCCCGGTCACATTTACACTCTCCTGGACAACTTCATGGATGCTTCCAAAGGAACAAAAAAAGGACTAGATTAAAAACTCAGTTTTTGAGCTCTATAGCAGATTCACGTGTCCTGGAAGAAGCACAACCTCAAGCTGTGCCGAACCTGCACATGCTGGGTGAGGTGGTAAAGAACTGGGGCAAGTGCACCCCTTGGTGGCTTCCAGGATCTAGCCACAGCCCTGAGGCCTGACCCACTTAGGTCTGTTAACTTGATGGCCACGTGACACTACATCATCAGGGAAATGTCAAAGACACATAGTATTGAAATGATTCATTCTTTTTCAAGTTTTCCTTAAATGTTTATCCACCATAAAATCGTCTATTCCCCTGGGAGAGTGAAGAAAAACTGACAGTGTAGTGTATGTGGAGAGCACCTCCTTACAGTTTGCTTTTGAAGATTATGTATAGTGATGATTTTCTGTGATTAGCTACAGTGAAGATCATCAATAACATACGTTAATAAAAACAAATAATTAGACTAAAATCTAACTGTCTTTTACACATATGCACACAAAAGGCATTCACTGCCAGATGCTATCTCTGGGTAGTGGGATTATGAATGAATTTTAGCTTCTTAAATTTTCAAACACAAATTACTCACATGATCAGAAAAGGGCACAAACATTTAAATACAGCCTGTACACACTGGGTACCCAGCACAGTGTTAACTTCAGTGTTTCCAACTTTTTCCAGTTGCAACACTCTGGCTCCTTAAAATTCTTAGTTTTCTCTTTCCTGTGTTTTTTGTTTTTTTTAATTTTAATTTAACAAAAACGAGACTGCTGGAGTACTATGAAGAACACAGTAAACACTATTGCATGAGCCCCAGGGCAGCATGAACGCCCAAGAAAGTGCTAGCAAGCATTAGCTGGGTCCTGGCCTGAAGGGTCACTTAGTCTAAGTTAAGGGCAGTCATGCACAACAAGCAAGGGATATAGGAATTCAGAAGGCCTTAGAGCATCAGAGAGCTGAGCCTGACTGTCCTCTTCCTTCTGCTCTATTTTTAGCCATGTGAGTCGAGGATGCACTTGGGCATCCCAGGTAGGAAAGTGGTAAAGAGGCTTGGGACTTATTTTTAAGGTAAGTAACAGGGTTAACTGCAGGCTCCCCACTCAGTCTTTCAAGATAGTAGGATTCTTTCTTTCCCACATCCGAAATGCCAAGTGTGACAGATGTTGGTTGAAATGAATGTCTGTATAACAGGATTTCAAGGAGATGGGGGCAGGGATGGATTATGGACCAACAACTAACACCAAAGGGATATGTAACATCTGACCCGAATTAGAGATCAAAAGTCAAACAAACTGAAACTTGGGATAAGGATGATCACTTTGTTAGCCAAAACCAGATGGCAAGGTGTATTTCTAACAACTCTTGTTTTTCCTTGTGGTTTTATTGCAGGATGCAGTCAGACCCAAGGGCTGGGCCTCATCCAATCTTTAAAGTGGCCATAAGATCACCCAGGGGACCCTCATTCTTCCCCAGGTCAGGAGCTGGCCCTGTAAACTTCACAATGGTTAGCAAGAACCCTCAGGCAGCTTCAAATTAGAGCATCTGCTATCAGAGGATGCTGGGTGCCTGTTAGAGGAGTGTAGCGGTTCTGGACATTGACAAGAAACAGGAGATAGAAGACAAAGGTCTGAAACATGGGGGATGGGAGAGGTAGGGCTTGGGAAAATAAAAAAGAAGGAGTGGGGGATTAGGACAATACAAATCCAGATGTCTTCATCATTTTGTAGATTAGATCCAAGCAACAGAAAAAAAAAAAAAATTCTAGCCATAATCTTATCCAGCGAGAAGAGGAAATACAATACTTACGACACTAGCTTTTAAACAGACCAGAGCTTAGCTATCAAAATCAGTGGCCACCTTGGGAGTGTCCATGCTTATTACAAAGGTGTCAACATTCAGTCTTGAGAGCTGGAAGCCAGTGCTTCCATCCTCCTTAATGGCAAGAGATCCTTTGCAGGTGGATTTGACTTTTGCAAACAGGCCTAAGTCACCAGGAGGTAAGTTGGTAGAACGAGGCATGTGGTCAGGCTATGTAACAGGGTTTCTGAACCAGAAAAAAGATGTCATCACAAAGGGACCAGGTCTCTTCTCTCAGGGGTCCGGTCAAATGACTCCAAAGGTAATTCCTTCCAGGGTAAGTTCCTTGAAGGCAGGAACGCTTGTCTTGTATCTCAGTGTCTTGCATAGGGCCTGGAGTATGGCAGGCCCACCCCAAGTTAGTGCATGAGTGACTCAACTTAGAAGAATAAGCTTCCCAAGGTAACTACCTCGCTTATCAAATATTTAAGCACCTTCTATGTGTTAGGCCCTGGATGGAGGAGGAAGACTTAGATATTCTTACCTATTAGTCAAGCTTTGTCCTTCAATGCCACAACAAACCAGACCTAAGTTCATTCTTCAAGGTGACTTTTAATTTTGTTTCTTTACTTAACCCTCCTCATAGTGTTATTTTTCATGGGCTTAAGCCATGACAGTGTCCACTACACTATATCATGAATAGTATTTATATAGGTTTTCCTTGAAAGGTTTTTGTAATAAAAGTTTGGAAACTACTACATAGCACATCTCCTTCCCTTGGGGATTCACAGTGATGTCAATATGTTAAAGCTCTGATAAGCCCTGCAGTAAAGAAAGCTGTTTTACTCAGTGGTTCCCAAACTAAAACAAGTTCCTTTACTGAGGAACTCATCAAAGTTATTCATATATCCATCTCAAAAAAGGGAATGTGAATCTGGTCGTCCCCTAGTTTCAGCCATAGAATGCTGTTTTTTGGTGGAATACCACTTAAATGTCACCAAACTCCTAGGTTCTGCTGAGTACAGTTTGAGCAGTGCCAATCCAGAGTGCCTTGGGTCCATAACCTGAGACCATGAGATCACTAGTATGCTTGCTGTTTGCTCTTCTACACACTTCTCATGTACCCTCCCCCACTATGGGCCACAGGTTCTTCTAACTTATCCCTTGGTTCTGCCTGTTCCCTTCCTGGTCTACGGGCTTGTATGTCCCCAACATCAATGGAAACTCCAGTGGGGCAAGAGCCATGTCACATGTTTCTTATTTCACATCTCCCACACCCCAGCATTGTCAGTGCCACGCCAAGTGCAGGAGAGAAGTGCCAAGGAAGCTTTCTAAACTGAACTAGAATTAGCTTTCCTTAAAATATCACTGAAGAATAAAGTACCACGGTACTATGGGAACCAAGATGATGGTTGTTTGGAGGCTGGTCCTGACTGCCTCAGTTTCCCCCATGACAACACGTTTCTATTTACCATTTATTGTTTACTGTGAATGCTGGCTAAATGCTTTTTTTTTTTTGGTCTTCTTCATGACCGGCACTCAGCCAGTGAGTGCACCGGCCATTCCCATATAGGATCTGAACCCGCAGCGGGAGCGTCGCCGCGCTCCCAGCGCCGCACTCTCCCGAGTGCGCCACGGGCTCGGCCCTGGCTAAATGCTTTAAATGCATTATCAATCCTCACAGCAACCCCAAGGTAGGGCTGCTATAGTCCCCTAAACTAGAAGGCCAAGGGCCAGGGGGGCAGGAGAACAGAGTAAGGCCCAGATAGTCTTGGAGCACTGAGGAGACAAGAAGGCAGCACCACATTCCTCGGGAAGAGCTCTCGGAAGAGTCTGGTAGGGCTCCAGAGCTAGACACACAGAAATGTGGGAAAGGAGCTGTCTGGTCACCAGACCCAAGCTCATTCCAGATGTTGCCTTTTCCATTTAAGTTTGATAGGTGATTTCTCTGTACCCAAGAGGAGAAACAGAGGCCAATTTCAAGTTTCAGAGCAAGACACAAGGCCACAGCCTCCTCCCCAGATCCCTCCAGCCCTGAGCAGGCCCTAAGGAGGAGCATTTGCATGGTCCCCAACCCCCAAAATAATGCTCTTCACAGGGGACCATGTAGCTGGGCTCTGACAGTCCCTGACCTGCAGGGCTGCCACTGGTTCACACAGCTTTGGGCTGGTTTGGCCTCAGCTCTGGCCTAACACAGGGCCAAGGCTGGGCATGCTCAGCTCCTGGCTAACCTGTAAAGTCCTTCATAGTTTCCACAAATGTGCCAGGAGCTCAGGACAGAAGGGGCCTTCAACACCAGACAGAAGAGTTTGGCAACAGTGAACCCTGAAATGTTGCAGTGATGTAGACTTTAGGATGAGGGTCAAGTGACTGCTTGAAATAGCCCAGAGGGAGTGGCCCTGAAGCTGCCAAGACATTCTTTACATCCAGGGAAGCCTGGCAGGTTTGGACCAATTGAAAGGACGACACGCATGAGTGGGCAGTGACAGGTGCCATCACCATCTCTAAGGGAAGTGGGCAACTCCCAGTTACCTTGGGAGCCAGAAAAGGATTACTGGGGATTCCCTTCCTCTTCTGTACTTTAACCCTGGTGTTAGTAATTAACATTTGGGCACTTACAGTGTGCAGGCCTGGAATAAGTACTTCACATGCATGCTCTCACTGTAGCCTTCTAATATCCCAATGAGCCAGCTATGTGACCATCATTTTCCAGATGATAAAACTGCAGCACGGAGATGTGAGTGATTTGCCTAAGGCCACAAGGAAGAAATGGAAGCCCTGGCACTAAGGTCCACACTCTTAACTGCCCAGGTCTGGGACACAGTGGAACCTCAAGTGGTCCCCAGGGCTGGTCATCAAGGAGATGTCAGCTCCCTGCTTCAGAAGCACCTAGTCCTAGGTGGGCCCTGCAGCTCAGCAGTCCTATTAGCAACCCCTGAGCATCCATCTTTCCTACTGGGGGCCTCCGAAAGCAGGAGGCCTGGCCCAGCTCCTTCCAAAGGGCCTCCACGTGGCATACCCCCATCACCAGGCCTGCAGTTGTTCCTGCCACCTGTAAGAGTCTGGGCCATGCAGAGAAGAAAGCAACCCTCTTCTGGAGCTTTCCCATGACAATCAGATGAGCAAGGCACCAGGTAGCATTTTCTGAAACCCACTTGCAGTCTCATGTCCCCCCTCGCAGCATAGGTGGCCTTGCATAATCACCACCTGTTTCTTGCCTGTACCTGTCTCTGGACAGGAAGCTCTTTGTGGGTGGGGATGGGTCTGGCGTGTGTCTGTGCCAGGCACATCACAGCCCTCAGTGAGGACCTGCTGAGTGGGTGGGACTTCCCTTAGACATCTGTCTCGCATTAGAAAGTGATGTCTGAGTCATGTCCTTGACTAGACCCTAAGCTGCTGGAAGGCTGGTGCTCCAGCTTCTCCCTCTTTCTGTAGCTTCCCCAGCACAGGTGAGTGGATGGCAGAGCTACCTGCCAGCTCTCACAGGGCGGGCTGGCACCATCTCCCTGTCCAGGTCTCAGCTGGTATCTCCCCCTCTGAGAAGCCTTCCCTGGCCAGCCATCTGCAGGCCTCCCAGTTGCTTGAGCCCTGCTTTGGCCTGCTCATGCCTCCTGCTGCACTTGTCAGTCTGTAACTGGCTGGGCTGTCATTCTTTCTCCCAGATGAGACTGTGAGCTTCATAGAGCAGAGACCATTCTGCCCTGCTCACTCCTGTGCTCTCAGACAGAGCCTAGCATGGTGCCTGGCAGACAGTTGGTGCTCAATAAGTATGTAGAATGAGTGAGAAAAGGCCTTCAGTGAAACAAAAGCAAAGGGCAGAGCAGAAAAAGGACTTGGACATCTTTCCTTTTCACTTAGGGGCCAAAAACAAAGTTCTGAGCGGGCATATGCCCAGAGCTTCCAAACATCCATGTGCTCCCACATTCCAGTCCAGCGGGCCGAGGGTTGGTCCCCTTCTGAGAGCAGTCAGCAAGGTTATGCAGCACTGTCCTGAGGGACAGGGCAGAGCAGCCTTCTCAATGGACCTGGCCACAGAGCCACTGGACACAAGTGACCACAGCAATGACTGGACACAGCACTAACGGCTTGGACTATTCCTGAGGTCACTCGGGCCAGGCTCCATGTCAGGGGCAGGCATCAGGCACTGGGCATGCCAGTGACTTAGAGTTGCGTGCAGGCAAAGGAAGTGGCTCAGATTTAGCTAACTATCACCGTGTTGGACGGACTTCATAAAATTTACAACATATATATTATTCTTTAATATACAAAAGTTGATGTGTAATGATCAGGGTAAGGATTTACTTTGAGCTACTTCTCAGCTATAGTGATGGGCTGCCCTGACCATTCCCACTCCCCTTTGTGACTACTACCAGACACCCGTGATAGCTGGGGATAGGAATGATGGGTGTGGGTACGACCGAGTCAAGGTCCCCAGCCCCCAAGAGAACAGACTTTCTGACCTCAACCTCATGAGAACTGGGCTCATATTCAGAACCAGCCAGGCACAGACAAGGGAAACATACAGATTGTTTGTGTGGCACAGGCAGTCACTGCCTGAGATATGATGGAGCAATGGTATTCCCCCTCATGTTCCACAAACAAAAACGAGGAAGCTAAATGGAAGAAATAAAACCGATGTACTTGACCTAATGATAGTGTTTGTGAGGTCCCCAGTGACAGGGGCATCATGGTGTTCAGGAGCCAAAAATCATGGCCTAGCTGGGTTTACAAGCACATCTGCTTTCCCATTATGCTTAAAGCCCATTTGGCTCTCACAGCAGCCTGGAGTTGATGGAGCAGAGACAATTGTCTCCATCTGAGTTGTAAGGAAATTGGAGCCCAGAGAAATTAAATGACTCACTCTAGGTCACACATCATGTAAACTGCTAGGCAAGAACTAGAAAGTCCTCTGCTTCCTATCTAGTTACTTCTCTTCTGGTCTCCCTGGCTGACTGCCAATGCTATACAGAGATTTTCTGGGTGTGTCACCTAAATTCTGGGCCTGTTTCCTCATCTATACGTGAGAAGAATCACTACCAGAAGAGAAGCTGACACTACCAGCCACGCCACCTGTAAGTCTCTGCCAAGCAGAAAGCCCAAAGTCCCACAGTATGTGAAAGCACCTTATAAATATAACACAATTACTTTTCATACCTGGATGCTTTCAACAGAACATGAAACTTCACCTACCTCATGACTGTGTCCACTATGGGAGAACCTTTGGCCTTGCCTTACTGAGAGACTTGAGAGAGCAGGAAGCAATCTAGCTCTTCTGTAGCCTGGCTGTATCACTTTGGAAGAGGCACTCTGTCTTGCTGAGTCTCCCCTTTCTGGCTATAGCAGAGGTGGCTGCAAGAATCCAGGGTGCTCCCTCCTATTGTCAACAAACTTACCTGATCATGTATCAAGCAACAAGTGGTAAAAGTATTACAATAGCACAGCAGGATCTGGGTTCCTTCTCAACCTCTTATGGATGTGTGCAACCCCAGACAAGTCCCTTTATCTCTTGCGGCCTGGTTTGCTCATTATGTAAAATGGGGATAGTGTCCATCCATCCCTGCCCAGCTGGCCTTCTAGAACTGCTACAGAGCCACAAATAAGACTATACGTATGAAAAGGACCAAAGACCCCTTGTAGAAATGGCTGATTCCAAGACTGGGGCAAGGAAAGTCCAGAGCGGGAATGGAACACCTTATTATGTTGGAAACCAAGGGAATGTACAGAAACTTATGGAGACATGGCAAAAGGACATACATAAGAACCAGCTGGAAGGTAAAATTTCAGATAATCTGAGCATTAAAATGAGTAATGACATGAATACAGTATAACCTGTTAAATAATAAAATCCATGAGCCAACATTGATAGCACAGAAAATAAAAAGAAGGGAAAGGCAGAGGGAAAGCTCTTATTTACTGAAGAATGCCAACTAAGAAAGGTAGAGATGAAAAAATGGAAAAAATCACTATTTTATACCATAAAGTAACAACAGGTTCAAGTGATCACTGAGGGATGCTAAAGCCATTGGGTGAAATATTGTGCTACAGGACATGCAGAAATCCAGGAGATACCAGCCTAACTGAATGAGCAACCTGAACATCACCCACAGTGGGACCAACACACATCAGGGCCTCCTGACGTAATGCCCAGAGAAGAACCCAACATCACTGCTGCTTCTCCTGCCAAAATGTTCAACCAGAATCCAATCATGAAACCAAGCCAGATTGAAGGGCCTCTGCAAAACAACTGGCCTGGACTCTTCAAAAATGTTAATGTCATGAAAGATTAAAAAAGAAAGCTGGAGAATTGTTCAAGATTAAATGAGACTAGCAAAACCTGACAGTCAAGTATATGATCCTGAGATAGATCCTGGATTGGGAAATAAAACTAAACAAAATTATAAGGGACATTATTGGGATGATCCAGGAAATTTCAAAATGTACTGTATAATATGTAACAGCCAAAACCAAATATAGAAACATCCACGTGTATGCATATACACACATACACATGCACACGGTAGGGGGAGATATAGCAAATGGGGCAGAATGTTGACAATTGGTGAATCTAGGTGAGAGTGTTCATTGTACTATTCTTGTAACTTTTCTGTAGGTTTGAAACTTGTCAGTCCTTGGAAGGTTGTCAGAACTGCCACATTTGAGCTAGTGGTGTCTGTAGTTGACTCAGCACTCACCTGTCAGGTATTCCAGGACGGCAGCCATGTACACGGGCGCCCCCACTCCAATCCTGTACTTGGGGTGGCCTTTCTTGATGTACCGCAGCATCCGCCCTACGGGGAAAATGACTCCTGCCTTGGCAGACCGGGAGGTCTTGGTGGACTTCTTCTTCCCACCGCGGCTCGACATGGCGGTGGTCCTGGAAGTGGATCAGTAAGCACACTGTGAAGGCAAGAGGCACACCTGTCAGGTCTGCTGGGGACAGTGCAGCCCCCCTTTCCAGGTATACTCCTGTCCCTGGAAGGCACAAGTCCCACTGGCAGATGCCACTGCCTGCAGCTGCTGCACCCTCCGAGCCCCGTTTAACGTGCTCTGCTGGAGTAGTTGGCCCCTGAAAAGAGAAAGGCTCAGCTTTGCACATTTTATACCATGACATCAATTTTATCAGCCACTTCCATTTAAATGTTACACTGACAATAACTGCTCTTAAGTGCCTTGCCTTTATGCTGCATGATGTAAAAGAAAATGGGATTTCTTGGCTATGTTCTATATACCTGTTTAATAATTGCATTTTTACACTTGAGACTGGGGCTGATAAATTTGCCGAAGCTGTCATAAAAGAAAACTGTGTTACCTGCCCCTAGAATTAATATGTAAAGCCAGATACCTAGGGTCTTTGATGAAACCACCGTTTCTACCTTATAACTGTTTATCTGTGACAGGCAAGAACAGCTTATAGGAGTTAGTCCAGAGTCTAGCCAGGCTGGATAAAAACCGTCTGCACTTCCAAGTCCACTGGGTGGGCCTGTCTTTAGAAAAGAGGGAGAGGTGCTTTTCCTTGCCTGCTGCTCCCCTAGACCCCATCCAAACAGCCACTCAGTCCAGAGGAACTTTCTCCTCCACACCTCTTTTGGGTCCTCTCCTCCCCACCCCACTGTGAATGGGGTCATCACTACCTCAACCAAAGGGTCACAAAACTCTCCTGAAGAAGTCTCCCCACCAATGCTCCACTCTCCTCTACTCTACTTTCTACTCTGTGGGCAGGGCAGTCTTTGTACACACTCATCTGAATTCACCCTGGCCTGGTCCAAAAGCTTTGTGAACCATGTGGCTACCATGGCTTCCAAGATAAAACCAGGACCCTTGGCCTGCTCTGCAATTCCCCAGAAATCTAGGCCCGGCACACCTGTCCCAGGTTTGCCTTGTGCCACCTATGGTCTAAACTTAGACACAGGAAGCCACACGAGGTCCCCCCCAAGTGCTCTACTTCTCTTCTCCCTGCCCCTGTGCCAGGACCTTCTTTACCCCTTATATTTGCTCTCTGCCCTCTGCCAACCCTTCCCTGAGTGCTCAGGTCCAGCTGTTCAACCCACCAGGTGCTTCACCCCACAGCAATGATATGCACAGATCTGTCTCTCCTATCAGACTGCAAGCGGGTGAAGGGCTGCCCCTGATAGTATTCCAAGCACCACCACCAGTAAGTAGCACCACCCAGTAAGCTCTCAAATGTTTACTGAAGGCATTCTGCTCATTCATGCATTCACTTCAGGAACTATGCTGGGCAGATGTGGTCCCTCCTCCCCAGAGCTGGTGGGGAGAGAGACAATAAATAACCTCACTGTCATTTAAATGATCAGTGCAGGGTGCTGGTGCAGGGTGCCTCCACCTGTTCCGGAGCCCCCTCAAAGTCTTCCCTATGGAACGCCTATGCTAAGACCATTGAACCAAATGGGCAGGTCTCCCATTTACTGATAAACTGAGGTCAGGCTCTGTGGTGTGTAGGCCCCTCCAGCTCCAACAGTCCATGGCTCTATAACCAGGGAGGCCACAGGGCTGTGGCACTCAACACTATACTGGGGACATTGTTGGGATATGCCATGGTCTACACCTAACACCTCTATGACCCCAAAAGCATCTCAAATCATTTGCCTGACAAACAGATGGCTGCAAGGGCAGCAGACAGCAGAATTCTAGGCACTCCAGGGCAGCTGTGCCAACAGGCCCAACAGAGTAAGGCGGCTTAAGCCCTGGCTCTGGACAGATGTTTGAGGGGCTCAAGGCCTCTGCCATGAGAACCATGTACTACACCCTGTCAAGGGGCACCAAGTCTTAACTGCTTACTCACTAAGTGCTAGAGAGAGACCCAGAAGAGTCTGAGTTTTTCTGAAACAATTAGTTGGCTCCATTTCTCGCTATAATGAACTCCATTCAAAAAACATTCCCTGCAAACAGGTGCCCGTGCTCACTCTGCAGGAAATGGTATGTGTATATGTGTGTTTGCCTGTGTTTTCAGGGAAAGCTGTCACTGGTTTTCCTGGCAGTCTTTTGCTTTACTACAAATGTGTTTCCCAGACCAACAACCCAATGCCTTTGGACTAAGAGCTTTTGAATCTGAACATCTCCCTTCTTTCAGCAGGGGAGGTCTGTGGTCAGTGATTATTAACAGCAACTGAGGCCCTTTCTAACTGGAGCACAGACTTCAGCTCTGTCCCCCAGAAGACCTTTTGGGTATGTCTGGGACTGTCTCTGCAGGAACTAGACAGTGCTCTCCTCCAGAGGGGGGCCATTAACACCCAGGAACCTGGCAGGTCCTAGACACACTTATTCCTTAAAAGTGATGCTCCTTTGTGCTTCACTCCTGACTCTAGCCAAGAGTCTTCTCATCAATATGCTAGTCACTCCCAGTCTCTATACCAGTGCATTCATGGCTACACAGACTTATAGAGCCCCAGAGCTCTGTCCTGACTGCCTAGGATAAGGGACCACTTACAACCCCATGGGCACCCTGAACTCCTCTGGGTCTCTCAGCCCCATCAGTGGAAACATGCACCAAGCTACCCAAGCAGGAGTCCCCTGGCCCCTACTGCTCTGCCACCCCAGAGCACCCAAGCATTAGCCATGCCCTGCTGAACCTCCTGCAGAAACCTCTCAAGCCTCCTCACTTCTTGTCACCCTTCCTGCCATGAGTCAGCCTCTTCACTTCTCACCTATTCTCGCCAGCACCAGCTTTCTCCATAGTCACCAGAGTCACCTCTGCCTACTCTGATGGTTCCCATCACCTTGAGTTCTCAAGCCAGCCACAAACAGCATCCTTCAACTACTTCCACAGCACTGCTTCCTGCTACCCTGGCCCAGGCTCAGATGTCCTGGGCCACCCAACTTTCTGAGCCTGTCAAGGATAAGGATATCTTTGAACATGCTGTTTCTCCTGCTATGTCCTCTTGTCCACCTGCCAAACTGATGCTTACATGCCCCCTCTGCCATGGAGGCTGCTTAGGCCTGAGCATAGCCTGGAGTTGCTCACTGCTCCGTGTTTCCACAGCATCTATCCTGGAACATGCCATGTGCCTGCCTCCCCAACTCCACTGAACCACAAGCTCCTTGATGCCAGGCACTGTAGTCAAATCATCCTAGGCCCCTGGGTCCCAGGAGAGGTGTGAGAGATCATGGGTCTTCCAGGGCCACCCTGCTGGCAGAAGAACAACTTCACTTCTCATTTTGAGTCAGGCTTCTCTTCAACAAAGCAACCTCAAGTCTTTATCCTGCTAAGGGGGTTGCCTTGCAGAGATTCTGTTCTTTATCCCTCTGCATGTTCCTTCTGCACTTTTAACTACAGCTCTCCAAGCTGCAGTCACAGCTATGAAAGAGTTCTGACCAAGCCATGCAGCCTCATGACATCCAACAACACACGGTAGTTTTTAAAACATCCTTTCGAAAATCACCTCGTAGATGTGCCTTATCCAGATAAACCCAAGAATGTGCCTGGTTCATCCTGTTATTCAGAGGTCTAGGCAGGTGTGGGAAGCTCCACCCAAGTACCAATGCAGGGAAAGAGAGTGGCTCTGAGGCGAGGGGCTATTGAGCATCATGATTAAGTAGTAGAAGTCCAAAGCCAGACTGACCTGATTCTAATTTTGGCTCTGCCACTTATTGGCTGTGTGTCCTTGGGCAAGTGAATTAACCCCTGTGAACCTATTTCCTCATCTGTCATGTGGAGATGATGATAGAAGGGACCTCAAAGGGTTGGTAAGAGAATTGAACCAAAGCACGCAGGTAACAGGTCTGACATTCACTGAGCAAGTGCTCAGTAGTTAACTAAAACAATGATGATGTGTACAAGATGAAAAAAAGCCACCCTCTTGCAGACCAGATCTTATACATTTGTACTGGTGAAGGTATTGCTAGCTGCTGTAAAAGGTAAGTCCCTACAACTTATTTCTCACTCATAAAAGGTCTAAAAGAAGTTTCCATGGTTGGCTGGTGCTTCTCCTCCACACAGTGACTCATAGATACAGACTTCTCCTCCTGTGACTCTGACATCCTCAATATATGATTCACAGGGTGGCCATGGAAGGGAAAAAGACCATGGAAGTTTTCAGGGACCAGGCCTGAGAGTGGGGCACTTCTGACCATAAGCCATCAACTAGAACTTGGTCACTTGGCCACATCTGATTGCAAGAGAGCTAGAGCTAGGTACTCTAGCTTTGTGCAGAAGAAAAGAGGAAACAGTCAGTCTCTGTCACATGACAAACCAATTTGAAATCTGACCTGGAAGCCAGGGTACGAGTGACTAGCCAAAGCCTGCTGGGCCCTGTTTGACCCGTTTCCCACATCCAGCCTGATCTGAGGGATGGACAGTCCTACATAGACAAAGTAGCCTCTTAAGCACTCAGCTTTCTTCAGGGCACTGAAGTTGCTCACAGGAGAACAGCTATACTATCTAGTCAAATAAACAGAGATGTGTCCTTCCTTCCAGGAAGGCACTCTGTTCAGTAAACCAGAAGCCCTCACCCCTGTTGAGGGTCCCATGTGCTTTGAAGACAATGATAGGTCTTTAGGCAACCCTTTGTCCATTCATCCTTGTACATTAGCTTGGCTGCCCTTTTGGCTGTTATCAGCCTAGGAAATGAAGATTCTGTTACTGATCCTCAAGGGATCTCTGTGGTCTTTATCTCTGCAACTCCTCCAACTATAAATCAATCACAATAAACATAACCTTGTTTGCAGAACCTCAAAGCTTAGCCAAAGACAAAACTGTTGGAGAGGGGCTATATGGAGACATGAGCTAGCGGTGAGTGAGAAGCAAGTCTCTGATCACAGGCCCCTTAACAACCAAGATGTGTCTGGGACAATGCAATCTGTCCTCATAGCACAGCGCTAATTAGAAGGCTGGCTAGAAGGATCCTGTGAATAAGATGGGCATAAGAACAGAGGGACAATGGGGGTGAAGAATGGAAGTGCCCTGGAGGTCCTCCCACTCCCTCCTACTCCTCCCCAACAGGCACCCTAACAGGCAGCTCACTACCTTGCAAACCACCTGTATTCTCACCTCCACCCTTTAGCACGTGCAGCTCACTAAGTCTGGAACACCCTCTCCAGCCCTGTGTCTGCAGCAATCCTACCTAGTATTCCTATGCCTTCTCTGGTGATGCAGACCCATCAAGGAGCCCCTTCTTCTGCATTCTTGCTGTGGCTATGCCTCTGTCCCCCAGTCACAGTCTAGTTTGGGGTAGCCCCACGCCCAGATTCCAACCTTGTACACAAGGCCCAGCTGATCTCCAACCCATCTTTCCCTTATTTTCAGCAACCAGACCTCCACAAGCTGAATCACTCCCAGTTCCCTCAGTGGACATGTCTGCTGTAGCCTCTGGGGCCCAGCTAAAAATGCCTATAATCTCCCTCAGCCTGCCCCTTTAATATATTTAATTACTTTCTGGATTGTATGTAAAGTACTCTGCAAATGCAGTTTCCAGCCCTTCCTTCCAACCTGATTGCCACTCTGGATCCAATTTATATATAAATTCCAATACCCCATCCTTAGCACTTGGTACATTACATCATCATTGCTCATTTACTTGTTTGTCTTCATGGGATGGACCAATTTGCTGCTCACCACTGTATCTCCAAGCATGTAGAACCCTGCCTTGTACCTGGTAGACACTCAAGTGCTGGCTGGATTATAGCTGATTAGTTGCCATTTACAGTAAATGAGGTTTCCTTGACAAAGAAGAGAGCAGCATTTCCAAATAGAGCTGTGGCTAGTGGGACACCACTAGGTCAGGAATCTACCCTGGGACCATTCGTGTACATACACCTGGCCAAATCCCTGCAGGAGCCCAGACCCTCAAAATTCAGGGAGCTTGTGGAGGCACCGTGCAGATTCCCCAGAAGGAAACACTCCAATTTTCCTGATAGCTGGGCATGAGTCACACAGAGGCCTTATGACTCTGTGACAATTCTATGGCTCCAGTGACCTCTCCTCTTGCCATAGGACTGGCTCAGTAACACAGAGCAGAGGAAAATACTTACCTTCTTCACATCTGCAAGAGACTAACCCCGGTTAAAGCTGCAGCACAGAAAACCCTTAAAAAATCAGGGTACTCGTGAAACCTCTGTAATGGTGAATCGTGAAGTCTTTTTTATCTAAACAACAAATTCATGCATACTGATTCTGAATGAAATATTTATTAGAACTACTGAGGAGCTACTAGTCAGAAAGCCTTATCTCCAGCTCCTGAGGATGCAGCAATCTGAGCTATCGGCGCTCAAATTGCTGATGATGAGGGAAGACTGCCCCATCCATTCCCTGCAGCAGAATAAGTGCCCATGTATCCACATGCATTTGTCACCTTCCCATCAACTCCAATCATGAAGGCAAGCCTGAGACACTTAATTCTGAAGGATAGGACACTAATCCTGTTTACAGCATTCTTTTCCATTTACTTCTATCACACCAAATGATTAACGGTGTCACTGCTGTCATGTCCCCAGAGGCATGTGAATATACTACACAACCATCACTCACAGAGCTGGGGTTCACAAGCTGCACTCCGATTGGCTTGGAACAGAGACCAGTTGTTGTACTACAGCCAATCAGGAAGAACATCAGTCTCCATTCATAAACCACTACATCATAAAGTGAGCCAGATGATTAAAGAACCTACAGTCCACCCTCAGTGAACCAAGGGATTGCAAACAGAAGAGACAGACCAACTGAGATAGTAAATCCTAAACCATGTGTTTTGTTCCAGCAGATGAATCTTATTCATGTGTTAGGTTTTTGGCGGCAGAAAAAAACAAAACTCAAACCCAAACATAAGTGTCATTCACCACAAGCAGGAAACTGTTTTTGGGAAGCTAAGTCTGGACTGAAATTTCACCTCTGCAAACCCACTCTGTGGTGTGCTTCCTGAGCTGCGCTGAAGGGACCAGCACTACATTTTAATGGCAAGTCACTGTCTGCCTGCTTCACAAGGAAACTTTCCTACATACCTCTTCTCTCTTTTAAAAGTTGTGCCAGACTCTAAGATGACTCCAGTAGAAGGTCATCTAGAGAAAAGTGAAAATGGGAGCTACAGAGGGCAGGACCTGGGCAGTACCAGACTTAGTATCTAGGAGCCACTCAATATATGCTGAACAGATGAAGCATTCCCCAAAAGAACAACAACAACAAAAGCACCCAATCATGTCTCTCTCCTGCTCAGAATCCTTCAGTGGCTTCTTACTGCTCTTAAGACAAAGTATGGTTCTGATTAGGATCCTTTCTGGTTTGGCCCATTTGTCCCTCTTGCCTTACCTGACTCCCCACCAGCATCCAACCATCCTGAGCCTCTGGCAGTTTCCCATATGACCCCTGTTCTTTTCTTATAAGATCTGCACATGTGGCTCCCCAGGCCTCAAACACTTGTCCCCATTTGCCCTCCTTACCCCAGCCAACTCCTACTCGACCTTTCCATTCTAGATTAGGGCTCACTCCTGGCTTGGTTACTGTCCCTGCTAGGGGTTACTATGGCCTCCTGTACTGACCTCATAACAGCCTGTCTTCTCCTAATGTCACCCTCCCCATGGCAGAGACTGAGCATTTCTTGATCATGGCTGTGTTTCCAGTGCCTAAACAGAATTGATTCTAAGGAAATATTTGTTGAAAGACTGCAGACACTGACCTGGCAGGCTTGATCCAAGCAAACAAGCTATACAACTCTGGAATGAAAAGCTGACCCACTCTGGCTCACTCATAAGAGACGAGGTGGGGCCCAATGTACCTCTAAACCTACAGAAGGTGGGAAGGACCTATATGACAGGCATGAGCCCCACTCATTCCTGCCCTTTTCCTGCCCACGTTCCAGGAATGGGGCTCCGAAAAGTTCATCACAAATACTTGGGGTCATTCAAATAAGATCCAGAGGCCACTGCATAAACACCGCTTTGGTTTTTCAGCTTGGGGTTTTCAGTTTATGCTTTTATTTAAATAAATCTCCTTTAAGTGACCTGGGACAGCATTATCTCTGAAGATATTAGAGGCAGGTCCCAGAATACATGTACACCGAGCCTCTCAATGGAGAAGAAATGAGGGGCTCTCCTCAAGTTTTACTGCCTCTAGGACCATAAGAAACAGCAGACTGAGATGGGGCACTTCCTACCCTGGCCCATTTGGCAAAAACCAAGCCAGTGACATGGTTGTGTATTAGACTGTCACATATGAAGTTCCAGACAATTCTCAAAGTTTAATAAAATGTGAGGAATCCCTGCTTCATTTTAAAGGCCCTGTCTCAATTTTCACTTACATATCCTTTCCCCTTCAATGGGTTATCTAGGGATCAGCATTATCAATGGTAACAGGTTGAAATAAAAGAATTGAAGATTTCCTTCTCTCCTTGTAAAACTGTAGGGGAGGGAGGAGGGGAATGTGAAGTCTTAAGAGTTTTTTTGCTGTTGTTTTTAAGAAAAAAAAAAGTTTAACTACTCATCCTCATTGGTCTCTTGCACGATTCAGATGCTGCTGCCCGACATTGGTTAATCGTGTATAAGGGGTATTAATTCCAGTTGCAGCCATGAGGTGCCCTTTTCAGAGCACTTTTCAGACAGCAGACTAGCAACATAAAGGTGGCCTGCAGTAGGTGGATTCCACCTAATTTACAACTTGAGTCTCCCAGTCAAACCTAAGGCTATTCAAAACTCCCCAGCAACCTGGAACAGGGAGCCTTAGAACAAAGCATTTCCCCCTCCAATTTAACGGTAAAACCTCAAACCACGAAGGTGGAAGTAAAGGGGGAAGCTAGCAGGAGTGCCCCTCTAATTGTCTACTTTTAAAGTATGCTCTTTATTGGGTCATTAAAATCTTACAAGGACTTCATGGCAATTGTAATTGTTGAATTCAAGGTCTGTCTCAGATGTCTGTACAGAAGTCTCTTGCTTTCAAACAAGAAAATATTTTCCCTGACATCTTGTCTAAAAGAACTGACCAGCTCCTTGAGTAATCTGTGGTCCCTGCAGGAGTGGGGGTGGGGTGTGCTATCTCGAACACCTGTTGTCAGGTGACAGAGCCAGCAGCATCCTGCGCACTCACCTCCACACTCCACCCCACCCCCAGCGCGTCTCTTCCCTGCTGGCCCTCTCCACCCGGGGAGTCTATGGCCTTCCCCAGTTACCTTAGAAGAAAACAACCTCCCAACCAGAAAGCAAACAAAAGGCCGATCCCAAGCCGAGCCACAGCAACGGGGCTTCCCGTGGGCCCTCTCCAGCCCATCCCTGGACGGCCCCCTGCTCCCGCCCCCGCCTGGCTTCAGTCCCATGAGTATTTCCCTGACTCCCAGCCCTATGATCCCAGCTGATCCTACACCACGGCCCCCTGGGGCTCGAGCCGGACTTATTGTGCCGGGGCGTCAACTCGCGGTCCGGCGGGCGCTTCACCAAGTACAACTCCGCACACAACAGCTCCTGGCGCCCAGGCCCAAGCTGGCCGGCCAGCACTGCGGGGCCTCCTGCGCCCTCGGGCCCGGCCCGCGCGCCCGCCCCGGAACTGTCTCCTTCCCACAGAAGCGCCCAGGCGCGGGCAGAGGATGCGTTTCGAACAGAAGTTGGTTTCCTGGTTTGCTTTTGAACAAAACCAAAGGGAATCCCGCGCGGCCCGGGCAGGGCCCGAGCGCCCGCGAGGCCCGGGTGTGGGCCGCGCCGCGCCCCGCGGCCCGAGCCCAGCCCAGCGCCGCTCCATTGCGCGCCAGGCCGGGAAGCTCCCAGTACCCGCGGTCGGAAGGCGCACGGCGACCGGACCCGTGCGGTGGGCACCCGGCACGCGGGCCCGCGCGGCACTTACGCGGCGGCTCGGCGGCGGCGGCGGCAGCAGCGAGGTGTCTCGGCCTGAGCCCTCTAGGCCGCTCGCGCCTTCTCTCTCCGCGCTCGTCGCTGGCCCGCCCGCCTCCTCGCTTCCCGCCCGCGCGCCCCGCGCTCGCCCCCTCCGCCCGGCTCCGATGCCGAGTGAACTGGAACCAGTCGCCGCGGCCCCGGGGCTCCCACAATGCACAGCGCGCCGCTCGTCACATCCCATCCCGTCCTCGCGCGTCCGGCCACCCCTCCCCGCGCCAGCGGCCGCCCTGGCCTTGACCCCGGCCCGGCGCTCTGCCCCTGGACGCGGGCCGGTCTGTCCCGCGCTGCACCCAGGCCCTGGCGTCTGGCCCTCGGGACCCAACGCCTTGGGCCTTTGGGAGGAGTCAGACCCCCGGGAGAGGCGCTTCCTCAGGGCGCGTCCCAGGCTCTACGTCCCGAGTGAACGCCTACTGTGTGCCTGCCCCCGAGCAGGGGACTTTCGCAGCCTCATCCCTACCAACTTCCCATTAACCCAGGGAGGGAGGCACAATTGCTGTTACCAGTGATCGCTTTTCCCTCCCTAATCAATGCAAACTTCCTGCTCCTCAGAGACATCGCTGTCTTTAGATACAAGCCACTCTTAAGCCCTTGTCTGCACGCTCGGCTCCCCTGAGGTTCTTTAGAGTAGATCCCTCACCCCTAAGTCTGGACCTGCTTCGCGCATGGAAGCTAACTACTTAAGTAAAGCGAAAGGTCGGTATTGGACCCAAGTTAGGATTTACTGTTAGAAGCAGTGATTCTTTATCGTCACACATTTTTTTTTTTTTTAAACTACAGACAAGCAGAAAGGGGAGGGGTTGCCACAAAGCCTATCTGCGTTCTGTATTCTTAAATTGGTTTCTTGCCTGAAGGCATTAGTGCCCCATCCTGGGTACTTAATAGGTGCTTTCCCTCTACCCCCCTCCCTCCAAAGTGTGGAGAGGGAAGCCACGTCTCTACCCAGCTGTGAACTAATTTTTTTTTTTTTTTATAGAATCGTAAAATATTTTAATATTTGTGAACACCATGTTTTTTCACATTCTTACTTTATTTCACTTTGTCCCTGGCTCTAATAACTCTAATGATGCTTGTGCCCCCGTGATCCAACTCCCTTCTTTCACCTCTGCTCTAAGAAGAGGTCCTGTGCTCTAGTTTGTTCTCCTGTATAGTATCTATTTCTCTGAGAATTGAGGTCCTACCTTGGTCCTTTCTTCACAGGCCTTGCAGGGCATGGCATCCAGACACTGATCTCACATCTGGGTCCTCCTTCCCTGCTTCTGAATCTCCCCAGCTTCTTGCCTGAGCGGAAATGTAGTGTGTTCTTTGATTCTAAAGTACACAGACCTTAGAATCAAAGGTCAAAAGACAGGGATTCTCAGATTCAAAAAGAAACCAAACAAAAATGACAATAATAACAAAACATTCTCCCCCACTCGATCCAGTAATATGTTGTCTACAAGACACATATTTAAAACAAAAGGGAATGGAATGTTGGAAAATAAGAAATGGAAAATCACAAGCAACATCTACCAAGAAAGCCGAGGTAGTAATTTCAACAATATATAAAATAGAATTTAAGATGAAAAATGATCGTAAGGGAAAAGGGGCACATTAAATGTTGGTTAAAAGAACTGCAGATCAAGAATCATAAATAAATATGCACCTAATAAGACAGCCTTGAAACATGTAAAGCAACAACTTACAGAATGATAGGAGTTCAAACATCCCCCTAAGAAATAGATAAATCAAGCAGGCTTTGGTGACGATCAAGCTGATCTGAGCTCATATCCTTTTTCTAGCACTTACTAGCTGTTTGATTTCATCGTTACCTAGATTCTAAAGCACAGCGTTATATGCATAACAGTAGTGATAACATCAGACTCCTAAGATTGCTGTGAACCTTAAATAAGATAATACACATAAGCTGTCCAGTACAACATCTGGCCCACCGTTGGTACTTTGTAAATGGCTGCAATACAAATTATCCTTCCAACTCCCTGCCTTTACCCCATCTCAATCATGTCCCCATATTTGGTCTCTGATTTTGAGTAAAGGCTATATCCTATACCCCCATCTTTTCCACCATCAAAACTAAGAATACATCAGAAAGCCGAGACAGAGTCTGGAGAAATACAAAATCTGTGCAACTTGTGTGTGTGTGAGGGGGCAGATATTCAACTAGAACCACCTGGTAAAGCTATACTGACTGGTCAGGGCCTGTGCCAGTTGTCAGTTTGTTGTCTCTCAGCTCCAAGACTATCCTTCTTTATGTGGTTTTGTGATACCAGAGCTGGATCCTGTAAACATTTCTCCTTTGCCAGCTGGGAGGGGGTGAGGTTTCATCAATAAGGCACTGGAGTGACACTGAAAGGACATAACTGCAGAATGACAATTCCCTTCTAGGTTATGGCCCTCCATTCTTTTTCTTTTTTTTTCTTGTAGCGGGCTGGTATGGGGATCTGGACCCTTGACCTTGATGTTACAACTTCATGCTTTAACCAGCTGAGCCAACCGACCAGCCTAAATTTGGATAATAATACACATCCTTCAGGTTTGTTGTGAAGTTTAATGTGCCGCTGCTAGGGATTATGGAGGTAAAGACTCCCCCCAGCCCTCAGGCTGCGCCCGAATAGCAAGGGGGGTAACCTCCTTCCCCTCATCATAATGGTTCACACCCTCTTTAAAAGTTTGCAAAGCAGTGTCCAATACATGCCATTCATGCATTCATGAATTCTATTAAGCACTGAGGACAAATTGTGCTGTGCACCAATTTGGGTACTGGATACCAAGCAGTGAACAGAACAGGCGAAAATCCCTGCCCTCCTGGAGTTTGCAGTTCTACTAGGAAAAGAAAGACAATAGACAAATGAGATGATATGTCAGATGGTGTAAATGCTGTGAGGAAAAATAAAGCGGGAAAGGGAGATAGGGAGTGTGAGATAGGAATGAAGTTTCAAATTTTAGAGAAGGCCTCCCTGAGGAGGTAACATTTAAGCAAAGACCTGAAGGAATTGAGGGAAGAAGCCATGTGGATATCTGGGGAAGGAATGTTCCAAGCCTGAGGAACAGCAAGTGCAAAGGCCCTGAGGCGGAGCATTTCCAACATCATCAAGGCACAGTGAGTGTGAGGTCGGAGTGTAATAAGTGAGAAGAAAAGTAACAGGAGATGAAGCTCAAGAAATGATGATGCTTTGGATCCCAAAACAAAGTATTAAGGATGTATAAGGATTCCCCAGGGAAGGGTGTCAGAGGAGGTACAGGGACATCCCTCCCCCTTGTTGTGTTTTTCCCTGGGTCCTTGGGCAGGCACCCTCAGTTCTGTAGGGGCCACCAGGTGAGGTTAGAATCTGCCGTCCTCCAAGAGCTGATCTTGGTGCCATCTCCACCCCCATCCCTCTCCAAAGCGTGCCATTATAGAACATACTAGGAATATTGCCCCCCCTTGAGCTTTTTAATGCAGCAGCCCTGTCCCTACCTCTCTCCAGAAGGCCCCACCTTCTCTCTCTCTCTCCTTTCTCCTCCTGCACTCTGTGTGCCCTGTTCTTCCACCTCAGTGACCTGTCTTTTCTCCCAATCTGGCTCAGGGAGGTACACCAGCTTCTGCTACTGCTGCTTTTTTTTTAAAGTTCTTTTGTTTTTTTCCAATTGCAAAATAAATGCATACTCACCAGGGAAAATTGGAAAATAAAAATACTCGGAAAAATTAAGATCACCTTAAGCACACCACTAGGAGAGAACAACTGTTCCCTTTCAGCCTTTGTGTTCATATCCATTTAGTATTAAACATAGATGAGTTTCTCCTCTATCTGGTGCTTGTCACATGCTTTTTAAACTTGATGGTCCTTTATGAACATTTTGCCATGTGTTTACAATAACAGTTCTCAAACTATTTAGGTTCAGAACCCCTTGACCCTCTTTAAAATTATTGAGGACTCTGAAGAGCTTTGTTTATGTGGGCTGTATCTATCAATATTTTCTCTATTAGAAATTAAAGCAGGAAAAAAATTGAAATATTCATTTTTTAAAAATTCATTTATTCATTTAAAAAAGTTAACATGTAAACAAGTTATATGTTAACATAAATAATGTATTTTTATAAAAATAATTATGTTTTCCGAACAAAAAAAATTAGTCAGAAGAATGGCATTGTTTTACAATTTTGCACACCTCTTTAATGTCCGGTGTAACAGAAGATAGCTAGAGTCCCATGTCTTGCATGTATTCGATCAGCTGCTATATGTTGTTTTGTTTGAAGTATATGAAGAATATCCAGCCTTATGCAGATATGTGTTTGGAAAAGAATAGAGGATTTTAATAGCCTTTTCAGATAATTACAGATGTTTTTATTTGATATTACACCAGAATTCAAGAAGTCGTGGTTTCTTAAAATTTAATTGCAATGTAGAATCTGAAACCAGTCAATAAACTTTTGAACTCATTTATATTAAAATCCATTGGTTTTTCTTGTATTTTGAGTGGGTCCTTTAGCCATGCATAATTTGGTAAAATCATACATTGGTCATTTGGAAAATATTGATTTACTGAGTTATACAGTTCTCCCAGATGTAAACACATTTCACTGTGCAATATTAGGAAATCACATCCATTAATATTACTACTAATTTCATCTAAAGGTTTTTAAGTATTGGAAAGTTGTCAAGTTCATGGTAGCACATACACATTTCCCAGAATTGTAATTTTTGCTTGAAAGCTCAAATTTGGCAATATATGTCACAGTGGCAATATATGTCACTTTGAAGTGATGGCTTCATTTCACTCATTTTCAAGAAAATATCTACCACATACATAGGACAGCATTATGACTTTCAGGGACCTTAGGGATTTTTGCCTCCATTGGCCACTTCCTCCATTAAAAAAACAAAAAAACCAAAAACAAAAACAAACAAAAAAAACCCCACTTGAGTGTAAAGACAAATATATACTATATACTAAAACTGTACGGTACCTCATCAAGGGTTCAGTCTTGCACACACGTAATTCTGAATAATCTTAGTTTATCTGTGGGTCAGGCCCAACTTCTCCATTAGGAACAGTGTCAAGGCCCACAGGACTTCACGGACCCACTAAAATGTCTTAATTTCTTCTAAAATCAGAAGTAGAAGGTCAAGGGTTCATATCCTTAAACCAGGCAGCCACCAGAAACAAAACAAAACAAAACAACCAAAAACAAAAAAATAGAAATAAAATAAAATCAGAAGTAGCAAACAAAGATTATTAAAAATAAAAGAAAAAAAAGAAAAGTTCTTTCAGATTGAAGAAAATATTTTAACAGATAATATTAATATATTTATCTTTATACCAACAAACACAGTTGTAAAATACAATTTTTCTATCTTTTTAGAAATAAGATAATATAAAAATATGATATAAAAAGTGCAAAATATAATATAAATATAAATATAATATAAAAATATAATACAGCCCTGCAGTCGGTTGTTTCAAGTAAAAATGGTGTTCCATGAGAAAAGCAGCTAGTTTAGCTCACAGCGCAATCACATGAGAGCTTTTTCTCAAGGCAATCATCCTAGTTGGTAATATAGCAGAAGTGCCTACTTCCCGTTTAGTCACACAGAATATTTCTAAATGTGTCCTAAAGGGTTGAGATTTAATAAAATTAACATCAAGGACATTCTTAAGTGAAACTGGCTCTTTCTTTTTCTGTGAGTACTTGGCAATAAATGATAAAATGATTATTTGTACAATTTGATGCCATTGCTGATTTGTGCCAAGTCACCAGCAATTTTTCCTGCTATCGTTTTTGCATCATCTGTGTAAAGATCAGTACAGTGAAAAGTCACATAATGACTTAGTATTATTGTGAAAATAGTTTTGATTTTTTGGATCCCCAGAAAGGGTCTCAGTGTCCTTTGGGGTTCTGCAGACTCCGGTTTTGAGAATGAAACACTTTTCCACAGCATCCTGGAGCTGCACCATCATTTATTTAACCAACTCCTTATTGTTTCATCTTGTTTTGCTTTCTTCTTTCAGGTTGTTTTCAACTCCATTATAAAGACATGATGACTATCCTTAGAGATAACACCTCTGTGTACACCTGGCTGTCAAGGATGAGTTCTTAGAAGTGGAAGTGCTGGATCAAAGATTCCAGTTTAAAAGCTTTAACCCAGGCAGAATGGCCCTCCAGCGAAGTGGAGACTGTGTTTGGGCCAATGGGCAGGGCTGAGCATTCCTGGTTTCCCCACTACCTCCTGACCAACCCCCCAGAGTGTTCCCCAAGACCTTTGATGATCTGAGAGTCAAACAATGGAGGTGTCACCATTTCCTTCTGTTTACCTTGACCTTATTTGTGGAAGGGCAGGGGGTGGATCTCTAGCTAGTTTCTAAACTTTTGATCAACACACATCAAACCAAGAAGAGTGTGTGCAAGAGGGGACAGGGGATCCTAGGAAAGAAACCCTTGGGAAACCTCTGTACTTCTCTCTCACCACCATCTGCCCCCAATGACAAACTGAAGTTCTGTATCCACATAACAGATATCTTCATCATCTCTGCAGGCTGAAGCCTTTCTTCCTCACTTGGTTACTTCAGAGATGGGTTCTCTTTGATCTGCAATTGGCGGCAACATCTGATCCTTTCCCTTGTTTTCAACAACATTCACCCCATCCTGTCTTTGTTAAACAGCTAATGCCCTTCTTTAGAGAAGGGAACTACATGTGAATACTTACCCTTAATGAGGAATAACAAAAGGGCCAAGGAAACCCATCTAAGAGTGCATGTAGGAAGGAAGAGGGCTGTCTTACCTCTTTTCATGCCTATAGGGGTCTCTAGATTTAAATATTTTTTCCCCTGAGGTTAGGTAGAGCTAGATTGAAAACACAGTTTGAAGGATTTAGGCTACCTGCAGAGCAGTGATACTCAAAGTGTGGTCCGAAGACAAATGTGGGGTCCCTGCGACTCTTTCATGGGGCCTGTGGGTTAAAACCTCTTCTATAATAATATGAAAGCCTTATTTGCCTTTTTCACTGTGTTGACATTTGCACTGATAGTAAAAAATAAGCACTGGTGGGTAAAGGGTTAGTGCCTTAACATGAATCAAAGCAGTAGCCCCAAACTGTACTAGCAGACCTGGGATCCTTCACCTCATCACACACACACACACACACACACACACACACACACACACACACACACACACACACACACACACACACACACACACACACACACACACACACACAGCTAGTTTCACTTATGAATTAAGAATATCCTTAATGAAACAAATTTAAAAGATTTTAAAAGCTTGTATTGCCCACCATAAACTTGACAGCTTTCCAATACTTAGTTTTTCTGATGAGATCGGTGATAGTATTAACTAATAATGTTGTATAATAAAATCTGTCAACATTTAGAAAATCTGCATAACTTAGTAAACCAATATTTTCTAAATGACCAATAAATGATGGCACAAAATAATGCATTGGTAAAAAGATATGTTCAAAGTGCAAGATAAACCAATGGATTTAATGTCACAGAGTGTAAAAAGTTACTGATATGTTTTCAAATTCTACATAACTACTAACCTTTAAGAACCGGCCACTTGTTGAGTTTTAGCATAGAATCAGAGGACAATATCCACAATTATCTGAAAAGACTTGTAATACTCCTTCCTTTACCACATTAAAAACAAAAACAAAACTTCAGCGTGGAAAAAACAAAAACAAAAAACACCATAAGAAAGTCAAAAGTCAAAAAACAAACTGGAAAAAAAATATTGGCAAAATATAGCACAGATAAACTCTATTGTCCCTGTCTTAGTTTGCTAGGTCTGCCAAAACAAAATAACAGACTGGGTGGCTTAAACAATAGAAATTAATTTTCTCAAAATTCTGGAGGCTAGAAAGTTTCTAGCAGGGTTTGGTTCATGGTAAGGGCTCTCTTCCTGGCTTGCAGACAGCTGCTTTGTCCTCACATTGCCTTTTCTCCTTGAGTGTGGGCGTGTGGAGTGGGGGTGGGGTGGGCAGAAAGTGTGCTTTCTGATGTCTCTTCTTGTAAGGACACTAATCCTGTTAGATTAGGGCCCCAACCTTATGACCTCATTTAAACTTAATTACCTCCTAAAGGTGCCATCTCCAAATACAGTCAGTGGGGGCTTCAACATATGAATTCTGGGAAGACAATTCAGTTCATAGCAGTCCCTAATATATAGCAAAAAAAAACAACAACAACAAAAAAAAAAAACAAACAACTTTTGAAAATTGAAGCCGAAAGATAAAAAGTCCTATTGGAAAGTTGCACAAAATATATGAACAATTAACAGGAAGAGATATAAAAATCATACTTAAAATATGAAAAGATGTTCAACTTCACTTATAAGAGAAGTGTAAATAAAACTACAGCTAGAAACTTTCTCATTTACTAGACTGGCAAAAGTTCAACAGCTTGAAACTACACTCTGTTGTCAAAGCTGTAGAAAACAAACTCTCGCTGAAAACTTTTGACAACATGAAAACCTGCACATGGAAGTTTATAGCTGCTTTATTCATAATGACCCCAAACTGGACGCAATCAGGGTGTTCTTTAGTAGGTGAGTGAACAAACAAACCATGGTACATCCATACAGTGGAAAATTATTCAATAATAAAAAGAAATGTGATATTAAGTCGTGGAAGACATGAATGAATCTTAAATACATATTAATAAGTGAAAGAAGCTAGTTCTGAAAAAGCTGTATACTATATGATTTCAACCACCTGACGTTGTAAAAAGGAAAAATTATAGTGATAACAAAAACATCACTGGTTGCCAGAGTTTGAGAGGCGAGGGTAGAGTTGAATAGGTGAAACACAGGCGATTTTTTAGAGCAGCGTAATGTTTTGTATGATGCTGAGATGATGAACACATAACGTTAAGGATTTGTTAAAACGCATAGAACTTTAGAGTACAAAGAGTGAAAACTTGATGTATGTAAATTTTTTTAAAATTATCATTTAGGAGGTTGAGGGATTCCAGGATACAAATGCAAACCATGACAAAATCTAACTAATGAAGTGGATTGAATTGTGTCCCCCTAAAGTTTACTGAAGCTTGAACTGTGTTTCCCAAGTTTTATGTATTAGAAACTTAGCCCCCACTGTGACTGTTAAGAGGGTGGGAAATCCTATTATGGTAATTGAAAGGTGGAGCTTTGAAGAGGTGATTAGATTGTAGGACCATGTAGTAGTGAATGGATTAAAAACCATTAAAAATGGTGGTCAGGGGCATGGTTCTGAGGGCTTTAAAAGAAAAGGAGTGTCCGTTTTTCTCTCTCTCTGCTCTTTCTGCTTCCACCATCTTGCAATGTGAGACCCCTGGGTCACTGTCACCAACACCAGATGGACTTTGGACTTTCAGCCTCAGAAACTGTAAGCAGTAAATTTTGTTTTCTTTGTAAATCACCCAGTTTCAGGTGTTTTGTTATAAGCAATGGAAATGGACCAATATTGTCTTACAAATGTGTGAAACAACCTCACTGAAGGGGGTGGTGCTGACATAAGTAACTTTGGAAATGATGGGAGTCTGTAAGACTGAAAAAAGAAATTGTACATAAAAAAAACAAAAACAAAAAACTCTCTCTTTCATATGCTATTGGTAGGAATAAAAATTGCCTCAACCTTATGGAGGAAAATTTGATAACATTTTATAAAACTACCTCTGCATTTGCCCTTAACCAAACAATTATGCTTTTAGAATTTACCCCAGAGGCTTCCAGTCAAGATGGTGGAATAGATAGTCACTAATGTCACTCTCTCCCATAAATCAACCAACTTACAACTATTAAAAAGCAATGACAGCCAAGCTTGGGCCTCTACAGCTCAGGGGAAGAGGAGGAGAGACCCATGGAGATCACGAAGGTGGGAGAAGCCACAATGAGAGAAAGAAAGGATTGTTCCCACCATTTTGAGCCCCAGCAGCTTCAAGTCTAGAGCTGCTGAGCACATGGACTAAGAGCTGGCAAAAGCCGCAGCTGTGCCCTTCAGAGGAAGTTGCTTGGAGGCAGCAGGGAGAAAAGTGCCTTGGTGGCCCTCAAGCCAGCAAGATCACTAACAGGGTTCCCATGGGCCAACACAGGAGTGAGGTGCCACAGATAACTGAGAAAAGGAGCCACTCAGAGACTGTGAATCATCACAAGGGACTGGCGCGTGGCCCATCCTGTGGGAAGTGTTTGGAGTGTGGGTGGTGGGAGAGATGGGCCACCAGGGGAACAGAACACTGGGGCACAGCAAAGACAGCTGATCTGCCCCCAAATCAGCACAGGACCACTCATTGGCGATTGGTCAGGAATATAGAACTGCAGGTGGGGGCAGTTTGCCAAAAATTCTCAGGTCCAGACCAGAGTTCCCACACAACCCAGCTGTACTGGATCTCACAAGACCGAGAAGTACCTACAAGATTAACAATTAAAACCTGAGCTGCACACAAAGCCTTCCCAGGGAATCAGCAGCAAAGCAGCATGTAGCTCAACCACAGGGCTCAAGTGCTGGTCCCCACAGCAAGTTCCACCACTTTAGAAGTAAGCAAAGGACAATACATTAGTTCCAGTGCAGAGTTTAAGTGGTCGGAACAGCGAATAATCGAACACAGAATTGAAAGAAACAAAATACCCACAGACCTGAGACAAAGTTTGATATTAATCAGTAAAGGTCTCACTTCACCAAAGAACACCTATGAAACCTAGAAGGGCTGGAAACCCCCCAGGCTCCCAAGCTGGGGCTGTGGGGGTCAAGGACTTCAGCCACCCCCACCCCCCCGACATCTGCATCCATCCCAGCCATGACTGAACCACCTCTGGAAACCCCCTGGTCTCCCCTGCCGGAATGAGGGGAGTACCATGGGCCTCGACCACGCTCCCCCTCCTTCCTGTTCCTCTCACCCTATTACCCTCCTCCTTTCCTCTCCCCCCGACCCCCCCAACTGCTCTGTAACATCATAGAATGTAAAATTAATCAATCTATTAATTAATTAAAAATATATATCACAATTTTATAACAAAATTGACATCATATTGTATATATTGTTTTATTCCCAATTTTTTTCATTTGAAAATTCACAAGCATATTTCTATGTCATTATTGTTCTTTGAAAAACGATACTAAGTGCTACATAATATTACATGGATCTAACAGAATTTATTTAGATGATACCATGTTTCAGGGCATTTTGGATATTACTGATATTGCCTGTAGAATTTAAATTTCATGGACATTATTGTACTTTAATCTTTATGTGCATATCTAATTATTTCTTTAGTATAAATTTCTAATATTGAAGTAAAAGAACTTACCCTGAAGATACAACTCCAACAACACAAAAATACATATGCATAAGATTATTTGTTGCTTCATTATTTGTAACAGCAATATATTGGCAACTACATAAATGTATAAGCATAGGAGACTGATCGAATAAACTATGATACATACAATGAATACTATGTGCTGTAAAAAAAGATTGATGAAAATCTCTATGAACTGATACAGAGTGAATTTCAGGAGGTATTAGGTGAAAAAAAAAAACAAAGTACAAGTGAGCATATATAGTCTGCTACATTTTTTGTAAGAAAAAAGGGAAAATAAGAAAACATACATATATCCACTTATAAATACAACTAGAAACACAGGCAGGATAGAGTGTAAAACAATGAAGTTACATGTAAAGGGTGAGGGGCAGAAGGAATAAGGGAATGAGCGACACTTCCCCAAGTATTCTTTTTTGCATACTTTTGACTTTTGAAGTATGTGAATGTCCTACATGGACAAAAGTAAAGTTTCATCCATAAGAATAGATAGAGGAAAAAATGCCTAAAACTGAAAGCAAAGTAAAACCATGAACCCAATCTGTACTTCTAATGAATACAATAGTCCCACTGCAGAGGAAAGAAAGAAATAATCCACCCAATTTATGAACACAGTATTTGATACTCTTAGCCTGTGGTAGGGAAGGGGGTCAGGGGAGAATTACAAACAAATCCTGAACTATTTTTATTGAGGTTTTTTTTTTTATATATAGTGTTATGGGAAAATCAGTTCTAAAACGATTTTGGATGTATTATAGGTTTCGGCAAAGGAGTAAATGAGTTGATGTTATTGGGAGCTAGAGTTCTCGCTGTCAAAGAAGAGACACATAACTATGGAATGGAGGAAGGCAAGAAAATCCCATACAGGAATGAACTGGAATTGGAGATTATTGTGTGAACTCATGATTTCTAAAATAGGTATATATAAATATGTGGGTGTATATGCCTATGTATGTGCACATACATGTATATGCATGCATGTATTTACTAGCTCTGTCTGCTGAAAGGGCCAAGAAGGAAAGATCCCCTGTAGAAATAAGCACATCTAGTTCTTAGAGCTTGGTTTCTAAAACCATTCTCTCCTGAAAGGAGCCACACCTGCTTGGAGAAATGGCTGATTGTAGGGCTGGGGCAGGAAGTATACAAGATGAGCCTGAGATATCTTGTTATGCTAGAAAGTCGGGAAGTATACACACACACGCACACACACACACACGCACGCACGCACGCACGCACGCACACACACACATGCATATGCACACACACGCACATGCACACACACACACACACACGCACACCCACACAAACACACTGATGGGAGCATGTTACAAGAACAATGGAGCCAGTTTGAAGAGACCCCCATGGGCCAAATCTGGGATAACTTGTAGATTTTATGAGTTCATACTGATAATAGAAAGATAAATTTATGTACATACATATGTAGTGGGTAGCAGGGAGGAGTTTTTTTGCTGAAGTACAACGTTAAGTGGCAACTGGTAAATGTGAAGGGAGCATTGGAGTTGGAAAATGGCATTTTGCAATCATAGTGAAGACTGGATTAGGCAAAAATCACCAGTAGATACTCTGTTTCCTATTACTGCTGTAACAAATTACCACAAATTTAGTAGCTTAAACAAAACAAACTTATTAATGCACGGTTCTGGAGGTCAGAAGTCCTAAAATCAAAGTGTCATTGGGGCAGTGTTCCTTCTAAAGGTTCTAAGGGAGAATCTGTTTCCTTGTCTTTTCCACATTTATTACTAGGTGTCTGTCTGTTTCCTTGTCTTTTCCACATTTATTACTAGGTGATACTTTTAGTGCCATTGTAAATAATATCATTTTTAAATTTCATTTTTTTATATGCACACATCATGTCATCTGTAAATGATAATAGTTTTATTTCTTTTTTCCCCCAATTCTTATACCCACTTTTTCTTGCCTTATTGCCCTGGTTAGGAACCACCAGTTCAATAATGAATAAAAGTGATTATATTACCCTTGTTCCTGATTTCATGAAAAGCCTTCAGCATCTTATCACTAGGTATGATGTTAGCCGTAGGTTTTTGTAAATATACTTTATTAGAGTTTTATAGCTATTTCTTTTGTTCCTAAATAAAAAGTTTTTAAAAATCATGTATGGATAGTGAATTTTCTGTGTATATTTAGGTGGTTACATGATTTTTTCTTTTATTCTGTTAATATAGTGAGTTACACAGATTTTTCAGTGTTAAATCAATCTGGTATCATGTATTATCTGTTTTATAGATCAATAATGTTTTCATGAGAGACGCTGGCCTTAATTTTCCTTTTTTGGTAATATCCTTGTCAGGTTTTAGTATCAAAATCATGCTAGCTCATAAAATGAGTTAAGATATATTACTCTCCTCTTATTTTTTATTTTTTAAAAAGAGTTTAATTTTTTAGAGCAACTTTATTTTCACAACAAAATTGAGAGGAAGGTAGAGAGTTGCCATATATCTCCTGACCCACACATACACAGCCTCCCCCACTATCAACATCTCCCACCAGAATGGTACATTTGTTACAACTGATCACCTACATTGGCACATCATTATCACTCAAAGACAGTAGCTCACATTAGGGTTCACTCTTGGTGCTGTACATTTTATGGGTTTGGGCAAATGTATAATGACATATATCCACCATTATAGTTTCATACAAAGTAGTTTCAGTGCCCTAAAAATACTTTCTGTTCTGCCTATTCATCCCTCCCTTCCCCCAATCCCTGGCAACCATTGATTTTTTCACTGTTTCCATATCCTTTTCCAGAATATCATATGTTGGAATCATACAATATGTAGCCTTTTCATATAAGCTTCTTTCATTTAGTAATATGCATTTTAGATTCCTCCAGATCTTTTCATGGCTTGATAGCTCATTTCTTCTTAGCACCGAGTAATATTTCATTGTCTGGCTGTATCACAATTTGTCGATCCATTCACTTAATGAAGAATATCTTGGTTTCATCCAAGTTTTGGCAATTAAGAATAAAGCTACTATAAACATCTGTTTGCAGGTTTTTGTGTGGACATAAGTTTTCAGCTCATTTTGGTAAATACCAAGGAGCAGAATTGCTGGATCCTATGTGAAGAGTATGTTTAGTTTTGTAAGAAACTGTCAAACTTTCTTCCAAAGTGGCTGTACCATTTTGCATTCCCACCAGCAGTATATGATTGTTCCTGTTGCCCCACATCCTTGCCAGCATTTGGTGGTGTCACTGTTTTAGATTTTGGCTATTTTAGTAGGTTTGTAGTTGTAATCTCATTTTAGTTTGCATTTCTCTAATGACATACGGTGTGGAACATCTTTTCATATGCTTATTTGCCATCTGTATATCTTCCTTGGCAAGGTGTCTGTTAAGGTCTTTGGCCCATTTTCAAATCTGATTGTTTGTTTCTTATTGTTTAGTTTTAAGAGTTATCTGTATATTTTGGATAACAATCCTTTATCAGATATGTCTTTTGCAAATATTTTCTCCCAGTCTCTGGCTTATCTTTTCATTCTCTTGACAGTATCTTTCTTTCACAGAGAAGAAATTTTTAATTTTAATGAAGTCTAGCTTATCAATTCTTTCTTTTATAGATTGTGCCTTTGGTTCCATTCCCTACTCTTGGACTCTGGGCTGGACTTGTGATTTGCTCTGGTTGATAGAATATGATAGAGTTATAGTGTGCCAGTTCTGAGTGTAGGCCTCAAGAGGCATTTTGCACTTCTGTTCCCTGTCTCTCCTCTGTTTGTCATTGCCACGAAAACACGCTCAGCTAGCCTGAGACAAAACCTGGGCTAGCCTGCTGGAGAACAAGATCCCATGAGGAGCAGAAGAAAGGCATCTCAGCAGAGGCCCCAGAAATCTGAGAAAGCCCAACCAAGAAAAGCAATTGATTGGCTGACCCTTAGCTGAGTACAACATGAATAAGCCATGTATGTCCAGCCAAAACCATAGAAATGAGCAGATGAATCATATACTTATAAGCAATAATAAATGTTTATTGTTGTACACCTCTGAAGTTTTATAGTCATTCTTTATAGAACATAATTGGGCAATAGATGATATACACAGATCATTTTTATTTTTGGCTTTAGTAGATACTGCCAATGTTCCAAAGTGGTTTTACCACTGTACATTCACACAAGCAGGACAAACAAGTTGCTATATATCATCTACAGCATTCGATATTGTCTGTCTTTTTCATTTTAGTCATTCTGGTTGGGTGCGTAGGGGCTACCATACTGTGGCTTTAATTTGCATTTTCATGTTTGTTGGCTATTTGAACATGCTCTTATGAAGTGTCTGTTAAGGGCTATTGCCATATTTTCTGTTGAGTTGTCTTTTGCTTATTGATTTGAGGAAGTTATATATTCTAGATACAAGACTTTTGTATGTATTGCAGCTATGTTCTCCCACTCTGTGGCTTGCCTCTGCCTTTTCTGTCTTTCAATTTTATATCTTTTTTTATTTTAAAATTTTATTGAGATGATTGTAGATTTATATGCAGTTTTAAGAAGTAATACAAACAGATCCCTTGTAACTTTGCTCAGTTCCCTTCTGTGGTAACATTTGGTTAAACTATAGCAGAATGGGACAACCAGGATATTGACACTGATACAAATATTGTACTGTATTAATGATCAATTTGTATCAATATTGATACAATATTGACATTGATACAATGTCACACATCAATACAACGTCATGCAACCAGGATATTGACATTGATACAAATATTGTACTGTACTAATGATCATTTTGCATCAATACAAATTAATGATCAATTTGTATCAATACTGATACAAATACTGTATTAATATAGTACAATATTCATACAAATTGCAATGTTATTCAGTTGTCTCAGTTTTATTCTGTTCATTTGTGTGAATATAAGTTATATACAGTTTTATCACCTGTGTAGTTTTCTGTATCTATCAGTACAGTCAAGATACTTAATGGTCCCAACATCACAAGGATCCTTGATGTTGCTCTTTTATAACCACAACCACCTCCTTCCTACCTTCCTCCACTCCATCCCTAACCCCTGGCAATCATTAATCTTCTCCTCTATGTCTAAAATTTTGTCATTTAAAAATGTTATATAACTAGAAACACATAGCATGTAACCTCTTGGGACTGGCTTTCTTCACTTAGCATAATCATGTGAAGACTCGTCCTATCAATATCAATATCAATAGTTCATTCCCTTTTATTGTTCTTATTGCTGAGTAGTATTTCAAGGTATGTATGTTCTACAGTTTGTTTAAACCATTCACCTGTTGAAGGATGTCTGGGATGATTCCAGTTTTTGTCTATTACAAAGCTGCTATGAATATTCACGTACAGGTTTTTGTGTAAACATGTTTTAATTTCTCTGAGATAAAGACCCCAGAGTACAGAGTCATATGGTAGTTGTATATTTAGTTTTATAAGAAACTGCCAAACTGTTTTGTAGAGTGACCATACCATTTTACATACCCTTCAGCAATGTAAGAGGGATACAGTTTCTTTGCCTCTTCGTCACCATTTGGTGTTGTCACTACTTTTTATTTTAACCATTCTATCTCATTGTGGTTTTAATTTGAATCTCCCTAATGGCTATTGATGTTGAATATATTTTTATGTGCTTAATTGCCATCTGTATATTCCCTTTAGTGAAATGTCTGTTCATGTCTTTTGCCCACTTTCTGACCTGATTTTTTTATTGTTGAGTTTTGAGGGCCCTTTCTACATTCTAGATTCTAGTTCTTTGTGGATTTGTGATTTGCCAATATATCCTCCCAGCATGTAGCTTGTCTTTTCATCCTGTTCATCTGGGTTTCCACAGAGCAAAAAGTTTTAATTTTGATGAGATCCAGTTTATCAGTTTTTCCTTTTATGGATCATGCTTTTGGTCACAGTAAGAATTCTTTGTGTAGCCCTAGATCTCTCCTAGATTTTCTCCTATTTTTCCTAAAAGTTTTATATTTAATGTTTTACATGTCAGTCTATGACTGATTTGGAGTTGAGTTTAAATTGCGAGGCTTAGGTCAAGATTCTTTCTTTCTTTTATTTTTCCCCCTACATATACCCATTTGCTTGAGTACCATTTGCTGAAAAGGCTATCCTTTCTCCATTGTATTGATTTTGCACATTTGTCAAAAATCAGTTAGGCATATTGGTGAGGGTCTACTTCTGAGTTCTTTATTCTGTTCCATTGATCTTTGCATCTATCCCTTTGCCAGTGTCAGTCAATGTTTTGGATCACTGGAGCTACATACTAAGCTTTAATATCAGTAGAGTGGCTCCTCCCACTTTACTCTTCTTTGTTAAGATTGTTTTAGCTATTTTAGGACATGTGCCTTTCCAAAATTTTAGGGTAAGCTTTCTATATATACAAAAACCCTTGCTGGAATTTTGATAGAAATTGTCTTAAACCTATAGATCAATTTTGGGAAAATAAATATCTTTACTAGGTTGAATCTTCCAGTCCATGAACATGGTATGTCTCCCCATTTATTTAGGTATTGTTTGATTTCTTTTACCACTTAATTGCTTTTTAATTTTTTTTGATAAATAGAAATTCTTAAATTTAGTATAGTCCAATTTATAGTTTTTTCCTCTATGATTAGCATATTTTGTGTCCTGTTTAAGAAGTCTTTGCCTGCCCCAAGGCTGTATGCTTTTTTCTAAAAGTTTTATCAGTCTTCATCCTTTGGGTAGGATAAGTAGGTGATGGCAGCTCAACAGTCATACTGTGACACTAGTAAAAGCTGTGTGCTTTTAAAAAAAACGTCAAAGAGGGCTGGCCCCGTGGCGCACTTGGGAGAGTGCAGATCCTATATAGGAATGGCCGGTGTGCTCACTGGCTGAGCGTGGTGAGGGAAACACCACACCAAGGGTTGCGATCCCCTTACCGGTCACAAAAAGGCAAAAAATAAAATAAAATAAAAATAAAAATAAAAAAACATCAAAGAGTTCTGGAAGCAACAAGTACTGTATGAACTTAAACTGCAGCAAGCAAGGGTAAGCTGATGATCACTAGCAGTTTTCTTTCCTAGGGGCATTTGCTGATTACGGGCTCAGACTGAGGTTTGAACCTAACTCATGCAGAGGGATGCTACTGAGGAAATAAGAACCCAGCAAGGCTTTTTGATGGTTGCACGGTGTTTATATGGCAGATTGTAAATTTGCAGCACCCCACACATGTCTAGATTTTTCATGCAACACTTGCTAAGTTCTGAGGCTGTATATGGGAGGCTGAGGAGTTAAGCAGAGTGTTTCTAAAAGGCAAAACAAAATTTCCTGTATTTTGGTGCTCAAGAGACAAAATCTTGCCCAAGGAAGAGATCCTGTCTCAAAAACCCAGCTAGTCTCAAAAGGCTTCAAGACAATTGTCAGATTTTGAAGTTGTATGGAGCAGGAGGATAAAGAATTAAACCCCACACCTTCAAAGAGCTAAAGTGAAACTCCCACAGTCTTTTAGGGCTAAGGGGATAGAGACCCTCTAAATCTCAATTAAAAACCAGGCAAAATTTACCTATTTTGACAGAGTAAGAAGAGTGGTTACTTTGGGGTATCTGAAAGGGATCATGAGCAATCCTGCTGGGTATATGTAAAATGTCATCAATCTTTTAAGATCTGTGTACTTCACCATATGTAAATTACACCTTAATAAAAAATAATTTTAGAAAAGAAATTAAAATAATTTATCTTCACATTTAAATTTGCAATCCATCTGGAATACAAAAATATGATACAACATAGGATCAAGATATAATTTTTTCCAACTGTCCCAGTATCAATTAACAAAAAAATGTTCTTTCCCACTGCACTATACTGTCACCTTTGCCACCAATAAAACAACTACTTACTTGTGTGTTTGTTTCTAGGTTCTCTACTTGTCTTAGTCTGCTTGGGCTGCCATAACAAAATACCATAGACTAGGTGGCTTAAACAACAGAAAGTTATCTCTCACACTTCTCGGGCTGAAAAGTCCAAGATCAAGGTGTCAGCCAGTTCCATTTCTGGTGAAGTCTCTCTTTCTGGCTTGCAGATGGCCACCTTCTCACTGAGTCCTCACATGGTAGAGAGAGAGAGAGAGAGACCAAGCTTCCTGGTGTCTCTTCTTATAAGAGCACTAATCCTGTCATGAGGGCCACACCTTCATGACCTCATCTAAGCCAAATTATCTCCCAGAGGCTCCATCTCCAAACATCGTCACATTGTGGGTTGGAACTTCAACACATGAATTGGGAGGGAAGGTGTGGCAGGGGGAGAGGGCAGCACAGTTCTGTCCATAACATTACTCTATTTCTTAGTTTTATTTTTCTATTATTTTGTCAATAGCACATGTTCTTAAATACTATAGCTTTATAATAGGTCTTGATATCTGGTAGTGTAAGTCTTCAAATTTTAATTTTCTTCAAGATTGCCTTGGCTACTTGGCTAGAATTACATCTATTTGTCTCCCAAATAGATCAATATCTTCACAATATTGAGTTTTCTGATCTATGCAATTGTTATAGTGCCCCCCCATTTCAGTAGGTGTGTTAAAATTGTGCTTAAAGTTTTTTAAATTAAAAAATTTAAATTAAAAAATTTAAATTTTGCTTAGAAAATTTTGCTAAGCTCTTGCATGTCTTAAGTTATATTTCTTCTTAGGAATTTGATCTTTTTATACTATTATAAGTTGCTGTGATTTAAAAACTTTTCAGTTTCTGTTTTTTATTCTCCAGCATGTAGAAATACAACTAGGTTTTCTATGTTGCCCTTATATCTAGCAATGCTGCTAAATTTGTTGCTTAGTTTGTAAATTTGAAAAAAATTCTATTTGCCCAATTATGTCATCTAGAACAATGAGTTTTATTTTTCTCTTTTCAGTCTCATGCCCTTTATTTTTCTTGACTTAATTGCTCTGGCTAAAATCTCCATTACAATGTTAAAGTGATGATAGTGGACCTATTTATCTTGTTCTCAATCTCCGTGAGAAGGTTTCAATGTTTCACTATTAAGTATGACGTTCATTGTAAGCTTTTTGCAAATACTGTCTATTATATTAAGGAAATATCTTCTATTCCTAATGTGCTATTTTTTTTCTTTTAATCAAGAATATCTGTTGAATTTTATTTAAGTGATTTTTCTGCATATATTTAGATGGTCACATAATTGTTCTTTTTTCTTTAGTGTAGTAAATTACATTGATTAATCTTTTAATGTTAAACCACTATTATAGCCCAAGAATAAACTTCACTTAGTCATGATGCATTCTCTTGTTATGATTTGGTAGATTCAATTTGCTATACTTTGCATATACATGAAAAATACTGGTCTGTATTTTTTCTTCCTTGTAATGTCTTTGTGTGATTTTGTATCAAAATTATGCCAGCCTCATAAAAGGAGTTGGAAAGTTCCTCTGCTCCTAAGCTCTTTCAGAGAATAGATTAAGAATATTTTTTCTTTAAATGGCTTTTATGGATTTCTTGTGATGCCATCTGGTCTTGAGTTTTCTTTGTGGAAAGATTCTTAGTAACAGAGTCAATATATCATTTGTAGTGATATCTCCCTTCTCACTCTTCATGCTGATAATTTGGGATTTCTCTTTTTCATCTCAATTAGTATTTCTAGGAGTTTATCAGTTTTTCAAAAAACCTGCTTTTAGCTTTATTAATTTTCTCCATTAATGTTTATTTTCTATTTAATTATTTTCCGCCTCTATTCTTTCCTTCCTTCTACTTTCATTAAACATACTTTAAAAAATAGTTTATTGAGACAGAAGCTTCTTAGATCATCGATTTTAAACTTTTTTTGTTTTCTAATATATGTGTTTAGAACTGTAAATTTTCCTCTGATTTAGTTATATTCCACAAGTTTTGGCATGTGGCATTCTCATTATCATCCAGTTCCTAATATTTTCTAATTTCACATGTAGTTTCTTCTTTAACTCATAGATTATTTTTGAAATACATATTTGATTTTTAGGCACCTGGGGATCTTGTTACTTGTAGCTTAATTCTGTTGCACTCACAGAATATATCTGAATGATCATAAGCATCTGAAATTTGTTGAGATTCTTTTTGGTTCAGCACATGGGTCTACTTTTTAAAAAATTCATATGCACTTGATAATACTATGAATTCTATCATCTTTGGGTTCAGTGTTTTATATATGTCAATTAGGTCAAGTTTATTAATTGGACTTTTCGGATTTTCAATGTCCTTACTGGTTTCTTGCCTAATTACTCTATTAGGTATTGAGAATGATATATTAGAGTCTTCCATTATGACTGTGGGTTTGTCTATTTCTCTTTTAGATCTGTCAATTTTGGCTTTATATATATTGAAGCCATATTATTAATTATATACAGATTAGGACTGTGACCTATTCCTGGTAAACCGATCCCTTTATTCTTATGAAATATTCGTTCTTATTTTTGACAATGCTTCTTAAAATCTATTTGGTATGTGTATTGGTCCATTTCTGTTGCTTCTAACATAAATAACTGAAACTAGGTAATTTGTAAGAAAATGAAATTTATTGCTTACAGTTTTGGAGGATGGGAAGTTCAAAGTCCAGGGAACACATCTGGGGAGAGTCTTCATTGGCAGCAAGGCAGGGGTCTCACATAGCCGACTGGTGGAGCAGAGAGAGACTCTCATGTGCTCTCCTTTTAAAGCCCCCAGAACCACACCCATGAACACCATTATTAATCCATTCACTAGGGCATGGTCTTCAGAATTTAATCACTTCTTTGAGGCCCCACCTTTCAATTACCTTGACAGGATGTCCCACACTCAAAAGTTACAGTAGGGATTAAGCTTCAATGAGACGGTGGGGGTGGGGGGACACAATTTAATCCACTGTATTCCACCCATGGGCTCCCAAAACTCATGTCCTTTTCACATACAAATATATTCATTTCATCCCCCAAATCTCAACTTGTTTCAACTAAAAGTCCAAAGTCCCTCCCATCTGTGAAATCAAAACAAGTCATCTTCTTCCAAGATACATAGGGCACATATTCCAGTTCAAAAAAGTAGAAATAGGTCAAAAAAAGGGGTAACAGGTCCCAAACAAATCCAAAACCCAGCAGGGTAGCCATCAAATCTTACAGCTGGTGAAACATGTACCTTGATTCCATGTTTGACATCCTCTGCATGCTGATGTGGGGATTGGGTCCCCTAGTCTTCATGCAGCTCTCCTCCTATGGTTTTCCTGGTCTTCAGCCATGCTTTTTTAGCTCTTGCAGGCTGGTGTTGCATGCTGGTAGCTCTACAAGTCTGGGGTATACATGTCAGTTCCATTCTCACAGCTCCACTAGATATGGCATTGATGGAGTTTCTCTGCTGCAACTCTGACCCCGTTTTTCTGATCAGCATTGCTCTAGTGAAGGCTCTACGTGGTCAATCCACCCCTGTGACAGATCTTTTCCTGGGCCCCCAGGCTTTTGCATACATCCTTTGAAATTGGGGTAGAGGCTCCCAAGCCTTCACAGCTCTGGAATTTGGCTTGTATTTTCCAAAGCTACAGGTCCAGCCACACCTGGAACCAATTTAGCTACAGCTAGAGCAGCCAAAGCAGCCAGGGTGCTGGAGCAGGGAGCAGCTTCCTGAGGTGGCCTTGGGTAGCAAGCCAATGGAGGGCACCTCATGCCTGTTCCCTGAGACCATTCTGTCTCCCTAGGCCTCTGGGCCTGTGATGGAAGGGTTGACCCCAGAGACTTTTGCAATGCCTTTGGGGCCTTTTCCCCCTTCTCCTGATGATCCCTTTCTTTTGTACTAATCTCCTTAGCAAATGGTCACTGGGCTGAACCATTGCATTTTTCTCCTGAAAATGCTCTCTGATTCTCTACCACATGGCCAGGCTGCAAATTTTCCAAATCTTTATGCTCTGCTTCCCTTTTAATTATACATTCTGGTTTTATGTCATGCCTTTTCTGCCAACTCAGTGTAAGCTGTTTCAAGTAGCCATGTAGCTTTCTGAATGTTTTGCTGCATAGTAACTTCTTCTGCCAAATACCCTGGGTCAGGACCTGTGGTTCCACATTCCATAAAACTTTTGGGAATGAACAGAATGCAACCAAGTTCCTTGCCATTTCATAGCAAGGGTGATCTTTGCCCCAGTTTCCAATAAGTCCCTTCTCATTTATATGTAAGATCTTCTCAGAATGGCCTTACTGTCCATATTTCTATCAACATTCTGCTCACCACCATTTAACCCGTCTCTAAGAAGTTCCAAATTTTCCACGGTTTTCTTACCTTCTAAACTCTCACCAGCATCTAGGTTTTTTCTAGCCTGCTCATTCAAATTTTTCCAGACTCTCCTCAATGCCCAGTTCCAAAGCCACTTAAAAAATTTCAAGTATTTGTTATAAGGAACACCCTACTTCTCTGGTACCAATTTTCTGTATTAGTCCATTTCTTTTGCTTATTACATAAATACCTGAAACTGGGTAATTTGCAAAGAGCCGAAACTTATTGCTTACAGTTTTGGAGGGTGGGAAATCCAAAGTTCAAGGAACACATCTGGTCCTCACCTGGTCTTCACTGGCAGTAATGTAGGAGTCTCACATGGCAGAATGGCAGAGCATAGAGAGAGAGAGAGACTCTCATGTGCTCTCCTTTTAAAGCTCTCAGAACCATGCCCATGACCACCATTATTAATCCACTCACTCGCACATGATGCTCAGAATCTAGTCACTTTTTTGAGGCCCCACATTTCAATGACGATAAGAGGATTTCCCACCTTCACAGTTACAGTGGGGATTAAGCTCCAATGAGATTGGGGGGATGCAATTCAATCCACTGCAGTATAATAATATTGTTTTAATAGCTTTCTTTTAGGATTTGTATATTTTTCCAATTCTTAGTTTAAAAATTTGGGGTCCTTATATTTAGGTCTGTCTCTTATAGTTGGGTTAATATCTACCATCTTACCATTTGATTCCCCCTCTTTTTTTGTTTAACCATTTGATTTCTAACTGACCTTCTTTTCTAACCTTCTTTTGGATGAATAAAATGTTTTTATTATCCCAGTTTTTCCTTCTATCAATTTGTCACTGTACAATATGCTACTGTTCTTATAGTGATTACCTTAGATATTACCAGATGCATCCCTGATAATTTACCAAAAAATTGTGTTCCTCATCTCCTCAATAATTTCTAGACTTTAAAATATTTTAACTTTGTCAACTACTCTCCCAACTTCTGTGTTGTTTCTGTGAACCTTAAGTCCACATATATTGTAAGCTCTATAAGACATTACTAGGATTACTTTGTACAGTTATATAAGTTTATGTTTACCCCTATATTTACTCTTTTTGATGGTCTTTATTACCCCCTTGCATATCTATGTCTCCAAGTGAATTACACTTCTTTTTCCTAATTAATACTACTATTAATGCTTCTTTTAATAAAGGCTTGCTGGCAAATAATTCTCTCAGTTTTTGTTTGTCTGAAAATTTCATTTTACCTTTGTTGACAAGAAATTTTATTATGGAAAAATTCAAACACTTACAAAATAAAGAGGCGAGTATAACTAACTCCTATGTATTCATTTACTAGCTATACAATTATCAAATTCTGCCCTTCTTGCATCTTCTATACTCCAACCACTCCCCAACTTGATGATGATAATTTTTAACAGTTCTTTTATTTTAAGGTAAAATGTACATGAATGAAAGTGCACACATTTTAGCAGTACAATTTTGACAAATAGATATACTATTTAATGCCTCCTCTATCATGATATAGAACATATTTATCATCTCAGAAAGTTCCCTTGAATCCCTTCCCACCCAGAGAGGTGACCATTGTTTTGATGTTTTTCACCTTAGACTAATTTTGCCTGTTTTAGAGCTTCATATAAATGCAATTATACAGTATGTCTTTTTTGTGCTCAGTTGTTTCTGCCCGGTGAAATGTTTGGAGGATCAGTCCATGTTTCTGTGTGTATTAATAGCTAATTTCTTTTTATTATTGAATATATTAATTGTATAAATATATCATCATTTGTTTATCCATTCTCTCGTTAATTAATATTTAGTTTTTGTTTTATTTTTTCCAGATTTTTGGTTATTGTGAATAAAGGTGAGATGAGCATTCTTGCACAAGTTAGTTTGTGGACATATGTTTTGATATCTCTTGGATAAATAGGAATAGATGGGTCAAAGTGTAAGTGCATATTTAACTTAATAAGAAATTGCCAAAGAGTTTTTCCAAAATGGTTGTACTGTTTTATGTTTTTACTAGCAACATGAGAGTTTTGGTTGCTCCACATTCTTGCCATTTTCCTGATGCCTTTTAATGTTGAGCACTTTTTTATGAGCTCATTGGCCATTCACATATCTTCCTTTGTGAAGTGTCTATCAGGCCTTTTTCTCATTTTATGGGTTCATTTGTCCTTTTTATTATTTAGTTGTAGGAGTTTTTATGTACTCTGTAAACAAGTTCTTTTCCAGTTATGTATCTTGCAAATATTTTTTTTCCAGTCTGTGGCTTGACTATTTATTTTCTTTACTATATATTTTGATGGACCTAAGTTTTTAATTTTGATAAATTCCATTTTATCACTGATTTCCTTTATTGTTACAACTTTCTGGTTTTATCTAAGAAATCTTTGCTCAGTCTCAGGTCATAAAGGTATTTTTTTCTTTAATATGCTTATAATTTTAGCTTTTACATTTAGGTCTATGAACCATTGCAAATTCAATCCTTTGTATGGTGTGAGGTAGGGATTTAGGTATATTTAGGTATTTTATCCCATGTGGATATAAAGTTGTTTCAGCACCATTTGATAAAAAGACTTCTCTTTCCCCATAGGCTTGATTTGGTACCTTTATTGAAAATGAATTGACCATATAAATGTGATTCTATTTCTGGATGCTCTGTTCAGTTCCATTGTTCTATTTGTCTGTCCTTGTACCAGCACTAAACTTTGTTGATTGCTATAACTTTATACTGTCTTGAAGTCAAGTAATATAAGTCCTTCAGTTCAAGTAATGTATGTCCTTTGTTCATCTTTTCAAGATTATTTTGGTTATGCTAAGCCTTTTGAATTTCACATGCATTATAGAATCAGCTTTTAATTTCTATTCTAAAAATAGCCTGGTATTATATTGGGATTGTTTTGAATCTATAGACCAATTTGAGGAGACTTAATAACTGAAAATTAAATTGATCAACCAATGAATGTGGTATATCTATCATATTATCTAGGTCTTTTATTTCTCAGTGCAGTGTTTTGTAATTTTTAGGGTAAAAGTTTTGCACATCTTTTGTTAAATATATTTCTATGTATTTTAAGTTTTTGACACTATTTTAATGCAATTAACTTTCATTTTGCAATTATTTGTTGCTAATTCAATTGGATTTTGTATATTGAACTTTCATACTCAAACCTTGCTAAACCTGACTTATCATATTTAGTAGTTTTGTTGTTATTAATTTATTACATTTTTCTTGGTAAAAAATAATGTCCTCTGAGAATGGGGCAGTTTTACGTCTTTAAAACTGGTGAGGGAAGACATCTTCACCTTTTCCTTATTATAGAGGGAAAATTTTTGATGTTAGCTGTAGGCTTTATGTAGATGACCTTTATCAAGTGGAGGGAATTCCCTTCTATTCCAAATTTTCTGAGAATTTTCAATATGGATGGGTGTTGAAATTTGTCAAATGCTTTTTCTATGTTAATTGAGATCATCACATGGTTTCACTCTTTTATTCTGTTAGTATGATAGAATTAATTAGCTGATTGTTGAATATGAAATCAACCTTGTATCCCTCGGAAAAAAATTACATTGTCATGGTGTATTATCCTTTTTATATATCACTGGATCTGCTTTGCTAAAATTATGTTAACTTTTTTTTTAAACATCAGTTGTTATGAGAGATATTTATAACTTTATTTTTTGGTAATATTTTGGTCTGGTTTTGTTATCAAGATTTTTCTGGCCTTATAAAATGAGTTCAAAAGTGTTTCTTTTTTTTCTACTTTCTGAAGGAGTTAATGCAGGATTTGCATTATATTTTCCTTAAGTGTTTGATAGAATTTACCAGTGAAATCATTTCAATCTAGAGGGATGTGTGCATGAGCATGCGTGTGTTTACGTGTGTGTGTGTGTGTGTGTGTGTGCGTGTGCGTGTGTGAAGGGCTTTGATAACAAATTCAACCACTTTGACGGATACAGAGTAGTAAAATGTTAAACTTGATCTGTGTCATTATTTGTAATCATTTTTTAAATTGTGGAAAAATATGCATAACATAATATGTACCATTTTAACAATTTTTAAGTGTACAGTTTAGTGGCATTAAATACATTTACATTGTTTTGCAACCATCACCACCATCTATCTCCAGAACTTTTCATCTTTCCAAAGTGCAATTCAATAGTTTCCCACTCCCTGCTCCCCCTCCTCCCAGCCGCTGGCAAACACCATTCTTTTTTTTTTTTTGTTTCTGTGAAAGTTTGGGCATAAGGTATTTTATGAAGAACATGTCATTTTTATCAAACTTATCAAATTTATTTGCATAAAGTTATTCATAACGTTTCCTTTTTTCCCTTTGAATGTCTATAAGAACTTAGTGATGTTTCTTCTTTTATTCCTGACATTGGTAACTGTGCTTTCTCTCTTTTTTCGTCATCTGTCTGGCTAGGGATTTATCAACTTTGAAAGCTTTTCAAAGATCCAACTTTTGGCTTTGCTAATTTTCTCTACTCATTGTTTTCTATTCCATCGATCTTTTGTTCTTGTCTTTATCATCTCCTTTTCTACCTACTTTGGGTTTTATTGGCTTGTCCTTTTTCTAAGTTTCTTAAAGTAGAAACTTAAATCACTTATTTTAAGTTTTTATTCCTTTTTTAAAAATTTTATTTATTAATATTTTTTTACATTCTAAGATGTTGTTGCAGAGCAGTTAGTGGGGAGGGGGAAAGGGGACGGGGCAAGGAAATGCGAGAAGGAGAAAGTGGGAGAAGGAGAAAGGACAGGTCATGGTTGAGGCCCATGGCACCCCCTTCATTCCTGCAGGGGAGACCAGGGGGATTCCAGCAGTGGCTAGGTTGTTGCTGGGCTGGATGCAGATGTCAGGGGTGTGTGGCGGAAGCCCTCAGCAACCCACCACCCCTGCTCAGGAGCCTGGGGTGCTTCCTACAGTGGCTTGGTGGTCATAGCTGGTTGTGGGTGTCAGAAACATAACTGAGGCCTCCAGCCCTTCCCTCTCCCTGGCTGGAAGCTCAGCGATCATCTGGTCCTTCTAGGTTTCATAGATGTTCTTTGGTGATGTGAGACCTTTACTAGTTAATATCAAACTTTGTCTCAGGTCTGTGGGTATTTTGTTTTTTCTTTCAGTTCTGTGTTGGATTATTTGCTGTTCCTACC